>NW_028292572.1:10645476-12110476 GCF_029948245.1 Actinia tenebrosa
GAATCGATTTTGGGGCACAATTTCACTCCTTTTTGAAAAATAATGCATTATTTATGAAGGTTATAAAATTGGGTAATTTTTGGCCATTTTCGGGCAAAAAAACGCATGCGGGACTATAGGGCGCATGGTTTTGATCGATTTTGGTCCAATTTCAACCACCTTTTCGGAAATTCATGGGGGTCATTATTTTAAAGGGTCATGTTAAACTACTCATTTTGGCCATGTTTCGGCAAAAAGCATGGATATAGCACATGGTGTTGATTCGATTTTTGGCCCAAGTTCACACTTTCGAAAAATAATGCATTATTTAGGAAAGTTTTAAAATTGGTCTTTGTGGCATTTTCGGCACAAAAGCATGGACTATAGCCCCATGTTTTGATCGATTTGGCCAATTTCACACTTTGGGAAAAAAAAATGCATATTTTAAAGGGTCATAAAACTGTCACTTTGGGATATTTTCAGTTCAAAAAGCAGAGGGACTATTTAGCCAGGTTTTGATCGATTTTGGCCCAATTTCAACCTTTTCGGCCGAAAATAATGCTTATTTTAAAGAGTCATAAAAAATGGTCATTTCGGTTATTTTCAGTCAAAAAGATGGACTATAGCCCATGGTTTTGATCGATTTGGCCCCAATTTCACAACTTTTCGAAATAATGCAGTATTTTAAAGAGTCATAAAAATGTTCATTTTCGGCTATTTCAGTCAAAAAGCCAGGAATATAGCCCATGGTTTTGATCGATTTTGGTCCAATTTCACACCACTCTCAACCAAAAACTAAGCCATCCTATTTTAAGGGTCATAAAATGCTCATTTTTGCATTTTCGCGGAAAAAGCAGGACTAAGGCACTAATGGTTTGATCGAATTTTGGTCCAATTTCAAACCTTTTGAAATAATGCATTATTTTAAAGGGTCAGAAAAATACTCATTTTGGCATTTTCAGGGCAAACAGAATGGATATAGCACATGGTTTTGATCGATTTGGTCCAATTTCACACCTTTCGAAAATAATGCCTTATTTAAAGGGTCATAAAAATACTCATTTTTGGCCATTTTCGGCAAAAAGCATGGCCTATAGCGCATGGTTTTGATCGATTTTGGTCCAATTTCCACCTTTTCGAAAATAATGCCTTAGTTATGAAGTTTATAAAAATTGGTCATTTTTGGCCATTTTCGGGGGCAAAAAGCATGGACTATAGCCTATGGTTTTGATCGATTTTGGCCCAATTTCACACCTTTTTGAAAATAATGCCGTTATTTATAAAGGTCATAAAAATAGGTCATTTTTGGCCATTTTCGGGCAAAAAGCATGGACTAAGCCCATGGTTTTGATCGATTTGGCCCAATTTCACACTTCCTTTTTGAAAATAATGCATTTTTTATGAAGGTTATAAAAATGGGTAATTTTTTGGCCATTTTCGGTCAAAAAGCATGGACTATAGCCCATGGTTTTGATCGATTTTGGCCCATTTTCACAACCTTTTTGAAAATAATGCATTATTTTTAAAGGGTCATAAAAATACTCATTTTGGCCATTTCGGCAAAAAGAATGGACTATAGCCCATGGTTTTGATCGACTTTGGTCCAATTTCACCCCTTTTCGAAAATATGCATTATTTTTAAGGGTCATAAAAAATACTCATCTTTGGCCATTTTCGGGCAAAAAAGCATGGACTATAGCCCATGGTTTTGATCGATTTTGGCCCAATTTCACACCTTTTTGAAAATGATTACATTATTTATGAAGGTCATAAAATAGGTCATTTTGGCCATTTTCGGGCAAAAAGCATGGACTATAGGCCCATGGTTTTGATCGATTTTGGTCCAATTTCACACCTTTTCGAAAATAATGCATTATTTTAAAGGGTCATGAAAATACTCATTTTTGGCCATTTTCGGGCAAAAAGCAGGGACTATAGCCCATGGTTTTGATCGATTTTGGCCCAATTTCACACCTTTTTGAAAATAATGCATTATTTATGACTGTCATAAAAATACTCATTTTTTGGCCATTTTCGGGTAAAAAGCATGGAACTATTATCCATGGTTTTGATCGATTTTGGCCCAATTTCACACTTTTGGGAAAAAAATGCATTATTTTAAAGGGTCATAAAAATGGTCATTTTTGGCTATTTTCGGGGCCGGGAGCATGGATATAGCACATGGTTTTGATCGATTTTGGTCCCAATATTAACACTATTTGGGAAAACCATTTTCGAAAATAATGCATGATTTTTTAAGGGGTATACAAAATACGGGTCATTTTTGGGTTCTGGCCATATTTCAGTCAAACAAGCATGGACTATAGCCCATGGTTTTTGATCGATTTTGGGCCCAATTTTAACCTTTTCGAAATATGGCCCCCAACGCATTATTTTAAACAAGGTCATAAAAATCTCATGGCGGCATTTCGGTTGGGGTCAGTCAAACGAATGGACCCTATAGCACCATGTTTTGATCGATATGGTCCGCACATTTCACACGATGTGTCGAAAATAACATATTATTTTAAAGGGTCATAAAATACTCATTTTTGGCTCATTTTCTGGCAAAAGCATGAGACTATTATCCAATGGTTTGATCGATTTTGGTCCCAATTTCACCTCTTTGGAAAAAATAATGCATTATTTTTTAAAGATTATAAAAAATCTCATTTTGGCTATTTTCGGGCAAACTCGCATGGACTATAGCACATGGTTTTGATCGATTTGGCCCAATTTCACACCTTTTCGAAAATAATGCATTATTTTAAGGGTCATAAAATACTCATTTTTGGCCATTTTCGCGGCAAAAGCATGGACTATAGCCCTGGTTTTGATCGATTTGGCCCATTTCACACTTTTGAAAAAATGCATTATTTTAAAGGTCATAAAATGGTCATTTTTGGCTATTTTCAGTCAAAAAGCATGGACTATAGCCCATGGTTTGATCGATTTGGCCCAATTTCACACTTTTCGAAATAATGCATTATTTTAAAGTCTAAAATGGCTTTTCGTATTTCAGTCAAAAAGACATCTGTTTGATCAATTCACACTTTTCGAAATAATTATTTTAAAGGTCATAAAAGGGTCATTTCGGTTATTTTCAGTCAAAAAGCATGGAATATAGCCCATGGTTTTGATCGATTTTCGTCCAATTTCACACCTTTTCAAAAATAATGCATTATTTTAAAGGGTCATAAAAATGCTCATTTTTTGCCATTTTCGGGCAAAAAGCATGGACTATAGCACATGGTTTTGATCGATTTTGGTCCAATTTCACACCTTTTCGAAAATAATGCATTATTTTTAAGGGTCATAAAACTACTCATTTTTGGCCATTTTCGGGCAAAAAGCATGGACTATAGCACATGGTTTTGATCGATTTTGGCCCAATTTCACACCTTTTCGAAAATAATGCCTTATTTATGAAGTTTATAAAATTGGTCATTTTTGGCCATTTTCGGGCAAAAAGCATGGACTATAGCCCATGGTTTTGATCGATTTTGGCCCAATTTCACACCTTTTCGAAAATAATGCATTATTTTAAAGAGTCATAAAAATGGTCATTTTCGGTTATTTTCAGTCAAAAAGCATGGACTATAGCCCATGGTTTTGATCGATTTTGGCCCAATTTCACACCTTTTCGAAAATAATGCATTATTTTAAAGAGTCATAAAAATGGTCATTTTCGGTTATTTTCAGTCAAAAAGCATGGACTATAGCCCATGGTTTTGATCGATTTTCGTCCAATTTCACACCTTTTCAAAAATAATGCATTATTTTAAAGGGTCATAAAAATGCTCATTTTTTGCCATTTTCGGGCAAAAAGCATGGACTATAGCACATGGTTTTGATCGATTTTGGTCCAATTTCACACCTTTTCGAAAGTAATGCATTATTTTAAAGGGTCATAAAAATACTCATTTTTGGCCATTTTCGGGCAAACAGCATGGACTATAGCACATGGTTTTGATCGATTTTGGTCCAATTTCACACCTTTTCGAAAATAATGCCTTATTTATGAAGTTTATAAAATTGGTCATTTTTGGCCATTTTCGGGCAAAAAGCATGGACTATAGCGCATGGTTTTGATCGATTTTGGTCCAATTTCACACCTTTTCGAAAATAATGCCTTATTTATGAAGTTTATAAAATTGGTCATTTTTGACCATTTTCGGGCAAAAAGCATGGACTATAGCCCATGGTTTTGATCGATTTTGGCCCAATTTCACACCTTTTCGAAAATAATGCATTATTTTAAAGAGTCATAAAAATGGTCATTTTCGGTTATTTTCAGTCAAAAAGCATGGACTATAGCCCATGGTTTTGATCGATTTTGGCCCAATTTCACACCTTTTCGAAAATAATGCATTATTTTAAAGAGTCATAAAAATGGTCATTTTCGGCTATTTTCAGTCAAAAAGCATGGACTATAGCCCATGGTTTTGATCGATTTTGGCCCAATTTCACACCTTTTCGAAAATAATGCATTATTTTAAAGAGTCATAAAAATGGTCATTTTCGGCTATTTTCAGTCAAAAAGCATGGACTATAGCCCATGGTTTTGATCGATTTTGGTCCAATTTCACACCTTTTCAAAAATAATACATTATTTTAAAGGGTCATAAAAATGGTCATTTTCGGCTATTTTCAGTCAAAAAGCATGGACTATAGCCCATGGTTTTGATCGATTTTGGTCCAATTTCACACCTTTTCGAAAATAATGCATTATTTTAAAGGGTCATAAAAATACTCATTTTTGGCCATTTTCGGGCAAACAGCATGGACTATAGCACATGGTTTTGATCGATTTTGGTCCAATTTCACACCTTTTCGAAAATAATGCATTATTTTAAAGGGTCATAAAAATACTCATTTTTGGCCATTTTCGGGCAAAAAGCATGGACTATAGCGCATGGTTTTGATCGATTTTGGTCCAATTTCACACCTTTTCGAAAATAATGCCTTATTTATGAAAGTTTATAAAATAGGTCATTTTTGGCCATTTTCGGGCAAAAAGCATGGACTATAGCCTATGGTTTTTATCGATTTTGGCCCAATTTCACACCTTTTTTTAAAATAATGCATTTTTTATGAAGGTCATAAGAATAGGTCATTTTTGGCCATTTTCGAGCAAAAAGCATGGACTATAGCCCATGGTTTTGATCGATTTTGGCCCAATTTCACACCTTTTTGAAAATAATGCATTATTTATGAAGGTTATAAAATTGGTCATTTTTGACCATTTTCGGGCAAAAAGCATGGACTATAGCCCATGGTTTTGATCGATTTTGGCCCAATTTCACACCTTTTTGAAAATAATGCATTATTTATGAAGGTCATAAAAATAGGTCATTTTTGGCCATTTTCGGGCAAAAAGCATGGACTATAGCCCATGGTTTTGATCGATTTTGGCCCAATTTCACTCCTTTTTGAAAATAATGCATTATTTATGAAGGTTATAAAATTGGTCATTTTTGGCCATTTTCGGGCAAAAAGCATGGACTATAGCGCATGGTTTTGATCGATTTTGGTCCAATTTCACACCTTTTCGAAAATAATGCATTATTTTAAAGGGTCATAAAACTACTCATTTTTGGCCATTTTCGGGCAAAAAGCATGGACTATAGCACATGGTTTTGATCGATTTTGGCCCAATTTCACACCTTTTCGAAAATAATGCATTATTTATGAAGTTTATAAAATTGGTCATTTTTGGCCATTTTCGGGCAAAAAGCATGGACTATAGCCCATGGTTTTGATCGATTTTGGCCCAATTTCACACTTTTGGGAAAAAAATGCATTATTTTAAAGGGTCATAAAAATGGTCATTTTTGGCTATTTTCAGTCAAAAAGCATGGACTATAGCCCATGGTTTTGATCGATTTTGGCCCAATTTCACACCTTTTCGAAAATAATGCATTATTTTAAAGAGTCATAAAAATGGTCATTTTCGGTTATTTTCAGTCAAAAAGCATGGACTATAGCCCATGGTTTTGATCGATTTTGGCCCAATTTCACACCTTTTCGAAAATAATGCATTATTTTAAAGAGTCATAAAAATGGTCATTTTCGGCTATTTTCAGTCAAAAAGCATGGACTATAGCCCATGGTTTTGATCGATTTTGGTCCAATTTCACACCTTTTCAAAAATAATGCATTATTTTAAAGGGTCATAAAAATGCTCATTTTTTGCCATTTTCGGGCAAAAAGCATGGACTATAGCACATGGTTTTGATCGATTTTGGTCCAATTTCAAACCTTTTCGAAAATAATGCATTATTTTAAAGGGTCATAAAAATACTCATTTTTGGCCATTTTCGGGCAAACAGAATGGACTATAGCACATGGTTTTGATCGATTTTGGTCCAATTTCACACCGTTTCGAAAATAATGCCTTATTTTAAAGGGTCATAAAAATACTCATTTTTGGCCATTTTCGGGCGAAAAGCATGGACTATAGCGCATGGTTTTGATCGATTTTGGTCCAATTTCACACCTTTTCGAAAATAATGCCTTAGTTATGAAGTTTATAAAATTGGTCATTTTTGGCCATTTTCGGGCAAAAAGCATGGACTATAGCCTATGGTTTTGATCGATTTTGGCCCAATTTCACACCTTTTTGAAAATAATGCATTATTTATAAAGGTCATAAAAATAGGTCATTTTTGGCCATTTTCGGGCAAAAAGCATGGACTAAGCCCATGGTTTTGATCGATTTTGGCCCAATTTCACACCTTTTTGAAAATAATGCATTTTTTATGAAGGTTATAAAATGGGTAATTTTTTGGCCATTTTCGGTCAAAAAGCATGGACTATAGCCCATGGTTTTGATCGATTTTGGCCCATTTTCACACCTTTTTGAAAATAATGCATTATTTTAAAGGGTCATAAAAATACTCATTTTTGGCCATTTTCGGGCAAAAAGAATGGACTATAGCCCATGGTTTTGATCGACTTTGGTCCAATTTCACACCTTTTCGAAAATAATGCATTATTTTTAAGGGTCATAAAAATACTCATCTTTGGCCATTTTCGGGCAAAAAGCATGGACTATAGCCCATGGTTTTGATCGATTTTGGCCCAATTTCACACCTTTTTGAAAATGATGCATTATTTATGAAGGTCATAAAAATAGGTCATTTTTGGCCATTTTCGGGCAAAAAGCATGGACTATAGCCCATGGTTTTGATCGATTTTGGACCAATTTCACACCTTTTCGAAAATAATGCATTATTTTAAAGGGTCATGAAAATACTCATTTTTGGCCATTTTCGGGCAAAAAGCATGGACTATAGCCCATGGTTTTGATCGATTTTGGCCCAATTTCACACCTTTTTGAAAATAATGCATTATTTATGACTGTCATAAAAATACTCATTTTTGGCCATTTTCGGGTAAAAAGCATGGACTATTATCCATGGTTTTGATCGATTTTGGCCCAATTTCACACTTTTG
The DNA here is from genome assembly GCF_029948245.1 of Actinia tenebrosa. NCBI lineage: Eukaryota > Metazoa > Cnidaria > Anthozoa > Actiniaria > Actiniidae > Actinia > Actinia tenebrosa. Next base: position 10,652,914 of record NW_028292572.1, read on the forward strand.
GGAAAAAAATGCATTATTTTAAAGGGTCATAAAAATGGTCATTTTTGGCTATTTTCAGTCAAAAAGCATGGACTATAGCCCATGGTTTTGATCGATTTTGGCCCAATTTCACACCTTTTCGAAAATAATGCATTATTTTAAACAGTCATAAAAATGGTCTTTTCGGTTATTTTCAGTCAAAAAACATGGACTATAGCCCATGGTTTTGATCGATTTTGGTCCAATTTCACACCTTTTCGAAAATAATGCATTATTTTAAAGAGTCATAAAAATGGTCATTTTCGGCTATTTTCAGTCAAAAACCATGGACTATAGCGCATGGTTTTGATCGATTTTGGTCCAATTTCACACCTTTTCAAAAATAATGCATTATTTTAAAGGGTCATAAAAATGCTCATTTTTTGCCATTTTCGGGCAAAAAGCATGGACTATAGCACATGGTTTTGATCGATTTTGGTCCAATTTTAAACCTTTTCGAAAATAATGCATTATTTTAAAGGGTCATAAAAATACTCATTTTTGGCCATTTTCGGGCAAACAGCATGGACTATAGCACATGGTTTTGATCGATTTTGGTCCAATTTTAAACCTTTTCGAAAATAATGCATTATTTTAAAGGGTCATAAAAATACTCATTTTTGGCCATTTTCGGGCAAACAGCATGGACTATAGCACATGGTTTTGATCGATATTGGCCCAATTTCACACCTTTTCGAAAATAATGCATTATTTTAAAGGGTCATAAAAATACTCATTTTTGGCCATTTTCGGGCAAAAAGCATGGACTATTATCCATGGTTTTGATCGATTATGGCCCAATTTCACACTTTTGGGAAAAAAATGCATTATTTTAAAGGGTCATAAAAATGGTCATTTTTGGCTATTTTCAGTCAAAAAGCATGGACTATAGCCCATGGTTTTGATCGATTTTGGCCCAATTTCACACCTTTTCGAAAATAATGCATTATTTTAAACAGTCATAAAAATGGTCATTTTCGGTTATTTTCAGTCAAAAAACATGGACTATAGCCCATGGTTTTGATCGATTTTGGTCCAATTTCACACCTTTTCGAAAATAATGCATTATTTTAAAGAGTCATAAAAATGGTCATTTTCGGCTATTTTCAGTCAAAAACCATGGACTATAGCCCATGGTTTTGATCGATTTTGGTCCAATTTCACACCTTTTCAAAAATAATGCATTATTTTAAAGGGTCATAAAAATGCTCATTTTTTGCCATTTTCGGGCAAAAAGCATGGACTATAGCACATGGTTTTGATCGATTTTGGTCCAATTTTAAACCTTTTCGAAAATAATGCATTATTTTAAAGGGTCATAAAAATACTCATTTTTGGCCATTTTCGGGCAAAAAGCATGGACTATAGCACATGGTTTTGATCGATTTTGGCCCAATTTCACACCTTTTCGAAAATAATGCCTTATTTATGAAGTTTATAAAATTGGTCATTTTTGGCCATTTTCGGGCAAAAAGCATGGACTATAGCCCATGGTTTTGATCGATTTTGGCCCAATTTCACACTTTTGGGAAAAAAATGCATTATTTTAAAGGGTCATAAAAATGGTCATTTTTGGCTATTTTCAGTCAAAAAGCATGGACTATAGCCCATGGTTTTGATCGATTTTGGCCCAATTTCACACCTTTTCGAAAATAATGCATTATTTTAAAGAGTCATAAAAATGGTCATTTTCGGTTATTTTCAGTCAAAAAGCATGGACTATAGCCCATGGTTTTGATCGATTTTGGCCCAATTTCACACCTTTTCGAAAATAATGCATTATTTTAAAGAGTCATAAAAATGGTCATTTTCGGCTATTTTCAGTCAAAAAGCATGGACTATAGCCCATGGTTTTGATCGATTTTGGTCCAATTTCACACCTTTTCAAAAATAATGCATTATTTTAAAGGGTCATAAAAATGCTCATTTTTTGCCATTTTCGGGCAAAAAGCATGGACTATAGCACATGGTTTTGATCGATTTTGGTCCAATTTCAAACCTTTTCGAAAATAATGCATTATTTTAAAGGGTCATAAAAATACTCATTTTTGGCCATTTTCGGGCAAACAGAATGGACTATAGCACATGGTTTTGATCGATTTTGGTCCAATTTCACACCTTTTCGAAAATAATGCCTTATTTTAAAGGGTCATAAAAATACTCATTTTTGGCCATTTTCGGGCAAAAAGCATGGACTATAGCGCATGGTTTTGATCGATTTTGGTCCAATTTCACACCTTTTCGAAAATAATGCCTTAGTTATGAAGTTTATAAAATTGGTCATTTTTGGCCATTTTCGGGCAAAAAGCATGGACTATAGCCAATGGTTTTGATCGATTTTGGCCCAATTTCACACCTTTTTGAAAATAATGCCTTATTTATAAAGGTCATAAAAATAGGTCATTTTTGGCCATTTTCGGGCAAAAAGCATGGACTAAGCCCATGGTTTTGATCGATTTTGGCCCAATTTCACACCTTTTTGAAAATAATGCATTTTTTATGAAGGTTATAAAATGGGTAATTTTTTGGCCATTTTCGGTCAAAAAGCATGGACTATAGCCCATGGTTTTGATCGATTTTGGCCCATTTTCACACCTTTTTGAAAATAATGCATTATTTTAAAGGGTCATAAAAATACTCATTTTTGGCCATTTTCGGGCAAAAAGCATGGACTATAGCCCATGGTTTTGATCGATTTTGGCCCAATTTCACACCTTTTTGAAAATAATGCATTATTAATGAGTGTCATAAAAATAGTCATTTTTGGCCATTTTCGGGCAAAAAGCATGGACTATAGCCCATGGTTTTGATCGACTTTGGTCCAATTTCACACCTTTTCGAAAATAATGCATTATTTTTAAGGGTCATAAAAATACTCATCTTTGGCCATTTTCGGGCAAAAAGCATGGACTATAGCCCATGGTTTTGATCGATTTTGGCCCAATTTCACACCTTTTTGAAAATAATGCATTATTTATGAAGGTCATAAAAATAGGTCATTTTTGGCCATTTTCGGGCAAAAAGCATGGACTATAGCCCATGGTTTTGATCGATTTTGGTCCAATTTCACACCTTTTCGAAAATAATGCATTATTTTAAAGGGTCATGAAAATACTCATTTTTGGCCATTTTCGGGCAAAAAGCATGGACTATAGCCCATGGTTTTGATCGATTTTGGCCCAATTTCACACCTTTTTGAAAATAATGCATTATTTAATGAGTGTCATAAAATAGTCATTTTTGGCCATTTTCGGGCAAAAAGCATGGACTATAGCCCATGGTTTTGATCGATTTTGGCCCAATTTCACACCTTTTGGAAAAAAATGCATTATTTTAAAGGGTCATAAAAATGGTCATTTTTGGCTATTTTCAGTCAAAAAGCATGGACTATAGCCCATGGTTTTGATCGATTTTGGTCCAATTTCACACCTTTTCGAAAATAATGCATTATTTTAAAGGGTCATAAAAATACTCATTTTTGGCCATTTTCGGGCAAAAAGCATGGACTATAGCCCATGGTTTTGATCGATTTTGGTCCAATTTCACACCTTTTCGAAAATAATGCATTATTTTAAAGGGTCATAAAAATACGGTCATTTTTGGCTATTTTCAGGTCAAAAAGCATGGACTATAGCCCATGGTTTTGATCGATTTTGGTCCAATTTCACACCTTTTCGAAAATAATGCATTATTTTAAAGAGTCATAAAAATGGTCATTTTCGGCTATTTTCAGTCAAAAACCATGGACTATAGCCCATGGTTTTGATCGATTTTGGTCCAATTTCACACCTTTTCAAAAATAATGCATTATTTTAAAGGGTCATAAAAATGCTCATTTTTTGCCATTTTCGGGCAAAAAGCATGGACTATAGCACATGGTTTTGATCGATTTTGGTCCAATTTTAAACCTTTTCGAAAATAATGCATTATTTTAAAGGGTCATAAAAATACTCATTTTTGGCCATTTTCGGGCAAACAGCATGGACTATAGCACATGGTTTTGATCGATTTTGGTCCAATTTTAAACCTTTTCGAAAATAATGCATTATTTTAAAGGGTCATAAAAATACTCATTTTTGGCCATTTTCGGGCAAACAGCATGGACTATAGCACATGGTTTTGATCGATATTGGCCCAATTTCACACCTTTTCGAAAATAATGCATTATTTTAAAGGGTCATAAAAATACTCATTTTTGGCCATTTTCGGGCAAAAAGCATGGACTATTATCCATGGTTTTGATCGATTATGGCCCAATTTCACACTTTTGGGAAAAAAATGCATTATTTTAAAGGGTCATAAAAATGGTCATTTTTGGCTATTTTCAGTCAAAAAGCATGGACTATAGCCCATGGTTTTGATCGATTTTGGCCCAATTTCACACCTTTTCGAAAATAATGCATTATTTTAAACAGTCATAAAAATGGTCATTTTCGGTTATTTTCAGTCAAAAACATGGACTATAGCCCATGGTTTTGATCGATTTTGGTCCAATTTCACACCTTTTCGAAAATAATGCATTATTTTAAAGAGTCATAAAAATGGTCATTTTCGGCTATTTTCAGTCAAAAACCATGGACTATAGCCCATGGTTTTGATCGATTTTGGTCCAATTTCACACCTTTTCAAAAATAATGCATTATTTTAAAGGGTCATAAAAATGCTCATTTTTTGCCATTTTCGGGCAAAAAGCATGGACTATAGCACATGGTTTTGATCGATTTTGGTCCAATTTTAAACCTTTTCGAAAATAATGCATTATTTTAAAGGGTCATAAAAATACTCATTTTTGGCCATTTTCGGGCAAAAAGCATGGACTATAGCACATGGTTTTGATCGATTTTCGCCCAATTTCACACCTTTTCGAAAATAATGCATTATTTTAAAGGGTCATAAAAATACTCATTTTTGGCCATTTTCGGGCAAAAAGCATGGACTATAGCGCATGGTTTTGATCGATTTTTGTCCAATTTCACACCTTTTCGAAAATAATGCCTTACTTATGAAGTTTATAAAATTGGTCATTTTTGGCCATTTTCGGGCAAAAAGCATGGACTATAGCCTATGGTTTTGATCGATTTTGGCCCAATTTCACACCTTTTTGAAAATAATGCCTTATTTATAAAGGTCATAAAAATAGGTCATTTTTGGCCATTTTCGGGCAAAAAGCATGGACTAAGCCCATGGTTTTGATCGATTTTGGCCCAATTTCACACCTTTTTGAAAATAACGCCTTTTTTATGAATGTTATAAAATGGGTCACTTTTGGCCATTTTCGGGCAAAAAGCATGGACTATAGCCCATGGTTTTGATCGATTTTGGCCCATTTTCACACCTTTTTGAAAATAATGCCTTATTTTAAAGGGTCATAAAAATACTCATTTTTGGCCATTTTCGGGCAAAAAGAATGGACTATAGCCCATGGTTTTCATCGACTTTGGTCCAATTTCACACCTTTTCGAAAATAATGCATTATTTTAAAGGGTCATAAAAATACTCATCTTTGGCCATTTTCGGGCAAAAAGCATGGACTATAGCCCATGGTTTTGATCGATTTTGGCCCAATTTCACACCTTTTTGAAAATAATGCATTATTTATGAAGGTCATAAAAATAGGTCATTTTTGGCCATTTTCGGGCAAAAAGCATGGACTATAGCCCATGGTTTTGATCGATTTTGGCCCAATTTCACTCCTTTTTGAAAATAATGCATTATTTATGAAGGTCATAAAATTGGTCATATTTGGCAATTTTCGGGCAAAAAGCATGGACTATAGCCCATGGTTTTGATCGATTTTGGCCCATTTTCACACCTTTTCGAAAATAATGCATTATTTTTAAGGGTCATAAAAATACTCATTTTTGGCCATTTTCGGGCAAACAGCATGGACTATAGCACATGGTTTTGATCGATTTTGGCCCAATTTCACACCTTTTCGAAAATAATGCATTATTTTAAAGGGTCATAAAAATACTCATTTTTGGCCATTTTCGGGCAAAAAGCATGGACTATAGCGCATGGTTTTGATCGATTTTGGTCCAATTTCACACCTTTTCGAAAATAATGCCTTATTTATGAAGTTTATAAAATTGGTCATTTTTGGCCATTTTCGGGCAAAAAGCATGGACTATAGCCCATGGTTTTGATCGATTTTGGCCCAATTTCACACCTTTTTGAAAATAATGCCTTATTTATAAAGGTCATAAAAATAGGTCATTTTTGGCCATTTTCGGGCAAAAAGCATGGACTAAGCCCATGGTTTTGATCGATTTTGGCCCAATTTCACACCTTTTTGAAAATAATGCATTTTTTATGAATGTTATAAAATGGGTCATTTTTGGCCATTTTCGGGCAAAAAGCATGGACTATAGCCCATGGTTTTGATCGATTTTGGCCCATTTTCACACCTTTTTGAAAATAATGCATTATTTTAAAGGGTCATAAAAATACTCATTTTTGGCCATTTTCGGGCAAAAAGAATGGACTATAGCCCATGGTTTTGATCGACTTTGGTCCAATTTCACACCTTTTCGAAAATAATGCATTATTTTTAAGGGTCATAAAAATACTCATCTTTGGCCATTTTCGGGCAAAAAGCATGGACTATAGCCCATGGTTTTGATCGATTTTGGCCCAATTTCACACCTTTTTGAAAATAATGCATTATTTATGAAGGTCATAAAAATAGGTCATTTTTGGCCATTTTGGGGCAAAAAGCATGGACTATAGCCCATGGTTTTGATCGATTTTGGCCCAATTTCACTCCTTTTTGAAAATAATGCATTATTTATGAAGGTCATAAAATTGGTCATATTTGGCAATTTTCGGGCAAAAAGCATGGACTATAGCCCATGGTTTTGATCGATTTTGGCCCATTTTCACACCTTTTCGAAAATAATGCATTATTTTTAAGGGTCATAAAAATACTCATCTTTGGCCATTTTCGGGCAAAAAGCATGGACTATAGCCCATGGTTTTGATCGATTTTGGCCCAATTTCACACCTTTTTGAAAATAATGCATTATTTATGAAGGTCATAAAAATAGGTCATTTTTGGCCATTTTCGGGCAAAAAGCATGGACTATAGCCCATGGTTTTGATCGATTTTGGTCCAATTTCACACCTTTTTGAAAATAATGCATTATTTATGAAGGGTCATAAAAATAGGTCATTTTTGGCCATTTTCGGGCAAAAAGCATGGACTATAGCCCATGGTTTTGATCGATTTTGGCCCAATTTCACACCTTTTTGAAAATAATGCATTATTTATGAGTGTCATAAAAATAGGTCATTTTTGGCCATTTTCGGGCAAAAAGCATGGACTATAGCCCATGGTTTTGATCGATTTTGGCCCAATTTCACACCTTTTTGAAAATAATGCATTATTTATGAAGGTTATAAAATTGGTCATTTTTGTCCATTTTCGGGCAAAAAGCATGGACTATAGCCCATGGTTTTGATCGATTTTGGCCCAATTTCACACCTTTTTGAAAATAATGCATTATTTATGAAGGTTATAAAATTGGTCATTTTTGGCCATTTTCGGGCAAAAAGCATGGACTATAGCCCATGGTTTTGATCGATTTTGGCCCAATTTCACACCTTTTTGAAAATAATGCATTATTTATGAAGGTTATAAAATGGGTCATTTTTGCCATTTTCGGGCAACAAGCATGGACTATAGCCCATGGTTTTGATCGATTTTGGCCCAATTTCACACCTTTTTGAAAATAATGCATTATTTATGAAGGTTATAAAATTGGTCATTTTTGGCCATTTTCGGGCAAAAAGCATGGACTATAGCCCATGGTTTTGATCGATTTTGGCCCAATTTCACACCTTTTTGAAAATAATGCATTATTTATGAAGGTTATAAAATTGGTCATTTTTGGCCATTTTCGGGCAAAAAGCATGGACTATAGCCCATGGTTTTGATCGATTTTGGCCCAATTTCACACCTTTTTGAAAATAATGCATTAGTTATGAAGGTCATAAAAATAGGTGATTTTTGGCCATTTTCGGGCAAAAAGCATGGACTATAGCCCATGGTTTTGATCGATTTTGGCCCAATTTCACACCTTTTCGAAAATAATGCATTTATTATGACGGTTATAAAATTGGTCATTTTTGGCTATTTTTGGGAAAAAAGCATGGACTATAGGCCATGGTTTTGATCGATTTTGTTTGAGATAGCTTTGACTCAAATCAATCTTATCCAGGTCAAAAAAGTCTCGTTATCTTGATTACTGATTGATGTTACATTTTAAATTGATATGGTTTTTTCAGTAACTATTTTGGTAGTGTTTTTTCTATTTCGAATGAAGGCATTTAACCCGTGAAATAAAACAACGTCAACGTGTAGTTGCCAAATAGACACAAAAGAAAACAATGGAATTAATGTCTACTAAAGTGTATTCGTCTAATATGTATTTCACGGGTTAATTGACTTTACTCTATTATACTCTTCAGAGCTGTTAAGTGTGACGTAATTCGAACGAAAAACGAGTTCCTGGTTCAAATTAATAATTACTTCTACAGACATTTTTCTTTGTTTTCTTTTTCTTCGTAGAAGGATTTTCTGTATATATATTTAATTGTTGAAGTAGAGAATAAATCCTGGGAACAAGTTGTGGCAAGATTTTAGAGAAATTTTGACCATATTGGCCCGGAAATACATCACAATTTAAGAGCTCTAGTCTTAATCTTAAATGTGCGCGCGCATTTACGTAATAATGAAAACCTTATGACACGAAGGCTTTTTCCCCCCTCTCTGTTATGTTAAAGCAGCATATTCTTATGCGTGGAAGTTAAGTAACTGGTTAAAATGAATTGGATTACGGATCAAGTGAATGACACAGTGCGCGAGTTTCGTAGACGAAATACTACCGGTAAGGCGCATGCGCAATGTTCGTAATTACAGTTGAGCCTGCAACAATTGAGACTTTCGTGTTGATACAATTCTTGTTGTCTCATCTGCGTCTAATTTGCATGCATCTATAATATCTGGATCTGCTAATGCATCTCTTAAAGATTTTGGCTACGAGAATTCTTCGTTTGCACGCGTACGTCATCACGGCCATGTTGGTACCATTCAACAAAAGATTTCTCATTCATGGCATCCATTGTTAACGGCACCACAATGGCCGCCATGTTTTTGTCTTTTAACTCTCTTTGGAATGCCTGAACCCATCAATACGATAAAACAAAGTCCCAGTAACCTAAATAACTGATCATGAAATTGAAATAAGTAAGTTGGATGTGCTTTATTTTGAGCCTGACAATGCGTAATGCTGAAATGATCGTTTCACAATTATCCTGAACATTTGATCAACATGCAATTTGCACGATCATAGGCTTCATAATTTTCCGAGATTGAAAGGCATATTTAGTGATTTCTACTCCTTTTCCTGGTACTAGGAGAATATCTAGGATGCAAATTATGTCATTAAGTTAATTTTCCAGAAAAAAATTCGAGGCCGAAACATTAATCACGGTCAAACTAAACACAAATGTAGCACACATGAGCAATTCAAAGGTCGAGAAAAAAGCTTGGTCGAGTTGAAATCGTAGTGCATTTTGGGGCGGTTTAAGGGGACGTAATAGCCGCCATCTTGGAAATATGTTCCTAAAACGTCCCCACAATGCACTGTATTGCCAACTAGACCTAGTTTTTTCGTCAACCTTTACATTGCCAACACATAGGACAGAATTCGTCTTCTTCATTCAGTCAGAATCCCGGAGAAGGACATTGCTTTGTTGATGGATGATAACCTCTATGAGAGGGATATTCTTGTCGCCGCCAAGATCATGTCGTCTTCTCCATTCCTGGAACAACGACTCAAAGGTAGCATTAGTAAGAGTGGGTGCGTAGAAAGGGAATGTTACCGTAATCGTAACTACACGGTGTGATTGGATGATCAATTCGAAAACAATGAGAAGCCACTTCAATGTCGGCATGTTGGTTTGTAGGTTTCCCGTGCCCGATACGAAAACTGCGCTCTAAATGGGAACGTGCGAAGTACTGACTTACGGCACAGTATCTCTTACCATTGAAAAGACTTTCCAATAGATCTTTTTAGCTTCAAATGCAAATTGGATTATTTCAGATCATATGACATTCCCTTGAGAATTGTTCTTTTATGACGAAGATGTTAAAATAGACACATGAAAGAACCAACTCCCAAGATTGGCATCACACGGTCTGAATGTGCACAGCAATGAAGCTAAAATAGGTCCAATATTTGCGTCAGCGTTTCTCATTTACACTAAATCTTTTTTTCATTTCGAATAAAAACCAACCTCATCGTTTTCCACTTAAAGCATAACTTCAAAAAGACAAAAAAACAAAAAAAACAACAAAAAAAACAAAAAACAAAAAACAAAACAAAACAAAAAAACAAACAAAACAAAACAAAAAAAAAACGGATCTTATTCAATAAATATTTAAACACATCCTTTGTTTGTTTCAGCCGTTAAAGATATTGGACACATAGCTTGGTCAGGTCGGTGTTTCTTAATCATATTTTCATCTCTTGAGGCAATTGCAATATGACGTCAAGTTTTATCTAAGTTCAAACGAGGACTGGAAACGAACTCGTGACGCACAGGATTGTGGGACGACATACTAAATCTCCGCCATCTTGCGCACTAAATTTCATTCGTTCCCACAATCCTATGCGCTATAGTACCTTCACTGTCATAATAGGACTTTCTATGAAGTTGGGAAAAAGAGCTTTACCTGAGGTGATCGAACTCTTGGACCAGGAACCAGTGAAACGTGTGATAGTCGAGAAGCTAGTGTACGAGAATATAATCCAACAAAGAGATCAATGTTAAGCCTAGTTTTCACTCGGAATAACAATCAAAGTCGAAAGCAGTTCATGCATAAAACTTGAAAATGAAAGCTTCTCTTGAAACCCGGCTTCCAATCCTTCAGATTCCAGTTTGTTTTCTAGTTTTCAGTTCTTCATAATCTGCTTCCGACTTCGATTCTGACCATTTATTTCGATTCCTGTGACGGTATCCCTTACCTCGTCTCTTCTAGTGTAATTCGGTTTTTTAAAACTATCCTTAATGTGATGTGAGATAAAAGCTAAATAAATGAATAAATAAACGAACGAACGAACGACCGACCGACCGACCGACCGACCGACCAACCGACCGTTCGACCAACCGACCAATCAACCAACTGACCAATGAATAAATAAATAAATAGGTTACATCAAAATTCGCTTCCGCGTCGATGTCTTTACATGGCGTCTCTGCTCTGATGTGAGATAAAAGCTAAATAAATGATTAAATAAACGAACGAACGAACGAACGACGAACGAACGAACGAACGACCGGCCGACCGAACGACCGACCGACCAACCGACTGACCTATCGACCAATGAATAAATGAATAAATAGGTTATTTACATCAAAATTCGCTTCCGCGTCGATGTCTCTACATGGCGTCTCTGTGCTTGCAAAAACATTTCGCTATTTGAAAAAATTCTCAATGCATTATTTCGAATTTGATCTTCTAAATATGACATTTAAAAACTGGTTTGTCTCCTTTGATTTCCATCAGGTGGTCCCCCTGTGTCAAAATTGGCCGCCAATTACCTGTTAAATATGACGAGTTTCATCGGTGATCGATCCACGCCTGTCGCTATGGTGACGGTGAGTTCTTTAGCTCTTCTTTGTGATATGTGATGTTTTTAGGTTGAAGCTGTCTTTTTCTGACTCACAAACATTCAGCCCAGCTGTCTGCGCTTTTTTTGAAGGCCTCTGCTGACAACTTGATTTTTTCAGATAGTGATTTCTTAACCAATAAATTCGATTCTTCTGTAATCAGACATGCGTAGAAGCGATTGCAAATATTTGTTGTTCCAGCAAAGAGGCCCGTGAACGCTCAAGGTAATGTTTAGAACATGTTTTCCTTAAGCCGCTCTCACTCCTACCTGGCTCCCACCTCCAGATGATCCGAGAAAAAATGGTAGTAAAATCCTAGTGACTCTTCTTCATATATGATCTATATATGTGGTTTACTTCACTGTGTGTGGAAAGAAAGACAGGACTTCTTGTAGAAACCACCCAGCATGAAACAGTAGTTCCCCCTCCCCGACGATTGCGCACACTCATTTCCTGTCTCTTCGTCTTGAACATTTCATCTTGTTTTCAGTATGTTAGGATTGGTGGAAGAACTTTGCAGCTTACTCAACGATCATAAGGATACAGAATACAGTGAACTTGTGAGTTACTGATATGCATAACCCCACATTGAATTAGAATTATATTACATACCTTTAAATCCGACGACGAGTAAGAGAAAGAGTACAAATACGAATTTTTAACCTTGGAAGAGAGGCACTATCTGTTTGTAGTCGTGGTCGTGTATGTAGATTGAAACTTTATATTGTAAAAATCGGAAATCGACTACGATTTAGTGTTAACCACTTGCACAGGGTCAATTTAAAAACTCGTACTCGGTCTCGTATTCGTCGTCGGATCTAAAGATTGCTTTTGCAAAGATATTGACTCATGTTGATGGTGCATGACCCATTCGTTTTTCATTGCCAGAGAAAGAATACTGTCTACACTATATTGGTATTGGTATGTGAAAATCGCGAGAACCAGAAACAAGCGTTCGACTCGACATCATTAAAGGTACTTCCACGTGGATACGCATGCACTCAGAAGAAAGTTTACGACCATGTCACCCTTACTTGCAGCATTATCATAATTACAATCAAACTACATCGATTTTCGTTCGAGTCCGTCACAATGCCATCCAGTACTGAATGATTTTCAAGATCGAGGATTGTACCGTTTTTTCCACAGGAATTGTTGCCGCAAATGATGAAAGAGGACTGGAGCGACTGGCCGAAAAACGAAGCGCAAAAGCTTTACGAATTTTTAGGTTATGATAGAAGAAAATAAAAAAATTATCAAAGTTATATTTGACCAAAGAAATGCGGCTTATTCCGTTAGTCCCAACTAGGATTAATGAACGCTTTGCCTTTAACTAATCCACTCTTGTCTTGATTTGTTTCTTTCGTTCTCATTGGTTTCTTTTGTCTTGTTCTCAGTATATAAACATTCCTTTCTACCACCTCTTTCTTTTTTAAGTTTTTTCATCTTTTCGCGGAGTAAAATTTACCCTTTTATCATGTTTTATTATTTGACCTGTGAAAAGCGTTTCTGGCTGTAATTGCGCCTAAAGATGCAAAATTTGGATTGGACGAAGCAACTTTAGTGACTTCGATTCTGAATCTGTTATAAAGATTCACGTATCCACAACCTCTTTTAAAACATGATCAGATCTGATTCAGCTGGTAGAGGTATTATCTCCATCTTGGCTCTTCTTCCCCTCCAATCCCCCTTGCAACCACACCCTCGGTCTAATGATAGTAAAGTGACCCACATTCACAAAGGCAGTCTGGTTAAATTTAATACCCCGACCACTTTAACCGATTGATTATATTCAAGTCGCACAACCACTAGAATAGCGCCAATATCAACTAAAACTGGAGGAGAAACTTCAAACATTACTTTTGTTTATCAATATTTAATATTTTAGCCCATTATATATGTTATTTACAGAGGGCAATTGATAAGGAGTTCGTATCTGTATGCGCATTTATAAGCCATACATGCATGTCTCCTATACCCGGTATTAACTCTGGTAGCATTTACACACTATAACCTGCTCTAGTTAAAATTTTATGGTTACTATTCTACTTCAGAAACTTCAAAAATAATGATGGATAAACATGCAATTCTGTTTAAAATTTGAGAATAACTCAACGATTGTGACATAAAAATATGATAAAATAGAAACGTATCGCACGAATGGAAGGCTTAAAACCGTATCTATGTATAATGTATTTGCGCGCATAAAATTAACGTATCGATGGAGTGATAAAAGATGCTTCCTCAAAGATAAAAAGTTCTTTTAAAATAACGAGATTAAAAGCATGACTTTAAGAATGCTAAGCCTATTTTTTGGTTTATCTTCTAGACCTGGTGGTTCTTCGTAGTTTCTTTGGAGATGGTGCTACATCTTCTATTGCCATGCGCTTGCTCCCTCGTGTCGAAGCTTTTGCTTCCTTCTTTGGTGCTGCTGTTTTTCCTGCGGCACGCTTTGAACGAGTTGCTCGTGGCTCGGTCTCCACAGAAGTTTCTTGTTCTACAGGTTTTGCTTCTTCTTGAGGCGCTGTTTTTCCTGCTGCACGCTTCGAACGAGTTGCTCGTGGTTTAATGACCTCGGCTGGTTTCTCTTCCTCTACCTCCTCAACTTTAGGTTTTTTGCCTCGAGTATTACGTGTCGCTTTTGGCTGTTCAGTGGCTGGTTCAACATCAGTTTTCACTCGCTTGCTTCGTGTCGAGCGTGTTTGCTTTGGTTTTTCGACAGGAATTTTTTCAACAACAGTTTTCTTGCCTCTTGTTGTCTTAGTGGATATTGGCTTTACGATTTCTTCGTTCTCGTCTGTTGTTTCATCTTTCACATCTACAGCTGCAGATTCTTGAGCTTTTCTAGTGCGTGTTGCTCTAACAGGCTTTCCTGTAACTGCCTCCTTTTCTACTTTCTTTGTTTTTGTATTCCGTTTAGGTTTTGGATCTTCTACTTCTTGTTCAAGTTCGCTTGTAAGTTCTTTCACTTCTGCAGCCTTTTTACCTTTTGCGTTTCTTGTCGAACGGTTGGCTTTCACTGTTTCCTCGAGGAGTTCTTCCTTTACGACTTTACGCCCTCGAGAAGCACGCGTTGGTTTAGATTCTACAGCATTCTCTTCTACTTTTCCCACTTCAGGTTCTTTTTCAGTCTTTGTTCTTCTTCCCCTTCGTGTAGATGGTACCACGGCCTCTACTTCTGCCGTAGAATCACGTTTCTCCTCTGCTTTAGCTTTGGACTTACCACGGGAAGATTTGCTTGACACCACCTTCTCCTCAACTATCTCAGCTGGTTTCTCGTGGGTTTCCTTTTCTTGTATGGCTTCAAGGGTTGGGGACATCATAGACTCTTTCCTTGTCCTAGTACTTGGAAGAGGCGATGTCATTGGAGTAGGCAGTTCAGGGATTGCTTCCAAGACCGTGCGCTCGAATGACAATGGTTTAGGTGTTTCAACTACGCCAGTCTTGGACGAGCTTTTCTTTGTTTTACTGGAATCTTTTCCACGCGCTGAACTTCTAGTTGGGCGACGCACAGGCTCCAGTTTCATAACAGCGGGTTCTACTTTGGTTTCAGACTGTTCTTCCTTAGATGCCGCTTTTCTCATGCGTTTCTTAGCGGGCTCTTTCACACTTGAGTCTTCAGAAGCTGCTCTCTTGACTCTAGTTCTTTTTTCAGGTTTAGCATCATCTACAGCTACCACTTCTGCAGAGACAATCTGAGGTTCTGCTTCAGGTGCGTCCTCGTCTTCCTTTTCCTGTTTGAATTTCCTGGTCACCCGCGCAGAATAAGTGCGTTTCTTTGGATTTGGAGTCTTCTTAGCTTTCCCAGACGAGCCAAACAGCTCAGCTTCGAGTCTGTCCTCCACATCAGCAATAGCATTTCTGATCCTTGGAGATTTTGTTGACTTCTCTTTTGGCATCGCCAGCTCTTCTACGAAGTCACCACTTACGTCTGCTACAGCGTTCCTTGTCTTGTGAGACTTGTGAGTAGAGTGAGGAGTAGCAAACATGGTTGCAACGAAGTTCTCTTCTGGATCGTCAGCACAATTCTTCTGTTTTGGTGTCTTCATAAGTCTCTTGATACCGGTCAATCCAACGCTCTTGCGCTCCTTTGGTGTCTTCTTACTTTTGACTGTAGCTGCTGCGGGTCTAAGGGATGGTGTCTTGCTAGGTTGTACTGCTTCTACGACTTGTACCGCACCTGATCTCAATGATGGTGTCTTGGTTACTTCGATAGCTTCAACAACCTGGATAGCACTTTGTCTTAAAGATGGTGTCTTGGTTACTTCGATAGCTTCAACAACCTGGATAGCACTTTGTCTTAAAGATGGGGTCTTGGTTACTTCGATAGCTTCAACAACCTGGATAGCACTTTGTCTTAAAGATGGTGTCTTGGTTACTTCGATAGCTTCAACAACCTGGATAGCACTTTGTCTTAAAGATGGGGTCTTGGTTACTTCGATAGCTTCAACAACCTGTATAGCACTTTGTCTTAATGATGGTGTCTTGGTTACTTCGATAGCTTCAACAACCTGGATAGCACTTTGTCTTAAAGATGGGGTCTTGGTTACTTTGATTGCCTCAACAACCTGGATAGCACTTTGTCTCGATGAAGGCGTCTTGCTCGGTTCAATGGCTTGGATAACTTCTGGTGTTGCCATGCTACGACGTGATTGTACAGGTTGACGCAGAGACGGTGTCTTAGATGCTTGAACGGGTTTTGTTTGAACTGACAGCTGAGAGTCCTTGGATCGCAACGAGGGAGTACATGCTTGTTGTACTGGACTAAACAGCAGATCAAGGCCAAAGCTTTGTTCAGTTTCCACCGCTGATCTTAATGATGGTGTTTTGTTAGGTTCAATGGCTTCTATCATTTTCGGAGTGGCAACGCTCTTTCTACTTGCACTACGTATGCTTGCAGCTTGACGCAGCGAAGGGGTCTTGGAGGCTTGGGCAGGTACTACTTGAACAGACATTTGATCGTCTTTGCGTCGAAGAGATGGGGTAACGCTTTGAAAAGCAGGACTGGACATTAGTGCCAAACTGAATGAATCATTAGAGGGTGTACCGAACAGGTCCTGAAGTCCTTCGAGATGACCAGATGAAGATCTCCTGGTCTTATCACCATGAAGAGTCTTAGCAATCGCGTCTAACCAGTTGCCAGATTTCTTTCTGATGCTCTTAATCTTCTTAACAGCTTCCTCAGGGGTGGCAAACATATCCTGCAACCCTTCAAGGTTTTCTTCAACCATTTCTCGTTCCTCTTTATTGTTTAGAGATTTCGCGATGGTGTCCAGCCAGTTTCCAGATTTCCTGGAGTTTCTTGTGACAGGGGTAGCTACCACCTCGGGTACTTCTTCTACGGGGTCTGCCTCTTTGACTACAGGAGTCAACACTTTAGGTTTTTTAGGAGTCTCTTTGTCTACAAAAATAAATACATGATTTTACTCTTGTGTCTATTGTTATTATTATCTTATAACGGTATAACGACTTACTGATAAATGGGGCTAAATGTAATTTAGGCAAAGTTAAAACCACAACTAAGCCTGCCAGCCTAAGCACCGTTGGCCAGCAGACCATCCACGCTACGCATGCGCCCTCGCTCCGGGTGGCGTGTTCACTAGCTGGCTGGTAGCTCGTATGCCATCTTTGCACGCTTGGCACCATATTGATGAGTTTTAATGCTCTTTTCTGAGCCAATTATTTATGATAAACGTGTAGTCAAACATAAGTGGGTTGTTTACAGGGAAAGGGTAACTCCTTTTTTTAACCAAAACCTTCCCATACGCCTAAAAAGCAGATGTTCAAACAAAACCCTTACATTTTGGCGCCTGACTTTAAGCAGTATACACCTATTTCGAAAATTGTTGTTGCCTCAAGTAACAAACCAAGGCTCCAGAGAACGTCGGTACTTTTAATTATAATTGATTTATTCATGGTTCATACAAGTGGCTATAGTTCTACACTAATTACAGCTAAAAGTACTTGCGTTCTCTGCGATCTTGGCTTGTTGCTTGAGGCTTTTGGTGTGACAACGATTTCTGAAATAGGTGTTTATGCACTGTATAGAGTGGTCTGACCACAGGGGGCAGGGAGGGGGGGCACTTATCTTCCACTGGCACAGCTCAAGCATTGCAGAGTGTGGTATCTGACAGGCTCAAGCTTACTTATATTATGTAAAGTGGTAAATAATATAAAAATGAAAGATAAGTGCCCCTCCCCAGGTGGTCTGGCCATTAATATGAGAATTGGATGCACAAGCTTGATTCAATTACATGAATCACAATACTCAGGGTTACAGAGAGGATTTCTTGCTCTTGCTCTCACTTCTTTGTCATAGCTTTTTCATGATAGCAAAACCTACAACTATGAAGCACTGGAGCAAGATAGCCTCTGTGGAACCCAGAGTAGGATCATCATAACCAAAGCAATTCAACAACTAGAAACAAAGTTTACCTTTGGTTTGTTCTTTAGCAGGAGTTTTCTGTTTACTAGCAACCTACAAAAGCAAGAAGTATAGAATAAATATAAAGAAAACAACAATTAATAAACCTTATAATGATATAATATTAAACATAGCCATGGAAATAAGTGAACAAGTACGAAAATCCATTGCAAAAATCATTTGTTGAACACTGACATTAGTAAAAGGTAATTAGAAAAGGAAAAATATGCACAATATTTAGTCAAACTTTTGGTGGGAAGTCACCCCTTGCCATGACCCTGGCTTTATTTTCTAAACTTTAGATGTGCCTTATGACAAACTTTGATAAACATCTGATTAAAAAAAAAAAACTGATGCCAAAAAACTTAGACATTTAAAAAGTTGTGAAGGTCACAAAAAACATAGAAAGAGCTGTAATAGTAAATAGTAATAGTGTTGCAAGACAAAGGTAAGCAAAACTCACCCTTGTTGCCTGTCCTGGAGTTGCAGTTGGTCCAAACTTAGTGCCAGGTACAAGTTTCTTGGACAGCCTCCTCACTGCTATCTTCTTTGGTCTTTTAAGTATTTCTGCATATGTTGGCTTTCTTGCAGGCTGTTCAGCTATGTCCCCTAGTTTAGTTGACTTCCTTCTCACAGCTCTCAGTGATCGCCTCTTCTGAATCTCATGCCTTAAAGGAGTAGCAAGTCTTTTCTTGGTCTGACGGAGTTTGAAGCCAGCTTCTATATCTCTTCTCAGGGGAGTCTTTAGAGCTTTCTTGATAGTTGTTTCTGATTCCTTTGGTGTTTTCTTCAGTTTCTTTGCAGGATTCTCTTCATCCGATGAACTTGATTTCCTTCTCTTAGTTGAGTTCAGCTTTGGTTTTGCCTCAATTTCCTTCCTCATAGGAGTGGCCATTTTTTTGATACGAGTCTTGAGAGTAACTCCTTCCTCAATCTCTTTTCTCATTGGTGTCCCCATCTTCTTCCTTGTCTCTCTAAGAACTTTACCTCCTTCAATTTCATTCCTCATTGGTGTCTCCATCTTCTTCCTTGTCTCTCTAAGAACTTTACCTCCTTCGATTTCTTTCCTCATTGGTGTGGCCATTTTCTTCTTTGTCTGTCTGAGTGATACTCCTTGTTTAATCTCCTCTTTGAGTGGAGTTGGCAATGTCTTCTTATTTGACTTTAACTTGATTCCCATCTGTATTTCTTCCTTCAGTGGTGTCGGCATTCTCTTCATTGTCTTCTTGAGTGTTTTTCCCTTCTTAATCTCCTCTCTCAAAGGCGTCGCCATCTTCTTCTTGGTTTCTTTTAGTTTCTTGCCTTTAATGATGTCAATCTGCAAGTCATATGCCATGATCTTTTTAGTGGCTTGTAGTTTCTTTCCTTGTTTGATATCTTCTTGTAGGTCTTTATCCATCAATTTTTTAGTCTGCCGTAGCTTGGGTTTGCTTTGTATCTCTTGTCTCACAGGAGTTGCTAGCTTCTTTTTGGTTTCTCTTAGGGATGGTTTAGCAAGGATTTCTTTCCTCAAAGGTGTGGCCAGCTTCTTCTTGGTCTGCCTAAGACTTGGCTTCGACTGTATCTCCTTGCGAAGTGGTGTGGCTAGCTTCTTCTTTGTAGCTTTGAGTTCAACACCTTTTATGATTTCTTTTCGCAGGGGTGTAGCCAGTTTCTTTTTTGTAGCCTTAAGCTCAATGCCAGCTTGGATTCCCTTCCTAACAGGGGTGGCCAACTTCTTTTTGGTCTCCTTGAGTGTTGGCTTAGAGTGAATTTCCTTCCTCAAAGGTGTTGCGATCTTTTTCTTGGTCTTCTTCAACTCAATCCCATTTTCAATTGCTTTTCGTATGGGAGTTGCAAGCTTTTTTTTCTTGTTCTCAAAAGGTTCTTTCTCTGCATTGGCCACAGGTATAGGCTCTTCACAAGATGTCACAGTTTTGCTTAGTCTTCTACTCGATCGTCTTGGTGTTTCAATGGGAGCAGGTTTTGGGCTTTCCACTATTGGCATTTGTACATCAGGAGTCTTGACTGCTTCTACTATCTCTTCTGAATCATTTTCTTTCATCTCTTGTACAGCAACTGCTTCTTCTTCAGTCTTCTTCGGTGGCTCATCATCAAGACAACTTGTTGACTCATCAGTTTCACTTGCTTTTTCTTCTGGTTCTTGCTCCTCGAAGATTGCTGCCGCTTTAGGTGAGGCTGCTACAGAACGTCTCTTCTTCTTCTCACTCAAGATTGGTTTAGCTTCCGAGAGCGATCTTCTTGGTGCTGCGCCACGTCTCACTGGGGTAGCAGGGGGAAGCTCTTTGTCAAATTGCTCAGGACTTAAAAATGGGCCAAAAGAGACTCTCTTGGATTTCTTTGCACTGGATAAACTGCTTCCAGTAGATTTTCTTTTTCCAGATGGAGTAGCACAAGCTTCCATGTCAGTGTTTTCATACACTTTAGCAAGAGGTGACTTGGATGGCATTGGAGAGGCAAGACTTTCATCAACTTCTTTTAAAGGTACAGAATATCTTCGAAGAAGATGGATGTTTTCCTTGAGGGTTTCAGCAACTGGAGGCGTGCGAGGGCTTCCTCTTGGAGTTATGGACAAGGACTCTTGTTTTGCTTTAAGGGGAGTTCCTTTACTGGAACGACGTTTTTCCTAAAAATATACAGTAGTTTCATATCTTAATGACGTATTGGTATTAGATTAAGCTTAATTAATTTATTCTAAAAGTAACAATCCAAAAACCATCTCTATGATTATTTCCTTACATTTGTTTATATTTATGGATTTATTATTATTATTTTTGGTTTTAGGTATCATGCCTTATTCAAGGTTCATGCCGAGGTAACCACTTAAAATTCAAGGACTATTCAAGGAGTATACAAGGACCCAAAAATGAATATTTAAGGAGTATGTTCAGCTAACTATGCCAAGGTTTTACACGGTGGTTGCACATGGCCGACTTTCAGATTTTCCGATCTTTCTGACTAGATCTATTTCAGAACCATGCAAGTAATGATCAAAGCAAAAATTCAAGGAGTTTCACTAAAATCATAAAATTCAAGAGCTTTCAAGTGCCCTTGAAAACGTGAATTATATCCAAGGAGTTTTCAAGGAGTTTAAGGAATAATACGAACCCTGCTTATTTAAAGGCTCAACATTACTGATCAAAATACTGGCACGGCAAAGTTTTGAACAAATTCCTATTGCAGCCAAATATTGCCTGATGACCAGGGCCTTAGAATGTTTTGAAGTAGGTGGTAATAAGTCTGAAGTAGCTGACTGCGATATTATATGAGGAAGTGAAGGTATTTTATGGAAAAGAAAAAGTAGCCAGCAGTTTTAACTTTGAAGCAATTGCCAGAGCTCTGCCAACCACCTGGCTTATTTTGAAAGCCCTGACGACTGAATGTTATTTTTATATATGTGTACAGTCAAAAGGACCAACTTGAGTGCCAATTTTGGTCTGACATTCTCCATCCAATGGCCATTATTTTTAGCTTTGTTCTGCAGTTTAATTAGACATACACACTAGCTGAAGCAATGTGGATTCATGATCACAGCACCAAGAGTCACATAATAAGGCCGTAATATTGAAGGTAATATTCAATAAAGATACATTAAGTATATTAGCTACAAACCTTTGGTGACTTCTTGGGTGTTAATTTCTTGGGAGTTGGGAACTCAAATCTGAATGATCTGTCACTTATCGTAAACACATCCAAATGAGAGATCTCTATGGAGTCAGGAATCTTAGCACCATTAAGTAAAGTGTCTGCACATTTGCTTAGATTGGTTAACCAAACCT
This sequence comes from Actinia tenebrosa, assembly GCF_029948245.1. Taxonomy (NCBI): domain Eukaryota; kingdom Metazoa; phylum Cnidaria; class Anthozoa; order Actiniaria; family Actiniidae; genus Actinia; species Actinia tenebrosa. The sequence goes on from NW_028292572.1 coordinate 10,674,811, forward strand.
AGAGAGAGAAGGAAGTAGCATTAAATTACTAGTTAAGAAAACAAAGCTTAATTACTCTGATAAAGGAATAATGGCAGTCCAAAACGTTAGTAAATTGTAACTTCTATATATATATATTCATTTACTTTTAAAGGGTTTTTCTCCAATGATGTACATAGTGTTTTTACTTTAGAACTAGTAGCACAGCCTGTAATTTAATACATATTTTCCTCTACGGCCCACTTAGTCAATAAGTACATAATATCAGCAGCTGAATAATCTAATATTATCTTACAGGCTGTGCTACTAGTTCTAAAGTAAAATCACTATGTACATCATTGGAGAAAAACCCTTTAAAAGTAAATGAATATATATATATAGAAGTTACAATTTAAAAGAATTGTGGATTTCACTAAAAGATGCTTACAACTTTTTAATTTACTATGAATACTAATATAGTATAGCTCATGGTGATGTAGAATAGAAGCAAAACACACCTTGAAGTACAAGATACTATTAAGATAGGTAATACATCATTTTAAAGTATCAAAATTACTTATAATATGAATAAGAATATTAAAATATCTTGTGTGATTTTACACATTTCTTTTAATCTGATTGTGCTACAGAAAATCTTTACTTTATATACACGTTTAAGACGCTGATTTGAAGACAATTTCTTGCCCAGAGTCTCACTATAATATTCAAAAATTACCATTAAGCTTTCTGTTAACAGGGTTTTAACACTTTTTAGAGATCTTATTAGGTACCTTTTTGTCTGAATCAACAGTTATTCTTGCGTGTTCCTTCGATACGTTTGGTAACTGAATTCGTATGTCACATTCGTTATTTCTGAAAAATAAACAAGAAAAACGCGAACAAGACGTTAGTATTTCTCAAGAAAACTTCAGAATAAGATCAAATTAAGAGTAATTGAGGCAAGAAGGAGTAATCGGGGGAAAAAAATTGTGGAAAAATGAGACAAAAATCAGTTTCTTACCTTCCAAATAAACACTCTTTTGAGCGAAGTGGAAAATGAGCTCCGTCTGAACCATTCCGCTTGATTACGATTATTCTACCTAAAAGTGCACTCATGACGACGGACTTCACACCTCAGGTGATTAAATTTTAGATTCCGATGTAATATTTAGGGTTGAAAATTTAAAAATAAAAGCGCGCAAAATACTTGCTGCTGGTGTAGTGCATTCGGCGCGTGTTTTAACGTATTTCAAACTAACGAACCTTTTCTGTTTCGAATAATAGCGCCCTGACATCTGATTGGTCAACTAATGGCACGTGTTACAAAATATGCATATATAATTAGATCAACAGCCTTCCTCGTTCAAAATAAAACACAGGAAGACCATTTAATATAAAAAATTTTTAGACGATTTTCCCCTTTGAATTTTTCCTTTTTCTTTTTTCAACTTAAATTTTTGGTTAAACATTTATATATATATATGCATATATACATACATACATATATATATATACATACATACATACATATATATATATATGTATATATACACTCGATTGCAGAAACGTTGTAGTATACATTTATACATTTATCTAATTAGATGCATAATACAAAATAACCATTTTCAACGCTTAAAACCAACTGATTTATAATCTGTACGATCAAACAGACAAGAAAAATATATTTTGACAGTCATTGAATGAAACAAACAATAAATAAAGCGATTTTTCTGTTTTGCATATCATTAAATATACTGAATAAATTAGATATTTGTATTAATGTATACTACAACGTTTCTGCAATCGAGTGTATATATATATGTGTATATATATATATATTTGGGTGATTCTCTAGATGGGGGTTGCCATGGTGGGGTTTGGGGATTGGGGTGTAGGTAGTTTAGTGACATAGCCATGCACAATGTTACTGATAACTGAATTAACTAAAAAACAAATGCCATTTGCAATATAATAGTGTGAATGCAGATTTTTATTTTTTTCACTTATATGCAAAACAAGAAATGACACAATTCCCTTTAAATCAAAGTATAAAAAAAGGGAAAAAATACTAAAGAAATAATTGCATGCTTTACATAATAACTAATAACAATAATAATTAAATATTTATAGAGCGCTCATAGCAAGAGTTCTGAGCACTAATTACAAGAACTATATTAAAAGTATAATTTGAATATAATATCTTGAAAATCTTTCAGTTGCCATAAAAAAGGGGAATTACAAATTTTGAACCCACAAGTGTTAAATTTATTTTGCCCATTTGGTTAATTTTATTTTACTTCGCTATAGTTTCTTTAACTCTCAAAAGCTAGGACTTCCACTCTAACACAATCAAAATCTTTTCCACTTGCAAGAGGATGATTTCTAAATGTCTTGCTTGATCCACTGTGGCCATGACTTAGTTCAGCATCAAGCCATATTGCATTGTCCCCCCTGAAAAAGATTATGAAATGAACAAGATAATTTGGGATAAGAGGGTATGTCTAAAGATTAAATGCTTAATTTTTTCTATACTCATGACTTCACCTTTAGCAGGTTCAAAATCTTCTGTACATTAGGTAAAGTTCCTTTTTATCCCTTTTTCTCCCACCATATTTTTAAAACTCATTTGCTTCATCCCAACCCATTTACCTCTCAATCATACACCATACCCCCCAAAGATCTATGTGATACTGGTCCTCAAAAATGGTCTTTAGGCTGGTATAGTAGCATCAATCACCCAGCTGTAAGAACTATCTAAGCTAAACCAACTTTATGACTGGGAGATTAACACAGCCTTGTGAATAATTCCTATTCTATTTTCTTGAATGAAAAGAAACTAAGTACTATTTTGTCTTACCCTCCACCTATCATAAGACAATTGTTGTCTCCAGCCATAAAATATTCATTGATGTTTTCTCCATCTTCCTCAAGGCCATTCCAGCAATACTTGATAGGTGTTGGGTAGAGACTGAAAACAAACATTTCACCTGTACCAAAATATGTTAGACTTTTGGGAGCCTCATTTCTTTCACTCCAAGATGTGCTGCAGTAGGCTCCAAAAATCTAGAGAGAAATATTTTAAATATTTTTTTCTAATTACTATAGATAGGAGTATAAATATATGTTTAACAGAAAGTCAGTGGAAATTCATCTGACATAATCAGAAAATCCTGGGGGAGGGGAGGGTGAGTTAGAAGACTATAAAAAATCTTGCGGGGAGGAGGTAGGATTATATGCTTATGCCATATAAAAACTGCATGAGATTGTGCAAATCCTGGGGGATGCTTCATACAAGGGTTAGCAAGGGGGGGACTATAAGTCACCCCCTTCTCCTTTGCACAAATAAATAAAAAGTGTTTAGAGCCCTCATACGATATATACGAGTCGGAGGAAAATATCAGCATCTTCAACCCAAAAGAATTAAAGAATATTAAGTAAATAATCAAGCAAAATGAAAAATGAAATGACAAAAGGAAGAATTCTTTTTTGAAAGAAAAAAACAATTATCATGGCACTCACTTCACCCTTGCTTGTCTTGATCAACATGATTGTTTCAGTTTCATTCTCACACTTGTTGTACAGAGTCCGAATACTATTATTATAGAAAAAATATCATCAAAATCAAACAAGTATGTGAAATATGGCAGCTGTTCAATCAGATATCCAAGTGTGCAAGAGCACTGTTAGAAGTCAAAATGTTTTTGAAAACCTGATATTATTGATACTATATATTATTAATAAAAGGATTAACAACCTTTTCCTGTTCAACCTCTTTGCTAATAACATTGAACTTTTACAGTAGAGGGGCAGTTCTTGAGGGACTTGTGTCCCTACTGATCATTGAAGTATTTCAAAAGTAATAATACCATGTAAGAAATCTGAAGTAGAATGATACTCACCTACAGCCATCAGTTTGGGTTGAAAATAAGCAGAATGGATGTCGAATCTGGATTTTTTCAGGTAACCAGGATGCAAGCTTTTCCCACTGGAGAAATAAATAAATGACGACAATAGTAAAAAGAATGGACGAAGGGATGGACGGATGGATAAAAGAAAAAGTAGAACACAAAGAAATTAATGATAAATCAAGAATAAAGACCTGAGTGGCTGAAAGCATATCAGAGCCTTGGATGCTGTATAGGGTGGTTATTTTAACTGGTGCTGTATCAAAAGGGACCTCTAATTTCCCATCATCCAACAGCTGTAAATTCTTGTTTTTCAACTTTGTCAATTTTTTCTTTGCTAAGCCACGAATCTTGAAGGCTGCCTATAAACAAGACATAAAATAATAATATACATAAGTATGAATTTTTTGATTATGGCACCCTGAAACAAACTATGCCATGATCTAAGTCAGGTCACAGCTAATTCAAAGATGTGCATGGAATTAGAATTTAATTAGCATACAGGTTTTGTAGACAGAAGAAAATCAGAAAACGTAGTAGAAAAAAAAACAATCTTAAATAAAGAGAATAAGAAAGGTTGAACAATACTTAATGTGTATTTATTTGACTTAATGTGTATCTGAACAGGTATCTAACTTGTATTTTAACAACTTTGTTAAATCCACCTTTTATTTGATATGTATCTATACAGGGATTAAAATGTATTTATACACAAAAATAGGAACTCAGTTGTTCAACCTCAAGTTAAGTAGAGTATTTTTAAGCTACTTGATCTGTACTTAACTACTGCTTTTTCAATAGTTACACTTAAAGTAGTGTACTTAATGTATATTTGAACATCCCCTCTCCCTATTTGAATTAAAGTAGTACTTAAGTAGAGTATTTGATAAGTATTTGTTCGGTATTTAACAACTACTATATTATTAAATACATATCAAGTATACGAGGTTAATCCGTATTTATACACCCTATCTCCCCATTCGAATTAAAGTAGTACTTAAGTAGGGTATTTAATAGGTATTTGTGCCGCACTTAACAACTACTATATTATCAAATACATATCAAGTATATGAGGTTAATACGTATTTATACACCCTCCCCATGTAAATTAAAGTTGTACTCAATTAGTATTTTAAAGTACAGTTGCTACAGCCAAAAATCTCGCGCTGCAGCACAATTGCAAAATTTTGCAGTGTAAAGCATGGATAACACAGCGCTACAAATCGTTGCTTGAAAGCTGCGATAAAGACATATTATTATAGTTTAAATTTGATATGTTGTAGTACGTCTACGAACGATGCTAGCAAGCTGCACAATATCACTGCATACTGATGCGACAACTGAAACATTTACCGCAACATGTTTGTAAATATATGCCGTTAATCCTAAATAAGGTAGCATAGAAGCACAAGTTATATATCTGCAATAATGACTTAGATATTTACCTTACATTTTCCAAAATCTACTGCTTGGTCGAAGAAAGCTTGCTCGTAATGTAATATCTTCTGTCAAGGCAAGCCGGCTTTCAACTACTGTATTCTGTGGCTACGTTGGATTTCGAAACCTCCTAGTTTACATCCCGTATGTAAAACAATATACCTTTTGAATTCTTCTTCATAAAACTTGGACTTGTTTTAAATCGAAGTCAGCAGTTCTTATAATTCTCGAAACCTATTGTCAGCAAGCCCTATAAAGTTCTCGCACAATATGCTGCTAAGAACCCGCGCATTCGGAGTTCAGCAGCTTGATTACGATAAGAAAAGATCGCTGTACCACGAATAAAACTTTTCAACGTCCATTAAAATGTCTTTGAATAACGCAAAGACAGAAAAAAGGCAGCATTTTGCCGTAGATTAGGACGGCTTCTAATCCAAACAAGATACATGCTTGGCGGACTTTCGCGCGCATTGTTGTGGCTTCTCGGATTTCATTTTATTTACTTTGATCACAAGCACAGTGCATGGCTTCGATAATTCAATAAATCTGCTTATCATGATTGGCTAAGAAATCCAATCCTCAATTTCAAAATCTAAATGCGTGCTTACCAAAGCTCGTTAGAATAGTCCGCCAATATATGCAGAACTCACAACCTAGTCAAAGCACTACTTTAAAGATTTACTTTTGCTAGAATGAAGATTGAAGATTGAAGATTGTCAGTATATACGGAAATATATTAGTACACCGTGCCTGAAAAACAGTAAGCTAAAGCCGGCCATGTTATTGTCATAATCAGAACATGAGAGACAAACCGTTTCATCCCCGAAGTAATAATATACGTTATGGCTGGTAATGGGCAGCACAAGAACAAGAAGAAAAGCCCGTGGAGAAACTCAATTTGCTTGCTTTGACGATAATAAACGACGGACAGAACTAGAGAAGAGGCCAAGATGATACATAACATGAAGAATTATATGATATGATGAAAAGTACACTACAAACAAGAGGATTCCAAGAACTGAACACTTACGATCCGATACGCGGTTTTCCGTTTTCCAACGGCTTATACTATACCTATGACAAGGCCAAGATAACTGAGCTGGAGGGACTAAATGCAGCCAAATTTATACCGCATCAATGAAGTCTACTATAAATCTTCATATTCACAATAGTAATAGAAACAAAACGTACAAAAAGAAACGCCAGGAGCATGGAATACGACACGTTTATTTGTGCCGATTTGGTTCGTATCTGATTGAGACTTTTTTAATTTAGTATTGTTATCTTCTTCAATTGATGCAATGGATTCATGAAGCCATCCCGAAGTGAATGATTCGCTATCTAAAGAATCCTTAATTGTGAATTAAGGAACAATCACTCTTCTGATAAATTTTTGAAGATGGCGCATAGCATTGTGATAGGAATCATGAAATCCAGATCGTATAGTAAGTAGATGTGACAAATATATATTAAGTAGCTATTAAGGCAATTCAAGTACAATTTTTGTTTCACATTAAGTATATATAAAGTATAGTAGTTTAAATACATATTAAGTCAAATATTCAAGTATGAATTAAATATACATTAGTTAGCTGGCAAGACAGAATTAAGTACTTGATAGATAGGGATAAAGCAGTGATTAAATGTAAAGCAAAAATACAAATTAAATACATATTAAGTAGTTCTCAATTACATGTGTTAAGTAGTGATTAATTACATGTTAAGTATAAAAAAATTTCCCAAGGGGAACCAGGAATTCCAAGAATATCAATGCAAAGTCAGGTTATATTAGAGGCTTAGGCTGTGTGCACTATCAATTCACAATAACAACCACCCTATTCCAACATCATTACATGCATGTCTAAGTACTAGCCATAACAAGTACCTCTAATAATCTGTAATCTTTTAAAGGCAACTCTTTCATAAAATGACTGAACAGAGCTTCAATATCTCCACTTGTAACTATAAACAACAAATGAAGAATTAAAATGAACAATCCTGAGTAAGTTGGAACAGATTATTCACAAAATATATTATGAGTTGATAACTTTAGAATTATATCATGGCAAATTTAAAGAGATTAAAATAAAGGTGTAAAATGATTTCTCTCACTTTGTTTAAAAGCCAGCCACTTGCTGAATTTGTTGAACACAACTAATCCGACTCTTACAATTACTTTTGGTCCTTGTATCATGAAGTTATCCACTGTATACACCTTCAAAACAAACACGGAAACTATATTTATTTAAGTTAAGAATATTCATGAAGATAGCAGTTATTAAATGTGATAGAAATGGTAATCAATTGGTCTGCAGAGTAGCGTCTCGCTGGGTGGGAGGGAATGGGGAATTGGGAAGGGAAGAGGGAAGAGAGAAGAGGGAAGAGGGAAGAGGGGACCTACAGAGCAAGCTACACAGGTTAGTAGTTACTCAGATGATGATCATGGTGACGACAATAATTATGGTGATCACAAAATATCATTCAACTGAATTAATTATAAGATGATTTACTTACAAGGGTCCAGATGTTAAGGTATTTGAAGAGCCACGTCAACCAGTGAGGAAAGAGAATGGTTGCTTTTGTTACTTCCACTTCACTCGACGCAGACACAACCATTTTCAACTGGACATACGAACTTTTCTGAAAGAAAATTTAATTGTTTTTTTAAATTGGATTGAGGAACTCAGCAGAATATGCCATCTATCTGGTTTAAGTAGGCAAGCAATTTCGTCAATTCAAGAGCTAAATTTTAGCATAAAAATAGTTTGCTAAAACATTATCTTTTTCCCAACTAATTGCACTAGTTGGTGTTTACAAACACTAAAGATTTGCAAACTCTTTTAATTTTACAATTTTAATTTGCACTCTTATTACCTGGGTATCTGACATGGGGCGGCAAAAAAATTGAAATTGTGCAGAATTTTACTGACAATATTACTTGTCAAGTTGCCTTTTTTCATCAGCCAATCAATCTCTGTGTTATTGGTTTGACTATTCCCTTAAGTAATGCACCGACTGAACCATGCATTACAGGCATAATAGCTTAATATATTACAGCAACCAGCGCCATACTTTCCTAAGAAAGCAAAAAATTTTTATTTGCTTGAAGATTATATATTTATTTGTTAAATACAGGCTATGCATTAACTTACCATAAACTGTTTCAAACAATCCTGGAATGTCTTTGCCATTGCAGCTACTGCTCTTTGACTCTGGTCAAAAAATGGGACCCTGTTCTCTTCCAGCATCGCAGCTAAACAACAATAGCACCCATCTTCATCCATTATGTGTAGAAATAGAGCGGCGATGGAAGGGAGTAATGGACAGAATTGTATGTCAGGATGGACTTGGGTCATGACGTATAATATATCCAATAGTTTTTTTCTTCCAGACGGACTCAAGAGATAATAATTTGGGCTGGTTTGTTGACTGTCAAACATGTTGTCTGGTAACTGGCTTGGGATCTGTATGCCTAGAAGAACAAATTATTTAATTTTTGACAACTGTAATAACCTCTGAGTTGATCTAAGTTCAGAGAGAGGAAAAGGGAATCAAAACCTGGAGAAAAACCCCTTAAATCAAGGGAGACATAACAGACTCTTCTCACAAGTGATAGCAAGTCTGGGAATCAAACCCCAGACTCCAATGATGAGAAGTGAGTGTCGGCCTTGATTCTTAATTAATTCTCATAATGTTATGAAATAAACCAAATGAAACAGAGAGGAAGAGCAAAAAAATGAACAAAAGGGTAGAAAATGGAAAATTGGAAGTCATATCTAACATTATAATACATATCATTTAAGAATGATCTTTGGATATTGCTGGTTTTGAACCATTCCCAGGGGAGTGAACTTACAACAGACACGGCAGCCATGTTGGATGGCATTAACAAAAGAATTTATTGAAAATTATTTTGTTAAATTCTACCAACAAGATGGGGGCTATGAGGCCATGTGCAAACGAAGAATACTATCTTACCCATTTCATTGATGGTTTCTTGGAAATAATTGGGATGCTTTTGTAGCTTTGTATCCCCACCACTTCCAACTCTCCACAAATCTGCCCTGCACTTTGGAGGAACACCTTGACGCACCATCTTTTTTAGTTTCGTTTCAAGCATATTTGGACGTTCTGCCCACTTTCGAAATGCACTAACGAAAGCTTCTTCATTATTTTGTACTTTTGTAGGTTCTGTCATAACCTTTTTTATCGGTGTCTTTTGAAACCCACTTTGAAAATACATCCAAATCATTCAATTCCATGGTATCAAATTAATAAGTATTGTAAAGCTTCAGTTTATAAGTGAATTCCGAAATATCCAAAACTCAAGGCTAATGAAAAATCCAATAATAAAATCAAATAAGCTTAAGCTTTATAAGATAGATGAAGAAAATGTTCAAACGCAACGAAACTGGGCCAAAAGTTGAGAGGTAAACACACGTCTTGAAGCTAAGAGAAAGAATTGTTTTCTGTGATTATTGAAGAATTCGTCAATTAAAAATTTTTAACCGTTTAGTATCCAGTATAACTATAGGTCATGCGATCCTTCCTTTCTATCTGTAGTGATATAATTTCAGTGTGATGCAATGTCAAAATTCCACAGCTGCTTTCTGTCCTTGTCTATAGCCTCAGTGACGATTTCTGCTCCAAAATTCCTATATTGACCATTGCCATCTTGTAAAAATCTGTATCTTTCACAAAGTATCAAATAATTGTAGTCTTTAAGCAAAATTAGGCTGAGTTGAGAAGTTTTTTCTCTATAAAATCCCCATCAGTTCCATCTGTTACTTTTTCTCTCTTCCCTGAATTCATTCAGTGGAATGGAGAACTGTTTTGGGCTTCCTGTGGAAAAAGATGCTGTAAACACAGGTAGCCCAATTTTTTTGGGCTTCATGGTGCGATGTTTGACGCAACCGAAATCGCACCGAGCGAGTGAGTAGCTTTTGTTACTTTGTCGTTTTAGAGTGACCACAGTAAATCCGTGAAACTTTAGTAATACTAAATAGCACAATTTCATGCAAATTCCTTTGTTTTCTATTGTTTAACTAGCACTATTTTGTACGATTTAATAATTAGTGTTTCACGGATTAATTGTTTGCACTCTTAAATTATTGCTGCAAGATTTACTCACTTAGTGAAATATGTTGCCAACGTTGCACAAATCAGCCCCACCGTATTGTGTATGTGTGCTTGTAAGTTGCCCGTTGAAAACCACCTCAATATAGTACCAATACAGCTATTTATTTTGTAGCATGTTGCTTACTAAGCTTGAATGTATCATATCCATATGTACTGAAGGCAGAGAAATCATGCCGGAACTGAACGTGCAGACAAAGATTAAGAAAGTACCATATTGTTGTTACCTTTTGCTAACTGTGTTCACGTCACCCACATAAAGTGCATTTCAGGCTTCGTATGGGACATGCAAGAAAAACTTTCACCAATATTTTCTTTGACCAAGGTTGCGTGCGCATCCAACTTGACGGGCCACAAAACTGAAAAACGCAAATTCAGTAAAACTGAGAAGACAGTTTTATATTTAAAGGGGAATAATCCATTTTAAGAATTATTTGCGAAAAATTTCATAGAAATCGGTATCGTGGTCCGTCAAGTTCCTTAAATTTCGATACGCACGCAACCTTGAGAAAACGGTTTATAAACTGCCTAAATTCGTACCGAATATGCGCAAGACTGTTAACTAAAGTCCCGTTAAAATTTTCAAAACGTACATAAATTTCGTTATTTTATGCGTCCCACATGGTACGATAAAATAATAGGATGGTAATCACCAGAGAAACTAAGCAAAAACTGTTGTTCATAGCAAGGGGTTAATCTTATATGGCCTAGGGGCCGACTAACCTCTCCCTTAGACTTCGGCCGAGCTCCCTGATCAGTCACTGGATAGCGGTGTTTGGGCCGAAATCTCCAGCATAGCCGTAAATGCTTCGCGCTGCCATACTGCGCTTCAGCACTAGATGTCTGGAGGTATGGCCCCATTTCTTATTTCTAACCAAAAAGATGCCAAAAAGAAAAAGAAAAAAAAGACATTCCTTTGATATTACTTTCTCCAAAGTGAGACCTTACAAATTTTGGACAAGAGACTTTGAAAAACGTTTTTTTAATTTCTGCTAAATGAGGTAAATACAAAACTATACAAAGCGTTTGGAATCATAAATTATAAATAAGTTAGTTGTATTTCAGTTCTTTATAGTGTCGATAAAGCACACTTGTATCACAATTTATAAATAGAAAATGGTAAACTTTTCACTCTAATACACAAATGTCTCATGAAATAGAAACTTTCGATACGTTTATGTCAATCCAGACAAAAACCACAAAAACCAACTTCAAGTTACTATGAGCAGGCAAGATAAGGTCAACGCTTACAAGGATATGAAAACATTCTTTTACTCAAACGTTTTGTACCAACAGAGTTTTCTCCAGTCCAGACGCTGGCCCCTCCGTTGAGTCCGCTCCGTTTTTGTTGGGCTGCCTGTACTGGCGGAAAGGAGTGTCCAGCAGTGTTTGCCTTTACACACAGTAAAAAAATACAAGACCGTGCTCTGATAAGTTGGCCACGCCATACCATTTTTTACCTTCTACAGCCTACTTGAACAGGTAAACCAAACAAAATTCAAGGTAAAGGACTGCGCTCCCTAGATAACGATAAAAAACCCCACAAAACTTTGCAATGAAATACGAGTTCTCTAATTTTTCGTTTAACTTAAAATAGTAAGAGATTAAACACCTTTTAAGAATATATCTATATAGGTGTACGTCCAAAACAAGAAGTAAAATAAAACTTGAAGGCCGACCAAAGGAAAACCGTTAAAGTATGTTTTTAAGGGGGTCATTCGATCTGTTTCTTCAAGTTATTTGACAAGTCAGTGTTGAGAATCTTCAACTTTTTTTTAAAATATCAACTTGTGGCATGGCATCTACGCTGGCATTATGCTTCATGATATCTTCATTAGTTGACGTTAGGTGTTGCTGAATAAATTTATCCATTACTGAGTGGAATGGTCAAGGAGAAATATTTCTTTTTTGACGTCACGACAAGGGGTGGAAGTTGTGTTTATTATGGATTGGGTTTCTTGGAGAAAAGTAAAACTAAAGGTGACCAAAAGAAAATGGGAAACATATCCTAAAATGGAAAATGGGAAACATTAATATCCTATTGATTAATATCCATTCATTTATGACGACATAATAACATATTGACAAGTGAGTGATAGAGTTTCGGGAAGTCACTCTGTTCAAACACAAAATGTTTGATGCCCCTTATAACCCCATTATAGATTTCACCAGATAGAACACATCTCCTCACCCACCCCACCCCCCCCCCTTTCCCCCAACCCATCAGCTTCATTAGTAAAGGACGAAGGACGAAGGATACATGGATGCTGGAAGGTCTTCTCTCCTGTTAAGCTTACGTACGTAGTTCCAGTATAAAACCATCCCTCTGGAAGCGGATCGCACTTGTGGTTCGCCTATATGCACAAACCAGGAGTTAGTTTGAAACTAAATTCACTATCATAGAAAAGAAAATGATTTAGTCTCGCTAGAGACTGTTTTTGATTGTTAAGGGTTTAGATCATGTCGTGTTCCAGAATATTCTATGAGGGGTGTAACCTGTTTTTATCACACCCAAATAAACACAGCCGGCTCACAGCCGGCTATAAACAACAATAATTATTTATTATTCTTAATTCATTGAAAGTACTATTGTAAATAGTTATTCTTTATTTATTGAAATATTTAAGTGTAAATATTTATGTATATTTCCGAATCGGCTCTTGGTCAAAATATGTTATAACAATCAATCACAGTAAGTGGCTGTCGACTAGAAAGTATTTTACTCCTTCGACAACCACACACACTTTCTCTTATTCTTTTTTCTATATTTCAATTGTAAATCATTGGCTCTTATAATTTCCATAATTATATCCTTGTAATAATTCTTTTATTTCTATTAATGTGTCTTAATAAATAAAAAAGTTCAAAGTTCAAAGTCTTTTATCAATGACTAAGTGCACTACGACTTACATTGATCTGATCAAGTTCCTTTTTCGTCAAGTCTTTCAAGGTCTTTAGTTTCTTCTTTTGGGGTTTCTAACACATTGAAAAAAAGGCTCAAAAACACTGCTGATAAAGATCGATTTGATGCAGATTATCTGGCTATCATGATATAGTAAATCCCTAACTCTCGTGATTATTGACAGTATAAACGGAGACCTTTTCTTGCGTTTTCAAGTTTAGTATGATAACAGCTGATATAGTCAGCCATCTGAGCCAACGACAGAGTGATGTTGGGCGATGCTTTTGCGCAAGGGTCGTTACACAAATATATAGCCTCCTTCACAGGTACCCCTATTTGGGATTCTTTGGTTATAGTTGGAAAACCTGATATGATTTTCATTTTGGTCGTACAGTCTTCCTGCGCTCACTCCTGCTCGATCCACAGGGTTCCCAATGTCCCAATCTCAAAAGCCCAGTCTCATTTTGATTAGGTTTAATTTTCCATACCTGTTTGACACACGTTCTCAGCCAGTCCTTCAGCGCATCTTCTTTCAAAAAGAATCCCGTGAAGATCATAAAATATGACAAGGTGTGGTGATCTACATCACCATTCTGAGCACCCTTTGGAGGTGGTCTAGGCATAATAGTCATATCTACTGTATTCATTGTTAAACTGCCTTTTAGTGCTGTCCAGTGAACCTCACTCACGGTATTATGATCTGAAGCAGAAATCATCGATACGATGATCAATATCCCCTTATCAATTTTCCCATTTCTTTTCCCATTTCTTTTCCCATTTCTTTTCCCATTTCTTTTCCCATTTCTTTTCCCTTTCCCATTTCTTTCCCCATTTCTTTCCCCATGCCCTTTTCTTTTCCCATTTCTTTTCCCTTTCCCTTTTCTTTCCCTTTTCTTTCCCTTTGCCATTTCTTTATTTCCTTATCCTCTTCTCAATATTTGATATTGAACATCCCAAATCTTTGATTTCACATTTCTACACGAATAAAAGCCACGGCTTATCCGGTCCACTGAGCAGAGTGTTGAATGGATGGGGTGTGAAAAAGGGGAAAAGGAACTGTTTTGCCACTAACTATTTAATCCCACGAGAATAAAAAACCCCGCGCAAACTCATTCTGAAGAACTTCCACAGGGCTACAGAGAGGAAATCTATTGCCCTGCCAACATTAAAGAAGCACGTCTTGATCAAATATTGTATAAAGACTGTGAAGAATGCGAGCGATGGAGACAGAATGAAATATCTTCTGGACCCCACAGTATTATTACAACACCAACCTACAAAATGTACATGTCCTCTAATACTGTGAATGGCTCCTGATGGGAGTAAAAAACAGAATCAGGATAAAAATTTGGGGGAAGGGGTGGGGGGCCTGTGGAGGAGGGGACGAGGGGACGATGGCGTGACCTGACTGTCCAAGGATTTTAAGCTGTTGTCTTTTCTTGAATAAATATACGGAATGTTTTGTGTGCATGCGTAAGAAGCCCATCCCTTAGTCACTTTTACCACTGACTGAACTATTCACTGTGTGTCTTAACTATATGACTCAGGGCTCTGACAACGTCCCACTAGAGCATGAGTAATGTATCCATCTATTGATGGTTTTCGACCATTCCCAAGAGAATTAAATAACAAAAGACACGGTGGCCATGTTGGAGGATATAACAAAAGAATTCATTGACAATTCTTTTGTTAAGTTTCTCCAACATGGTTGCCGTGAAAACCATCAATTGGGAGTTGTCGCTGGGCGAAGTCTTAGGGATGCAAAACCTTTAGTCTTATTTCCTTAACGAAACACATACCTTTTGTTAAGCACTCCTTCAGATGGATCGGTCCTTGTAGAGCTACAATTACGCAATAGAAAAATCAGTTTCTCATAGTCTCATTTGGATGGTTGCTCAATAGTCAAATTCATTTACAAACGAGGAAAATACCCAAGATAGAAGATACCTCTTAGGTTGGATACAAACTGATGTTTGTCAAGTGGTCCAAATAGGTTGATGTAGACCTGAATGCAAGAGAGAGAAGAAACGATTACAAAACACTGTACACAGATGAGTAAAGGTTCTTTATATAAGTACATTTATTTTATTTATGGGATGAATCTAGGGACAGTCAGTTTTATAGAGAAATCAAAATCCGAGAAATATATATAGTACAGTTTGTGAAAAGTGAGATATTATGCACTCGCCTCATTGACAAGAGGTTCTGTAGAACCAGAATTAAATATACCCAGTGACCTACAAAAAGAAAAGACTGTCTTTAATATTAACAGTCATTCCATAAAAAGTCGATACAATATAGGCAAGCAGTCCTCTATGAATGATTGCGCACTGTGGAAGAGTATATGTCAGCATATTCAACCTGACAGAAGGCAGTCGCGAGGTGAAAAATAACAGTACGTACAGAAAAATCTTACAAGGAAATTTTTTTGAGTAGCTTGCAGTTTAGACAACTGGCCCCCTTTTTTCGGAATTTTATTCGTTGTACTGCCCTCCCTAATCTGATTAAAATTTTATGTAAATGCATAATTCCTTTATCTTCCACTAACCATCCAGGGCACATCAAGTGTCTCTTCTGCACTGCACTCTTCTTTAGGAAGGCACTGTCTGACAGGATGAGGTCTACATCTGAAGATCTATTGTTACGATAAATATTTTGTTACTATCGTTGCGATATAAGTATCTATATGGAAGTATTGCAAACAGATCTTCATCATAGGATATCACAAGCTAGCATTATAATGAACATGTTATATGAAATAAATGAGAAAAAAAAGTGGTTTATGCTGATTCTTACCGTGTAACCTCTCCACCTTTAGCTAGAATAAATGCTGCTTCAGGGTTACAAGTCCTGACTAATTTCTGGACCATGGTAAGCTTGTCATTCTGAAAGAGAAGACATGATATTAGCCGGTGAGGGGGAAAACAGCTGCAGTCTATAAGTTTTGAGTTATATGGAATATGGGTGATCCCAGACATTAACGATAACGTCTTGGGGAGAATTGATTAAGGGGGGTGCATTTGACGTCACACTTAGACTTAGAGGGGACTTTTCACACCAAAACCTGCAGGCGCATTCACCCATTGCTATTAGCTATTTGGGGTTACCAATTTGGAGGTTGAGGAAAAAAAATTGCTTCGAGTTGCAGTGCATTGTGCGATGTTGGAAATATGTCCCCTACAACAGTCCCACAATGCACTGCAATGCCAACTCGACCCAATTTTCCCTCAACTTCAGAATGGCTAATAGCAGTGGTTCAGAATCTTGTAATTTTAAGATCAGGCTCTGTGTGAAAGCATGGGCACTATCTGGAGCTATACAATGTGTACCTAAAATACTTACCTGTGGGTCAAGGCAACTTGTAAACACGATATTATCAACCCAACCTGACAACAATAATCAAAATGTCAGCATAAAGAGATCTTTCCAGATTGTATATGATTGTATTTTATGTTGTAAATGCAAACAAATTCATGGCTGTATTAACATACCTTGTGCACATTGGTCTAATAGTTTTGGAAGGGTGTATCTAAATAAAAAATACTCATTTTAATGTAATCTGTAGTAATTATTAAAGATGCCTGTTGCTGATTGGTGTTCACCCTACTAAACGGATATACTGTACGTTTTGCTACACCTTCTGGTTATTTGCATAAGATCCACTCTCTCAAATGACCAGTAAGAGGACAGTGGAAATTATTAATTACGATGGAAGTTGAAAATCAAAGGGCCGTGAGTTGTGCGCTGTTTGACAACAATGATCTGTATGACACTCATGAAACTAATGTAATGATGATGAGGGTAAATGATAATGATAAATGATTATGGTCATGGTGGATGATGACTATGATGGTGGTGATGATAATTATGATAACTGACGATGCTGCTGCTGAATGGTTGATGATGATGATGATGAGAATAAATAACGTATGTCTTATACTAATAGTTACTGCATCTACTGCATGCTCACTACAGTGCATACCATATATATCCATGAAAAACTTAGTAAGAATTTGCACAAATTAGTAAGTTCACTCTAACTGCACTTCTACAACTACTCGTACATCAGATATCTTACTTGATTATAATTACCTTTCCTCCATGAACATGTTATCTGGATCAACACAGCACGTCACAGCACCTATCTTGATGTTCTTCTTAACCTCTGGATTAGGATGGTTGTATATAGCCTGGACTACATCTACAATATCAGTGAACCTATGTAATATGAAGACCAACATAAGACCAAGCAATTCTTGGAATGACCTATTGCCTATAACCTGCCGTTTTGGAATGCATAGTTCCAGAAATATTTATTATTCATATCCCCCTCAGGGAAAAATTTTTTAAGGCCACCCCCTTCCCCCAGAAATTCCAATTTTCTTCCTTACAAACTCTGTAACTTTTGTTCTTTCTCTGACCCCCCTACCCCTTGGAAATCCAGAATTCCTCTGTGGGGACGTGGGTATGGATAATTTCTGGAGCTACACAATACATTTTAATCAGGCTATCAAATGCTATAGGCTGTGATGGTAATACAGTCATCCTAACACATAAGGGATTCATTATATGATAGAGACAAACTAGATATTATCTACTTACCCTGGAGAAACAAGGATCACTCGTACTCTTTTCCTTCCAGATATTCTCCCAAGCAACTTTCTTTGGCTTGCTAAGGTATTACTGAGTGACTTTTGCAAGGCTTTTGGAAATATAAGTATTACTTCAGTCATTTATTTTCTTCAATAAAAAAACTATAAATCATTTAGTATCAGTGAGAGTAAATTCTAGTAAGTCCTCAATTGTCATAATAATAATAATAATAATAATAATAATAATAATAATAATAATAGATAAAAATAATGATAATAGATAAAGAATCATACAAGTCTAGCAGTGAATCTGATTTTTACCTTGAGCATCAAATGGCAAAGCATAAGATATTGGGGTCCTTAGTATGATCCATCTGTGAATGGTATATTTGAACTGAGATTATCATAATTGAGATACATGTAGAGTATCGTAGCATATGAGAAAGTCTACCAAAGTAACATAACTGAGTAACAAAAACTTTATATTTATGCTGCACATAATTCATGCATATACTTACATGCGGTCACATGTATAAATCATACCACATACAAATAATTATAGTCCTTTTCAATATGCTTTGATAAAACTCTAAATTACCCTTTAATATTAAATCAAACTAACCCACAGTTTTGCATTTCAGATCATCTGTCATTCCCTTGAGTATTGTTACTTTGCTTTCTAGTAGCATTTGAGAGATCAAGATGAAACTAAGATACATTAATATGGATGAGACCAAATACAAAAGGGAATGACACATGGCCTGCAACAGGAAGTGCAGATAAATGTGCAAGCTTAGAGTTAACTGTACAATATGCTATGAAAAATCACAGACTGTATTAGTCATAAATGTTAGTACATACTTGCTGTCGTCTTTTGCTAGGTTCACTAATGTATCACACAGCTGATCCTTGCCACTGCCTGGGACTCCAGTCAATATTGTCAACAAGAGCTAAAATGAGACCACAGAAGAAACAACTTATTAGGAGGTATCATGCATTTTTTATCAGGGAGGGGAGGGAGCTGGGGTGGTGGGATTTACTTGGTAACCAATAGGAGAAATCTACCCCCCCCCCCCCTTTCGTTAATGCATTAAAAATGGCCCCCCTGAGTTAATAAAGTTCTGTATATTATAAAAGTGCTGTATTTTATCAATTCCCTATCAACTTAAATTATTTTGTGTGGTCCCCCATTTGAGCCTGATTTTTTTAAATGACCTGCTCTCCCTCAAATCCCATGCCCCCAGTGTTACCCCCCCCCCCCCCCCCAAGCCCCCCATGACCACACATAAAAAAGAGGAAAGCTAGTGAAGTAAGCAGCGAACAAACTGATTGTCATTTTTAACTTAGTGACTGGCTGCCAGAATGCAATGCCTTACTCAGTCTTAATCAACTAACCTCTAGGTTATTATTTTCTTCTACATTTTCATTCTCCTTTGTTTCTCCCAGTACTACTGCAATATCATCTGTATGCACAGGTACATCCCCTGCACTACTCACATGCAGATGAGCAAGATAACTGGATATAACAAGCATAAAGTTAACAGACAATAAACATCAAACAGTATGTTGTTTCTTTGTTTCTACCAGTACTACTGCAATATCATCTGTATGCACAGGTACATCCCCTGCACTACTCACATGCAGATGAGCAAGATAACTGGATATAACAAGCATAAAGTTAACAGACAATAAACATCAAACAGTATGAATTTACATCTAAGAATTTAGACTGAACTAAAACATAAATTTAGACTTTAGGCACTTTGAATTAAGTCAAACCAACCAGTCCGAGAATCCTGTTTTCAAATACTATGAGTCCGTTCTTATTAGTGGGCCCCATTAGTCAGTTGATATATTTTCAGTGTATACCTTTGTAAATAAAGTTGATGATGCTGATGATGATGATTATCATTATTTATTATTATGGACATTTTATTTAATCTGTGAGATAGCACATACACTTACACAAGTTGCACATATTATTATTGTTATCATCATCATCATCATCATCATCATCATTATTAGTTTTTAGAAATTGGTCATGCATCCATTCTTTAGACCTGATGTGAATGATTTACGAACTGGTTGCTCACACTGGTCGGTTCTATCTAATAGAAAGCACCCTTAGTCTTAAAGTGTTCAGTGTTTACCTTTTGAGATCAGGAAAAGACATCATGGAATGTTGTATTGTATTTCCTGTCTCTGGATGAGATAGCATCTTGTGCTCTTCTAATCCCAAATACCTAAAGAAAGGATAATCTGTAAGCAATGTGGGATGTACTAAATTAGAAGCAAACTCCCTGAACTATGCATTAAATACATACATTATGTGCAAGTCATCTGGTAAGTCTGAAATATTAAAAGAAAACAATAATTAAGAATTACTAAAAAATATTATAGGTTTGACTTAGTGAAAATGGTTTAAAGACTAGGAATCACTGCATCATGGTAACTATATGAAAGAAATCTTATTGGATTCACAACTTCATGGTGGATGGAAAGCCTAACAGGTTTTGCAACCCACTTGATAAGGCTACTGATAAATCGAATTAGAATTTAGAAGGCTGATTTTTGTGGAGGGATGAAAACCCTGAGAACCTGGAGAAAAAATCCTTGAAGCACAGGAGAGAAACCACCAACAAGCAATGTTAACTTTACTGACATATGAGTGAGGTCACGAGTGAGGCCAAACAAGCTACAGACTCATGGACCACAAGGGCAAGAGGTTTAATTGTTTTATTTCAAAATGGATAAAAACAATTTTGAAATTAGGTTGAAATAATTTTTTCCACATTGTTTTGGTTCTTAAAACTGAGGCACTACTAGTGATCTATTACTAATATGTATTAACCAGAAAATCAGCTATCAATAATTAAAGTTGTTACCTGTGATCATTTCTAATGAAGGAGTTGTTCTCTCTGAGGTGTTTTTCCATAGAGGTAGAACATCACTGTAAAACTGTCTAAATATCTTAGTCCTTGGCATCAAAGCTATGACTAGAGTATTGGTATTATTTACAAGATGTGAAGGAAGGTGTGCTGTCAAGGAAGGATTGTACTTCAGTATCATCAATGCCACTGTACTGCTGGATTCCTATGGCAAAACAAATAATAATATTAATATAAAATTTAATGTTTATTAACTGAAAAATGTCCAAAAAGTTATTATTAATAACAACATTAATAATGATGATCATTATTTTTTAGTCCAATTTTATTTTTTATTGAATTTATCATCTCATGCAAATATGGAAAAAAATATTTTATACACTCAGCTGTTTCAAAAAAGGTTGGCAAAGGCTTTGTTGCATGTTGCACGTTGCATACCAAGCCTGAAATACAATATGGGTGATACAAATATATATGGAATATGGAATTGTTCCAAACTTTGCCTGCACCTTTTTCATGTGTATTATCTTTTGTGCGGCGATTATTACATATGAGAAGATGATATATTTCAAGTTTGGTATGCAACAAGACCTTATTTTGAAACAGCTGTATTCCAGATGTATCTCCATATATTTAGTATTATTTTATCTGCAAATTTTGAATTGTGCTTACACCATCATAAAACTGCATCCTTGAAATGACAGATAAAGGCAATGAAATAGCTCCACATCTGGGGTGAAGGAAGATGAAACCCTTTTCATAAACATATAAAGTACCTGTGAAGGATGAAAATAAATAAATGAAAGAAAGAATAACAATGTAAGCAGCAGATGAAAAACAACAAATTACTGAATTATTGGATGAATGGATGGATGGATGGATGGATGGATGGATGGATGGATGGATGGATGGATAGAGGGACAGATAGATAGAGGGATGGACGGTCGGATAGAAGGACAAAAGAATGGATGGATGGATTGATAGATGGATGGATGGACAAAAGAATGGATGGATAGGATAGGGTTAATGGGACAGGATGGGATAGATGGAAAATGTGATTGGGTGGGATCCAAGCAAGGTTACAACTAATAAGGTAGTACAGTTGAAATAATGAAATAACAGAATGAATTGAAATAATTAAAAAAGAATGTAAAGTGAAAAAAAATCGCGTAATTAGTTATATGGAGGTGGACGGCTTGTATGGCTTACTCTTCTATCGATAATGAAGTTATTAAAAAAAAGGTAGTACAGTTGGCTTGACTACCTTGTTCATATTTGCTGTATATTGTCCCACCACCAACATAACATTGATCACCATAAACTAGCTGCTTGCCAAATGTTGTATTTTCTGCTTTGGACTTTAAAATATGAAATATGGATTAGTATAGTGTGAACAGGTAATGGTTCATCCAATTAAACTGAAAACAATTTACATTCCATTCATTTCACTCTTACCTTTACATAATCTTCCAAGCATTTGGATGACTCATTTTCCACCTCTCCTCCCTAAACAAAAAGGGGTCTAGTTTTAGTTTCTTTGAAAAGTCTACACTTAGTATAGAGTTATTGCAGCCATTACACTGACACTAGACTAGATGGATGGATGCATGGATGGGTGGATGCATGGATGGATGGATGGTGGGTAGGTGGGTGGATGGATGCATGGATGAAAGGGTGGGTGGGTGCATGGGTGGGTGGGTGGGTGCATGGATGGATGGATAAATAAAAAATTTACACAAAGTACAGTTATTACAGCCATTAATAACACTAGACTCACCATCCAAGAGGCAAATCTTGACACATTTTCAGTAAGAATCACATGCCTACAACTCCACTCAGTAGTACCATCTGAATCAAGAGAGATCAATACATCTGTCCATTAGTAAAGTACTAGTTAAACTACAAAATTTTAACTAAATAAAATATACTCGACTTTATATGAAGACAATTTTTAATGGCAATTTTTGAACATAAGTAACAATTAAATATTTTACCTCTGCTGAGAGTTTTTACGGCGGAGTTCAGAAACGTCTCTCCAAATGCAACAGAGCCCAGTGTTTTTCCAGGATGCTCTATGCTTGGTATATCATATAGATAGAGGCATGCCTGAAAAAACAAGTTTTCTTTTTAAATTTAAAATGATATACATTGCATTTTTCTTAGTTCTGGATATTGTTCCTAAAGATTTAAAAACCTAAAATAGGATTGGATGAAAACGTTTAATGGATTAATTTATTTCTCAATGTGTGCCTACCTTATTGATTGATGGACTACTATATTGTGATTCACCTTTCCTGTGAAATTAGATCATTCAAGCTGTTTTAAATTAGCCTAATAAATAAGCCATAGGTCATCATCATCATCATTGTCATTGTCATCTTCATCATCATCGCCACCATTATCATCACCATCATCATCCACGCATCAATAAAAAGGCAATCTGTACCTTCCTAGAACATCCTGTGCTTCCACAGAGAATTTCACTTCTTTTGGACCACCCGAGATGTTCTTCTTGTTTACTTCATCTTTAAGGGTGGAGTCAACAATACCCTTGGCCTATTAATAATAGATATAATGGTATAGATATGCTTACAATTATCGTAAATTGTCAGTCACTTAAAATTCAAAAAAGATTTTATCATGTCAGTACAGATGTGTAATGCATGCTGTTCCTTATGAAGGTTATAACCATGGGCAGTAATCTGACAGGCGCAGAGAAACATAAACATAACATAACATTTTACATGCAGAATAAAAATTTTGTGGTCATGTTGACAAACCTTCATAAGATCTTGAGTATGTACAAATGTATGAATGCCTTCAAGAAATGCGCTAACAGCAATCAGGTACAAATCTATCAACAACCTGCACAAAAACAAAAAAGTGACTCAGTTGGTAAGAGCAATGAGTGGTCAAAAAAATTATATTTTACAACCATCACTCCATCAAACTTAACTCACAAGTGATCCAGTCTGAGCCTGGGCTCGAACCGGGAGCACAGCGGCAAGAGGCGAGCAGTAAACCACACCACCACTACAACATGATACACATAGTCAACCACTACAACAGACATACTGAGGAGAGACAGATTGAGATGCTACAACTCCCATCTACTACTGTTTTAGGGTGCTTTATGATCCTTTATAGGCTAATTCAATTTTACTGCAATGTTTTCTAATTTCAGACATGTCGATATCATTCTTAGTAAATGATACAGCAAAAACTATTATGCATCATAAATAATAATTATACCAATTACAAACTATACCTGAGGTCTTTACTTTGTATTTTCAAATTTGAAGTTGTGTCTTCTGAAAAATAATGTATTAACAATAAGATTAAAAACTTGGAACTGATTAGGTTTGTAATTTCCAATTCCCTTTGATAGCAAATGGAATTCAACATGCTAGCGAAAGTACAATGATTGGTAGCAAAGGTACATGATAGTGAAAGCACTTTAATTTGTATTATGAGATAACTGTTATGAATGTCGCATTCTGATTGGTCTGGAGCGTGTGCTTTATGAGAGCACATAGCACCTGCGCACACTTTCTGTTGCATCATTGAGATCTAAAATAACAGTTATTGTAATTTGTTTTTCATAAAAGCAATAAAAAACTCACTTGCTGTGCTGTGCGCCATCATAAAAGACTTGGGGACTGGCAAAACACTCGAGAAATGAGATACGCGTCGTCCTTCTCCTAACACTTATCTCATGTTATGCCATGACTGCACACAGCACGCAAGCGCATTTTCTATTTCTTCATTACATCACTATTTCAATACAGTTAGTTCTTTTCAATCAGTCTATGTACGAACCTGAGTATGGTAGGAAGCCATTAGCAAAGAAGTATGTCCTGACACATGATATTATATCTCTTGGATCTGTGGCATAGCAAACCTGAAGGGTGTATGAATAAAAATAATCTAGCAATCAAAATCAAGGTGACTAAGGATTTATATTATTACCATAACCACAGATAATTATGATGATGATGAAAAGAATGGACGGGTAGAGGAAAAATATGAATCAATGGCTGATGGTAAATACATGGAAACAAGAATAAATGGGTTAGTGGATGGATGGGTTAGCAGGTGGGTGATCAGTGAATGAATAAATAAATGCAAGTAAGAATAGATGGGTCAGTGGATGGATGAATGGGTGAGCTGGTGGGTGGCCAATTGGTGAATGAATGGAAGTAAGACTAAATGGGTCAGTGGATGGATGGATGGGTGAGCTGGTGGGTGAATGAATGGAAGAATAAATGGGTCAGTGGATGGATGGATGGGTGAGCTGGTGGGTGGCTAGTAAAGTGAATGAATGGAAGTAAGAATAAATGGGTCAGTGGATGGATGGATGGGTGAGCAGGTGGGTGATCAGCGAATGAATGGAAGTAAGAATAAATGGGTCAGTGGATGGATGGATGGGTGAGCTGGTGGGCAATCAGTGAATAAATGGAAGTAAGAATAGATGGGTCAATGGATGGATGGATGGGTGAGCAGGTGGGTGGTCAGTGAATAAATAAATGGAAATAAGAATAGATGGGTCAGTGGATGGATGGATGGGTGAGATGGTGGGAGAGATGGTGGGTGGCTAGTGGGTGAATGAATGAATGGAAGCAAGAATAGATGGGTCAGTGGATGGATGGATGGGTGTGCAGATGGGTGCTCAGTGAATGAATAAATGAATGGAATTAAGAATAGATGAGTCAGTGGATGGATGGATGGGTGAGCAGGTGGGTGCTCAGTGAATGAATAAATGAATGGAATTAAGAATAGATGAGTCAGTGGATGGATGGATGGGTGAGCAGGGGGGTGGTCAGTGAATGAATAAATGAATGGAAGCAAGAATAGATGAGTCAGTGAATGGATATAGTTAAAATAATGAAGAAATAGATAAAATGATAAAACAAAGCAGCAATTAAAGATAGGAATGAGTGAATAGGAGGAAATGGGAAAGGGATTAGAGTAGAGAAAGCAGAGAGAGGATAATTTGAAACCGAAAAAATAAGCCCAAGGGCATTTTAGAGATGAAATAATACAAATCACCTAATTAGTACCCGTCTGATGGGTTTGTACAGATAAGTGTTTTTACTAACAAAATATACAAACCATATGCTTAGCTGGTGATCCAGAAATACCACAGGAACTTAAACAGCCTTTGTTATGTCTAGTTTTCACTTCATCAAGAACCTTCTTTGTTGTGTTAACCCCAAACAATACAAAAGGCCCTGGCTGATCTTCAATACTACAAGGACAATAAATAACAGATTGGACACTTTTTAGAAAAGCTTGTCAGGAGAATATTAAACTTATTCTAATTATGAACTGAGATGCTGCCCACAATTAACCATAAAATATAATATGAGAGTTATAAAACCATCATAATAATATTTTTACTGTTGAAAAAATTCAATGAAGCAAAGGATTTTAAATGTTTTTGGTTTTTTTCTTTAATTGTTCTTAATTTAACTTTTTTGTGTTTTCTTTAATATAATTTCTTTCCTTTCTTTTTACCCCTTTCCTGTCCTTTTTCTTTCTTATTGTTTTCTTGTTTTAATTTCCTTTCTTTTCATGATTAAGCTTTTGTATTTTAATTTTCCCAATCACATTCAAAAATAGTTATTCACTCCATTCATAACTAAAATAACATTTTTGAAAATGATTTGTATAAACTGTCGAGTGATTCCACTGTGAAGAAATGTATTTAGCATGAGTCTCCAGCTCATTATACATATCGAGATTAAATAAAGATATCTATCTATCTATCTGTAGTGACATAATGCACTTTTTTCTTTATCTTAATAGGCATACTTTTAATATTTTCAACAACAAAAATGCAAGACTTTTTTATCCTATTTACCACAATTACCAAAATTTTATCTTGATTTTGCTTTCTGTGATAAACTTTTAAAAAAAATTTGTTAAAACTTTATTACATGGCTTATCTGGGCAACTGGCAGATCACAAGCTAAATGACACACTTTTTCCAAAACTTCAGTAAGATAATATTCATAAGAGATTTCAGCTTTAACATGACATAAGGACATAAGATTGCCAAGTATTTTACTTGTTCAATACAGCTCTTAATCCCTTAATATACATAGTTTTAAGTCCTATAATATTTACTATATTACAATAAATAGAGTGCAACCAACATACCTTGATGTGTTAATTGATGTGTCTGACATATGTCCATGCTTGTAGTAACTCACTACTGGCTGAAATGTACAATTTTTTAAAAGTAATATAAGACCATGCATCTAGCATATATGAATTTTAGTTTTAAGAAAATAATACACTTCTAAAACTCAAGAAAATATTTTCAATTGCTAAGTTGTTTGCTAAGCTCACCCCCCACCCCTCTCCTCCTCCTTTGCATAGAAAAATAAAGCAAGCCTAGCCAGAATACATCTTCATTAGTGGAGCCAATGAATGTTCTGGCACTAAAGTTTGACATTCAACTGACATAGAGTATTGGATAATCAGGAAAAAGGAAATAACAAAAGAGCACACAACTGAATAATAAAGTTATCTGTCATCCTCCTCTCAGACTAGGGTAAACTCATACAAGCTTAAGATCTGATGTTTTTGACAAGTGTACATAGCTTTTCTGTGTGTACATAGGAACACAGAAAACAGTTTTGTATTCATAATTTGTACAAGCTAAGTACACACATGAGTGTGTGAACACTGATGATAGGTCTCTGACAGAACACTATATTAGTAAGAGTGGATGTGAATTACTATCAGTATATATCTAGATGCATTTTAAAGTCTTTTTGGAACTCTTTCTATTCTATCATTCATGCAATAATAAGAAAACATGGAAAGGCTTTCATGTGATACAGAGACACAGAATTAATTTTGTGGTATTCACATGAATAATATTAGGTTGATATCAAATGAAATTTTAAACTAGAATAAAATAATTATTTTTGTTTAAAAATTGTGCAAATAATAACTGAATACCATTTAACTGAAAAAACAAGCATGTTTAATCAAGCATGAAGAAATTATACAAAGAACATTCTTTTTAACATCACTTATCTAGTAAATAAGAAAGTCCTAAAAAAAAAGACAAGCTTGCATCAGTAACCGCTAAACTAAGAATTTTGAAGACAATCGTGTCTCCTCGTAATGCTATTCGTGATATGTCATACTTGCATCTGCGCGATAACAAACACAAGGTTTCAGAAATTCTTTTTGTGTGATATAGCAAATTATTATATGGAATACAACTGAGGAGTACAAGATGATCGATGATAAGAAAAGCATAAAAAATTCTTTTGAAGTTGTTTTGTCTAGTTGTCTGCCTGGAGTCTTTCCAGGCATTAAGGTATCAATTCATTTATTAGCCACAAAAATAAGGTAAAAAAATGCAAGGTAGGTAGAAATTTAAATAGAATCACCAAAAATATATAGGTTTAAAATTTCTAAAGCATTTCATCTAAAAAATGGGGCTCAAATTACATAATAATAAAGATAAATATTATTCGGAAAGAAATAAATATAAATTCAATAAATTCTTTTATTCCTAGATCTAAAGCATATCTTGTCCTAATTGTCTACTATGGCAAAAGAATACATTAACAGTCGGATGCAACTTAATCCTTAAGGGACTTATATATCATTCCCTAGGTGGTCTGATAAGTCACATAGAAATGCCATCAACAAAAAAGTCAAAATACACCTGTTACAAAACCTCCTTGTCAACCTGCAGTCCCACCCGTGACTTCCAAGCATGGATCCAGGATTTTCACAAGGGTTGTTCAAACTTGAAAAAAGGGGCTGTAGTTAGGAGAAAAATATTAAAAAAGCTTCTAGCTTCTAATTCAGGGGTTCATAATTGTCCTTCATAGGGTTGCATAAAATCAAGATGATCCAATAAGGGGTTTGTAGTTGTCATTTGGTTGGTGCGACAGTGGTTTAACAAAGCTATGCAAACTGGGTTCAAGTCCCGCAGGGTATCATATAGTATGTG
Organism: Actinia tenebrosa; assembly: GCF_029948245.1. Classification (NCBI taxonomy): domain Eukaryota; kingdom Metazoa; phylum Cnidaria; class Anthozoa; order Actiniaria; family Actiniidae; genus Actinia; species Actinia tenebrosa. The sequence goes on from NW_028292572.1 coordinate 10,703,613, forward strand.
ATTAGAGTTGTTTACTGGTTCTCTCCTGTGCTACCAGGGTTTTACCAGGTTCTCTGGATTTCCTCCCACTGCAAAAATCAACTTTTAAAATCCAATTTAATCTTAGGAGATATTCTCAATAAAGTTAATCTCTTGTATCTCTTTTCACGCTATGATGTGAATAGGTTGGGATTTTTCATGGTTATAATTTAAAGTGCTTATAAGCCTTTACACAATATTTTCAGAATTGATTCTTTAGATAATGGATAGTTGATTGTGAAAATATTTCATCATTTGAATGTCGAGTCTTTGAGATACGAAGGTTTATATTCCCAATATGTTAATGACTATGACGTAACATAAAGGATCATTTAATATACAACACTGCACTCGTTCTGGATTACAGTATTTTAAAAGCATCGCCCTTTTACTCGTGACTCACGTAGAGGTTCTTACAAATTTGTTTTCAAAAAGATGTCCAGCATTCAATATTAAAAGTTGCCACAAAATAACTCAAATCCCTTATGTTATGTCATAGTCATTAACATATTGGAAATATAAACCTTCGTATCTCGAAGACGCGACATTCAAATGACGAATTATTATCACAATCAACTATTCACTATTTGAAGAATCAATTCTGAAAATATTGTGTAAAGGCTTATAAGCACTTTAAGGGAGTTCCAATGAACCCCCTTAATCTGCCAATTACTTCAATATTAGTTTTCTCTGACTGTATCTTGATTCTTGATTTTTGGCATTCACATCATTCTACTACTAGGTGTATTTTCATTTTACTAATGCAAGGTGTAAAAATAGCCAGCATTAGGAAAAGATCTGACCAGACAAGTGCTGATTCTAACAAGACATTGTCTGATGACCAGCTGTTAATTCAACCCCTGGGTATATGGATATTAATAAACTCAGTGGTAACCTACAGCTAAATTAGCTATGGTAACACATGTTTAACAATGTTTGGCACATACCTCACTGATGAGTGCTTCTGTTAGTTTGGTATGACCATTGATAACTCCACTACCATAAAAATAAAAAAAAAAGTCAGAGTGAAATAAGATGAAGGATATTTAATTTTAGTTTTAGTTTTATTTTCCATATAATGCTAGATAAAAAAATGATTCTCAAGGGAATGAGACATGGACTGAAATGGAAAAAAACATTACTAACAGTACATACAAGCTGAAAAGGCATCCATTTTTTTAACAGGGTATCAATTTTTACCAACCTTTCCACATCAATGTTGGTAAGCACAGATTTGCAGTGACGTTCAAACAATGGAAGTCTCTAAGGGGGAAAAAAATTTCAATTATGAAATGCAAAGTTTACAAGTTAGGGCTAGTGCCCAATGAAAAATCTTAAAACATTTCTTCTTGGTCTTATAATCTACCTGCCTTTGAAATTGCCCTCTATAAAGTGAAACCAGAATTTCAAGGAAGTTTGAGAAACATTTGTTCTAGATACAGTAATACTTTCTTTACACCTTTTTGCTGTTCATTAACTGCAAAGGAATATTCATTGAAGCGAAAAAGCATTGTCATTAGAGCAAACAAGCATACGATAAAGCGAACAGAGTCTCAAGAGTGCGATGGAACTTTTATTAAGAAATTTAGCATTGAATTTGACAATCATGAGATGGTCAGATGCCTTACATCACTCATAAAGCAAGGCTACATAATATAAAACTTATATGTATATATATATAAATATGTGAAAGCTTTATAGACTGATGTCTTACACCACTCCCTATTGGGATGGGGTTAATTAGGATTGAACTACAAATTTATTAAGCAATATCATCTGATAATTGCAAACCTGAGTGATGAGTATTTCTGCTGTGACTGGGTCAAGAGATCCATACACAGAATTCAATTTAGAAGTTACATCTACAATCTCATGAACCATGGTAAAGAAACCACCACTGAAATGAAAAAGAAAAGAAATAATCATATGAATTAATCAAAGGATCAAATTCCATTGCAGGCCTGTTAAGGGTATCATTAATATTACAGTGAAATGTTTTTCGATGCTACATCTGTATAATCAATAGTGTTGGACTTACCCACCAAACCCTTCCAATGCAAAGGCTTGAACAAGAGGCCATTTTTCAATTACAAAAACATCAAACGGCTTTTGCACATGATCTGTATAACAGAGCATAGTTAAAATATTATATCATCGTTCAACATATTATTTAATTTCACCCAATTTGTTGTACTAATTGTAAACAATTAAGTAGTGGTGCTGACAGTAGTTTTAATATGATGATGATGAAAGTTAAGATGCCCCTTGCAATGACAACAGTGGTGGTGGAACATTTTAAACTAACTACCAAAAAAATTGTGGTTTATCAAATCCTTATCCCAACATGCTTATTTTTCTGTTTCTTTATTCATGAATATTTAGAAAATGTTTGATACCAAAGTCCTAAAGGAAAATGCATTTATAGGGTAATGTGAAATTAAATATGATTATATATATATCATGCACCAAATTTAAATATGGTGACAAAATGACTAGCAACTGACTGACTAGCCTCTCATACTAGCCCCTCATGAACACGAGGCTAGTCAGTTGCTAGTCATCAGTGCAGAACAATAGTAAATTAAAGTGATGGCCATATTTTGATTTGGGGTATAATCATGATGCATTTTCCAACTCTAAACTCACCACAGCCATAAGGAATACCAATCTTAGGACATCCCTTAACCATAGAAATAAAACTCAAGATTTTGAATTCTTCAGTTTTCTCGTCATCATCCTGCATAGAAAACGATATGACAGCAGTATTATTAGGTTTTTGCTAGTCAAAGATCAAATGGGCAGGAACTTGATAGAAACTGAAAACAGTTGTGACAGGGAAATCAGGCAATAGACTATTGTCAATCAAATAAATAATTGTTTGGTATGTTATATAACATACTCTGATTGACAATAGCTTATTGCCTGATTTCCATGTTGCAACTGTTGTCGCAATTAGTAGATTGCAATAAAAGCAGTCAGTTGTGACGTGTACATATACCTCCTCGTTAGTCAAGCAGTGAAGATGCAGGTTTCTCCAATGTCCAACAAAGGGTAAAATCAGAGAGTAATTAAGAGGATTGCAGTAAATGTGGACACTTTCATGCTTTATGAAAAGAACCAAATCTGAAACAAATCGAAATGAAATATCACTAGGTATGCTTATGTATGAATAACTATTAATATTTATTGTACTGCATTAAGCAATTTTTATATGGGTGAGAACCACAGAGAACAGCTGACTGCCATGAAATGGTTTTACATTGTCTTCCAGTAATTCATCCAGTAACAACACATACTTTTATGGTACAGCTAAAGTACGGCTTCAAAAAATATTTGTCATATCATTTCCCATTCAGAAAAACACTCAAAACTGGTTGCTTAGGGAATAAAGTTTGGACCAACCTTCAAGTGCTTCATCTGTCAATCTAACACTAAAAAACATGAAAAATACAATATAGGTATGTCAAAATTGGACATGAAACTGATACCAATGAAGAAGTCAGAGATAATGAACAAGAAAATATGGACGCATATCCAAATGTTAAAAACTTTTTGCATATGGAATCATTCCATCTGGGGGATGAGGTCTGAGACTGAAAAATATTATGATTAACTACAAATTAAAGATGCTTTCAAGACCCTAGAAAATGAGGGGCATGTGCTCCCAAAGGAAAGAAGTACTTCAAAATCTATTGCTCATCCTGATTCTTTTTATACTGACTCATTAGTATATATTATACCTTATACTGTCTGCAGATAAGTCACAGTATCCAAACAGTAAATAATTGAGAAGTTGCTTTGTTCCACTGTTGTACCTATAAAGTATATTAATATACCTAGGTTAAGGTTGTATAAGGTGCAAGATGTTGAGGCATTCAGTGGCCATAAAAATCCTGTAAGTATCAAGAGAATGATATGCTATAATACTGCAGCTTTTTGTTCTTCATTGTGCGCATCATATTATTAGCATTAGTTAGAGTAAAGCATTAATCATTCAACATATCTTTTTACTTTATACTGACTATAAATATATTAATTGAAAATAAAGCTTCTAAATCAAATAGATGGGCTTAAAAAAACAGCTGGTCTTTGGAAAATTTCCCGTTCAGAATTTGAACTAATGTCTAGTCCAATCTTCACCTTGCCACTATAGTCATCTTGAGCAGGAACATTGAGCCAGAAACGAGGAATGTACGTATGACTTAACTAATTTGACCAGTGATTATGGCTGGGAACTGATTGCAATGGCTATTATTTTAAGTCCAGAGTTGGAACAACAAGAAGCTTAATGGAGCATGCACTGGGTTGCCAATTTATTCTTTTCATGCACACTTAAAGTGTTTTCAACAATGGCAACATTAAAACTCTCTTTATTTAAGTACCTAGTTGTCCTTGGCTATACTAGTGCTTTATATTTAATATCCTAAATGGTCTTGAGAGCAGAAACTGGGCATTAAAGGACTCATTATATATCTAAAAATTATTTAATATTCTATGCACACAATGCTCAACTCATATGTTGATTTTATCAGGATATTGACTACACTCGAATGATATCATCAAGTGATACTCTATACGCATTAAAAAAATAATCTGACAAAAATTCATACTCTAGCCTAAAGAGTACTATCATAATTACAGTAAAAGATAATGAAACTAGAAGTTAGATAACTAGCAAAGATATCATTAGCAATAATGAAGTAATTTGGAAGCTCTCTTACCTGCTATCAATACCTACAAATGAAAATAAGATCATTAGATTAAAAAATTAAGATAAAGAGCATTAATGTGTTCACTTAATGAGCTTTTCAGAAAGCTTTTAAACAATTAGTGATCTAGACCACAGAGGAAAATGTTCTTAAATTTAGTTTATAAAGGTAGGTATTTGCAATCAATACTAGTTGTATTCTTATTTAATCATATATTGTATAGCTACCTATTAATCCCATATAGGTAACTGCCCAATTATTTTCATAACATTGTTGGACAGTTTTTGAAAATTGAATAATAATAATTATTATTCAATTTTCAAAAACTGTAATTGGCTTTTACTTTTATTTTTGATTGGACTCATCCAATTTTGGCAGTCCTTGGAATTTTCTTTGTCCAATTATTTCTTAATTTGGACAGCATGGAGAGCTAATATATATAATAATTTATTATTAATTATTGGTAATAAATAAAAAATTAATTATTGCTATTCATCACCCCAAATACAGCAGTGGAGCAGCTAAATAGGGTTGAACCAACAGGGGCAGTGGAGCACAATAAAAAAATTGGAAAACATATGAGACTGGTATGGGAAAAAAGGGGGGGGCCTTAGATTGGAAAACATAGGAGACTAGTATGGGAAATGGGAAAAAGTGGGGGGAGGCTGTAGCCCCCCTGCCCTATCCCCTCCATGGTCCCTGACCAAAAGCAATGAGAAGATGCTTCTAGCAGCTGCTATAGAGTTCATGATTGTATGACCCAAGAGCACAGTTTGAATTAGTTAGGTTTTTGAGATGAGGGGGGAAAGCTGGAAAAAATCCCAGAGTCAGAAAACGAAACCAACCAACTCAGCTTACATAGGGATTTGAATCCTGGACCTCAAGGCGAGAGGCAATGGTTTGCAATGGAGGCAATCACCAAGTGATCCTGAATCCCCTAACATACGCCTCTAGATTATAATGTTACGGGAGGGGGGTGTGGGGTGGGAGGGAAGGGGGATGGGGCTTCAAAATTTCTCAATAAATTTGCTTTATTTTATAAATAGATTATACTCTACATTCCCATTGAAAATAACAGTAATCTGAAACTCAATCTGACTTTTATTAATGTAGATTTTAAAGTCCTTTCCCATCAAAGTACAGTACACTTACCGTGGATACAAAGTATTCCATCCAGACTATCAGATTTGAGTATACTTTGTACTTTTCTTAGTCTTGCACAACTACAGATACAATCATTAAAATATTCTGTAATTAGATTTCTCTTCATGGTGACAAAAATGCATTATAATTGTAACAATTAATGAATGATAAAGTTCTGGCAAAATGTAGCACTGCTACCACCATAACTAACTCATTAGACTGTTAACAGTCCCTCTTTTACCTCCTACCTCAGTCGAGTTGGGCTTTCTCCCCTAACTTGGTTTTGCAGGAAGTGGGGGTGAGTGAAGCAGCAAGCATGCATGCTACTTCAAACTTGCCCCCACCCCCACGTGACCAAAACAGGAGGTGGGGAAACACTAAGTAAGGAGTGAAAAGAATTCATGAACACACTTTACTGAGTGTGCATGTTCTCATCAAGGTTTTTTGTCTCCCCGATTAGTAGGGCACTTGTGCCCGGCTAGAAGATTAGAGACACTAATAAAGTTATTATCATTATTATTATTATTATTATTATTATTATTAAGTATTTTGTATTTTAGGGTGCAAAGTCAATGCCCTGAATTAAAATAAAAGCTACAACAGTACTACTTTGTTGCTGTCTTGCTGCTTATGCTGGAGGGTTAAATTATAAAGAAACTGTATCTATGCATAATAGTTCTTCTAATAACCATGTTAATAAATTATTTTCATAATTGAATGGATCGACTTGATATTTAATTATTGCTAATCAAAAGGCTTTTAATGTGTAGTTCCAAAAATTATCCATACCCCCCTCACGGAGGAATTTTTTTAAGACACCCTCCTATCCCCTGGAAATTCCAATTTTCTTCCATACAAACTCTGTAATTTTCATTCTTTCTCTGACCCCCCTACTCTTCGGAATGGATGATTTCTGGAACTACACAATATAATAAAACACTTTTTTAAAAATTAATCAATTCATCAATTATATGAATGTGTAGGAGATAAAATCATAGGGAAAATGCATTTTAGGGAAATTTTTGACCACAAATTTTAAAAAAGCATTTTAAATTCATATATGATCTATAAATCTGCCTTCAATTGTTTCATATTTGAACAAAACATCCAGACTGTAGAAACTATGTTTGCTATCGTAACTTAAAACTCCATTAAAAAAACGAAATTATGTATTATGATTATCAAGTAAGACCTATTACTTAAACAGGTTTTTCATGAAGTTTTGAAATAAATAGTCCTCTGAGAAGATCATCAACTGCCAGAGAGTGGACCAAGTGGACATTTTACATTTGAAATGACTAATCTATTAATGGTAGTTCAATTATTTTCTCCATGATCCTGTAATATCTGATCACTTGGCTGTTCATTGTTTGCTGTCTGTCGTCAAGCCTGCAGCTAAATCCCGTACTGTGTCGTACCGCAACATCCGTTCTATTGATTTGGACGCTTTTCGTCATGATATTGCTGATTCGTCGTTATGTAAATCTCCTGTAGCCGATTTGTCTGGTTTATGTCTTCAATATGATTCTTTGCTGTCCAATATTCTTAATAAACATGCTCCACTTCGTACTAAAACCATATCGTCTCGTCCACGTGCACCCTGGTACAATGACGTAATCCATGTAAACAAAACAAAAAGACGAAGACTTGAAAGACGCTGGCGTAAAACTAATCTGTCTGTTGACCGTGAACTTTATGTCGCTCAATGTAATGTCGTTAAAGAACTGATTTTTTCCTCCAAGATGTCTTATTACTCTAAAATTATTGATGACTCTGACTGTGACAATAAAATACTATTCTCTACTGTTGATAAACTTCTCCATCGCTCTGCTGAACCACAACTACCGTCTGCTCCTTCGCCTGAAGTTCTGGCAAATATGTTTGTGAATTTCTACAACGATAAAATTACGAACATCAGAGATGAGTTGTCATCCCGAATCCCCTCTGATCCTGATGTCTTTGATGAGCTCGATCTGCCGTCTCAAAATTGTACTCTTGATTCTTTTTTGCCTGTGTCTGCTGAAGATTTATCCGTCATGTGTAAGAAGCTGTTGTCCAAGTCGTGTAGCCTTGATCCCATTCCTGCTGACCTATTACGTCATAATCTTGGTTTGTTGTTGCCCGTAATCTGTAACATTGTCAATCAATCGCTCTTATCTGGTACTGTCCCATTTTGTTTTAAAACTGCAGTTCTTCGTAGCCTGTTAAAAAAACCTTCCCTAAATAAAGAAATTCTTGCCAACTATCGCCCTATTTCAAATTTAAAAATGGTCTCTAAGGTAATAGAGAAAGCTGTTGCAGTGCAACTCAACAACTACTTGTCAGCTAACTCCCTTCACGAGCCATTTCAATCTGGATATAAACGTAATCACAGTTGTGAGTCTGCTCTTCTTCGTGTTTGTAATGACATTCTTCAGTCCCTGGATAAACGTAACTGTGTTGCTATGTTGTTGCTTGATTTGTCTGCCGCCTTTGACACCGTCGACCACACTATTCTCCTACAATGTCTTCGCTCCAAATTTGGCATCTGTGGTTCTGCTCTCCAATGGTTTAAATCTTACCTGTCCGACCGCTACCAATTTGTTTCTGTTGATGGTGTATCCTCCAATTCTCTTCCTCTTAATTGTGGTGTTCCTCAAGGCTCTGTGCTCGGTCCTCTTCTTTATATTCTGTATACGTCTCCTGTTGCTGATATCCTTCGAAAGCACAAGATGTCCTTCCACCTGTATGCTGATGATTCACAAATTTACATCCCTTTCTCCTGTAATGATGACCTGTCTTTTAAAGAAACTATGAAGCACATCAATGATTGTTTATCTGAAATCGATTCTTGGATGACCCTCAATAAGTTGAAATTAAACAAGAGAAAAACAGAATTTCTCATCTTCTCTTCCTTGAATAATCCTCAACACTGTAGTCAAAATCTTCTTTTTGGTCCTGATGAAATTGTCCCCTGTACTCAAGCTAGAAATATTGGTGTCACATTTGATTCTGCTCTCACCATGGTACCTCATATAAAGAACACCTGCAAAACTGCCTTCTTTCATCTTCGTAACATTGCTAAACTTCATAAATATCTCTCCATAAAGTCCACTGAAATCCTTGTTCATGCTTTCATAACTTCAAAACTTGACAATTATAACTCTATTTTATTTGGCCTTCCGAAATACCTCATTAACCGTCTTCAATCTGTACAAAATGCATCTGCCCGCCTTGTAACTCTAACCAAGAAACGCGACCACATTACTCCTATTCTCATCAACCTGCACTGGCTTCCTATTGAATATCGAATAAAGTTTAAAATTCTCCTACTGACCTTCAAAGCTCTATATGGCTCTGCTCCTATGTACATTCAAGAATTAATAAATAGATATTGTCCTGCTCGTAATCTCCGTTCGTCGTCTCAAGTATTGCTGTCTGTAAAACCGTATATTAATCTAAAGTGTTATGGTTATCGTTCGTTCACCGTTGCCGCTCCTGTGTCGTGGAACTCTCTGCCTAATCCTATGAGGAACAATACCTCTCTTGAATCTTTTAAAACTGAACTTAAGACTTATTTATTTAGACTTGCTTATGATTTGTAATCTATGTTTGTACTGTATTTATTTATTATTTTTTACAGCGCCTAGAACCGGCTTGTATAGGCGCTTTACAAGCCTCTTTATATTATTATTATTATTATATTATTACCAGAGTATTCTCAACCCCCGACCCATAATAAAACCCCTGATTAAGCTATGAAAATATGCTTTAGGCAATGCAAGCACTTTCAAAGCTATGAGAGAAAACTGTTAGCAGAGATGACTGGTAGACTTTTCATTCAGTTTGATATGAAATGCCCAAGGCCATATTGCTACTAACAATGAATACACATTGTTGATCTAGTGGAAAGATTTTGACAATTAAAAGGATTGGAATAATGGGTTTCTTTTGACATAACGTCTATCAAAAATCCTCAACAGCTGCAGTGGCATATAATAAATTGATATACCACTGAGCGTTGTCATTCAACATTTTTTTTGTACCATGTAGAAATACAGTAGCCTTGAAAAAGGTTTAGCTTCTAAACTGTATTTATCTAGATCTACAGTATACTGCGAAAAACAATACAGTGTAAAATTAATTAATGCAAAGGGATTTTTTGGAATAGATTTATAAATATGAGGATTATTCAGCTACATGTAAATTTTATGACACTAAATATTCATTCAATATCTTTGTGAAGGTTACTGTATTGCAGTACATGGGTCTTATATAAATTGACTTAAACCCAACATTAAAGGCTCAGTATTAGTTCTTATTTTTCCATCCTATTGCATAAAGAGTACAATGAAGATTTGGATACAGTCCTTTTTATGAAAGTTACACCTTAAAGGCTAAAAGCTTCCAGATTGTATCAGATAAGTTTCGTCATCATTAATATAATTCATAAATACTTTGAAAAATAAGACAGCATTGCTGGAGTGTTTTTTTTCCATGACTTTCACCTTTGAGAAAGAATTGTTACTTCTTCCAGATATTTTGAGGTTTTTTCCCCCAAAGGTTCAAAGTTTGTTAACATGGCTTTACAAAACATCAAATTAGAATAATCTATTGCTTGGATCAAATCATTTAAAACAACCATATTTCACACCTAAAATATTAAATGTTGTTAAATTAATTTAAAGAAACTGAATTTTACTTAAATTTAGCAAAATGAAATATTATCACTCTGCCTGAAAATTGGATCTGGATATCCTATTTCAGAGCTAGCTTCAAGGAAATTACTAGTAAGATTATATTTTGAATTTTAACTAGAAATAATGACAATAATAGTATTTTTTTAGCTCACTAAACCACTTCAAAAACTTTCAATCATGCAGTTAATGACTTAAATTGTAGAAGTGGAAACACTTATTAAGCTCAGCTCTCTAATTGAGGAAGTTATCCAGAGGCAGTTGAAAAAAAGTTACTCACTCAGAGTTACTCACTATTTTATTTTCACTTACAGTAGATGATTGTTAATCATTTTTACATCTTTTTTGCCGCTGTTTAGAAGTGTCATTGTTCAACTTGGAGGATAAAAGAAAAAAATTATTACATATAAAAACAGAAAATTGGATTAAATTTCAAAAATCACCTTCAAATATTTTCCGTTGAATTAGTCAGACAGTCCAAATGCCTGTAAGTGCAAAGTTTTAAGATAATTTTTGTTTCTTCATGCATTCTTTTATTCTTCTTTTATATGCTCTTTTCATTTCATTCATCCTTTCATTTTAAACATAACTATACCTATAAATAGGTAATTTGGTTGAGCTTTCATTAAAATCAACAGAAAGCTTTCTCAATTCTTGTCCTTTTCTAGATTAAGATAAATTAACACAGACTTTAAAAACGAATTTAGACCTGTCAAAAGAATGTATTTAATTAATTCATTCCAACTTATTTTCAAAGGTTTAGTTAAGCTGTTAAAAGTGGCAGGTCCCAGGTATCAAAAACAAGTATTGCTGAAAACCTAAGAAAAAATAAAATGACTAAAGATGAATCTTTCTAAGTTTTTTTTAATATAGAAAATTAACCATAAAAATGACAGACTTCAAAAAGAATTTAGACCTGTCAAAAAAAATTTATTTTCTCTCTTAAGACACAATTCAATTAATTCATTCCAAATTATTTTGAAAGGTTAAATGCTATAAAACATCGTATTCAATATATATTTGGATGACAATATGTTCCAAACCCCATATTATTTGTTTTAATTAGAAAAATAATAATATACTTATTCTAATTAGACAAATAACAATACGCCGGACTGGTGTACTGAAAATAAAAAAACTGAAAAGGATGATAGAAGAAATAACAAATCCCAGTACATGCATTGAACAAAAAATAAACCCCAATTTTTAGCTTTTGTCTTTCGTTTTGTGGCCATTCAAGCATGAAACAGAATATGATAGAAAATTCTAGTGTTACCAGATGCCGATAAATTTCTCTGAGAGAAGGTGGAACTATGCACAATGACCTATCCAACTATAAATCTCTTTGTTTAATATATAAATAAAGATATCCTAATATAAATCATATGCAGGTATATATCTGTTCATCATTTCATATTTATCATGAACATTTCTAATTTTCCTGGCTCGTTATTTGATTGAACGTTTTCCCCCCATGATTTGTATTCTAAGACATGGAGTATGACAATCATCTAATTGATTGAAATCTACTGCAACAACAAAAAAATCTAAGAATCCACCAAATCTCATTATCCTATCCAGACCCTATTATACACAAGTTATTAGGAAGGAAGGATGAAGAAATCACTAGGAATTTAGAAACAATAATAAGAATAGGCATTATCTTCTGATGAATAAATATATACAACCAAAGCAATAAAAAATTCTATGCTTGAACAGGATTTAGTTGTCAGTCATAGTTAGGATACAAGTTATTCTAGAATTACCAAATATATATATATATACCCTGCATTGCTTGCACCATTTTATCTTCTTTTTTTTTTCAATTAAAATGTGCATTTTGAAATACTCACAAAAATGGTAAAAACTAAATTAGAATACAATGGAATTTGTTTGCCTAATATAATAATTTTGAGGACTATTTTCAGATGTTTCTTATTAGTCATTCCTATGCGAACAATTGAACAAAGGCAAAATGGAACAATAGTACACAAAACCATGTGTTACAGTGTATGCTTGGCAATGTTACCCAACATGGCTGACACTTCATTTTAACCTCCCAAAGGAATAGCTACAAATGTACAAGAAATATATTAAATTACACTTATTCATTTGCCTCTCGATTGAAGGTCATTTGTAGAATGACCGTCACTTCCACTGCAAATCGCTAGGTGATGGTGTAGACTGGATGATGTGTCTGTTATATAGCACTTGTATAACAGAAATGAAATATATTTATCTATAAGAAACCAAGGTTGGCATAGTGGTAGAGCACTCAGGTCTCACCTCTATAGACTGTCAGGTTTGAATCCTGGACTTTGTTGACTGACAAAGATATGACTTCTTGAAACGACCGGTATTGTATGCCAGTCCACATACATTTCTTTTCAAATATACTTGGCTGTCCTTGTTTTTAATTTATTTATGAGTCGATTTTTTTAGAGGGAGAAAAACTGGAGAACCTGGAGAAAAACTTCAAAGCAAAGGAGAGAACCAACGAGCAACTCTACTCAGATACAACACCAAGCCCAGTGGGATTCAAACACGGGTTGCATTGATGAGAAGTGAGAACTCTCACCTCTAACACATGTGTTTCCCAAATACCTTCCCATGCTTAGTTTCAAAAATTTATATCTTTGACAGTTTAAGGACAATCTTTTTGAAAGTTTGCAATAATTTTACTATAAATATTTATTATTGTTGCGACAAATTCAATAGTAAACTCTTATAATGTTATGCTAGCATGATATAGGTCAAATAAGAAATTTTCTAATAAATGAGGTAGAAAATAAAAATAAAAATGAAGCTATTTGGTAGTGGTAGTAAAATGACACTGTCGACCATTCTATGGTCTATCAATAAATAAATAAATGTTAGTAAAGAGTTGAATAAACCTTTTCTGTCTACTGGCAGATAAATCATAATCAGATAGCAATTTTACATATATTCTAGACCAATCTAATGGATTTCCACCAAAAACACTAGGAGATTCCCTGACCATGACTGAATGGGTCTAGACAGCTAGTATTTGGCAAGAAGACTGTCATGTGGTTGACCTTAGCTATACAGTTACACGACAAAATTGTCTTAATGGATGTGAATATCTAAAATATCTTTCATCCATTAGGAGATTTTACATGTTGGATCTTTTCAAGGCAAATGATATACTAGGTTAGCTTTCGTTAGTTTAAAAACAACATCAGCTTACAATTTTGATAATGTTTTTAAAAGCAATAAAGTTTTGGCACAATGACATCGATTAGCTAAGGCTAAGTATTGAACAGGTTCGATTTAGTAAAATGTCTCTCGCTGAGAGAACTTTTTTCTTCTTTTCTAGTAATGTAATTATTTCTTTAACAGTTCTTATTATCTTATTCATTACACTTCCTAATCCAAACTTAGAGCCTAAATCCCAAAAGGATATGAAGAAAATTCATCATTACAGCAGGTATTCAATGTTTTTTCTTTGCTAATTAAAAACAAAAAATGACACATCTTGTAACTGGATACAGTTTTCGCTCGTGTTTTGAAAAACAAACTGTAAAACAAAAGTCTTTCAGAAAATGACAGAAGCCACAGAATATAAACAATAATAGGAACAAGACAGGGTATAAGAGGTATTAATATTCAGTCTTGAATATTCAATAATAAAACTGAAAACACATGGACAGCTTTAGTTCTGGAGACTTAAAGAAAGCATATTCAACACCTTGTTTACAAAAGATATTTATGCACAATACTGTATCTAATGGTTATCCCAAAAAGATCATTGCAATTTTCAAAAGATAACCTTGACGGTAATAAAGTATATATACATATAAATTTATAGTTATATATAAAAAATGTAGATTGTTTGGCTAGTTAATTATTTGGTTGAGGTATAACAAGGTTAAACCCCACTAATACTTAATTGTGAACTCAATAAAACGATTAATCTAGAATTGAGTGATTGCAATATAGTTGTATTTCACAGAGATACGCTATGTATTATCAATATCAAAATACCAGTTGTTTGACTGTTACCTTGATGTTGGATGCTGAATAATAAATTTCAAGAGAAGTTAGAATATAAGTCTTGGATAAGTTGGATATACATTTGTTCTTTATCCATTGATTTTTTTACCGATTGTGAATGCTTTTGGAGTTTGAGGAATCAGAGCTATATATAAATAAATTACTATTACTATTGTCCATAATCAATATAAAAACCTGTAAATAAACATTTTAGTGAAATCGTTTTTCTGGTGCTAATCAAAGAAAATAGCGGGCAAGTTAGAACTGGTAACATGGAATTTACAGCTTTATAAGCTTAGAAGTCCTAAAAGTGAAATATTAGACTAACTTGTCATCTTAACACAAAAACAAGCCATTCATAAGCAGCATGCTTGCTTATACAAAGCTCATTGCAAAAAAAAAAAAGTCGTTGCTGTGGTAATTTTAAGAAATTATCTATTACACTGAAATTTAATATCAAGTTAAAGTTGGCAGGCAAGCGCCTCTGTAAATAAAGATTAACATCAAACACGGTCGTAAACAGCTGTAAATTAAGTCGATATTTGTGCATTTGGAAACCCTCTGCTTCAATGCGGTTTCCTTTAAGCTATGATCAGAAGCGCCTTTTAATAGTTTTAAGAAAAAGTCGGCACGTGTAGGCTATGAAACTAATAGCGAGAACTGCTTGATTGTTTGCACAATTCAAGTATGAAAAATTTCACCAAGAACCACGGTATTGCTGCACGCGTACGTTTAATTGGTTTTTCCCTCATTTATCTAATGAAAATTATTCGTTTGAAGCGGGTAAGAGCTCTTATTCATTTTAAAGTACTTTTTAAAGTCATTTTTCATTCACTCTTTTTAAGAGCGCTTCGAGCATTTTGACGGGTTTTCTTGATTAAATTTCAAAATGTGCCTAGGATTAAAACCCTAAGAAATCCTAGATTATTTGAAATTTTACCTTGAATATCGGTTTTTTAGCTAATCAAGGTCTTTTTTTACTCGTAATTAATAAGTAAAACGTTTCAATGCACTCTGAGGGATGAAGTCCTGGATTTGTTGACTCGCAAGCTCGCTGTCACACGTTTGTCGCTCGGAGACAACCAAGAAACCAAACAATAACCACCTCAAAACACCCTAAAAATAAACACTTACCTGACAGAAGCCGAAAAAAGGCTGTATTTGTGTTTCTTCTTGGCTAAAAGAGGCATAGGAAACGGTAATTTGCTTGCAAAATCAGCCATTTTACTGCAGTTGGGAAACTCTCGTCGAGATGGTCGCCATTTTCCTTGGAAACGGCCCCTCGGTGACGTCATGATTACTTGAACGCTGATTGGCTAGAAGGTATTTTTGCCGCGAAATCCAAAATTGCGCGAAGCCGACTACACGCGTGAAAAACATTTGTTTACATTTTGAACGACTGGATAGAGAAAGAGCGGGGCCAAAGGGGAACACATTATATATGTAAATCGGTCTATCAGAAAAACAAAACAAAAGACGCCCGTTAACACTCTCCTTCATTTAATACTTTACAACCTTCGTACTCGTTGTTTAGCTACAATCACTCTTTCGTTTTCTTTTCTTTAGTTTTAGTATTCGCGACTGCTTTCGAATATTTGGAGCTGACGCACTGTTCTGCAAAAGATAATATATGTAAAAATATACAAGAGCCAGAAGATTGGGGTTACACGCTACTAACTTGCACAAAATGTTTGAATTCTAAATAGAATATAATAAATAACCGACTGCATTTGAGTGAAGTGATTATATGACAATCATATACGCGTTGTGCGTGGAGATATGAGAATACAAATGTCTTGTTCTTTACGAACGACGTATCGTAGTTCACTAAAAATTGTCTCCCTCGATCGAGGCAATGTCCAATTCCGAATCATAATCTAAGTGGTAGACCCCTTCATCGGCAATTTTACGTTCAAGCGCTTTTTCCTTTTTATTCGTGAAGTCCTTGACTTTTCCTAAGGTAAGTTTTTCGCCTAATTCGAGCTGTTTTGTGGGTGAAGAAGTAGGAGTTATCATTATGCTGGAGACCTTGGCATCAAGTGGTGATGAAATAATTGGTTTCAGAATAAAATTTTCGTGTTCTGTGAAGTATGGAGCTGGTGACTCTTTTGCTTCTCTCTTGTTCTACAACAAAACAAAAATTATAGAGAAAACATCAACAATAATAGAAAATAATCCCTTGGGTTTAGCAAACTTGTGTCTACTTTTCAAGGCTTTTTTTAGATCAGGAGGTATATTTCTACTCACCGAACATCTTGGTATCCGTAAACCTCTTTTCTTATCTCTAAACCGAAAGTAGGAGGACTAAAACAAGATTGGGAAAGAAAGGTATATAAATAAATAAGTTTAGCAACTCGTCTATGTACACGCAACGCAGAACTCTAGGTTTTGTTTGATTAATAATTTACACTGCTTCGATTAGTATTTATTAGAGCACCAGAAAACAACCAAGAATGAGACCAAACATCTGGAATTTTTAAAGATAAGAAAAATAAAAAGAGCTCACCTCTTCCATTTTTGCTAGATCCAAAGCCGGTCTGAGTTTATTACCAACATCAAAGTCGTCTTCAATCCTTCGCTTAATCCCGCAAGTTCGAGCCCGCTCGAAACAGGGTTGTGAACGACTTCTGTGCAATCGTGGGCAGGCATCTGAGGTATCTGTGGCGTTTTTGTGAGGAGTAATACTCTCTTCCTTAATATTTTCTTTCATACAGATTTGATTGTCACTAAGGGCAGCAAAAGCTGATGCTGGTCTTGGAGTGGGAGAAGCCGGTGGGGTAGAAATGAAATTTACAGCAGGGCTGGTTAACAGCTCCGTCTCCGCTCTTGCGCTTCGGGTAGTTGTATTTGTATTATAAAGTTTTTCAGGTGGAGAGGACACAGATCGAGACCTAGTTGCTATTCTTGGGAAACCCTTCACAGGTTGCCATACTTTCGAGGCCTTTGGAGCCCAAGATCTCAAGCCTGTCTCTTCAGACGATTCCTCTAGAGGAACCGAAATGGATCGACATAGTCTCTTGCTTGCGGGTGGCATAGCCGTCGAAGAAGTACTACTTATACACGAGTCGAAAATAATTCCTCCTCGACCATCAGATCCTCTAAAATCGTGTGTAGGGTAACTTCTAGTCCTTAGGTGCCCTAATCCTGATCTACGTTCGTTGCCTACTCGAAAAATAAATCCTCGGTCTGAAAGGAAACAGATTGGATATTTATTGTAGACCATGTGTTTGCTTATGCTCTATCAATAATAGTAGCAAACCCCATGAATTCAATGAGACCTCCATTTAGCAATATATTTCGACTGTAAATTAGCATAGATGTGATCAATCTAAAATAATAACTAAAAAATTCTCTCCGTTACCTTGGCTATCTGTTTGCAGCATCAATTCTTTCTTTTTTTCTGTATTGGTAGTGACCTAGAAAAAAATAAAAAATCATCATGATTTGGCAATGAAATCTAATGCTGGTCGTTTAGTGCTAGGGGGTTAGTTATACTAAGGCAAGCTAGAGAAATAAAATGTAGAGAATAAAATCATTCGCCCGTTTCTTACCCTCAAAGGTTCGTTGGGGAGATCTTCCAATGACTGTTTCTTCAGTTTGTTCGTAATTACAGTCACCATACTTATTCCAACACATGAAGAACTGATTTGTGTTCCCCGATACGAGATGACAGAATGACTGGGCAATGCTTTGCTTACTTACACTCGATCGGTAGTCGATTTGCCCTGAAAGAGAATACACCGGAACTGAGGCACATTGCCGATTTAACAAAACCTTTTTCCCGATTCAAGAACATTGCATTAACCTTCCCTTGACTAAGAATGTAATCATTATCCCAGTAGAAAGATTTCCATTTTAAAATAACGTTTTCGTGTTCTGTTCTTACCTGCGAGAGTGTTTTTAGTTCATGTCGTTGGCTGAGTAGACAGTGAACTTGAGCGTTGCCCTGTGTTAAAAGGAAATATCGATTAATGAATAAAAGCCGTAAAGGCGACTGGGTCAAAAATGGAATTCGCTCCTTTCAGATCTAGAAGATCTAGAAATCCCTCGGCTTGTAACACGAGAAATCAACAGAAAAATCAAGCTTAGGAACACAGAACATCGTAATGAAAAGTACAATATCGCGAGTGAAATTGACGTCGGTAGTGCCGCCGCGCCGACGTAGAAATGTACCTTTAGAGGGCTTTCACGATCTTCACACTTTCATAGGGCACCGAACTTACGCCTAGATTTTTATGTCCGCAAAATTATAGATAGATAGAGAATAAAATCAACCAGAGTTGCTCTCGTAGGAGCTTTTCTGGGTAATCTACATGCCGAACTGGTACACACAACTGATAAATGACATTTTGCTAAGAACAAAACTGTCAACCAATCAAGTTGCGAGCGGAGGTAAAAGATGGATTTTGATTGGTCAGGTCATTAAAGTGACGTCCGCATTTCTGCTATCAATGAATTTGGAAGGCTAAAAACTCCTCAATGCAAATCGACAAGAGACCAGATTCGATGTTATATGCTGTTAGATTAAAATTTGTCAAAGGACGCTTAATGAAAGCCCCATCAATAGAAATACGTCATTGTATTTGACACAACTACTATAGCTTTATGTCCAAAAGCAGAGAACGTATCTCAAGGGTATGTTGATTGTAGTGTTCTTTACTTCCTCGGCAAAGGAAATAAAAAAATTTTTTTACTACAACTTTGTATTCATTGAAAAACACACTACAGCATGAATTTGTAAATTAACAAGAAAAGAAAAAGAAACCCACTAGAACAACGTCATTTTCCATTTCCTTAGACAGAATGAAAGAGGAAATAGTCTTGCCTTCAATCTCGATAATTTAAACCATATTTCTTACTAAATATCTAAAATTTACCCTTGGGATGAAAAACAAATCGAATCGGCTATATTACTAATAAATTATACATACTGCTCGCTGTTCTAGCAGAGTACCATAATTTAGTAGCCGAGAGCACTTCTGCAGTTTTCGCTTGTTCGATCCTAAGATGATTAGATTATGTCCAATCC
Organism: Actinia tenebrosa; assembly: GCF_029948245.1. Lineage (NCBI taxonomy): Eukaryota > Metazoa > Cnidaria > Anthozoa > Actiniaria > Actiniidae > Actinia > Actinia tenebrosa. Next base: position 10,723,202 of record NW_028292572.1, read on the forward strand.
TCACCTGACTAAGCGCTGGAAAAGGCCTTACACTAGAATTTGTAAAAAATTGCGAAATAATTACATTTGTCTAACTAAGCTGGGCCTTGAGCCTAGCGTTAAACCACAAAGCATCCGTGGGAGACCCCATAGTGGATAGTGTATGTCAGGTAAAGCATGTCACGGCCAAGGCCAATGAAAAGTGAAAAAGAAAGGGAAATGAATGGTAAAAATATCAAGGGCTCAAAATCTCGGCTAAGCTAAGTCTTCATTCTTTAGCAAAGCAATCTTATACCAATATTGGCGATGAATTTATGACTCCAGAACTAGGAAAGACACAGATATAGCCTTCGAGGGGGCCCTTTTGAAATTAGTGTTTCTTTCAAACACTGATAAGAACGATCATCCGGAGAGCTGGATAATGATGTCGAATAAAGAGTTTTGAAGAAAAAAATCAAGCAAGTAAATGAAACTGTCAAACTATGAAATTTTACTTCAATGGCTGACTTTCAGTTGTTGGCTGTCATTCAAACCATTCACCACAATGGATACGGTTTTACGAGACCATTCTGAATTAATTGTTAAAAAGATAAGCCAATCTTTAATGTAAGTAAATTTAGCATATAAAAGTGTCCAGTCGCTTTATTGTCAAAATAAATCTCGCTGACTGCACGTAAGGTCAAAAGACAGCACTAAAACAAGGTAAAATATATTTCTTTTTTCAATTTTCTATCAAAAAATTATTGTGTCTTTAAAATAAAGAAATATAACCAATCGGTTATAAGTGAGCTAAGTTAGATAATAAATATAAGTGTAGGAAACAGAGGTAAATATCACATAATCTGGGGAAAGCATTTGTAGTTAGAACGATGTGCCAATGATCCGTTATCAAAATCCACTGGAGCGCGCGAAGTCAACTCATTTAATTGTACCTAAATTCTTACGTAAATCTTCTATTTTTCCCACTCTCATATAATTAGTGATGATCTTGAAGTTTCCCTCCGGACTTTAATCTTGTTAAAGGCTTTTGTTTCTAGTTGTTTTGCCTATGAATGAGGAACAACTATTCTCGAGAAGTAGCAGCTATTTTGAGCTCGCACACTATATATTTGTTGTTCTATTGAGGATGTTTTTTTCACCTGCCCCGGAGCTCATAAGATCTGCCCATTGATGGACTGTCGTAAAACAAACTACTTGTTTGTTCCTGTGAATCGTGGGGTTCCTTCTCTAACCATAGTTCCAAGAGCTTACGATTGTTTTCAAAACAAATTGGAAGTTTAATTTTTTTCGGGAGCAAAAGACGGATGAACAGCAATATAAGAAGCCGTGAAAAACCAAATGAAGGTTATCAAATCGTAACAAGCTGCAATACGTCGTTAACACCTTTTCCAAACCAGCCGAAAAAGTTTATATCCGTTATGTAACAATATCCGAACAAAGCGCGCCAGCAATTCATTTGACAAGTTTCTTTCTCCCTTATTGAAAATGATATTAAGAATAACAAGACCGGAACATATAGTATGTCTTGACAACGAAGGTACACTCATTAACATACGCTAAACGATTCCGCTCTAAAGAGTATTAACGTTTTGAATGTTATCGTTGAGAAAGAAGTGTGATTGTAATGAAAAATGCTCGTAACGGTAACAGCATCTCTGCATGGGGCGTCGAAGCAAAAAAGGCTGATTTAAATTCCCAGCTTTTAAGATATCAATTTCAGCCAATAAGTGAAGAGGTAATTTGACGCTATTCAACTATATCAAACCAAGCTGACCACTGGACAACAGAATAATCGTTGATGTATCTGGGGAAAAGACGGGATAATTGAAATGGAAAGCCGACACAAGTTGATTAAGACGGCAATAAGGCAGTACGAGAACGCGTTTACAAACGAAAAGCTATGGGGCGCCAGATTAGAGTTGTATCCGAAGATAACGCTACTTAGGCAACGACTACTGCTACTGCTACTGCTACTGCTACTGCTACTGCTACTGCTACTGCTACTGCTACTGCTACTGCTACTGCTACTGCTACTGCTACTGCTACTGCTACTGCTACTACCACTACTACTACCACTACCACTACCACTACCACTGCCACTGCCACTGCCACTGCCACTGCCACTTCCACTACACTGCCACTGTCAATGCCACTGCCACTACCACTAACTACCACTGCCACTACCACTACACTGCCACTGCCACTACCACTGCCACTGCTACTACCACTATCACTACACTACCACTGCCACTGCCACTAACTACCACTAACTACCACTGCCACTTCCACTACACTGCCACTGCCACTGCCACTATACAACGTCACCACATTAATAATACTAATACGTGTTTTTCCCGAGCGTTCTGAGCTAGGCGGTTCTGTCCTTGGCCTTGACATTATATTAGCATATATATTTGCTGGTAATGATATTACGTCAAACGCTTGTTATTGCTTTAGGTTTGACTGGTCGTACATCTATGGAATAGACAGTAAATTTAAGTCCTTGATATGTGGTCGGGCTAATGGTAACCCTTGGTAACACTTAAATACACACACAAGATATACTCGTATAATTTGTGTCAAAAATCTGTCTTGACATTGAAGCGTGTGGTTGGATGTGGTTGCCGGTTGATGTTCTAGTGGTGGTAGATAGTGGTAGTGGTAGTACGCTACTACTAGTAGTAGTAGTATAGTAGTAGTAGTAGTAGTAGTAGTAGTAGTAGTAGTAGTAGTAGTAGTAGTAGTAGTAGTAGTAGTAGTAGTAGTAGTAGTAGTAGTAGTAGTAGTAGTATAGTAGTAGTAGTAGTAGTAGTAGTAGTGGTGGTGGTGGTGGTAGTGGCAGTAGTAAAAGTTGTAGTAGTAGACGTAGTAGCGAAAACATATATAGTTGTAGTCTAAAGCGCATGCGTAGTAAAATCCCAACTTCGACGACGAGCTAAATCACTCCACAATATAACACAACACTAGTAAAGTCACTATCGATAATCGTAGTATAAACTGTTGCGAGGAGTCAGTTCTGAAAATCTGTTGCCGAGTGCAGACAAAACCAATGAGTCAAATAATAAAAACACAGGTAGTTAAAAACCTACTAAATGAAGATTCACCTCAAGACATGAAATCAGTCTAAATAGAAAACCAAGAAGTTGCGTGTCACTACACATACCTATTTATCTTGGAGGAAGATAGCGCTCTAATCTTGATTGATACCAAGTGGCCAAATAGATTTAGGTTTCTCGTGCATGCATTTCGCACGTCAGTACGGAGAAAAATTATAAAGGATTTTTTTTACCATGTTTTTAAAAAATTTCTTTCAGTTTCCGTCCACAAGTGATGCATATTTCATGTCGTTCCCTTCAGCGATCTAACTGTCGCTATTATGCACGCTCAATATACGGTTTCCATTTCATTTACGCACATATCTTTTTTTTTTTTTTCAACTGCATGTCAAAGCGCCAGACGCACAAAGCTGATTCTTTTTGGAAAAGCTTTTGAATTAATATTTAATATTTTTCAAAGACCCAGAAATATCACTAGGATTACCTTACGAGTTTACTTTGTTTAGGCTTCTTATTTGCATGGGTTTATTTAAAACACGCTGGACACTCGGCATTTCACGCAGCACACGGGAAAATCACGCAGAGAGAGGCGCCAGTGACGAACATGATGCGACCTATTCAAGAAATAACACCAAAAACGACTGGCGTTTTCTGGTTTCATGGAGAAATAGAAAATGATTGATAACGACAGCATACTAAATATTAATGTTGGAGTTAAAGGGAACGTGTCAAATAGTCGTCCATCTCTCAAGCTAAACACAAACTGAACCGACGTAAACCCGCACGTTTCCCATATAAGTAATTTCCTATTTGAACAACTTGACTTGGAAATCATTTTGGAAATTTCTATATAGGATAGATATATGTGTAGCCCGGAGCGTTATTGACATAAGCAGCATGCAACGAACATGTAGACCATGTGTTATGTTTCCTGTAATTTAAAGTATGACAACATCACCACGCGTGCTTATTCGTTTCTGAAATAGTATACGAAAATAATCTGGCAAAAATAGAGCGAGTGTTCTGCAGTCGTTGGACTGACTGCTCTAAAGCAGAAGAGTGGTATATCTTAAGTAACATCGTTTGACGTGCGGAATTTTCAAAGGATTCCGGCGCTTAAAAAAATAGGCGGAAAACATGACAATTCTGTTTGCATTTGTCAAAAAAGAGTTTTTTTGCACTTTAGCTCGCGATTCCATTTTTGATTGAAGGCTGTTGCGTTATCCAAATGCTCTGCACTTTTTTATGCTCATCTTGATCCGGTTTTTGATCAAAATAAGCGATCTTTAGACTACGAGTCTCCTTCAGGGTATTTATTGCGTCTTCAGAAGGATCTAAAATCATTCTGATAGATTCTATTCAGATGAAAGCATACACAAAGCGTACCAATGTACCGATATATGACAACGATAAAGCCCAACGGTGCTACTTAGATTTAAGCTAGACCTTTGAATATTTGATGGTAAGCTCACGACAAAGGTATCTTTAAGGATTGAAAAGGTCGATAAAGACGAAACTAGTTTCCGTAAATACTCCTTGATTTTGAAAGCGTAAAAGATTATTTTAAAGGTTTAGAACTTGTATCATGAAACTCACGGCAGAAAGAATTAATCAAAAGGCGATATGTGTGAATACAAACAAAAGCAATATCAAACGCATCCGAAACACTATAAAGGTTTTCGAAATGTTTTCGTTTTTATGTATAAACTCAATATCCAAAAATCCTCTGCAAACACAAAGAACGCTACGTGAATTCTCTAATTAAAGCTTCGGAGCAGAAGTATATATTGTTTGGTTACAAACACACAAAATTAACCCCAAAAATTCTAATTAAAATTTTCTTTATTTAGGTGCTTGGTTGTGAGTTTTGTTTTGATGAAAATTGCTAGAAAGCGGTGCAAGGAGATTGACATGAAAAAGGGCGGAGAGCTTCGCTCAATTAGACTACTTTGCTCAATAATTTTCTTGTAATTTATTCTCATTTTAACCTATAGTAAAGTCAAATCAAAAAGATCTAGTAATCAACGGTTATGGATGAGTTACGAAACTGTACCCAAGGCGTATAGCCAAAAATATAATCCCCGCAAAACATTTTACGGTGAAATCACCCCGACTCTCCCCTTCCTAGAGAAATCTCTTAATACGATTATTTTTTCTGATTCTCTTAAAACGTTGTCAATTAAAACATTTACCCCCGCCAAAAAGCCTCTTTTTGCGCCCCCGACATTACAGGAGCTCCGAAAAACAAACTTTTGGAAATATTCGAAGGAAGTTTCAATTTGGCAATTTGTCTTTGTTGAAATTTAGTCGAGTATCTATTAGCAAAGAATATCTGATAGTTTGGCTGTTTTCCTCACCTCGCTCTACCGGACTTCTGTGGGTATTTGTGAAGTAATCTTCCCTTGGTTTACTCTACCGAAAGATAGCTTAAAATATCATCGAAATGAGTGGGCAATCGAATGTCAATAGCAGCACTTTAAAGCCTAAATGTCTGTCAAAAGTGTTTATCAGAGTCGAATACGCAAGCTTCTTTCGCTTCGGTTGGTAAATTCGACCTGTGTTCCGGGGGAATACGGTTTATAACAATTAGAAACGGGTGGTACAAGGACGGCTGAAACTGTCTCCTGAAACTGCATGCAGTATTTAAATGGTCACAAAATGACAAGTTATATTTTTAAAATACACGATTTTTCCCCACAGTTTAGCGTTAAGGGGGATTCAAAATATTAACCAGTCGACCTAAAAGTAGCACGTTTCTACGCTTCGCGTACTGTCGACGAGTTAAATTTAATTTTTATGTAAGGCATGACCTATAATTTCAATGCACCTGCAATAGTAAAAGCTGCTGGGATATCAACATCGAAAATGTCACGCTCACACCCTTGCTACTTTACAAAGAGCGCTCCCCCCTCCCCCTCCCTGATAACCTAAAATATGCTAGACAAGTTCTTTCAGCTTATACGTAGATTTTGACCACCACTGAAGCAGTTACGTATTAGCACTTACGTACGTACATGCGATTTTTTTTATTATTATTGAATTTTCTATTTGTCTTTTTATTTATTTTTTTTTCTGGCATAATTGATTAAGATCTGAAAATGAAAACTTAAACGAAAGTCTGAGAAAATGTTGGGAAAAATAATGTCAGTATTTTCTGAAGGGCTTTGTTTTAATTCTTAGGCTGAGTTGCGTAAAGCAAAACAATATTGGGATATCGTTAGGTTGTTCAATATCTATCAATGATGGTCAGTGTTATGAGACAGGCGAGCATGCGCACTAGGAGACAGATTGCCAGATTATTGATGTTAAGCGTAGACCTTTTCAGCTTAGTTATCATGGTTTTTATTTCATTTTAGATCTAGAACACGTGTCAGTCATCTCTTTCGATAAACGTGTTTTTTTTACATGTCTCATCAATATTAATGAAGCGATCACCTCAGGCGATAGAGCGACAAACAAAGAAATAATACTCAAGGATACGACGTATTAGTTCATGGTCGATCTAATCTTGTAAATCTAGATCATTCTCGTTCCCAGCTAGAAATATCGAGATATTGGCGAAGAAAGTGGTTAGATTAAGGAGGCTGAAAGTGTAAAGTGTACTGATGAAGAAAGGTTCTCGGTTGGTTAAGGTTTCGTTCAAGAGTCTTCAATTTACTTCTACGAAGGACTAACGCCGTCCGAAACGTCAGTACAGTTCATGACGAAATATTTACACATTTCCTTCTTGTTTTCTTAACGCATCAACGCAGTTTTAACTAGTGAACCGCTACTGAGTCATTATTAGTTTACAGTGCTACTATGTGAGTTGTATGTGCTAGCTGCTTAGATGAGTGTTGAAGCGTTCATAATTAAAAAAATAATATATAGTTTATATGTTAAGTGTATGCTAATAATATATAGTTTATTTAAATGTTAATGTATTTATTAGGGACACTAAAAATAAAAAAGTAAATTCAAAGAAAAAATATATGAAATAGGTAGAAAACTAACAGATATATATCTTTATATGAATCTATCTAATCTCATCTAAATATAGTGGATTGATGAGTTGAATAGGTTTTTTTGGTGTTACTCAGTTGAGAGCCGGATTCATTTTTGTGTGTGTGCAATGGGTTGATTCTGATTTCACAAACATAAAACAAAAACAAAAAAATTAGGTAAAAAGGTGCTGAGAAAATCCTCATTTGGCCTAATGACTAATGATATCTGTGACTGGACAATATTTCTGGACGTAAAACGTGAATCTAAAGTCGAGTTCATGATTTTAGTTAATCACTAAGGATTTCCTATATAACTGAATACTTGGCAAGGATTACAAAATAACCGAGTTTCCTTCCATTAACTTATGTCCGTGATACACTAGTATTTGGCCTTGCAAAGTAGGGATTTATATTTTCAACTGCTACTGACGAAGTCTTAAAAGTCGTTTAGAAATATCAATCATGGGGTAACAAAACACAAAGGAACTAGTCAGACTGTGAGCAATAACGTCAGAATTACAAAATGGACGCACCGTGACATCCCAGGATTAATTGGTATTGTAACGCTGTGACTGCCGTATTTTTCTTATCTTTGTTCTGGACGGGATTCCAGTCAAATACCAACTCCTTACAAAACTTACAACTGACCTCGTATACTAAATGGACGCACCGTGCATGCATATTTCTTATATGAGGTGTGGCCTCTCGCGGAACAGATTCGCCGCGCTATTCAAAACGGATACCGAAAACTTCAGTTTCTGCAAAAAAGACACATCATTATAGATGACATCTTTGAAATAAAAAATCATTGTAAATTAAGGCGTGAACCACACAAGATACAACTTTCCACATGTATTTCGATCGTATGAATCTTGCAACTTCGGCACGATATGTCGCTTGAGATGATGAGGGTAGAGGAGAAAACGACACTTTTGGACGTCGCGCGCGCAACGTCGCATAAACTTTGCGCCAAGTTTCTGGGTCAATAGAACTGCATGTTTTATTCATGACAAGCTCGGTTAGTCTATACGTTTCTCTTGAAATAAAATATAAAGAAACAGATGGCCATAGAGGGGGGAAAACAAATAAATAGAACATGACTAAATGGAATTTGAATTGAAAAAAAAAAACAACACCTATTAATAATTTTATATTAGATGAGAATTCAGATCACTCATTGTCTTTCGTAGCTGTCGCCGCAAAAATCTCGACTTATCAGTCAGCCAAATATCTTCTGATTTTTTGCCGATTCAAAGGAAATAATTCTAGCTTAATTAATCTTTGAGATTCAAAAGACAGTTAACGACTTTCATTTTACCGAGATGAAAAGGCCAAATGTATTTCCTGGACCAAATGCCGTCTGATGACTTTAATCCTTACCAACAAGGCCAATAATGGACTCTAAGTTGTTCAGTTGTATTCCTGATAATGGTATGGCTTGTTCGCTTGCCTAATAATCGTTCAAAGTCCCGCGGCACAAGATACGTGACTATAGAACCGACAAGCTAATATCCCGCCAGTGAGCCGAGAATATTCTAAATACATGCGCACGTATCCGTGCGTTTTGTTTGTAGAGCAGAATTATAAGAAATTGATCTGTTCACTTATAGTCATAGGATTGTCAAATAACGTGACTTTCCTGTTATTCTCTATAGAATTTGCTGTCATTTGTGTAAAAAGATAGACTTAGATGAATCTGATCGTTGCTGAAAAATACGTTCAGTATTAACTTAGAACTGAACATGTAGACAAACGATCGATTGAGAGCTAATCTGACTAATGATACCTCCTTAATATCAACCAAACATATAGTTTAACTACTGTATTTGAATTTTTCTTACTTTCCTTTCACGATTTTTATTTCCATTTTCGATTACCCTGGGAGGAGAGCGCTAGGTTGTTATTTTTTCCACTTGGTAGGGCTGAAAGGCAGACGGAGGGAAGAAAATACCTCTGCTAGCAGGGCACTTTCCGGGTACAATCGCTGTTCAGCCCCTTAGTGAAACTACAAATAGGTAAGAATGGATGATAGAATAATAATAATAATAAAAATAATAATAATAATGATAATAATAATAATAATAATAATAATAATAATAATAATAATAATAGAATAAATAATAATTAACGAAAACGATGGAATATTTGTACGTTAGGCAAAAAGATAGTAATGCTTTGCAAAATTCTTTCTTTCTTTCTTTCTTTCTTTCTTTCTTCCTTCCTTCTTTTCTTTCTTTCTTCTTAGCTTCTTCATGTCTAGTTACCTTGCAAGATATATATATCTTCAAACTGAATCATAAATGGCAGACTAGAAAGAAGTTCGATCACTCTGTAACATTTAATAAATGAAGATGACTCGATCATGTAATGCTATGGCATTATGTGAACACTGTATCGTTAATACCTGTCTTTCAAAGTAAGGGGGAAATTCTTCTTTTAAGATTACTAAAAGCTTCAAGCCTAGTGGTCCATTCGATCTCTGGTTTTCACTATTTGGGGATCCCACCCAACAATACATTACGTCACACAGACATCAGTCATCCCCAGGCCTTCGCCTTCTTGAGTCCCAGATACTTTGGTCACGTGTTATTCAATTCTAGTGGTTGCAAAGTTGCAAAATTATCCCCCAGTCCTTCCCATTCTTCCTCGTTATTTATATCCTTCTGGCTATTGTTCCAGCATCGTAAGTCAAGTTGGTGCAAAGTTGTTTACATAGGATGTATCTAAGGTACCATCCGAGTCAATGTATATAATTTTGCGGTAAACAGCAAAATTGCTATCACCTGTTCAGTTTTAAAACCCTTTTTTTTCCTCTTTAACAAATCCTCTATTGTTAATCATCATTGTCAAAGAATTCAACATTATGCAGGCGCCAGTACGACGGCTATCAGAGACTAACTACTGTCTACTAATTGATGTTTTGCGAAGTTAACTTAAAGAAAATACATGTGAAGTGGTCTCCCAGCAATTAAAGCTGTTGATGGCTTCGTCTTTTATAAAAGAAAAAAAAATTTTTTTTTAATTTAAAAGTTTTGGCTAAAAGCTCAAGAGGGCACTAGAGTGTTGGCTATTAAGTGTCTTGTTTTCTCGTTTGTCGGCAGAGCCTTCGGAGAGGTATTCTTTTCACAAATCCGTTGGTAATGCAAGATTTAAATAAATATGTACAACAAAGTTTGAAAACATCTTTGAATGAAGAAATATTAAAAATAAGTTTTTGACACAAAAATTGTGTCAATGGACTATTACGCAAAAAAAAACACGTAGCATAGGAGTAGCTTACAATTACAGTCTGTTCTGATACGAAAACATTGGTGCATAGATCAAGAGTGCGTATACTTCTTAGAAGAGTAAAGATTAAGGGTATATAATACAAGATCTATGTATGAGTTATTGTGCATTTTTAACTCTTTTCTTACCTTAACTATATGATTCAAAAGTGTTTACTCTTGGTGTCGTATTTTCTGTTTTTGAAGCTTATCAATAAAGATATACTTCGATGTTAAAGGCCGATAATTCAAAGCCAAGTCAGAGAACATTCACTTTAACTGCAGCTTCCCTTTATATCAGCCACCTATGAGTAAAGATGGATACATAGTACGTCAGCTGTGCTTACGAGTCGCACGTACGCCAAAATATAAATAATGTATAAGAACAAAGACGTTAGCCAAGATCAATATTCCCATCAAATACTGGCTAGAGAATGGAACGCGAAAATACCGTTAAAACGCAAAAATTACTGACACGAATACGGCGAACTCTCTCTCTCTCTCTGTTACATAAGCTCTTTTGACGATTGTTTACGAGTGATCAGCGTCAAGAGGATTGCGAATCCAGTGATTAGAATATACTGAAGTATAAGCAATATATCAATGACCTGGACGAGAGCATTGTTGGAAGAATATAAAAACATGGATCGATCTTTCTGAGGCGCCCAGCGTCTTCTGTGCGGTAGATTTGTGTCATATCACTAATAAATAAGCTTAATTAAAGATGGTAAATGGGAGTTTAATGTCAACAAAAAAAAAAAAGAAAAAAAAAGCCAAAACAAAACGAAACAAAACAAAAAGAAAAAAAAAACAAAAAAAACAAAACAAAAAAAACAAACAAAAAAAACCGCAAGAAAGCGAGAAAAAAGAAAGAAACATTGAAGAAAAGATAAAAATAATAGCGCTCAATCTGCTTCCATTCCCTTAAAAAAAAAACAGTTCTTCTAAACTGCAATTAATACTACGTCACCTTTTCGTACAACAGGATTATAACTCTTGCGCTAGTAAAATTCAAAATGTTGGCGTAGTCTGGTATAAATGCATTATAGCGATCGATATACTATTATCTCGCCATGATTAATTTTAAGAGGTCTATAGTACCAATATAATGCTTTTGAATCGCCGGCACGCGTCCAATTGAAAGGATATATACCAATTCTTAACTATAGATTCAGTCTAGCAGGGCTGCTTGAGTGTTCGAGCCCTCTGGGGAAATGATTATTGATATCTGGTATTCGATTCCTATTTTATTCCCATTTAAATTATTTTTTTATTCCCTTTTTTCAGTTTCTAAAACTAGAAAAAATCTAAAGGTGTAACAACTTTGATATGTAAAAGATCTTAGAAGGAGCATGACAAACGTACGGTATACGCTGAAAATTCGCAGGATTTAGAATAAATCTATTGACCAAATTTCTATAAATGACGAATAAATGTGTATATGTCGATTGGAAATTTGTAAAATACATATTGTAAAATACGTGTGAGGTCAACTACTTGTACAAATGAAGCAGGCAAGTATTATACTACAAAGATAAGGGATTACAAGGTTCAAAATCTATTGATTGTATGCATTGTCATAAGTGGTCTGCTTACACAACTAGATTCAATGGTTTTGAATTCAGGTGTTTCTAGCGCGAGTAGGGTTTGAATGTTGTAACCAAAACACACAAAACTAGGAAAGAATTAAAAAGCACACAATGAGAAATTCTTCACCAAAGAAGTATATTTGTTTATCTTAAGCAGATAGTTTTGCTTCTGGATCGTTCTTGTTTTCAAGGAGTCTCCGGAAGACTTAAGATTTGAGGGGATTTGTAAATGATAAGACGATAGACTTTGTTTTTCTAGAAATTGAAAAGGAGACTGAAGTGGATAAACGTGTAGAATGCCAGATAAAAAGATACAATTTATAACAATGTACCAGCAGTACTTAAGCTATCAAACTCAGGTCGTATTGCATGAATTCTGTGACTATGCATAGATTAGCAATTTTGAGATATTTTTAGACGTCATTAACATTTAGACGTCAGAATCCATGGAACACCCTTTTGTGAGAGCTAGTGAAGCCAATCGTGTTCTTTACGCTCAGTAGAATGAAATTGGAACCCCTCTGTGTAAAGTCGAATCACGCAAGATTTTTCTGCGTCGCGGCCATTTTTGCATCCTGGCGGGTTTTGCATTCAATTCTCCCTTTTAAAATCATCCTGGATCATCCACTGCCCTTCAAATCAAGATATTTCTTTTACCTAGGAAAGATAAACTTTAAGAAGTCCACTTGAAAACGTATTTATATTAGTCATACATAACAATCAGACGAGCTTTCACTATAAAAGTCTCATTCCTATCCTCTGAGAAAAAGATCATTTTTACCTAGTTACCCCAGTAATGCAAACCAGCCAATCAGAGTAGTTTTGAGAACGTTTCTGGAGTTGCTATATTTAGATGATTCAAATTCGTTTCTCACACAAATCAACCATGTACATATAGGTTTGTTGACAGCAAACAAACATTTCCTTATCAATAGTTCAAGGTCTCAGACACACAGAGTGCAATACCGCTGGGCTTTTGTTTCTTTTTCCCTCTGGGCAAAGAATTCAATTGATGACTTATGGAATCAAAATCTAGTGCTTTGAACAAAGACCAAATATATCTGACGATTTGATATGAGAATTATATAATGACCAATTAAAGGTAAAGAATCAACACATTGTCCCCCGTTTACTCAGTGCTTTATTGAAGACCAAAATTTGAACAGCTCTGAGAATATGCCTTATTTACGCAATGTTTTCCATGCAAGATAATTGCTTTTCCCATTTTTTGACTGGCGGATTTTTTAAGCTCAAGTTTGCCTACCAATAGCTCTGAATATGCTTTGTTTATCAAATGTTTGAGTTTAGTAAAACCTCGTTAGCATAGACGCTATACAGTGTTACTTGCCTCAAGGACTATTTTCTTTCGGGCAATTAGTCCTCAATAACTGAAAATGCAAACAACGGCATTTAAACTATATTATGTTATATTAATATGTAATATTTCTAGCACCATCTTCTTGTGATCATCACAGACAGTGTCTGTACGTTTTTTCAAAAAGATTATATGGGTTTATTAATTGTTTGATGTTGTTTATAATTTGAAGCTTGTTTGACAAGATCATTAGCTAGCTGCTGCGCGTTGCGATATGAATATGCCTTTTTAGCTAGTAACCATCTCATTGTCAAAAGCCTTGAAAAATTATCGTCAATTATTGACAACTATCTCGTCGTATCTTTCTGTGGTTTCGTGAAATGCGCATGCTCATGAAATAACATGAAAGGAATGCAACAGAAGAGCCCTGGACACGAATCCGGTTCCAAAGGACCGCAGACTCAAAAGGACCTCAGGCTCATTAAACGCGAGGTTGGCAAAAATCGCTGGAGGGCAAATAACACGCCCTAATATAGTAATGATTCAATAATTTAAAGGCTCCAAAAACTTGGTTTTTAGATCGAATAAATTCTTCATTAACATTAATCAGATTGAACAAGAATCTTGTGTTTTATCTACTCTTTCCTTTTTTCTTTTCTTTTCTTTTCTTTTCTTTCCTTTCCTTTCCTTTCCTTTCCTTTCCTTTCCTTTCCTTTCCTTTCCTTTCCTTTCCTTTCTTCGGCCGTTCTTTCTTCCTTCCTTTCTTTCTTCCTTTCAGTTTTTTTCTTCCCTTCACATTTTCTCTTTCTTTTTCTTCTTGAAATTCAAGCTTTCGATCCTTTGGCTCACATTCAGGGATATAAAAGAATGACAACATTTTAATCACACGAAAAAAAAAATGTAAAAATTAAATCACGAGGTCTAGGTTGGGTTGAAATTAAGTCGTACAATAGCGTGAGAATACTGGCCAACCGATGAAGAGCGTGCATATGCAAACAAGCTGCCAGTAAAATTTATTTGTGCAAAAGTTGGAGGTAATATGGCGGTAGACCAACCAGATTAATCATATCATTATTTAAGAGGAAGGCTTTTAATTTTTTTTAGTTGATTCCGTCACCACTGTTTGTCTGGTCAACTCATCTCTCTCAAAGAGTAAATTACAATCTCTATTTTCTGTACAGCGTTTTAAAGTGCACCTACACCCTATTTTTTAAATATTCTTAACTGTTTGTACGGAACTTTTTAAAATGTTTTGTGGTATTTCGGTCACATTTGAAAAAAAAATTGAATGCGAAAAATTGTTTTAAAAATACGAAATGCGTGGTCCATTACCGCAGAATCAAAGCGGGAGTCTGGGTCCGAGTGTGACGTCACCCCAGGCCATGACTTGTTGCTTGGTGCACGAAAGTTAGTAAACAGATCGAGTACTTTTGAAACACAAGAGATTTTTGAAGACAAATTCGTGAAGATGGACTCTGATAACTCTGATCTAGAGACATCTTTTGACTTACAAGATGAATACGATGTTGAGGACGAATGTTTTGACTGTTCTGAGCAGTCCGATTCAGGAGAATATTTGTCAGTCGAAGGAAATGATGATACCTCTGAGTGGTACGAAGGGCATCATTCAGGAGAACCTCTGGCAGACGAAGAATGGACGAGACAGTATGAAAATACTGAACGAGAAAATGCCAAGATTGAGGAAATGCTTCACAAACGATTGACTGCCGTTAGCGTAGTAAGCGAATGGTGAGTTTTCTGTGCTATTGAAACATAAAAGCGCCCCGTGAATTTATAATGCGAGAGCGGTTTCGCCAAACCGTAAACAATGTTTTTGGATGAGCTCGAGGATGACACTAACCAAGATTGCGACTTTTGTAAGCTTTACAGTTTCTTGTTACGTGTACATTGAACATTCGTGTTTTTACTGTTTGTTTTGAAGGTGCAAGTGTGGCAATTGCTCTACTGAGATGCTAGTAAATATAAGCGAATGCTATTGCTGCAAAGAACTCGACGGATGCGACGAAGCTCTCCATTCTCAAGAAGTCCTTCAAGACCTTGATGAAAATGCCGAGCTGAACTGCATAACCGAACATCCTGGCTTCTCAGCAGTATGTCTCCAAAAATGGAGTCTTAAGCTAGCAGCTGATAAGTACAAAACCAGAGATCGGAAAAGATATCAACAATCAGGATCAGAGGAAAGGTAAGCTGAATTTGTGGCTTCTTTATGTACACATTATACTTTAACCAAAGAAATTATGAAAAAACCTTATCAATAAAAAGTTAAATATGCCAAAAATATTTTTATAAAGCAGTTTGTCCTTCTCGACATTAATTCCAAGGATTGCATGGGATATGATAATTTTTGCAGTGAACCAACCCCCAAACTCATGAAATTACCTTAATAAATCAAACTATTTTATATTCATTAGTTATTGATCATAATTTTGTTGTAATCACACACTAAACTGATTCATTATTGACATTCCAGCTTCCTTCGTAGCATTGCATATAGGGAGTTCACAAGACTAGTGCATGGGTATTTGGGATACAAGAGACGAATTCCACTACCAGCCTGTGCTTACACACGCATCAGAGAATGTTTCAGAATTTCTGAAGATGAACTACACAGTGGGTTTGAAATGGATCTTGAGCCTTTAGTTTGACTGCACAATGACAAGATATAAAAATAAAAAGTATTTAATACAAATTTTGTAGATGAAACAATTTAGTGTTTTAATAGTCGATGTTTTTTTTAATTTCTTTGGTTTTTTGGACAGTCAATGACATTCTTGTGTCCTTTCATAGGATTTTTGCATAGGCTGCAATGTGGGGCTCTCTTGGCATGTTCTCTACTTGTTAGTTGGTTTTGTTCAGGGACATCTAAAGAAAAAATATTAAAAATGTATAAGTAATATAAAATTTATAAATTTAGCTAAGATGTAAAAAGTACCTGCACAAGTAGGAGGAACATCCTCAACCACAATGCTTTTCCTGTGCAAGTGCTTTTGAAGAGCCTCCTCTCTTGGCTGCTTCTCCAGCATTGAATTCATTGGTGCTGGGGTCATCTGTCTTAATTCATCTTGTGCAGCAGTCAAGTCTTCTTTTGATGAATTCATGAACGTCTGGAAAATTTCTTCCACGTAACCTATAATAAAAATTGAGTTTAAAATTATGAGTGACAAAAATGTAACCCTTGAAGCACAACACATAGCCTACCATAGTCTGGTTTTACTCTGACATCCCTTATCGTGGCTTCTCCATTTTTGAACTTGGGATAAACCACCTTTTGTCTGTTGTTGCCTCCCGTTGTTTCTACCTCTCTCCGAAGATTAAGGTTGAAATGCATAGCAGCAAGAATGTGTCTGAAAAGAAAATATCCAAATTTTAAACATATGCAGTTGGATTTGACAGGGTTTTACCTTTGGGGTTCATTGGACTCCCAAGTTATCTAAAATTGAATCCTATGGCATATATGTTTTTCAAACTCTCTTTATTTCAAAGATATTTTCGTGTCTCTAGAAAGCAATCTATTTTTGTTTGGGCGTCCTATTCATATTTTTTTTACATATATAACCCAAATTTGGTGATCTTATTTATCAATCAGGTTTCTCGCTAAAATTCTAAATACAAACCGGCAATACATTCCAACATATGAATATGCAATCATTTTGGGAGCAAACTGATTGATGAGGGAATGGAATCCTTCCAAGCAACTGGTCTGCGCCCAAGGGGAAGCTTGCTGGATACCCTTTTTCAGAGAATCTTTTGTCAAGGCTTTACAAATTTTTTCATACACCTCTGACCCTAAAGAAAAAAAGGTAGCTTAGAAAGTGTTTTAAATTTTGAGATTAATAATCTTACACTCCTGCTTACTTCTTGGGTGAGAACTTTACACAAGATGACAATAGTTTAGTTTGGACTTTATGAAACTTAAAGCCAAATAGAATACATTATGCAAAATGTACCTTTAGATAACCAACGTCTGGGTTTAAGTATCCCATGATTGCACTTGTTAAAAATTGGATCATCTAGGCTATTGTGAACATTCACTATGTGACTGAGAAAAGATTTAAACTTTGCCCAGATCACAGTACCAGAACCATTTGAAGTAGATGTGGCACTCCAGTACAGATGCCTCTCACAGGGCTTTATCCACTCCTTTACTTCTTCATAATGCTTTTCTTTAGAAATTTTTGTGAGGACTTTCCTGATTTCTGAAATGCATAAAATTAATCTACATGTAGTGGTAGTGCACATGTATTCAAATCTAATAAGCCTAAAGCGAGATGATATTTTACCCCCGACTCTATGCCATAATAGTTTTTAAAATTCTTTCACATCAAAACTTTTGATTCCTTAGAGAATACAGGAACAATAGTCATAGTTAGTGAACATAAACAAAGTGAAAAGGACTATAGTCTAGTAACGGGTGGTAAAAAATCATCTTGCTTCAGGATTATATATAAACTTTTCATGCGTCAGGGCAAGTATGCTCTATATCTACTCATTGCAATAACGGTTTCATAATAATAAATCACTGACAGGTTTAATATTACAGTGCGGCTAATGAAACCGTGGCCAATTGTATAAAATTGACCGGTAAGAATTTCGAACTTAATGCTACCATATGATTGGCTAATAATTCTAGTTTATCAAGTTACCCTGGATATAGTAATCACACTAACTATTCTGCATATACTGTATATTGGTCATTTGCATACAAATCAAAGCAATAATGAAGTCACTCATAACTCACTTTTCTTAAGGTGCCATAAATCAAAGTAGTGGACAATGTTTGTCAACACCTTCTTCATGTGACAAGCAATACCAGTGTGTCGGTCAGATATAAATGTTAAGATCACAATCCCATATCCTATTAGGTAATCCATGCATTGTTTGAAGCCTTCAAACTCCATTGCAGGACTATTTCCCACTTGGTTCCTCTGCGGGCAATGAAATAAAAAATATTTGTTTGCTGAAACAAAATTTGTGGTTCATGAAAAATAAAGATGGCAGTAATTGATATTAACTGCTATTTTTATTATAGATGGTTCAAAAGAGAGTCCTACTGATAAAGTTCATGTCTCACCTGAATTAATGCAAAATGTATAATCATGGGGACAGTGCAACAAAACATGGTATATGCACCATATTTTGCACTGTGCCCCATGCTGTCATGCCGTCCATCACCTGCTAGTACAACACCACTGCCCATGGACTTTATGTTGTCAAGCATCTTCTTCTGGTAGCTTTTCCAGTACATATGTATTGCAGGGAACAGCTTGGTCTGCAAATAAAATACAAAATCCATATAATGCTATTTCTTCTCCATCTTCGATCAGAAGATGCATTTGTTTGTTTATCTTAACTGATTGTACCATTATCATTATAAACTACCTATGACAAACATAGTACAATATATAATACCAACACTCACTCTTTGATGTTTAAAGAACGTAGTCATCGACACACAACCAAGACCCATGTGTGCAAAGATTTTTGATATTTTGGAGATTGATCCCCCAGCCAAAAGGATTGCCATGCAAAGGAGAAAGTTCCCTGCTGGTACACCCCAACCTGGTATCACTGGTTGACTGTGCCAGACATTTTCCCTCTTTAGACACTTTGGGTTGCTGCAGGCAGTTTTTATTACAACTTCTGTCCCAACTTGGCTCACTTCTACCAGGGGGTTATCACTTTTGCAACAGTGACAAAACTTGAACAGCAATAACAGCTGGGACAGAAAAACAATGAACTTTGGCTCTGATCGCAGATTGGTGTCATTCAATTGAACCCTGAAATAAGTATATGTGATATGTGTTAAAAATATTAAATGGGTATATTAGCAGTATCATGAAGTGCAGCTACATTATGTTGTACATGGCATTAGTAAACATGAACATTATAAAGTAGAGAGGGGAAAAACACACCTGTGAGCTGAATTTTCTATATCATCCTCAGATTCATTTGCTGACTCCTCTGACTGTGTTTCATAGCTGTCATCTGGTTCTTCTTCTGTTACTTCCTCCTCGCTTTGGTCATCACTGTCGTAATCCCACTCTGAATCAGTTACACTTTCTTCTTGAGGAACTGAGTCACCCACTGTCTGAGTTGCCTTGTTTTTCGTTTTGTTATTCTTAAGGCCTGATAATAATAATATTTATAAAGATTTCAAGTATTAGGTTCACAAATACATATTAGTATAATATATCCTTCTAGGAACCCTAAGAATGTTTGTCACTTATAAAATCACACATACTTATAAGGACTAGCTACATTACTTACGTCTTGTAAGCCTTCTGCATTCAAGCTTCCTTTTCCTCAGGTGTGATCTCAGGGATATTACTTGGTTTCTCAGCAGTCTCCTTTCTTTTTGCCATTTGGCTTCACCAGTCGTAGGGTCTCTAGTACTCGATGTCTCCTCCGTTTCCATGAAATCGACATTTTCGTCCTCCCTGTTCTCGGCACTCTGGTGAAAGAAAATCGATAGTCGATTGAGCTACACTGTATTATGTAAACAATCATCCTTACTCTACCATAAACAATGACTCGTGTTCAAAACATATGAGTAATAAAGCCCATAAGACTAAGTTGTAATAATAATCACCGTAATATCTTCAGTATTAGAGACAGGAGCAACTTCTAAAACCTCTTCTCTTTGTGCCACAGGCAAGAGCATAGGCTCAGGCTCGCTGACTGGTTCAGTTGTACCAGGGTCTTCGACAGTGGCGTCATCATGATGATCTTGATGTGCAGTACTACTGGGGACGCTTTTAGAAGCAGCAGTCGACACGGTGGCATTTTTTAATGATTCTCTTAAAGTCTATCACGAAAAATACACTTTATTAGTTTCATAAGAAGGTTGCAGTAAATGTTTTAGCTGAGTTTTTTACCTTTCTTCGATTGCGATATGTTTGCTGTTTCTTTGGCGAGTCTAGTTGACCAGCATGTAGCGTGGGGTAAACATTCACTCCAAAACTGTCTCGTTTCAGTCGAGGGATGGCCGGTTTTCCCAAGGTAGCAAGAGTTGTAAATCTTCGCTCAAATGATTCTACTCTAAAATGCACAGAACATATGCACGAGTTCCTTGTAGGCTCCCACTTTGCACGCTTCACCTTTACAAACTTTATCCATCTAGTCCTTCGCTTCTTGGCCTCGGGTCTTTCATCATTAAAATACGGAATACTATGAAGGGCAATCCCTTCAGGAATATTTGGAACGTTGCTACATCCCCAAACTACACATTTGTTGGGCATTTTAGCGTTTGGAAATAAAACGTATTTAAGAAATTTGATAAAAGCAAGCGAATAGTCTAGAAAAATCTGTATAGAATCTGTGGTAATCTTTGGTTGTGTTGGCCTGTGGTGACGTCACACACCGCTCGCCCCAATCTCCTCTGTAATTACGGCCATGGTTCACTTACTTCGGCTAAAATGGTCAATTTTTCAATCTTTGACAGAGCACCAAAAATTCCCGTTTTGATGGATCTAAAAAATTTTTCCACAAATCTGCTTTTTGTGCCTTAAAGTTTTACTCCAGATCAGAAAAAAATAGGGTGTAGGTGCACTTTAAGTATACTAATGACCTATTATCATACTAATTGAGTAA
Source organism: Actinia tenebrosa (assembly GCF_029948245.1). Taxonomy (NCBI): domain Eukaryota; kingdom Metazoa; phylum Cnidaria; class Anthozoa; order Actiniaria; family Actiniidae; genus Actinia; species Actinia tenebrosa. Next base: position 10,744,001 of record NW_028292572.1, read on the forward strand.
TGAATATTAAACGTTTGAAGTACTTATTTATCTAGTTATATAATTAGCGTTATAAAATTAAAAAATCTATTCTATTTTTTTCTCATGTAGTAGATATAAATTCAGGCTTTGGAACTAGATTTTACTAAGGATAAACTTCTTAATTCTACTGCCCGCCAATTGTATTCTGGCTCCTGCAATTCTTCGCTCGTTTGATTTTCTCTTGAGTCACTGATTATTACAAAAATAAAATGGGAAGTTCTTCACAAATCTTTATATCGATAGTAAAACATAAAAAAAAACTAGAATATTGGAACATAATGCAATGAAACTCAATAATATTTGAGCGTGTTTTGGGCTTTTGCCGGCTATGCGTGAAACACGATTTTAAGAAGCAAACTACTCGGGTGTAAATCTAGCTCTAGAACTTATTGATATATATTGAACAAACTATTGGTGTAACAATGTGAATAATAGAAAAGGAGAAATCCTTGTGAAATTCGAACTTCATAACTATATTTACCTTGGATTCGTCTGCTCTTGCTGGACGCGTAACAAAGACACTCCTAGTTAAAGAGTTGAATTCGTGAATTCAGTAGTTCCGCTTCTATGTTCCCACAATTCTTTGCATTGACCTGTACGGATCACTCGTTATTTGATGTAAACATAGGATTGCCTCAAAATATCAAGAAACAACGATCAAAACATGCTAGATGTTGGAATTTAGCTTAGTAATTCTGTGGGGCGAACTCTACTGCTTAGCTAGTGTGCATTGACTATCAGCAAGCGAAAAGACGCCATATAAGTAATAAAAGCGTCCCTAAAACAGCTCCATATTCACTGTTCTGCAAACTCTGAGAGGCTGATTATGCATGAATGGGCGTCCCTTACCTCACGTTCTGTTGACATAGACTAACGATAAATCATAAAATCTTACTACTTTCATGTTATTGGCCTGTAATGCCTTGCTGAAGGGCTCTGCACTTGATATTGATCATGATATACACCACATACGGTCAATGGTCCGCGTTAAGATCTTTCTTCAGACATATTAGAAAAACATTACTAGCAAAACCTTTCTTCAGACAAATTATAGAATCATTACTAGCAAAACCTCAAAATATCAAAATACCATTAGCAAAATGCTTTAAAGGGAGCGCTAACCTAATGATTCCATCTTCTGATACTGTCAATGTCATTAACGTTGTCCACCGAAAAAAGACATTTACACATTTACGCATTTAGACTAAAAGATATATCACGTGTTTCATTATGTATTCTTTGCCTTGTGTGCGTCAGCCTGAACTTTAAATGTGAAATTCAACTCGTGAATTAAAAATCCATAACCCCTGACTATTTAGAGAGGATTTAGGATGGAGAATGGTATTTCAGCAGTTGTTTTATGCCAGAACCTTCGAGGAAACACGTGATATTTCTTTTAGTCTAAATGTATAAATGTCTTTTTTTGGTGGACAACGTTAATGACATTGACTGTATATAAATGGCACAGAAATGTTCTTGATTTTGAGTTCTGTTTTTGACTTAAATAAAGTAATGTATAAATTTTTTCTTAAGAGATCACGTGTTTATCTGGGGTCACATGATTGTTGGAAGAAATTACCAGCACTTTGGATTTTCTAGTTTCTTTCTATAGATTTCTTTTCTTTTAAACGAGTTAATTTGATCATTTCAAAGCAGAACACAGAGTCAATGTACAAGTGAAGGCCAGTTTATCCATACAGTATCTCGTCGTATTCCAGTTTTTAATTGTACGCTTCGTTACTCACATCGAGCCAGAGCGAGAGGGGGGAGGGAGGGGGGGAGGAAGGCAAATCCACCAACTTGTTTGCGCCCCCGAAACGCCGAACCAAAATAGATAAATTATAATGAAAAACAAAAACATTTCAAAACCGTTTACGTTTTGTTTTTACAAAACGAAAATTGAAAAGAACCACCAGTATTTTACGAAGGAAAAGCAAATTTAAATTACGGCGATACATCCTAGGAAGCCGCCATTTTGTACCCCGTTGCCTACTCCCCTGGTCCTATCACAGAGTGGAATTTAGCTTTAATACGTCAGTTGTTAGCTCAGACTGAGGGACTAGATTCGCTGACGCAGAGGAACAAAGTTAACGATCGACAGCTTCAAATAAGCTAAAATAAGTTCTAACATCGTGAATGCGATAAACCTATAATCAGTCACTTTTTTCTCATTTCAGACCACGTGTCATTCTTCAGGTAATCATTTCTTTGTTTAACAGTTGTGCATGGGAAGATACGTGAGTATATGTACGACTCAAAGAAAGACGCATTATATGAAATTATGAGTCAGTGCATTTCTTACCCTCGTCAACCTTTGATTAAATCTTATTTTCACTGCGTGCGTGGGGAAAAAAAATTTTTTTTTTCAAACAGTGCTGGATGGTGTTAGAAGGGACCGACATGACAAGAATACCAATTAAGATCGCTGTTTATAAAGAGGCATGCAGTGCGGAATCGTATGACAGAAGTTCTAAAAGTCCGGCCAAATAAAACCTCACTAATACGACCTAATTAATTTGCCTTAACCGACCACCTTGGATCAATCCGACCAACTCATTCACGAAATAAGACCTGCTGGAACAAATGAAGGATATAGGCACTACTATTTCAATATAGATTAAACTGGGATTGCCAGCTTTAGGAGTTGAATGAATAAAAGAAACAAACAAAGAAACAAAGAAACAAAGAAACAAAGAAACAAAGAAACAAAGAAACAAAGAAACAAAGAGAGAGAGAAAGAAAGAAAGAAAGAAAGAGAGAGAGAGAGAAAGAAAGAAATAAAGAGAGAGAGAAAGAGAAGAGGAGAGAGAGAGAGAGAGAGAGAGAGAGAGAGAGAGAGAGAGAGAGAGAGAGAGAGAGAGAGAGAGAGAGAGAGAGAGAGAAAGAAAGCTCAGTTCATTAAACCAAATCGCGCGATTTCAGACTATTGTTGACACATCCAGGTTTAGAAGGTATTACCTCAGCCACAATAGAATTGATGGAGAGATTTACGTGGTAAATAAACGAGCTCGCACCATTCATTTGTTCTGAAATATCACTATCTCACAAACCCATTTAGACTCGTCACTCACTCAACTGTGCATAATATACAAAAATATGCTACGTACATTATACAGCAAACGCTCTAGTTAATAATAAATAATATATTAACATCTATTGACATTAAGAATAATTTTTGATAAGCCTAAACTGACTTCGGCTGGTCCACTGTTTAACATATCAGGAATTCTTACTATTCATCAAAGAGTAACATTCAGACTGTGTACTTTAGTATACAAGGCCCTTCATAACATGGCCCCCCAGTATATTAGTAATATGTTTAAGCTGAAATCTTCAGTTTGTAATAGGATAACTAGAAGCATTGCAAATAATGATTTATGGCTACCTAAAGTTAAGTTATGCATCAGTAGAAATTGTCTGCCCTATAGTGGGGCAAAGGCTTATAATAATTTACCTACTGCTTTAAGAAATATTGAGCAATTTAAGAGTTTTAGAACGGAACTCTACAAATATATGTTAAATAAATCATAATTATAAATAGTATCTTTTCTCAATAGTTTAGTGTATATTTAAATTTTGTAGTTTAGATATTTATATTAGCTTCACATATTTTTGTATTTTTATATTTCTTGATGACCCAATGTAAGATTAGCTTTGCTAAATTGGTTTTTTATCATCGTTAAATAAAGTTTATTATTATTATTATTATTATTATTATTGACATTAATTAATATTTATAAGCCCTGTCAAGCAAGGATGGATGTTGGAGGCTTGCAAATCTCTCTACTTATACTAGATTAATCTCCCTAGATCTCATGGGCACAGAGGATTGCAAAAGTTTAGTTTATTAGTGAATATTTTGTTATTTGAGGTAATCCTAATCTGTCCATCTCTTAGTCTTGAACAAACTCAGTTCTGACTGGGGCTATACTTGCAGCTCGCGATGACTACAAATAGAATACCGTAAAATGAATTCTAAATGAACAAATTTTCTCGTACGGCGTGATGTAGCAATTGTCCATACAAAATTGAACTGGAATGATGATATAGGAAACTGGAGTTATTATAGCAAATTTCTCAAGTCGAAAGACTCCACATTGTTCAAACGATTTAACAACACAATAAAACAATTGATCACTGAAATTACAATGCAATGCCACTTGAAATGTTCCTATCACAAAATATATTCTATTCGGTTCGATGATTTTCTTTTGACAAAAGCAAATAAATAAAAGGCAAGCAGATTAAATATAACCTTATTTTTGATTTCGAAAAATTCAGATCAAGAGATGCACATTTGGAATTGGATTCGTATTGAAATATTACCCAAACTGTGAAAACACATTTTAAACTGTTAGGTAAGAATGTGACAGACATAATGAGATTTTTGGTTAACACGGTTTGCTAGAGTTTTACTCGAAGCTGAGGGCTTTAGAGCGAAACCAGAGCGAAACATAATGATAGCTAACAGCTGAACAGTTTACTAGTTTGCAACAAGACGTGTACAATCAACTTACCTCCATATAATTAAACAGCATATAGTATACAGTACTGGCTTGGCTTGTCCTTGGCTCAGTCCTCGTATCACTAGCGATGTAAATAAACCTTTTCTCTGGCTTTGTACGACTGACACAACATCAATAGTCACATGTCAACCGACGAATCAATTTTTCTCTCGCGATAATTAAGCATTTTTTGCGCTTCAGCGCCAATGGGGCATATTCCGACTACAAAATTGTGGACGTATCGTTTATGATAAAAAACTGTGATATTAGGATTGCGATTAATTTTTGGAGTTCTTCAATTTGATATTACCACCTAATATATTTAAGATGTTAAAAGGGATGGTTGAAATCTAAGCGATCAATGGAAATTAATGAGAATCATGAAAGGAAATTTTGACAAACCTCAAGAGAAATAGGAATACAAATGGAAAAAAGAAAGGCTTGATTTATCCGAGTAAGTATTACTTAGAATAAAGAGATGACAGGAAAAAAAAAAAAAAAATACTTCTTTCACTCGCTTTTGACTTTAATACGCGACCTATATAATCTAGTGTTCGTATTTTTTTCGTGTTCGCACGTTTCGCTACGTGAACGTGTTAATTATCGCGTGAGGATTAACTACTGGCCAACTGCAGACTAGTTTCATGGATTAAGAACCCTGATGCAAGCGACGACAAACATGGTCGCATAAATCAAACACGTTGCTATAACAACTAAAATTTAGCAATGGCGCGCTGACGTCATGATCTTGAGTTGGAAAGAGCCATAAATTAGGGGATTTTTCATTATTTTGAAGTCAAAAACTAGGCTTTGAATAAAATTCAGGTTACAGGGTGCTACAACACCCCATTTCTAGCTTGGAATTAGTTTGTGGTTTAATAAGGTGCATCTTTCTAATCTCGTGAGTCCGTAAGCACTCAAAATTCTAGATTCGTCCGTGACATCTTTTAAAAATAAACAACTATCCGGCATCATCAACTTGAGATTGTAAAGGGGGAAAAAATGAATATTTAGATTATTGTTAAAAGCTTTTCGTCATGATCGAACTGCATGAGCCAGACAAGGTAACTGGAACAAATTTGAAGCATTTTATTTATTGCCCATCAATTCCATCGTTTAAAGCGTTTTATATTAACATCACGGAGTTTACTTTGCTTTGTTTGACTTGAGTTTACTTGAGACGACGTGACGTAATTATATGACGTGACATGATGTTATGTTACGTGACCTGATGTAAAGTGACTTGATTTGACGTGACGTGACTTGACATGAATGTGATGTGACTAGCAGTGACCTGACGTGACGTCACATGACGTGGATGTGATTTGATTAGTAGTGACCTGACGTGACGTAACATGACGAGGATGTGATTTGACTAGTTGTGACCTGATTTGATGTGATATGACGTAGATGTGATTTGACTATTAGTGACTTGACGTGACGTGACATGACGTGGATGTGATTTGACTAGTAGTGACTTGACTTGACGTGACGTGACTTGATGTGACTTTAAGTGATTTGACGTGACGTGATGTAATTTAACGACTAATATTAATTAACGACTTTACACTTTTAAACTAAAGGTTATTGTAACTGCCCTTAAATCACTTTACCCTTACCAATAAAATTTTCTCTTATTTGAAACATTCATTTGTCGAAGGCGTTTGACCACCTCACTTGAACCAAATCGAGGTCTGTCCTATTTTATTGACAGTACCAGATGCCGTGTACCAACCACGGTGGACATATGTCTCTGAACCCCTATGGACATCGGGCTGGAACGTCTTGCATGGAGCTGAAGAACATCCGGAGTGCCCATCTCCTGAGTGGACACTGGGGAAAAAGGGACCTTTTGTCCATGATGAGTGCTCAGTACCCAAATCGTTGAATCCATATCCGGTGGGATAGGAATCACCCCAGGTCACACCCAATGATTCTCCCAGTCCGTATCGCACAAACTCTCCAACGTCTCCCTTCAACCCTTCAACCAGGAAATCAGTCACGTGCATCTTAGGGATCCCATTGGCTCCCACAGCACCGTGATAACGATTGTGATTGGCAAAGGTGATCTTGTATGGGTTTTGTCGTAGATCTATTCTATAGACGTGAGAGAAGTGATCGATTCCACCGCTGTTTGGGTTGTTACCTGCTGCCATCATCATGTAGGTGGCATTTCGTGCCATCATCACAGCGCCATGCAATAGATTGATAACACCATTTTTCCCCGCGCGTCTGGTGGGACGCCAAGCATATCCCATGGGGTTGTTCATGTTTGGAATGGCTTTGTTCAAAAGTGAGCTACCTACAGAGCTAACGTATCCATAACTGGCCAGCATCCATCCCCCACCAGAGTATGTCATATCGCAATACGTCTGCGCGGCAATCGATTCTCCTGGAGGCTGGATCCAATACATACCGCTGCCTTCACTCTCGCCGGTGTCTAAGATAGCCTGTGCGTTAGGAGCTGGGTTGATCTTAGAACCTAGCTTTTTACGTTCACACTGAGCTCCGGCAAAATCTTGAGGGCAAGTGCACGTTTTACTTTTATTTGCACAAATGCCACCATTCTGGCATCGATAACGACCAATACATTGCCCTGAAGCAAAAAGAATATTGCTTATCATGAAATTATTATCATATAAGTATATATATAAATCTATATGCTTGAGTCTATACTGTCGGTAGAGTGCTCGATGAAATCAGTTGCAGAGCGTAATAGATTGTAGATGGATCAAATACAAGGCAGTATAAGAGTTTCACGCTTACTCCATCATCAGATTAAAGTCTGTCTGATGATCGCGTGAGCATGAAACTCGGAGTAACAGCTAAAGTGATGTATTGTGTATATATATATATGTGTGTACACCTAACCAAAACAATTCTGCAACTTTACATATATATATATATATATATCTTTTGTTTTTCTATTGTTTAGTCTCTCGAGACCAAAAGACATATATATATCTGAAGTAACAGAATTTTTTTGGTTAGGTCTGTGTGTATATATATATATGCAATGGATAAATTAGAATAATATTAGAAAGATGTGTCAAATTTTTGCCACGAACTACAAAAAATTTGTTGCGAAGCAGTCGTAAATTTTTGAAGAGGCACTGTTTTTTTTATATATAAGAGAACGCAAAACAGATATACGCAATGGCTAAATTAGAACGTAATTAGGAAGATTTGTTAAAACATTGCTACAAACTAAACACTTGTTGAAGAAGTATTTGTTTAGTTTTAGCCACTGATAATTTTTCTTGTTAATTCACGCCAGAACGCGAAACAAGAAAATGGATAAACTTGAGATTAATTAACACTGACGTTAAGTTCAAGGGCGGATCCAGCCAAAATTTTAGGGGGTGGGGGGGCTAATTGAGTTTAGGTGGGGGGGCTAATTGAGTTTCTTCCGTCAACACAACGGAAAACAATAAAAAAACCATACAATTCTTCAGTTTCGTTTTGTTTCTTTTCTGCTGAAGGGGGGGGTTTCAGCCCCCCTTTGCCCCCCCCGGATCCGCCCTTGAAGTTGTTCGCATAAAATTATAGCATTTTTACTGGAAATTAAAGCATAAAAATGATAAAATAAAATGAAAACCTTCAACTCAATCTCGGTTCGCTTAGTGATGCACCTTAATTTTTCGCTATTTTAAATTTTTGTAAATATTTCCTTGAACTCAAAAACCAAAAAAATAATCTAGAAAAGTTGGCAGGCTAAAACTTCTAAAAATCAATCAGAAAAATGATTTATCATTGTATTTAGTTTTTAGGTGTGCTTGTATTGTAGGCCTTACCTTGTAATTGAACATAAAGACTTCCAAGTAGGGTTAGCAAAATCAACGACTTCATGATGTCTGCCTCCTTCCGACAAAAATCTAAAACTGACACTAAACTTCCTTGTAGTGGTGTTTGTAGGGTCTCTTGGTTTGATGGCCTGTCTGTCATGCCTTATAAGGTTATCCGAACAAATAGATACAATTTACAGTTGCCTAGCAGAGTGTTGCATGAAGAAGAATTGAGAACGTGCCACTTTTGGTGTCGACTTTTCATGGCATTTTTTCCTGTCTCTTCTGGGTTGTTGCTTGAAGAACCTCTGAAAAACCTCTCAAAGATTTGAGCCTTCTTTTTGGTGTACTGGTTTCTGCGTTTGTTCCAGAAATATGTGCCGTATGAAAACATTGCTCGGAATATTTTTCCGAGAAAAAATTGCTTGAAGAAACATAGTTCACATCTTTAATAACTAATCAAGCAGCTAACACCCCTTAATACTTGCATAAATCATTTGGTTTGTCACTAGTTACAAATAAATCTAATTATCTAATACGTCACTATAGTTCTTTCAACTTTACCACTCATGAATATACTCAAAGTTTATTAGCTTAGACTAAATGATCGATTAAGGGAATGATCATTAAAATAAATCAATGATACGAGGAAAAACACTGTCAAGAAGAAAGCTAAACAATTGACAAAGCAATTCATGTAAATCCCTCTGCTGAGCTCACTCACTAGCTCCCTCAAAGACAGTTTGCCGCTTTTCACTTGAACCAAATCGAGGTCTGTCCTATTTTATCGACAGTACCAGATGCCGTGTACCAACCATGGTGGACATATGTCTCTGAACCTCTATGGACATCGGGCTGGAACGTCTTGCATGGAGCTGAAGAACATCCGGAGTGCCCATCTCCTGAGTGGACACTGGGGAAAAAGGGACCTTTTGTCCATGATGAGTGCTCAGTACCCAAATCGTTGAATCCATATCCGGTTGGACAGGAATCACCCCAGGTCACACCCAATGATTCCCCCAGTCCGTATCGCACAAACTCTCCAACGTCTCCCTTCAACCCTTCAACCAGGAAATCAGTCACGTGCATCTTAGGGATCTGATTGGTTCCTATAGCGCCGTGAAAACGATTGTGATTGGCAAAGGTGATCTTGTATGGGTTTTGTCGTAGGTCTATTCTATAGACGTGAGAGAAGTGATCGATTCCACCGTCGTCTGGGTTGTTACCTGCTGCCATCATCATGTAGGTGGCATTTCGTGCCATCATCACGGCGCCATGCAATAGATTGATCAGACCGTTTCTTCCCGCGCGTCTGGTGGGACGCCAAGCATATCCCATGGGGTTGTTCATGTTTGGAATGGCTCTGTTCAAAGGCGAAGAAGGGGAATTACTTGCCCCGTGTACATATCCATAACTGGCCAGCATCCATCCCCCATCAGAGTATGTCATATCGCAATACGTCTGCACGGCAATCGATTCTCCTGGAGGCTGGATCCAATACATACCGCTGCCCTCACTCTCGCCGGCGTCTAAGATAGCCTGTGCGTTAGGAGCTGGGTTAATCTTGGTACCCAGTCTCTTTCGTTCACACCGTGGCCCGGTGAAGTCTGGCAGACAAGCGCATTTTTTGTGTCCAACACACGCGCCGCCATTAGTACAAGCATGACGACCAGCACATTGACCTGAGGACAGACGTTTGCTTTGCGTCTCAATTATATTTAATACTAATTGACTCTTACTCTTCGTCTACTAGAATACTACTAAGGATATACCCTATGATTGATTTTACCACTATTATAAATTTTCTCGCTTTCTGATTGGTCTAGAGCCAGGGGAAATAGGAGGACATATACCGATAAATCACGTCAGCAAATCAAAACCCCGTTTTTCTTTCCAATTTTACCCTTGTTTTTGTAGTGAAAGTTTTAGTTTTTTGTGGTAAAAAAAAATGTCCTCCAGTTTTCTCAGCTACCCTTCGTGAATCCACAACATTTTGCCGACTAGATGACGAAAATCGTGGTACATGGCAAGTGCTGGTTCAAGGATTAGTTAAAGATTGGGTGGAGGAGGGGAGGGGTTTGCTATTCAGTAAAACGCTATAAGGCATCTCCATTTTGATTAGACTCTTTATTCTTTTCTGTGTGTATATCTTCAATGGAGAAGGGCAAATGCCATAAAATTTACGTTCCAACTCCTGTATCTGCCCTTGATAAGCCCAACTGAAATAAGCACTGATGCACGGTCCCATGCCACTTGTATGCTGATACAGACTTAGTCTTACTCACTCCCTCTACTACGACCACTTTATATGATCGAGATAAAATGTTTTACTTTCAAAATCACCCAGCAGGTAGAACTTAAATACAAAATTATTCATTGCGAGGTTTAGTAAAAGCCTGGGTCGAGTTGGCATTGCAGTGCATTGTGGGACTGATTTAGGGGACAAAATAGAAGCCATCTTGGAAAAACGACAGACCGAATATGCTCTGCGATGTTAACTCGGGCCAGTCTTTTACTAAACCTCGGAATGACTAACATTGACTTACTTTTTTGACAGTACATTCCTGTGAATCCCTTGGGACATTTACAGGACAAGACATTAGGCCCTCCTCTGCAAACCCCACCATTATGACAGTACGAGTCACGACAGACTGAGAAAGAAAGCAATGAACGAATAGGTGTTTTATACTACAATATATGTTACAAGTTACTTTTAAATTTTTATTCGATAGAGTGAAAGAATCAAGGAATTACTTTATTTTGGGTTTGTTAGGTCTCTCCCTTGTTGATTCAAGGGTTTCTCAGTTCTATATGGATAAATCTGTGAGTTAGCCGTGACTTAGATCAGCCCAGAGGTTGTTTCAGGGTTCAATCTGTGAGTTAGCCATGCCATGACTTAGATCAGCCCAGAGGTTGTTTCAGGGTTCAATCTGTGAGTTAGCCATGCCATGACTAAGATCAGCCCAGAGGTTGTTTCAAGGTTCAATCTGTGAGTTAGCCATGCCCTGACTTAGATCAGCCCAGAGGTTGTTTCAGGGTTCAATCTGTGAGTTAGCCATGCCCTGACTTAGATCAGCCCAGAGGTTGTTTCAGGGTTCAATCTGTGAGTTAGCCATGCCCTGACTTAGATCAGCCCAGAGGTTGTTTCAGGGTTCAATCTGTGAGTTAGCCATGCCTTGACTCAGATCATCCCAGAGGTTGTTTCAGGTTATTGATAATTTTTTTGAATATTTACCTTTACGAGCCGCATTGTTAGAGCAACACTTGATCAATTGTCTCTCGAATGTATCACAATCAGACGTGCTGCCATTCATCTTCTGGTAGAACCGTCTACATTCTTTAACAGAATTCTCAGCAGCTTCAACACATTCCATACATTTTCCTGTGTTTAAAAAAAAACAACCTGATTTTGGTGCTACTATTACATTATTGGTCTCGGTAGGGTACGCTATGTAGTCCTTCCTCCAACAGGGAAGATGGGGAGTGTGAGGGGATATATTGAGTTTACCATTTTGAATTATGAAATAACTGCCATAAATCTCGCTCTCTTATTGGTTGGGAGCGGAAGCTTTGAGAGCACACAGCGCGCGTGCGCAAGTTTTATATCTCGTCATTCGTTTGTGTACAAAATAATGCAATTATTCTACTTTGTGGGTTATGAAAGGAATACAAACTTGCCTGCTGTGCTATGTGAAGTTATGTAGAATTTGAGGATTTGCAGAACACTCGAGAGGTGTTGAAAAGCGCTTAGGCTTGTGTGCTTCTCCTAACACTTTTCTCGTGTTCTGCGTACCCCGCGTGCTTTATAACTACGCAGAGCACGCGCGCGAGTTTTCTATTTTTCCATCTCTGAGTTTGAAGGTCTACCACACCACCCACGCTTTATCACTACGATAGACTTACGCGAGGGACAGTTCTCTTGACAAATGGTTTTCTTCTTGGCAATATGAGCCTCACACGCTTTCTTACAGGTTTTAAAGTTGTTACTCGTAAGTGATTGAATGCTGAATGGGATGGTCATGCACTGACTGACATCGCTCAGCATGGTCGCTGAACACGCCAGGGTGTCTGAACACTACAGAAATAAAGAGAGGTGTTAGAAAGGAATAAGTTAAAAGTATTGTCATCTTATGGGACCCGATTAAGAGGGGAGGGGTGGGGAATTCAGTACCAACCAACTTTGAAATTGACGTTGTTCTCAAATATCTCCAAAACTAAAAGTCGAACTATAGTCAGTAATGACTGTTCTGCATTTTTGTATGTATGTGTGCTAAACAGCGTCGAGCATTTCCACAGTTTCCTGAGGGAGACTATAGTATTTATAATCTGTTTCCTATTTTGGACCACTTTGAGCTTGTCCCTAATGTTAAACCAAGATGGCGCACGAAGTGGCTGCGTAGGAAACTAAGAACGGATGCCTGCGCCACACAACATAAGATGCCTGCACGTCAACACTTGTTGAATCACGAGTTCCTTGATTGACGTTGACTCGAATCTTCAAGGTGATCAACGCTCACATTACATATACTTAATACAAAGAAAAATAAAACACTCGCAAACGAGATAACATAATAGCCAAAAAAGGGACCCCAGAGCCTCAACTCGGATTGCTTTGTGCTCGACAACTCTACCATAATATCGAACGTCAGCTATTCAAATTTTCTCAGCAATTTGTGGTGAATATTCTAAGGAAATACTCAATAATTTGATATCCAAATGAGCTAAGAATCCTAAAGAGGCACTAATATAATACACGAACAGTTACTCATGAAGAAATTCAAGGGAATTGAAACGAAAGACGACATAATTTTTTTTTAATTGCCAGTCCATATGTCAAAAAGTGCATCTAGTTGTGAAGAACATCAAGAGAGACGGTGAAATTTTTACACACGCGAATATTGCGCAGACTGTAAAATCAGATTGTTATCGAGCTACTCAAACCAGAGAAGATTATGGGGAGCAAAGGGATGAATAAACACACGTGGCGTCACAAAATACCTTATAGCTGGCATGAACGGTAAGACATCCAAGCAGGAGTAACAAGACAATGGCTTCCATGATTCAATGGTTTATGAATCAGTAAACCACTTTACTGCGACTTCCAGTGGTCTGCTTTTTATAACACTCGACACATGACGTAATGTCCTTGACCTAGGCGTCGTCACAAAGGTCCTGTTGATCGATCGTGTTCTTGAACTTATCATGTACAGGAATCCCAAGGACTTGTTTACAATCCTTTCAAGAATATTACGTGACTTTATGTTCAAAGCTCTCCCCACTAGTCATCACAATGAATATTTATGTTCTGAGCACTTTGGCAACCCATCCAGTTGTCAGTCATCATGGACCGAGCTTGACTTTTTCAGTCTCCTTCAACTGATTTGTTTGGATGTTTGCCAGGTTTCCTCCCAATATTTCTGAGTATAAAAGCCGGCACGAAAAACGTCGAACAATGCTTCTCAATGTTACAAGCAACTGATGTGCCAGAAGGGTAAGGGCGGTAAACGTTCTTCTTGACTCAAAAAAAGCCCAGAGTTAGCTCCAGAACTGTACACGAGTAGACACATGCTGGAATCAATTAGTGTATCCATGGTACCATATATTCTTAATGCAAATAGTGTATGTTTTAATGTTGTAATTTTCCTGTCTAGCTCTCAAACCATTATTTACTATACTTTCCATTCTATGCTATTTTTGCTATATCCAGTTTGTATCTCATGATAACGGGAAAAAATATAACAAATGTTAGGTCGTATGCACCGATAAACTAAGAATTTAAAGCCTTTGTTTTCATTAAAATGACGTCGCGCTCAAGTTTCCTCATTTTTCTGGGGTTTTCTCCTAAATTTCGACTCAAACTCGCATCCAACAATCGCTCAGTTTTGGCTCAACTGAATGAGATAAAAGGCTGTAATATAAACATAGGCTCTTTTAGGAGAATATATATACATCAATGATATTAGTATATATATTTAAAACTTTACTTAGGCATTCACTTTAAATAATACAAACATCAATGTCATGAATTGTTATCGCTAGAGTAAAATATAAATCCTTAGCTTACTTTCTTTTCTCGTCATACTCTTTAGCACGAGCTGTTTTGCCAGCCAACTGATGCTTACTTTGGACTCTCAAATCTCTTCAGCATATCTCAATATCGTACTGAAACTGTCTGATTTCCAAAGGCGTTGCTTTAAGAAATAACCTACTTTTACAAGCCAATAAAAACTCACTTTTTCCAGATAACCTGCACACGTTGTTATTTACATTTCTTCTGCAAGTAAAATATCTTTACATACGAATACAAGTCTAATTTTAAAGAATTCCATAGCTGCTATCTGTTGTCAAACTTCTGCTTCTCTAGACAGTTCAACCAGTTCTATTCCATCAGGTATATTAAGATCCATACCTTCCCAGTCAAGTTCTACTCCACAGCTAGACGAGCTAACGAGGTCTGGTGTGGGTGAGGTGTAAGGGATGTCGGTGCTACTTGGAAGAGAGCTTTGTTTGGATAGGCTTAGTTGATTAGCAAGTTTATTGTCGGTAAGAACAACCTGTCGAATAACCAATACGAATTTCAATCAAGGAGAGAAAGAATATTTGATTGCCTAGTGAAGTAGTCGATATTCTCAAAAAAGGAAGCCAAAGAGAAAACATGTTTACTTAGTTCTTTATCGTTGTGTTTGGGTTGGAAGTCGGGAATGATAGGATCACCTTGTGCGCACTTGGAGTGGTCGAGGTGTGCGCAAGCAAGAATACCATACATACCAGAGTATGATTTACCAGGCACCCATTTGTTGTACCTGGACAAGTGCTTGGATTGTGGGAATGGAGTGGTTGAAGTGCGCACAACAAAGAGAAATTAAAAAATGGGTATCAGGTATGATATGATAGCAATCATGATAGCCAGTAAGAGAGGCCAGTTCATAACCAAATTTTAACCTCACCCCCCCCCCCCCAATCGTGTTCAATTATAGTCTTTAGCGCCTTACCTCTACCTCAGACGCTGATGACGTGGATATGGAATCAAACCGCTGTTCATCAGTACTGAAGGCTCGAATTCTTTCATCGATCACGTGCACCGGCCTAAAGTTCTGTGCCGTTACCATGGCTACAGGTCTATTTTCGTTAATATCAGTAAGACTTGATTTTGATTGGATAATATCTTTTGTTTTTTCTTGTTTTTGTTCTTTCTCTCTTTCCTTTTCTGCTTTAGCTAGTTTGGCTAATTTCTTTTGTTGTCGTGCCTTTTCGAGCGCCCTTATTATTACTGTGCAAGCAAGGAAGAACAGAAATGCAGGAATCGCTATCAAAATGGCTATTGGAATATTGGAATCATCGGCTGCTAAACTCCTTGGAACACAACTTGGTTTTGTACTTTGTGCTAGTGATAAAAATACGGAGTTAGTTTGATTGGGTTTGCGAGAATAGTTAGTACGTCCTTGAAGACACGATTGGGTATCGGGCACTTGGTGTTTGTTCTCTAAACAATCATAACAATATATATAGAGAGGAAATAGTGAGAAACCTATTGGAGTAAAAGTCATTGCCATTAAATCGTTCCCAGTCAGTATTTCCAAAAAAAAAAAAGGTAAAGCTTGATTTTTCGGATGGAGCGTAAGTTGGATCGACTAATCGCTTTAAAGCATGTCACGTGATCATGCCAGGTCACATGACTATGAAATGATCAACATGTCCAGATCAATACCTTCTAGCCTCACTTATCTTTACCTATCCTATCCTATTCTTACGCATCAGTTTTAAAGTAATTTTCTCAAAATTATTATGAAATATATTAAGAAAAAATATATATATATCATTAATAAAGAATATAAGTTTCTAACCTGCTGATATAGTTAGCGTAGTTTCCTTGATTGCCTTGCCATACTTATTAAAAGCCAAGCAGATATATGTACCACTATCATTAGAAGACACATTATAAATATACAAAAGATCTTCGTGAATCTGTCGGCGCTCACCGACTGTCGTACGACGGCTTCCCGACGCACCATCCAAGAGTAAAGGAACGACAACTCGCAGCCGTAACTTCGTCGGTACGATTTTTGTCGAAGGTGTTATAAACGATTCCTTCATTGAGATATTCCTTGAAGTATTTGTAGGAATGGACTGAAGAAAACGCCATTCAATATACGTGATTGATTGAGTTTGTATTTTACAACTAAGAATTGCAGTCTGGCCTAACGTAGTGGACATGTTTCCTTGAGGTTCGTCGACGATGATGGGATGTTCTCGAGGTTCTAGAAAAAAACACAAATAGTTGTAAGTGCTTAAGTATTATAAGAAGGAAAAACGTTTGTAGTGCAATGCTAATAAATTCAAGCCTTCTTGTTCCAGTGTCCTTCGTTCGAGAGTCGCAGAGCACTGGAGTGAGAGGGGAAAGACCTCACGAGAGCCCGACCTAGTAAACATTTCCGCTCAATAACATACGAGTTGCGCAGTTTTCGTAAGGGTAACAAAAGCGCACCCTGAGTATTATTTCTTTCTTCACTAGTTGTGGCTAAGAGGATACGCATATAACATTGAACTGGCTTTCCACTGTCAGTCGTGTTAATCGTCCAATCACAGCGGTGCGTATTAATAAAGGCATAAGCAGAAAGGCTAGGAGTCGTTTCATCTACTCTGGCTATTCATACCTTTAACAGACAAGTTGAAGGTCCAGTTCTCAGTTTTATGACCAGTTATCCTCATACACATATACCTTCCTGCATCAGCCAATAGAACCTCGTCAAACACAAGCACGTGACGACCAAGCCTAAAAATACTGTCCCTACGTCTGGAAGTCACTTCCAATAATGGCCTGCCATATTTGAACCACTTGAATGCGATGCTGACGTTTTTCTGGGTGGCTACCGCTGAACAGTTTAACCGGGCTGTTGAGCCCACGGTTGCTACCACTTTGGTGGTAGGATGACTTGGTCGTAAGCGATCACTTTGAACACCTACAAAATATAATAGGGGAAATTATCAGTCTGTCAGTCAGTCAGTCAGTCAGTCAGTCAGTCAGACAGTCAGTCAGAAAGTCAGTCAGACAGTCAGTCGACAGTCAATCACTTCCAGTGTAAAAACAAACCTTCTTTTCAAAACATTTAGAAGAATCCAACTATAATCCTAACATCGTCAAAACTGTCTCCTAGACACTTCTACTACTTCACATTGTCATGTCTAATGGTTAACCACCAAGATTTCGATTAGCAAGATATACCATAACCGCCTAACCACATACTACCCGCAATATCTGGCGGTTAGAAAGTTCACCGACCGGTGTTGTGTAATTTCATAGTATGCCGGATTGGTTATCATGGTGGTGGTCAGTTTCCTTCTATTTGATTAATGAGATTTAAGAAATTATAATGGATGAAATGTATTGTGGTCAGAGTGTTATCAATTTTTTAAAACGACGATATTTTTGTCTTGATAGACAAAATTGATAGTTTATCGCGAAATTACGTATACTTCGCAAAATCATTCTACTTAAAATGTTCGTGTGAGAATACAACAAGGAAGGAAACAAAAAAGAGAATAAAACAATGACTGAATAAATAAATGAAGTTATGAATATGAATTAATAGAAAGAAGAAAATGAAGAATAAATGAATGAATTAATGAATGAAAACTGAGAGGAACGGATACTAGTTTATTAACATTTATCGTTAACAACATTGGAAGTTTTTTCTAAACCACAATCCAACTATCAACGATATATATCTATCTTCTCATTGTATTTGTAGGTTGGATATTTTATTCAAATTAACATATATCTTCACCATAATATTTTGTTTTGTGAAGCTTTTGGGATCGTGTTTGTACTCGAAAAAATATATATTGGGTTGAAGTCACACTGTTAAATAAAAATAAAACCTTACCTGCAGTACATGACAGACAGTTTAGAATAGTCATCACGCACAGGCCAATACAATAAACCATACTTAGGATACATTTGTTGAAATATAGGTAGATGATCAAGATAAGTATTCTCTTTACGTAGTCAGGCTGTTACATCATTCAATAACGTCTTCTTACAGGAGCTCACAATGATTTGTACACTATTAACAGCAGCACGAGTAACTGTTGGCTTTATTGTCTGCTGCGACGTAAGAAATACATGAATATTATGAAATAATCTCAAAAGTGTTACCCACCATGGGATAGCGACTCATTGTTATAATAATTCCCGTTTGAATATCAGAATCTCCCCCTTACTGTTCAACTAAGTGTGGGTGTATTTTACGGCTTTCAAAACAATTTATTTGTTTTGTAGTGGCTTGATTAGTAGAACAAATATGCGGTATTTCACGAAAAAAACTTTGGTTTGAAAAACACTGAAAATTCAAATTGTATTTTAAATAATGATTCTACATTATTTATAACGTGAAGGTGCGAAAGTTCTTCGCGAAAGTCTCTGGAATCTAACCTTAATATACACCAAGAAAGAGTAGATTTAAATTATTTTGTTCATGTTTCAAATGTCTAGCTTAATGTAACTTAATATCCTGAACAAATATTTGAAAGATTAAGAGAAAATCTTTGTCATGAATCTCCATCCTTTACTTAGAAAGGTATTTTTTTGAAACCAGTTCTGATACAATCTTTATTTTTTTGGCTAGCAAATACTGCCATTTACGTAAATACCGATTATGTTTCTAAGACAACGATTAAATATAAAGAAAAAATCTTTTAAAGTAATATCTTCGACGTTTTTGCCGACAAATGAAAAAAATAAACGAATGTTATTATTTTCTGCAGACGTCATTCGATATTTGTGTGTATACTAATTAAGGATACAAAAAAAAAATTGAAAAATTTCATTAATATACATCCTATTTGCACACCACATTCCTCCCGAAAACCCGAGTCCCAAGAGAAGGGCAAACGAAGAGAATTTGATAAGGGCTGCATTTATTGATTTATAAGGTTTTCAGTGAATACGATAGGTTTGGGATCTATCTGTCAATAATTCAAATTTTTGACAGCTGAAGTCAGAAAACTGAGCCGATGTATTTTAAAAAGTCACCAATGAATACTGGCGCTTTCAAGTTATTTCGGTCCAGTTTCTGTTCCCCGTTAGTAAGTAAAAAGGAAATCTTATAAAGGTTGAATTTTGAGCGCCAGAAATAACGCAAGAAAGGACGAGCTTGGAGCTTAAATCACATACATGAAACATCTTATACCTCTGGCCGCGGCTTTAAAAAGAACGTTTCCAGGGCTCTAGATGATAGCAATTAGACAAAGACTTTCCTCTGGCATTCTTAGTTAGTATTCCATGTTTGATTTGTGTTAGCGGAAGGAATAATCATGAAGTATTTTCTGTAAACGATGGCAAATAATACGAGATCAAAAGACAAGTAAATCCCCGAATTACCTTGACTTTCTGTCTATCTTTCTCCTTCGATCCCTTGTCAACAATGTTTACGTCTGACTCATGTGAGCACGCGATTCGAATCAGCGGCGTTTGTTATCAAGCCAAGCAGATGTTCCGATGATGAGATATGGGATCCCTTTGTGCTCTTGGCCAATTGTTGCAGTTGTGAAAAGACGTAATTTTGCTGGAAAAATAAAACTCGACTTTACGAGCCTTTTTTCAAATGACCGGAATTCAGAGCAGTACTGCATTAATTATTAACGATGTTCAACAACTTTTAACCACAATTCTCTTGTTTCAAGCGGTTCTTAAAAACAAAAGCTTGTTTTTATAGGATGAGCCATTAATGAGCATAATTATTCTACTGCTTTAAACCACAGAGACAAAAATTGTTAAAAACATGGTTGTTAACCTTTAAGGGAAGGAGGATTGCATTACCAGCTGTCACGCAGAAAAATGATAACGTCGTCTTGCTGTAAACGATATTTGTCGTCACGTTACAATCTGTAAACTCGGCTTTAATTTTAAAAACAGTTTAGGGTTGTTGGTCAAACAACAACAAAGACACAAACAAAACTAAATAAAAAAATATAAAAAGAATAAATAAGGAAAAACACAACAACAACAACAACAAAAAACAACAAACCTGTTTTTTTTATTTACAAAAATTTTTAATTCCATATTTTGTATAGGTTTTTTTTCTTGGTGAAGTATATATAAACATCATATTCTAAAAAAATAAAAGATTTTATAAAGTTCACTTGAAGAAACACTATACTCCCACACATTCACAAGAAATTAAAAGGGAAAACCTATCAGATCTATGAAAAATCCACTACAAGAGTAGTATTAATCTAAAAAACACAAATGTTTTTCAAATAAACTATAATATAAAACTTTTAAATGTGCAGTTTTGCTTAGATATTTACAATTGTTTCTCTTTGAAAGCGTAAGAGATTATGTCACGTGATAACAAAGATCACGTGATTCCTTGATAGGTCACGTGATCTTATTCCAGTTAGCTTAGCTATTTTCATTTTAAAGCAGCCACTAATATTAAAAATATAATACTACAAATCTAACTTTAAATTCATAAAATTCAATCATATACCTTTAAAATCCTTAAAACTTATTTTCTAAGATAAAATAAGAGAAAACTTATGCTAAAATAACGTGTAGTTTGGTTGCAGATTTAACAATTATCAATCATTCAAAAAGTATATTTTACGATATTTCAATCGATATCACGCTAAATGTTTTTGTGTATTTTATGTACAAAGAGGCTAGCATATAAGCATTTGGTTAATCAGCATTCATATGTCCTTGCCCTAATATATATGGCTGTTTCATTTTTCACCAATATGTCGTTATATGGTGATGACAGCGTATCATTACTGCTAAGGGGGATAGGGTGGGGGTTTACGTAAGCGATGAACGTCTATTACCAGAAGGCCCATCGTCGTCTTTAGATAACACGGGCGTCACGTCAGAATATGAACGTTCTTTCTGCTCTAGAGGAATTGTTAAATCTAGATGATATTCTTGCTCATCAATGACCAATCCTCCATTAGCAATACCATTTGTATCAGCAAATGAAACACGCGAACTACACCTATTCGTTTGACTTCCGGTCACGTCTTCTTGGCTTTTCACAAACGATTCATTGATTACACCTTTATCACGTGCTAGCCTCGTGCCCTCATAGGGATAGATATCAATATCTAAGGACGTGTGGATCCCATTTTTTGACGGACTAGATTTGGTGTCAGCGGTATTGCTATTTGTATCCGACATAACCTCGGATGCTGGTTTTGAAGGATTTGACTTGGAAGTATTCTTCTCAGGGGAGTCAACTGGCATACTAAAGGTTTCCACGTTTAACGCCATCAACCCGTGCGCTAAATTCTTCTTTGGAGACTTGCGCTTCTTCGGTAAACTATGACCTCGATCGATCGCGCTTCTGTAACTCTCCCTCATGTCGTACATTCCAGGAGGTACGATCTGATCTGGGTAGAGCACCGACTGGGATTCGTCGAAACTGGAATCCGAACGCACGAAGCGATTCCTCGCTGTCTTGACGTAAGTACTTCGGGTGTACGAAGTAAGAGCGATGTCCTTGCCGCACATTTTCAATAGAATTTTCTTAAATGCTAGCTTGAAGTCTTTGTTTCGGAAACCATAGATTATGGGGTTACACGCGGAGTTGCCGTACTGCATCCATTTGATGTATGGGACTATTTTCGGTGGTACCTTCCTGCACACGGAAATGTTGTACCGAAAACAGATGGAAAATAGAAAGTTAAGAGAGAAAAACGGAAGCCAAGCAACAGAGAAAAACCCTATCACAACAGCAACTGTGGTAGCGATTCTTAAGTCCTGGGGATAAAGAAGAGGCATGTATTAGCAAATATTAGACGTCACTGTTTCATTTCACTATAACTGATACCAAAGTTCAACCTACTTCGTACCACTGGGGCTTATTAGTTGACGGTCAAAACGTTACTTCTCAAACTCATTAATATTTCATGAGGTCAATGACCAATGACAACTTTGCATTGTAGTCACGTGCACGCACCCTGATACTTGATCAAAAACGGATCAAGACACTGATCAAAACACTGATCACTTTTTTAGTCTCAGGAGATTCAAGAACAAATGAATTATAATGAGACTGAGAAGAAGCTGGTTCAAAAACGGCCTCGTGCTTTCATCTGTTTCTCGGTGTTTGGATGCCCTGATCAAACACTCGCACTCGTTTTTTGATCTATTACATAAACAATTACACCACCTGGATCGCTCTGGACAAATATAGAATTTTGGTGGACGTCAATCAAAGTGTTTCCATGACAATGTCTAGAAACAAGACTGAGGCACTTGCCTATGAAATGTCATGGAAGCGCCTTTAAGTGTCGACGTCCACTGAAAGTCAGCCTGTCGTACGTACCATCCAAAAGGAATATAACAATAGGACGTTTGCATGATGGCATCATTTGACTCCCACTACCAAGATGCTTCGCAAAATTTCTTTCTTATTTAAATTTGTATTCCCTCATGAGAATAGTAAGACAACTGGTGCTAATTAAATTAACAAAAGAAATTGTGCAAGGGAGTCTGGTAGTAGAGGTCAATGACGCCATCATGAAAACGTCCTATTAGCATAGTTTATGGCATGGGGTGAAAATGGTCGTCTCATTTGTTTGTATCAAGATCATTAGCAACAAAAGCTTGATAATCATCATTGACATCATTAACAACACCATCCCGATCAACACACACAGGAGAATGGATAATTAGTGCAATGTGTTGGGTTACTCATTGCTATGTAGAGAAGTGCAATTGCTGGTTTTCAATGATCGCCAAGAGAATAAAATAACAAAAGACACGGCGGCCATGTTGGAGGATATAACAAAAGAGACTTATAATGAATCTTTTGTTGAATTCATCCAACATGGCGGCCGTGAAAACCATCAATACATATTTCAATTTACCTTTTTAAATGAACGGACTCCTCTACCGCGAGCATGCGCACGAGCAATCTTAAAAATTACAGCGTAGGTAGTTAAGATGATAATAAGCGGTACAATGAAGAAGGTTACAGTAACAATTATCCCGTAGGCCTTCTTGGCATCTTCTGGTAGAGGCATTGGGCGCAAACATCCTGCAAACAACGCTAATGACCACGCTATCAAGATGGCGAACACTATGATCCCTGCAATCAAAAGTCAAATATAGACATCTTAACCTCGGCTAAATATGTTCCCACTTCAGAACGCGTGGCATTCCCTAGAGTATCATTTCTTTGTTTAACGGTTGTGGATGAGGAGACGCGTGAATACAGATACAACTCAAACAAAGAATCTTTTTCTCAAGAGAATGACACGTGGTCTGAAAAGGGAAAACCTTACGCCCAAGGTAAAGAGGCCTGTTACAATATCAGTAGATCAAATTAGAAATTTAAGAGCTGATACAGGATATCCGTGCTTTTGACATCCATGGTAAAAGGATATCGATAAGTTCCGGCTTTGAATACCAAATCATTAAATTTAGTCTTAATTCAAAACTTGTTTGCTTCTATATATTTGACCGGCTAGTTGGATTTGACTAAAACAATTAGTCCTCTCGCCCTTACCCCTCGGTCTATTGGACATTGGTCCATTCGGACTAGAGGACAGGAATAACTACCATTTATCATTCGATTCAAACGTGACTGTAATGATCCAAGATGATCACCAGAGAAAATCGTTTGCGCATGCGTGTCTTTCAATACGTTTTCTAAGAATTTAGAAGAATTTGAGTGAGAAAATAAATGTTTGTTTTCTCCGAGGATACAAAAACTTTCGCGAGAATACTTTTGTGGGACCAAGATACTGTATAAATAAAGACAATCAAAGAATTATAGCCTTAAGTTTCAAGCATGGATACGAAGTTTTGGCATTTTGTGGCGTCCCTTTGTCAGGCATGTTTGAAAGTCAAATTTACATATTTTTACATGAAGACTAGTTTGCATACGGACTTAGAGCGTGCGCGCAGACGTTTTTCATGTTGATGATCTCAGTTACCAGCCCCATTCCGAGGTTGAAAAAAAGTGGGTCGAGTTGACATTGCAGTGCATTGTGGGACTGTTTTAGAGGACGTTTTTCCAAGATGGCGTCTATTTCGTCCCATAAAAATTGCCCACAATACACTGCAATGCCAACTCGACCCAGTTTTTCTCAACCTCGGTATGGCTAATACAAATCTGCCCCTTCATCGTTATGATGTAATTCTTACTCACTTTTCTTGATATTTCTGTGTTGTATTGGCCTCATCAAGGCGTATCCTCTCTCCAGGCTAATCATGGTTAAATTCAGAATCGACGACACCCCAACAACAACGTCCAAAACATTCCATATTTCCATTACAATGTAATTAGGGTGCATTGGACTCTGTATCGCAGGACACAAAGTTATGTAGATCCATAAAGGAACGCTTATGGAGCCTATAGCCAGATCAGCGAATGCTAATGACAGGATGAAATAGTTCGTCTTGGTTCGAAGTCGGCGGTTGACCCTAAAGGAAGCAATGACCAGCGAGTTGCCCATTAAGATCATAAAAATCAAGATCGAGAAACAGACCGCTGATGCGAGATTCTCGGTAGTAATTAAAGGACAAGGAGGAGGACCGCCAAGCGGTCTTCTGCGAGTGTCGTTGGTGAAGTTAGAGTTTAAGGAGTCGTTGGATGCGGTCACGTTGAGCGTGGTATTCATGCTGACACTCATGGTGACACGTCTTTAAGATCTGCAAAGAAATACCATATATTAGTCTACCTAGATGTCCTGAATTCTCAGTTTTATAAATCAGTACAGGAACTAAACAACCCTAAATAAGAAATCGAATTCTCCATCCCCTTAGTAAAATCATTTACGAACGAAGTTCCAGTTTCGACACGCAAGAGAAAAGGGCTTGGCCTGATGTTCAAGGATGCATGAGAACTCCTGACAAAACAAGAGAAATATGACCAGAAATACTTATTATACAAAAGCGTGGAAAAAGTAATTATTACAAATAATCAAGCTGACGAAATTCACGTTTAATGCTGAAAAAATAAGAATTTAAAAAAATCGTTTGGTGAATAAAATTAGACAAAAGAAAAATGAGGAATAATCTAATCCTGTTTCGTACGTATGGATAACTTAATTTGAACGGTATTGAATAAAGATGTTAAACGGTAATTTCAATACGATGAATTTAAAAAATACAAGCTTAAGAAAGTCAGTCCTATGAAATGTCTATCGCTTTTTCATTCCATAACTTACTGTTCTTTGATGCAACAAACCTGTCAACATGGGCCATGGTTTGAACGGAAAAGTGTATATGATATCGTCGGTGGCTTTCAGACAATGTCTAGAAAACAATCTACCAGTTCAAGTATCTCAGACTAGTACCTAAATTTGGCATACATTAATCGATTACCGAAATTTCTCCACAGTAAAACAACCATCTCCTGAGCCAGCATATTCCTATCGGCTGATCTTCTGGATAATATATACAATAACGAATTCAGTGTCTGATAAGGATTAGGAGATCATCTAATGAGAAAGTCCTAATATGAGTGGATCTCAAAAGCAAATGTTACATGTCTTAAAAGCCATTATTGTCGAAAGTTTTAGTGCAAATACGAAGGATGCTATTTGTTTTTCTTGGTAAATGAGGTAAAGCCATCTCTCGCCCATAATGGTAGATTGAGTGCGACCCCACCAGTAATTTCCATGTAATGAAGATTACAGGTTTTCATTGTTTGTTTTGATGATTGTTCTTCTTATTCTAGCGATTTCAACTAATTGTCGTAATGATGTTCCAGATATGATATTATTCTCAGACGTAGGAAATGAGTTTATCAGCTTCGAGAACAAAATAAATAACTATTATGAGGAAATGTGATGTGAGCTCCATTGATGATGTGAAAGGCCGCCGAGAGGAAAACGGGGCGACTGCCGAAAGAAATTAGTAGATTTGAATTCGAAAATAATTTCTTGCCCGGGATTTTAATTTGTTCTGAAATAACTAGAACAACTACACATTTATATTCACAGTAAAACTACTTAAGTTATAAGCGCTAAATTCCATACAAGTAAGCTCAAAGTTTAGCGTATCGTCCTTTGGAAAAAATGTACCATGTATATATAGGGTAGCAATTACGATTCCACGAGATTGGGGATCTCCAAAGAGCAACTACATTTTAAGCGTGTTCATTTTTGCACTTAACGCTGGCAATTCAATTTTTCCTCCTCGAGTTATTATTTGAATTTCTCATAGCACTATGGTTATTCAGAGTTTGGCTGGAAATCTTGAACTGGATTGTTCATTGAAAATGTGGATTAATCGAATATGTGATGTTGGCATACCATTCACTATTTTTTTCTCTCGTGGCCTCGGGTATTCTGAATGAATTTGTCAGAGGATAGTCTGAGATCACTGGCATCTAAAACATTCAGTAAGACAAAACTAGAGAGAAAGAAAAATGAGGATGATAGCCACTGAGAGATCAAAGAAAAACCGGCTGATGTAGATACTATTCATAGCAAGCAATTGATCCTGAGTCAATATCTACACCTAAACAGAGGACTACAGGAAGACTGGCTTGGCATCAAAGTAAATACATCACACTTTCTGGAAAATGTTACCAATTAGCTTTAAATTCACTGGTATGCTTACGAAAGGTTGTCAAAGGAAGACAATAAAAAATAAAACAGAGGATAAGAATAAGAAGTTTCTTCAAGGCCTTTGTAAGGCAAGTTCTGCAAGTAAACGACCCCATTCTTTAGCCATACAAAATTCCTGCGGGAAATTTCAGTAAATTTGATAGAAGTAACAGGATCAAAATACTGTTTTCGTATGAAGAACCGCCATCTGTATTCAAGGTTATCTTTACTTCATTATCGTTGATTTACCCAGTTCGTTTTTCGTGTTCTCATGTTTAATTTGCTATCGTTATAGCAACCTTACTACAGTACCCAACTTACATTCAAGCTGGTTGATGACCGACTACTAGGATAGGATAGGTGACAACAAAAGAGTATGAAATTTGTAAAATTCTTCTGGGAGGAAGTTTAGCAATAGTTAATTCTAGTTTTGATGTGTCAGAACTGGTTTCGCTTGCGGATTCGAGTTTAATGAACAAATACCAAATCGTAAGTTCTCCTTAATCAACTCCATCCGCTAATGATAAGATGATTAGGACAATAGTACTAGTTATAAAATGTGGTTATAATGATATTAACCCTACCGGTACCATTCGTGTGCCAAATGGTTGCCAAAGAAAAGCGCTATAAAATTTAGATGGGCTTATTAACGTGAATCAAAATTTTAAAAAAAAACGCATTAAAATCAAGGTGATCGTTTATTTTATTACCAATCTATCAAGTTTAAACCAGTTTCTCGCCCGATCTGCTGCGCCAACAAATTGGGCGCCTTCAGTCCAAATACAATACTTTTTTACGCATAAAATCTGAACAATACATGAACGAATCGAGAGAGTGTCTATAACTTTATTGGTCGTGTTTCAGAAAAAGTTTGACCACAATAAAGCATGCAAATAATCCAACTCTCTGCTGCTGTTGACTCGAAGTGTTAGAAATCAGTTTTAGCATCTAAGTGCTACGCAATTATGTTAATACTCTAGAGAACCAGACATGCCATGGACAAGGAATTCAAGATAAGGGAAGGCAACCTGTTATTGATTTTGCATGGTTGTTGCAGTGAACACTGATTTGGAAGGAGTGTTATCAAGTTTCAACATTCCAGAGGAACCTTTCTAACAACATATTGATCTTGTCAAGAATTGATTCGTACAGACGTTAAGCTCATCAATAAACAACTGGACACTAAAAATACGCTGAGGGAAAAAAAAGTTTTCCATCAACTTCTAAAGTTATTCTAACTACAAATCGAGAGGCAAAGCGCTTCGTGAAGAAGTTTCTCTAAGAAGAAATAAATACGAAAACGGCGGTAGCTTGAAGCTCACCAAGAAGACAATACAGAGACAGTTTTTCCAGAAGAACAAATAATAACTAGGCTTAGAACAGATGCCGAGGATTGAATATTGTGTACGTTGAATCCAAATATAAAAGATGTGCGAGAAATCAGTTATCAAAGATCAAGTGTAGAACTTTACGACCCCAAAGATGATACAGTTTAGTTGACACTCCATTCGATGTTTCAAATGTGCAAAACGGATACACGTCGTAAGACAATTTGCACAAACTAGTACGACCCTTTAACATATACGACTGATGGTATAAAAGCGTGTTACGAGAGCTAGAAACTTTCGAAACTGAAACAAGTTTGCAAAAGGAGTTTTCAAATTTGTTTGATTGAGAGATTATCTTTGTAAATCTATCTTACGATGGTAAAGGGGCAAAGAAATATGGCGCAAACACTGAAAATTTACTTAGAAACCTAAAACATGGGAAGAAATTAGAACCTACCTTGATTAGAGATAATTGAGTTCGTGGAACGAGCTACAAATCGCGTACACACTCCGGGTTAAAGTTTCTAAAGACTGATGACTCCATTGATGATGATGTTGCGAGGTTAGATGAAGTTCTGTACCGTTCTTACCAACAGTGTAAATGTTACTGAAGAATGTCTCGTAAAGTAGTTGGGGTACTAATGTTTATGCAAATTTGTTACAAAAACCAATCAGAAGTGATTTGACCTTCGTCTTTCTATACTTTGTGTCAATAATAATGAGACGTCAATTTTCGCGTCCATCAAGCTGACAAACTCCTGAACTGATGTAGTTTGAAGTCATGTCTGGCGCGATGATTTTTGGTCATGAATCACCATTTCAAAGATGTTGAAGCAAGGTTTTGGGTTGGTTAAGGAAGAGAGAAGAATAAAAGTCGTTTAAATATCAACAAAATAACAATTCTTCACACCAAACGATAACAATTGCTCGTGGAAGTCATTTTCCCCAGCACGTTCACTATTAAAAGCAACCAAGTTTACTCTCATCAGCTAGAAAAAATACACAAAAGTTAAGCTTGTTTTCTTTCAAAACTAAAGCTAAATCGGTGAAAAGTTTTTAACAATTTTTCCTCGTGGTTAATACACAGTTTTCTTGTTTGCATCCGTCCAAAAGATTTTGTATCCACAGAAATTCAGCTACATTTTCTTCAGTTCCAAAGGTCACATCAAGTAAATAACTGATACATTCGATGAATACCTCTTTTTGGATTTGATTTTTTCGGCTTTGTACACGTCCGACACCCTATTTATTTCCGTCACAGATTATTTTCTTTTAAGAATGGTTTTTTAACTTCAAACCATGTTAATGCGCCATTTCCTTGACAACCTAAAACTAACAAGATCACATTAAGTATTTGCAAGAGCCCATTACTGAAGCATTCTCGGAAGAAAATATTTTCTTGTCATATCGACCTGACATGTAGATAATTTGGTGAAGCTGTGTGAGAAATTCAAAGCTGACAAGCATCTTCCTTAGCGACTAACTTACGAGGTAAATGAAGTATATACTTGGAAACACCTGTCGCTTGTAGCAGTGGTTTATTCTTTCCCCGCGGGAAAAAAAGTTCCATCGATATGATGGAAGGGTAGAGAAACCGGAAACTGATCAAGAAGCCAAAAGCATACCGTACCACCCCTGAGGGGAAAGAAAATTAAACAGCCATATCATCGAAATGCATCCCCCCGCGTACAAGAAATAATGCAGGTTTTTGTTTCCTCTCAGTTATGTGATGCATGTGGAGGGGAGAATAATGCGAAACATCCTTGCAAGTGCACCACCAAGGTTGAGGTTTGACAAAGGATAGGCACTGAACCAGTTATAACACGGACTCTGACCTCAATGTTGACGTATATCCGGTGATATATATGCCGCGCCAAGAAAAAAGGAGAACAATAAATAAAACACCTATCGAATTTTAGTGTCCGAATTCATCTATCATCTACCCTACCGACAGAAAATATTGATGGGGAAAAAATGAGGCAGAACTGCGTCCATGAAGTTCTGTTTGGACTTGCACAAGAGTAAAGCTGACCTTGACACTAGATTGGACTTATCCTGGTTTAGACATGAGGACATCCTATAAAGGTGAACAGGGTTTTCAAGATCAAGAGCCAGTCTATTCTGATTATTGACCCTTGATTCACACACGCTTATAAACTACCTCTTCAAAGTCTATTTCTCTTTTTATCTGATCGTACCTAGGCACTGTCTCTACCATGCTTTGTCGCTTTGTACAAAGATGCATTCGTTTGACGCGTGCGGTAACAAAACGTACAGGTTTATCTATGAAGATTAGTGGATAGCTTACCTCGTTTCAAGATTAATTGCAGGTCTTTCTATTATAAACGGCTCATCGATGGAATGAGAAGACCAGAAGACTGCACGACTTGTTTTAAACAAAGAACGACGAATAAGAGAAACAGTATGAAGTTTGGGCCCTTATGTATTTGGTCTGAGGATGAAACAAGATACATTTATATAAGCACCCTCATTAACCTTCTCACATGACCCATTGAAGTACCGCCGTGTGTCGTTCAACTTCTAAAACTGTTAATTGATTATTGGCCAGTTACTATGTAGAATGGGAAGATGGTGAAATTCATATATGTGACCACTTCTACCCTCGTTTCTCCCCTTCCCTTCACCACGCACGTCACACCGCACTACATATCACATCACATCATGATCACACTACTATACTACACCACACCACACCACTCTGCATCGCACACAACACACACCACAATACACTACATCGCACGTACCATACCTGACACTACAATGCCACACACCACACACCACACCACACGACACACCACACCACACCACACCACATCACACCACACCACACCACACCACACCACACCACACCACACCACTCTAAACCACACCACACCACATTCGACACCACACCACACCATACGTACCATACAATACAACATTACATCACACTACGTCACACCCGTATACTGCAATTACTAAGAATCACAATATACTACATTATATCACACCACGCGACATGAAACTACACCACACCACACTACGTTAATAATATACCATGACTCCAGCCAAAACTGAAGCGGTTTTCCCATACGGGGGGAAAATGCCTCTCTTCGTAGCCAGCAAGTTTACTTAGTATATTTGAATTTGTGAAGTTACAGAGGAAGAGTCACTTTTTCCATTAAAGATTAATTGATCGATGTACTGAAATCATCTCAGTTTGTACTAGCAGGACGTCGTGTCAGGTGTAAAACTACGAGCTGTCATGACAGATCAACTTTAAATATTAAACAACTGAATACTGAAATCTTACTCCTAACATTATTCTATTTATTGAAGTAGTTATTGATACGTGCTGGTTTGCGTTCAAATAGCCAAATGTCGAAGAAAATTATTTTTTAGGTATTCTATAGATTACAACTTGGGTTTTAACGAATCCTTACCTCAGGGTTGTGCGAATGCCGCGCTTGCCTGACCAACATCAATTTCTTTTTGATCAGTTTTTAACTTCAAAGACGTCGCCTCGGTATACGATGGCTTTGTTGATATTCGACAAAATTAAAAAAACTTACTCGCCGGAAATAATTACTTTTTTTTTTACAACCAAAAACGCAAATTGACTTATTGATTTATGACGGATGAAAACACCTCTGGGACGAGCTGGTCAGCCTTGGCTTAAAAATAGGCCAAAATCTTAGGAAAATTTTAACTCCAGAATAAAAAAACGAGGAAAATATACTGTATGGTGAAGTACTTGGCTGTTGTAATATAAGTATAACTGTCTTCGTTGGTTAACAAATTTCCATAATTAAAATAAAGTGTAAGTAAGTAAACCATCTCGTACATCCCACCTGAATCAATAAAAGCGACGAATCAATTGACTCCTACGCTCAATTCTACAATTCTAAGGTACACATTCTTGTGAGATGGTTTGAGATTGAAAAAAATGAGTCGTGTAAGGACAGTGTATCATGGTTGGGTCTACCATTTAATCTAACGGGAATTAAAAGCACACATTGTTGTGGGATGGTTCAAAAGGTGTGAGCGTAATGACTGTGAGCTCTTTTCTATTTAACATATTTGAGGACTGGAAGAGGGAGAAAACGAAGGAGAGGAAGCTAGAACTATAAAGAAAAGAAGGAAGAAAGACAAGAATCCAATTCGTTCCGTGGAAGAAAGAAAAGAAGAAGGTGAAGAAATAAAGCTAGAAAGGAATTCGAAGGAAGGAAGGAAGCAAGGAAGGAAGCAAGGAAGCAAGGAAGCAAGGAAGCAAGGAAGCAAGGAAGCAAGGAAGCAAGGAAGCAAGGAAGCAAGGAAGCAAGGAAGCAAGGAAGCAAGGAAGCAAGGAAGCAAGGAAGCAAGGAAGCAAGGAAGCAAGGAAGCAAGGAAGCAAGGAAGCAAGGAAGGAAGCAAGGAAGGAAGGAAGAGGTGATTACAAAAAATAGATAAATAAAAATAATAATAACTAATGATAAAGCAAGCGAGCTATACCCATGAAGGCACAAATTTTAGTTTCAGATCTGTTCGATTCAATAAGCAAATAAATCCTACAAACAAATTATAGTAAACAACATACAGGGTACAGTACATGACAAAGTTTTTATAGAACATATACACAGTAAAGCTCAATATTGTACTAGTATGATATCAGGTCAGTAATACTGCTACTAAGATATAAAATGTCAAATATCTGATAAAAATTGAAAGAGTAATGAAACCCTTCAAACCAAAATTATTTAGTGTGGGTTCCCTGTTCTATTTACCGGAAGTTAAAACAGAAGTTTGGAGTTGACGGAACCGGAAACAGGCTGAAAAGCATTGAAAATTTTTGCTTGTTATGCCAGCATAACGTTCTAACGACACTATCTTTCGAGAAGAAAGTGAGAATTATACTTGTTTTCTTGCCCAAAATTAGGCAAGTCTGTGTTATCAGAAGAGAATGAACGATGACATGGCCACCATGTTGGAGGACATCTTTTGTGAAAAATCATCCAACATGGCGAATGACACTTTATCAGTTAGTGATTTAAACAAATTTACGAGATGCAACTTATCTCAAGAGAATGTGTGAAAACATGCCCACCATGTTGGAGGATACCTTTTGTAAAAATCATTCAACATGGCGACGATGACGTCACAAACGTGTCAAGAATGCATACGAATTCGAATTTTAAGTTTGAAATATGTTTCCATAGATGACTATGGGTGCATTATTATCGGAGTGAATATACCAGAGGCATTATTTTTGGACTGTAGAGTAATAAGGAATAATATAGTAAGCGCCATGTGCAGAATAATGCTTTTGATTTGTTTTTGTGTAATACTAAGGTAACGTGGTTGAATTTGAGCGATACACAGCATCTGAAATAGAACAAAGTAATGTTTTAATATCAAACCAGTAACTAGTATACAAACTAGTCAGTAAACTATATGTAAAACTAGAAAAAAGCTCAGTGCTTGAAAAATGATGATGTCAATTCAAAAAATAAGTAGGTTATACGGCAAAAAAAATGTTTATGATTTCATGCACGCTTATTACTATTATAACATTTATTAATGCACAAGAGTTGATGATGATAATGATGATGCATGCATGATAGATGGTAATGATGATGTATCGTGATGATGATGATTCATGATGAGGATGGTGATTAATCATGGTGATGATGGTAATGATGATGATGAGGAGGAGGAGGAGGAGGATGATGTTGATGATGGGGATGATGATGATGATGATGATGGTAAATGATGATTTTACATGATGATACATGATGGCGATACAGATGATACATGATGATGATACATGATGATGATACATAATGATGAATGATACATGCTGATACGGATGATGATGATGATGATACATGATGACGATACATGATGATCATAACATAATAACAATATTAAGCATCAAAGATGCGATGATGAGTTCTTTTGTTATGTATGTAAGTACATTACATGTGTATATCACAAAAGTCATTCAATGTATAATCTTTGTTACCATTCATGTCTGTCTAATGCTTTCCGCCATGCATTTTATTCCTCTTCTTATTATTGGTCTTCCTTTTGCTAAGCTCGTCTAGCCTCAGTCTAGATATAATGTTCTTTCTACCCTGGTATGGTAGCGTGCCTTAAATCAGAAAAAAAGTCACATGATCATGCTGTCGAACGCTAAATCATGCAAAATCGACCACAGGTAGCCCATTACCAAATTAAAAACTATAATCATGCAAAAAATACTTGGTTCAGAGAAAACGTTTTTAGCCGTTAAATTCTTGCGAGGCTTGTTTTAATTAATCTTTAAAAATGTTATGGCAATTGAACGAGCGAATCAAAAAGCACATTTAGGATACTTACTACACAGCTGACAGGTTTGACCGCAGGCACGTCTTAAGGTACGTGGGTACTTTTGGCAATATCCGAACGACTTTACGGCTAAGCAGGAGTTTGAGTCATAAGCATCTCCACACGGCCCTAAAACGACCAACAATTATTGATAACTGAGCATTATGGTCATCATAAAGTTGCCCGAGTAATTGAGTGACAATTAATCAGTCTCCATTACTACTTTACTCGGGCTACTCGATCAGTCTTCTATTGGAAAGAAGGTAAGTATCATATTATTCACACTGTATCACACCTGTCATGGGATCTGAATATTCTTGTTCAAGCTCTTCCCGCTGGTCATCTGTAAGACGCTTACGTCCTGAAAAATCATATCAATAATAGCGTAAGAGAGAAGTGTTGTACACAATATCAAACACGGGAAAACAGTTCAGGTAGAAAATATGAAAACCACGCCATTTCTATTAATTACAGGCGCGGATGTGCGTAATATTTGGTTTTTATTCAAAAATATTCACTTTTAGGAATTTCGAAAAAATTTACAGGGTTTTGTCAACACCGCCATGTTTATTGCGTGACTGCGTGACTGCGTGACTGTGTAACCTACTGCGTTACAATGCTATCCTTACCATCACACTGATAGAGTAGGTTAGTCTGCAGGATATCCATGTCACTGAGCGCAATTCTTTGGCCTATTTCTACGTCCTTGTCATCAGCAGTTTTCTTCTTTGTATGCATGGTGGGCAAAAGTAACGACAACTTGGAAAAGAAATTACGACCGTACTGCATGATGGATCCATAGTCGTAAGGCACGTTCCTAGAGTCGATGAATTTGGTTGAAAACTTAAGAAAATTTCTTTCGTATCCTGGGTACAAAAAAGCAATAAACAAATCGTTATAACTTCCGTTGTTAGTGCAACTAATTAAAACGGCATCCATAGCAATTTTTTTCTCCGTTCGCTGAATATAGACCTCATTACCTTCGTTGTTTGTTGTCACATTTCAAACCAAGTGATGCCACTCTTGGAAGTTGATTTTTTTAATATATAACGTGTCTTAAAATGTTCATCGCAAAAGAATAATTCTCAGGGGAATGTCACGTGGTCTGAAATGGGCAATTTTCATACGATAAGGTAAAGAAGTCTATTGAATGAATTCTGGACTGGCTTTGATAACAACAACGCCAACCAACACCCAAGCTATACCAGAATGCATCATGATTATGTACCTGGCATAATGTTCTTTACAATGACCTCAACGTATTCATCTCTATCAGGTCTACTATGCTCGTGGAAGAATCCTAGGGCGTGCCCAACTTCATGAATGATGTTCCCTTTTTTACACCTTAACTCTGTTGATCCGATTGTCAGCTTTTGCATCCCTCCGCCTCGACCAACACGTGACGCGCAGCTAAACACAAAAGCGCGTGTTAGAACAGTGAGCAATAGACCTAATCCACTATTTTCCCATTTCAGTTCACGTGTCACTCCCTAAAGTATTGTTTCTTTGTTTAACGGTTGCGCATGAGAAGACACATGAATATGGGTGCAAGTCAAACAAAGAATCTTATTCTCAAGGATATGACACGTGGTCTGAAATGGACAAAACATTATGAAATTGGAAATTGGATTAGGTCCATCATATCATCAGTTTTGGTAGACCTTGTTCGTCCTGGTGCAATGTTTTCCTAATACAGACCATGTGTAATTTACAAAGAGTATCATTTCTTGTATGAAAAAAACACATGAATATGGATATAACTCAAGAGAATGACACATGATCTGTAATGGGAAAATATTGTTTAACAACGAATAAAGGTCTATACTATACGCCTGTAGAATGACTGACACTGTTTCTCACCCTCCTTCGAAAACAAAATTGATGTAATCCTTCTCGTTTGTTCTCTTCTTGAATTGCAAACACGTCTTGTCTTGCCAGTGTTTTATAGCACTTTCAGCATTTTTTCTCCCGATTTCATCTAAAGAAAAATAGGACAAATAGAATGTAGATAATGCAGGTTTAGTCTTATAGAGGTCATACTTTGCAGTAATACATCCACAGTTCCCCATAATTAAAGTCACTTATCAGGAAAGTAGCAGAGTAGCAGTCTGGAGATGATGTGGAGATGATGTGGAGATGATGGGGGGTTGAGGAGGAGGGAGAGGAGGGCTACTACATATTGAGCAAGATTTACCAAATTTATAAAAATTACACCCATACTTCCAGGCCTTTGCTTCAATATGCATACAATCTCCCTTCCCCTTCCTTCCCTCCGTCCTTCCCTCCCTCCCTGCCTCCTTCCCTCCCTCCCTTCTTCAATCCTTCATTGACCGCCTCCCCAGAATTGATCTGCTGTGCTTAGAATCGACATACATACCAACACTATCATCAAACGTGTAATAGACAGTTCGTTCAGGCCATAAGAAGGTAGTGTTCTTGATGAGTGCTCGTTTGGCTGCTTGGTTACTATCATCCTTTAGACCTTCCAAGTACTGTCTTTGATAATCTGTCAAAATCATGTCGCCCTCAAAGTAGCCCATCCCTAAATTTTCCTCAGCTGATATATGAACACAAAACAAGACATTAGTATTGATATTCAACTGAAGGGGAGTATTGAACGTGCGTATAGAATACATAAATCCCTTATTCTAACCACTTTTCTATCCGTGATAGACTTCAATAATTAGATAAGAAAGAAAGAGAAGGGGGCCAAACTTCTGTAAAAGATTACCAGTGCAAATTGTTAAGTGGTCGTTAAAAAGATGTTGGCGACTTGATATGTGGGCTCTCAATCAAGGTTCTACTATACATCATACAATCTTTTTGCTGCTCGATGTTGAGCTTTTTGAAAAAGATTTCCTTACCTAGATCATCATCTGTAACTACTATTTCTGGATTTCCGCCCTCTTTAGTACTTGCGCCACCTTGCTGTGCATTTGCCGATCCCATAGCCTGCTGGGTATTTAACGGCTGCAATGCATGATTGGTAACTACAGGAACTGTTGTTTGTTGCGTACTTTCAGGTCCCGTTGGTTGCTGGGTATCGACGGGTTGCAATGCCTGTTGGGTATTTTGGGATTGTAGTGCTTGCTGGGTATCTTGAGGCTGCAATGCTTGCTGGGTATTTAGCAGTCTCGTATTCTCAGGAAATCCTTCCATGCTGTTTTTCTTCACACCAGTAGTTTTTGTTCTGCTGGTAAAAACCTTCTTGTTTTTGCTGTTCATCTTTTGAACGTATTGCTTTACAGCGTTCTTCAGATGAGCTTGGTGAGTATGTTTCTTGTTTGTGGAGAATTTCTTGCTGGAGAGGTTTTGTTCCTCTTTGTCTTTCTTGACATGTGTTCTCTTCATTGTGTCGTAGTACTGAGTGTTTGAGCGAGGTTCATCGAAGTCACCTGGTTAAATGACACGAGTCAAAAACGCCTGCGCATGTTCTGAATTCGTACGCAAATTAGTCAGTTATGTAAATTGGACTTTCAAACATGCCTGATAAATTGGACTTCACAAAATGCCAAACCTTAGTGTCCATGCTTGAATCTTAAGGCCAATTCTTTCATATTGTGTTTCTTAATACACACAGTAAATGGGATAGGGCAATTTTGGCTCCAAAAATGGGGCCAAAATTTTACCCTATAGTGGCCTCATTAAAGTAGGGCTATTTTGGCTCTAATGGGGCCATTTTTTAAGCTCTGATTTTAGGGCTGTTTTAGCCCCTTATATGGATTTTCCCCCTGATTTGGCCTAGTTGAGGGGGCCAAAACAGTACTGATAGACCCATACCAATATAGCTTCTGTGGGGCCAAAATGGCATTGTTCTATTTTGGCTCCAGCCTGAGCTAAAATAGCACTACTTTGAAAAAGCCAAATGGCTCTCTGGGGCCTAATTGGTCCTCTCAAATTTCCTGTGCGGTATCTTGATCTGCAAAAGTATACTCTTGAACTTTTTTGTATACTTGGAGAAAATAAGCATATATTTTCTCACTCAAACTCTTTAAAATTCTTAGAAAACGTGCTGAAATGCACGCGAATTAACGCTTTTCTCTAGTGTCGGTCAAAATAACTCCTCTTTAATAACGCAAGAATACAAAGACGCCCTTCAAAATTAATGAGTTTTAAAACTCCAGTGCATGCAGGCTTAGCCTCGAATCCAGGAGTTGCTTGTTTTGTTGTTCTGATCTCTGCATGCTTTTATTTCTGCGTATATTTATACTATATACCCGTCACAATTTTATAGCATTCTAGCCTTTATTCTTACCATCACAATTATAGAGTAGTCTAGCCTGTTTTACGTCCAGGTCACTGAGCCCAACACGTTGACCAATCGATGTGCCTTCTTTCTTTGTTTCAATGGTCTTGTCTCCCTCACTATTAGAAAAGAAAAACGCCCCATAGTGCATGACTGAGTCGTAATCGTATGGAACGCCCCGAGAATCCACTGTTGAAACGGTCTCCTTGCGAAAATTCTTCTCGTAACCTAGCGTAAACGATTAAAACCATTAACATATTTAAACTCTGAAACAACAGGGAGTTATTGTTGTATAATCTTAATATTGTGGTTTACACTCACCATCCATAACGTTGTTCCATATGACTTTGATATAATCATCTCTGTCAGGTCTGCTGTGCTCGTGAAAATATCCCATTGCATGCGCAAGTTCATGCACGATGTTGCCATGTTTGCAAGTGATTGATCCGTCGTCGGCTCCCACTGATATCGTCTGTCTGCCACCAATTTTACCAACATACGATGAACAGCTACGAAGACAAAACGAATCCAATCAAAACGCTCATAATAAAACTGCAACTTGCAACATACAAAACGCGACTTGCAACATGCAACATGCAACATGCAACATGCAACGTGCAACATGCAACATGCAACTTGCAACATGCAACATGCAACTTGCAACATGCAACATGCAACATGCAACATGCAACATATGCAACATGCAACATGCAAAATGCAACATGCAACATGCAACATGCAACATGCAACATGCAACATGCAACATATGCAACATGCAAAATGCAACATATGAAATCTGTCCTAAAAGCACATTGTTCTGGATTAATACTCCATACAGTTTCATGTTCTCTATTGCTCAGCCTTAGTATCTGTATGTGTGCTAAAATATTCAACTATTTAATCAAAACTCGTGGCATTTTAATCAACTCGTATTGTTCCGTAGTACTTACACTCTACAATGGACCTTAATAAAAAAGAACTCATTTGTACATAATCGAGGCTAAGACTGAGCAAAGGCGAACTCGAAATGGGAGTATTCACCCCTAAAAATGGTCTTCAATCAAAGGAATTAATGCTAAAAAAGAAATAGCGTCACATAGAGAATGGAGTCGCGTCGCCTCGTGCCCAACCCCTTGATAATAGACGATAAATGAAGTTGATTACCCTCCATCGTAGACAAACTCAATGAAGTCAGTGTCGGAGTCTTTTTTCGGTCTTATCTTCATGCAGGTCTTATCCTTCCACTCTTTTACAGCTGATTTGACGAACTCCTTCGATTCATCCCCTATGAAAGTTAATCAGTAAATATAGGTAATTATAGTGCTGTGTACCATTATATTCCTGTTACGCCAAGTCACAATGCTTAGCCTAGTTGATTATGGTACGATTCTGCAGACATCTTTCAATTTCATTTTTTTCATTATCAAATTCATCTGTTCCTTACATGACAGTTGGCAAAGGAAAGCCATTCGGCTGTTATTAATGACCAATATGGTCTCATGGACGCCATTTTGAAAATAGACGCCATCTTGGAAATAGACGCCATCTTGGAAATATGTTACCTAAAACAGTCCCATGATGCACTGCAATACCTACTCGTCCCAGTTTTTTCCTCAAACGACTTCGAAATGGCTAAAAGCAACGAATAAGACAATCCCTTTTCTATTGTATGCTACGATATACCTTAAATGGTTACTCACTTAGGCCGTCACCAATAACATAGGGCACTTCTCGGTTGTCCCATAGTTTACGTACATCCTTAACGAGGGCTCTGGCTTGTAAAGTATTGTCATCGGCAAGACTTCTGGCGATGAAATCACTCTGTTGATGAGTGAGAATGATATCGCCCTCGAAATAATTATGACCAAGGTTTAGCTCTCCGAAGGTTTCTAGAAAAAAACAAGCCGAAGTTATGGAATGCTGTTTAGTCTGGTTCAAGGAAGCAAGGAAGCAAGGAAGCAAGGAAGCAAGGAAGCAAGGAAGCAAGGAAGCAAGGAAGCAAGGAAGCAAGGAAGCAAGGAAGCAAGGAAGCAAGGAAGCAAGGAAGCAAGGAAGCAAGGAAGCAAGGAAGCAAGGAAGCAAGGAAGCAAGGAAGCAAGGAAGCAAGGAAGCAAGGAAGCAAAGAAGCAAGGAAGCAAGGAAGCAAGGAAGCAAGGAAGCAAGGAAGCAAGGAAGCAAGGAAGCAAGGAAGCAAGGAAGCAAGGAAGCAAGGAAGCAAGGAAGCAAGGAAGCAAGGAAGCAAGGAAGCAAGGAAGCAAGGAAGCAAGGAAGCAAGGAAGCAAGGAAGCAAGGAAGCAAAGAAGCAAGGAAGCAAGGAAGCAAGGAAGCAAGGAAGCAAGGAAGCAAGGAAGCAAGGAAGCAAGGAAGCAAGGAAGCAAGGAAGCAAGGAAGCAAGGAAGCAAGGAAGCAAGGAAGCAAGGAAGCAAGGAAGCAAGGAAGCAAGGAAGCAAGGAAGCAAGGAAAGATGCATAAGGAAAGAAAAATAATTCGATGGATGGATTATTACAGATGATCGTGATCTCAGTTACCTTTGTAAGACTTCGTGTAGGAGTTAACGATATTCGGATCAGCTAAGATATGGTGTGGATGTTCATTTTCAGGTTGCTGCATATCTTGTTCTTGCTGAGGATATTTTCCTGTATTAGTTGTATATTGATAATCCTCTGAAAAAGGATGATAATGATGAATAATGATTTTATCTTCTCCACAAGACGAACAAGCAATTACAAATTGCTACAAACTCGACTCAAAACAGAGGAGAAATTTATAATATAGCTAGAGCATGATCATGTTACGTCACAACCACTATCTTGGTTGACGTTATATAACAAAGCATTCCTCATTAGCTTCTCTTGTTAGATCAACCAACATGGCGTCTGTTTCGTTGTTATTCATATCTCAAGGGATTTTGAGTCACATGGCTGCACAAACTGTATATAAAGTACTTCGTGTATTCTCTTGATGAAGACGCACGAGAAGGTTTAAAAAGAAACTCATTGACTGATTGATTTTTTGAAAGCTAAGAGTGATAAACACATTTGTACTTACGTGCATTAGCTAGAAGAGCTGTCACAAAACAGCCAATCAAAATACTATACATAGTGGTAACCTAGGCAACAGATAATGACATCATAAGTATAGTATATCAGTATCATTCAATATTAACAAATAAATATCATATTATCCATTACCAATACATTAATAAGGAATCTAGGGAAGAGGTCGAGAACCAACATGTTGCTCTACAGGACACCGAGTTTAGGAACTCTGGCTGTATATCATATGATTCTAATATTATATATCTTATGAAATAATAAGTATCTTTATAAGATCCTTTTAGCAATTTTATCTGCGTTTTTTTCTTCTTGACATAATCGTTCAAACATTCACCTAGTGCAATGAACCCTTCTCAAAAAAAAAAAACTTGGATGCAAGGGTAACATGAAAATACAAAAGAAATCCGACACATTTTCTCGATAGAATTTGTAGCATTTCTTTTGTATTTCCATGTTAGCCTCGCGGCATTCAAGACAATTTTAAGAAGGGCAATAAGCCCTTTGCAGCTCAGTAATCACGTGCTGATTAATTTACTGAGAGCAAATGAATGAACATCTTGATTCCCATGGGTGAAATATACTGGTGAGCAAACAAACTTTCTACAACCTGTTTCGAGAGGTCGTAATAAAACTGCATTTCGTAACACACTGGTTACACATCGTTTCATTCAGTTCTTTACAAGTAGCTAAATAGAATCACCAATTTAAAATAAAAACAAAAATTTTGCTCACCAGTACAGACACGTGACTGTTAACTGCAAAGGGCCTATTCGCCGGTGTAACGCGGGGCTTGTGTTGATCACGTGTCAAAGCGAGACCAGCAAAGGTCAAAAATAAACTCGTCCAATTTAATTTTATTTAAATCTACCGCTTGGAAAATTATTTCCGAGTCCAAATTAAGAATGAAAGTTTGTTAGGGTTTCAAAAAAAAAAAAAAAAAAAAAAAAAAAGAGGAAAGAAAAGAAAAGAAAGATCTAATAAAACTCGTTTCGAAACAATGGCTTCGAATCAAACGGGGCTGAGCTGCAGATCTAGTAACGCTATTTTAGATTTATCTCATCAATTATCGTGTCTCAAGAACTAATCCGAACTAAAGAGCATGGAAATGTAATGGACAGTAACCGATAAGATTTACCTAATGATATGTTAGATATATTATATACTATATACTGCAAAATTAACAGAGTTTTACAATGTGATCGCTGACGCGAATAATTTCAACAAATATCATTAAAGCACAACCATGATCATTCGTCATCGCGATACCAAAAAATCAGTTTTTGGCGTACAAAAAAAAAAAAAAAAAAAAAAAAAAATCGAAAGTTTCCTTCTTTCTCGTCAAGAGAATAAAATCAAATCAAATAATTGATTTTTGCTTCTTTACCAATTGACTAAATGTGTTCATTTTAACTTTTGAGCCAGCACTCGGTCATGGATGGAAGAATTTCACAATCCCTTTTCCATCGATCTTTCCTCGTTCTTACTCTAATAATAATTTAATTTCATAGTACTTAAACATCATTTTACTTTTCAAATAATCTTTAATATGAGACAACTGATATAAAGAAAATAAACGTCGAAGCAATGAAAAGATTCTTACCTGCTGTTCTCGTAACCACGATGTCTTTCTCTTATCCCTTGACCATAAAATAAATACAAATAATAATAAAATAACCAATTAAAAACCAACAAAAAAGGTCTTTAAAATTTCCGATATAAAATATCTCTTAAAATTGACTAGTGTCAGTGGAATAACTTGAGATTTGTCGTAAAGTAAAAATTTTTAAATCTGATGAGAGAGAGCAACGAGTAGTCGAATTCTCATTGGATATGACAGGTTTTTGTTGCTGGTACTCCGTATGCAAGTGTAACACAACCATATAAGGTGAAAGCTCATTAAATGTTTATGCCTGGAATCGAAAATCTCAAAGGAGGCATCGGAGAGTTTCGTGAAAAAAATATACATATAAAGACATACTATGTTTATGTCAAAAAAAAAACCCGGCTTTAATTGACAAAAGAGTATCTTTTTTGCAGAGAGAAGATGGGACTTTCACCTGAACTTAATTTCAGGTTTAAGTTCCCATTTTTTTAAATTTCAATTTTGCACGTTAACTTTGGCTTTTTCTTGGTATTTTTGGTAGCTCTCGCGTTGACCACGATCGATCGTGATTTGGAAATTGCTACCACACTCTTTGAGCATGCGTAGTTATCTATCCTCATAGATTTGTAAACTGCATCTCAACAGTCGATCACCAAATACTTCGAGACTCTCGAGACCCACATTTATTGAAGAGCTAATATTGTTCGTATAGCGTGTAAAAATGACTTTTTTCCAAAGAAAACTGAAGAAACGAAGAACAAAGTAGACGATAAGATATCAAAGATTTGATTTTTGTTTCTTCAAGCACTGATATTTTTGCTCAGAAAGAAATCCCTAGCTCCCGCCTGGAGCTTGGAATTCCCCCCCGACAAATATCAGTGCTTGAAGAAACAAAAATCAAATCTTTAACGAGTATCCAAGCAGCAAATACACCTTAAAACCAAGATGTCGTTTGCAAAGGACTAAATCCTTGGGGAATATTAGGTCATGAGTCCTAGCCTATTGTTCTAAGTCTTTATAAAATAACACACTTCAGAAGCGATAATAGTCTTAGAAACCAATGTTTTGTGTACTGTTCAGGTCAAACACGCTTCGTAAGGAAATAATACTAGTACGACGGACGGAATCGAATGTATATCAATGGGAACCCGCACTTACCCGCTCCTGAGACAACCTGACTTTACGTCTGTCTCGGAACGAAGGGTACGACCTATAAGAACACGAGAAAACGGTCTTTTCACGCCAAGAAACGTCCAAAATAGTCCAAGGAATACAGGCACTGCAAAACGAAAGCTACGAGTTCGATTTGTTTTGCCTGAAGACGATAACATTCCGAGGAAAGAGATTGAAGTGTTCCCAGACGCGACAGAAATCCCAGGATCGT
The DNA here is from genome assembly GCF_029948245.1 of Actinia tenebrosa. Lineage (NCBI taxonomy): Eukaryota > Metazoa > Cnidaria > Anthozoa > Actiniaria > Actiniidae > Actinia > Actinia tenebrosa. The sequence continues at coordinate 10,788,835 of NW_028292572.1, forward strand.
CTTCTTTACCGGCTATTTGTGAATTGATGATATTTTCACCAAAAATGGAAAATAATAACAAAGATAATAAAATCAGACAGAAAACTACTTTGCCTAAAAAGGCCGTGGCAGCAATTGTTGGTAAGACTCCTAGAGATTCCAAAAACCATCAACAAAAGGAATCAACATCATCGAATATTGTTAAGCTCCCACCGGCAACTCCAAAATACTCAAAACAGGAGTTGAAAATCGACTCGAATTGTATGATGCCAGAGGACTATAAAGACCCAACACAAGGCGATACACGGAGAAGAATACTAGCTTGGCTGAATGAAGCAGAAAAAGCTAAACCAGCATACAGGAGAAGAATGGATTCATTTACGTAATTTTAGCAGTGATTTTGAAGGTGGTTTTTCTTTACAAAAAAATTTTTTCCGAAAAAGAATGGACAAATGTAGAACGTGCGTAATGACGTTCATAATGATTTCAATAATGGTTTCTTCTACAAATTAAATGTACAGTTTTTAAGTTGAAGAAGAATGGATTTATTTACGTAGTTTTGGTAGTGATTTTGAAGACGGAGTTTCCAATGGTATAAAGTTTTCTTTGAAAAAAAAAAAGGACCTTGAAGTATGTAGAATGGATGAACGTAACAACGTGCAGTTGGAAAGCGTGTTCATTACGGCTCGTATAACATATTGATCACGTTATGCTGTAGTGTTGTATACTCGCGATTAGCGTTTGGTGCAAAGGGTAGGAATGAATGGTTTCTTCTACAAATGTACAGTTTTTAAGTAGAAGAAGAAAGGATGAAAGTAGAAGGATGTACATAATATTATACGGGTAATGCCTTTGAAGAGGTCTTTCTGCTGCAAGAAAGCGTATGAAAACGGAGTACAGTTTTTCTGAGTGGAAAGTTTTAAGGCGAAGAAGATGAAATCGTGATTGACGTCCACCAAAACTCCTTGTCATGGTATTTGAATTTGAACTAGAGTCTCACTAACACCATGTAACAGAACGGCGATTTGTTATGAGTATAAATCATCATAAAAATCTTATTTTGAAATTTATCGAGTTTCATGAACTAAACATGCAAAGAACTTTTACAACAAAGATTCTAGGATTTAATGGGCTTGTTGCCCAAGTAATTATCCCAGACATGAATGTAGCCTTAATGGATAGATAAGCCATGGACATTGGCTCCGTAAATCTTACATTGTGGTCACAATTGTACATAAAGACCACGTAAGCTTCTGCTGAAGTCCTTTAGGCTCTAAGCCAATCAGATGCCATAGATTTGTTTTGGAGTTACTCTTACTTATAGAAGGTACAATAGTGTAGTATTAAGTTGAGAAAAAACACAACAACTGTCTTTATGCATCTTTAGTTTTTGAGTGAGCTTTAATCCAGGGTTATTTGGACTAGACAATATTCTCCATCATTTACTTTTGCAAAGAGCCATTCTTATACATCATTCATGCCTAATATGTAACAGTTATGGATGACACTTGTTTTGAAGTGAAAAAAATTGTGCGATAAGTAAAAGACTTATTGCCCATAATGCAAGCAATGCTTAGTAGCACGAGAAGTCTGGGGTTTTGGCCTCTGTCCGAATAAAAACTCAGACAGTATGAAATTTCATTGACGGAAGCCCCACTACAACTATGCAGGTGTCTTAATTAATTATAGCTGGTTGTCTGAGTCGTGTCATTATAAAAATTGGTGAAAGGAAAAATGTAAATCATGATCGATTTTTTTGTGACGTGAAAAAAGTTTCCATGTTGTAAAGCTCCTTTCCACGCGCGGATTTGATGCATGCGCACCAGCCTAGTGTATTAATCACTGGATTTAAATGATAAAGGATTCGATCGAGCACAGGCAGCCCAAACAAGGTTCCTGTGCCGTGGTTTGTTTTTCCGTTATACTGTTACTGTGTACACTGACTGCGCTGATGTGCTGAAAAGAAGGCAACCTTCCATTAGAAAATACGGAATCTTGAAAACTTGGTAAAAGGGCCAGCCATCATCGTACAAGGCACTTAGTAGAATCAAATAGACACAATATAATTCTATCAGTTTTAATGCCCACTATATACATACATATCGCGGCGACATATTTTTATATACATTCATATGTGATGCACAGCTAGCAACGATATAGAGGATCGATGATGGGATGAGGGATGGATGTAACGTTAAGACAGAGGTGCAGTACAACATCAGTGGTCTAAATACTTACAACATTTGAACATTCATTGGTGATTTGACACGAACAACCTGCATAGACTTGACAAACATCAGTTACGTTCCATATATATGACATCTTTTTCGTATGCAACTTACATTTATAAGTGTAAATTATATGCGAGGTTCAACTGATAATTTCCTCGTGCTTCATCAAATTGTGGGACTGGTCTTTGGAACTTTTGAAACTTGTCTCCCAACCGTTCCCACAATGCAATGCATCACGAGATCGTTATCAATCCTCCTCTGAGCTTCTGAGAATGACTATTGCTATATATTGAAGACTCTTTCAGCAGTTCTATTGACTGTTAGTTCTAGACGTTTAAGATCGGCTACAAGGCTTGCATTCACAGGCTTCTATCATTGACACAGTTAACGTTTCCTTACAGGCTTTGAATTTAATAGTCACAGGCCGAACACTTTTCTCTTGGCAACAATAACAGATCTTCTTGAACTCTGAGACCCCAAGGATCGGGAAAGTGGAAGACACACAAGATCCTACACATTTGCCGAGCTTCTTTTTGACTGGTTGGCAAAGGGTGTTGGGTGGTGGTTGGAAGACGCGTTTGAAGTGCCTCAAGCGACATCTTACCAAGTCGCATTCTGCTTCAGGGCTAAGAATGAGGAGAAATATGACACAGATTGAAAGACAGACTGCGGTGCCAGATGATAGCTTAATCATAGTGGTTCCTTTCTTAACCTGGATGAAAAGAAAGAAATAAGTTTAAACTTGCTGTGAAAAAAAAAATTTTTTTTTTTTCATTTTTCTTACTTAGACTCATATATACTTTTGTGTGCCTCAAGAGCAGAAGCTCATAGAAGCACATCACTGAATAACTTGTTCGAGGGCTCAATTTTACACGTGTGATTTTGACTTAAAACTAATGTATGTTCTAGAACTACCAGACAGGAAGCATACAGAGACAACCATCTAATTTTAGAGACAGTTTTCATGCGGAATTTACTCACTCTCGTAGTTTTTTTTTTTTTTGGGGCGGGGGAGGGGGGGGGGGGGGGGGGGGGGGGAGGGGGGGGGGGGTGAGGCAAATAAGTGGAAAACAAGAAAAAAAGCGACACTGTGTTATTGATTAGACTCCTAATGCGCATGCACAGAATATAGTGAAGCGTGGTCCTGGAATCTAGTTATCAACATGACGCACAAAAACTGTCTATAGAAAGTAAAATATTGTCTGATGTAAAATTAAGAATATTTTGTTTCCATGAAATTTTTAAATCATAAGTATCCTTGTAGTCAGCAAAAGTAAAGATTAGATAATATTAAAAGCTATTGACTGGTTATTAGAAAACAATTGAGGTTCAAAAACAGCATGTTGCAAGCGAGAAAATGGGAAACGATCGTGGGAAACGTTGAAGCTTTCACTTTACTTATTCTACTAATTAAATGCTAGTCATAAAAACCTTCAAATGATAACCCACTGTGATTGAGATCATAAATTACACGAAAACTTTAACACGAAAAGAACATGAATAAATGGCCTGTGGAACAAGCCGTTCTTATGTTACCCAAAACTAGACTGCTCAAAGAGTCCACTATTAGACTCTTTTCTGAAGTAGATGTATAGTAAACCAGAGTGACTTAACGTAGTATGTTTAAAATGTTTGACACAGTCTTAGATCATATTTGTTATTATGATAAAGTATACTCGAAATGAAAGCGTTATCTTACTTAATGATAGAAAAACAAGACAGTTATCGCTATGAATCAACATCTGAAGCGAAGGAAAAACAACCACAGTAAAACAAAACTTCGATAAAGAATTTTCAATGCGATTATAATGAATATGTGATTGCCCATCACAACCCACGATTCTTAATTAAGTTGCTCAAATCAGTTTACGCTTACTTGATTAAGGTCCTAGAAAATGCTAGCTCCTGCCACAGCTTGGATTATATATATACTTTGAATACAGCGGCACTGGCAGCAATTTACTATTTCAAGCCATTACGCTAGTTGGGTGAGAATAAGCAACTATATAATGACCTTTTAATGAGACCACTAGAAGCAAACTACTGGAGACATGGCAATCAATCAAGCCACAAAGCCATCTTTAGAACTAACTCGTTTGATCGTGACCGCGAAAACCAATAAAACAGCCCCAAATCCCAGAACAATAGCCAATGTACAGAATCTTTTCTCAACTAAACAATCGCGGTTTAACCTATCACTTTTTAGTTATTCAAAGCTGAGATATTTAGCACTCATCATTTGTTTTGACGTTAATCAGTGAACTCTTTGTGAATTAATGATTCGCTCATGCGAAAAACCCATGAAAAGACGTGCAGTTTTATGCTTCTCGCCGAACCGGTTTGAGATGATTGAAAAACCTGTTAAGGCAAAAAAAGCGGAAATATATTTCCGTTCCAATATTTTTGATATCAGTTTTACATTCAATGCAATATCTATATTCTTGAGAGAAAAGAAGAAAGAAATTAAAAGGAAAAAAAAAAAAAAGATCCAAGATGTAAAATCAATTAAGTAAAATGCTACATCCGAGAAAGATATTATAGATCTACTCAAGGTTATGATGGCTAATATTTAGTAGGCCTGTACGCATGTATTAGGATTAGGACAGAGAAAACTAAGGACGGTGGACTCAAAACTCAATGGCGTGGGTTCACGTCATTTTCAACAACCCCTACCCCTTCATGGTTAGATCTAGGAGTGAGATTGCAGGTTCGCCATCGAGAGTTGCTCCGAAAGAACTTATTTTATTCTACTATACGTGTATCCTTCTGGAATATGCCTGTCCAGTTTTCCACCATGCACTACCAGCTTATCTGGATGACGATTTGGAACGTCTACAAAGACGCGCTCTTCGGATTATTTACTCTATTTTGTCTTATGCTGAAGCCCTCAGTGCGTCAGGGTTGCCTACACACTATCTAAAAAAGAGAAGAAATCTCCTCGAAACTCTTGGCCGAGATCTCTACAAATAAGGAACATAAATTACATTCACTTTTGCCAGAAAGGATCACATCTACTTACAGCCTTAGGAGCCAAAGACTATATAAACTACCAAAATGTAGAACTGAACGGTGCAAGAACAGCTTTATTCTAAGTCACGTTTTTAATAACTAGATATTTAAATGAAATTACATTCAAATTTTTAATTTATATTTTATAAAAGGTTTTTTTTTTTTTTTGCATGAAATTTTACATATAGTCTTTATTGTTTTCATATTGTATAATAGTATTTGTAAGATAGACGTATATAATTCAGCCTATGGCTGCTGTGTTTTTAGTCAATAAACTATCTATCTATCTCTATCTATCTACACTTATATCAATATTACATTCTCAGATATGCTATTTTTCCATTTTTGAAGCAAACCCTTACGCTCCGGCATGTACCACAGGTATTCCCCTCGCGCTATTTGAAGAATAGGCTTCTATAACGCGGTTGAGAAATGATCCTTAAACTAAAAGATCAAAACTTACTGACATGATGAATCCTAAAATGTTTAACTGGCAGAAAATCTGACTGAACGGCAGCTGAAATGCATGTTTTATTTAGTGGTGAATATAAGGTGCCAAGAGAGCCAATCAGATTGTGAGGTTCCTTGCGCTAACTGCTGATAGAAATCTCGTTAAACTGCTACAAGAGATTCTTACCAATATAATAATATAAAATACCCATCTCCATATCTCTAAGGCTTATATATAGAGCAATGAGAATTAAATAAAACGCTTGTATTGATCAATACATGTTAATAATGAGAAAAAGAAAGCCAGAATGAAAATGATATAAAAAAAAAAAAAAAAAAGCCCAAGAAATTCGCCCCTATTGCGGCTATACGGCAAATTACTTACTTATTCCACGCAGTTACTTCAAGTTGCAATGCCTTGACAAAGGTAGTCTTTATACTTCTTTTGTATACTCAGTTTTGAGAGTGGCAGGGAAAGCTAATTGATAAAATGTTTTTTTTAAGATCACCAACTTTGGTATCATCACGAACCGGGCCTGACAAATATGAAATTGTACGGTTTGTTTCAAGCTTCAATCCTTCCTTTTCAGATCAATTATTGTTCTGGATATTTAACACAAATGATCTCTATTTTAGGAAATATGGGACTGATATATTTAGTGGAAATCGTTTTCGATGTGGTAGTTTCATCACTAAGTTTAATTAAAAAACGCAAAATTCGGAATCAGCCCAAAATATCTACAGCCTAAAGCCATGCAATAAAACAAGAATCGATTTCTAATTATGTATTTCCTTCAAGGACAAACCCGAACCAAATATTTGGGAACGGGTTTCGAACGAGATGGTTCTATTGCGTGGAGCTTAGGCTATGAATGATTACCAAGTAAAGGTAATTGCCCAATTGAGCAGACAAAACTTCTACTGATTGAAAAGCAAGATTAAAGAGTAGGAGTCCAGTCAAACAGGAGACACACTTAGTTGCACGAGGATATAGAGGATTTTCCATTAAACGGCTTTAGTTCTCGACGAAATGAAAGGCTGGGAGTCGTGCTCCGGCGATGACTGGAGATAAACTATAGACGGTATGTGTCACAAGCTAGCAGTGTACGTCAAATGGTGTCAGAAACATGACGCTGACTACTCGACAAAGACACGTAAAATCCGGTTATGAATCGTCAACTGATTACGTTAGAACACTAAGAATCGAAGGTTTCGAGTTTATCCAACGGCGCAGGCGCGAAGCATCAGATTCGAAACATTTTCGCCATTTCAGCATTGGTGCAATGAAATGAACAAAGGGTTTTGAAAAACCGGTTTAGCCCGTTTTTCTTTTTTTGATCTTTTCAGGTTTTAATAGTTGCAATCCAAAAAAAGAAAAAAAAAAAACATTGGCGGGAAAAAACGCGTGCTTCATTGAGGGAAGATGTGTTGGTGCGCATGCCTGAACGTCCCGTTTCGATAAAACCCTTCCTGTTTGTCTTGTTTGGGTTTATATTCCTTGTAATAGGATTTCAAATGGATTTTCTAAATAATACAGTAATTTTTCCCCCCTATTTACTTATCTATTCGCTACATCTGGCAAATTACATTATTCGCTACATCGGTCAATCACGCTTTTCTAAATACTATGACATACATATAATAATTTTCCCACATGCATTTACTTATCTATTTGCTACATCGGTGAATTACGCTAAAGGGGTAACGTTAGTTTCTGAATTCAAAAAATGAAAAATAAATAAATAATTTGAATAATTTAAATTAATTTTAAAAATTAAAACAGATAAGCAACAAAATGCTCAACGTTAAGCCACAAACGTCCCTGACTACTATTTAGTAGTATGGAAGCTTGGAAAAAAAGAGCAATACTCTTGAATGAACTTTTTTTACCATCAATAATGCTATGCGATAAAAACTGAAGAGTTTTTACAACTAGTACAAAAAAGTGTATGGTATAAGATACTCAGAAAATAACTAGAATATGTTAATAGAGCGGAGTGCCACTAAATATTATTTAAATATGAGAAATGTGTGTGAAGCGATACTCTCAGTCTAGTTGAATACAAGTAGTCGACTGCGTTTATGCTTCAGAGTATTAGTTTTCAAATCCACGACAATCAATATAAAAACACTGACCACAGGGGTTGACATGGCTATTGTAGGTTATAAAAACAGATAAATCTATAAAGAACCATAGGAAACTGCGGTAACTCGTATAGTCTCGATTGTTTAGTTGGAAAACTTTAATATTAGTGAGTGAGAAAACAACCCTTGTTGGCAGGGCATCTGACAAACAAGTTATCGTGCATGATTTACCAAAACAAACACTTAAACTCAAAGTAAAACAGCTCTAAAACTGCACTTTGAAGCAATGACGTTTTGAAGGAAACAGCGTGACATCAGTGCTACTGAGAGAAATTAAAGAAATGGCGATGGCAGGAAAAAATCCTCGAAGATGGAACCCAAACGGTTTCTCCCTTTCTCTCTTTTTTTCATTTATTTTTGCGTCTCTTTCATTTTTCATTTTCGAAGGTTTCAACAAGGTTTTGTTTGCCTTATCTTTTATCTTCCTTCTCGGTGCAAAACGCACGTTAATGGTAGCAAAGAATCGAAAGGTAGAAAATATTATCCATATCATTAGCAAGGCAAGCGATCGAGAAGCTAACATTTTACTGAATTTATCGTGACTCAATTGTTTTTTCCCTTGGGGGATCAGCCTCTTCAGCGTTATAAAATAAAACACGTGGAAAACCTAACAAAATTGTTCGAGCCCGATCTAAAACAAATTTTCGAGTCGGGCCAAGTTTGACATTTGGTCAAAAACCACTTGAAAATTCTCTCGATGCTGTAAAAATCTAAAACTGGCAGTCATATTTTTTAAACGGATATAATATAAACTCTTGGCGGTACTCGCGTCTCTAGCCTTAATAAATCCAAATGATATTATCAACTCGACAGTAAAATCTCCTCAAAGTTGAACTTTCTTTATCACACATTTTGATTTGTATACACTTATTTTACATACTCACCAAAACTCCTTCACAAGGCGCAGTTAGAGTTAAAAGTTTTCAATGAATTTGGAGGAAAAAATTATATTTGTCTCGCTTCCGTTAACGTTAGTCTTCAGACTACTCGATTCAATTACACGGTATCCGTATTGTGGCTCGAGTCTCAAATCCTTACATTTGTTTAGCGCATCCCGACAGTACTTCTAATTTTTTAGCGAAGTCAATATCCTACACGATACTGTAGTTGCTATTGGAGGATCACGGTTGGTGAACATCACCACTATGGGAGGCTGTAATATGCTTTTTAAGGAAAGAGCTTTTCATATTGTTATTTCCGTTGATGTTCGCCCACGAGTGAATCAACCGACTAAAGAAGCGCTAAGGATTTTGTTTTAAAGGGTACACATTTTCAGTAGGCAATTCAGTGGTAATTATTTGGTAACTAGATATCTTTTCTTCGTTATCAAAATGAACTTACTTACTTGAAGCTATTTCTTTTAAATACGTCGCTTCACGATGATAGCGTGTGCGGTTAGTGTTCCCAAACAGCGGTTCGTTAGACCACCAGAGGTCAGATAAACCTTATTCCAATCATTGCCAAAGACCATTGGCGTGGTGAACAAACACTGGCGAAGACTTACTATCTTACAAACGTTTTCTCAATGCTTCTGGTCTTGTTTTCTCAATGATAACCGTTGTATATTGATCATTAATGCATGCCTTCAATCATATGTCAAACCAGATATCATTTATAAGTGTGTATGTTATGGCTTTATGCGACGTAACAGAACAGCCTGATATTCATTAGAGTTGAACTGAAAAAGTCCGATTGCATTTAGAATCATAGTACAATAAATCTTTTCCGGTGTCTTAGAATAAAGGTTAGTCTATGTTATCGGGATAATACTATTACAAAGCCCAAGATAACACCAATCCACTTCCTTATCAGTAAATAGCTCGGTAAAGCTGGTCGGCGAGGTCGACAGGCTGATTGTTATCAACCGAGGAAGAGTCTTTTACTGCCTCCGCTAACAGTGTGATCAGAGGAACGATGCAATGCTATGAATGTCCGATGAAAGAACCTTAATGTCCACTAACACTATTCCCTTTACTCTTCCCTTTACTCTTTCTTTCAATTTCACTTCTATTCACTTCCATTCATATAAATAATATTTAATTAATCATTAATTATAATTAATTAATTAATTAATGTATTCTTTCCTTTACTTTCACTTCTGTTCACTTTCATTTATAATAAATAATTATTAATTAATAGATAATTACAATTAATTAATATATTCTTCCCTTTACTTTCACTTCTGTTCACTTTCATTTATAATAAATAATTATTAATTAATAGATAATTACAATTAATTAATTAATATATTCTTCCCTTTACTTTCACTTCTGTTCACTTTCATTTATAATAAATAATTATTAATTAATAGATAATTACAATTAATTAATTAATATATTCTTCCCTTTACTTTCACTTATGTTCACTTTCATTTATAATAAATAATTAATTAATAATCATAAATAATAATTATTTTACATAATTGATATTAGATTAAAACCCTTCATCGTTTCATATTTAGTTTCAGTTCCATTGTTTCAAAATTGTTTTAAGCTTTTTATTATTATTTTTACCACATGTCAATTCTTAAGTTATTCATGCGTCATATTTTTATTTATTTTATCTTTTTTTTTTCTATCACGGCAAATGCTGAGTAATTGATAATAAACCTTTTTGAGAATGACAAAATGAGGTCGTCGAAACGTCCAATACTAACTATAGAAATTAAAATGCCAAGGGCATTTGATATTTTTCTCTTATTCTCTCTATAGAAATTAAACTATACTTTCGGTGCTAGATACAACTACTAATCAATGCAAACTTAATTTATATATTGCGTGGCAACTATTCTGGCGCCTGGCATTTGGCAACGCTGCCATTAAGAAACACTTCATTTCAGTAAGCCGACCGTGGCGGAAGGTATTTTTGAAGGAAGCTAAAGGTTTAATCCATACGGTGAGTTGTGAACCCGCGCATACTCAGTTAAGTAGAGCCGGGTAAAATCAGAAATCCGCTTCAAAAAACAACGGATTCTATAGTGAACAAGCGTCCCCCCCCCTGTACGTTTATATCTATTTCGACAATATCTATTTGTGAATAAATATTCGATGATGCTATGCTGCACTGCAATTGGAAAATATACTGTCTTTTGATTAGTTCAGCCAGCGGAAGCCATTTAAGAGTCACAGAAAAAATGTATCAATCGAAAATTAGAACTACTTCTGGAAATAGATTTCCGAATGAATGAAAAAGGGCGGATTTTAGATTTTGAGAAGACCGTTTTTAAGTACTTATTTATGGTTTTGAAATTCATAACTTTCGCGTAGTAAAACAAAAGTTTCACTCAAAAGGAAGAAGTCCTTATATCTGGTCATTTTTAGGGTAATGCTATATCAGTGTGAAATCTTTGATGTCAGTTTAGAATTTGCAGTCAGTAAGATACAAGTTTTATCCTCAGTTATAAATGTTAGTAAAAATATTTTAGTGCTTTTCCTCTTTCATGCTTTACCCTCTTTCACTTTGGTGTGCATTGGTTTAGAAATTATAATTATTTGCATTAAATATAAATATAAAATTAATTTAAAATCACATTAATAATAATAATATTTATTATATAATTAATATTTATTATTATTATTGTTATAGCTTCATAACTCATGCTTCTATTTATATACAATTACGAATAAATAAGTAGCAATTCTAATTTTTTTTTAAATCGAATTTGAATCTTTTTCCCTTTTTGCCATTTCTCATTTACTTTCGAATAATCTTGAATCAAAAAGATTCATACAAAAAACCATTTCATTCTTACATCTATTTCAATTCCACAGTCCATTCTATCCCAAAATCATATGACTATATCGACAAGACATCTACTTTTACCCTCAGCACAATAATCACTAGGAATCGGGAAGTCTACACAATCGGTTTATAATTAGCTTACTTTGATCAGGAGAAACGCTAAAAATAACCCAGGCTTGTGCTGTTAAAAGCCCGCCCGATGACGTTATACCATTAAAACTGATTATGTGATTAATAAGAACTGCTAGAGCCCCAAAATCTAAATAGAGTATAGGAAATGAAAAAAATAATCAAACGGTTAAAAGATGACGACAATTCAACTTCACGAACCATCTGTAGAAGAAACCAAAAAATTCTCAAATATCGAATAAATGTTTTAGCACTTTAAACATATAAAGAAGTCTACTATAGGCTTAATGAAAATTAGGGGAAAGCAGTCCTAAATTCCTTTTAGAAGACACAAAAGGAATCGTAATATTAGACAAAGTACAAACTGTGTTGTATTAATAACAATCTGATCTATCTTTCAATATAACCTTAACTCACCAATTTTTTTCTCGCCTTGCAAATAATTAACGCTAACAGAATTTTCGCGTCATGACTGAAAATCGTTTGCTCAAAATAAATTAAGTGATCAAACGAAAAAAATATTACAAATGCACTACATTTTTATGACATGGTCTCACAAAGTCATAACAAATATTATTACTTCCTATTTGCCACGCTTAGGATTTAATAAAGTCATATTTACAATATTCTCGAACTTTACAGTAAATTTACAGCTTTATGAATGAAATAGTCAATTAGAAGAGTCATCAAATACGGTGTTTCCTGAAATATCACTTCTCGAAGTTTCCAGCTGACGTGTTTGGCGATGAGAGCCGGAAAGGGCCATCGACAATAAATTCTGGTTACTATTATTATTTTGGGTTTTTGATTTTTTAAATTTTTTCTGAGGTGTGCGTTTAATATGTAGAAATTCTGCAAAGTTTCACTGGCTCACGTTAAGGCTCGGCATCACGTAAGTCCTTAGAAATTTGGCGAGGGAAAATGGATAAGTTATTTTGTATTTTTTCTTTTGGACAACGATAGACATTGGAAAGGAAGGGAAATGAAAAATGAAAAGGGGATAGAAGAGAGATCTAGAAGAGGAGAGGAGAGCAGAGGAGAGGAGAGCAGAGGAGAGGAGAGCAGAGGAGAGGAGAGCAGAGGAGAGGAGAGCAGAGGAGAGGAGAGCAGAGAATGCTTCGATTAGTAACAATGAAATATAAGCCCTGTTAATTTAAGAGTTGTACACCAAACAGATTGGGAACCATTCGTAGACTATTGAGCTGTGCTGAAAGAGATGTCCCATCTGCCTTGGATGCTGTCATCTCCTGTTCAGCTTTTTGTAAGACAACCTGAATGAAATAATCATATAAAAGTGTCATTCTATTTTGTAAGACATAAAGATACCATAAATGAAATGTTTGATAACTGGATAAGCAGCAACAAAATAAAATAATAGTTTGTTCGTAGATTGTTCTTAGTTTGTTCGTAGACTGTTTGTAAATTGTTCATAGATTATTGATAGGTGTTCTTTACCTTTAGTTCTTCAATCTGTTTTGCGAGGACTATATTTTGGTCTTGTGAAGAAAGTATTGATTTTCTTAGCTCCCGAATCTCGAGTTCCCTGTCTGAAAATATGCGTGGGATGTTAACGAATCATAACCGACATGTAAATATATCACTGAGTATCGAGGGGAGGACTCATTTTTAGACGATTCTATCTCACTGCTTAAAATTTCAGTTCGTACAATACTGCCAAAATACACCCTACATATGTACTAAGTAAATCCCCCTCCCCGAACCATTCTTGGTGTGCATGTTACGTCATAGCCGCCATGTTGGTTGACGATAACAAACCATTCTTCATTAGCTTCTCTTGTTAGATCAACCAACATGGCGGCTGTTTCATTGTTTTAAGTAAGTTGTACAGTACTCCAAGAAAACATTGACTATACTGAACCTGATTTGACATAAATTTTGATTCAAGTTGATTGCAAATTGAATCCCTGGGGGAAGCTCCTTTAAAAACCTACTGTAGGTTGAAGCACCCCCACCCCCCCCCCACACACCTCACCACCCCCCCCCCCCCCTCTTGATAATGAATTTGTTAACCAAGATATCAAGACATAACTTACTTAGATTTTGTTCAAGGAAGGTCTCTGTAAATTGTGGTATACTAATTGATTGACATGCCAATAGTGTAGTCCCGGTAGCACCTCCCTGGCTTGTGTGGCTTGGTGATGTACCATTCAAACCATTTGTTATTTTGGAAGAGGCTTCAGCTTCTCGTTCAAACTCACATGTCAGCATTTGTAAATGCTGTCTGCCATACATATGTTCTTTTTTGTTATGCAGGGAGCTGAAGTACTGGTTGCATGTCTTGCAGTACAGCTCATTTGATTCTGAATCCTTCGAAATAAGAAATGGTGAAAATTTAATCTCAGAATATACTGGAGTACCTTTCCTCTCCATAAGAGGAAAGCTGCAGGATTTTAAATGTGCAAAGGGTGGAGGGGTGAGAAGAATTACCTCATCTTGTTGAGCAACAAGTAAGCCACTATCAATTTCCTCATTTCCATCAACTGAAATGGATACATCAAAAGATAACATTATTGTATGTCTTTCACATTTATCTGACCCTAAGAAGCATCTCAGACTTCAGTGGACAATTTTCTCAGAAACAATACTAGTATATTTACCATCCACTTGTTTGGACCTTTTTACAGCTTGTCGTTTAACAAATGCTTGGAATTTTTCAGAATGTTGGTAAGCTTTGAGCTCTTCTATGTAACGTTTTTTATCGTCCTCTGCCTCATCAAGAAATTTCTGTACAGAAAAACGGATGAAAGTATTTGTGGTGAACACTTATAACTTCAACTTATATCCAGGTTCAAGTCCCAACACGGACTGAATCATAATATGTTCAGTTTGTTTGATGCGATATTCTCTCCCTTGCCATAAGGATTTTTCTCCGTGTTCTCTGGTCTCATTCCCTTCGTAAAAATCAACATGGGAGTTGAGTGTTGTATGATGTTAATATAGAATGTAGTGGTTAGAGCTTGTGGAGTGAACCTCATGGAAGAGCCCCATACGGGGAGTGATGGTTGTAAAATGATGTATACGTAATTGGAACTAATTGCTTGGACTCGAAATCTTGAAATCCCCTCCAGTCCTCATTGTCAGCTTTGAAATATTACATCTCAAAAGAATACTGTTACAGATGAAATACTTCCATACCTGTTTTTCTTCAAGCGACAAGCCTTGATTCCACTCAACACCAAGCATCTTAGTGATCTCAGGAAATGTCAAATGAGGATGAAGTAGCTTGAGTTCCTCACGACGACTATTAAGAAACCTAACATATCTATGTTGTATGTGCCAAATGATAAAAGATATGCAGAAGGAGGTTAATAAATATGTATATCATAAATAATATGCGATGAATGAATTATGAAGTCTGAAACATACCCAGTGACAGGTGCTTTGGGTTTATTTAGATCTTGAATATCTTTTTTCCGCTTTTTTCCTTTTGGCCATCCTCCCTTTCGTTTACGTGTCTGTTGCACAATGAAACAAATAGGTTTCTAAAAGTCCTCTTTGGGGTCTTGTGAATATTTTAATATTAGCTTAATAATTTAGCGAGTTTACAATAAAAACTAATATTAGGTTGTGTTATTCATTCATGCAAAGCATATGAACTAAATAATATGAACTAATCAAATTTAAAATATCACTGCTATCCTTATCATGATACTTTTTACTACTGCCTTTACCATCAGTACATTTATCATTATTCGTTGCCACTACCAACAGCATCATCACTATCACCATCTTCATTACCAGTATCACCATGACCATCAATAATGCCATCATTGTCACCATTATTAGCATGCTCACTCTACCACAGTCATCATCATGATAAATGGTTTTCTTACCATCTCCACCACCATCACTTCCATTATCATCATCACCATCGACAGCAGCATCGCTATCACCATCACCATCATCATTACCATCGTCATCATCATCATCACCGATGCAATCAATGTCACCATTATCAGCATTATCACTACCACCATCATCATGATTAACAGGTCTAGCATCTTTGCCATCATCATTATCAATGAAATTTAATGAATACATGTACCTATCAAACTTGATATTGTCCTTTACCTTTGGTTCCTCTAGTTGTTGCTGGTGTTCTGTCGTTTGCTGTAAGTGTAATTCTTCTTGATTATTCTTGTCGACACAGACATTAACGTGGATGTCTGCAACATTTACATCTCCTACAGTGTGGTCCCCTTGTTGTGGAACTGCTTGAACTACTTCAAATATTGAATTATCTGGGACATTAAGTACTGCTACTTGTGTACGGGACAATAAACTATCTAATTGAAAAAGGAAACCAGAATATTTTGAAGCATTCAATATATTCATAAAAGAATAAATAAAATATATTTAATTTATAGCAGGTTATAACATGTCAGCATATCAGTAAAATGTCATAAATTAGAAACCACAACATTTGTTTATGGTACTCTGATTACAGCATTTTCACATGACATCACCCTCCATATTGGTGCACTTTGGACAATAACTTTGTCATTAGTTTATTTTGTTAGGTACACCAGTATGGCTGCCATCTCTATTGTCAGACATGACGTCACAGCCGCCATATTGGTGTACCTTTGACAATAACTTTGTCATTAGTTTCTTTTGTTAGGTACACCAAAATGGCTGCCATCTCTATTGTCAGACATGAAGTCACAGCCACCGTATTGGCATCTACCTTTGACAATAACTTTGTCATTAGTTTCTTTTGTTAGGTCACCAATATGGCTGCCATCTCTATTGTCAGACATGACATCCCAGCCGCCATATTGGCATGTACCTTTGATAATAACATTGTCATTAGCTTTTTTCGTTAGGTACACCAATATGGCTGCCATCTCTTTTGTTAGTTAAACTCTACGGAATGGGTGAAAACACTCTTTAGTCTCTTGAGCCAATATTATCCTGTCCCATCTATAAATTGAAATATTATTCCCTTCTATTCATCATAATTTGATTTTGATTTTGAATAATGCTTAAACTCCAGAGTACTTCTCTGTTGATGCTAATGATAATTATGATAAGATGATGATAAAACATACCTTGACAAGTTGACATCACCATGGTTGATGTATCATAAGACACCACATCAACTGGAAGCTGAACACTACTAAACAAACATCAGTTATTTAATAAATTAAAGATACTTTTTGGTTTGACTCACGATTGAGGGTCATTTGTAGATGGACCATTATGTTTTGACTGCAAGGTGCTAGTCTTCATCAGGTGATGGTGTACTGGATGGTGTACTGGATGGTGTTTCAGTGATTTATTCCTAGACATTTACTTTTTCTATTTTTTATTTTTCAAAAACTAATTCTTTACAATAGTGCAAGAAGCCCTTTTGAAGGTACATCGCACCAAAATACATGGTACCATCTACATATACATTAATAATTTTTATTTAAAATCTCTCTTTTTGTTAATATGCACTTAATCAAAAAACTGAGTTTATGGAGCACTAATCCCAATGCAAGTCTCATAGCTCAACTAAGTCTAACTGAAAGCAATGTAAAGGCACCTGTGGCAGTGGCTATACAGTGGCTATCCATGTACGATCCCAGATCTATCCAGTTTGAAGTAGTTAGGGTTGGTTTGAGAGGATAGAGAAAAAGCTGGAAAAACCCTCAGAGTCAAAAAGAGAACCAATCAAACAATCACCAATTTATTTTTATACAGAATTGGACTGGTTATAGCCTTAGCATCCAAAGACATAATTGACCAACCAACTCAGCTCATTTGTGGAGACTGGGAATAGAACCTTGGCCCACAGAGGTCAGGTGGGTCTTTTATCACCACACCCTCCTGATTCCTAAAAATATTCAAGTCTCAGTCCTCTACTTTGAGTTTGGTTACATACGAATCTACTACCTGCATAATTTACAGTCACCCCTCCCCCCCAACACATGCCCCCCTCCTCTCAACCAACAAACACACACTTTTTAGTGTTCCTTGACAAGAACTCCGATAATTAAAAAAATCAATAACTATAACTAAAAACCAATGCAAAACTCAAGATGAAAGAAAAGCAATGATAATATAAGATTTAAAAGTCAAATTTAAAAAAGCAAAAACATGAATTAGAATCTCCAATAAAATAGTAATCAACTTAATAATGAAACACCATACACAAATCTTTTTTAAAAAAAACATAAGAGCGTTACAAGTTTACTATACATGATTTATGATTTATGAACAAAGTACTCAGCATGAGATATTTTAAAATATTGTGTTGATAGGTTCACAAGTGAGTTTACGTTCTTTAACAAATTATTATTATTTTACGATACCCAAGTATTAAACAGAAAATTTTGACTAGCCAGATAATTCATTTACTAGAATATTAGGCATAAATATAGCTAACTAAAATCAAAATACAAAAGAAATAATTGAGAAGTTTATGAACATACCTTGCTAGAGAGACGTCTTGAGAATGCGAAGCGACTACTTCATTGAAACAACTCGCTGGTGTAACCGCCTCAAAACCGTTCTTTTCTTGGTCTACATGATGTCCTGCCTGAAAAGCACTTAAGTTGAAGGCTGGTAGCCCCGTTACATGAACGCTACAGTCCTCATTACTCTCCATTTTTCTCTGTTGTTCTTCTCTTTGAATCAGCTTTGCTCTTTGCTTCTGACATCTGAAGAACGCCTGAGTCGACTCGGCATTTACGACACAGGAAACCCAACGAAATTTATATCTTAAAAAAATGATATAAAAATTTCAGGTTTGAGGAATTATAAAAAGCTCATAAAAGTGAATTAAGGACTATTAAATTATAGCAGTAAAGTAATCGTATAGTAGGTTAGAAATATGTATGTATGTTTTTTGGGGGGAGGGGAGGGTTGTACGGTCAATGATTCTGGATTCATGTAGATACCACTGACCACTAGGATATTCGTTTTCTCTTCTGTTTCCATTTATTAATTTATTATTTTGTTTTCTTTTTATGTTGTTTTACGAAAGAAAATGTCGTAATGGCTCTGTCAGACAGTAAAGTTGTAAAAAGAATCGATAAAATCACATCCGAGTTAAAAACCTCGACATCAGAAGAAGAAAGGTTTGATAAAGTTTCTTCGTATTTGGAGACTCTTGAAGATGACGATGGTACAAAAATACCTGACTTTGACGAAGATTTGGAGTGGCTAAACTGCAAGAGCTCCTTGTCTTTTAAAGAACATCTGAGAGGGAAGATATGTGTGCTTGATTTCTTTACTTATTGCTGTATAAATTGCATGCATATTCTGCCTGATTTGGAAGCCCTTGAGAACGAACACTCGGAAGTCGATGGTGTTGTCATCGTTGGGGTACATTCTGCAAAATTCGACAACGAAAAGTCATCAGCTAATATTCTTAGTGCAGTGATTCGCTATGACATTCAGCATGCAGTTGTCAATGATGCTGAAGCCAAGATGTGGCATACATTAGGAGTGGCTTGCTGGCCAACACTTGTGGTAGTAGGACCATCTGGGGAAATATTATTGTCTCTCGTGGGAGAAGGGCATAGACAGACATTGTTACATTTTGTTGGAGCTGCTTTGAAATTTTATAAAGGAAAAGGTAAGTTAGTATGCCAAGTGGAATCTATGATATCATTGTACAGAATAAGCAAACTTGTATCACACCTCAAGTTATATGTACCACTCCATTGAAACTACAGCCAATCAAAATGGAGGAAGGCCATTGTATATTCAACATTGTTATTCCACTATTCCTTCCCATCAGACATTGTGGTCTGAACTATATCAATTGTGTGGGGTTTTGATGCTCTCTTGTGGCATAATCCCACTTGTCTATCGTGTTATATTGTACACACAAGGCTTGTGCATAGAAAATACAAGTGGTTCATGGGATATTCCATGGTTTGACACTCAAAACCTCTGTATAACTAGTATAACTATTGTATTATCCCTGGAAAGGGATGGGATAAGAAAAATTGGAAGGGCTAAACTTTTGATATGATGACAATCAAACCCACCATGGTAAACTTTGTTATGAATAACGACTGTGAAGTAGGAGGGGGTGTGAGAGGACGTTATGTTTTCTGTCACCATGGCAATATACAATTTTGCACTTGTGTTTGGGGAGTACCGTAAAGGATATATTCTGACTTTCATATTCATGCGTAGGTCAAATCAGGGACCACCCAATTGGTATTTGTCTGGCCAAAGATGAGATACCAAAGACAGGTCTGTCGTTTCCTGGTAAAGTGTGTGTTGACAGTTCAGGCAAGAGGCTTGTCGTTGCAGATACTGGTCATCACAGATTACTGGTCATGAGTGTTGAAGGTGTCATACATCATGTGATTGGCGGAGGAGAGAGGTTCCAAAGTGGGTTTCAAGATGGGGATTTCATTGCAGCAAGGTTTCATTCCCCTCAAGGGGTTGCAATGCAAGATGAGATCATTTATGTTGCAGATACAGAAAACCATGCCATCAGAAAGGTATTCCATAAAATCCTAGTAATAATTAACCCCCAGTTGTAAGTTCCCAGTTATAAGCCCACTAGTACCCCTTCTCCTGGTTATAAGCCCATCATGCACCTCTGGTATCTTGCATGATGGTGTTGCTGCCTCAAGAAACAATGATTGAGAAAATAAAAGATATGACCATATCTTGTTCATCCAGACATCTCTTGTGTGTTCCAGTTATAAGCCCCCCACCCCTGTCACAAGCCAAACCATCAAAAGCCCTCACAAATGAGTACTGTATAACCTCAGGGCTTATAACAAAAACAAATTATGGTAATTAATTAATTTGTTTAATTTGATGACATCATGTACTTACCTCACGCAGCTGCTGTCAGTAGCCAATTACATGTCAATATAATTCCCAGGTTGATTTGAATGGTAAAAGTGTAACTACTGTTGCTGGAACTGGACAACAAGGGAATGACAAGGAAGGAGGTGGTATTGGAAAAGGACAGCCTATCAGCTCACCCTGGGATGTGATTATTGGGCCTCCTCCAGGTAGGTTTAAAAAAGATAAAACAGTTTTCCATGTTTGATACTAAGATCTAAGCATATAAAATGATGAGAGGACATAAAGGTGCTGACACACGGTGCAACATTGGACCCAACATTGCAAGCAATTTTAATCGGGGTGACACACCTTGCAACAAAATCATGCAACATCACTTGTGTCAGCCTGCTATGTTAAGATATATGGTCAGCAGCTATAAATTTGGTGCAAGCTGATTAGCTGGAAATTTCAAAACGTTGCATGTGATGTTCACATGATGAAATTTGTTGCGCGCAATGTTGCAAGAGTAGAGCGCGATTCAACTTCAGATTTGTTGCATGCAACGTTGGGTGCAACAAGTTTGGGGTAGACACACGCTGCAACATTCCTGATGGTGTGCAATGTTGCATGCAATGTTGCACCGTGTGTCAGAACCTTAAGAGAAGTAGGAAGCCACCACATGAAGAAGAGTGGTTTCCAGCTTTTCAAGTGCCATTATGTCTCGTAATTTAAAAAAAATGAAGGGAGTTAAAGCCCCAGCTCCTCCCCCTTTCTGACTGTATGAGCGATTCTCAGGAAATTCTTTGCATCACAGGATCAAAAACAGAAGAAAGTAAGAACGCTGTATTGTATGTTGCAATGGCAGGAACCCATCAAATATGGGCCCTCTATTTGGAGGATGGATCTTGGCTTAAAGGAGGGTAAGATTTATATATGTATTGCATATGGCATTCACAAATTATAAGTTCTAAGTAACCAAATATCAATTTCATTCAACTCTGAAACAACCTCTTGGCTAATCTAAATAAGGGCACAGCCAACGCACAGATTGAACCCTTAAACAACACTCTCTGGGATGATGTAATTCAGGGCATGGCCAACTCACAGATCAAATTAAAATTTATCGTGTTGGATCTCGTAAAAAGAGGACATTTTGACTCACTGAAAGGATTTTGTAGTTCCCAGAAAGCTGGAACATGTATCCGTTTTGCTGGAAGTGGAGATGAAGCCAACCGCAACAACAGCTACCCACACAAAGCTGCCTTTGCACAGCCGTCTGGTCTTGCACTAGCGTTTATCAAGTCTTCCTGGTCCTTGTTTGTAGCTGACAGTGAAAGTAGCAGTGTTCGTGTTGTTGATATTGCAACTGGAGCTACCAAGGCAGTGGTAGGAGCTGACAGAGACCCTAATGTGAGTGACCATTACATCCTGACACCTTCTACCATGGCCACTTATATTACCGTTTTCACACATAAGAGAATCAGTGATTTACAATTTGAATAGCTACTGAGTTCTTCTGAAGTAGAGTCTGGTAGGGTTTTCTGATTTATTGATACGTTAAGAGAGAATTGTTTTCGTATTCAAGCAGTGAGCGCCAAAAACTATTTTCTAGAATAAAGGCTGTTGCACAAGGCTAAAATCTTGTTATTCAGAAAGTTTAACTTGTTTGGAAGTGCAGATGACCGATGAAAGTGGAATCAAAGTTTTAACCCAAATCAAAAAAATTTGAATCAAAAATGAGATTTAGGCCTCCATTTGCTTATTTCCCATATATCTTCTATAAAAGAGCCTGACAAAGCAACATTCTAACACAAATGCAACAAAACGTCTTTGTAAAATTGAAAATACCGCTTCAAACAGGCATTTTATCATAGTACATCAGTTTCTAACTGTTTAAAAAAGGTTTTGAGTGTTAACCCAAAACGAAAATTGGAATCAAAACTCATACGAAAGTCTATTTTTTGGCGCTTTTTGCCATTATTCCTCATTATTGAAAAAAATTTCCTCTTAAAAAGTTAATGCGTTACTAAAAGTTATCGCGTCATGATTTGTTAGACACTTGTCTTGAGCAGGTTCCAAATCACTTTTGACTGCGAGAGAGATGACTAACAAAATATCACAGAGGCGTGGCTGTTACCGTGACCGTGAAAGCGCGGTATTTTAGTCCTTGTGATTGGATGAGGGCTAACCTGGGATGATATAAGCATCTTCAACACTGTGTTATAAAGTAACTGTATTTAACGTGGGTAGTTCGTTCAGCTTATAGCTGATATCCCAGGAACCTGGCGGTGCGCACTTAACCCCTGATCTCCGTAGGTGCTTTGTTTTAAGAGTATTTAAAGCTGAAGGTACACGGATTAGAGAAGACGAGACAGATAGGGAAATCCTGAGGATCAAACAGTTGACCTCTAACTCCCTAGGCTGCGCACGAACCAACTGAGCTACGCCTGCTCCTGATAATAAAAAGGTATACTTGTACTTTCAGAATCTGTTTGCTTTTGGTGATGTGGACGATAAAGGGGTTGACGTCAAGCTTCAGCATCCTCTTGGAGTAGCTTGGAATTCCGTGTCACGAGAATTGTACGTTGCTGACTCTTACAATCACAAGGTATATTACTACGGAATTGAAATTTTTTGTATGGCTCTAAAACACTTATTTTAGAGGCGTGCTTTGGTGTGATGTAATGTGGTGTAGTGTGTTGTGATGTGGGGTGCCGTGGTGTGTTGTGCCGTGGTGTTGTGTAGTGTGGTGTGACAGTGTGGTGGTGTGGTGTGGTGTGGTGTGGTGTGCCGTGGTGTAGTGTGGTGTGGTGTGGTGTGGTGTGGTGTGGTGTGGTGTGGTGTGGTGTGGTGTGGTGTGGTGTGGTGTGGTGTGCTTGTATACCATAAAGTCAAAGTCCGAGTATTTTGATTGGATGAGCTGCAATGTCACCGCTTTGTTTGCTTTAACGAATGTCGTTCTATAAGTTCTGCAGCACGACGAGGCTCTTGATTGAATCTTTACAGTTTTCTAAAGTCTTCCATTCTTTTAGATCAAGAAAATCATTCCCTCTGACAAGACATGCACCACTTATCTTGGTGATGGCAAGCCCAGCCCAAGCCTCTTGGACGAGCCGGGTGGGTTGTGCATCAGTCCGGATGGTCAGCGGATGTATGTGGCTGATACGAACAATAGTGCTGTTCGCGTTGTCGATCTTGCCAGTTCTCAAGTCACCAAGGTATAACACCAACACTACACGTATTTACCCTGCACACATTTTTATCAAACGCACTCTTTTCAAACATAAGAAGTGTGCGCATCCTTATTAAGTGAGTGTGCCCTCTCAGGGATAGGAAGGGGATATTGATTGTACATCTGCGTGCGTCTTTACTAGTTGAGCTGATTAAATAAAAAAATAGGCGTCCACTTTCTCTAACGGCTTTTGTAATCATTCAGATTACAGTAATAGATCGAGAGAGCCATCGTAGCAGTTTTAAAAAACCTCGGGAACAAACAGATTGCGGCCATGTCACACAACGTGCAATAAAACGAATAACATCAACTAGAATACCTGTAACGCAACACCCTCCAGTGAGCGTGACACCACTGAAAGAGATCGAGGTCAAGTTGAATATTAATTTGCCAAGCAGTTGTAGTATCACTGAGGAGGCTATCAGCAAGTGGCAGGCATGCTGGCTGAACGACGACAAACAAGGTAAGATTTTTACTTGATCTTGTTATGAAAAAACTACCATACCGTACCAACGCTCACCATGCACCATAACCACCATGCATTCTGACCTCTCACCGCCATGCAGCACAACCACTCACCACCATGCACTCTTATCACTCTCGCACTGGCCACCATGCACCATAACCACTCACTACCATGCACTCTCATCACTCTCACACTGGTTACCATGCACCATAAACACTCACCACACCATGCATTCTTACCATGCAACTGACACTCACGTACCAGCATAACTCACCACTATCATGCACGACCACCATCCATCACCACTCACCTTCATCATTATACCTTGTAGGGGATTCTTCAAATCAGAACTGTTTCAGTCCACCATTAGGAGTCTTCACGGCGGATTCATTGAGCGCCGTTACCATAGCAACCTGGCCAGATGTCCCGACATCACAGCAGTCCCTTACCATGCAGGTTCTTGACAATCAAATAATTAATATTATTAATATTTATTATTTATGATATTTATTATTTATATGTTTATTCAAATCTCTTTGACTTAGCCGTCGTCTCTAGTTTATTTGCTCGATGTGGTTCAGTGTACTTATTGTTTATAACATATAATCTTTTTTATCCTCCAGATTGAGGCGTTGGTGTATTACTGTGAGCCAAGTGGTACATGTAGGATGGAAGGCCTGATATACCATGTACCATTTGTGTCCCAAGACGTGACGGACCATAATACATTGGTGCTCAATCATAACCTGAAAATATGAGTCTGCTGGGGGCATCGAAGCTCAACGTCTCTATGGTGAACTTTGATTCCAAACTTCCTTGTTTTCTGTTTCCAATGTCTGTGCTTCCGTCTGTATTTTCCTTTTTCTGTCTGTCTGTCCACATGCAGTCATAACTAAATGTCCCCTTCAATCGTCTTACAGGCTATCCCAGCGCCCACCTATGACGTCATCATCGTTACCGTGACGACGCCGACGTAATCTTAGATGACGTAAGACACCAGCTAGACATGACCAACGCTTGAATTGGGGACCTTGACATTGATAGAATCCTGAATTACCTAATGATTAATGATAAATACTTAAATATAGTAATCTTAATTGTCTGACATGCTTTGCTGTGAAAAAGTAATCCTTTTTTGACATCATGACATTATTCATGATAAATAAATAAATGGCACGAGGAATCATAAACACTTACACACACGGAATATTAATATTCATATCTAGCATCAATTTTGTTTAAGAATCGAAAAGTGACCCCTCAGGGAAAATTACGTATGTGGCTTTGATTCGTAGAAAGCAATCGAAAAGTAGTAGAAAAATAATTTAAAAAATCATTATATTAAGTGAAGGAAGTATATTAGTGTATTGAAGGCTAATAATTTTTGATAGTGTTAAATCCAATATATTTATGCTCGTTTTTTTCACACAAAGGATGAGTTTGACTTAAGAAAACACAAATAAATTATTATGAATCCATGGTAACCAAAATAAATCTGTCTTCACTCTTGGGAAAATGTCATTTTTCTCAACTTGAAAATAGCGGATTGAAAAATTAACATTTAATAGCTTTTAAAAAGCTGGAATCAAAAAAGAGAAAATTCAATATTGTGGTCGTTAAACATGCAGGTTATAAAACATACCTGTTTAAATATTGTTTGTAAATTAATCTTAATTATTTAAGATTGATTGCTTTTGAGAATGCGACTTTTGACAAGAAAGATTTTTGAGCAGTCAAATTCACCGTAGAAACAATAACACTCGGTAATTTTGATTTCAGCAGAAAGTTTCTAGAAACAGGAAACAATCTTGGAACTCAGGTAGATGCAACTTTTACATGGGCATTGTCTTAAATTGTAGGAATGAGAGAAAAGATGGCGACTTTGTGTACGTTTTAGAATTATATTCTACATTTTGTAAAAGAGTTATGTAGTGATAATGTCAACTTTTTAATATAAAAAAACTTCAAATTAACCGTAAAAACTAAATTTGGGTGTTCACTTTTTCTTTAGTAAATGTTGTGCACGCGATTTGGTAAGGTCTTTTTGGGCTGCGGTTTCTCCGTGGCGCATGCGCAATAAAGCAGCAGACACCGTTGGCAATGAGCTACAGTATGCTAACACATAGCTTAGGCTACCAAAACCCAAACAACTATTAGAATATATTATTAAAAACAAAGATAACAGATATACAATGTCTAGTCTGCCACAATATAGCTATGCTTAGTGGTTTTATACACTTTGGCGGAAACTGTATCGTTTTTCATAGCCTGAACTGAGGAAAAAATAAAAAATGTTACGATCCAAACTAAAGAATTTACTTAATACTGACCTGCTGGAGAGAAGCATAAAACACTGTGTAGGAATGAAGTTTTTTTCTGCCAATCTCTTTTTCTTTCTTTTCAGATAATTTTTACTCGGTCTGGCTCCTAGTAGTCCGCCCCAGCCTTCTTCAATATTCTTCTCCTTAAATTAAAGTAGTTTTGGACTATAAGCAGATAGAAAACTCTACTTTTGAACATCGTAGTAATGTTATGGCTCAATGCTTTAGAAATCTATTCCTTCTCTAGATGTCTCAATTTAAAACTAGAATTGACAAGATATTGAACTATGCATGAAAATCCAGCGTAACTATAGAAATAGAAAATGCCAGAGAAAACGTAGCCATAGCCAATCAATGTAGGCGTTGTACCAATAATCCGCATGTATACTGGAGCAGAGGACATCCAAGTGAAAAGACGCCAATTATTTCTTTGAAAAAGCGGAGCATTTCATCACAAGTGTAGCGGAATTGATTCTCTCTTTGATGCGAGTGGAACCACTGTTCCAGGTGTCGCACGAGCAGGGTCGATAAAGTCAAGATCTTTAAGATGTTGAAAGTTTTAGTAAAAGGAGCAACTAATCTACCAGACGTCGATAGGCTTAGTGGCAAGAGCGATCCCTATGCGGTAGTCAGCTTCAGAGGTAAATGATATCAACTATTAATCATTTATCCTTCAGTCAGTATATTGATACCACGTTGATCCATAGAAATAAAATATTCGTACTCTTGCTTGTGGAGTAACGTAGCTAGTAAAGTAAAAACCATCAATATGAAAAATTGCAAATTTTTGATGAAAATATCTTAATAAATGTATTTGTCTAAATCATAAAATATAAACTTAAATATTCTAGTACTTTTCTACGGTTTTGAAAGTACAAATCAATGATACTCATGTTATTAGAAATTTTACTCAAAAATTCAAGGAAACCTTGATCAGTGATGAAACCTTCAATCAGCCAAAAATTGGTGCTGTTTAAAATATATTTGTTTTTTTGTGTGAAGTGGCGGGATATAAAAATAAAAAATATATGAAAGGATCATTTCATTTTTCGTACTTTTTTTCGTAACAATAAACTCTGTAGGAACCACCTACAAAGTGAAATACCGTGATGAGAATATTTATATTCCTCAATTAATATTCTAACTTATTAATATTATTCTAAATATAACAATAGAAGCCATGCAGTGATTTGAAGACTATGCTATTGAGTGCGGTCGTATTTGTACATGAAAAAATAACTGGCAATAGATTTTGTGAAAACGAAAATGATTAGCAATGCCGAGTAATGAGATTGGAACCCCCCTGGAAATATAAACTTCAAAAAGAGTTTTAGGAAGAAACAACGACCCTTAAAAAAATGCAAAAATATGCAAAGAAAAACACTAAAGTATTCAATAATCTGTACTCCTCGGTCTGTGTCTATTGATTTCTTTTTGATTGAAAATAATGTCGAAACTTTGCATATAAAATAGTTCGTATTATTCAGAGTCTTGTCAAAAAATATAGCGTAATATAAAGCAATCAAAATGATCCGCTCTGTAGTTGGTCTTGGTAGATTCTATACAATAGAATGTAAAATAGCATCATTGTATTTTGTCTTCCTAAATATTCTACTAAACGTTATGTATTACTCTGTGAATCTATATTCTTTTCACCATTCTTCGTATCGACTTTAAACTTTGAGAGTTAAGTTACTGTCGAGCCTAGGTGAGGAAATTAAGCTAATTTGGTTGGTTAGCTGATCAGTCTTTTGACACGTGTTGTTTAGCTTGTAAAGAGATCATAAACCCAGATGCATGGACGTTTTAATGTTGCTTTCTTTTACACAACTATTATCCCAGAAACTAACTAACTATACAGATAATCAGTATCTTTTTAAACTATTTATTTTCTCACTAGGCAAAACACTTGAAAAACACTAATAAATTCGAGTTAAATATTAAATTCAAGCATATTCATGTTAATTGTAACCACTAGATACAACTGCCCTCTAATAGAATGCACACGTAACTTTGTATTTCAACGATTTCAAAACAAAAAGAAGAGTTAAACAAATAAAAGCATTATTTGAATAATTAAGGAATTGCATGTATTTTCTTGAAAATTATGAATAATCTTGCATTTGTTTTTCCTTTTGAAAGATAACAGTTTTTGTTGACAGGGGATAAAAAAGGTGTGTTTGATTCTTTCTTAATTTTTCACAAACTTTTTTTGGTGTTTTCTTTTATCGTTGCTGTTTTGATTCGTTTCTCGGTAGTCTCTCTCTATGCAAAATATACCCAAAATAATGCAGCTATAAAATTTGGAGGACAAAACATTAGAGTTTACTCTCAAGAGAATAGATCCTTTGCTAAAATTCAAATGAGTTAAAATCTAAAAACCTTTAAAAGCACTAGAAAGAGCACTTCAATTTAGTAACCTTACTAAGATTCATTATGCCAGGTGTTAAGTTTAAAAGTAAAATTTGCAAACGCGTTTGTATCCATTTAAGTCTCCTACTTTTTAGCCTACATTTTGATAAAAATCTCAAAAATTTTTTCATTTTAAATTTGTACAAATAAAGAAATAAACAATTTAATTTAAAAAAGCCTAGCTTGCACACGAACCCAGCTGTCCTAATAGTAAGTTTGCATGTCATATCCAAAGTGACGATAAATGTACAGTTTTACAACATATTTCGTGGTTTTTTGGTTGTGCACAGGTTTGGAAGAAAAAACCGAAACCATCAAAGATGACCTCAACCCTGTCTGGAATAAGGTACATATGAGATTCATACTCATATCCTTTCCTTTGAGCGACGTGGCATTTGGAAACGTTTGCGCATGCTTGGATGAAAGTACATTCAATTCTGTTGTTTTGCACAATTTGCATATATACAACTGTAAGCATGTGCAAACGTTTTCACGCATTGACCTCACGCATTGTGTGGAACTTTGTCACGCGGCAGCCATGTTGACTGGAATGATAGATTTCACCCCGTAGCCTCGCACTCAACTGCTCGAGAATAAAACAAAGGGTTTTTTTTATTCCCAGGAGAAAAAGCATGGCTGCCGCGTGACAAAGTTCCATACAATGTTGGAAATTGTTAAATTGTTGGAAATGCAAAAGAAATGCAACTAACTTCATCCAGAAAAAGCTGTGTGATTTCTTTTCTATTTTCATGTCCGTAGCCTTGCCTCATCCAAGTCAATTTCATTTCTTCAGTGATTGCATGGATAAAGTTTAGAGTTTTCATTTTATTTTTTTCTCCTCTAGGATATTCAGTTTGATCTTAATGGCCGTGCGTTGTCACAAGATGATGAGCTAGTCGTGACGGTCAAAGACTGGGAAAAAGTGCTTACCCATCGGTAAGAACACCAGGTTCCCCCGGAAAATAAAGATTGAACGGACGGACAGACGGACGGGCGATAAAGTGCTCGTTCAGTTGGTCTTAGTTCTTTTAGTTTGAGAATGGAAAAGTTCCGAGTGATACACGAAAAGGATTTACAAACAGCACTTCTTGAATAGATCTGGTAACCAAATTGTTATAATAAAGTTATTTTGATTTTTTTAGTTCTCTAGGTTCTGTGAATATTCCTTTAAAAAGCCTCATCAAAAGCAAAAGTCCAAAACAAGACAAAGATCTAGTTCTACTGGATGCTTCACAACGACCAACCAAGGTCAGCGTCTACGTGCTTGATATACATTAATGATATCCTACTTCCGGTTTCTTCCCGCGCTTTTATAGCAACTGAAGGCAGGCGCGTCAGATTTGCAATACATTAATTTTTCCCGCACTTTTTGGGAGCACGCGCATTTATATCCTGTCCCAGCAAAGGTGCTTCATCTCTTTTTTAAACGAATAAAAATAACAAAGAATGTCTACTTTATATCTAATTTACAGGGAAATATCCAGTTAACTATTGAGTATGACGCTCCACCTGAACCAGAAAAACAAGAGGAAGAAGATGAAGAAGAACTATATGAGGAAGAAGAAGAATCAGGTGCTGCCACTAAGCCAGGAGGCAAAAGGTACGGCAACATTTATACAAATGAAAACTCACATATAGACGAATTAAAACCAGTGTCCTTAAAAGCTGTTCATAACTTGTTCTCGTTTGTTTGACTTTAGATCAAGAAAAAGACGAAAACGAAGACAGTTATCAGATAAAGTGCAAGATTTTCAGGTCTTGTAGAGATTTAGGAGAATTTTGCTGCTGTCAAAAGTGTCAATAGTCCCCTTCACAGTTCCCTGTGTCATCTTGTAAGGTAGCCCTGCCTTTGCATACAAGCGAAACAAACGGTGAGCTTGCAATAATAGAGACATGTGAATAATTGTAAACTTTCTTTAAAAAGGTCTCTATCATTGCAAGCTCACCGTTCGTCTCGCTTCGATGCAAAGGCATGGCTACCTTTCAAGATGGCGCAGGGAACTGTGAAGGGGAATGTTAGCCGGCCTCAACTAAATGAAAATTTTCAAATATCTTATATATACATTCTGATTCCATCCTCTAGATACGCATTAAGGTGTTTGAAGCTCGTCAATTGTCGGGTAATAATATTCATCCATTGGTTCAAGTTAGTGTATCTGATGAAGAACAAGTTACACAAGCTAAGAAGTGTACAAACAGACCTACCTACAACAAGGTACGTTTAGAGCAAGTACTTTCCCACATTAGAATGAGAATTATCACTGAAATTACTATGTATTTTGAAGTTCTTAACGTTTCCCCCCTCTTTTTAGTCGTTTGCGTTCAACTTCCACGCGTCTCCTGCAGAGTTGTTTGATGATTATATCATGTTTGAGGTGAGTGCACTGTACTGATGCAAGTTTAAGAAAAAGAAAAAAATTATGAAGGTTTTGGCGAATTAAACATAATGCTTATGGTAGTTATAATGATGAGATGGTGGCGATGGTCATGTCATGCTGATAAATACTGAAGATGACAAGTAGATAGCGTTGGTGATGGTAATGGTGGTGTTAATGATGATGATGATGATATGATGGCGATGATGATAGTAATGATATTGATAGGTTAATATGATAGAAGTACGTGATAATGATGGTAAAATGGACACGAGTGAAAAACATCTGCGCATGCTCTGAATCCGTATGCAAATTAGTCAAAACATAAGTAAATGTGACTTTCAAACATGCCTTATAAATTGGAATCACAAAATGCCAAAACTTAGTGTCTATGCTTGAAACTTAAGGCTAATTCTTTCATATTGCGTTTGTTAAGACAGTATCTTGATCTGCAAAAGTATACTCTTTTTCGAACTTTTTTGTATACTTCAAGAAAACAAACGTTTATTTTCTCACTCAAACTCTTCAAAATTCTTAAAAAACGTGCTGAAATGCACGCATGCGCAAACTCTTTTCTCTAGTGTCGGTAAAATGGTTATGCTGGTGGTGTGATGATGATGATATGATGGCGAGGATGATTGTGGTGATGATGATAGACGCGTGATAATGATGGTGTTGATGGTTATGATGATCATTCACACATTGTTCTACCTATTATTTGTTTTTCGATTCAGGTGTTCGACTCTCTTAAATTCCGAGTGGATGAACTACTGGGGAGTTTTGAGGTACGTTAGTTATACTCAAATATCAATCTGAACAGTCTATATCATCAAGATCAAACTGTCGGAGTTACCATAACCATCTTATTAATGAAATGCTATATTTTGATTTCAGATCACTATTGGCGAGATTTACGATATGAAAGGTGAAATACCGACAGTTATTTCTACGCATTCTTGTTAGTGAAATGAAAGCCGAACAATATATGTATGTCTATCTTGTTAAAGGTCATTCTGCTATACGAAAATGGATGCTACTGAGTGGTCCAAGGGACACAGATAAAGATGAAGACGAGGAAAAGGTAATAAAGAAACTCAAGACTGATATAACCTAATGTAATTTGAAACATTCCTTTTATAGTATAAAGAGGCTTTGCACCATCACGTGATGGCAGCCATGACAGGAGGCACAACGAGCCGTTCTCCCTTGAGAAAATGAATTTTTTCTTATGTAAATCAGATCAGATTAGACCAGATTCAATTGTTCCTTGTCAAGGCTGCCATCACGTGATGATGCAAAGCCTCTATATAGGCTAGGTTAGGAGAAGTATATATGAAACACGAGAAAAGCTTTGAGATGACTTATTTTAGCTTAAAACGCTGCAATTAACATGAATTACACAAACAAAACTCGAATACTGATGAACATTTATCTGTCGTTCTATTAACCAAAATACTGGAAAAGAAAAAGGAGGAAGAGCAAAGCAAGTTGAAAGTCAAAAAGAAAACCAAAAAAAGACCCCGAGGGAGTGGAACACCAGCAGTAAGTTCTCACGAATAAACAGTTTATTTTTTCTCGTGCTGGTAAGCAGCAGCACTTTTAAGAGCATGAAAATGTTATATGATCATATTATGTTGCTCCAGTTTCGAGTTGTGATTAATATTCATGTGTTCCAGTGAAGGTCCGTGGAATTTCAAAGTGTTTGTATTGTTGAAGTTGTGTATCCTTTACTTTACCGTTGATATTTGTGAATATTTAGACACTGATTCGAGGCTAGCCTGTGCAAATGAGTCTGTAATCAAGGAACACAGCGGTAATTTGGAACTCGGAAAAGTTTTATATTACTTATTTCTACTTCTGATATCGTATTCACCTTCTACCCCAGGGATATTTGAAAGCAACGATCATTGTACTTGGGCCTGGTGATGAACCTCCGGTAGGTCACGTGATTCAACTTACGTGTCAATCAATGATATAAATCTGTAACAAACAAAGTATCCTTTTACCTTGGGCGTAATATTTTTCCATTTCAGACCACGTGTCATTCTCTTGAGAATAAGATTCTTTGTTTGAGCCGTACCCATATTTATATTCTTCTCGTGTGCAATCATTAAACAAAGAAATGATACTCTAGGGAATGACACATGGTCTGAAACATTACGTCCAAGCTAAAAGGGTCTACTACTCTGAAGTAATTTGCACAAATGTGATTTTTTTACAATTGTCTGGTGTTTCAGCCACCTTCTAAGCTTGCTGGAGAAGATGACAATGATGATGTCGAATCGTAAGATACTTATTTTTTACGTTTTACTTATTTTTCACGACATGAGCAGCAGGAATATTTGAGGCAAGACATGGAAAAGTGTTCACGTCCTTAATAATTCATTTCAATTTTTTGTTTCCAAGGAATCTTTTACGTCCTTCAGGAGTTGACCTTCAACCTGTAGTTTTCTCGGTGAAAATATTCAACGCAGAAGACATACCTCAAAGTAAGAAACGTTTTACTTCAGCTCTCTTGTGTTCGCTCTCTTCTAGCTATAGTTAATACAAATCTTTTCTTCATAGTGGATTCGGCGGCCATGCAGGGAATCAAGAAGTTCTTTGGTTTTCACAAGGTAAAAACTGATAAACCTACACTAGAAATTCAAATGCAATTTCATTTTCTTAGAACAATCTTCTTATTGCTATAGAGTGGTTTTCGATTCGTATGAGTGGGAAACTATACGTCCCCCCCCCCCCCCCCCCCCCCCCCCCCCCCACACCAAACTCAACCCCACAATTCAGTGCAGGATGCGTTTTCGTCACCAGTCTTCGCGGAGAGGAATTTTGAATATCTCTGAGCAACGTATGAAATGCTATCTGGGAGGAAAACCTTGAAAGCCTTGAAAAACAAATGAATAGCAGAGCTAGTAACGCTTAAAGCCAACCAACTCTTTTTTTTTCAGAGCGGAGATAAACTTGTTGATCCATATGCAGTCTTGACTTTCGCTGGTAAAAAGGTTTGTATGTATATGAACATGGTTATCATCCTATCCCGCTACAGCAACCCGATCTAGCTTCATATCTATCAAACCCTGAAAGAACCCAGCTTTGAGTTTATCAAAGTCAGGACACGGCTTACTCGCGGATCAAAAACTTCACATGAGCCGAACCTAATGACATCAAAGACGACCGCATTGTTATCTATTGTTTAATTAGGTTCGGCTAATGTTAAGTCCGACGTTTGACCTGAGCCTAACTTAAAATTGGGTTAATCGTACCTTGTGAAGAGTCCAGTCACTGAACACTCCCTGAGAAGACTGCAACTGGGGAAGTAAATAAAAGAGATCCCATTTATACAAATACGTGCGATCTTGACCACTTGTTAATAACATCCTTCGTTATACCTAACAGGTTGAAACATCCATAAAGTACAAAAAGGATAACCCTGAATTCAATCAGATTCTTCGTGTTCGATCTCGGGTAAGATATGTTCATATCTGCTATGTTTCTTGGTCAAATTTTTCACTATTATCCTTAGTAAACCACCCCCCCCCCCCTTTCCTTGCATTCTAAAACCTCTGTAATAGTCACCCCCCCCCTCCCCCTCCAAAAAAAAATTTCTGGATCCGCCACTGGATGGGCATGAAATGACGTAAAAATGAACTCAAGATCATTAACCTTTTTTTCTTCCTCAGTTCCCATCGATGTGTGATGTATTCAAGCTTCAGCTTTTTGACTGGTAACTCACGATTGCTTTCTCAACATTTAGGTTATACGCTAATTTCATTGCTTCAATCGCCTGTTGTATATATGTTTGCGCCCTCAGGGATCGATTAACAGAGGACGACTGTATTGGCACTGCTTACATATCCATACCAGAAATATCAGGAACAGGCGACGAAGGTATATAAGCCATGGTTGAAATTATCTAAATCATTTTTTAGACTGAATAGTATGTTTTATTGTATTTTATTCAGGTTTCCTACCGACGTTTGGTCCATGTTTCGTTAACTTCTACGGCTCGCCTAGAGAATTCTCTGAACTTCCTGATGAATTTGATGACCTTAATTTTGGAAAGGTAGTTTATGCATGAATTGTCCTCGTTGTTTTACGAGGGTAGAGCAGGGGCGTACGAGTGTAACCGGCGGCAAGGCGCTCAGCTATGAATCAGATTGCAAGTGGTTTTGACAAAAGAATTTATTGAAAAATTCACACAACTTTACAATACATGAAAAAAAAACGGGAACGAGATTACAGGATATCTCTTTACATCGTAGAGAATTCCTTGTCTTGATATGTGCAACGTCTTCAAGAACTTTTACTACACTGATTTAAGCTTAGTTTGGGCCTACTTTTATGGGAAAACCTGCATTCTTAAGACCTTACACATCCTACGCAATGTTGCACGCCCTAGGCGCAAACAGGATGTCCCAAACACGAACTTACGTAAACAAGCGCCAAACCTAGGCATGACTCACTGTAATGTAATTACGTACGGAAATTATTTCTTGCTTACGCATTTTCCACGCAAACAGTTAACTAAAGAATTACATTCCTATGTGTACACGAGGCATTCCTAATTAAAAATATAGATTTATGACTAAATAATTACTGTCCAAAATAGTGTCTTTTGACTCTGTCACACTTGCCCCTCCTTTTTGTTTGCTTCGTCCTCGAGCAAATTCAGGAACAATGATACGCAGGTGGACTCGTCAGTGCTGAAGTGCGGATCTTGGAAGATTATAGAGGTTGCTGTGTTGGCCTGCCGTTGTCCTTGTGGAACGTCGGAGTACAGGTGCAGCCAGTTCTTCCTCAGACGCATCATCACTATCATCATCATCATCAGGTTCAGCTGGTTCTGTCATTGGTTGAAAGGCGATTGTCATTCCTCCAATGTCATCTTCTTCATCTGATGATTCTGGCGATGCAGTACATGTTTGTCTAGACCTGTCAGCTTGCCTGTGTCGTCCTCGTATCTCCAGCATTGGTCTTGGACACACTTGCATTTCTCCTTGACTAACAACTTTATCTCCTCCATGTCCATCAGCTCTTTCAACGACATATGTATTGTTGTCTCTTTGTTCGACGATTTTGTACACTTGGTTGTCCCATTTATCTTGAATCTTGTTTCTTCCTCTGACTTTACGGTTGCGAAGGAGTACTCGCTCTCCAACTTGTAGTGGTTCGGCCAGTGCTCTGCCCTTCTGGTCATGGATCTTCTTTCTGACGGTAGCAGCTTCCTTCAAGTTTTGTGTCACAGTGGTATAAGCTTCTCGTAGACGAGTCTGGTGCTTGGTAATCCATTGCTGGTTGTCTACTGTCACTTGTCTGTCATCATCAGGAAGTAGAATGTCCAAAGGTAGCTTTGCATCTCTACCAAACATCAGGTAGAAGGGTGAGTATCTAGTCGTTGCATGTGGCGTAGCATTATAGGCGTAACATAACTCTTTCAGGTGTTCAGGCCACCTTCTTTTCTTTTCTGCTGGTAGAGTTCTTAGAAGCTCATGTAGTGTACGGTTGAATCTTTCGCACTGCCCATTTCCTTGAGGATGATAGGGGGTTGTCCTTGACTTCTTAATTCCATACACTGCACACAACTCCTTGACTAGTTCTGCCTCAAATGACTTGCCTTGGTCAGAGTGTATTCTTTGGGGGATTCCATACACAAGGAACCATTCTTTAATCAGGGTCTTGACTACGGTTGTAGCTTTCTGATCACGGGTAGGTACAGCAATTGTAAACTTTGTGAACACATCTGTTAACACGAGGACATTTTCTCTTCCATCTGTTGCAGGCTCAAGCAAGGTAAAATCCATCGCTAGCACTTCCAATGGCCTAGTAGCTAGTAGGCTGCCCATCGGCGTCTTGACTGGAAGGTAGGATCCTTTGGCAATGACACATCTTTCACAATTTGAGATCCATTGCTTCACATCTCCTTGCATACCGGGCCACCAACATCTTTTCCTCAAGAGCTGTTCTGTCCTGTCTTGTCCTTGATGTCCACATTGATCGTGCGCACCCTTCAGTACTTGTGATTTCATTGATGTGGGGAGTAGCAGTAACCGAAGCTCACTTCCCTGTCCGACTCCTGTACGGCGGTAGAGAACTCCATGGCTTTCCTCAATCCTGTTCCAGTGACTAAGCAACTTCCTTGTATCCCTTGTCTCTTGTTGGCTTTGCCTTTTACTTGGCCGACGTCCAAGGTTTCGGTAGTGGAGGAGACGACTGATACATGGGTCCTCCTGCTGTAGTCGTTGGATCTCTGTGAGAGGTGTGGTTGGGAATGAGGTTGCTTGCTCCTCCAGCGCACTTGTCTCTGTGTTGCTTATGAACGCTGCTGATACCATCAAATGTTGACGTACCTCTTCTGGTAGGTCTGTAGTATTGGTAGAATAGGCTAGTGTACTTCTTACTTCAACTGTGGTTGGTTCTTCATCTCGGTTGATGCGACTTAGAGCATCTGCATTCTGGTTGTGACGTCCAGGGCGATACTTGATGGTGAAGTTGAAGTTTGCTAACTCTGCAGCCCACCTCTGCTCCACAGCTTTCAGCTTACTCTTTGACTGTAGGTATGTCAGCGGGTTGTTGTCTGTGTAGACGACAAACTTCGATCCCAGCAGGTACTCCCTGAACTTCTCACATACAGCCCACTTCAAGGCTAGTAGTTCCAGCTTCCTCGATGAGTAGTTCTCCATGTTTCGCTCTCCACCTCTCAGGCCTCGGCTGGCATAAGCGATCACTTTGACTCTTCCGTCCTGTTCTTGGGACAGCACGGCTCCCAATCCTTCGTTGGACGCATCCGTCTCTAGGATGAAGGGCTTGGTGTAGTCCGGGTAGGCCAGCACTGGTGCTGAGGTTAGTAGATTCTTTAACTTGTTGAAGCTCTTTTGGCATTCTTCTGTCCACAGTACGCCAATCTGCTTCCGGGTGGTCTTGTTACTTCCTCCGCTCCCGAGCTCAGCAACTAACTTGTGCAGCGGACCTGCCACTTGAGCGAACTTGGGGACAAATCTTCTGTAGTAAGACGCGAAACCAAGGAATGATCGCACATCGCGCACTGTCTGGGGAACTGGCCACTCGTTAACTGCCTTTGTCTTTTCAGGGTCTGTCTCGACACCGTCAGCAGAGACCACGTGCCCCAGGTAGGACACCCGATCTCTGAAGAGTTGACACTTGGTTGGTTCAACCTTTAATCCATGATGCTTCAGCTTACTGAATACCGTTTCCAACCGCTCAAGATGTTCTTCAATGGTGGATGAGAAGACTATGATGTCGTCCAGATAGACCATCAGGGTGCGAAGTATGTCCTCTCGGAAGACTCCTTGCATCAACCTTTGGAAGGTCGCTGGGGCATTCTGTAGTCCAAACGGCATCCGAGTGTACTGAAACAAACCCATGGGCGTTGTGAACGCAGTCTTGTGCTGATCATCAGGATGGACTTCAACTTGATTGTAGGCTGATGCCAGATCTATGGTGGAAAAGTACTTTGCGCCACGCAGTGCCTCCAGTGATTCCTCTATCCTTGGTAGGGGGTACTGATCACGCTTGGTTTTCTGGTTCAGCTTCCGGTAGTCGACGCACATCCTCAAGGCTCCAGACTTCTTTCGTACAAGCACTATTGGGGAGGCATAGTTACTCTCACTTGGACATATCACTCCTTTTTCTAGCAAGTCTTGTAGATGCTGTTGCACCTCCTGGTATTGGTTTGGAGGAATCCTTCTGTAACGCTCTGTGACAGGCACATCATCGTCTGTGTAGATGCGATGATATGTTGTCTTTGTACAGCCAAGGTCCTCCTTACATGAAGCGAACACCTCTTCATTTCTTTCGAACATCTGGAGAGCTTTCTCCCTCTGAAGTTCCGTTCCGGGGAAATGTTCCAGGGTAATCCCGTGAGGGGGTGTCTGTATCCTTTGCCAACGTACTTTGCCCACAGCTTCCCGTTGGGGTGGCATCTGAGGGTCAGCACTAAGGTTACAGCACACTGTCACCATGTTATTCTCGTGTAGGAACTCCAACTGCTCTCCTCTCTTGACCATCTCTCCCTCTCGCACAATTCCAATCCGCGTCCTCGGCTTTAGCCATATGTCCTTTGCCGTCTGGTTGGCAACTCTGACATAGTAACACGTCTTGGTAGTATCCACGAGAGTACTGGCCACGGTGAGGTTTCCTTCTACTGGTACACCAAGGGGTTCGATCACAGCATCAGTGCCCCATGATGGGCCTGTGACCAAGATATCAGATTCTGTGAAAGCAGGGACCCAGACTTTGTCTGAGCCGGCTACTTTCACGAACCCAGTTTTACGTTTACTCTTCTTCTCTTCATCTTGCAGGATCTGTTGGTATTGGGGCACCTGCCCAAGAACGTTGGTTCCCAGTAGGCCAGGTACCCTCCTCTGCATTACTGTAGTGGCTGCTGTGTCCTTCGTGATGAAGATGCCGCACCCAGGGGCCACCACTCCTCCAACCTCTACTGTAGCGACGATATATCCAATGTAAGGGATGTCCAAACCGTTAGCTCCTCGCAGCTGCAGTAATCTTGTTTCAGGGTGTAGGTCTCCTAGGGTTGGCTGTAGCTTTTCCCTGTAGAACGACTCGGTGATGAGGGTAACCATGGAGCCCGTATCCACTAAGCTTTTCACAGGTACTCCGCCAATCCTCGCCACCACTGTGGGACTTGTCCCGACAAACTTTTCGTTCTGAAAAAGAGAATTAGAGCCACTACAGTTCCTCTCCACGGCGTGGCTCACTGCCGTGGAGAGCTGGAGTTTGACTCCTTCTGTGGTGCTGCTGGTGCCTTGTCTTTCAGGGGCTTTGGGCAGTTCGGCCGAAGATGTCCAAGCTCGTGGCAGTTGTAACATCTCCTCGGACCACGTGGGGGACTTCGTGGTGGTGATGGGCTTGCTAACTTCATGGTAAGTTGGGTTAGCAGCTTCTGCTGCCCATCCAGCAATTTTTGTTGCTGCATGAGCCTCTCCACCAGGGCCTTCTGTCCTGCTGTAAGCTCTTGGATGGCATTTACTTGGTTGCTCTCCACCAACACCTCCTTGGCTGCTGCATGGCGATGTGCTCCTCTATCTGTGTCTTCCGAGCTACGATAGGCCTCTTGCCTCACCTCGTTGAAGGTCTTCTCGGGATGTTCTCTGATATAGCGCTTGAGATCCCTGCGCAACAGGTTGTCACGCAAGTTCTCAACGAATGTGTCTCTGAGGTTCTGGTCCTTGTTTTCCAGGGCTCCTACGTGTACTCTGGTTATGTGCTCCGCCATCGACATCAGGGCATGGGCAAAGTCCTGGATGGGCTCCCTGTCACCTTGTTTTCTGGCGAAAAACCTCTGGAGAAGCTGGGTCTTGGTGAGCTTCTCTCCGAAGACGTCTCTCAGAATCCTGAAGAAACCCTCCGGGTCTGTCCAGTCATCCGCAGGCCTTAGTCGAACTTCATCTCGAGCCGCTCCTTCTAAGCTATGGTACAGGAAATCCACCGCCTCTTGAGAAGTTAACTTCTGGGCAGCCACAGACCTCTGTGCATCCGCTATCCAGTCTTCAAGCACCTTGTCGTCTCTGCCACCAGCATACTTTCTCAGCTTCTTCTCCCTTGGCACTGTCACTTTCACCACTGGTGCAGGAAAAGGTTGGGCAGGGGGTCCTCCTTCAGCCTGCATGCCATCCAGCTGTGCCTTGAGTGCAGCCAATTGCTCTGTGAGTGCAGCCACAGCTTCTTCTGCCATGATTTCAGTCTCGTTCCCGTTGGTAAATAATCAGTAACTACTAATGTCAACTTTCTTGCAATCCCACTTCTGACACCAAAAATGTAACCGGCGGCAAGGCGCTCAGCTATGAATCAGATTGCAAGTGGTTTTGACAAAAGAATTTATTGAAAAATTCACACAACTTTACAATACATGAAAAAAAAACGGGAACGAGATTACAGGATATCTCTTTACATCGTAGAGAATTCCTTGTCTTGATATGTGCAACGTCTTCAAGAACTTTTACTACACTGATTTAAGCTTAGTTTGGGCCTACTTTTATGGGAAAACCTGCATTCTTAAGACCTTACACATCCTACGCAATGTTGCACGCCCTAGGCGCAAACAGGATGTCCCAAACACGAACTTACGTAAACAAGCGCCAAACCTAGGCATGACTCACTGTAATGTAATTACGTACGGAAATTATTTCTTGCTTACGCATTTTCCACGCAAACAGTTAACTAAAGAATTACATTCCTATGTGTACACGAGGCATTCCTAATTAAAAATATAGATTTATGACTAAATAATTACTGTCCAAAATAGTGTCTTTTGACTCTGTCACACGAGCCTGTGGCACTCGTTCAATGATGAACTTAGAAGTCGAGTTTTTCGAAGGGAGCAAAACCAGAAAAATATTACCCTCGAAGCACAGGAGAGCACAAACAAGTAACTCTACTTACATATGATGGCGAGTCCGGGGGGTGAACCTATGAGCACCGTGGTCAGTGGTTGATGAAATTAATAGCTCGCATGCGCAACGACCGTTCTTCCTATATATTATAATAAAAATACTCAGTATGAGAAAGATGATGATGATGCTATGGTTGTAATTTTTAGGGCGAAGGAGTTGCATACAGAGGACGAATGATGGTTGAGATCGCTACAGAGCTTGGCGAAGAAGTCGAGAAAGAAGTGGATAAAATAAGCTCCCAGGATGTTATTAGGACCCAGGTAATGTTCAAATAAGATAATTAATGATCCATCTCGAAATTTACTTTGCTGATGCCACCGTGTTGAGGACTTGGCTCTTGGCAACACGGAATCTATGGAACATCTATCTCTCTTCCTTGCCAACAACTATTAAGCGCTTTGGCGGACAACACTGAATCGATGGAACATCCAGTCTTCTTCACATTACTTCTTGATGCCGCCGTGTCTAATCGTAGGCGGGCACTTTTTCCTCTGACGAGGCCATGTTCAGAAACTTGAATGTGATCCTTGCATGTAGGTTCCATCCTGTTTAGAGACTTGGTGCCGACCCACAGACCAAGCAAACTGACCATGACGACCTACCATAACATTTTATTTTTTGACTTTTCTCTTATGTAAGTTATATTTTTACTGTTCCACTGTAGCCTCTGCTTCGACGTTGTAAGTACAAACTGTTTGCTTGTTTCTACGAGGCCTCAATGGTGTCAGAAGTGGACGGACCTGTAGAATTTGAAGTCAGCATTGGTAAGCTTCACTTAATGCAGTTATATATCTTAAAGGCTCCGGTTTGGAGCTGGCTCTCATGAGCCTTAATCCTTTTTAGGTCGCCCTCAAAAAAGTTGGAATTAAAGAAAGAAAAATTGAAACAAATTTAAAATAATTAGTTGTGATATTTAACTTTACGTACTCCTACGAAGAACTAGCTACAAAGCATCCAGAACGTCAGAGTATACTTCCAAACTTTTTACGAGGTGTTGAGTAACGCCTCCGTGGTTTAAGTCATTTAAGTTTCCTTTTTATTTACTTCTTGTATGCGAAACACCAACCCTGTCCCAATTGCAACTAGTAACCACTTGTCATTCTTATTCGCTTGTTGTATTCAAAACACCAACACAGTCCCAACTAGTAACCACTAGTCATTCTTATTTACTTAATGTATTCAGAACACCAACGCAGTCCGTCCCAACTAGTAACCACTAGTCATAATCGGTTTTGAACTCGGGGAACTGATATCAATAACTTTACCTTCAAGGTAACTATGGCAACATGATGGACGAATCAGTGGCTCCTTCCAATACGCCGCCTTGTAATGCTGTTTACGATGGCTGCAGCTACTATTACCTTCCGTGGAGCAACAATAAACCGTGTGTCTGCGTGGAAAGCTACTGGGAAGACATTGCTTTCAGGCTAGAGCCACTAAATGCGCTGGAAAGGATTATCAATCGACTGGTGAGGCAATAGAGTGGTCGAACCTTTATTAAGCGACCACCATTGAAAAAGTTTCAGGTGGTCGATAAATAGGGGTTTACAACTCAGTCAAAGAAGAATTTTCAGGTGGTCGACAAATAAAGGTTTACCACTAAGTCAAGGTATAAATGTCATTTGGAAAAAATCCGCTTTGGGACTCTGTCAACCCGACCGGTCGCTAAATAGAGGTTGATCACTTGATCAAGATATTAATGCGCAAAAAATCCTTTGAAACTTTAATAATCCGACCGGCCTTTAATAAATGTTCGCTTAATAGAGGGACTGTAATAATTTAACTGGCCTTAAACAATCATTTTGTTCGTAATTTAATTGAACAGGAAAAGAAGTTGCAAGCTGTGCAAGAAAGAGTTGCTGAGAAACAACCTGCAAAGGACATTGCAACGGCAATTTTTGAAATTCTTGACCAACTGATCGCAGACTGCACGTAAGTTAATAATAGTTTACTAAGAGACTGGCCATGGCAAGGGTTTGCAAACGAGACTATAAGAGATGCACAAACACTGTAAGAGATAAGAGGTAGTAAAAGATTAGCAAAGGCTGTAAGAGTCCACCATGCAGTAAACTGGGGTGGGATTTCCCATTCTATTTAGGAAGTGAAATACAACTAATTCAAATACATTGTCGGTCGGAGATCCGAAATTTGACTGAGTGTTTTCTCGTTAAAAATTCAAAATACACTTAACCAGACAATTTGCCAGCGCAGGCCATCGCTTGAAGTTGGCATACCTAGATATTAGGCAGATTAAGATTCCCGTTTTGCCTTCCCGCAAACGGCAAACATGACCACGTTCCATCGTTTCCCTACATTTCACTTTACCTTTTTTAAACCTTCTCACCAAAGACAAGTATTCTTTTGTTTATCTACTACTTGGAGATTTTTGAGATTCCTTTTCACTAATTTTAAACGGAATTTTGGAAGAATGGTCAACTGACTCTTAAACTCTCTATTAACTTGTTGCAAACTACAAAATCTATTTCGGTCACAGATTCAGATGTCCAACCGACACCTTTTCTATGAAATAGTTGTATATTCGTGTCAGATTGTGAAAACCAACGAATCTGGGATGATTGGAATTAAGAAAGTACGAGACAGACGGTGGTACACTGTAAAAACAGGTGAAAGCAGTGCAAGCAGTTCTAGATACTGTTAGTGACTGTTACCTTTAAAATATGAATAAGCGTCCATCGTTGATGAGGATTACAAAATGCATATGGAAGAAACAGAAAGAGCTGTACCTGATTTTCGTCTTCTAGGGGATTACTGCCAGCTCCAAAAGGACGCTTCAACCTGCTGGATAGAAAGATTAACAAGCAAAGACAGCAAGAAATGGTAAGAGAATCCAAAGGTCTATAGATAGGCCTGTTTAACTTAGGCGTAACTCTTTCCCTTGAACAACATTTCTTCTAGGTTTTAACTTAGGTTAAAACCTAGATGAACAGTGCGCTCTAAGATGCATTTCGTCTAAATTATTTCTTTGTTCAGTTTTCTTCTTATATTCATGTTATGGATATTTTCAGCAATA
Organism: Actinia tenebrosa; assembly: GCF_029948245.1. Lineage (NCBI taxonomy): Eukaryota > Metazoa > Cnidaria > Anthozoa > Actiniaria > Actiniidae > Actinia > Actinia tenebrosa. Next base: position 10,833,552 of record NW_028292572.1, read on the forward strand.
TATAGCAACAGAGGCAACTGCATTGAAGGAACACGCTACTGATATACAAACAACTCTCAACACGATACAAGGATATTTGGACTCTCTACGTGATTTACTTATCGAGGTAAGTACGTCACGTAATACTCGCAATATATAGCAAACAGGACGTCACGCGTGACAAGTTGACAGTTTTGCACAATAATCCATACCCAGATTGCAGGGTTGGCCTATGCTTCTTATACACGCGTAGAATATGTGACTACTTAATGTGCAATGATTATTGTCTTCTAGCCTCAGAACTGCATCCCTGACGTCATTATTTGGATGATCAGTGGGGCAAACAGAATTGCTTACCACAGGGTTCCCGCCCATGAAATATTGTATTCACCTACTGAAGAAGGGCGTGGTAGAAACTGTCGGAAAACAATGGAGATCTTATTCAAGGTATTACGACGGATATATTATTACTACCATCACCATCAGGTCATCCATAACATTATCATCATCAACAACAATCATCTCCAGTATCACCATCACCATGGCCGGTTTTATCGATATCATCACCATCATCATCTTCATCATCATCAACATCATTACTATCATTATCAAGTATAATCACCATCTTCATCATCATCCTCGTCAACATCACCATCATTATCAAGCATTATCACCATCTTCATCATCGTGAACATCACCATCATTATCAAGCATCATCACCATCTTCATCATCATTATCATCACCATCATTATCAAGCATCGTCACCATCTTCATCATCGTCAACATCAATCATCATCATTAACACCATCACAATCTCCATTCCAATAGTCATCATCATATATCACGTTTTTCTATCGTAGTATCCTGGTAAGAAAGCTCTGGATCACAAAGACCATCCAGAACTCCCAGCGGTCGTCAGACTACAAATGTGGTTTGGCCGAGAGGAACATCAAGGGGACTGGAGTGGAAGGAAGCACGCTGATCACGGAGAATTCTGCATTTATGCTGAAACTGTAAGTTATACATAATGCAAACTGATATATAAATGTGTAATTTTCGATGGTTTTGCATCTACACATGACAACCCGCACAGCGTTTGCAAGACGTTACGATCGTCGGTCCCCAGAAATTAAAAGTTAAAATTATGCAGGATATGCAGGTTAGTTTTAAAAGTAACCAAACGCAATGAGCTACCATTTTAGATTTTTTCCTTCAGCTTTTCTTGTTCTTTTTTGTTCATCATCTTGTGAAGGAACCATCGATTGAGGAATAGAGTCCAATAACCGTAATAATATTTCAATAATATTGTTTATTTTTGTCGCAGTACGAGAATGAGATGTCAGTAGCAGGATTTTGGACCAAGAAAATGCTACCACGACCTGGTTTTTCTAGTGTCAACGGCGAAGTATGTATTCCAATCAATATGATAATGTCATGTCTCTTTCTTGGTGTCGGCATATAAGATTAGAAGAAAATATTGATATAACCTTTGCTGTAATTGTCCATCTTGTTATCATCTGTTTCATGTTTAGGTTCCACTCGCGAAGGATAAGTTCAAAGCTCCTGAAGGTTGGAAGTTTGATGGAGATTGGTTCAAGAATCCTGAGTTAAGGTTGGTTGTTAGAGTTATCATTATTATCTATTTTCTTGATGCACTATACTCTATAGAATGAGTGGTGCATCACCTTTTGTTATCCGAGTGTTTAGTATTTGATAATCAGCGAGATCAATGCCATTCCAATGCCCTGTCAGCCCTACCTAGTCTGAGGGCGTGTGGACCTTTTCGCCAGTCATGCATCAATTCTGTCAGCGTATTAAAGAACTTGTGAGAGCAGCAGCCCTCCTTACTGGCAAAGTTGTACTTCGACTTTCGACCTTAAAAAATACGATTGAGCTAATGACCTAAACTCTACTTTCAAAATGGAAAAATAGCTATCATTTAAGCGTTAACCCTACTTGTTTTGCCCTTGGAGTATTTGTTAGTATTAAATCAGGTGCCTGTGAGCATTAATTGTAACTCTTATTCATTTTAACCTGGCAGTATGGCGCTTGACAGCGACTCTGGTCACAAGTTCTTTCTTCAAGATGTCTTTGAGAACGAGTCCCGTATGATCCCAGGAGGAGCCTGGGGCAAGGCTTCTGTCCCATGGACCAACGTGGTATGTAACACATCATGGCTGCGTGGGTTAATTCACTCCAAATTCAAAACTGGATGGGTTTATCGTTTGTCAATAAGTCTTTCATCAAGCGATGCAACACTTCTTTTGCTTTTTTAAGGGTTTCGTACGGTCTAGGTAATCCATAAAATATTTATTCCATTGAAGAAAATAGAGGATATTACATGGGCGCGCGGAGATACGAATTTTATCTTCGAGTGTTGAAAAGATTTTCAACACGAAAAGATAAATTTCGTATCTCCAAGCGGCCATGTAATATTCTGTTTATTATATGATTATCAATGAAGTATGTTTTGGCTTTTTCAGGCAATTCTTTCCGTGTATTTTTGAATATCCATCGCAATGGTGTTATCTTCACACGTGAAAATAACATGTTATTTTCACGTGTGAAGATATCAATTTTTCGAAATAGAGAAAAATAGATATTTCATTGGTAATTATATAATAAAAATGGTTAACTAATTGTCATTTAGTTTTTATCTTATATTTTGTGTATAGCAAAACGACCCCTCTGAAGGACCAGAAAATATAAAATGCCCGCCAGGATGGGAGTGGAGTTACGACTGGCAGATTGACATCAACAGAGCCGTCGATGAGGAAGGTACGCACAAGTCTAGTAAGAACACTTCCAATATTACTTAGATTTGCAAGGTAGAAAACAATCATGTGTTACAAAAGTCACCAGTAAAAGTCAATAGTCAAAAGTCACTAGTAAAAGTCAATAGAATATTATAAAATAATACCTTACCGATATCAATCCGGCTGCCACATCAACCATATAATTTCCAGGAAATTTTATGCAAATCTTCTGACTGCCAATGGCAAGTTTTCGGCATGCATTCTGACAAAGAATGTTTCAAAATTAAGGTTGTACACACTAAAACCTTTACCATCCAGGATGTTTCTAATGTAACAATCTATTCCTAAGTGATATATTTTAAGAATACCTTTGTTGTCCATGCATAATTCTACTATAGGCTGGGAGTATTCAGTTGATGTCTCGTACGGAGCGTATGGACCAATACAGAAGGCGTATCATCTTGTACGTAGAAGACGGTTAGTCAGAAACAGGGAACTAAAGGATCCTAATGCTGCAGTCAAGAAGGTAAACTACATCTTGATATACATGATAGGATTGGTTTTTGGTCCTTTATGGTGCTCCAAGAAGATCAGGCTTTCGATCCCTGGTTCGCCTCTCAGCAAAGACGAACTGAGTAGCCAGTTATTAGCTAACTTAACAGTCAAGTGCACTTTCAAGTAGTTTTTTACTTTCTTGTTTAGAAAGTTAGAATAAGCAACTTAAGACTTATCAAACCGGTGAAGTATAGTAAAATGAAGAGGGAGTAAATATTTCTCAAAAAAGTGCACGTATTTTCCAGCAGAAGTTTAGTAATATTGTGCCAATATTTTGGTGCATTTCCAGGCTGAGATAGCAGAATTTGCTAAGGAAGGATGGGAGTACGCAAATCTCTTCACCACAAGATTCCACGCCAAGGAAAGAAAGATGGATTTCGTGCGAAGACGTAGATGGCACAGAAAGATGGTGATGGTTGGCGGTCAAGAAACTCCTCCTGAACTGCCACCAATCTTCGTGATGCATGTGGATGGAGAGGTAACTAGTAAATCTCTGAATCAGTTTTGTTCTTCTTCCTCAAATTGTTACAGTTAAAGAATAGTCCCCTTTACAGTTCCTTGCGCCATCTTGAAAGGTAACCGTGCCTTTGCATAGAAGCGGACAAAAGGTGAGCTTGCAATGATAGAGACAATATGAATAATTTTTCAAAGTGTTAAAAAAGGTCTCTATCATTGCAAGGTCACCGTTGTCCTCGCTTCAATGAACACGCACGGTTACCTGTGCAGGGAACTTTGAAGTGGACTATTACATCTTGGTTTTCCTTTTCTCGTTTTGTTTTGTTTCAGAATGACGCTAAAAGCTGCATTCGCAACATGCCAAGAATGTTTGTGACATTCAAAAGTTAGTATTATCATTTATCTTTTTGCAATTTGAACCTTCGCTTTTTACAATAATCACGATATGGATCTATTATGTCTTCCCTTTTTTATTGTCCCAGAACCTCGTAATTTTCAGTTGTGGGTTTATTTGTACCAAGCACGTGACCTTCTGTCCAAAGATGAGAGCGGCATGAATGGTATGTACACTGATATCTCTATGAAGCAATTCCCTCACTACACTAGGCGGACCGCACGTTGCTAGAAAAATTCAAGACTGTAAAACAAGCGTATCTCTATTCAGCGGAAACATCTGTGTATTAAGTGGAAACCAGGCAAGGTCCGAAAGGTGTCCGTTTAATACACGTACCACAATTAATAACAGTAACAACAACAACAACAACAACAACAACAACAACGAAAACAGCAGCACCAAGAACACAACAACAAGCAACAACAACAAGCAGGAAGAACAACTTCAGCAGCATCAACAACGGCAACAACAATGACAACAACAGCGGCAACACAACGACAACTGTAGACATGAATGTAATTGACCATATTTTTCTTGTAGATTGTTATGTAAATGTGGCGTTTGGTAAGCAAAGCCAATGTACCGAGGTACTTACCCAGACTCTGTGTCCATGCTGGGACCAGACACTGATCTTTGATGATGTGGAAATACATGAAAGTCTGGATGACATTGTTGCGCATCCGCCACAAGTCTTTCTGGAGTTCTTTGACAAGGACGCCTTTGTAAGATAATTGACTGAAGTTTTCTCTTTGAATAGACCGCTATAGGTCGAGTAAAATGCTTTCTCGTGACTTTGTCTAGAATAAGATTCATTGCTTGATTTTTATCCATTTTTATCCATTTTTATCCATTTTTATTTACGTGTCTTCTCGTGCACGACCGTGTTTATCAATTCACCAGGGAAAAGATGATTATATTGGCAGATGCAGCCTCCTTCCCGTGGTCAGATTCCATGGACATCAAATCCCTGAGCCCAGCCTGGAGTGGAATGATATCTATGTTGGAGCGACTCGACAAGGTCAAGTTCTTGCTGTCTGTGAGCTTTTTCTGGTAGGTTCTTTTGAGCCAGCTGTACACTAGATACATTTTCCATATCTTTCGTTTGCGTTGTCTGATAAAAACGAGAAATATTTGTGGCCGTGGGGTTCTCTGAACCTCCCTAAGTTAGGGGTACTCATTACTAAATCGCTAATGTTACATGGAATACAGAATTTGATGCTTTAATATAGATGTGTTGCACCATCACGTGAAGGCAGCCATCTTAGATGGCAGGAGCAATACAATCGTTTTACATAAGTAAGACTTCAATTCCAAAGAGCAAAGGGATTTTATTTTTCCATCTAACCACAGGCAGTCCATACTGTATCAATGGGTGCCGGTACGTGATGGTGCAAAACATCTATACGAGCCTTTCCACCAAAATTTCATCTAAGGCCCACCGTGTATCGTAAGGTAACTTTAGAAATAAAATAAAATCAGTCGTGAATGTACGTTAATGACATTTGTTCATTGTTCTAAACAGGACGAAGGATCAGAACTTCCCTTTACTCCACTCCAGCGAGATGAAGTGTTCCAAGTAAGAGATGGTGTGAGACCAGAGACACAAAGAGCAGCCATCGAGGTAATGTATACTTAAACATTTAAATCTGAGCAAAGCAAAAGATCTTATCAGATCTTTTAAAATTTCGCACGATGAAATTACATCATAGTAGAAGTAAAATAAGTAAATAAAAAAGGGGAGTCCTCGACTTCATTTAGCCGTCAGAATGCATGAACGTTCACCCTTTTTACGGTATAATATTTTGCTTTATCAAAACATTGGAATGACTTCATGACGATGAGCGTGCGGGCACTAAATTAATGCTTAGAAAGGATGCGCGTGAACAATGCAAGTGAACGTCCTTAAGAAAACGAATACTGGTAATGGACTAGACATTTTCCATTTAAGTTCCACAGGCACCCCAACTGGCGTATTTTATTTTAGATCTAAAGTAATAGCGTTCTGAATTGTCTACTTTATTCAAAGGTACTATCGTGGGGAGTAAGAAACATGAAAAAGTTCGAGCTTACCAACGTGACGTCACCGTGCATCGAGTTTGAATGTGGTGGATATGTGACGTCATCAGCTGTAATTAAAAACACCAAGAAAAATCCAAACTTTGATCAACCTGCTTTACCAAGGGTGATCATGGTAAGTTCGTTGCTGACTAATAATAAATCAACCAATTGTTTTGAATGAAGCCGTTATTATACTGCATGAGGCCTTAGCTCTTTAGTCTTAATAATGGTCAGTGGCTGTACGTTATTATACTGAGCCTTTAGTGCTTGGGACTTTATGGTCAGTGGTTGGATGTCATTAGTTTTACTGAGCCCTTAGTGCTGTGTACTTGTGGTCAGTGGTTGTACGTCGTTATAGTACCATTTCTAACAATCGAGGGGTGCTCTTCCAAAACACTTTGTAATTTCGAAAAACGTTTAAAAACGTTTCGTACGTCCTGAAAATAATGAGAAATCTGTCAAAAGATTCATTACGGTTGTCAAAGAATTCAGACTGCATGATGAACAGGTCACAAAAACTATTTCAGTCGAATACTTACTTGATGTACTTGTTTTTGTCTTGCTACAGCACCTGCCAGTCAAGGAAATCTACTGTCCACCAATCAACATCCGTGTTCGTGACAACAGAACCTTTGGTCGTCGTCCAGTAGTTGGTGTTCATTCAATCAAATCCTTGGCACCATATAAATGTACCATGCCTGTCAAATCTACGGGTGCCGCTGCTGGGATACCCAAGAAACGTACGTAAGAAAACAATCACGATATTTCAGTGGAAGAACAATTTACTCTTAGGATATTCTAAGTACTTGTGTCCATTTTGTTTAAATCATTTTCTCGTCTCTTCTTCTACAGCTCCTCGTACTACATCTACGTCGAGTCAGCAGTCACATGTCGTTACCATGACACCAGAACAGCACCACGAAATACAAAAGAAACAAAAGGTGCATATTTAGCCATAATGATGCAGAAACTAATTCCATGGCAACATGACTTGACAACAAAGTCCCGTGAAACACATACCGTTTCTATGGTAGCCATGTCAAATGTCGTTTGCTTGGTAACATATATAAACCATAGTGTAACCAAGACTGCACACTGCTGTCAAAACAAACCTCGTTTCTTTTTTCCAGGAAGCGGACGCTAAGATCGACTGGTGGTCCAAGTTTTATGCATCGATTGGTGACGTCGAGAAAGCTGGCACGTATCTTGAACAGGGATATGAAACTATGACGGTAAGTAAGCTATCAATCAGCTAAATGAACACCTCGTCATAAATCTCTTTATTAGCCCTCAGTGAAGGGCAAACTGACTTAAAATGCAGAAAACTAGAGTCAAAGTTGGAGCACACTTTCAGGTAAAAAGGAATATTAACTTCGATGATTTGTCTTCGATTTAGATCTACCAAACACAGCTGGAGAAGGTTGACAAGTTTAAAGGATTTAATGACTTTATCATGTCATTTCCTCTTCGCCGTGGGAAGCAAGATTTAGACGATGATGAAGAAGAGGATGAAGACTCGAAAGCAGGAGAGTTCAAGGTATAGTTTTGTCCTCACTTATAACCGTTAAACGTGTCATTGCTCGTATTAGAGAGTCTAAGCTTCTCGTTTACGTCAAACGTGAAACGTCAGTTGACCATTAAAAAATTCTTTAAAATTAGTGAAAAGGAATCGCAATGCTCTCCAAGTAGTAGATAAAAATAAGAATATGTGTCTTTGTCGGGAAGGTTTGCAAAAGGTTAAGTGAAATGTAGGGAAACGATGAAAACGTGGTCACGTTTGCCGCGGTTTGCGGGAAGAAAAAACGGGAATCTTAATCTGCCTATTACCAGTAGATTTACTCGAGAAAAATTGGTCGGTCCGCAATCATTCAAACGCAAAGCACTATGCCTTGTCGAGGATTATGGCCAAAATGTGGCTAATCAAAATTCAATAAGGAACTCAGAGCAGTCAATAGATCTTTCAGTTAGAAATTTAATATATTTAATATATAGTTTGTGGCTCGTAAGGACATAACTCAGGTCCCCTGATTGATGCGTCAGGGGTAGGGTAGGGGCGTGTGCGTGTATTCATCTAACTATGTTTCATTTCCATTTCTTACCTCGTGCATATTTCAGGGTACGTTTCGAGTGTACCCCCTCCCTCCAGAGGCTTCATTGTCCTCTCTTTCTGATACCGTCTTTGCAAATTTACCGCCAAGTAGACCACAGGAATGCATCGTTAGGGTCTATCTTGTCAAGGTTAGTACGCCGTACCTTCAATGATAAAAGAAAATTGATTGACACATGTCACTTTTATATATTTTTGAATTAATGTTCTACTTCCGGTTTGTTTTGCTAATACCCAATTTACTGGAATCCCAGTCATAACACATTTTCTTTTGTTTTCAAAGGCACTGGACTTGCAGCCACGAGATGCAAACGGAATGGTGCGTGTGTTATAATATCGATATTTTATATATATGTTATTTTGGGGGATTTTCGGAAGTAATTAATGGAAAGATGGGGATGAGATGGATGGAGGTGGACGGACGGACAGACGGTCAAACGGGTGGGTGGAGGTGGACGGACGAACAAACGGTTGGGGTGGGGTGGATGGATATGCCGTGTTAGTGATTTACTGATTTTCAGAGACAATATTGGTTGGCTTACCCAGGTTGATGCATATCCAGTGATTTCCATCGGGAAGCAAAAGATAGACGACGAAGACAATTACATAGCCAACAGCTGTAATCCAGAATTCGGAAGGTAAACATTTTTTAACGCTCAAGCAATCTTGTTTTAATGAAATAACAAAAACCTTGATTCGCCAAGTTACGACAAGTTATTTTTACAAAAAAAGTGATTAAAAAATTGTTATTAAATGTTAGATTTACCCTTTTTGTTCTCAAAGAATGTATGAACTGACAGCCAACATCCCACTTGCTAAAGATTTAAAGATCGCCATCAAAGACCGTGATGTCCTGGGTAAAGATGACGTTATTGGTGAGACTGTGATTGATCTGGAACAGAGACTTCTGAGCAGCTACCGTGCTACGTGTGGACTGCCAAAAGACTACTACAGGTGCAATACATAACCCTCAAATTTATGGGTCACAGCTCTTTCTTGTTATAGGGCGTTATCACGCGACGTCACAGCGGCCATGTTGGAGTACTAAAACCAATACATTTTCTATCCTCGGGGAATTGAACTTTATTTTTATGCAAAAACTCTGCAGAAAGCTTTTATTGTTTGGTACACCAATATGGCCGCCTTGTCACGTGAGTAAAAACGCTCTATAAGTTGTTTCCCTTTTGAACTAATGAAATCCATATTTCCAAGTCTTGTCAGCCAATTAGAGTGCATCAGCAGAACCCATCTGTGTTATACATACTTCTGCGCACATCACGCCATGCAAATGAACGATGTCGTAGCTCATCAAACTCTTTTTTCAATTCAATCTGTAGTTCAGGAGTCAATAAGTGGAGAGACTGTCAAAAGCCAAAGAAAATCCTGGAAGAGTGGTGCACACTCCACAACAAGCCCCCGCCATCTTATAGACCTGACTCCATTACGGTAGACAACAGAATTTACACTACCCAAGATCTTAAAGGTAATACTTACAATTTAGAAAGCTGTTTATAATAATCAGCGCATCAAAGGAATTTGGATTTTGGAAGTTCAGGTAAATTAAATTCGAGAAGCGTTTGTGGCGTAGTCCCCCTCCCCCAAGGCCTAATACTCAGGTTAGTGGCGTAGCGGTGAGAGCGTTTGCCTTTCACCAATGCGACCCGGCTTCGATTTCTCCGGGTTCTCATCCCTCCACAAAAATACTTTGCAAAAATTAATTTTTAAAGTCCAATTCGATCATGGAACGAGGGCCACAGGTTTGTAAGTCACTGCCTATTAAGTCATTATTAAAGTGTTACCCTCGCAAAACAAGGACGATTGAAATCTGGTTTCAAAGAAATGAACCGGAATGGAAGTTATGAAATATGGAATCGGAATTAACAAATGTAGAATCCAGATCAACGGAACCTTGAAATAGAATCCTTTATTAGCGATAACTCCTAATATCTGCATGAAACAATTACTTATTACTAATAATTCAATCCATTGATGAAGGGTTGGTAAGAGAAGACGACATGGCGCATAGACATCTTGGTCCCGTTGAACAGCGACTAGCACTTCACGTACTGAACCAAAACAACCTGCTGCCTGAACACGTCGAGACAAGACCGCTGTACACCTTGAAGCAACCACGAAATGAACAGGTGAGATGAGTACAATAAAAACTGAGCTTTGACTGAAAGAAAATAGTTTGTGTACAAAATTGTGCATAAATGATCTTGCTGATGAATGACTCCGAGAAAAAAGTACCGGGGATGCTCGTCGGAAATTTTTCAAAAAGACCCCTAAAAGATACCGGAAGTCTTTAAAAAAAGGCGTTGATGAATGATTTTTAACCCCTAAGAGATACCACAACAAATAATATTAAATGTTATATAAAAAGCGCCTAGGATAAGCCATAACGATGCGCGCTTCTCTCCTTTTCCGACACCCTAAGAGATACCAGAAAATGCTGATTTTCAAAAATTCGCTTCAACACCCTAAAAGATACCAAATCGCGAATTTTTACCCCTAAGAGATACGACGAGCATCCCCGGTAACCAGTTATGGTTTAATCTCGCCTTTTTGTTTCTCTATAGGGAAGACTTCAGTTGTGGGTAGATATCTTCCCAAAGCATCTCGGGAAGCCAGGACCCCAAGTCAACATATCAGCACGTGTGCCAAGAAAGTAATCAATTAATTAATACTCCATTGATATTATCTATTACAATACTTGAGATATCGTTTGTTATTTTGTACAGTGTGCACGCATTTTGCAGCCTTGACTACACAACATCTCGCAATACCAATCTTGTTCTTGTGGTACTAAAGTTGCACCAGGCTGGCGCTACGGAAAAGTGCTAGCTAACTTCTTTGGAGTGAACGCTAAGAGGACTTTGAGAGATTCCACTGATTGCTTGGTTTCATTCTCCGTCATCTCCTACCTCGTATGGAGTGTTCATGAGCTGAATCACAAGTTTTTAATATAGTTTTTTTCTAGCCGACACCACATTTTTCTGAGTTCGATAAACAGGATGCATCATGGTCTAGCTTAAGTACAAACAACACAATATAAGGCATGATGAACAAAATATGTTTGTACTCAAGCTAGACCACAATGGTCGATGTTGATAAATGTTTGACCACCATTTGCAGCAGTTAATAAGATACATAGACTTTTATCAGCTGATTGAAACTCGGCATTAGGTCTATGCTTCGTTAGCCTATAACGTCATAGCCGCCATATTGGTTCAGTTTAACAGAAGAATTGTTAATGAATTATTTTGTTACATCAACCAACATGGCCGTCGCGTCTTTGTTATTTCACTCCCATACACTCTCAAGCTTGCAGAAATACATGACACTAAGTGCTAGAACCTTCACTGTAGTCTAATTATAGCACTTTTGATATCTACCGTAGACATGTTGTCCGTGTCGTGGTGTGGAACACTAGCGATGTGTACCTAGAGGAGACGTCTGTCACAGGAGAGAAAATGAGCGACATCTTTATCAAAGGGTAAGCACATACATCTCTTTTAGCTTAGGTGTAATGTTCTCCAATTTCAGACCACATGCCATTCCCTAGAGTGCCTTGTTTTTGTTTAACGGTTGCACACGAGAAGACACATGAATATGGATTTAACTCGAACAAAGAAAATGACACACATATGGTTTGAAATGAGTAAACATTGCGCCCAAGATAAAAAGAGTCTATTCATATAGTAGCACATAATTTATGAAACGGAAATTTTCTCATAAAAAAATGAAATATGGAAAAACGAGGAAATGTTCCTGCCCTCCAACATGGCTGCCGTGAGTAACAAATGATTCGTGTTGCAGATGGCTAGATGGCATTGATGATTCTGAAGAAACTGATGTCCACTACAGATCCTTGAATGGCGAAGGCAACTTCAATTGGCGTCTTATCTTTCCTTTTATGTACCTTCCATACGACAAGAAGTTGGTCGTGACAGAAAAGGTATGTATGTATATGTACAGACCATTTACATATAAATGTAAGTATAACATGCAGATATATGATAGAATGAATCAATGTATTCCAGGTGAGATATCGAGGTTACTTGGGTGCCTGTATTATCTCTTCCTGTTCAAGATTTTTTCAACAAATGTGACATACCAAGCTTTACTCTATATGTTAGTGTCGAAGTTGGAGTAGAGAAAGCTCACTCCATATATGGTATGATATCAATTCCATATTTGGATTGTGGCGAAAAAGCGGCAAACAAAAAGACCGTCGTGGTAAAACGAATTCGACATGAACATTTTTGAAGAAAATAAAAAAGAAAAAAAAAGTAAAAAAAGAAAAACTTTGGAAAATCGAGGAAGTTTTGGAGGAAAGAGAAGGAGAGGTTCTCGTCAAATGGCTGCTAAGCTCTTCCTTAGTCCTTTTTCTTAAAGAGCGACGCAGGGAAATACGACACTCAATGTTTGATATGAAAATCTGAGATAAAGTAAGCTTGTCATTTGTTTCTGTGATGAGCTCCCCCAAATCAAAATCTAAGATCTTTCCCAGAGTGCCTGAATATCTTTCTCTGCGCATGAAAATTCAAAGAGAAGTTAAGAAGGCATTTGTATATTAGCATTATTAGAGCGTGACTGCACTGAGGGTATTGGAAATTTCTAAAACTTCAGGAGTGGGTAAAAAGTAAATGAAAAATTTTTTTCTTCCATCGTGGATCAAAATCCATGCATTTATTACATCATGCATTCATATCAATGTCAAAAAATTGTTAGCAAAAATAACCTTAGTAACATACATGAATGAATAATGTGATTTAGAAAATGACGTAATTTCTGAAATAGCCAATGAGCGTCATTCATGATCATGTGATTTCAGGAGCACTTATGGAGTATCAGCGCGACAGCCAAGAAGATGGTTCCGAAACTGATGATCCAAGTATGGGATAATGATATCATTGGCTCGGATGACTTTATTGGTAAGTGGGAAAAAGGAGTGACAAAAGTGGAAAGAATAGGAAAAAAGGAGAAAAACTATCGAGGGAAATGGAATATTTTTAAGAAAAAAATATAATTCAGCACGAGCAGCAACAAAAAATAATCAGGAAAATCAATGCGGCTTTCCCGACTGCATACTTAATGACATAAATGTTTGACTAAGTTGGTTGAGCCAGTAAATTTAAGTTAAGCTATGCCTCCAGCAATTATATTTGTATGTGCGCTTCGTAGTTTTAGGCCCTGGCTAAACGAGGAAACATGTTTCCAGAAACATGTTTCCCTAAATCTTTCCTAAGATGGCAAAACTGTCAGGAAACATCGGGAAACAATGTTTCCATGCGTCTTGGAAACATGAAATGTTTCTGCCGCACAGCAAAAACATTTTTTGCGTCTTGGAAGCAAAATTTGTTGCACGTAGCAATGTTTCGCATGTGGCTAAACTGGGAAACATCGAGGAAACATGCGCGCGTTAAACATGTTTCCTCGTTTAGCCAGGGCCTTAGTATTATTCCTCTTATTTAAATACACAATAAAAGCACTCCAAATAACTTTCAATTTTAGCTCCTCATGATATCATAAAATGTCGTTAACTGCTTCGAGTCTTTGTCTTACTGGAAGTTCATTGTTTACCTTTTCATTTCCTTAAATTAGCCTCCGAATAGATCGGTGTCATTAATATGATTTCTGTCCAAATGTTATTAGACATATTGCGTTAAGAGGCGAGGGCCTTAGCTGTAATTTAATGCACGTTTATAATCTTAATTAATTTCTTCAGGAAGTGTAGAGCTAGACTTGACACACATGCTTAAACCATCACCCAAGCCAAGAGGATGTAAGCTGCCTACAAGTCAATCTAATGATGATCGATTGGATCTGTTCAGTAAGAAGGTATCTCGTGGTTGGTGGCCTGTGAGCGCCACGAAGGATGGCAAAGAAATACTGACGGTAAGTTAACTTGCTTTTCATACCCAAACACTACTGTATGAATGGACGATGAGACAATTTGTCATGGTTTTAATTGGCTCAGATGGAAAACCATTGAATTGATGTTATACTATTTCTAAGATTGACTGAGTCACTGTGATTGGACAATACATTTTGACTATAGTTTTGATTGGTCCAGGCGAAAACTCATTTTCGTGGCACAATTTTTAAATTTCATTTTGATTGGATAAGACGTTCTGTGTTTTGATTGGTCCAAAAGCGAAACCATTGATGTGATATATTACCTTTTAAAAAGTCACTTTCTAAACCTCTTGAATAATTAATGAGCATTTAGACCTATCAGGTCCTTCAAATCCATCACGTGCATGGATCTTTATACCCGATAAAGAAACTGGACAATCTAAAAAGCCCGGGGCGGTTTTGATTTGGCGGAACCAGGGAAAATCGGGGCTGATTGTGCTGATGAATAAGTACTCACTGAACCTGAACACATAGAGAACTCTTGGTCACCAAACTGGAACGTTTCAACAACAACAATATCTTTATTCGTACAATTGACAAGAGTAGAGAAAACATATATAGGAAAAAAGTTGAAAAACCTATTTGTGCATGTCAGCTAAAAATAGCAGACGCTAATCGAGTTAGATGACAGCTTTTACTATAAACACATTCGAGCTCTTTATCAATAGAATTCCACAATCTGACACCATGAAATCTTATTGAAAATTTCCCATAATTTGTCCTTACAAATGGCAAATAATATGAATTTTTAGATGCCAGCCTAGTTTGATAACAATGTACTTTGTTTATTTGCTTAAAAAAATAACCAAAAATTGATGGCAGATTATTGTGAAAAAAATTATACATAAAGAAAGCGTTAAAAAAATAAATCAAGTCATGAAATTTGAGTATGTTAAGGTTTTTAAATAGTGGCTCAGTGTGTTCATTGTAGGAAGAAAAGGTGATGATCCTAATAATCTTCTTTTGCAAGGTTACAATTGGTTGAAGAGTAGAGTTATTGCCCCACACTACAATGCCAATTAAGTTAGAAAAGGATAAATCAAAGAATAGTAGAGCTGTATTGAAATGTCAAGGTTAACATAATGTCTTAATTTGGATATGATACCTATACCTTTCCTAATAATAGCAGATATATGGCTTATTTGATGTTTAAGTCTAAGGTTTGAGTCAAGGAAAATACCTAAATATTTAATGCATTTTTCTTGTTTGATTGGTTCCTTGTTTAGGCATATATTAATATTGCTAGAGAAAGATTTTTGAAGAGGATGAAAAATAATGAAATTGGATTTGTCTATATTTAGAGAAAGTCGATTTGCCCTCACCCAATTACTAATGAAAATGAGATGTTCATCGACTTTGCTTTCTAAAGCCACAAGGCTTTTATCAGAATAGAATAAATTAGTATCATCTGCAAAAAAGTGGTAATCAAATAATAAAGTGCAGCTTTGAAAATCATTTATATATAACAAAAAAAGAAGCGGACCTAATACGGAACCCTGGGGAACACCACAGGAGATATGGTGATACCCAGAGCTACACCCATTGATAGAAACAAATTGTTGCCTATCACTAAGATAGGATGTAAACCAATCTTTGGCTATACTCCTTATGCCATAGAATTCAAGGTTATCTAAGAGAATTGGATGGTCTACAGTATCAAAAGCCTTTGAGAGATCTAAAAAGATTCCACATGAAAAATGCTTATTTTCTATTGCCTTTGTCACTTTGTCAATGATTAGTAAAATAGCTTGCTTAGAGAACTCTTGCCTATTCAACTGGAACGTATAGAACACTGAGTTTAAGAAGCAATTTAGAAAATTCGTGGTCGTTTTGTTTCGGAGATACAAAATGACCACTCATGTCCTAAACATTATATTAAATGCCTTAGACGAGAATCCATTTACAGCTGTAAGAGCTATACTCTCCTATTCAATATGTGCTGTAAATGTCACTTTTCTATCCTCTAGTACTGAATGGATACTTCGTTTTAATGTGGGGAAACCATTTAAGAGCTTTTTCCTGTGCTCAAAAGAATCTATTCTAGATGTTACCTTTTGTTAGCTAAATTTCAAAAATCTTACATAAAGCTTTTTAATCAAAAGTGGAAGTCTTAACCACGTCCGAACTTTAAGTTCTTCGTTTTTTGTCAGGATTACGTTCGAGTCATTCTAGAGATTTCTGAACTGATAGGCAAAAATCACGCACGACGGGTAAAGAAGTCTATACGGAACTAGGATTCTCAGAGACAAAGTTTTATATTCATATGATTATTTATTGTTTTATATCATTAATTGCCAAACAGGGAAAGGTGGAGATGACAATTGAAATCTTGACAGAAGAAGAAGAAAAAGCGAGACCGGCTGGAAAGGGACGTGAAGATCCCAACAAGAATCCACCGCTTCCAGAACCAAAGTCAGTTATTAATCATCTTGCATCCACAAGAAGTCCCTTAATATATAGGCCCCTTGCATCTAACAGTCACGTGATGATATATCGTCCCTTGGGGAAGGCTCTGCTGGATGGCAAAAGAAACAATAAATTGGGAAAAAAATTATTTTGTGGTGTAGTGGTTAACACATCGGACTAGAATACCAAAGACGTGGGTTCAATTTCATCCAAGGGCATTTGATATTTTTCTCTTATTCTCTCTATTTTGGAAAAGGTTTTGAATATGACATTAGTAATCCAGCAAAAGTTCTTTAAGGTGACTGCAATGTAATATGCTTCCTATTTTTTCACGGGCCAAGCCGTCGTAAAATCACTCTAGGCTGGTTATATTGTACTATACTGAGATAGTCTTTTACTTTTCAATCAACAGTCGTCCTGCCACGTCGTTCTTGTGGTTCACATCACCATTCAAGACACTCAAGTACATCATCTGGAGGAGATACAAATGGGTTATACTGGGACTACTGCTTCTCATCATTCTTATTCTGTTCATTGCTCTACTCCTCTATTCTGCACCTGTAAGTAATATACGGTGTATTGTGCCTGCTCGGGTTCCCTGTGTTTTCTACGTGTCTTCTTTTCCGCAGTGACCATGCACAGTGGATAGTGCTACTTGGGGTCCCTGTGCTTTCTTATTCTTACCATACCTCTTTTGCTCTATCTTTGCTAGTGCTTGAGCTTCATCTTTGTACAAAGCTTTGATTACTGGGTTACCTGTGGCGAACCTTTTTTTTTATTTTGTTCATTTTCACCAACGTCTCTTTTTCATGTTATTCTAGGGCTACACTGTGAAGAAGATCATGAATGCTTGAAGACCACCCGATGACGTCCGTCCACCACCACCACGAAAAAACGAGACACCCACGATGCAGTGCGGACCCATTTGATCAGTGAATGTCAGAAATACACAACTTTAAAACCAAAGCCTTGAAAACGACGATAAACTGGGCGGGAAATGTCTTAATTTTAATATTTAAAACAATACACTAAATCACTTAATTTAATGAACTTTCTTTCTTAATAAGTAAGACAAAAAAAATTATGCCGCTTGTTCTGAGAAGGTCTTGAAATTAATTTTAAATTAATTTTTTAATCAATTTTTAGTCTTCAATTTTTAAAAGCTTTATAACCCGTTTACCGAATTTGTCTGAAAATCCACACTCTTAAGAAAAGTTATAAAGGTTCTAAAAAGACAAATGAATTTCGTAACAAAAAAATCGAGATATAATCTAATAGTGATAAAGATATCACCGACAACGGCGCGCGGATGAGATGGAATCGATGGAAAGGAATATTAACGCTTAATTACTATCACGTTGATATTTCACATTTTAGTATGTCAAAAATGTCAGTATGTTAGTATAGTAGAATGTGTGAAGCTCGCCTATACTAGAGGGAAAAGTAAATAAAATCGGCTAGGACTGTCTCAATGTTGACGTTGTTGAAAATTTTCGATTTTCGAGACTTAATTATCTTCTTCAGGACGATAACTTACGGCCATGACGTCTTTGAAAAAGAATCTTAATGCATGGCTTAAGAGGTTAGAATAAATCAATGGAAACTAACAGTGGTTCCACAAGTGGCTCTTCTTCCGAAGGGAAGAAAACCGGAGAACAATCCTCGAAGCACAGAAAAGAGCCAGAAAACAACTCTACTCACATACAGCGCGCTCTAGCTGCTACGCAACTCGGGGCTCCCGTCATTCCCTTTATTATCATTTCTTTATTTGTTGGCAACGAATAGGTACATTAAACGTATTTCGAACAATTCTCCTAGTTTCATTAATTTTTCTAGTTCTTATAAGAGATCTTTTAAAAGGGTAATAGTAAGGGCCACCGGTCTTTCTAAACTCAGGATTTTATTTAAAAGCTGCTAAAAACCCTGAAATAAATTAGGCGAAACCGGAGAAAAAAAAAAAAAAAAAAAAAAAAAAAAAGGCGAAACCGAGTTAATTGATTAAGCTGGCAGGAATAACATTTAGCTTCCAGCTGAAAATGACAATTAGTATCCCACATTTAAGACAGATCACTTTAGTTTCGAAACAAGAAGTTGAATTTAGTCTATTTGATTGTTTCAGCGATGTATATTTGTTAATTTACTGCCATATCTTTTCATACGACAAGCCTATAATTGGGGCTAGCTAATAAATGATTTTTTTTTAAAAGCGAAGGGAAAAAAAAAAAAAAAAAAAAAAAAAGATGCTACAAACGGCTTCATCGACAGCTGCGATTATCAAGTCTTTATCTGAGGATGTCCAATCTTGAACCAGTCTTTGCCTATTGATCTAAAGAGTGTCATGATTCACAACCACTGATCAGAGAAGACGCTCCTAATAAGAGAGAAAGATTTATCGCAACCACCATGCCCAACTTTAGTAGGTGCTTCTTTATGACGCTTGACCAGGACAACTTGCCACCATCAAAGACTTTCCATATTGACATGATTGTGATTATCATCAGTTCTGTGTTTAGTGTCATCGCAACAACATCAAATGCGATAGTTATAGCGATAATCTGCTCTACGCCCTCACTGAGGACCCCATCATATGCAGTACTGTGTTGCCTTGCCCTCAGTGATCTCCTCGTGGGATTGATTGTTCAACCTTTAGTAATTATTGTCAAGGTCGGTGCGATTTTTGGATCGTTCAGCTGTAGGTTTTGGACACTCAAAGAAGCCATTTCCTGGACACTCTCTGGTGTATCTTTTCTCGCCGTGGTCTTGGTGAGCGTTGAACGCTTTCTTGCCCTCTATCTCCACCTGAAATACGTCCAGCTTGTCACTATTCGCCGAGCTTGCTTAACATATATCAGCTTTTATCCTCTAAGTATATTCGCAGTTAGCCTTTGGCTTGCTGGAGTCGATGAGAAGAAGATGGGAATTCTAGTAGCCGTTATGACAACTGTTTCTTTATCTGTTATCATGGTCATTCAGTATAAAATTTACCGGCTTGTTAGACGGCACCAACGGCAAATTCAGCAGCAAGTCGATGCCGTTAGCCAAGCCTCGAACGCCCAGAAAACTCAAAGGCTTGACATAAACAAATACAAGAAATCTACATCCACAATCATGTTTGTAGTATTGTTATCAGTGTTACTGTATATGCCGTGCATATGCACCAAGGCTGTGCTGTCAATCAAAGGCTTCACTGAGGATGTCAACCATGCCTATGATATAACCTGGTGCTTTCTTTACATTAATTCGTCTATAAACCCCTGCATTTACTGCCTACGAATGAAGGAAATCAAACAGGTCTTTCTGCGCCACGTTAGAAAATACTTGCCCTGCTTAATATGCTCATAACCTCGCATAAATACTCATCCCATTTGGAGTTCGCCTTTGCTCAGTCTTAGCCTCGATTGTGTACAAATGTGTTCTTTTCTTTCATCAAGGTTCATTGTATAGTAACGTACGTACTATGGAAAAAATATGACGAGTTGATTAGGATGCCACGGGTTTTAGTTGAATAGCTGAATATTATAATAGACAACCGAGACTAAGGCTGAGCAAAGAGAACTCGAAACTAGACTATTCACCGCATAGTTTGTCGTCTTCAATGGATGTGGAAACGGAGAGGAGGGGGGTTTAGCTAGTGGCCTTGGCCCACCCCCCTCCCCCCAATTTTCAAGAATTCGAGAATCGACATGCTTTTCGGTTATTTGACCAAGTTCTTTTTGAATATTTCCTGCTATCTTATCTGTGATTATCGCTTAAATTTCACTGGCTGAAAGCCATGCGGAATAAAAAGCCCTCAGCGCAGTATTTTGCCCAAGACAACGGCAAATCCCCCTCCCCGCTTAAACCTTCCAAGTCGAGTTTTATACCTAACCAGGTGACTCGATCGACAAAACTAGCCTTGACATATTGTAATGTCCAAGTCATTCATGTCCAGAAAGAAAATTGTCACGAAAATGTCCAGAAAAACTGAAAGAGCCAGTTATTAAATTGACGTATTTATTTGCCTATCTTCATTTTTCTTAGTTTATAGATTGATATGAATAATAAAAATTGTGATCGTACAACTATTGTGTCTTAGGAATTTTAAAACTCACTCTCAAGCTTTAATGCAATGAGTATAGCTAGTACTTTGTCAAAAATCCTGAAACGCTAAGAGGACTGAGAAATAGCATGGGGACAGAGAAGGCAGTGGTACTTGTATTACGGGGACACCTTCGAGGCTTTGCTTAGTGTCTGAGGAAAAGAGGTTTAATTTTCACTGTAAATGATTCAGAGAAGAAAATTTTTGTACTGAGCTGTCCGTTTAATAAACCGTGTTTCCTTAATAGCAGCACAGCTGTATAAATTCTTTTTTTTCGTTCAAAGATATGCCGCGAAAATTGAAGTCATATGTCGTTTTCTAATCCAAATTGTTTTGCTGTGGTCAATTAGCCTTAAAGAAATATTAATGGTTAAATTTCAAGGTTGTGAGAGCTTCGGTCTTCGCGTCTTTTCCCAACTAATTCCAGTGTTCTTTCTTTTCTGTTTCGTTTTGAGATCAACTTTTTTCTCGCAACCTTATTTCAATATTCATAGCTTTTTATGAGATCACTTGATCTTCGAGTCTTCTGCTGACCCTATCCCAGACACACTAAAGATCAAATCCTATATGTTTCAAAAATGCTACAGAAAAATGATACTTATAGGAATAAAAACCCTTGAGAATTCTATACCTATGTTCATGGGATTCAGTTTACGAGAAGCAGAATAAAAATCGAGCTAAAAATCTATTTTTACGTTTATTTTCTGCTCATTCTTCAAGGCAAGATATACCTGCTCGATTTTACGGGTCGGAAAACCCAACATGATGTAATCCTCATGTTCTGTGCTCTGATTGGTCTTCACAGTGTTTATTGACAGATCCAAACACTCCAAGCACCTGTTTGTAGCGATACGGTTACGTAGTTAGCAAAGTTAGCGTTCCAAACTGACTACCCAGTTGATTTTTCAGGAATTTCGTAATTTTTTTATTCATAAACGGTTCGGTTCTCAGTTTGACGAGGGAACGAATCGAGCTGTTCGCGGTCGAGAAAACGAAGGTAAACAGCCACATTTGCTTGGATTTAACAGCATCAAAAAGTTTGCTAGACTTCTATATTTTTCTGTGGCAAACCTGGAGGCATTTAGTGGTGATTTGGTGGTCGAATCCCGGGAATAATTTTTTGGGTACTTGGTGTAAGGCGTCAGTTACTGGTATTGAGTCATAATTGTCAGCGAAACTAGAGCAAACACCCGCCACTATGGTGTGTTACTTGAGCGATATTCTGCGATATCTTGGTCTGATTGTGCTTTTCTTTTAGGGGTTTATTACTGGGCACGACTTTGGCTGATAACAGGACATAGCTTTGGTCTCGGCCTCGAAACAGGTAAGCTACTGTGTTCACTTGTACAATCACAAACAAAATTTGACAACTGACGGCTTCTTTATCCAGTTGACTTAAGGCATGTAAGGAAATCTTCCTTGCTTTAAGACATGATTTTTCAGCACTAGAATCAATATATGCTATTATTTTTCCAATTATTTGTTCCTCATAACAGTCCAATTACATTCTAACCAAAGATATCAATTCACATAGAGAATCACTCACATGGAAAAAAACAGCATTTGTAATTCCTAAATCCGCTCGGAGTAAAAGTGGCCCTCCTCTTCTAAAATGCACATAAAATCGTAAAAATTATATAAAATACTGACAGCCTATATTTTTCTTGTACTTTTACTTTTCTGATCTCTCAAACTCAAATTCAACCAGGAAAATCAAACCTTCTCAACAGGAACTTTCTTTCTTATTTGTATCACTAAATATTTCAGTTTAGTAGCCATTGTGTATCATATCATGAGATTTTCTCTCGTGTGCTTTAGGATCTCTCAAAATACGTACAGACTATGATAATTCTTCATTCCCTCACCATTCTTAATAGAAAATAAATTATTTAAACATCGTTATGGCCCTACATCCAAACTGGTTAAAGCCGAGCTCTTTTTTCCCCTCCTTTTTATCATCTCTCTTTTTGGGTCCATAAGAAAACTAGCTAATTTGATAAATGGATGGCAATTATTTAAGAAAACGATTTTTTTGTTATTTCTTCTAGTGCTATGTTTTCATAAATAATGAATTAAAAAAAGGTTCGCAAGCGTTAGAGCATGTAAATTATTTTCTGGGGTTTTCTTGCCAGAAACATTGCGGATTGAATACATAAAAGTTATATAGTTCACTGACCATGGACCATGGTACACGAATTAGTCACAAATTTGAAGGAACATTTTTGACTCTGCTTTTGAACGGATGAAAAGTCAAAGAACATTCAACAAAAGATTATGTTTCAACTATTTTAGCGCTTTAACCACTTTGATATTTTGGCATTTTCGTGTATATAAGAATATTAACCAAGAAAAGCCTGTAAATAAGAAAGACATTTTCCTGTGGCTTTGTAGACATGTTTAACAGAAACTACATGTTCTTTTTTCCCAATAGACTTTTGAGACGCCTTTTATATTTTTGCACATTAAAAAAATAAATAGTCTATCAATATAAACTAAGACTGGCTTTTAATCTATGACTTTTTTTAGGCTTTAACAAAGATTGTATGTTCGTTTTTTTTTCTTTTTTTTTTTTCATGTTAGTATATAAATGAAAATATAAACTCTTTTGGTGTTGTTTCCACACCAACCAGCATAAATATGTCGTCATATGACAAAATTCGTCCACCAACCCTACGCCACATAAAATATGAATATTTAAAAATCAACCAAATCAAACCCTGGTGCTTCATCTTAATCATGGGCCAAATTCAAATATTATATTAAAAATCTCCGCAATTTTACTTACTCTCCAATCAACTTTAAGATCGTAAAAACCCGATTTCTTAAAAAGGCAATTTGGTCCGTACTTTGGTTTAAATCAGATTTAGAAATAAAAAAAGGCATTTTACGACTGTGATACCACAGGTATCCCAGTAATTAATTATTCTAGAGGCGAGGGTTCAGGCAACACGAGGTCCCGATATGCAAGGTCTGGCGAAACTCAAAACTTTCTGGAGACTTATGGATGAACCTGACTTTTTGTACTGGACAATTTCATATCAGTGGCAGGTCGTTTTTTAAGAGTCGGAGATCGGAGAATGCTCCGGTAGCTAGAACATAGAACGTGGGACACAAAATCACTATTTGTATTGTGGTTCCATCTTTGAGTCGCATACAACGTAGTTAACTTTATATCCTACGACGTTCTCACGCGTTTTAACCTGTATTGTATTTCAGACCACTGACTTCAACATGAGACTAACCTTAACAAGTATCGTGTGCTTCACGTTATTCGCATTAACCGCGGCAGCACCCGCATCCCACAAACGATGCTGTAATCCTGGTCCCTCTTGCAACAATCCATGTCCCTCAAATAATGCTCAAGGAGGTGCAGGGGCTCTTTCGCCCGGACCAAATCCATTTACATTCATGTCCCCAGTTGAACAAGGCCCACCCAGCACTGTAATGGACAACTGCTGCGCTCCAGGACCATCATGTGCTAATCCTTGCCAACAGCAGGGACCACCACCACAGACGTTCATGGTAAACTTCCCACCTCCACCTGCAGCACCCATGCTTCCTCCTCCACCACCACCAATTTACACTGGTGACAACTGCTGTCCACCTGGTCCCTCTTGCAGCAACCCATGCGATGCAGGAGCACCCCCTATGATGGCACCTCAGATGGCACCACCTATGGCTCCTCCCATGGCTCCACCTATGGGCGCACCTATGGGTGCACCGATGGATCCTTGCTGTGATCCTGGTATGGTACAAGGATGCGCAAATCCTTGTGCTCCACCTGCCGCACCAGCACAACCTCAAACTTACGCTCCATACCCAGGTAAGGAGAACATTAACGATAGATAACCAATTAGAGCAAAGGGGTTTTATTGTTCTGCCGTCTAACCACAGGCAGCACAAGCTGTATAATGGGCGCCGGCACGTGACGGTGCAAAACCTCTATAAGCTACTCTAGATATGTCTCACTTTTGGTCTTGCGTGGAATTTCTACTAGTCATTGATTTCTACTAGTCATTGATTTCTACTAGTCATTGATGATTAAATGGAAGACAACGTTTGTTCTTCACTGAAGACTTTTAATAAGATTCACGTGTTGATCTTCACCTTGCACCACTATCAGGCCATGTGAACCTACGCCCCTTAAATCAAACAGTTGTGTCAAAAATGAACCCCAGAAAGAAGAAAAGAGCACCTCGATGTTATTCAGGTTTATCTCATATGTGTCACCGAAAAAGGCGTTCAATATCAAATCAACTATTCAAAAGAGATTACAAATAAAAATACAATGTTCTCTGTTTCATTTCTAGGTGAGATCACCTTCAAATTATTGCAGACATGGGATCCCGACAAGTACTTGAATGAACAATCAGCAGCATTTAACATCCTCGCAGGAAATTTAGAAAACGCCGTAAGTCATCATAATTTATTCAGTTGCATTCCTAAGAATTAAAGCAACTGGACCATACTCACGTGACAGCCGCGTGAGCAACGCCCCATTCGTATTTTTCCAAATCTTACTCATTGATTGGTCTATTGCATTTATTGTTCTCTATGCTTAAGGATATCTATTTTCCCCAACAAATCAAAGAATCTATGTCCATTTAATTTCTTTACTCCCTGTAGTGGGCGAATATAAAATTTAGAACCTGTCAAGGATTTCTATTATATTTTATTATATTTATATTTTATGTTTATTTTTTAGCCAACAAGGGATACTTTCAGTTCATTGTACCTAACTAGGCGTATTTGTTATTCTCTTGAATTGCAGATCAAAACTGTTCTTGGACCAATGACACAAGTTTCTAACATATATTTCAGGTAATAAACAAACTGTGACACGTTTCGGGGGGGAAATGGGACACACATAGTGGCAAAAGTTTCCGCGCACGATATTTTTGTTCCACGCGCGATATATATATATTTTTTCGCGAAAAATAAATTTCGCGTCTACTTGCCACCCGATTCAGGGCGTTCGAGTTGTGTGTTAGGTCGCGTCGAGAAAAAATAAAGCTGCCTAAATTAAGCCAGGCAAAATATAAAACTGAGACGGCAACTTTGTTTATGCACCTAGCATCGGTAATTTGGGTTCCCACCGGATTCTTATGATTCACTGTCATGTAAAGTTACCTCAGAGATAAAGGATGCTAATACAGTTGTTTTCTTTACCAGAGAGGGATATGTACCTGGTAATCCTAGCACTATGCCTAAGGTTGTAGCTCACGTTATGGTTAATGGCGGATCTGATGCCGCATCTCTTCTCCAACGAGCTGTTACTCCTGATGGTACATTGGGTGATGGACTTAAGGTCTACAAAGACTCCTTCAATGCTTATTAGGTATTACAAAGGTAAGGGACTCACGTCTAGGACAAACCTATAACCACCCAAACACATGGATCTTTTCTTAGGTAGCGAAAATGGTGCATTGTGGTCTAGCTTGGGTACAAACACCCTTTTTTTGTTCGCCGTGCCTTAAATACAAGTTAAATCATAGTTGTCTGAAACTTCGTCATTTCTTTTCCAGATAACATTTTCACGCCAAACAGATGACAGACATTCGAATGACGTCAACAACAATGAACAACAAACGCGGTGTATGAAAAAGCACATAATGTACATATACAACCAAGACCCTGTCAAATAAGGGTCCTCTATGTAACATATGGACCTCAGTGACTTCTTTTTCCAGAACACCCTGTCCAAAAAGACCCTTTATTGCGGTATTTCTAATGTTTTGATTAATCGTAATAATAATAATAATCTCGTCCCAGTCTCTGTTTGTTCCTCAAAGTCGCGCAATAAACGGGGCCTGGGCCGAATAGAAGATCTCAAGCTGAAATGGTTCAAATATTCAAATAGACTTGTTTTCAATCGAAACGGAAATTTCCTCGTTTCGGGAAACGTTTGTATCTGATTCATATACTATGATGAAGTATAAGCACTGATTTTGTTAAAGCAAGCTGCATTGTTTTTTCTTTATCTAATGATAATCTAATGATTATCTAGTTCCCTATAGTAAACGAAAGGTTAAGCAACCTTGTATAAAATGTCGACTTAGTGCTGAAACACGAAAAATCCAAATCAGTACTCAAGTTTATATTGTGAATATTTCTTAGGAAGAAGAGGGGTTTCTTACTCAGAGAGTGTGTATAATAAAATAATATTACCTAACGTTTTGTGGGTCAATAACTTCGCTATTACACCAGTATAAGGTGGATTATTAGACATATATTATGGATGTCAGTATTATTGTTAGAGGATAGTAGTCTTGAAATAAATAAAATATAGAGTAAACAAAAGCTTGGAAGAATGAAATTGCATTTTAACATTTATGAGGAAAGAGAGAAAGAGTCAATACTCAGTTTTCCAAAGTCACGTGAATTCATTTAGCCTATATGACAATCAAACAAAACAAATTTCGTCATCGTACGTCCACCTATTCATTTCTCTTGCACATACTACCATTTTCTTTTTAAAATTTTCCAAAAAATTCAGGTAGCCAAACGCAGATATGCGATTGGGTGTAAAGATTTGAAAACAACCCATCACGGGGATGGATGGTTCATTGCCCACTCAGAATTTTAATGTTAGCAGATTTTATTATCTAAATTGTATAAAGCAATGACATTTCAGGAATGTAGGATAAAGACCGTTGCATGGGGATCATTGTGTTGTTCCATCATTGAATGTTCAGACTACTAGATACTACAAAGACTAAAGATTGGTTTCAAGTATTACACGAGTTTTGTCACATAAAAATTGCCTAATGTAAAGATGAACTGTTGATACTAGAAGAAAATATGAATACAGCAAAATATCTTGGCCAAGCCGCCATTTTGTTTTGGTTTAGATGAGAGCAAGGTTACCAACGAGCTACCAGCCATGTAGTTGTACTTTTACTTATTCTTTAGTTAGAAGGCATAAATCTTGATGCAAAATGATTACGAATAGTAGTTTATATGAAGTTTGGTTATTTTTCATGATGCGGGGTTCCTGTGGTGTAGGCAGGAAACACACGAACTATCTATCAAAGGTTCTATTCCAGATTCTTGATAACACACGAATAGACGAATACAAATGATAAGGTATACTGTTCTGTGGTACATACAGAAGTGATGACTCGTTGCGAGTCTACACAGTTATCAGTCGCGTTACGCCAACTGACCGTGACAGAAAGACGAGTGGCTCACGCAACGTCAAACGTTACGCAACTCGCCCTTGATTAGTTTCTTCTCGTCTCAGTGATTTCACCGTACATTTCGCATTGCAAAATTTCATTTTATGGAATTGATAAGCGATGCTTACTGTTTGATAGATTTGATGGTATTCTTTTGTCTTCAGTCTTGTCCTTTCCATTCCAACACTGACCCATCAGTACCTCCCCTGTTTCACGCCTTGTTAGGTTTTGCAGTTTGAATGCAGTTGGCTTTTAGCCCACCATGTCACTCCCTGTCGCAACATTCACAGTTACGTTTGGGGTCTTCAATGCGTTGTACACATCACGTCGGAATATTGACAAATTCTGAGTAAACCTACGATACCGGAAAGAAAGCACTTGACAACGATGTCCACGCAGTTACAGCATAATTACAAAGCAGTTTTCGTATAACTGTGAAAAGCTCAGTGCCGTAAGCGTTGCGTGCCGTGACCGTGATGTTTTCTAGATTTTTAATTGGCTGATTTTTTTCACGCGCAATATGATTGGTCTTGCATTGCCTTGACCTTGGCGTGACCGTGTCCGCGCCGTGTTTATGCCATGTTCCGGGCATTTGATTGAATGGAGAGTAAATTCTCGTGCAATGTGATTTGTCTGGCGTATCCATTGCTGTGTCACGACCGTGTTCGTGCCGTGAACTTTTCACGGTCATACGAAAACTGCACTATGGATACTACGCGACATGACCCAAGTTTTCACTAGCTGACATTAGAGACCTATAGTATCAGGTTTACTGCTAACCGCTTGGAATCAGGTCCAGAAACATGCCCACAAACACGGAGAAACACTCGGCATCAATGAAATTCAAAATGGCGGCTTTTCTAGCAACAACTTCGTTATGACGCCTTGCTAAATGTTGAAAGTTTGACGGAGAACACCTGACGTCGAACTGCAGTTGAGGTTTGCTGTACCTAGCAAGAACGTCATGCTAAAGGTCTTTAATTCAAGTGCTCCAGAATAAAACCAAGGTGTTTTCATTCTAAAGAAAATAAACATGGCTGCCACGTGGGTAATGCTTATTATCTCACTATTACTATTACATGTCATACCTGTCTCTGTTCTTGACAACTAGTGACCGTTCCACACCCTCCATGAGATTTCTGAAACAAACTCTCATGTCGTCTTGTTTGTCTGGTGGGGTTTGCATTGAGATGACGCTCTGCTCTAATTCACTAAAATACTATATACGAAAAAAACATCATTTGTTCCAGCTACACCAACACATATATTACAATAAATTATGATTTCAAAGCTCAACACCGCCACCCTCCACCATCCCATAGGACTAGAGATTTGAATCAAGAGCTTCGAAAATATTAATCCTTCCCATCCTAGCCCTTTTGCCCTCTAGCCCCAAGAGAATTCCACAAACCGCTGAGAGGGTATTCGAGCCCCCGAGCAGAACACATTTTGTCTGCTTTCTTGGTACAAAGTTGCCCATTCTCTCTTTAGAGGCACTCGAACTCATTTACGTTCAACCTCTAAAGGATCACAACTAAAGACGAAGGATTACAACACGAAGTAAAGTCAATGCAACTAGGTTTGTTGTTGCAGCCTTCCAATGGAAACATGGGATGTTATACATTTACATACCTCTTCATTGAGAAGAATGAGCCCTAACAGAGGTCTAGACATGGACCACTGAAAATATGAAAAGAAAAATCTTTGGTTGACTCTTTGTTTACAGTATTGTAAAATAGAGCAGAAAGACAGTTAAGCTGCTCTTCATTAGGCGGCATCACACTTACTACTAACCGTATTGCTGTATATATATCGTACCTGATTTCTACAGTCTTCAAACATAATGATGTTTAATACAGTGGAAAGCATCTACAAGAGAAGGTATAACATAGAAAAGTTCAGAATAAAATATCTCTCAGATTGATGTAGTTAGAAAGGTCTGTTGTGTGAGCTGCAATATCCATTGCATGTTTTATTTGTGATTCTTTTTGTTGTTGTCACAGTATGATGAAAGCGTTTTAAATAAAAAGACAACAAACGAACCAATAGGCAGATGCATGATGAAGTCATTGACCTCTACTACCAGACTCCTTTGCACACTTTCTTTTGTTCAGTTAATTAGCACCAATTGTCTTACTATTCTCATGAGGGAATACGAATTTGAATAAGAAAGAAAATTCACCATCATTATGGTAGTGGGAGTCAAATGACGCCATCATGCAAACGTCCTATTGATGGATGGCTGCATAGATGTATGGGCGGATGGTTGAATGCAGGGGTTTATAAATGTATAGATTGATGGAATTAATAGATGGTTGGATAAATGCGCAAGTGGAGGGATGGATTGGATGGATGGGATGGGAGAGGATGGAAAGGGATGGGAGAGGATGGGATGGGAGAGGATGGGATGGGAGTGGATGGGAGTGGATGGGATGGGAGTGGATGGGATGAGAGTGAATGGGATGGGATGGAGAGGATGGGATGGGATGGGATGGATGGGATGGGATGGGATGGGATGGGATGGGATGGAATGGAAATTATAAAAAATGAAATGTCTTGACCAACCTGTTGAAGTATTTCTGGATTGGATTCGAGGACACTGAGACACGAGGGTCCTTCTTCCATTCCTTGGGAATTCTTTTTTCTTCTCTTCGATAATGTTTTAAAGAGGAATGTAACTATATAATCGAGAGTTCCACAGCATCCTGTACACACCATGATATCTGAAGACAGAGATTAAGAAAATGAAGGTAGGTATTTTAAAGCGATTTCAATTTTTTTTAAAGGCAGAGAGCAAACTTGAAATACTGATTATGATAACGAGAGGGTTGGGTTGAGAAAGTTAAGGTCCTTTTACACTAGCAATTTTGACGCGTAACTTGAGCGGCGATTTCAGTGGTAATTTTACGGCGGCAAATAGCAGCTAAGTAGCCGCACCTTCGAACACGGTAACTTGGAAAAGTGAAAATCTTCGAGAGTCGGACTGAATCATTTTGGGCTACGGAAAATCGCCACTGAAATTGCCGCTCGAAATCGCGCGACAAATTAGCGTAAACTTAACTAAGCCTTAATTGGAGGGGTAAGATGGGAAGTTAGATGTGTGTTTATAGTACTCTTATTTGCTTACCTAATGCCGTTAGACCCTCCAATATTGAAGATAAAATATACATAAAAACCTGGAATCAAAAATAGCCAGATTAATTGTCCAACATGTACAACATGTAACGAAGAGTCAGGTGTTTAATGACCGGCATGTTGGATGACACTGAACTACGAAATCAAACGACTTCAACGACACTAGTTACAGTTTGTACTGTACTGTTTGTAGTTACACGACCCCACTCAGAAAATGATACGCAAAGGAATCATTAGCATTGAATAATTGTTGGCGCTTTACAGAGTTTGAACTGGGTAAGATTTCAATCAAGGTTTTTCCAGAAATCCCTCCTCTAAGTTCATTTTCTGTTGGGAAGCATTATTACCTGTGGTTCTAGCCTACTGAGGAATGCCATGTGATCTTGAGCCAGGATCTCCAGCAGCGAATAGTATGCTTGGCTTACTTTAGGATAATCCTGCAATAACCAAACAATATGGAAAAGATATTAGAACAATTTCAGTGCTCATGCAGGTGTATACAGTAACTGAGTAAGAAAGTTTTCCTTTGCCACTTCTCCAATATACGAACGGTTTTTGCGTTAACGCAATCCTTAGTTTAAAAAGTATTCTCGACTTTCACATCCCCATAATGCCTTGCGTCTTTGGGGGGTAACCAATCAAAAAACTGTCCCAATTGAAAGGTTTCTTAATTGAATTTATACTATACCTGCTTTTATCTGCACAATACTGATTATCAGTTTATTCCAAGTTATTTTTGCGCGTACAGATCATGAAGAGTTTTGGTCTTACAGAAAATGTATTGACTTACGAAATAATGTTTAAAATTTACCTTAAACGTCTTTAAGCTTCTATCTTTTTCTGTTTTTTACTTCTTCATTTTATCTTTGGATACCAAACAATGTATTGTCAACATTGTCTGATCAGCCTTCAGCAAAATAAGTGGATTTTTACCCTCTGGTTACCCCCCAAAGACGCAAAGGATTATGGGAATGTGAAAGTCGAGAATTACAGAAGTCTTGATCAAGTCTTACCAGTAAATCGGATCGTGGGATCGCGAGGAGTAGCTTGACAAAAGTATTGAGCGCGTTTTCCAGCGCGTCATCACCGTACAAGCTGAATACACCGAAGTTCACATAACCGCCACATAATGCTGCCTTGAGCATCGAGAAACAGATAGAGATCCCTTTCAGTCTGGAACTACGTTAAGGAACTGAACAGTATATTATCACTACGCTCATCACACTTCATTAGGCCAATCAAAAAATGAGTGTGTTTCCTGTTGCGCGACCGACCTTAATTTTCTTGCTGATTTTTACCGACCCTAATATTTTTTCATTCCCAAACGCACCACAGGGTTCCCAGTGAGCTCATTTCCACTGTTGTATCAGTAAAAAAATCCGACCTACCGACCCCAATTAGTTTTCTCATGCAAAAGGAAAAGCACTTATTTTTTTGTTGGCCTTATCATTTTCATAATGCTTTTCAACGTTTTATCAAAACACAATATTCGGACATGAAGTGTTTATATTGACGATAGGATTTGAGACTGTGCAGAATATTAAGGATACTTGAGCGGGTACAGTTGATCATCTGGTGTATCAGTTATGGTGAGAATTCTAGATCCTGGAAAACAACGCGAAAAGGAATATCAATATCAATATCTTCATTTCTCAACATCCAGCACCTACTTCCATTATGCTTTCCCGACACTATCTCATGGTAATTTGGCACGCCTTATTACTGAGCTTTGCTCATGCACCCTCCCCTCCCTCGGGTTATTTTTACATGCCTTCCCTGGCCTTCATCCTAGATTTTTTTCGTACCGTATGTTGATATTATTTTGCTTGCTTCTCTAAACAACAAGATCCCGTTAGGCGAAGAGACGTCAAACTGTAACCGCTGTGATCTGTTTTGTACAAGTTCAGTCATGAGTTTTAGAACAGGTGTGGTTACATTAGGGTCGTGGTACCACAGCTCTATTGCTCGTAGTAGTACTTGCATGTATGTTGGATATCTGATGTAAGCCGTTAAGGAATTCGGTATACCTTTGTCAAGATGAGCGACATACACGAGCATGACGATAGGGAGATACCACAGGGAGCCCAATTTAGATAAAAGTGAATAATGAAAATAAAAATAAAATAATCAATTTTTTTAAAAATTCGATGTCAAGATAATGACCTCCGAAATACGAAAGAAAAAAATCGATAAAAAATGCACTAGAAATTTTTTTCCGCGCGCGCCTTTGTTTTCTGTATAATTCCCCTATAAAGGTAAAGGTAAAGTACCTATATTTAACGTCGGTAGTTCCTTCAGTTGGAATTCAACTGCTATCAATGGAAGCCGACGGTGCGCACTTTACCCCCTCTCTCCATCAGTGCTTTGTTTTAGGAAGTATTTACAGCTGAAGCTACACGGATTAGAGAGAAATCGAAACAGACGTGGAGATCCTAAGGATCGAACCGTGGACCTCAAGCTCTGAAGGTCGCGCACTAACCAACTGAGCTACGCCGGCTCGTATGATATCGTAGTAAATAGCTAAGGATTTCTTCAAGGATACATCCATTCAAACAGCATCATATAGCTGCTTTTGCTGTTGAATGCAAACGCCAGACCCCTAATATCTCGACACAAACCAACCAGGGTTCTCTGCACATCAAAAAAAATAATAATAAATTAGCCTCGAATAACTGCAGTTTACATGCTACAGATTTTCAAATATACGCAATAATAGCATAGGAAATTGTTTTCAAATACGGTTGATGAGAAGAAAGAAATACAAAGTATTCTGTTTTATCATATAATTATCCATAAAATACCTATATTTCTCCTTTTCGAAAAAACTGATATTTTCACATGTGAAAATAAAATATTATTTTCACATGTGAAAATATCGTTACCATGTGTAATTAAGTTATTAGTTTATGAATAAAAACTTTTTATAATAATAAAAAGCTTATTAAGTTGATTTTATGGATAAATATATAATAAACAGAATATCAAATGGGCGCTTGGAGATACGAAATTTATCTTCTCGTGTTGAAAATCTCTTCAACACTCTTTTCAACACTCGAAGATAAATTTCGTATCTCCGCGCGCCCATGTAATATCCTTTATTTATTCTATTTCGTTCACCTTTGTTTCTTCCACTTGGAAGGCATTGTTTCCTCCGCTCACCAGTTGGCTTGCTACTGACTCCATTGCAGCTGGGATGAAAATAGACTAGATAATGAATGGGTGTGTGGGAAAGACGAAGTAATAAATAATTGTGACGTGAGAATGTTTTCTTTTATTGGAATCAATTGACCTGGTCCATTTAGGAATAATATTATCCTATTTCAGACCACGTGTCATTCTCTTGAGAATAACATTCTTTTTTTGAGTTTATCCATATTTATGCGTTCTCTAATGTGCAACCATCAAACAAAGAAATTATACTAGAGGGAATGACACGTGGTCTGAAATGAGAAAGCAGTGGATAAACTCTACATTGTGTAGTTCTAGAAAATATCCATACTCCACCACAAAGGGAATTTGTACAAAGGACCCCCCTATCCCCAGGAACTTCCGATTTTCTTCCATACAAACTCCGTAATTTTGTTCTTTCTCTGACCCCCCTCCCTCCAGAATTTTCAGTTTCCTTTCCTCCGTGGGTGGGGTATGGATATTTTCTGGAAGTACACATTACACCAACTGTCAAAATAGGTTGCTTGATATCAATAGACTTACTTGTTTCTGGTGCCATGAACTGTTCAAATTTTTCCTCGTCCTCACCCAGATCGACTATCAACAGTCTTCCGAGTGCAATATAAAATGTGGTTCTACAGCGCATGTCAGAATATGGCCTTCCAGTCTGGATACCCAGGAATGGAAAATGCTCGCTCTGAAATAAAACAAAAACATCTGTATGAACAGTATGAAGTCTTAAAATGATCCATCAATTGAAATTAAAGTACTGAGGAATGGTATAGTGTGGTGGCCTAGCGGTGAGAGCGCTCGCCTCTCACCAATGCGACCCGGGTTAGAGTTCTGCTGTGCTCGGGGTTGTATGTGAGTAGAGTTGTTTGTTGGTTCTTTCCTGTGCTTCGAGGGTTTTCCAGATTCTCCCGCTTCCCTCCCTTCCTAAAAATCAACTTCTAAATTCCAATTGGAATCCAGTGGAAGAAGAGCCACTCTGTGGAATCCACTGTTAATCCCATCATCATCATCATCATCATTATTATTAAACACCTTGCATGTGGCATCAAAGCAACTCAATTTGGAGAACAAAACAAAAGAATTACAATCTCTTGAGAATTGGAAACCTATCGTTATATCTTCATCCAAATTGAGCTGCATATATTCCAACGTGCTGCAAGGGGTATGCAAGGGGTATGTTGGAGGCCCCAGTTTGTGACTATTCAATATCACGACAATTCACATGGCTTACGCACACTACAATATACTTACTGTGTGATTATTGAGAATAAACTGGACAGCATCTAGTTTAATCAGTTTGCGAACGCTAGAATATCCCACAGATAGATCACTAAGTAGCTGTAGAGTCTTGGAGGTAATGTTTTCGCTTCTCCCCCAGTATTTCATATTAGTTATTCTGTACAATAAACAAAAACATGCAAAAAATGTTTATTTATCTGCAAATGGTATTGTTGAGGCTAATCCTCAACAAGGGTATTAGTTAGTAACTCTGGGGTCCCCGCGTTTCCCGTAATCCTTTGCGCGGTATATGTGTTTACCATGTGCATCAAGTAGTGGGCCCTGCTTGTATCCTGTGTTGTCAATGTGCATGTCTGAGTAGGATCAATTCTTTTATGACTGCAAAAAGATTCATGGTATGGATGTACCATGCCGTGTGATGCCATGCCCAAGCATTATGATTGTATTGCCTGATTTCATATTGTTTACTGGACAAAGTCCGGCAATCTGTACATTTCTTAGTAAATTTTGGAGTTTTTGAATGGCTGTATCTTGATCAATATTGACCCGATTAACACGAAACTTCGGAATTTTGTATAGATCAATGCGCTCTTTCTTACTATGTGGGTCTTGTGTCCATTATCACAATATTCAGGGACTCAAACCAAGTCCCTCACGATATGAAATTAGGCAATGAGCAGTGATGTCATGCTCCGTGATTGGTTCAAAGGATCTCATTAATTCTGTACTGTGGTTGCATTGTGTGCGGCCATGCTGTACAAGGAATACCAGTACTTACATCTTTCCTATAAAAACACTCAGCACCATTGATTCATCATGTAACCCTAGTCTCTCTGATAATCTTCTATAGACCTGAGAAAGACAGAAATAGAAGAGTAGGTTTGTATTATAGTATAAGTCTGGTTCTTTAATGCTTGACAGCAGCCATTATTGAGCACTGCCAGGTTTAGCATCAAATCATTGTAAATTACTATGCATATGAAGGCATGAAAAGTAAGAAATACATCTAAATTTTGCTAAATAACTTGAGTCTCACTCTGTCCAAAAGACCTCTGTTGTCAGAGAGTACAGCAGTGTCTAAACCACATGAACTGGGATATTGCAAGTGGGGGGCTGCATAATATATTTTTTTATTTCAATGCCACAGCATGCCATACCATGTATGCACCATCAGTGGGCTGCACTCAAATGATAATAACCATTTTATATTGGGTGCATGCATAAAATTTATTTTATTGAACAAGTTGGAAGCAATATTTCACCTTGGAGGTTTTCTGGGCTTGATCACCGACATAAATTTTTCTAAACTGTTCAAAGAAGCTCAGAATTGCAAGTTCTAATTGCTCACTTCCTCGTTGAGATAACCGTGAATCTGTGAGATTCATTAGCTGAAGAACCCTGGTGATTGCAAAAAATAAACACTGTTATTTTTAAGCCATACTCTGCTATAAACCTCTGTACTCATCTCACCTACAAACAAACTCTCCATCCAGAGCATCATATTCATCAACTGTAGAGTACATCACCCTACCACCTATCACTGATCCAATAATACCCACCTACACAATCTCTCCATCCAGAGCATCATATTTATCTACTGTAGAGTATGTCACCCTACCACCTATCACTGATCCAATAATACTCACCTACACACAAGCTCTCCATCCAGAGCATCATATTTATCAACTGTAGAGTATTTCACCCTACCACCTATCACTGATCCAATAATACTCACCTACACAATCTCTCCATCCAGAGCATCATATTCATCAACTGTAGAGTACATCACCCTACCAACCTTTCACTGATCCAATAATACACACCTACACACAAGCTCTCCATCCAGAGCATTATATTCATCTACTGTAGAGTACATCACCCTACCACCTATCACTGATCCAATAATACTCACCTACACAATCTCTCCATCCAGAGCATCATATTCATCAACTGTAGAGTACATCACCCTACCAACCTTTCACTGATCCAATAATACTCACCTACACACAAGCTCTCCATCCAGAGCATCATATTCATCTACTGTAGAGTACATCACCCTACCGCCTATCACTGATCCAATAATACACACCTACACACAAGCTCTCCATCCAGAGCATCATATTCATCTACTGTAGAGTACATCACCCTACCGCCTATCACTGATCCAATAATACTCACCTACACACAAGCTCTCCATCCAGAGCATCATATTCATCTACTGTAGAGTATGTCACCCTACCACCTATCACTGATCCAATAACGTACACTAGCCATGTTAACCTCCCTGAAATGAAATTTCAGAAGGAATTTTAAGAATAGGAGTATATGAAATTTTATGAATATTGTTAGTCTTGCTTTAGAAAATAAAAGTGACATTAGTGGGATATTTCATTGTGATCCACGAGAAAGTAAATGCATAGCTATCTTAATATAATGTAGCATTGCAAATGAATGCTAGGGTGCAATGCCTGATGTAAAAAAGGGGGAATACCCCAGCCCAAACACACAAGGGATTTCCTGTATTTTGATTGGCTGTATTTTCAATGACATGGGATCAATCCCCGTAATTATTATTATATTCCCAAAGATATTGATTATAAAATTTCCATTGATAGCTTTAATGACAAACCTTCTTGGATTGAGATATCATTTCTCACAGCATTAGTATTGTTCAAAAGTTCTTGATAGTTCTGGGCAGCTTGATCGAATAATGAGATGAGCAGGGTACATGTCTTCTCATACTCACAACGACCAATGGTTGATAACTGTATTTAAAAAATATTTCAGTCTATAATATTGTCTTGTTGATGATGAAAATGCATGGATATGGTTAATTCAAGATGATTGATGTTGATGCATGATGATGATACATGATGATGGTGCATGGTGATAATGTTGATAATGTTGATGGTGAAGAGAGTGATGATGCATGCAGTTGTATATGATGATGATGATGATCAGTGATGATGCATTATTGATCTTGGACAACAGTCAATGAGCAATCAAGACCAAATGGTGCGCAAGGCTTTGTTTTTACCTGGTCTAATTGTTGTTGTACTGTCCCTGTGTCCTCTAATGGATCATCTGCCCCTTCTCTGTAAACATTCGGTATTCAAATCATTTTAGCAAAACAAACAGAATTAAATTTTCACATCAGGATTTTTTCATAGAACTCCAGTTCCTTGTTCTATGACTCATTATAAAAAACTCAAATAACTCATTAAGAAACTCTGGGGTGTTTTCCAGGGTACACGCCAACTCACCTGACTACAACCTCCACAGATGCCAAGCGTGAAGTTATGTAAGCTTTGGTAACCTAAAAAATATCAACTACTGTTAGTTATCTACATACCACAAAAGTATGGGTGACAGACGTGGCATGCGCTGCTACAGCACTGTCTCTCACAAAGGTTTACTTCGTGTCTGGGGGTCGCAGGCTTGATTCCCAGCTGAGCCACATATGAGTTGAGATTGTTTGATGTGTTGATCTCTACTTTGCCAGGACAACCTTTCTCCTGGCTTTCTGTCTTTCCTTCCTCTGTAAAAATGTAGGTTGGGGACTGACCCTAATTTTCTTGCCGATTTTTGCCGACCCTAATTTTTTCATTCCCAAATGCACCACAGGGTTCCCAGTAAGCTCATTTCCACTATTGTATCAGTAAAAAAATCCCACCTGCTGATCCCAATTAATTTTTCATGCAACAGGAAACACACTTATTTTTTTGTTTGGCCTTACAGAAGATTGATGAAGAGTAAAATATAAAGGTGTTAAGTGGCAATGCTGAACTACCTCCTATTACTACAAACTGATTAAAGATATTCAAACCAGCTTTTAACTAACTAAAGAGAGTTGCTCAAGGATCTTTGTTTTTCTTCTCTGCACAAAAAGCAAATACTTTCTTTCCAGAGTCCCTTTGATTATCCTACGCTGCCTCCACTTGAAGACTAGATACTCACCTCTGGTGTGTAAGTCTCTAGCAGATGTGGTTCAGAACTCTTAACATATGGCATGGATGCAACCATTCTTTGCCAAAGACTCAGTAGATAGTGAATACTGTTGGGGGGAAACTGAAACATCTAGACAACAATACAAAAATATCAGTAAGGTGTTGCTTTAGGAGGCATTGGTATTTGTAAGTTGTTTGTAAGGTGTCAATAGGTGTGGACAAGATGCCATTTGTAAAGTACTAGTAAGGTGTTTGTAAAGTGTCAATAGGTGTTGGTAAGATGTCAATAAAAGTGTTGGTATGGTGCATGTACTAAGGTAATTGGTTTGTGTATTGGTAAGTGGCTGGTAGGCGGTAGGTAAGGTGTTGGTAAGGTGTCACTAAGGTATTGGTATGGTCTTGGTATAGTGTTGGTAAGGTGTTGGTGAGTGGTTGGTAAGGTATTGATAAGTAGTTGATAAGGTGATGATAAGGTGTTGGTAAGGTGTTGGTAAGGCATTGATACAGTGATGGTAAGGTGTTGGTAAGGTGTTGGTACAGTGATCGTAAGGTGTTGGTAAGGTATTGATACAGTGATGCTAAGGTGTTGGTAAGGCGTTGGTACAGTGATGGTAAGGTGTTGGTAAGGCGTTGGTACAGTGTTGGAAAGGCGTTGGTAAGGTGTTGGTACAGTGATGATAAGTTGTTGGTAAGGCATTGGTTCAGTGATAGTAAGGTGATAGTAAGGTGTTGGTAAGGTGTTGGTACAGTGATGATAAGGTGTTGCTAAGGCATTGGTACAGTGATGGTAAGGTGTTGGTAAGTGGTTTGTGGTGGTCAGTAAGGTTTCGGTCATATAATGGTAAAACATGTAAAACAGTAAAGATAATGGTTATGTATATGTGGTGCATACCTGCAAACACCCAGTAACTGTGAACTTGGCAATCAAAGCAATAAACTCAGCATATCCTTCAACCTTGACCAGTTCACCAAGTTGATAGTTGGACTTGAGCCTTGCCAGCAGTCTGCAGAACTCATGGTAGTTGTTGGGGTGTGAAAGAAGCTGTGAAAATGGCAAAAAATCTTATCTTTAAACTACTTCATTCTAAAACACATACAAGAGAGGTAGATGTTACACAAGATAGGGATAGTGGGCTTCCTTTATGCACAGGAATCCCACAAAAACGTCTTTGCATTCAGGAATGACCCACATAACACTTTTAGGATTCTCCTCAACAGACCTCTACCCTGTTGAACAATGTTTTTGCATTTCACACCACGTGTCATTCCCTAGAGTATTATTTCTTTGTTTAACAGTTGTACATGAGAAGACACATGAATATAGATACAGCTCAAACAAAGAATCTTATTCCCAAGAGATTCACATGTGGTCTGAAATAGGAAAATGATACGCACCAAGCTAAAAAGGTCTATATCCACTTCAAAAAGCTTTCATTATTTAATCTTAATGACACTACACATTATACAGAATACCAACCTGTGGATCTTCCATTATCCCTTTCACTCCTTGTACCAATTGTTCAAGGAACTTTGCTCTTTCATTATTATTAAACAAGGAGCGTCGCACAGAGGCAAGTTGAACGAGACAAGACAATGCCTGAAAAATTAATAATGCATACTTTTTAATTATTCACATCCAGGAAAATACAGTCATACCATTAAAAAAAACTTTTTATGAACATATTAATTTTTTTTAAATAATTAAAGCTTAGATAGTGCATGTGCTATGACTGGTTGATAACTGTACTATATTTTTGAATAGAGCACTGTGCTGATACCTTTGCTGATACTAATTGCATTTTCTTCATTTTTTCTCTGCAAAGCACTTAAGGAAATTTTTCAAAAGAAGATGATAAGAATGTAAATATTCTTTAAATTGGTACTTACCATGGGTGAAAGGGAAGATGGCAAGGCTCTGAATAGATTGAAAAACAACTGTAATGTAGAGAAGTCTAAGAAAGCTGTGAAAATCAAAACGATCATTAATACAGTGTACTTACCTTAAACACTGCATTCTTATTATTTTATACTCTTTATATCTCTTATACTCTTATCAATCGGGTTGCAAAACCCGTCAAGCATTTAGCTGTCCGCCCAAGAGTGGTATAAGCATCATTAGAAAAAAAGAAAATACTATACCCCCTCTCCAACTGGTTGGGATCTGCACAGTGCCTAAATCATCGGAAGACTCATCCATGGATGTTCCAATGAAATCAAAAGATAAACAGTTACATGTCAACTGCAACAACTGGTTCATAAGTGAATGCTGTAATAACAGAAAGAGGTACGAAAAACATTAGACTTCATCAAAAATAAACATAAGATCAAGTTTAATTCTGAGGAATCACTTACTTGACCTTCATCCTGCAAATTTAACTGTTCACTGTAGGCCTAGAA
Source organism: Actinia tenebrosa (assembly GCF_029948245.1). NCBI lineage: Eukaryota > Metazoa > Cnidaria > Anthozoa > Actiniaria > Actiniidae > Actinia > Actinia tenebrosa. Next base: position 10,875,340 of record NW_028292572.1, read on the forward strand.
AAAGGGATCACAGTTGCTATTAATAATAAAATATTAATAATAACAATTGATAATTACAATTTGTAAAGCACTTATCCAGGGCTGCTCTAGGCGCTGTGAAAGATGAAATACAAAATAATACAAAAAATAACTTAATGATGATTACGACAATCAGAAAAGTAATAAAGGTCACACATTAAAAGCTAATTTAAACAAATAAGCTTTCAAAGAAGTCTTGATGACAAGCTTTCAGAGTTCCTAATTGAAGATGGAAGGGCATTCCAGAGTTCAATTGCTAAAATCATATAAAATGTTATGTGCATTGAGATAATGTGAAATGCACTATATATTATAATGATAATAATATTATTAAAAAATAACCACACCCTGTGCCCCAATTCTATCTATACATGATAAATGTACACCTCAAAAGGTATAGCATACAATTATGTAACTTACCAACCAATGCGCATATACTCTGCCCTACTTGCCACACACGTATAAAGGAGGAGGATGACGTGATGCACATATACAGACCTCCCTGACCCATATATCCGTGATCAAAATAATATTTTTTTAAATATTGATAACTGTCATGAGTTACCTGTCTTAAGAGTGTGATGGAAAGGTTGAAGATGTCGAACAATGAAGTATCCCTGAAGGATGATGCAATCTGTAAAATATAACGAAAAATAAAAGTGTGATGCTTTATTTACATGGATTAAAATAAAAGTTTGTACAAGGCTCCCTATATCAAATCATAAAATTATAGCATAAAACATTAAACTGCAAAATTAAATTTGAAATGTTTTTGTCTACCTTTCTATGCTTTGTTAAAGATCTAGTAGAATCAGCCTAAAAATAATAACCCATTCAATATTAATTAGTCATAAAAATGATCATAATAATATATATTCACCATTTTCCATACATGGGTTCACTGGTCAAAAACAAAGCGCTCAAGCGAGGTGCCAAGGTACTTTCAAAGTATTATTCAAATTTGAACCTTGCAACCTCGACTGAATGCTTTGTGTTTGACCAGTGAACTGATGTATGGAAAATGGTGAATAGCTCATAATTCTGTTCTTACAGCAGATTTCATTAAGCTCAGATTTGTAGCCATTGGGTATTTTCACTCCCAAAATATTGTGGACACATGCAACTCTGATGGCTGAAAATCTAAGAGCCTAAGATCTCATATAACTGTGAAATATCAGGGTTTTCATTAAGCCATTCAGAGAATGGAGAATGCTCCAGTAACTGAGAAATCTCCAGCTTAAACTACTATCATGATCTTCTCCTTTTATTTAAAAACTTTATTTCAAAACCCTGACAGGATTCTACAGCTACTAAGTTCATGACCTTCTTCATTTTGATTGGATGAACAGGGTGTCGTCTATCCTTTGGGAAGCATGGGTGGTAGCAGTGGGAGCACTCGCCTCTCACCAATGTAACCTGGGTTTGAGACCCGACAAGGTCAGTGTTGTATGTGAGTAGAGTTGTTTGTTGGTTTTCTCCAGGTGCTTCGAGGGTTTTTCTCCCTCTGCAAAAATCAACTTCTAAATTCCAATTGGAATCCAGTGGAAGAAGAGCCACTCTGTGGAATCCACTGTTATTCCCATTTTTTATCTTTTTTATTTTTTATTTTTACTGTGAGAGTGATGTGTGCTGTGTCATTTCCTAGTCATCTACTGTATAAAGCCTGGTCCTTAATAGCAACATAAACAGAAAATAAGCATAAGCATAAGAATCAAAACATTCCATTCTTCTAATTTAATACCTGTGCTTACCGCCGTTTGCATTACTACGCGGCCACCACAGACACAAATCATGTTGTGTAGTTTGCAATAGACTGCTGTCAATCAAACACCTCATTCTACTTGGATGTACTGAAACTCTCTGAAATTGCTTTCGGAACTTTCCTTTGTGATATCTGACTGAGAAAGTTTGATAGAAAAGCCAACTCACTGATCCAAACGTGTATAAATGGCGTCAACATGAATGATTGACAGTTTGATAGAAAAGCCAACTCACTGATCCAAACGTGTATAAATGGCTTCAACATGAATGATTGACAGTAGTCTATTGCAAACTACATGACTCGATTTAGTGTCTGGGGTGGCCGCGTAGTAATGCAAATGGCAGTAAGCTTATGTCACTGAATTCCCCAGTGACGACGTACACTCTTATGATTATATCACTAGTAAGAACCAGGCTTAAAATAATGTTGCTAAGCCATACCTGATTCATTTCACATACAAGCTGAGACAGTATTTGTACTCCAATAATACAGTGATCAACAGAACTCTATGAAATTCACACCAAAATAATTCAGTATCTTCAATGAATCCCAATGACCCCATATTAATCACAGAGCTAAAAATAGCAGCTGGTCAATGGACAACATCCTGCAAGAATTGGAACTTATCTGGTTAAATCTATGCCTTGCTGGCCAGTAATGTTGAGCAAGAAGCAAGGTATGACAGCAAACTTAAACTAATTTGGCCGGTCATCAAAACCAGGGACTGACCAGCCGTTATATTTAGCCCTGAATTGTTTTTGATATTTACCTTGGAGAATAATCAATACTATGATAGTAAATACCGCAAAGAGACCCCCTACCCAGTTTAATACCTTCAACCCATGTAATGTTCAATCAAGGGTGGTGTAGCGGTAGTGCGGTACCACCTCTCACCTCTGGGGTCTCAGACTCAACATCACATACAAGTAGAGCTTGTAAGTCTCTCCCTTGATTTGAGGGTTTTTCTAGTTCTCTGGATTTTCCAGCTTTTCCTCCCTCCACAAAACGCTAAATTCCAATTCAATGTGTGGGTTAGCCGTGACTTCAGGGCACAGGCTTTTTTTTGAAGTTGTTACTCATAGCATTCATTAAAATTATACATCTGAGTACATGTATTTGTATAATATGATCATAATCAAACAAAAAATTCTTTAAAGAATAAAACTAAACTGTACCTGCAAGAATTTTCCCACATCATCTGTTATCGTTCTAAACACCAGCGATGTTTTGTGAGTATCAAACCAACTCAACTTTGTCAATCTGGCTAGTAACTGGAATGAGGAAAAAAATAAAACATCAACTACAATAAATCATACTGCCACCTGGTCAGCTCAGTTGGTAGAGCATATGTTTATGTTTATGCATTTCAGGTGTTTTGTACTGGTCAAAAACAAGGATCTTACCTGAATTAAGGCTTGGGATACAAATGTAGCGAGCTTTGGTCTTGTACCCAGATAATTGAGTACATAATTGCCTGACAATCATAAGATATTTTTACATAAATGTTTGAAATTTGTTTGAAGGAGATATTCAACTTAATGGCCATATAATAGCCCCTCTATGAAAAGGATATAACAATTCTTAAAATAAACTTTATTAAAAGCTGCGTCTGATGCTATAAATCCTGATTACTGGTATGTGAAAATATGAACAATCAGATTGGTTTCCTGGGCGTCCAGAATCCCAGCATCAATATTACTCTTTAATTTGGTTCAAACTTTTTTCTTTCTGATTGTTATAATATCATCAACCAAGTTTTTTGATTCTGGATATTTGTGGGGATATATAGACCTAATCTTTTTTTGAGCTTTCATGGATGGGCTCACTGCATTAAAAAGAAGAAAAAACAATCAACTTATTATTTTATAACTTACGAATATCAAGTCTCTGTTCAACTGGGAGTGCTGTGTTACGGCTGATAAGCCTCGTAAGCGATGATGCTGCTAGTAACAATGAGTAGGGTGACTAAAACAGACAAAAAAAAAAGAAGAATGAATAAAGGAAGTGAAAGACTTCTGGAATAAAGAGCAAAAGCCGAATGAGAAGTAAAGAGAGAAAATATGAAAAAGAGAAAACATAAAGATAAATAATGGGAAATTATGCACAAAAAGGAAATGGAATAGAATGGAAAATGAAAGGAAATAAAAAAGAAGAATGAATAGAGGAAGTGAGAGACTTCTGGAATAAAGAGCAAAAGTTGAATAAGAAGTAAAAAAAGAAAGAAAATATGAAAAAGAGAAAAAGTAAAGATAAATAATGGGAAATGGGAAATTATGCACAAAAAGGAAATGGAATAGAATGGAAAATGAAAGGGAATAAAAGACAATAGAGAAAAAAAGAAAAAAGAAAGAAATGAGAAGGAAGCTACTTTGTTACATATTTGATTTTTGTTGAGCCATATCTTTCCTTCAAAAGTGTTTTTTGTTTAAAATTGCATTTTCTTAAATGTTAAAAAGTCATAAATCCTTAAAATTTATTTCATATAAACACTCTTAAAGTTTGCAGCTCCAAACTCTTGCTTTACTTTCCCTTTCCTAGTGTTTGTAGAACCATTCCGCAAGTAACCAAACCCAAACAAATAGTTTTGAAAAAGTTATAATTGACAATGCATAACAATGATGGGACCCCAACGTCTGACTCTAGGTTCACATTGTTGAAACACGCTGGCATAAAAAGGCAGTCGGTATTCAAGATATAAATACTCAGTATAAAAGACATTTAAATTATGAAATGCTAACAAAATTCAGAATCAATGCTTATGAGTAATCAGTATACAGCAAAGCTTACGTTTCCTCTTTCCAAAAGGAACTGACATTTCGAGAGACAGTCTGGAGAACTCGTGAAGTTCACTAAAGCTTTCTCAGCAGTTTTTCTGGAAACCGTGTCCGTTGCTTCATAAAGCTGCTTGCACAGGAGCTCTAGCTGAGCTATGTCCTATTATGAGTGAGTAAAATAGAAGGGAAGATGAGTATAATGAGGTTATTCTGATGATAAAGTGAATATTTGTGCTCTACCTGTTCGTCCATGTTGTTTTGAACGAGACGTGGCTTGCAAATTGCACATGCGCAATACTCAAGATTCCGCTGAATCGATAAATGTACAAAATTATGGCGGGAAATAATATATTATGTACATTGGACGAGGGGTACAGAAAGGGTACAGTCATGCGATTTCTTTTTTTAGATTCTATTTAACAATTATTCGCCGAAGGCGAAATGAATATCGGGGAAGAATAATCGAAACGATATTCACTGAGACTGAGGTGAATAATTGTTTTAGTATAAATACACAGGTGATTCTTTCAAAAAAAGCAAAAGAAAAAAGAAAGACACATTTAAAATTAGGTAACAGCAACAAAGCGGCTGGCCGTCATTTTGGTTTATCGCTGGAGGTGATTATCGTGTGATAACCTCAGTTCTCGACCAATCAGCGCGCGAGATTTTCAATATTCACCTGTGTATCTATACTAATATATTTTAATTATATGTGGATTACTTTCCCAACATCCTTTCATTGATATAAATTTTTTTGTCTAATAATTTTATGAATTTCTGGAAAACTATCAAAACAGTATCGAGAGGGCGACGCCTACACTAGTCTCCGAGGGCATACAACTGAAGAGTAGCTCTTAAAACGAGAAGCAAGGCACCCCTGTCCAATATAGCCCAGTCTCGACTTCAAATCATTGTTTCGGGGCAAGCGAATAAGGGAAAGATCTATTATTGATCTTTTATCAGCATATATAATCGCTTAATTTTAATCTGAGTGAAAATGAGTTGTTCAAAAATAACATAAACAGCATAAAAACAGCAACGCATGAATCGCGTAGTTTATTGGAATTTCAGGCAGTTTTATCTAAAAAAATTGAAATATTTAATGACGTCACTTCCGACAACAATTGACAGATGACGACACATGTCTTGCCAATGACTAGTAGATCTAGACACTTCACTTCGCATCTTCTCACGGAAATACTAGTAATACACGTACGAACACTCCAAACAGGCACGTAACGGAACAAAAAAATATCTAACATCTGGCATGAATTCATTTTCCACAATTTCATTCATTTTAATGTTTTGCTTTTACTTTTGATGTATTTTCCGTTTCGAATATTTCAAAAAGAGACATAATGAGAGTACTTGGTAAAAATGGATGGATTTTTCGTTAACGATATATTTTTTCAGTAAAATTTTATTGGGATACATGTATCCCGTGACGAAACGGTGATCACGAAAGTCACGAACGGAATAACGAAAGACTCGTAACGTTCTCGAATACGAGAGGGGTCTGAGCCTGTATGTGACGTCACTACACCAGGAATTTCAAGGCTCGAAGAAGAAACAGAGAGTTTGTTTGAGGAGTTGTTTCATTCGGTTTTACCAATGAAATCTCCTTTTAAACCATAGGTTTTCCACATATACTTTGTCTAGAGTCCCCAAGGACACTGAAGGTGTTTCCCTACGCCGTAATAGGCGGTTTTTGAGCCCTTAGTTTGTGTCGTTTGAGACGCTGTACTCGACGTATATGGTCGAAGCAAAAACATGTCGTTCTTTAAACAACTCTTTCCTTTTATGAAAGTAAAGAAGAAGAAAGAATTCTCTTATATAATCAAAGATGTGGATCCTCATTCAGTATGGGAAATCGTTGGAGAACTCGGAGATGGCAGTTTTGGTAAAGTTTACAAGGTAAATAGAATAGAAATCGCAATATTGCTAAGGTGTATTACTCAAGAGCATTTTCACATTTCGTAGCTCGAGTGTATACGATAAGGCTCGATTTTGTCTCATAATGGTTGAAGAACCAAAGCTTTTTAGTGTTGTGTACACTCCAGATTGGTGAGTTGTGGTTTTATTAAGCATATAATAAGTACACACTCAAATAATGTCAAGACATTCTCAACTTACGAATACGAGATTCATGATTCTCGTCTTTCCCAGAACATCAATCATCGTTCAAAAGATTGAACAGAAATCAAAATAAGTTGGACTCTTTTTCAAAAATCTATTCATCCCATTGAGCCCTCTTAAATGCCGTCAAGATAACACTTAATTCCTTCACCGGCCAATTGTAATTCAGCATACTATTTTCGATCTCCTAGTTCTAGCAGATGTCATCCTAGCTGATAATCTTTAGCTTCACTATTAGATCTGAATCGGCGTTTTACACCAACTATCATTACAAAATGTGTCATCATTCATCAGCCTGATTCGCAGGAATAAGTCTTTTGACTGAATGAATGACTCTTTATTACCAATCTACAACCCTTACGACACCCGGAGTTCATACCCTTGTACCCGACATATGTATGGAGCATTTGTTTTGACTCGAATTCTAACCGAGGTTTTTTCTCGACCCAGCAGGACAAGGTGGTGCTTGTAGTACTATTCAAATTTCCATTTCTACGTCTATCCTTCCTTACAGCTGAAAAAATATCAATTTATTAGAATATTTTTAAATATTTTCAGATATTATAGCCTTTGGTCACTTTCGTATCCTAACAGTAACATTAGATCGCCTTGTTAGTGCATTACTAGGTGTTAAAATAATTCCCCTATGACTTTAGGTGGATTAAAGAATCAATGACATAGCTCGGTACACTATCATTCAGAAGGCAAAATAAATTATTTCTAATTGGTTGATTAGAGAAGTCAACATTCTCTTTGCACAATATAAATATATATATATTCAAAGTTTGAAACTATACAGAAATTAATTATTGTATCAAGGATCAATTTCGCTAATGCAAATACAAAAATTAATGGCATTATTTTTCTCTGCTGCAACGAATCTTTAAGCCAGGATCACTTCATTTGATCACTGGCATTCAATTGCATTCATGTTTTGCTTGAAAAGTATTATCTGGTCTTACTCATCTTTAAATAACTACAACATAAACCTGAATTACAATCATTTTATTTGCTTCCTCATCCAGTAAAAAAGATCTCTCCAGAAGCTCAATCACCATACTAAACAATATTTTGTTTTCAATTTTCAATTATTAAAGAGTTGACTACTGATAATAAAGTGATGTATTTTAATACTGCCTTATAGAACTACTTAACCAAATAGATTCAGGTCGATATTATCAATGTTGTTAATTTCTCAAAGATATATGCATTTCATTCATCAGATCTTTATATAAACTGATATACATGTGTTTGGATCTTGACTTCAATAGTGCATAAATTAGGACAATGATGGATCTTATTTCCTCTAACTCTCTCTTTTTATAGAGACTTATTCCAGATAACTCTTTCCAGATAATAACATATATTCTAGATGAATATTTTCATAATCTTGTCTATAATGGTGTTTGAATTCTCTGATTCTGAAAGCAAATTTTTGTGGTTGCAATATCAAAACTTAAGGTTACTGATGCATAGGAATAAGCAATGCATATTAGAATGTATTTCAGGCTTAGCCACAAAAAAATTTTCAATGATAAATACAATAAAAAAAATTCCATGATGATTTGTCTTTAAGAACGATTGCAATAATTCACAAAGTTGTTGGCTATTTTTTTGTATTTTTAGATATCTTAATGTTAGGGGCTATTAAGCATGAAATATTCATGAAAAACTTACATGTAGATGGTTAACATGTATTTTAAAATTTAAACAAATAACAATACAATAACTTTGTTTCAAGACAGAAACCCAATAACCTTTTACAGTTTTTTTAATTTACGGCCCCCGATAACAACCTATACTTTTTTAGGTTTTCTATGGTACATTTTGTCAGTATTTTTTGTTATTGATTATACAGTTTTAAGGACTTATTGATAATATTATTATTATTCCTAAAACCTCGAACTCCTTACCAGAGGACTTGAAATTATCGGATAACATCAGCATATTTAAAACAAAGATGAAGACATATTTATTTAACTTGTTTATCAATAATATAGTCAGTGTTACTCTAGATGGCATTTACACTTCTTATGTAAATTCATGTTTTTCGCTATTTCCATTTTCTTTTTTAGTTATGTATTTATATTGGATTACATATATTTCATTAGTTTTATTTTCTTTTTCTGCTTTTATAATTTTCACTTTATATTGTAAAAAGCATTGAGTTTTAGAAATGTGTTTTTTAAGAAATAAAGTTATTATTATTGTTGTTGTTATTAACTAAGTTTATTGATTCCCAGGCCCAACATAAAACAGAAAACATACTTGCGGCAGCTAAGATTATTGACGTTAATGATGAAAATGAACTAGAAGATTTTATGGTGGAAATTGATATCTTAAGTGAAGTAAAACACAAGCATATAGTAGGACTTCATCACACATACTACTATGATAACAAGCTGTGGGTAAGTGATTATTGAATTCTAGATTGTGCACTGGTCTAAGCCTATGCCACATAGGTGCCAGAGCAGTTTGAATGTAGGGAATATAGAAGTTTTTTCCCCTAAAAAATCAATCTAAGATAGTTATTATTTAATTAATCCTATATGATTAATATTAATTGTTTGTTGAAAAGGAAATTGCCCTTTTTGATGCTTTCTTATTTCACCTAGTAACTTAACTGTATCTGCGTGGAAATATTTATCCGCATGGTTTTTGGTCATCTAATGAAAGTTTTCACTTTCAAAATGTTCATACATGAAAATAATAAGGAAAAGAGTATTTTCAGCCATACTTGCTTTGCTCCATTGTGCAGGGTCAGTATATCATGTGATGGTACGATTCAACTTCAAACACAAAACAATAGCTTTGATCTATGGAGTTTCCAAACCATTACGCACTATTAACTATGCAAAAAGTGAAGTTTAAGATATCAGGGTACCCCTAGTGACCATTGTGCATTCAACTCTTAATAGCACAAAACCTTTTAATCAAAACCTCAACAAAGTATACATTTTCTGAAAGCTGCATAAATGTAGAAACTATTACTTTTTTCCTTTTTGTAAAATACATTTATCCTTTTAAGTTAGAGTGAATTATTCAAATTTTCACTGTGGCATCTTCATGGAGTTTGATGACAGCCGGTAATGATCAGAAACCAATGCTTATTACCTTTCCAAGATTACAAGACATCACTTGTCAAAAGTGTGTCTCCGATTTTTGATTAGTTGCCCCGTTGCTTTTTTATACGCTCTTATGACGCTGATATAACAGCTGCATGTATCCAAGCCAAAATCCACGATAACTTTGAAAATAAGCAAAACATAAAAAATCGGAGACACACTTTTGAAGAACAACAGACTATCCAAGATGACTTCCTCAAAATTTCAGTTAAATCGGTCAAATTCCCTTTGACATCGGACTCAAAATATACGGGTAACTGAATGCAAAATCACTTCCGAGAAAAACGCAAAAATGTTTCTGACTGCTCAGCGGAAGCGCCTTTGTTGACACAAACCGTTTTTTTTTATTACTTGCTATTAGGAATCACTATGGAAATTTTTTTGGGGGAAAATCAAAGAATATTATATATTTTATCACAAAATGTAAAAATGTAAAAATTGATACTTTTGAGCAATTTTGGGGTACTCTGATACCTTAAATTTATACCCAAATAAGCTTGGCCAACTCTATGCGCTACCTTGTGTGCAAGACTATACAAAAATTTATTCAAGTAATTTAGAGTTAGTGTTTTAATTATTGTGTTTTCTGCAGATGATGCTAGAGTTTTGTGCAGGAGGAGCTCTTGATGACCTCATGTTAGGTAATTATGATAAGTACTGTTTAATTAATTTGCAGGAGGGTTTTATCAGGATTTAAAAACACCTGATAAAACACGATCTGCGAGTTTATTGAACGGCTTCAAAAACTGATGATGTATGTTCTCATATTGTACTGAATTTTTTACGAAATGAACCAAGTTTGATAGAGAAAATCCAAGTTAAAGTTTATGCAAATGAAGACGAATCTATATCAGATATAAAACCACCTTCATGGTCATGATTTCTATTGTGTTTCCTTCATGAAGTATTAATGAATTTTTGAATATTAGAATAAAAGATGATGTAGCAGTTGTACGCTGATGCCCCTCACCTTGGGTATTGCGCTCATTTATGTCTCATCACCGCAATATGCATATGTCCAGGTTTTCATACTTCTCTTTCGAGTTGGCCTTCGCTCAGCCTTAGCCTCAATCATGTGAAAATATACATAGTACAGAACATACCAGTTGATTAAAATTCCACAGATTTTGGTCAGAGGTCAAGGCTGAGCAAAAGAGAACTAACCCCTTGAAAGTATTTAAGATCAAGTCAAAGGTTGTTTCAGGGCTCACTAAAATGATTATATGAATTAGCTCCTAAAATATAATACGAGCATCCCCACATAATCTTGTTTTAAAATATTGCGTTTCAAATAATAATAATTTTTTTCAGAAATTGAAAGAGGGTTGACTGAGCCTGAAATTAAAGCCGTATGTTATCAACTTTTCGAGGTAAGGATATCAAACTAGTACATGTTTAGGTTATCATTTGAAGAGAAAAGCTCATTTATAGAAAGGCTGTGCCATGCATGACTGTGATACAGCTCAGTGTCCAAGCATAATTTTCTATTGACTGAGTAAATAAACGACCTTGTGTGCTGTGTTTGGTAAAGAGGATATATATATATATATATATATGTATATATCATGTGACCATTTCACAATCATGTGTAATCTACTTTATATAGAGGCTTTGCACCATCATGTGATGGCAGCCATGACCAGAGGCATGATCAAAAAGAGTCATTACCCCCTGTAAAACTGAATTCTTTCTCATGTAAATCAGATTAGACCTGTTACGGCTTCATGTTATGGCTGCTGTCACATGATGGTGCAAAACCTCTATTGGCAAGAACTGTATAATTTACATTGGAAGACTCCATTGTTCCTGCCCCAGCCTCCTGTCATAACTGTCATCAGCATATTTTCTGAAATAACTTTTTTTTCTTTCTTCCCCATAGCAAGTTTGATTCTTATTTCATTTTTGTTCAAGGGCTTAAATATTCTTCATAGCAATAAAATCATCCACAGAGATTTGAAAGCTGGGAACCTTTTACTTGCTAGCGATGGAAACATTAAGTTGGGTATGCTATAGTCTGCTCTCTTTGAACTATCATTTGAACTATCTTTTTCAAGTCGTAAACAGTTTCTAATTCCTTGATTTTGAAGAATAAAGGGTAGGGTTAAACATAGTGCACTTGCCTCTCTCCTCTGGGTTCTGGTGTTCAATTCCAGGACTCAACGTCACAATTGAGCTTGTTAGATGTCTCCCTTGATTTGCCGCTTTTTTTCTGGGTTCTCCAGGTTTCCTCCAATTCCATTTTGATGCATGAGTTAGCTGTGCCTTGCCCTAGATCAACTCAGAGGTTGATTGAGTAGGAACTGATTCTTCTGTGTGTCTGGTTGTTTTCAGCTGATTTTGGTGTATCGGCAAAGAACAAGAAAACACTGCAAAGAAGATCGACATTTATAGGCACACCTTATTGGATGGCTCCTGAGGTTGTTGTCACGGAGACCTGTAAAGATGACCCATATGATTATAAGGTATAAGGTTTTAATAGACCTCTGAACCTTTGGCATATTTCTCCCCCCCCCCCCCCCTCCCCCCGACATTTTAGACTATGTGTCATTTCCTAAAGCATCATTTCTTTGTTTGATGGTTGTGCATGAGAAGACACATGAATATGGATACAACTCAAACAAGCTAAGGCATCTTATTCTCAAGAGAATGACACATGGTCTGAATTGGGAAAACATTATGCCCAAGTTAAACAATTCTACTGTATTATTATGGCATATTATAAAATAACTGTTATGAATGTCGCGTTCTAATTGGTTTGGAGCGCGTGCTTTATGAGAGCACATTGCATGCGCACGCACTTTCCGTTGCGTCATTCCTATCTATTATTGTAATTTGTATTTTATAAAAGAAATAAAAAACTTGCTTGCTGTGCTGTGTTGAGTCATAAAGCACTTGGGGATTGGCAGAACACTCAAGAAGTGTCCAGAAGCACTCTGCTACGCGTCGTGCTTCTCCTAACACTTCTCTCATGTTATGCCAACCCCTGCATGCTTTATGACAGCACACAGCACGCGCGTTTTCTATTTCTTCAACAATGATTATAACAATAATGCTTGAAACATGTAAATTTGGTTTTAAGCTATGTCCAAGAATCTTCAAATTCTGATATCACTGTTAGAATACTTTAATAACATGTTTCTTGTGCACTTAACAGGCTGATATATGGTCGGCTGGTGTTACTATTATTGAGCTTGCTCAGATGGTCCCACCTTATCATGCTATGCATCCCATGAGAGTTCTATTCAAGATCCCAAAAGCTGATCCTCCAACCCTTGACAATAGCAACAAATGGTAAGCTAATATTGCGCGTTTAGTTGATATCTGCAATAATGTCCAGAAGGCATCTTAATAGACAGTTTTCTCAAGGTTGCGTGTGCATCCAAATTTAAGGAACCTAACGATACCAGGACAGGACCTTATAGTGAGAATTTAATCATATATTTCTATGAATCCATTATTCTCCTATTGAACTATAAAACTGGCTTCTTAATTTTACTTAGATGTGCTCGCAACCTTGAGAAAACGGTCTATTGACCTGTAAACTAAGGTCATCACAGGGTTGACTTCCATAAACAGTCTAAGAGAAGATGATTGAATATGCTTTAGAGGGGATTTTATTAAAAATACTGTAATATATTTTCATTGCATATTAATCAGGATCTGTAATCTGAATAAATCTCATCACCATAGTCTTTAGTGAAGGTTAAACAAGCTGCCCTCTCAAACATAACATTTTTATTGGAATCATTACCATTTAGTTGGTACAAATTTCACACAAGACTAGAAATGATGTCTATTGATAGCAGCCTGCAAGTGTAACAACAGTGTAACAACCTGATAGGTCGTCTAAGACATTTTATATCGTTTAATTAGGTCAAAAGATCTACAAGATTTCCTTGCGTGTTGTGTGGTAAAGAGCCCAGAAATGAGGTCCACTGCTGCAGAACTATTAAAGGTCAGCGAAAAAGAGATTAATAATAAATCTATTCAATCAAACCTCACCTTTCATGCAGCACTCTATAAATACCTGTTGATCATAGATGACAACTTTGGCACAGTAAAGTTCTCGGCCACATATTTTTTTAATATTTGATTACTCCTGATGATTTTGCTACACCTCTAAAACAAACATTTAAAATTACATTAGAGTTGCTTTCAGAATGATTGAAGGGGAATTAATCTTAAAATGCCCACTCCATGTCCATAAGCTTTCCGAACAATAAATCATATACTCCTATAGATTCCACTAAACCATATACCTTTTTTGAGATAAGGAACATGGTGCATCGTGGTCTAGCATCGGTACAAACATAATGCCTAATATGGTGTTGTTTGTACCCAATCTAGACCACAATGCATCCAGTTTATCAAACTCAGAAAAGGCCTATGGGAGCTCTGTATCTGTGGAGCTGTATTCATTAGAGAGGTTTACTTATTCAGTGGTGGTTTTGCTGGTATTCAGTAAATGATCCATACTCTACTACTGTAGTGAAGTGCCTGAGATCCCAGTCCCCTAGTTTTTACATCAATAAGGTGTAATATACTTCCATAAACTTCCCCATACCAGCCCTCGTACAGGGAGAGGTTTACTTCTTTCGTTCTATGGTTATCTGATATTTGACCCAATTTTTCATTCATTGCAGCATCCATTTTTGGTGAATGGTGTTGATGTCAAAACTCTTAAAGATCTCTACAACGAAGCCAAAGCTGAAGTTATTGAAGAAATTGAAGATCTTCCTGAAGACACAGAGGTAACTAAACTATCTTTAAACACTAGCAAATCCTCATATATTGATTTGTAATTCTACATATGTGCTAAAATTGCATGATGCGATGCCATCATGCTATGCCATCAGTGAAATATTTCCTTCTATATCCTTCCTTTTCCTTTTTCCTTTTTTTTATTTATTTATTTTCCTTATTTTTTAAATGATTTCATTCAGTGGCTCTTGTTTTTTCCAACAGGAGAAAGATAATGAACGACTAAAGAGTTCTGGCTCATTTGAGTATCTACTGAATGAAGAGAAGGATTCTGATAAAGAAAAGGAAAACGAGAAAGAAAAAGAGAACGAGGAAAAGAAAGAAAGTGAAGATGAAGTTTTCAAGAACAAAAAAGCAGAAGAAGAAAAAGAACCAAAGAAAGAAGAGGAAAAAGTCAAAGATGATGATAAGAAAGCCGAAGGCACAGAAGATGTTTCAAAAGAAGGTGAAAGCACAGAGGAAGTTTCAAAGCCAGAACAAGATGCTGAAGATATATCAAAGGACAAAAATAAACCTGAGGAAACTTCAAAGACAGAAGAGGAAAAAGCTGTAGATAATGAGGAAAAGAAAGAAATACCTGAAGTGAAAGAACCTGAGGAAAGCAAGAAAGAGAAAGAACCAGAAATAAGTGAAGAGAAAAAAGAAACAACAGAGAAGAAGGACGAGAAAGAAGAGGAGAAAGGCCCAGATGATAAGTACTCCTCACGATTAGATAACATTCTAGATGAAATGGAAACTGAAGAGAAGCCTAAAGAACCAGTAGAAGAAGAGAAGGAAGAGGAGAAAGACAAGGAAGCTGAACAAGAAAAGGAAGCTGAACCTGCGAAGGAACCAGAAGAAGCTTCCCAACCTGAAGAAGATGCAACAAAAACAAATGAAGGTGAAGAAGAAAAGAAAGAAGAGAAGGAAAATGTAGAGGAAAAGAAAGAGGAGCAGTTAAACAAAGACGGTATGAAGGAAATTCCAATATTGTTTGATGAAGGTGGAGATAAAGAAAATAAAGAAGATAATAAGACACAAGAGAAGGAAAACGAAAAAGAGCCAGAAACCACCCAAGGAGGTCAACTGAAGGAATTTGCTATATACACGGATGATGGTGATGTTCCAATAGAGAATAAAGATAACAAGAAAATTACTGATGAGTCAACAACTGATGGAAAGAAGTTAACCAATGGAGCCATTCTGGCTGCTGAGCTTAGCAAACAGACTGTACCGAAGAAGGAGGGAGACGCGGAGAAAACGGTAGGAATAGAAAGCTTTTTGTCTCTATGCCTTGCTTTTAATTCTACCCACATGCAGAATTTAAGTTCCTTTTCTTACTACCATTTCGTTTGGCTTTACTTTCCTTCCTCTTTCTTTATTGCTACTGCTACATTTCCCCCATGTTTTGCCAGCATTTGAATAGACTTTATTCTTAGTGTGACAATGTTTTCCCAATTCATCATGACGAACCTCCAGGGGATTCATTTTCTTTTGTTTTAACTTTTCGAAAAATTCATGAGTATCCCAAAGGATACGAAAGGAATAACGATGATATCCCTACGAGTTTCAAAACAATAGCTCTTCATTCCCCCAGAGGTTTGTCACGCTGAATTGGAAAAACATTGTCACGCCGCGAATAAGGTCTATTGAGGTTCTCTGGTGTTGGGTCATACGTGTATGTGTGACTTCTGAATTTCAGAGATCTCTTAGCCTGCATAGTGACACAGGCTACCTATCGCTCTACCCAACGTCTTGTCTTTGTTATGTTTTTAACTTTCATTTATACATGTGATATTCTCCAGGGAGAAAAACATTTCAAGACCCTCAAACGAACACGTAAATTTGCTACAGAAGATGGTAAAATAGTGACAGAGACAACATCAAGAGTGGTAGACGTTAGTGGCGAGGACTTTAAGAATGCACTAATCAAAGAGCAGCAACAACGGTACGTTACACGTCTCTTCCATTATTCTTCCTTCTCCTCCCTTTCCCATCCCTTTCCCATTTCTATTGTATTTCTCATTTACTTGCCTTGAAGCGTAGCCTCTATAATTGCCTGTCGCTTTGTTCATCTTCCAGTGGTTCCTTCAAACCTTCGAATTTTTTTGTAACCCTGAAACGATATCTGGGCTTATCTAAGTCAGAGCATGTACTAAAACACGGATTGAATTGAAATTTAGCGAGTTAAGTTTTGCGGAGGGATGAAACACTACTAGTACACCATTCATGATTCCTTTAGTCCCAAAGGGATCTTCCTACTTAATGCTTTGTTACTATGCATATTCCAATAAGCTTCAACTTGTTTTTCGTCTGATATCCCAACAGGAAGATGAACCTTCGTGATATGAAGGTCTTTCAACGTCAGGAACAGAAACAAGGTATGGAGCTGATGTCCAAAATACGAAGACAGTGGGAGGCTCAGGAGCAGCGCTTCGAACAAGAGATCCAGGTACGGCAACCACCCCCATTCTCCCCTAAAACCGAGTTCGATTAAAAGTTGTAAATTTTCCTATTTTGTTGGGCTACCTGTTGTTTTGGCGGCAATTTTCGTGCCAAAACGCGTGTGCTCACCCCTACCAATTGGCTTACTCTTGTCGCGCCACTTGCATCGTTGAATAAATTTTGGACTATAGTTGGTTGAAAACATACCATGTCATCACTAACTGTTATTATTCATACATTAGGACATCGAGAAAAAGTATGAAGGTGACTTAGATAACCTTAGTAGAAACCAGAAAAGAGAAATCGAGAAACTAGAGCTGACACAGAATGCAGACTTGAGGGCTTCGTCAAGGAAAATGAAACAAGATCAGGTATGAGAATATGTCGGAAATTAATTTTTCCGAATTTAATCCCTTCCGGGCTTTTGCCCGGAATAACCTCGTTCTCAAGCACTTTAACTTATTTATATTTCTATATCTTCAAGATCAGGTATCTATACCCGCAATCTTTTCTCTCTCTCTCTCTCTCTCTCTCTCTCTCTCTCTCTCTCTCTCTCTCTCTCTCTCTCTCTCTCTCTCTCTCTCTCTCGACTTTTTTTTTTGTGTAGTGAAAACGAAAACGAAATCGTTCAAGTCCTATTGCGTAAAATGAAGATGTATTCAAACGTCAAGGAACGCAGATCTGCGCTACACATAGTCTTATGTTACCAACATACTTCATCACAAGGTGTTACTTGGAGTTGAGTTCTCCTAGGCAACCGTATTTTATTGACGATGTGTTTATTTGATCCAGGAAAAAGAATTAAGAAAATTTAAAGAAAACCTAAAGGAAGAGGGCAAGAAGTCTAAGAAAGACGTAAGAACTTTCGTATAATTTGATGCTCAAAAATCGTAATTCTGATCAAGATGTTGACATTTTTTTCTTCTTGTAAAACTTGCCTGATTAGATTGAAAAGCTGCCACGACCGCAGCGCAAAGAAACGTGGAAGAAAAAGAAAGATGAACTAGATGTGTCGCATCGTCAAGCGGTTAGTAAATTATGTTGCCATGATAATATCATATTTCAAGGCTTTCAGCAAATGGGGATCTGAATGGTGAATAAATCATCTAACTACTGATTAATACAATATATCGTGTGACGGAAATAACATCTCCACCATCATAATCAACACCATCTTTATCATCACCTTCATCTCAAATATCGTCGTCGTCATCACCATCATGATCATCAGCCTTTATCGTGATGATGATGATGATTACTTTATTTCAAGAAGGATAAGACGTATTAACTTACAAATGGTACTTTTTCTAACATACGGCCCTTATCATCATCATTATCATCATCATCATCATCGCCCTCATCATTATCGTTAATGCTATTATTATGCTATCATTATATTACAGGAACACGAGTTCTTAGCGATGCAACAAACAGAGTTCGAGAAATTCTACAAACAAATGATCGACTTGCACAGACAAAAAATGTTTGAGATGGAAATGCATTTTCTGGAATCCAAACATGAAAGAAAAAGAGGTATGTATCACTGTGTTAAGATACACAAGACTCGAAATGGATGAAATAATGGGAAATGAATTAATGGGAATAGAAAAAAGAGGTGATTATATTTACAAAATGGTAGCTGAAGTAATAATAATTCGTTACTATGAGAAAAAAATGGAAGAAAAATAGAAAATGAGAACTGGATTAATGGGAATGGGAAAATAAGAAATTATAATAAATATATAGAAAAGTAGGAAAATGGATAGGTGAAGTAATGATAAATTAATAATTATTATTAATAATAATTATTATTATTAATATTATTATTATCATTATTATTATTATTTATTGTTATTGTTATTATTATTCATTTTTATTTATTATTTATTATTATTTTTATTTATTATTATTATTATTAATTGACAATCTATCTAGCCCACGAGTCTGAGAAATGGGAAATGGAATATCGTCATCTGAATGAACGACATCAGCTCGCCAAGACTCAGCTGAAGGAGACGTTCTTCCTTCAGAGAGCACAGATGTTAAGCAGACACCAGAAGGTTAGTCTTGGTGCAAGTAGTCATCTCATACATAACTTAGTAGAATACCTCATCAGTGAGGGACCCAGGGGGAGTTCTATGGATTCCATGGAACCCTCCTTTGTGAGATTTTGTGAAGGCAATCATGTTCTTTACGCTCAGTAGAATGACAGTGGAACAACCATTTTGTGAAGCCAATCTTACCAGCTTTTTCTGCATGGCAGCCATTTTGAAACCCCCTTTTTAAAATCTTGGCTCCGCCGTTGCTATGCCTGAGAAATTCATACTATAAGAAAATATCTCGCTCGCCAGCTATATTTATACCCACGAGAAAGAAAACAGTGTTGTGTCTTGTCATTATTGCTCTAGTATATATATGCCCTAGTACGCGGATCATCCAGGCAAACCGCCCAAACGGGAGAAAACTTTTTATTGTCGTAGTCCGCAACATGACAGCTGCTTGATCCTCGAAAGGCAGGCCCAAAGTATTAAAGATGGCAGGGTATTTTTTTCCAGTTTTCTAATTGGATGAGAACTGATTGCTCTGTGATTGGCTCCATGGGGTTGTCATGACCGTACCTCTAGTATGCGCATGCTCAGTGCCGTGTACTCTAAAATTCGCACGCTTTCATTCATTCCCAAGACCATGTTCTTTTTGGTCTCCGCTAAGGAACGACGCATGTTTTATACCGTTAATCACATGCTCAAGTACCATTTTTCTGTCATTTTCCAGGAAGTAGAACAACACCAACACTTAACTAAACTACAAGACGACGAAATGAAACGTCGACACGAAATCGAAAGGAAGAGGCTGCCGAAAATACAGCGTAATGAGATCAAGGTCAAGGCGCAGAACTACCGTAAAATACTACGAGATAAGAAGGTCTCTCTGGAACAAGAAAAGGATCTAATGAGAGAGGTACATATCACGAAGTAGTCACTGACATTTTTTTGGGGGGAGGGGTGAGTGGAAGTCGAGCATCATCACGAGAATACTCACTATTTCTTGGGAATCGAATAGCGATTATCATTTAAGAACTGAGAGGAAAATCTGAATGGTAGTAGCTTTAAAAAGGAAAAAGAAAAAAGAAAAAAAAAAAGGAAAAAAAAGTAGCTTTAAAAAAATGGTCGCATTTAGATTTTGAAATGAAGAGGGGAGAGGTGGGGCTTACTCCTGAAGCAGATGTTAAATTTTACTCGCTTAGCTGTTTAATGATTTCCTGAAAATGTTGAGATTAGAAGAGGAGAGGGAGTATACAGAACCCATTGAAGAGTATCTTTAGCTGTGTAGTGTCGTTCATAGAAGGAAATTTATAAAAGACGTTTATGGTGTCGTGTGTTTTAAGTTTGAAGAGGAAGAGCGCAAGAGAGCACGTTCTGAATGCGAAAAGATGGTTCTTCGACAAGAGTTAGAAGCTGAAGAATTAAGGAATTCATCCGAAGCTGCTCTTAAAGAACTGCAGCAATTACAGGTACGTTAGTGGAGAACGAGAGAGCAGTTATACCCAGCATGGCCCAGCATGCATAGCGTCGCATTCGAGCGATTTAGTACGAGCACCTAAAATGTACTGTTTTCAGCAAACACGACGGTCGTTTGCGAAAGAATCAAATGAAGGGGTGCTTTATGTTTGTTTTATTATATTATTTTTCGTGACTCGGAAGTCTTCGTAAAATATAGCGTACAGACACCCTGGCAGTGACCACCCTCGGTGTCTGGTCTGATAATGATTTCATAATGGTTGAGTGTAGGAGGGGTATGGGGACTTTAAAGGGGTTGAAGATGTTGGAGATGGGTGCAATGATACCCCGTAGCGTACGTTCCTCGAGTACTATTGTGCGGCAGCACCCTGCTAGCCGAAAACAAAATCTCAAAAACATATACACTTGACTTAGTTTGATATGTAATCTATAGAATGAGAAGAGACACATGTTGATGGAGAGCGAGACCCTCAAGTTAAAGGAACGAGATGACAAGCATAATGCACAGATGATGGCATGGAAGGCTGAACTTGGACCAAGAAAGAAGGTAGGTCTTGATTCAGTGTACACGGGCTGTTAATAACGTCTATGTATATTCAGATCTTCGTTGTTTGCTCTTGGTTGGCTCGAGATGGAATGCATGGTTTTCATTCTACGTTATGATTGGCTACCTTGGTAGAGTATATGAGCAATATCTTTGTGTGTAATTCGAGAGACAAGGCGCTCGCGCAAGGAGAACTTATAGCTGCGTGGCGTACCTGGTTCTCTTCGCTCCAGCGATTGAAACAACTACGTCTTTTGAACTCTATTGACGCACAACCCACTCCTAAAGCCTAGTATGACAAGATCAATATATGCCGGCATTTTACTTCGCAGGGTCTAGAGGAAGAGTTTGCGCGTGAGAAAAGAGAACAGCAGTTGTTTTACGCACGTGGAGGAGAAGCAGAGCATCAACCGAATGATTTGCGCGTACCTTCAGACATGGAATCCATGGACGGATCAGGGGGAAGCCAGACAGGCAGCCAAGCAGGTAGCCAGACGGGTAGTCAAAAAACTCCTGATGACACTAGTTCGTCTACTGGTTCGTTGGAAGTATAGATAATTCATTCTAAACCTTTCTTGCTAAAAACATTAGAATATTTGATGAAAGTAAATAAAAGCACGGCAATATCGTGTAAGATATCCAAACCACGTTCGCCAATGGGATTATCAAGTTACAACAATATTGTAATTAATTGTCAGCGAAAGCTATTTTGAAATACTAGGAAAACCAAGACATCGTGATATAATAGATACGACATGTTGCGCAACCCTACGACATGTCGTGCTCGATTTGTCGTATAGACTTGTTCGTACGTACGATGAAAAAGATGTGTGACGGTACGATGAAGTTGACACAACACGATTTACGTCGCGCAGGACTCGGCGTCGATTGTAGAGTACAACTAAGTGTCATTTCTTGAAAACGGTCCAAAACATCAAAAGATCCTTAGTTTCTTATATGTGATATCGATGTTTGGACACACGATATAATGCTATCCGTGACATTACGAATACTAGTATTACTAGTTTTCTTGGACTGCCACATCACAGTTACTTATCTACCATTTCTTGCAACAACCCAAAATTATTAACGTTACAGTGGTTTGATCAGCAACGAGCCCGCGTTGCTCGGCGGTCAGCGGTGTTGAGAAGAAGACCGCAGACCACCAAGTAACACGGGCTAATCAGGCTAGTCTCCTACGGACGTTTTCAGCTGCGGACAAACGGAACGATAAGTTCATTGGTGGCCTTCATAACGCGCACATTTGCTACGTGTGTACGAACTTTAGATAAACTTTTTTCTCAGCAAATAAAACAAAGTAGTAGGTACTTAGGGCTCAGGTGAAACGTCAAACCTCACATGAGCCGAACCTAATTTAAAACGGTAGATAACAAGGCGGTCTGCTTTGATGTCATTAGGTTCGGCTCATTTGAAGTCACTTTACAGGCAGTAAATTGAATATCATGATATTTTTCAAATGGATTAAATTTCGCGATGAAAGTCAGAATAAGATGAAATATATTGACATGAGCACCTCATGTTTTGATGAGGAATGATTATATTCTCTGGTTTAGGCAGAACGTACAACCTTCACTCTTCTTCCAACATTTACAAACATTTCTAACTTGAAAAATAATTTGAATTGAAAATGCATAATAAAAGGAATTCGTTAAGCTGTTTGTGTTTCGTCTTAAAAACTCCTTGGGGTCCATGGGTGGGGTTGCCACGTAAAGTGGGGAAAAGATGAGCAACTCTTTCTTTGAATGATCATCAGAACACATTCTCGTCATAGGAGCCCCATGGGGTCCAGGGGTGGGGTTGTTTGGATGCCAGGGAGAGGATTGGCAACTCCTTTGGATGATCATCAAAAGACAGGTAATAAGGTGCTATTGCTATAATGTCTCGTCGTAGGAACCCCATGGGATCCAGGGGTAGGGTTGCTTGGATACAAGAGCGGATATGGAGAACTCCTTTCCTACATGATCAGCAGAGAGGACCTGGGTACAAGTGTACAGCGTTCACCATAGCAGGGTCAGTCTGTTGGGTGGATGCTAGACGAATTCATACCTTAGTTGTACTGTCCTTCGTTTTTTAAAAACGTCTTGAACATCAAGCTGCTTTTTGCGCGTTATCCACGACAATTCATGTGCTAGGTGTAGAGAACTCCTGTTTTGTCTCTTAGATTTCGTTTTTAATGTTTTTGCTACCACGTGCTAACTCTCCTAAGAAAAGTTTTAACTTAATAAGGTATATTAAGATATACCTATTCACGATCAATGTGTGCATTTTGATTTTTGTTTTCTTTGTCTTTCTTTTTGTTATAGATTACTTTCACCAACCCTAAGAAAATATTACTTTGCCATTCGAAATGAGAGTGTGGGTTTTGTTTTGCTCCCCTTGTTTTTCGTTTCCTCTTTACTAATTATCTTAGCTATTCTTGCCAAAAAAACTAATTAAAATACCACCTGTACTGGATGTTTGCAAAGCTCCTTTTGTATATGTTTTTTGTTGTTGTTTTTTGTTTCGTTAATTTTTGCGTAAACTTAACTATGTGGTTATAACATATTTCCTTTTTTCGCCAACTATTTTCAATCAATTTTGCATAGAACACTAATGTTTTGTGTAAAGGTTTAGACCTTCCTATGTGACACCTTCTAGCTAGAAGATTTTGCTGATGAGAGCTTTAATTCATATGCCTTGAAAACAACATATACGTCCACAAAGCCGTTGTAAGCTGCGATATATCCTATTATTAAGCCAAACAGTTCCTATCATTATCTGTGCTGTTGACACTAATATAATTTCATTAAAATCCAGTCTAATTTCATGTCCAAAAAATACTTCAGTTGGACATATTTTATTTCATTCAGTTCAAGTGTTATTCTCGTTTTCATGCGTTATTCTTGTCGCTTGCGTTCACACACCAAAATATAATAATATTAAAGAATAATAAATTGGCATTCATATAGCGCCATTTTCGGGAGCTCATAAATGGCGCTAAATCTTGAAATCTAGAAACGTTAGCTTATACTAGTACGACATCAAGCAGTTTGTTTGCTTGTTTGTTTGTTTTCTTGTTGATTAGTTTACTTGTTTGTTTGACTGTCTGTTTATTTTGTTCAAGACTTTAGTTTATTTGGCTTTTAAGATGTCTCGCTCTTGCAAGAAAAAGATGCTAGGATTACCAACTTCATTGAACCCTGAAACAACCTCTCGAGGCCTAATAGGATGATGTAGTCATAACACGGCTAACAAGCAGATCAGTCGAATCGGAGTCTCGCATTAGAACTTTATAGCCGAAACACCAACAGTATTCTACAAACTAAACGACTTTTTAACTGCCCTCAGGACTTGCGCGAAACACTTTCTTGATAATCCTCACTACAGCACTTCTAATGTCTCTGAAACGCCAGCAATAAAGCAAAGGATTTAAAGAAGAATTCAAAAACACGAGAGGTATGGTTATGTTGATAGTTCCTATAATAGAATCAAAATCGTAGTCCTCTTTACTAATCTTGATCAACATCGTTATACCATGTGGGACGAAGCATAGGAGGTACAGTATCATAACGTATGCCATCGATGAAACAGACTTTTTATACCTTTTGATGCTAGTTGCATCTCGGGTGCTTTCCATTTGTATGGTGGTGCTTTTAGTCGCGTCAGCGATTTGTTTTTTGTGTTTTCTCAGGATCAGAGCTATTTTTACGTTGCAGAATATCACAAGGAATAACACTAAAAAGAAGCTGGCGACAGTGACTATTGTGATATAATTTAGATGACGTTTCTGAGCTGCAAAAAGCCAAACGGTAAGGCTTAGAGCAAAAATCCAAATACCAATGACTACCTTGATAACTCTCTCGTTGGTGACAACTTCAGCATATCTGAGGTGTAGAACTATAGCAAGGTATTTTTCTACCGAGACTACACCAAGTAAAGTGCCGGAGACTAAAGATAACATCAGTCCAAAACCATCTGCAATGAGTCCAAAGGCACAGTACACTTCGAAGTAGTACTTCTTGTCTTCCAAAGATTCTGCTGATGAGAGTTTTAATTCATATGCCTTGAAAACAACAAACGATGGAAGAGCGAAGAGACCAACACAAAAATCAACAACAGCGAGACTGAAGAGAACACAGTACGATGGATTGCGTAGAGATCGGGTCTTGTTGATGGCAAGAAGAACCAGAGAGTTACCCGTTACAGATAACACACTGAGGACGCTATTCATGACACATGAAGTAATGAGAGTGAAGTAGACCTGAGGTGCGTCAGTGAAGGAATTTCGTACGTGGAAACATTTGGGATAAGTAACAGCGTCCGAGTCATTAAGATTTGAAGAGTTCATCTTTGACGAGACTACCACTATCTTCTGATAAAAGGTATAAAGGCTTTCCTCGAGTTCAGCAGAGTACAGGCACACAGCAACCTTTCGGTTAAGGCTCAGCTCAAGGTCACAACGACCTTTAGCGAGCTTCAAACGAATAAGCAAATCCCTTCAAGCTTGAAATGATTTGTTCGGATCACGCAGGAGTCCTTACAAACCTAACATTGATATGCACTGTATTCTGTAGACTTCGAGGTGTGGTCATTCAGGTCAAGCAAAAGTCAGTCCTTGTTTCTTCCTGAACAAGGAAATTAAAGAGTGAACGTTTCAAACTAAACAGGTGTTCCAATTGATGATTAGTTCAGTTAATTGGAAGATAATCCTGATCCTTGATTCCTAGATTTTTCCAAGCTAAATTCGTCGATCCGAAGTTTTCTTTGAAGACTACAGAATAAGGAACTCGTCGCCTCCTAAGCCGCCAAGGCCATGCAATAGCAAAGAACGACGCACTCTAGCCTGACTGTTTCAAACTGCACTGAATCGAGCAAGGTGTTAGAGAGCAGGTGTTGTGGGGTTAATAAAAATCGTAATACGATATTTAATCGAAAGATTGTTTACCAGAAAATTGATAAGAGCTGTTTAGGGCGCAGAACTATTAATACAATGAAATAGAAAGAGTGTATGTCAATGAGGTAAACATCTTTTGAAATCGAATTCAAATTAGCAAAAAGTTTTCGAGTCATCAGAATTGGAGTTGAAAGCTTTCGCATATGTAACTTCAAAAAATAATCTTGGTTTTTGTCTATTAATTTCTAATTTTGTTTTTTCATTTTTTTTAAATTTCGAGAATTTGGTAATTTTTAAACAGTCAGAAAAAAAAAAAAACCAGAATATCAATTTATCAGCTACACCTAACGATAACAATTTGCAAAAGTAATTAATATTTTAAAGTCAACAGTGAGAAAGTTTTCTTGCTTCAAGAACGCGGTGACCGATAGACCAACTAATGACAGATCTATACCATAAATATTCATGTTTCATTTTCTCGGCTGAAAAACATCTTGATTCAAAGGTTGCACAATCTAGTTAAAATTTTAAATAAATTGATCATGGTATATCATTTATGGATGCATAACGGTCTTTATTCTCAGTTGTATATCAAGACTTCAGGGTTTTAATTATGAGATATTGATGATCTTGAACACCCAAGCCCACTTGGATGGCAGTGTATCTATAGGTATTGGAGGAACATCAATAACGATACCTTTAGGGCTCGTAGCCTTCCAGCCAAAGGTGCCTGAAAAACCCAACATTGTGACTTCGGTCTTTGAAGACGCGATGGGCTCTCGAAGAACTACTTTATTAGACTTGCTTGGCCATTTCAATACAATGGCATAAAGAGCGCCAGGTTTCTTTGTGTACCTTGAGTTAGTTAAACAAAGAAACGCAGTCAGTATAAACTAAATGATTAAAATTAAAGCACGCAATATTGTAAACAGTGATAGCCAGGACACGACTAACCTCAAAGTGAGGTAGGTGATTTTCTCATGAACAGGTTTCGCGACAGCCATCATGCCATGTTGTACATGGAGCGAAACAAAGGCAAAATTTTCTCCTTAGGAAATGAAATCTCCTCTCAGATGGTACTGTTTCTGCCCTATAACACGCATGGCTGTCGCGAAACCTCTCTTTTCGAGACCGAGAAGAACAAGTAGACTTTAGGGGGGGGGGAAGGACTTGGAAAAGAAAAATAGAATAGAATAAATGCAACTCTAAACATCTGCAAAAAGCGAACGCGCTTTTACAGCTCCAGGAGCATGCGCAAAGAAGCTCTGGGGTTAAGAATGACGCCTTGTTCAACTGCCCGTTAATTGTGTTTGGCTTTATACTTTGGCAACCGGCCGGTAAATAGAGGTTGGTCGCTTAATAGAGGTATAAATTACCGCAAAACCCTCTTTTGAATTTTTCATCTGGCCGGTAATTAGGGGTTGACTGGTATATAGAGGTCAATATAGAGGTAGATGTTTCGTACATACCAGATGTCATTGGTGTCATTCTGTACTCTCCATGGTCGTGTTCCATAGATGGCTTCGCCATTCACATCAAGCCAGGTACCTATCTGGACCAATCGTTCCTGGAATACAGGTACAATGCGGCCATCGGCACTTGGTCCAACGTTGAGAAGCATATTGCCACCACAACTATTTAAATGTACGAGTGTTAAAAATCGCAGCAAACGGCAAGGTCACGGTGAAATAGTTAAGAGCAGAGGAGGCTTGGTAGCGATCACGTGGTTCAAAGGATTGCGGGTCTGAATGGGGGAAACAAGAGGGAGGAGCTTTTTATTCTCGTCCGGAGAACCCTCGAATCAAGAGAAATTTAACAAACTGTTCTCACATGCAACGCGTTTGTGAGTAGAGTACGTTATACAACATCCATTTCTGGCGCGCATGGCCCCGCTGATATGGAGAACATACCTGACCGTGGAAGCCAATTGATATATCAGTTCCTCTATCGACATGTAGGAAAATATATCAGCATCACGCCTAAGCCCCCAGGACATCTTGTCAACTGTCATGGCATTCTCCCACTTGTGTTTGAGTAGAACACCTACATACAGGTACCCAAGGTATAACATTGATTAGTGAACAACTCTTGCATAGGGGTACATTCCGACGGTGTATGTTTAATAACTCTTTATACCGATCTCGCTTCCTGATTGGTTGGGGGCGCGTGCTTTATGAGAGCACAAATGCGCACTTTCTCTATTTGTCCTACGGGTAATTAAATGTGTACTTATTAAAAAAAGTGAAAAAATAGAGAACACGCGCATACTTTGCGCAATCATAAGGCTATGCGTCCTACTCTCCCTAACACGTTTCTCGTGTTCTGCTACTCTCCTCGTGCTTTATAACTCCACACAGAACGCGCGCACGTTTTTTCAATATATCACTATCGAAATATAATAAAAATATATAATGTACGGTAAGAAAGCAAATTGACCAAGATATATACCATGGTAAAACGACACTTGGATTATATACCTGGATTATATCGATCACTACAGGTCCATACGCCACCATGTTTGCACCATACTCCTGAACCCCATCGATCATTGACAACAACTGTATCTTTGACAGGGCTATAAATCATTCATTAAACATTAGATCTCATCAAAGATTATTGCTCGAACTACAGTAATACCTGTGTTAGGCGGACATCTTCGGGACCTTACCTGGTGTCCGTTGAATAGAGGTTGTTTTTACAGTAAATACAGTGGTACCTCTATTAAGCGCATAACCTTTATTAAACCAACCGCTGCACGGTTCCCGAAGGTGTCCGCTATATACAGGTACAATTGTATATGGGAGGAACATTTTGGGATCGGTGCAGCTGTGTCCACTCAATAGAGGTATCACTTTATCAAATGAGGATATAAACTAACTCGGCCGCCATGATACTTAATCAACATGCGGTTATATTAATGTCATATGCGCTCAACTATGCAATATTAGGAACTATGAAATTATGATTAACTTGGCCCACCTTTCATTATACAACCAAGCTAAGAATTCCAAACTCTTCCAGTACTCGGGTGGACCAACATCCCCATCAGAGAAAATGTACTCAGGTCTGTATTTTGTGACAATATCGTGTAACTGAGGTTGGGAGATTTCCTGCAATCAGTATCCAAATAACTGGTTCAATGCCAGAGTTCAAATGCACTGTTCTCATTTGTCGTCAGACATTTCATTATTTTCATACCAAAATGTCTTAGGGATATAATCACTCTTGCTTGACGCCCTAAACGGTCCATGAATCATGACAGAGCAAAATGTCTAGCGAAGAATAAAATTTGAAGTGGAAGAAAGGCGCAACTGAATGTAAAGGTCTTACGGTTCGATTCCGAACGCCGCATTGCTATATATTATCACAACCGTCTTTTGAATACACAGCGCCGTACTGTATTTTGATTGGCTGCATTCTGATTGGCAGTAATTTCAATGGTATTGGATAAATAGTGTGTTAAGTACGAACCTCTACGTATGTATTCGTCTTGTATCCAGAGGACTTGTCCTTCAAGAACAATGGATTGTACCACTCAAATTGAGAAAAATAAAGTCCAAATTTGACGTCCGTGTTGGCTCGAATACTGTCTGCCAATTCACCTGGAAATAAATAGCGTTGAAGTCGTAAAATGCGTAATTTGGGAAATCTGTTAGTAACGATCGTTGCGTCATTGTTGCGCATGCGTGCTGAAGGTTATTTCACAGTGGAGGTCAATCCCTTGTGTCAGATGTCTTTCTCTACCAGTGATGTTGGTGAACGATATGATATACAAGGCTTCAAGGGCAAACAACTACCTCTTTCTTCTCAATTATCCATGTATACCTCTATTGGAATCTTTGCAATTCCACTGGTAAAATATTTCACGCACAACCGGAACAACCCTTGAATCAAGGGTTTTTCTATGGGTCCTCCGATTTCTAGCCTAGAGGTTGTTTCAGGGTTCGATCTGTGAGTTAGCCATGCCCTGACTTAGATCAGCCCAGAGGTTGTTTCAGGGTTCGATCTGTGAGTTACTGACTTAGATCAGCCCAGAGGTTGTTTCAGGGTTTTTTAAACACTAAATCAGACGCACCCACAAGATCCCTGTGGGGTCCATTATTCACCGAGTTCCAGTTCCATGACACGTTTGATCTCCAGTTGGTCCAACCTTCGTGGTGTTTACTCGTAAGAAGAAAGTACCTGAAATTATAGGGAAAATAAATGTATAGTAAAGTAACGAAAGAAACAGAAGTGAAAAGAGCTTACAATTACAGGGTTCGCCTTAACGCAGAAATCGTAAATGTTTATTCAAAGAACCTAAAATGCATTTTCACACAATTTGGATTTATTTAAAGACTGCATTGTTGTCAAGGACTTCCTAAATTTTGCTTGGCACCCAAGTTCTCATGATCTGTCACGCAACAAGGCAAGGGAAACGTTGCGTGACAGACCATGAGAACTTCTGCGTAGGACGTTAAGATATAGATCAGGCCCTGCACTAATCAGAAACGCGTAATAAATAATGTATCTATATAGATAACTAATGAGTTTTACTCCATTCTACTCACTTCGCTCCTGACTTTTCAACAAGTGCTGCAAAGACATCAGGATCAAAAAGCTCTGCTTTAAACATCGGTGCAAAGTCTGCATACTGAAAGCTAGGGCCATACGTCTTAGTCATGAATTCCTGGTACTGTGGAGAGCCACTTTTCCAGTAATTCCAGAACCACTCTGCAGCCACACCAAAGCTTGGCACGGAGTATAGTCCCCAATGCATTATTATACCAAACTTGGCATCGTCATACCATGATGGGAGGGGCCTGGAGTCAAGGGACTCCCAGGTAGGTATGTATTGGCAATGAGTTGAGGCAACTAAGGATATTAGGACCACGATGACACAGAACGATGATGATGGCATGGTCTTCCTGTAAATCAAACAATAATATGTCAACATATAGGAATACTGAGACTTTTTGCTTCACAGTCAACAGACTTCCCTTTATTACGATTTCAGCGAACGTTGATTTTTTTGTAGTCTTCACGTTTCTGTGGCTTCAACGACTTTTAGGCGTCGCCGGTCCAGTTTGACTTCCGTCAATCAAAAATGACTAACTCAGGTCAGTCAGTGTAAACATGAGTTTGAATCCGCGTCCTCATTTTTCTGGGTCTAAGCAAATGCCCTTTTAGTTATTGCTGTGCCAAGCTGCCTGCTTCTTACATAACAGCTGCCTAGTCGACACATTCCCCTGCCCCTCCCCCTAGGTTTGAGTTAACTAGATTCTCTGCAATCATACTAAGAAATCCAAGCATAAAACTTAACCCAGCGCTCAGTTTCTAAATTTGACTCTTGCATTGACTGAAAGAAAAAATTTCGGATTTTCAGAACCACGGTACTGGAACCACATTTCCGTGTAGTCTTCAATTTGAAGCTCAAACCGTTGACCCGAGCCAAACTTAACCAAATTCTCGACGGTTCAATTCGTTATCGACAAAAACCACACATTTATACTATGGTTCAATATAGTTTAGCATACCTTGTATATACACCTTACTTCAGAATTTAATTGTAACGCCAAACGTACTTGTATGGTATTTGAAAGCTCTCTTGGTGATCTTTTGCAATGCCTGGCAGCAGGGCTCACATTTGTTTCATGTGATCTGCAGTCATGTCATATGAATCATGTCACGCAACGTCTAACATATGTCACGCCAACTTCAGATATCCGATAAGGGGAACAGAAAGAATGAAAAAATGATAGAGCATATGGCCTAATAAACCAGGAAACTTACGAATTATTTACGAAAATCAAGAAAGCTTGTGTTCTCGAACTGTTAGCTGAAATTTATGTTAGACAGCATTGGAAGACATGTTTCTAGAGGAATTATCCTACCTTGTGGAACGGAACTTTCATGACGTTAATAAGACGAAGGACTAGCGTCCGAAACGTCAGTAAGTTTTTTCATCTTTTTCACGGTGTATAATCTACCTTTTTATCATTACTGTTTCATTAGAAACACCGACGCAGCTCACACTAGTTTTAAGCTAGTCACATCTTCTGACGTTAATAAGTTTTAGCCAAAACTTTCAACGTTTAACAAGACCTTGAAAGTCGTACGCAACAGCGCTAGCGCTAGACAAGTTATGAGATGAACGATTTGAAAGTAGGTCGACTTTCCGTATAGTCATATGAAATAAGCAAGAAAATAATATTTCTTATACACTAGTTAATTTAGGCAAGAATTCAACCCCTCGTCCGTGTACAGACTACATCACAATTTACTACTCTCTCTCTCTTTTTTTTTTTTTTTGAGGATATGCCTTTTACGCTTCTTAAGTTCTTCTTCTTCTTCTTTTTATTCTTCTTCTTGAATAAATAACTCTACAAGTAACTATCTGCACATCAGCATTACAAGGCAGGCTGTGGAGTTGCTCGTACGACAGATATAGGGTCCTCATACCCCTCTTCTGAGGGTTCTATCTCATAATGTATTGTCCAGTGCGATGAGCTTTGGCCACTATCTGTACATCAGCATCACGAAGTAGGCTGTGGAGTTGCAGGTACAACAGATATTGGGTCCTCATAACCCTCTTCCACAGGTTCCGTCTTATAATGCATTGTCCAGTGCGATGACCTTTAGGCCATTATCTGCACATCAGCATCACGAAGTAGGCTGTGGAGTTGCAGGTACAACAGATATTGGGTCCTCATAACCCTCTTCTACAGGTTCCGTCTTATAATGCATTGTCCAGTGTGGTGAACTTGGGTCACTGTTCACCTCAGCAGTGGCTAAAGGAAAACAAGAATATTACTTACTATCACTTTATAATCCAAACATTCTAGTCCTCTGGCAAGCAACCTGCGGGAAGTATATGTATCTGAGAAGCAATTGATGAGGGCTTTCTAGGGGTGCCTTGGGCGTAATGTTTTCCCATTTCAGACCACATCATGTCATTCCCTAGAGTATCATTTCTTTGTTTAACGGTTGCGCATGTAAAGACACTCACAGCATTAGACTAATTAAAGTTCACCCAAACCACTTACAACAATATTATCTACATTCCTATCAGGGACTTTGATTTTCTTTTTTCTTTCTTTCTTTTTTTTTTTTTTTTTTTTTTTTTTTTTTTGAGTTTTTTTCTCAGCTAGAAACAGATAACAAATTTCTTTCCTGGCTCATTAATAAATTCATCAATAATATCTACCACTGTTTTGAGATACTAACTCACCTGCACCATTCGAAGGGACTGCGGTTCCATAGGGACTACAAAAACAACAGGCAAAATATTATTATAGTTTACAAACACAAATATGAGCAAGAAATTCCACACAGCAACGACATTAAGTAAAAGACAGTACCTCGTGCCTGAGCATTCAGAATTTTGATCACTCTGAAAGAAATAAAATAGTGAAAGTCAATAGGTTACATTGCAGTGGTCAAGGACAAGACCCTTCTCCATGCTTAACCAAGAGCAAACAGAAACCCCTTGAATCAGGGGACAGAACTAACGAACTTTATTTACATTTGGCACCAAGTCAGGGAATCAACTAAAACTGAGACCCCTGTGGTGATAGACAAGTGCACTAATACTGCACTACCCTTGATCCCAATAGAGTCAAGTGTATTGTATACATGTACGTACCCCTGACATGGTTCTGAAAGCCAGAGATGAAGAGTATTTGCCCTCCACTTCTTCTTCCATTTTTCTAAAGGACAAAAAAATATTATTATATAGTTTCCATTCACCACATTATGTATCTATTAGCCTGCAGGAGGGGAGCAGAATTACACAATGATGGTGGACCAGTGGCAGACTGGGGGGGAGGGTCAGGGGATCCAGATCCCCATCATAACCAAGGCCCACCTGATCGCTCCATTCTAAAATCCAGCCTCACCAGGTCCAAAGCATTCCCCACATGAAGTATACATTTGGACCCCCTCTCAAAGTTTGGAACCTGGCCCTCTCACATTTGCACCCCTCCTCTCAAAAATTCCTGGACCATCCTAATAAATTTATTGTGAATGGATAAGCTTGGAGTATGGAGTCTGCTAGTTTACGGAAGGTACAATTTTTCTTTCATGTTTCTTACACAGAAGGAAAATTGCTAGAAGTATCTTCATGGAAAGAGGTTCTTGTCAAAGGATCCTGTTGAAAAAATCAATTTAAAATCAAGACATGAGTAATTTAAAGATCAAATTTGAATGTTGCATTTTAGTTTTACAAATTCCATAGATACATCCTTGTAACAACCTCTGGGCACATGATAAAACTAGACCTAACTTATAACTCTAAGTTAGGTTTTGCAGAAGGAAAACCAGAGAACTTGTAGAAATCCTTTTCAGTGAAGGGAGAGACCTAACAAACTCTACTCACATGTGATACTGAGCCCAGGAATCAAAGCTGAGACCCAGCCCAGAGGTGAAACGTGAGTGCACTTAACCACTATGACACCCTTGATCCCTTGATCACGGACAAAAAATTATAAATTAATTATTCTTTTGATGGTTTCTTACTGATAACTGTTGGTATTCTTGTATTAATTGATCATCCTCTTTCTCAAGTCTCAAAGCATATTCCTGGACATTGTTATTCCAATATTTCTGTAGTGTAGATATTCCCCCAATACCAATTTCATGAAGAGCACCATCAATTACATCCTAAAATAGATATAAAATAAAACAAAATTACAACCACGAATAGCAATGATTTTTATATCTAAGAACCTAAGATAATCAGGTATTTGTTCTTAACAGTTTGGCTAATGTAGTTTGTTATGATGGATTTTTTCTAACTTGAGCAGAAAGTTTTCCCATTCCAGACCACATGTCATTCAAACCCTAGTAGGATTTTTTGTTTCTTTTGTTTAACATTTTCACAAAACAATAAGCCTTTTCATAGTTTAAGAATTGATTCCACAGCCATTGCGATTTTATCCCAAATTTCTCACTTTCTTTTGTCTAAACCTTCTTTTGTTCTTAATTAAACAAAAGGTGAGAAATTCGGGATAAAATCGCATGCGCAGTGGAATCCATTCTTAAACTATGAAAAGGCTTATTGATCTATGCAATGCACTGATATTGATTAAAGAACATTTTAGTGCTTCAACTTCTATATTTGATTATTGGAAAATCTTACTGGGAATGGTGTTCCTCCAGTCATTGCCTCGTCATCCACAGCAGCTCTAAGAAGTTTACAGAATCTTGTGTTGAAGTCATGAAGGATATCTGTCAGAGACTCCAATGCTGCCTCATTACACACTTTTTATTTGAAAAATCAAATAAATGAAAAAAAATTTATGAAAAAATTTAAAAATCAACAAATCATATATTGATAGAAACAGTAATACAATCCATAAACAATTAATTTTTACAATAATTATCATTATTTTAGGGAAGAACAGGTGGCGTAGCTGTGTGAGCGCTGGCCTCTCATCAATGTGACCCGAGTTCGAGTCCCGCCGGGTTCGGTGTTGTATATGAGTAGAGTTGTTTGTTGGTTCTCTCCTGTGCTTCAAGGGTTTTCAAGATTCTCCAGTTTTCCTCCCTCCGCAAAAATCAACTCCCAAATTCCAATTCGATCACGGAATGAGGGCCACAGGTTTGTTAGCCACTGGCTATTAAGTGCTATCCTCGTGAAAGAAGGACGGTTTTTCTTTTAATTAATTTATTTATTTTTTATGTAATTTGATGTTTTTACTTTTTAATTGCATTGCATTCTCTCATGCCTATAATTAAGTCAGAGAAGAGTCTGCATGTGTTTGTTGCCTATGTTTAAGCTTGTGTTGTAATAGATCCTTCCTGAATTGTCTTGAGTAAAAATGATACAATGACTACAAGTTGAGGATGGACTTGATGTATTCATACGTTTACTGTATTCATCAAGTCCAATTTCAACCTGAAGCCAAGGTTAAAAAGGTTAACTGAAAAGACAGTTCTAAAAGATATATCGCTCGCGCAGCTTCAACAGAAAACTCACTTTCGAATCCTGAAAAAGCACAAATAGAAGCCACAGATCTTAGTAAAAGCTGTCGGTTTGATGAACTATCAAGACGAGGGTAAACTAATGGTGGTGGTTGATCATGAAGGCTGTCAAAAAACAAACAGAATCACTGAAAACCATACCCTGTTTGGTGGCACATACCCGTATAGCAAATATAGGGGAGTACCCCCCCCCCCCCCTCCCCGGGCCTTGGTTAATGAAGTCGCACTGTAAATGACCAAAAGAACATTATGGCTATAATACCTGTAGAATTAATTATATTTATCATTACCCTCATAAAATAAGGGCTAGGCTATTGAAATATAAATATTCTCATTAATAGGAGCCATACATATACCTGGGTTGAGAGTGCATTCTAGATATCAGAGTAGAATGTGTTGGTGGAGTGATAATACCCTGACTGGCACAAAATCTGCTTGGTTTGGAAGGGTGTGCTGGTAGAGGTTGATGTACATGCTCACTTGTATCTGTCTTCTATAGGAATTTAAAGACAGCTGTCATAAAACTTGCTTTCTGATTGGTTGGGGGTGAACCCTTTACAAGAGAACACGTACAGTTATAATTTTGTTTCACAGTAATAGTTCCCTGGCCATCTTGAAAGGTAGCAATGCCTTTGCATTGAAGCAAGAGGAACGGTGAGCTTGCTTTGATGCAAAGGCATGGCTACCTTTCAAGATGGCGCAGGGAACTGTGAAGGGGACTATTGTTTTCTAGCCTTACTCTGTTATTCTAAGTAACTGAGATAAAAGTCCGAAACATTGGTCAACATTTAGTATCTGTTTAATCCCTTATTTCCTTTTTTTCTTAGTGTTTTTAGTGCTGCTTTTTAGGACACCTCTGTCTGTCACCTTACCGCGGAATCCGCTTGCTGATGCTGAGCCGCCATCAATATAAGTCTCATTCGACGTTTATGATACTGTAGTTCAATGGAGTGAAGCATAATGTTTTGTTTGTGTCGATCCAAAGGACATTTAACCGATGGGAGGAACTCTGAAGGCAACCTACAAACGAAAGAGAACATAATATTTTATATTCAACGCTTGAAGACAAAGATTCCTGACTCTCAATTATCATTACTCACTCGTCTTTCGGTGGGCAGTTTTCAGATGATGGTTGATGTAGACGAGGTAGTTCATAGTCTACTGCCTTCATTTCGATAGCATCGATGAGAGAACTAGGTGTTTTGGAAGAAATTTCTTCAACTTCTCCCCATAAAGGTTCGTTCGCCATGTCTGAATCCATGCCTTGTGCAAATACTTGATGGCCTAACCAACTAGTGTGTCATGGATTGTTTTGATTGGGAAAGAACTTATGAAGCAATTCCATGAAGTATATGTTTAAGTAATAGGTTAGACCGCTTAACAAAGAATCGTGGGCTCAGATACCTCACAAAAGAGAAAGAAAGAGAAAAAATCTCACGAAAGAGAAAAAAGAAAGAAAAAGAAAAAGAAAGAAAAAACGAAAGAAAGAAAACACCAGCATGTATGAAATAGAAAACAGTTTGCAAAACAAAAACTAAAACAAAAAAAAAACAACTACCAGCCAACAACAACAAACACAACCGAACAAGCGTTTTCCGTGATTCTATTTTATTCCATTCTCAAGTTCCAATCATTCCCATACTTCTTTTAACATCACGACAGAACAAAATTCTTTGCAATCTCGGCGAAATTGGTTGGAAGTTACGACAACAAAAAACTCGCAAATCTTTTTTTAGTAGGCATAAATTTCAGGTCACCCATCCAGGTACTAACTTCCCTCAATCGGACTTGACTCGATGTCACTGCCCCTAGTTTTTTCCACTGGACCACGGTTCCAGGTGAATCATCATAACAATAGCCGTGAAAACAATGCACCGAATAGACTAGACTT
This sequence comes from Actinia tenebrosa, assembly GCF_029948245.1. Classification (NCBI taxonomy): domain Eukaryota; kingdom Metazoa; phylum Cnidaria; class Anthozoa; order Actiniaria; family Actiniidae; genus Actinia; species Actinia tenebrosa. The sequence continues at coordinate 10,913,150 of NW_028292572.1, forward strand.
TTTGACATCAATTTTTCAATCGATTCCGTGCGTGGCAGAGATGCAAGGGATTAGCCGATATGGTCTGGGGGCCGGCTGGTCTCTCCCCTGATGCTTCGGCTAGAACATTTTCTTGCGTAATTCGTACACCCAAGGGCAGAAGGATTTAATCGCCGTCAGGTCCGAAGTCCATACGCCGCCTCAGCTCTGCGGATGTCTCGGGGGTATGGCACATTAGAATCGTTTTTCTTCTTCTTTTTTTTCCTTAAGTTTTAGGGTTGGTTCGAGCCCCATCGTATCCAAAGAATTTTTTTTCAAAAAAGATTTCGATTCCTTTTTTCTGAAATTTGAAATGAAACTGAAATTCAAAGATGGATTGTCCTTCTAGACGGTATTATCATACCGATTGAAAGGACCGTGACGCTGCTCTCAGAAATGAATTGTCCTTCTAGATGGTATCAACCAAAGGCGTAGCCAAAATTTTCCAAAGGGGGTATCGGAGGTCCCATTCTCTGGGAAAGTTAGTGACATAACTGATAAGAATATAAGTGAACTAGCGCAGAACAGTTTAAGTTTTAGGGTTGGTTCGAGCCCCATCGTATCCAAAGAATTTTTTTGTGCGTCCTACTACGAGGGTCAACTTTTATTTAAAAGTATTTTTTCGACAAGGAGGTGTCCCTCATACCTTCCTATCTCAACATGCAACGCCCAAGATTTAAAATAGTTTTTCTTTGTAAGGGAAATTTTTTATTAGAAGTTGAATATGGTTGCAATTACTTAATCACATCTTAATATTTTAAGGTAGTTATATTAAATATCACGAAAATAAAACATGAGTTTAGTAATTGGCAACTTGTTTTGAAATGTTTTAGCATGCGTAGCGACACTTGGGGGGGGGGGGGGGGGGGGAGAGGAAGACTCCCCAACTAGAGCCGCCTGATCAACTACAACAATCTTTGCGCTCGTTCCCCGAGATAACCTGGATAAAATATTGTCATTGACTTTATAATTCTCTGGAGCTAAGCTCAATGAAATCATCCGAGTGATTTGGAAATGGTTTTGTCTTTTGCTAAACAAGATTGATTGGCGTGAGTGTGGAAAACGGGGCGTGTTGTGATCACTAGACGGCTGATTCAAGCATTCTTATTGGAAGAGCAGTAACCTCGCGAGCTGTTATTGGTTCAAGTATATCCTATAACACCACCATGATGTCTGTAGTTCTCCTTCACAGTTATACGAACTGTTACAGTTATACTTAGTGAAGACATAGGCGGTCCAAACTCCCGGCTCTTATGGTTAGATTTCGTCCATCATGCTGGGAGTGATTACTCTCTTCCCCAGATCGAATTGGAATTTAGAATCTAGTTAGTTCCTTGAAGTAAATGTGGAATATTGAGCTTGTATATTAACGAAACCTAATAAAAAAATATAAGGTGAAGCTAACCACAAGAGCCGAGGTTGGGTCACTCGTGGTAAAGATTCAGTTTGTACTGCATGTTAACTTTTGTCTTCAGATTCAGAAGCTTCTTGAGGAGCTTCTCGAGATTCTTTGTCATATTTTGCGGATTCTTCGTCGTTCTTTGCGGATTCTTCATCATTTTTTGCGGATTCTTCCTCATTCTTTGCGGATTTGATCTCTTCCATCCCTTCATTGTTGTACGTATGTCCGCTGAGCGTATTCAACCATCGCATCATACTGTAACACAGTTAAGGGTGTTGTACATTCATACATTGATTTCATGAAAGTTATCACAAATGTTCTTTACTCCGCCTTAACTCTTATCTCACCTTCAAAGACGGTATGGGTAGCACTGAAACGTACAGATGTCACCTTCTCCCTAAAATCCTTCAAGTGTTATACTAAAACCCGAAACAACCTCTGGGCTGATCAAAGTCAGGGCACGGGTAACCCACAGATTGATTTGAAATTTAGTGTGTTCGTTTTTGCGGAGGAAGGAAAACCGGAGGACCCGGAGTAAAACCGTCGAATCAAGGGAGAGATTCACATGTGATGAAGGAGTCCAGAGGAGAATGCATTACGGCTACTCTCACTCAGTGATCCCTTTTCTAAGTTTTCCCTGAATTCAGACGCGCGTTTCAACAAGTATATTTCTCTGTATGTTCCACTCTACTAAATTGCGCATGTTTTCTTGAGCCACGATGCATGATATTTAACTTACAAAATTGCACGCAATAAATCTCAGCATCTAAAAATCATTCTCAGACGTTCTGAATTCGTTAAAACGTGAGTAAAGTCTATAGACGTGATATCGAAGTCATAACAACTTTCTTCTTGGGTTTTTTCAGAGCTCATTCCGCAGAAAAGGATAATCACAAGAAAATAAAAATGAGTATAATCAAGAAAGCATAAATAAGAGGGAAACTTCTAGTGATCAATACAATAAACGGAAAGAGCGCGCGCGCAAGTTGATGCGCAGGGGAGTAGGCTAAGGCGAAATTTAAACTGCATCCGGTTACTAAAAATTGCCTGACCGGGAATTTACATTAATGGCGCGCGCGTTTCCCTCTCTTATTTATGCTCTCTTGGTATGAAATATAATATATGGCAGGCGGGTGGATACGTGTGGTCTTTCATTTCAGTCTCAATCATGTGCTTGTGAATATATGCAGCCTTGAATTTGGATATGTCCTCCTGTAGAAAAAATCAAAAATTAATAGTCTTTAAAAACGTTTTCTCCAAAGTTTAAGCCGTAGAAATTTCACTACAATTTATATAAAGCTCTGTGCTATAGATCGATTTCAATGACTTCGTCGTAACATTTTCTGGGCCTAATATTGAGGATGATTGAATAAAAGGTCTTGCACCCGAAAGAGAGATAAAAACAATGTATCTCAACCAAATTTTGCATTATGAGAAGATTTTGATTCCGAAATATAAACGATCAAATTTGTTCATTATTTAGTGTAAAATGCATGGGGCCACCATCTTGGGGTACCTCAGAGGTACACCAAGATGGCGGCCAAATTGCCAAGAACAAAATCACATTCAATATTGTGAATACCTTATTTCCATGATAGAAATATTCATTGAATCAATATAAAACATTATTTCTGAAGTCAAAACCTACATTTGAAAGGTATTTCCACATTACCCGGCTTTAGAAAATGTGTGACACTGTTGCGTGGAAGGTTACTAGGAAGTGTTTAGCAAAACTCTCATATTTGAGGTCTACTGTACAACAACCAATAAAAATAATTCTTAATTCAATAAGTTCTTCAAATTTGATGTTGATTTTTGGTAAGGCTCAGCCGGCAATATTTGGAAATAGATAAGTGAGAGGTGAGCAGTAAGCCACTACGCCATCCATAATCATTTAAGACTATTATTAATCAAGTGATGTAACACTTACCTCGGCATCCTCCCATTCAAGTGGGTCGTGGATTCCGTCAGAACCAAACCTCTTATTATATGCATCAAAATGAACCTACATGCAAATGGATGAAAAAAGAGATGAATGGATGGGAATTTATTGAATTGAAGTCAATACAGACATGGAGATCCTGAGGATGGAATGGTGGACCTCTAGCTCTGAAGGCCACACACTAACCAGCTGACATGCACCTGCTCCTAAAACAATTGAGAAACACGTTACTTACTTTGTCAAGAGCAAGCCCTAGAGCTGGAGCTTTGGGTATATCAACCTGAGACAACAGAATCAAACTATTCAACATTTGTAAGGCAAGATAGAAATTAGAATAGAGGCCTTGAACCATCACATAAGGCAGCAGTGTCAGGAGGCAGGAACAATTGAATCTGGTCTAATCTGATTTACATGAGAAAGAATTCAGTTTCTCAGGGAGAAAAGACTCTATTGTTGTGCCTCCTGTCATGGCTGCCATCACGTGATGGTTGCAAAGCCTCTATTGGAAGATTGCAATGTGACAATGTAAGTTACTCAAATTTGTTGCCTGCATTCTTGTAAACGATCTACCACAAGACTTACTTTCCGTTTTAGCCAAGCCAAATCAAAAGTAGACCTTGGTGCAACACCCCTGAGTATTGCTATTGCTAGACCTACATGCATCCAGTAAATAAGAGATAGATAGGTTGTAGTTAATAATTAGCACTACAAGGAAAGCCTGCAAAAAAATAATAAAAATGGTTGAGTTACTATCAATACTAACCAATCATCTTCCTTATCTGGTGGAGAACAAAGCTTTGTCCTTTGATAGTTAAAACTACAAATTCAATGTTATTGCTCATAAAAGGTTTTCCACACTGAAATATCAACAGAGAATAATAAGGTACACGTTAATGTAAGTGAAGAATATAAAATATAATTTTTCATGAAGCTGTTTGCATGTTAGATCTTCTTCAATTTTGTACAATACCAGTGTGTTCCCAGGGGCCGTAGATTATTATTATAATTTTTATTCATGATCATATTTTTTTTGTAATTTCTTCATAATCAAATTTTTTTATGTGTTTCATACGTCTATCATTTATTCATATCGGAGCCCACAAAATTTATGTTCAGCTTGTAACCCACAAAACGCATTTCTTTCGCATGCCTGATGAGGACCACATTCAGTGCTTGCTCTTATTGCTTATAAATTAGAAAATTCAAAGACCTTTAAAAGACTTTTTCTTCAAAAAAAGGTGAGTATTTACTTAGAATTAAAGTATTTGCTAGCATCGACATTATTTCACTGATGCATTATTCATTTAGGGTGTCTGAGGATGTAGACACAAAGATAAGAGAATAGGAATGTTTGTGCTAAAATACTGCCTCAGAATGCTGCAAAGCGCATCTGGAGAGTTTAAGATTGTAAAATTTTCCGGGGGAGCATGCCTCCCGACCCCCCGAAAAAAACGACTCTGGGGTTGCTAGCCCCCCCACTCTTTGGGCTGCTCTGCGGCCCCTGGTTCCTAGACAAACTAATTTATTCAGCGTTAGCCTCATTTTATCCTCAGAAAATCCACAAATCCCAACAGTATTACATGGATTAAGGATGTTGCAAGGGGTCAAAAAGTATTCAAAAGTATTCAAAATGAGGTCTTCTTTTGTTTCATACCAGAATGAAACTCATGCTTGTGTGATGTCTACAGATGATCCTTAAGAAATCACTGTATAAAGTAAAAATCTAATTCCCATTTCAGTGAAGAGTTTGGGAATGCACCTAGTACATACCACAAAGCTTTTAATGTATCTCATGGCACTTGGGTCTTCAAACTTCCTGGAAATACAATCATTGTCATCAGTTCCTTATCCTTCAGACTTCAGTCATATTAAAATAATACAGTTTATTGTGTAATTGATATGAGATATAACAAAAGAGCTGATTTTATTTTAGATTTTTGTACTTACTTTCCAGATGTAAAATTATGATAGTTTCTGGTACCAACATAGACAGACAGAACTTCATTGATTTCAGCTAGTTTTTCATCTGATAACAATAAAGATTTATTAGTATAGGAAATCACACGATCTCGAGTACAATTTGGAAATTAATAGACACGAGTAATGTTTTGAAAGTTCTTGTAATTGCACGAGCCTTTAGGCGAGTACAATTAAAGAACTTTCAAAACATTACGAGTGTCTATTAATTCCAAATTGTACGAGAAGATCGTGCGATTTTTTGTTTATAGTTCACTCAACAAAATTTCAGTAAAAAATGCGAAGCGACGCCGTTCATCTTTGTCTATTTGGCAGCCGATTTCCAGTGCGATTTCGTGCAACTGAAATGCATAAAAAAGATTAGTTCTTATGGCTTTAAAATTTTATTTATGCTTTTTAAGTACAAAATGATAGAAAATAATTGTTTTGACATTGTTTTGGCCGTGTTGCCATAGCGACTTAATTCGGTACTCCTACGGAGTACAATTAACGCTATAATTGTACTCCTCTCGACCAATCAGAGTCGAGTAATTTTGTTGAGTGTACTATAACTACATAAATGTTAAATGCTGCAGAATCCCAGTTCTAAGCCCTCGGCCTATAGGATTTGGTAAGGGTTTTCCCCCAGGTCTATTGCCCAAGTTTTAAAATCATTAGCTTTTTAATTTTTATTGGTCATATTAAACTTACCTGTTAACCTGTAATTTTTTGTTGTTTGCTGGAGAAAAAGGTAAACATACTCTTGTTACTTGGAATAATAGACCATTTTCGCGTTCCAGATTACCAATGTGTTCCTTGATTACAGACTTATTTACTCAGGGTTAGCCTCGTATCAGTGTCACAATATTCACCAATACCAAGGGTAAAGTAAAGAATGCACAACTTCAATGATACAAACACTTTGAAATTCCACAGATCTTGACTGAGACACGTGAATATTCTGCACAAAATTAAGGCTAACCCTGTGTAAATGAGTCTGTAATCAAGAAACACAGCAGTAATTTGGAACTTGAAACTATTATATCAAACAATAAATCACAATTTAAACTTTGCTTTATAACTACATGTAGTATGCACTATAGAAGAACTTTATTTGTACATGTACCCATTATTACATTATTTTGTAATTTGATACATTATTTATGTTAGACAGATTGAGGGGTACCAACTTCCAAAAATAACTAGAAAGCTAAAAATGCTTGGAAGTCGGTGTACATATTCTTAATTAAAATTCATTACATTTACTATGCACTATAATTATACATTATAGATTGTACTCACATAATCTTTGGCAAAAGCAAATGTTGGTAGTAGATACTCATAGGTTCTTGCAGAACAGTTTAGTTTACAATCAAAAGCTTTGGTTACTTTTGTTAATCCTGAAATTAAGCAATAAAAATCATGTTTGTCAAAAACTGGCCAGAGGAATGTTTACATCAAGACCATTAAAAATGGCGATATCATTTTTATTTATAATTCATTCATTCACTAGCCCATCCATATACCTATCCATTCATTCATCCATCCATTCATCCATCTATCCATTTATTCACCCATCTATCTATCCATTTATCCATCCATCCATCTATCCACCCATTCATCCATCCACCCACCCACCCACCCACCCACCCATCCATCCATCCATCCATCCATCCATCCATCCACCCACCCACCCACCCATTCATTCATCCATCCATCTATCCACCCATTCATCCATCCATCCATCCATTCATTCTTATATATATTCAATTGCTTATTCATTTTTTTCTCATTCATTCATTTCACTGTCTAACATTCATTTATTTTGTTTCTTTATTCATTCATTTACATTTACATTCTTTTTTATTCATTTACTTATAATCTTCTTCTTCTTTGCTTTACCTACCAAATACTCTTATCTCAGGAGGTAAATATTCATTGATCTTAGGAATCAGACTCTTCAGTGGAACCATGTAAAGAAAAGAAAGACAAAAAAATTTTAATTGGGAAGCACAGGTAACACAGTGTCATAGAGTTATATTAGTTGATTCTATCCTGCACTTCCAGGATGTTTCTCCAGGTTCTCTGGTTTCCTTGCCTCCACAAAAATTAACTTTTAAATTCCAATTTGTTTATATAAGGGCCACAAGTTTGTTAGCCACTGGCTATTAAGTCCTAAACTCTTTAATACAAGGACGATTTTTATAACTTAAGAAGGTACAAAAATTGAGTGATATGTTGTAGCAATTTATATATATAAGGTTTTAGCTAGTTGGACAAAACACTTATCTTTAATGAAACAATCTGCCTTGCTGCAGATACACCTTTGTCTGTTCTTGCACACCTTTGAAATGACATCTGGTATAATGTAAGGTAAAATATTAGTTACAATAAGAATTAACCTGTGTCACATTACTACTAGTCTGTACAGAGGCCTATTATGATGTAAGAGAAAAAAGATAGGGGAGCAGGAGGGAGAGAGAGAAAAAGAAGACAGAGAGGGGAAAAAGGCCAGAGGGCACAGGGGTAGATGAAAGGTCAGGGAAAGAGACATGGAGATCATTGGAGAGGGAGTAAGGAGATGGGTTAGGGAGAGGCAAAGAGGAGATAGGGGAGAGAGGCAGAAAGAGAGAACATTGGCAAGGGAAGAAAGAGAGATGGTGAGATAATGTGGAAGTGGGAGGGAAAGGGGGATGAAGTGGGAGATAGAGCATGGGAAATGATAGGGTATAGGGAAAGGTGAAGTAGAGAGGTAAATAAGGAACACAAAGAGAGCCATTAATAAGGATATATTTAAATATTACATCCTAAAGGCTAGGGGAATAATACACCTATTTATTACCTTCCCAGGATTGATTTTACAATCTTCTGTTATTGTCTTGGCCTTGTATAATGCATTTATTAATTCCTCCTCAATTGTATTCACCCCAGGATTACTAATAATGAATTATTAGGATAATATTAGTGAGAACTATAAATGGCTTTCACAGATAACCAATAAAAATGCATAAAAAATAATACTAAATGAGCGATGTTTTACATTTGCATGCCATTATACCCAGCACCACAGTACGACAGTAGTAGAGCACACTTCTTTTTTCTTGGAAGAACATCTTCATTTGTCTTCTCCACTGAATTGTCTACCTATAGGATAATAATGAATCATCAATAACACATTGGGTATAACAGTCTCAACGTAGAACTTTTTACCTTCCATTAGGTGGGGAGGATCTTACTGTAAAGCATGCTCACACTTCTGGGACACTTCATTTCTAAGCATAATTTGGGTGCAAGACCAAAACACATTGAAAAGTATGCGTTTTCAAACAAAAATGCATTAATATGGATGAGGCCTAAAATCAGTCTCTCCATGTCCATGAGGGAGACATAGATCGATTTTTTCTAGAGCTTCTCCCTTTTGTAAGAAGTGAAGATGAAATATGAGAACCTTTTTTTTGAGTGGGCTTCCTGTGGATAAATAGATTTTTAATACCCTTAAGGATGCATTTTTTACCATAGGAGAAAAAATGCAAAAAAAATGTTTACTTCGTTGTAACATATAGTATGAAATTCGTTTAAGCTTAAGTAACATCAGTTATGTCCCTCAACTCCTCGCTAAAAGTTTTGAGCAACTTCAGCTCACAGGCCTTCAAGTTCTTTAAGCCGGACTTCAAGTTTCTTAATCCCTACCTTTGATTCCTGGTCATCAGTCTTTATTTTCTTTTCCTTATGACCTCCATCTTGCCCTTCTTCTCCTTCTTCAATCGGTCTTTTCTCAGCCAGGCTCGTCGTCAGAAGATTATCATTGGAACTCTCCAATGGTTTTGTTTGTGTTTGATCCAAACACGTGTTATTTTCAGAGCCTTCCATTCGTTTAGATTCTTTACAAATAAAACCTAAAATTCTAGAGTACGAAATCTTAAACTTGTGAATAAGCTTTATCATCTAAAATAACATTATTATAACTTGACTTTATAGTTCAAAAATTATTTTAAAATGGCAAAAAAATCACTGAACTTATCTCAGTGATTGGATTGACTTTATGCCTCAAGCTCCTTATTTTCTCGGTCGACGTTACCACAGGAAGACCAAACGTATCAACGCACACCACAGGTATCCCAATGTGATTTCAGTTGACACATAAGCATGAACATGATCTTATTTTTTCCCTTCTTTGATATAGTTTAAATTAGTTGTTTTTGTTTTTTTTACAGATGCAAGAATATGACAACAGTTCACCAGAAAATAATGCTATTTTTACCCAAGGAAAGACGCCAGACTTTTCTAGCACCATTGGCAACATTTGCAGGTTAAGAGTACGCATGCTTCCTCATCGTTACTACTCCAGAATGCAAGCAACCCCTGCATTTCCTAAGGTCCCTGTATTTTCCTTAATCGTAAAAGTGTGGTGTTCATTTTGGATGATTGAGATTTAATAGTAGCTAGTCTAAAAGTTTCCCCAGGGGAGGGGTGTGCGAGTTCCCCTGGGGATATTACCCCCAATGCAGAATTGAACAAAGCAAATACCAAAGTGACCAAGTGAAACAGTGATAGATGCTAGGATTGATTGGAGCATATTCCTACTGGGACAATTAGAGCAAACAACTAAAAATATCATTATGTGAGATTACACAGCAATTTCATTTTATTTTCACATTTTCATAATAGTAAACAATTACAATAAATTTATACGATCCATCAACAAGAATTTTATAGTCTGAGATGTTAGCTAAAGTTGTGAGCTTGTGGGCCATAGCAACAGTAACTAAGGAGAGTCTGGACCATGATGTAACAACTAGGAATCAAGCAGTTTATCACGACATTAATTTTTGGCAAAAACCTAGACTTATTCCATAAGTCGGTGTTTTTGTTTTATTGTCGATTCTGGAATCAAAGACAAGCGAAAACTACTACTTATGGAATCAGTCTAGCAAAAACCATTTAATAAAAAAAAAAGGACTATTTTCCCAAAACAAAAATTACCACAACATATAATGTTACTGATCAGTAAATACTATTATTAATATTCGGTTTTTAGGCCCTCAATATTCTGACATGAAAAACGTTTTATTTTTGATCTGGACCTATATACACTTCAAATGGCTGCACGTGATATACATGCAAGTATGTTAATATCTAAAATGCTGACCAAAACATGATAGATCTTTATTCCTTTTCATAGTATTGCAATCCAAATGACCAACAAAAATTCAAGATGTCAGAGTTGTTAACTTCAAATCAATCAAATTTGCAATAGTTTTACAGTAGCTCTAGTTGCAATTTTTTGATTGACAGAAGCTAAAAACCCACACCTAACATCTGGAGTTGCCTTGGCTGCATAACAATAGTATACATAGCACAACAGTGGTAATTTTTTTCAAGAATGAAAACTTCTATGAATTACTTGTTTTGTGTTCATATTGTATCTTAAGATGGTCATCAGCATGTCCCACTATTGTTCTCATTTCTGGACCACTTTATAGACCCCTTGCATGTGACATCAAAGCAGCTCAATTTGGAGGACAAATCAAAAGAATTTCAAAATTGGAAACCTATTGTTATGTCCTCCAAATTCAGCTGCATTCCAATGTCCCGCAAGGGGTCTATTGCCAAGCAGTTCTTTAGTTAACTGTGTTTAGTATTCCTCATCATCGTAGTCTTCTAATGGTTCTCCCTGGTATTCCATACTCTGGAAGTCAACACGGTACCTCAGGATACCTGCAGAAATTGCAAACAGTAAGAACATTGTACTCCAAATCAATTCATCCTTAGGGTTCTTATTCCTGTACTGGAAACCTATTGTATTCTTTGTTAGCTTCGCCCTATTGTATAACTAGGGTATAACTTTTGATGTTTCTATTGAATTACATAAACTATGTCCGGTACATGAAGGAGGCTCAATAGGCACTTACTACTTCCAGGTTTAATAAAATGATCAGAAATCGTGCATTATGCAATTTACCTCCAATGCCACCAAATCCCCTACAGAACTGTGCACCTTCTTGGGATCTGTCTGTGATAATTTCAAGTGTTGCACCTGAATTTTTTTAAAAATAATGACAATTAAACAGTGATTTGAACTATGACTGACCTTACTTGGCTGATATGAAGTTAGTTCTTTGAAATACAAGTCAGTGATCATTGTTAGACTAATGATCTAAACTGGTCTTCCCTGCCAAAGTACTCACCAAAGGATTTATAATTATTAGCTAGCCATTCAAGAAGTGGGTTCTTCTCAACAAGTTCCAGTTCAACAGCAGTCTAAAAATAAATACCAGCGGTTAAAATTAAGTTTAAAAAACCTAAAATGGATTTTTTTTTTTCAAATGCCATAAGTTTGCATACGTCTGGATCTATGAAGTGTGTCTTGTCTTTTTCTTGCTCAGGATTTAAATGTAGGACTTTATCAACTGTAACAAAAAAGTGATTTGCAATTATTAACAGCATGGATACTTCTCAAACAAAGAACCTTACTCTCTAGGGAATGGCACTGAGATGCAGGGTAACATTGCACCAAGACAAATGAGATCTATTTAGCAGGTCATCATGACTGGCGTCTGGTTGGCCATCATTTTAAGCTCTGGGATTTTGAGTTCTTAACAATTATATAAAATTTGCTCTAGACATATACTCAAGTTCACACATCTAGTAATCATTTAACCTCAAATATTCACTATAATTTTTTTAAGCATCTTACCATCTATCTGGTGGTTTCTAAGAACAATACGCTGGACATCAAGATTTTCCCATACTATGAGAATATCCACAGCGCCCATTTCTAAAGCCTGATGGAATGGAATAGCACAAGTGGTAAATATTTCAAATCATCAACAATATAATATGAAATAATTACAACTATTTTCATTGATACTCACTGATGGAGACAAAAATTACAACAGGTTAATTAGCAATTGACTTCCCTCAATCAAATAAATCTTAGAGTACAGTTCCCTCCACATGCCTTTGTGGCTTTTGTGTAGTCTAATGACTTTATTGAAGAGATAGAAAGTGTGTGTGTGTGCTGCGTGCAGTTATAAAGCATGCAGAACTCAAGAGAAGTCTTAGGAGAAGCACGATGCGTAGGGGCATTTTCTGCCAATTCCCAAGAGCTTTATAACTCCACACAGCACAGCAAGCTAGGTTTTTATTTCAATTTCTTTTATCAAATACAAATTATGATAACCATTATTTTAGATAGGAATGATGCAACTGCAAGTGCATGCAAATGCTGTGTGCTCTTATGAAGCAAGTGCTCCCAACCAATCAGAAGGCGAAATTTATAACAGCTATTTTATAATTTACAGTAGACTATTGCTGATTAATGTGATGTGACTTTTGCTTTGATCCACCCATAGCAATGAAAAGTATTGACAATATGGAAAAAAAATAAAGTACCTTAAGTGTGTCTTCTACTCCAAAACAGTATTTTCCGGTATCTTGTGAAATTTCATCAAAGTACTTTCCTATAAGACAAATTGTCATTCTGCAGATCAGCTATGTGGTAACTATGCATCTGTTATGTAACCCATACTTATATAGACCTGAATACATTCTCAGTTATAGATGGTGATCTGGGGTTCTTGGGTTTATGCAATAAAAATATTCAATCATATATCTTAGCATAAACAGTTTACAAAGCGTCACCTTCTGTTATTTTCGTATTCTTACCTATAAGTTTCTTTTCTTGGATGAATTTGACATTAGCTAATACCTCAGATGCCAACTCTATAGCCTTAAGTAAAAGATAAATGACCACCTCCATTAAACTATGTCTTTGACACTCCAATGAAATACTAGCTGTGCAGCCAAACTGTTTCTGCAGGGTTTAAAACTATGGCCAGCCACTAGTTGCATTAATAATGACCATCCAAATTATTTTTAGCTCAGTAAAACCTTGTTTCTGGCTAAAGGTTACTGCGGTCAAAATGTCCAATTCTAATTGGACATTGTCTGATGACTGTTGTTTTTTTAAGCCCTGTTTCTAGAATTCCAGTTTAGACTTGGAGATAAAAAGTCAGAAAGCTGTCATTATTACCTGATTAAATCCATTTTCTCCACCATATGAAACATCCACTAATTTTAAAACTTTGGCTTGAAGACGCTAAAAAAAATAATGAATAAATTATCAACAAATCTTTTGATGTTTTTTATATTTAAAGAAAATGACTTTCAATGTGATCATTCATGTTAACAACCAAGAATCCACAAAATAATGGTAAATTATAACAATAACTTATACAAATAAGTACTTAGAGACCTCAAAAAATAATGTCAGATGAGAAAGATATCTTTAGACAGTATTTGAAATCAGGATGGTTTTAATTGTCATCTGAAAAACTGTTTTAACACTTCTGATCATAAGAATCACTGTAATAATGTCAGAACTAGCAAAACATGCCACTGTATGGTAAACTGTCCTAAAGGACTGTCAGTGGATGGTGAAGTAGTTCAATAATACTCTAGACAGCATAAAACCATGCATCAAAGCCTCACTGAGCATGGGGAACAAGCTGTCAATGATATATGTGGAGGCAATTTGGGGGAAAATTATGCTTTGCTTTGTTTCTTTATGAAACCGATTTGTAACAGTTTTGACAATGTTACATTACTGCAGTTTTCAATATTCTGCGAAATAAGAGATTTCAATGGTTTGTCGTAAATTTTTTTGCTGCCACCAGTCAAGAACATAAAAGGTACCGACTAATTATTTTTTGATTGACGGCAGCAAAAAAGCAAAAATGCAAATTTCAACATGCAGCTTGTAACTACCGAGTTTGCAGAATATGGAAAATTGCAGTAAAGTCTGCATATGCCCAAACCTTTTTGGTACGACGTTTATTTCTCTTGGTTTTTTTACAAATTTAATTTTTAATTACCTGATCAAACATATCTGACTGACTGAGTTCTGATTTGAAATCTGCAGACCCAGCAAGTATGAGACCTGTAATATTGGGCTAAGAAATAAAACAATAAATAGTCAAATCAGAATAGAGCATACACAAATTTAATCCACTTGGCACTTACAGTTTACCAAAACAAAAGTTTAAATCTACTTACCTTATCATTGGTAATGTACATTTGAACTGCTGTCTCTGCAACTTTTCGTACATAGTTGTGTCTCTTCTCCATTCTCAAACGTGCAAAACGTAAAGCAGACTGTCCACCACGCCCTGGAGTGACAAAATCAAAGTGATCAGTAAAGGTAAATTAAAGAAATATAAAACAGTTTTTCGTGGTTGATACTCTGATCAAACACTGCTGTGAGAACAAGAGAGAAGCGTAAGTAATTACAATGCAAAGGGGAGTAGTTTCCAGTTTTTCAAGTTCAAATCAGAGCATGTGCACGGGAAAAAATGACATGTGCGTATTTGATAATTTCATTAAACACGGTTTATTGACCATAAATCTAAGCATGCATTATATTCTGAATTATTTTATAATATACAATGAAATGCACTTGCCATGTTTCTTTGGTAGATCAACTGTAAACTTGTGCAGTACTTCTCTGGTATTTCCACATAGTGTTCCAAACAGAGCACCATTACCATCCATTACAATAAAACCAAATTTGTTGTCATCAGCTAGGAGAGCATTGAGAGCCTATGAGCCAAGCATATCATTAGTCAGGTACTAAAATATTTATATCATTCACAGTTTTCCAACAGCATTTCAGAATACACAAAATTATGACATCACAAATGTAGAGAACTCTGATTTTTCCAGAGTCCCAGGGGGCAAGATTGAATCATAATAGAGTTCAACGATAAAATTAAATGAATATGTTTCATTGTCATTTGATTTTATTCATCGTATAATGTATCAACCAGAATTTACTTATTCAGAACAATTTTTTTATTTATTTTATAAATTAACACAATTTTTTTTACAAAATATAACATTTAATTGTACCTCAGTGTGAAATTTGTTATCACACAAGTAAAGAGAAGTGTTGATTGGCTTGAAAGGTTCAAAATCAATGTTCACTTTCTTCTCCTTGCCGTCATCTGTGACAATGGTTCCACAATATACGACAAGTCCATTGGGAGGAACTGAAATGATATTCAAATTCACTTATCAGTATTCAGAAAATATCAAGTATCAACTAGATCAACTGAGGATATTGGTATAAAAACACAGCATCTGAATAATCCCAAATTTCAAACATCACTTTTATCAAACTCTGAAACAACCTCTGGGCTGACCTCAGTCAGGGTATGGCTAACTCACAGATCAAACCCTGAAACAACCTCTGGGCTGATCTAAGTCAGGGCATGGCTAACTAACAGATCAAACCCTGAAACAAACTCTGGGCTGACCTCAGTCAGGGTATGGCTAACTCACAGATCAAACCTTGAAACAACCTCTGGGCTGATCTCAGTCAGGGTACAGCTATGTGACAGCCTGATTTGAAATTCAGCGTGTCTGGGTTTGTGAATTGTTTTGACCATCCAGGCAAATTAGAAAACCAGGAGAAAAGCCCTGAATTGCTGAAATATCCAGGGTTCAAGATATCAGGAAAAACTGTATCACTGTGTAATACACCACAGGTATCCCAAGCCCCTAAACATAAGATTGTAAACATACCCTTGGAGTATAGCTTGAGACGCTGTTGTACTGATGTAATAGCACTGAGTACAGACAATCTGTTTACTCTGCTCTTGATATTGGAGGCAGTACCAAACTCATCAGCCAACATCTTAGAAACTCTGGACACCTGATCTTTTGGTGGAATTATCAATGAAATCATGCTTGTGCCATTCCTAAACAACAGAAAATACCTGATCTAAACAATACCCTTGATAACCAAACAAGGCTCATTTGATTTGAAACAATTATATTTACTATTTGAGATCAATGCAACAACGATAAGGTAATGTATTTTGATGCAAAAGTTTCTGTCAAATCCAGAGGAACTCCCCCTCTCTACCCCTACTCCCTACACCACTACCACTAAACCAAGCTTTGTCATATAGTTTAGTTGTCTAGCTTCCAATGTTTCCCAGGCAAATGTTATGTTTAACAAAGTGCCTGGTTGTGATTGGCTGAAATTGGTTTAAGTAGGTTAATAATAATGGTCAGTCATTGGACACTGTCTGGCCTGGAGATTGTTAGGTCAAATCTTTGCCAGTCATCTTGACCAGTAACCTCATTTCAGAAACGAGGTATGTCCTCGTTAAAACTAATTTGGCAGGTAATCATGGCCAGAGACTGACCAGCCAATACTTTAAGCCCTGTGTTTTGGATGCAAGAGACACCATAGCATCGATACATCTTCAGCCAATCAGAAGTGTTTATTTTCATGGCATATCATAGCAGTTTCCTTGGAAACACTGACAATAGGAATAATAAGGGGTGGTCATTTGACCATGGTTACTGTTTCCACTGCACTTAATATACAGAGGTGAACAAAAACTCTTGCTTAATCTTATCTAATAAACAACTTCAGAATTTAGGAGAGATGTTTGTTGAGGAATCAACTACTCATATATGACTACATTTAGCATAATGTCATATAAGCTTAAATTCTACACGTTTAAACGACTACATTTAATTAAGCTTATTATATACGTGCCGTCCAATGCAGTAGAAATTCCGCTACTAAAGATTAAATTTTATTCAAAAACTAACAATGTAAAGATAAAGAAAAATAAACTATCGTAATATAGAATCCCTATTAGTATGTAGACTATTGAAAAAAGAGTTATCCTATTTCTATTTGATTATTAGTTTAGATAATTTTTCCCTAACAAAAATTATTTCAAAAGACGCTGATGATTCATCATCATTATTCATACTCTACTCTTCTTATACGAATCGTAAGAGTTTCTTACTAATACTAAGCTAGTATCTTACCCTCTAGCAGCCTCTAAACTCTTAATCAGCTTCTTGATTTTCCATATTTCGACATTTCTGTCCGCTGCTTCACTACCATCAGCATTTGTATTTGACATTTCGAATTTTCACTGGTGAATTGACGTTCGTTAAAAATCCTTAAATTTAAGCTTTTTCCCAAAATAACTTAGAGTCAAACGTTTGGAAGGACTTAAATAGTCTATGTGGCAAAGTGAAATTCTAAATGCTTAAAGAAATCAAAGGAAATATCAAGAAAATTCAACCAACTTTGTCTTTCTTGTTCTTACTTTACCCGGCGAATTTGTGAAATGGTGCAATTTGTCCTTATTTGGAAACACGTGGGAAACAAAACCCTAATTAGTAGGGGAGGGGTAAGTACTTTGTGTCCAGTTCTCTTGAGGTGGACTTCCGCTTCCGGTGAAAACAAAAACAAAAGCTAAAAAAATCCCCTTTCAAATTAATTCAGATTTCAAAAAATTGCTTTGGTGTTTATTGCCAAAAATAACAGGATTTGTTCATATTATTCAAAGAAATTTTTATTTCGAAGTACGCAATAAGTTCGCTCTGCTTTTTGGTTGTTTGGTTATTTTAGATTCCGGAACTTACATATTTGCGAATTTTGCAATTTTCTTTAACAGTACTAATAAAAAAAAGTTCGCAATTTTCTTGATGCCGTATTAAATTATTTTAAAATTACATTATATACTAGTAAAAAAAAGTTCGCAATTTTATCAACTTTCATAATTTGCGAATTTTCGAACCGTATCATATTATATACTAGTAAAAAAAAGTTCGCAATTTTATCAACTTTCATAATTTGCGAATTTTCGAACCGTATCATATTATATACTAGTAAAAAAAAGTTCGCAATTTTATCATATTTCATAATTTGCGAATTTTCGAACCGTATCATATCATATACTAGTAAAAAAAAGTTCGCAATTTTATCATATATTTTTTACGGTTTTACAATCGATTGCAATCAATATTCACTAACGTGCTTATTGTTATTGTGTCGTCAGAAAGCGTAGCCTATTCGCCAGACAACGACCAAATCGTAACCAGACAAAATGTTAAAAAATGATACCCTACCCCAGACACAAAAGCCATACTATGGCAAGCCGAATGTAGCAATATTCAACGTTCAACCCCTTATTCAACGTTCAACCATATTTATTCAACGTTCAACCATATTTATTCAACGTTCAACCATATTTATTCAACGTTCAACCATATTTATTCAACGTTCAACCATATTTATTCAACGTTCAACCCCTTATTCAACGTTCAACCCCTTATTCAACGTTCAACCCCTTATTCAACGTTCAACCATATTCATTCAACGTTCAACCCCTTATTCAACGTTCAACCCCTTATTCAACGTTCAACCCCTTATTCAACGTTCAACCCCTTATAATTCAACGTTCAACCCCTTATTCAACGTTCAACCATATTTATTCAACGTTCAACCCCTTATTCAACGTTCAACCATATTTATTCAACGTTCAACCATATTCATTCAACGTTCAACCCCTTATTCAACGTTCAACCCCTTATTCAACGTTCAACCATATTTATTCAACATTCAACCACCCCTCCCCAATCCCCTCCCCAAGGTTTACTCGTTCCCGGTTTCCTCTCGGCCCGACTACAACAGCCTCGGGCAGAGGGGAGCCTAGGAACAAGGTTGAAGGCGACCTGGCCTAAAACAGAGCCCAGTGGTCTAGAATATGGCGGATACAGATCAAAAAGTCGATCTTGAGAAAGAGGTTCCAAGATGTTTAATCTCTATTCTCGAGAAAACAAAGGAAATTAGTCAGCAGCCATTTGATAGAGAGATTGCCGAAGCACATAGTGTTGTACTTGACATGGCTGTTTGTTTGACCAGGACACTGTGTGATTGCTTCAGCGTGGATCCAAGTGATAGAAATGAACTCGAGTTGTTGTCAAAATATCTAACAGATGTGTTGAATTCTTGGTCACATTACATCAATATGGGATCTGTCACGCCTACAACTGTTGCTGGGCAAATGGCGGCCACCAAGACTTGCTCTCTAAAACCTGGTAGGCCTTCGTATGATATTTCTTGTGAAACCCTTGAAGGACTTCGTGCACTAGGATTCAGTTGGACCAAGATTGCAGAATATTTAGGCGTTTCAAGATGGACAATATACAGAAGAGTAGAAGAATTTCATTTACAAGATATGAAAGGCTTTAGTGACTTGTCTGACGAAATACTGGATGATATAGTTAAAACATATTTGTCAACTCATGGATCAGCCACTGGCCAGGGTTACGTTGCTGGCTACGTAAAGTCACTTGGCTACAGAATTCAAAGGCAAAGAATAAGAGAAAGTATGGCTAGAATGGATCCTAAAAACACTGTCTTGAGATGGGGTGCCTTGGTGTCTCGAAGAACTTATCAAGTGCCATGGCCAAACTCTCTATGGCATCTTGATGGGCACCATTCGTTGATTCGTTGGAAACTAGTAATTCATGGATGCATCGATGGATTTTCCAGAAGAATAATGTATTTAAGTTGCAATTCAAACAACCTTTCAGAAACTGTTCTTGAACTCTTTTTAAATGCAATTAATTCTGATGGTGATCTCTGGCCATCAAGAATCAGAGTGGATCAAGGTGTAGAGAATGTCCTTGTATGCGATGCCATGGTGAAAGCTAGAGGTGAAGGAAGAGGAAGTTTTATAGCAGGTCCCTCAACTCACAATCAGCGCATTGAAAGGTTGTGGCGAGATGTTTTCAGATGTGTTTGCCATCTGTATTAGTACACCTTTTATGCCATGGAATCCACTGGAATACTCCAAGTAAATGAAGCTGTCCATCTTTTTGCTCTACACTTGGTATTTATCCCCAGAATAAATAAGGCAATGAATGAATTTATGAAGGCTTTTAATCACCACAGAGTACGTACAGAGAGAAACTGGTCCCCCATCCAGATGTGGACAAATGGAATGATGCATGCCAATAATCCATTAGCGCATGGATTGGTGGATGAAGAGCCAGATGATCTAGCCATGTATGGATACGATGCCCAAGGTCCATCACGTTCCAGACAGGAAAATAATGTGATAGTTGAGCCAATAGATCTTGATAATGAAGAATTAATAAAGGCATACGTTTTGGATAGGATTGATCCACTGAAGGAATCAAGTGAACTGGGAGTAGACATATATTGTCAGGTTTTAAGTCTCACTCAAGAGATAATTGAAGAAATGAAATGAGTATGCTATGAATAAAGATTAAAGTCACGAACCCCATGATTTCGATATGAATCTAATGGACTTTATGATGTAGGAGACCCTTGTTCTATTGTTTTCTTATATATATTTGACATAGTAGTACACCATAGCAAGCCATATTGCTAGTCTCCATTAAAAGTTTAGATTGTGATATTGAGTCTGAGAGCTTTAATTTTTCATACAACACAACCAAATTGATTCACCTGTAGTTTGTGAATTTATGCATAAAAAATAAAAAATTTCATAATTAACATCTCAGTAATCCAGGGTCTGCTGTAAGGAAGTTTTTTTTCTTCTAATTTCTCTTCTGTGTATTAATACTTTCATCCCCCCGAGTTCAGTTCCCCCTCCACCATCAACAAAAATCAATTTCTAAATAATATAATTTGATCATTAATTTTTTGGGTTCTGAACCTGTCATGAAAACTAAATACTCAGGAAGTGCCAAGACTGAATACAGGTTGTAAATTTTGGTCTTAATAAGCTGCAGGTTTAATACTAGAAATAATTGTAATAGTTTTCAACTGCATATTAAGTTGTTTTGAAATGCACATATGAATTGGTTGTAGAAAAGCCATGGCTTTAAATTGATCCTGGAATTGTTACTCTGCCTTGAATAACAAATTTTGATGTGTTTTAGAAATCACCCTTACACCCACCCTAGTTTCACATAATTTTCCTAAAAATGTAAAGCTGAAATCCTTAACAAAAAGGGGGTGCTAATTATTATTAATCCCATATCCCAACCAAAAACTGTTTATTCCAATCCCAGTTCAAATCCAACAATCTCGGCCAGTTTTACTCAATCCTCAATTTCATTTTCCTATTGTTCTTTGGTTCAAATATCCCAGTCCCATTACATGAAATCCCTCTTCCCAGGAGGCTCTAAGAAATGAAATCCCAGCTATTAGCAACCTAAGAATTGACATACCAGTAATTTCTTCAAAAATTAAAAGGAAATAACAAATAGATTTTTCAATAGCAATAATAGTTTCAATATAACAGTGCATCTTTTAGAGCTATGTATATCATAGTTAATTTTCTTTCATAAATATCTTCAACATTTTTAGAAAAATAAACAGTAACAACTTTTTGGTTTTAGCTTATATGTGGAAATTGTTTAAAGCAACACCAATATATCTCTTCGGAAAATTTAGAACACAAAAAATCAAACATTCAAGTTTACATTTCTGTGCTTTGCTTTTGGCAATCATATTAAAATATCAGAAGAAAATAAATTTCATCATTGTATTCTTGTCCTAGTTTTTTTCAATTGTGAATGAATCTCTTTAGGTTGTTCATGATTTATGTAACATTGAGGCAGGAGTTTCTTATACTCATGCCAGACCGAAATAAACATTAACAAAGGCACTGTCATATACATCAAAGAGCTCTTCTTCAGAAGGAAGAGGACAATCATGTGACCCAGTGGGTAAATACAATGTCTGGGTGCAAGTGTTTGAAGTAGGCACAAAAGCCCACTTGTTCTTACTAGTTGCAGTGGCGAAGCAGATGCTAGGTGGAATTGCAAAGCCCAGAACTGGCTCTTCTTCAGCACCAGTTGCGAATTGTAAGATATGTCCAATGGTGATGGCTGCCCTACGACCACTGGTAGCCTCTCGGACATACTTTAAGAATAACTCATAGACAGCCATTTCATACCTCTTTGCATTTGACCCTTCATCTGAGAAGGAAGGTGCAAGTAAGGAAATCAACTTTCTTCTTGTAAGATTATACGATTGAGAGGGTCGCATCAAGTGTACTAACTGTGGGACAGCCTTTGCAATTTGGTACAAGCCAATCTTTGCAAACCCCATACGTAGCTTAAGAATGCATATGCTGGGCTTGGGTTCTTGAAACAACTCTTGTAACATTGATTCATCCATAAATTTTGGTACTGGCCCATTTTGAAGCATGCTAAGAGCCATGATGATGCCAACCTTTATATAGTCATCAGAAAGCAGATTCCTCAATCCATTGTCAAAATATTTTTCTTTAATCTCTCTGAGGCATAAACGGAAGAATTCCTTTCTTGGCCCCCCATTATCATGTGCAACTTCACCATAAAAGGTTACTTGCAAAGTGAGCTGAAGGTTTTCAATCTCTTCAATTTCATCAAATGCAGTTTTTAACAAGTTTTGTCTGTTCACATCAATAAAGTTCACCTCTCCTTCCAAATTTGACTCAGTTTCAGTAGTATCAAGTGGTCGTCCCTTCACAATATATTTTTGTGCACATCTTAATACCTCAACTGGGTTAGTAGCTGTAAGCGTTTTAGCCTTGGGGCAACCGAGGAGGGCGTGCAGGCGAGATTCGTATCGACGAAAATCCCACGTCCCAGGCGTCGCGACCACTGACTAAGATGCTTTTGCGGGCGAACTTTACTGCGAGCGATACCAAATATTCACGCTACCAGGACGATCACTGAGTAAACGCAAATTTATTGATACCAATACGTAAACTGCAATACAACATTGTAACAGCTCACATTAAAAACTAATTACCAACATGATTTGAATGAGAAAACTGGCATTTTATGAATACATTTAACAACAACATAATAAATGAATATTACTCGCAAGAAAGATAATATAATAAGTATAATCATGGCATAAAGCAGTATAAAACTCATTTTGATAGCGTGGGCGTTTTGAGTTTTCCGAACAAAATATCTAAATAAGAAATAAAGGAGTACTTACATATCGATCCCGCTTGCCTCTAAAAACCAAGGATTTACCAAAGGAACGTATTCGAAAGGAGTTTGGATACACAATCAATATTTACGAGTAACTATTTGGAAAAAACTGGCTAATAGGGACGCTTATGGCCTTTTATATCCGCGTGGTGACGCTAAAGGATCATTTTACAACGCTAACAAAAGCGGGAATAAACAAAGAAAAACAATAACGTAACTAGGTATCGTAACTAGGATTAAACCATAAAAATATGATATTATGAATGTAAATAAGCTAATTAATAAAAGAAAGAATGAATTGAGGAGTTGTCCTTTACAGTAGCCTTGTCTGCCTCACATGCTTTCAAGCATTCTTTCACTGCTGATTCAACATCATAGTTCCCACCCCATGCAGACTTAAGTAGGTCGCCGTCATCTTCCTCTTGTGGCTTTTGAGAAGGAACAAGGCTTTCATAATCCTCTACATTTTGGCCATGGTTATTTTCCCTGCCATCTTGAGTGACTGGTGCTGGTGTTTCCTGCCTTTCTTCACCTTCTACATTGGGTTCACGATTTCTTCCTTGAATATAATCATCAAGCAAGCATTCAAATCCATCCTTCAGGGTTATATAAATGCTTCCCTGGCCTGCAAGGAGTTTTACTTCTTTGAAGGAGAATTCACCAGCATTTACAGGCTTTGACAATTTTCTTCTAATTGCTTTTAAAAATTCCAAATCCTGTGGAGCCACAGTTGGAAACTTTATAACAACTGCCTCAGCCAAGCATGCTCGAATGTTTTGTTCATTCATGTTAGAGTTCAGAGTAACAATGCCTCTCAGTATGATGGCATCATCTTCTAAGAGCAATGAATCACTCTCATTGAGCTGCCCCCTGGAATTTACAAGAACAAACTCGAAAGTCTTTTCCATTGGTTTAGCCTTTTTTTGTGCAGATGAGGCAGAAGTACCTAATAAGCATAAGCAATAGTTAAAACTTCTGCATCTAATAAGCTAATCAAAATTAAACTGGCTTTGTTACAGCATCCTTTTTACAAAATCAATGATTCGCCTTAACATCAAACTTTTTGGCAAAAAAAATATGATAAGCCCTCAACAACAATATTTTTTTCCAACCATGTAATATAATAATTTAAAAAAAATCTTTTTGCTCATACCCCCCCCCCCCCCCTCCCCCTAAATATAATGGTCTATC
This sequence comes from Actinia tenebrosa, assembly GCF_029948245.1. Lineage (NCBI taxonomy): Eukaryota > Metazoa > Cnidaria > Anthozoa > Actiniaria > Actiniidae > Actinia > Actinia tenebrosa. Next base: position 10,937,467 of record NW_028292572.1, read on the forward strand.
CCTAATCAAAAGGATACCGACTGTAGAAAGGAATGCAGACTACAACGTTTATGTTTATTAGCACAGTAGCAAACGTCTCAGTGTGCATACCACACTTCGGTGAAATCCATAGTCATAGTACTATAAAACGACGCTTGAATCATATGGAGGGTCCGAGAGCAGGACATACTGCAGTATATTTTATTTTTATTACGTTCGCGCAGCGCTACAAAATGGCAGCTTTTACCACGTGTAAGCCTGAGTCACGAAAACTACGATAGGTTTTGAACAATGGGATCTCCAAAGAAAAGTATAAACAATACCTGAAATGGCTCGCAGACGTTCTCGTCCATTTAAACGGGAATAAAGCCCTCTGTTTGTAGAGTTCTGGACCATAGATTGAGCTCTATTGACTGTTCTCCCGACCGAAGAAATAGCAGATTCCATTCTGCTAGAGAGACCAGTAGAAGTTGATGGATTCGAAGAACCATTCATCTGATTTAAGATCTTTCCTGCCTCGGTTAGGCATTTTGCCAGATCATCCAAGTATTTTTTATTGTTATTGTCCATTACTGCCCCAATCTCTATTATAACTATGCCCAAATCCAAACACGTGCGTAACCGATCAAATCTGACAACGTACGCGGTGTAACTGGGCTCTGTTTTAGGCCAGGTCGCCTTCAACCTTGTTCCTAGGCTCCCCTCTGCCCGAGGCTGTTGTAGTCGGGCCGAGAGGAAACCGGGAACGAGTAAACCTTGGGGAGGGGATTGGGGAGGGGTGGTTGAACGTTGAATAAATATGGTTGAACGTTAAATAAGGGGTTGAACGTTGAATGAATAAGGGGTTGAACGTTGAATAAATATGGTTGAACGTTGAATAAGGGGTTGAACGTTGAATAAATATGGTTGAACGTTGAATAAGGGGTTGAACGTTGAATAAGGGGTTGAACGTTGAATAAGGGGTTGAACGTTGAATAAGGGGTTGAACGTTGAATAAGGGGTTGAACGTTGAATAAGGGGTTGAACGTTGAATAAGGGGTTGAACGTTGAATAAATATGGTTGAACGTTGAATAAATATGGTTGAACGTTGAATAAACGAGCTGAATTGAATATTGCTACATTCGGCTTGCCATACCATACCCTATGGGGCGGTACATACCCGTATAGCAAGTTATAGGGGAGTACACCCCCCACCCCCACCCCCCCACCGGGCGACCAATGAGTAATTTCCGCAGAAAATCATAATTTGCATATAGGTGTTAAAACTAAGACATGACAAACTGATATACATTTCCTTTGTTTGAAGATTTGACACTCATACATCTCATAGTGCAGCACAAGGATAGACGCCACCAAAAAGCAGGGAAATGATATGATACGGCATCAGAATTCGCAAATTATGAAAGTTGATAAAATTGCGAACTTTTTTTTACTAGTATATAATATGATACGGTATCAGAATTCGCAAATTATGAAAGTTGATAAAATTGCGAACTTTTTTTTACTAGTATATAATATGATACGGTATCAGAATTCGCAAATTATGAAAGTTGATAAAATTGCGAACTTTTTTTTACTAGCATATAATATGATACGGTTCAAAAATTCGCAAATTATGAAAGTTGATAAAATTGCGAACTTTTTTTTACTAGTATATGATATAATTTTAAATTATTTTAATACGGTATCAAGAAAATTGCGAACTTTTTTTTATTAGTACTGTTAAAGCAAATTGCAAAATTCGCAAATATGTTAATTCCCGACTTACATTCGTCTTCAAAACAGACACTTTCAGTGTCGTCACACAACGCTTTCTCCCTTATTTGACAGTTCCTCCTAAACAAAAGACAGAGAGAAACCTAGAGACACTATTGCAAGGAAAAAATTCTTGTCCTCAAAAGCTACCTTCTTGTTTTTGCATTGCCAAGATGGAACGTTATGTCATCTTTTTTTGGTCTATGTTAGTAGCAGTGAAGGTTAGTAGCTAACGATGGGGCTTATTTTTTTAAAGTGTATCTCCAAAGAAAGCGCCAATATTCACAAATTCTCAAGGAAAATATTCGTTAGTCTTCAACGATATCCATGACACATCTGGCTCTCGATTGCAAAAATGAATACGCTTAGTTTATCGTTCTTTTTCTTGATTGTTTACCTGTCGATTTGCAAAATCTTGCAGGTATATTCTATACTTAAAACCGAAACTTCAAGCTTACACGCATTGTGCATTCAATAAATGCTTTATCAACACTTCTTACAGGAAATTAAATTTCTTATTTTTGATACTGTTGCATGTATTATTTGAGAAAGGTCACTAGTATATTTTACAAGAGTCTGCTTTTATTCCCAATTTCTCTAACAGGGTGAATTCTGTGGAAAACTTGGAGATAAGGAATTTTACTGCGAAGAAGGTGGGCATTTACATCAAGTCTATTATTATTCAAAGAGTCTTAACTAAGGACTCTGTAAAATATATTTAATAGGGACGTTTTTTGCAGGACGACTACGGGATAACTAGTTGGACAAACTTTTGTGTGCTTGTGAGCTTCGGTATAGTGTTAAAATACTGGGTAAAGCTCACGACCTATTAGTGGGAGATAAAATGATTTTAGATCCATATGTTTTGATTTATTATAGCCCTACCATATTTGAATACATTACGATTTAATATTCCGATGTGCTTTAGTTAATTCATGAATACATTAAATGTTTCGTTACGAAATTTAGCAGAAAATAAGAAACGATTCTTACGTAGTATAGGGAGATAAAATTGCAACCATATTTTTACCAATTTCTGAGATGCACTATGGATGTATTTTACAATTAAAATTGTATCAGTGATACATATATGTATAATTAGGCATATTTAATCACAAAGGCAAAAAATCATCTGTATACTTTAATACTGTCTATTTTAATATTTATTGACCGTTTCAATGACTGAACACAACAGAAAAATTTTGTCAACAGGAAACAGATAGTAGAATATAATATACCTCTGTAATAATAATTTTATTATTATTATTATTTTAATGCTATAAAGGTTGTAATATGAATTACAAATTCCAGCTGTCCTACGGTCATGTTGGCAAGGGAATGCTGCGGCACTGCTGATTGACAACAAGAGAATGATGGCTAACTAGAATTAGGCATTACTTTCACTTTCATGTCCATCATACAAGCCCCTGTTAAGAATAATGCTGGAATATCCCTGTATATGGATACTGTTTTCAAAAGTTTGAGTTTCCAAAAAAAAATAATAATCCCTTCTAACCCCCCCCCCCCCCCCCCCAAAATTTTTTTTTTTTTTCCTTTTGGCAATTTTTTGAAAGTCACTTTATAACACCTCAAGTACATCATGCAAGTGTACCTTTTTCATTTTTGCCCTGTTAAGTTTAGCCAACTCATTTTCATGTCTAAAGAAGATATGTAAATATAATTTATTGTGTAACATCTGAAGAAAAAACTCATTTATTTTTGCTATTTTTACAGGACACTGCTGTGGGGACATGAAATGTTGTACATATTACCAATATTATGAGATGTGGTGTAAGTCAATATAATTGTTAATCATCATGAATTGCATGCATATCCTTCTCCTTCACTCAGGAGTCACTATCATAGAGGTTCCTCGGAATACCGGTCTTTTCAATCCAAAAAGTCTTTTCGACCCAGGTCTTTTCGAACCACCTATATACACTACCGATCCACCTATATACACTTTCGATCCACATACATACACATTCGATCCAATACAGTTATGAAATATTTTATAGATGTTTAGTGTTTTCTTTCGGAAATATTACAGAAATATCGCAGAAGAAGTAAACCAATTCAGCAAGTAAACCAACTGAGGGAACCAAGTATCATGTGTGATCGTGTGTGATGTGTTATCACTTACCCCATTGTCACTATGTTTTCTGGCAAAATTACAACTCTAATCATTCTGTAAAAGACTGTTCACATATTCAGAAGAGCTTAAATTGATAGCCAGACAATGTCTGTCTAAAACTGGCACTCGTTGGGGCAATGCCTATCCGGCCAGTTCTCTCAATCTTTCTCATGTTCAAATACAGTAAAAACCTGCATATAAGAATTAATTAACCTCAGTTTTTTCAAGTTAGCCTAAACAGGTTCTTATATAAACGGTATTTAGTGTTAAATTGGGCTAACTAGGTTCTTAATTAGGTTCTTAACTTTTGTTCAAGAAATAAAGTAGTATTTTTGAATACTGTAGTCTGGTCTTTAATGTCCAATTATTACAGTATTCTTGGAGGCTTAGGTAATCAAATGTACTAAAGTATACTATTTCAATCTGATTCTGTTATAATAACCTACTGTAACCTTCACTGTAATCCTCAATAAATCTTGTACTGTACTGTATACAAAACAACAAAACATGATAAAATGTCAAGGTTTCTCTTTAAAATGTTCAATGACAGATGATTGGATTTTTAAAAAATAAGAACCTGTTTTAGGATTTTAGCCTAAAATGGTTCTTATGTGAAGGGTGCTTAAAAATGAAATTTTAGCCTAACAGGTTCTTAATTTTAGGTTCTTATATATACGCAGGGTTTTTACTGTAAAATAAATCTCTTTATCTAAGTGTCTAGTCTTTCTAGTGCTTTTGCACTGACTGGGGACACTTTTCACTCACACACACTACCACTACATTCAATATCCTATGCACACAATGCTCAACTCAAAAGTTGAAACAGGAGAACCTGGTGAAAACCCTCATAGCATAGGAGAGAACAACACATCAAACAAACTCAATTCACATGTGGTGACCGAAGGCTCGAACTGGCGACTCGGCCCAGTGGACTCACACTGGTGAAAGACAATGCATTAGCAGCATACGTCACCCATTCATACCTACCTGGCTGGTCATCTTATCTAGCCATTCAGCAGCTGTTCTTATTAGCGCTGGGTCATGCTCTCCCAAACGAATGGTAAAATTGGCTTTTAGCAATGAAATTCACAGCTGTAGCTGTTATATTATATACTTAGCCTAAAGTATCTTCTAATGACTTGTCTATTTTTTGCAGGGTTTTGGCTCCTCTGGGTTATCATCATATTACTTGGATGTACATGTGTATATTATAAAAGACATTACGCTGGACCTTATTCTCGAATGAGCAATTACTGGTATGCTATGATGAATGTACGACCTGCACAAACTACTAATCAGCCTGGGATTACTCAATTTAAACTGCCAACATACGAAGAAGTGATTCAAATGTCCCAATTGGGTCCGCCAGAAGATCATGAAGGAGCACCACCTCCGTACGGAGACTTCACAGAACAACAAAACAACAACAGTAGAGATGGTTTTACTGTGAATTCACAGCTGTTACAGGAAGCAAGTGTTAGAGGCCCTATAGAAGACATTCCACCAGAATACACTCCTGGAGTAGTTCCAAATAAAAATACATAAAAACTAATTTGTATACAAATTGGAAAAAATATCGTTAGCTTAAAGTCACAGAGTACATACTATAGTAGTAAATATTACGTTTGTACATTTGTAGAAAATAAAACATCACTTTTTATTATTAAGGTAAAATCACAATATTCTATACATTATAGGCAAATATCTGCTTGAATGAATGAATGAAACCTTTATTTTAAAATAAATAAAGCCAGGGTAGTCCCTTCAGAACTAATAAAAGGTCTGCTATCAATGAGAGCCTTGGCATAAAATAAAAGCCCTGGCTTAGGCCTAGAGAGACGTCAAACTTTCCATGCACCGAACTCATTAAAAACAATGGATATCAGGTGATAATGAGGCGGCATCCTTTGATGAAATTAAGTTCGGTGCATGGAAAGTTCAACGTTTGCCCTAGGCCTTAAATAAACAATTATATTATTATTTATATAACAAAAATAAATGCAATTTGTTTGTAATAGAGTGCAAACAATTAATCTGTGAAACACTAATAACTAAATAGTACAAAATAGTGCTAATTAAACAATAGAAAACAATGGAATTTGCATGAAATTGTGCTTTTTAGTATTACTAAATTTTCACGGTTATATTGTTTGCAATAATCTTAGATTATACTAGGTCCACCAAAAAAACATTTGAAATAAAACCAAAAAAAAAAAGCATATTGTTGCATTTCTTTATAAAAAAAGAGCTATTATTACAAAAATAATAGACTGTACAACTTCATTCGAACGTTAGCATATTGATAGATTTTATGGTTTTCTGACTGTCATGGGTTAGTTTCACATTGTATCTTTCATTATATCTTTGTGCCGACATGCACTTTAACCAAGTCTAGTTTTAGATTATGATTGGCACTGAACCAGTTAGAAAATAGTGCAAAAACTGGAGCCAATAGGGAGAGAGGAAAATCAGGCAATCCAATGGCAGATCCAGAATATTTTAGAAGGGGCTATGACTATTACATAGGATTTACCAGGGATGAAAGGAAAAGTGGGGTGGCTTACTAGACTACTGAGAAACTTGAGCAAAAGAAAGGTGACTAGCCACTCCCTTCACCACCCCTGGATTCGCCCCTGGTATCACATTGAACTCAACCAATCACAATCGTTTAATTTTGATAAGTTGTTGATAACATAACATAGGTTTCTTGTCAAAACATGTTTAGATCTTGGCTTCCTCGTCTTGTCTATTTGGCTCAAGACAAAATGCTTCATTTTGTTTCTACTTCAGGGCTTAAAATAACAGCCAGACATTGGATAATGTCCAGCCAGGACAGGGACTTTTGACCAGTAACATCTAGCCAGAAATGAGACATGACTAAGCTAAAACTAATTTGGCCTGTGATCATGAACAGCAACAGATCGGCCATTATTTTAAGCCCTGTACATTGTGATTGGTAACTTCTGTAAGAGTGGTCTCGGTTGGAACTCTGCACAGCAATTCCTGTAGATACCAACACCTTATAGATGTGCAATTTCTCATATGCAAGCATGCTGCCTTTATATGATGCATGATTGCTTTGTTTGCAAAACACACACTGGACCCTATTTCTGTCAAAGATCTTTCACGATTACTGGTATTTCGAAATCAGCCTCATGTGTACAAGAAGCTCCGACACGCTTACATTTTTCTTTTTGGTTCAGAAAGCCATGATGATCATCCATGATTTAGCCGATACAATCCTTGTTGGGCTGCCTGTGTATTCTGTCTGTCTGTCTGTCTGTCCGTCTGCGTTGGTTTGTTTGTTCTGTTAGCTGCTTTTGATCTTCAACAAATAGTGCTGTACTCTACCATCAGAAGCTCTTCCAGTAACCCACCTTGAGCAACACAAAATACAGGTACTTCATTTTATTATCAATCAAGCAAAACTTGTAGCCATGTGATGATAAAAGTAGAAAAATTCGTGCCTTATTATTTCCCGCCAAAACTACAGCGTAGCCTGAGTTTATTCACAAATATTCCTTGCTAAAACTCAATGAAAGTAAACTAAAACTATAAATGAGTTTAATAATAAGGATAAGGCACGAACTTGTCGGCACCTCTAAGCCGTGTTCTACGAAAAAAAAATTTTTTCCAAAGCTGGAACTTACTCTCAGTGCAAAACTAAGATATTTGTTATATTATTGTACGTACCATTGGCATGCCTTCCTTCTTTGCTCGATAGCCTTTCCCTCTGCTAGAAAAGCTCGATAAAGTAATAGTAACGGGTGCATTTTTCACGCGAACAAAAATAACAATATTTTTGCTTGTCAAACGAGCCGACATAGTATCCACAATGCATTTCCAGACGAGAAAACACAGGAAGCCCATATATATATATATATATAAATGTTTTTTTTTTGGAACATCATTTCACCAAGTTTTCCACCCTTGTCAATATATTCCAAATACTGAGCCTGCTTACCTTCGATTTGACTTAGTCAACTTGGAGATATTCGAGGACAAAATCAAGGGTTTCACTTCCATAGGAGGTTGGTACCGGTTAACCCCCACCCTCCCCTCTAAATCCTTTTTTTCCTCACAAGATGACAATGTTTAATAACAACACTATAAAATATTTCAAACACCTTTTGAGCGTTGATGTATGACATCGCAAAGTTATGAGTGAATTCGACGCATTTTATGGAAGTAAAGATACTTCATTATGCACGAAGGGTCACGTGACCATTCACCGCCATATTTGGTGAACATCGAAATGGCCCAAATTCCTCAGATACCTCTAATTCTCTTGCATGATCAATTATTTTTAGCTGTAGATTATCAATGGCTTCCTTTAATGTATTCAATATCTACTTGATTATGGTCCAATATGGTGGCGAAACATGATCACGTGATCTGTTAATGCTTGGCTATGTGTAGAATGTATTTTGAATAAGTGGAAAAATTAAAGCAGTTGAAGTATGTCTTCTGTTTAAGGACTTTGATTGGTTGGCGTGAAAGTGCCCTCTATAGCTCGGTACGGCACCAACTGTCCCATTCACAAAAAAAAAAAAATCCTGTAGCACAAAATGTTTTTTTCTTAAATTGCGCTTTGCACAGGTAACAAACGTTTTCAAAATCCTTATTTTTGGCCCGGCGTCGTTTAGAGGAATCGGGTTCGCGCCATGCCGGCATTAAGCTCTGTGTTTGTCATATCCTGTCCAACATGCATTAGACAACATTCAAAACCATGTTCCACGTTAAATTAAACATTTGTAGACGACGAAAATCCATTTCCTCTGGAATCGAAAAAATTGTCAGTGGATGATTTCTTTCGTAAAGATTTAGCAGTTCCTTTTAATCCCTCTTTTACTCTCGATAACGTAGAGCTTCGACCTCTTTCAAGTTCTTTATTCATGCACATTCTGATCCCTTCAATAAGCACCTCTTGTGTCTCTTTGTAGCCTTCAGATATTGAAATTTGAAAGAAGTTTGACTCTAGTTCCTGAGCGAGGAATAAACCTTCGTACTCGTGGACTTTCCGAGAATGTTTGAGGTCGCTTTTTGTCGCTACAATGATTATTGCTGTGTTGGGCTGTAAGTTCTTGCTTTCTTGGATGCTTTTTGAGATCCAAGAAGCTTCTTGGAAGGATTCTCTGCTTGTCGTCGAGTATAAGAGGAATATGAGATTGGCGTTTAACAATGCTGATTCTATTTTCTCTTTGGAATTCTGTGAGATCAAGTATGAAATTAAAAGGATTAAATTATGTAGGGAGGGAGGAAGGGAGGGATGGGAGGATGGATGAATAGATGGATGGATGGATGGATGGATGGATGGATGGATGGATGGATGGATGGATGGATGGATGGATGGATGGATAGATGGATAGAAGAATGGATGGATAGATGGATAGAAGAATGGATGGATGCATGGAGGGATGCATGGATGGATGCATGGATGGATGAATGCCTATGCCAATGCATGCCTATTAAATTAGCATATTTCTTATATTTACGTTTCCAGCAGTATCTGTAATATCCAAAGAAATAAACTGTCCATCTACAGTCAAATAGTGACGGTGAGTTGCTTCTAAAATACGAAAAAAACACGAGGAAAATTGATAAGAAAACTAAACACCGCGCCCATCAATAAAATAACAAACTTTTGTCACCAACTAGTAAAACCAAAGCAAGACGACAAAACAGTCGAACCTCGCAATAATGGACATCTGTTTTTATCTCGCCGAGAAACATTTTCGTACAAAATTACTAAACCTGTTTAACACGGACACCCCACTTTTTCGTATCCCCTTGCTGGCCGGTATCAACGAGGTTCGACTGATAGTCACTAAGTGAAGACATTGGCTTACCTAAACAGCTATCGTATTCACCAATGAAGCGCCTCGTAAGGAATCGTACAGTCAAGGCTAAAGGCAAAAGGGTATAGCATTATTCGAGTTCAGCAATAGTCAGTTTAGAAGCCTAGCAGGATTGAACGGTAGCAAATTGGTTCCTGCATCCATAGAGTGCTCCTATAGGATAATCAACATCTTGAAACATTTTGACTTCTTGTTATTGTTATTGCGCGCGCGTTTGATACTTTGACAGTTCATCGGGATTATGCAGTGAAAAAATTAAAAACAATAGACCTCTGTTTGCGCAGTAAACCATACAGTCTCCGGATCCATAAAATATAAAATACGTTTGCTATCGAGTTATCGCAGTTAAAGATAAAATACTGGATCTTTCGAGTTTGCGCAGTTAAAAATAGAGCACTGGATCTATCGAGTTTGCGCGGTAAAAGATAAAGTACTGGACCTTTCGAGTTTGCGCAGTAAAAGATAAAGTATTGCATATCGAGTTTGCGCAGTTAATATAAGTACTGGATCTATCGAGTTTGCGCAGTTAAAGATAAAGTACTGGATCTATCGAGTTTGCGCAGTAAAAGATAAAGTATTGGATCTATCGAGTTTGCACAGTTAAAAATAAAGTACTGGATCTAACGAGTTTGCGCAGTGCAAAAACATAGACACAGCGCGGCCCGGTTTAGCGCTTGCGCAGTCAGTGAATCTCCAAAATTGCGTACGTGCCTATAAAACTCCATCGTAATTCAGCACTTTCATTCAGTCTCTTGTCTCCAACAAGACAATGACATATGACTTCAAAAAACAGAGAGAAAGTAAACAGAAAAAATCTAAAAGTAAAAATACTTATCACATTTATGCTCTAAATGTTTTTAGTGAGTGGGTTAAAAATCTAGGTTTTTCCCCCCAACTTTGACCACCAGTTGTCTTAAAACCTAGTGTTCACACGAGATTAACTATCAAGCCTCAGATGTGAGCAAAAATAATCCACTTAACAGCAAGCAATAACCAAAAGCAAAATACTTCAAACTAAAGGATTTTTGAGCTTAAAAGGCTTTATCATTGTAATTTGTTCGCCATTGTTTTGAAATGTTTCCTCGTGTCACTTCATTTATGATCCATTTATCTTAACTTTCGAACTATTCTGTTCAACATACTGCCTGACATCTGCCTTGCTAGGCAAAGCGGCTTTCCAAGATTTTCTCGGTCACAAAAAGATTTAATATTCCATGTCAATCAATAGAAAATTCTTCGTTTTTTTTGTTATTTTTAAACTGATTTTTCCCGGATATTTTCTGTTTATATTGTGTAAACGTGTTTGATTTTCTCTGTCCTTAGTCGTAACGTCAACAACTTGACTATAGAAATGAAAGAAATTTGTTTGGAGAAAAAACACAAATGAGTTCAGTAACGTGGCGACTGGCACACCATACAATATAACTAACAGCCAGGAAAGAGTGCTAAAAATAGCATTCCATTTTTGGTTATAATTTGTTTTTGAATAATCCATTCTATATTCAAAATTTCATTCTCCAGTGTACTTTAGTTTCGAGCTTTAATTCATAAAAATAGATTGACTCACTCTTTTAAAACGAGCGCCTGACAAAACGAAGACCCAACGACTCCTTTTCTCAAACATTTACACATCAATGACACTAGAGTGCAGTCTAGAATCACCTTCTTTTGTGAGGTTGAACACTTTCTCTATGACATTACTTTTAGTTGATTGTCTTTAACAATTGCGTGTCAACTTATTCAACTACTTCCTCTTTAATTTATATTATAAGTTTTAAACTCCAAAACTACAATACGACTAATTAAACATTATAATTAATCTCATTAGTGTCTACTTCTTCTCACAGACGTTACGAAACTCGAGGAAGTATTTCAAAAGTCTTTGCGAATTTTTTGGTATTTTGTCTTTAACTGCGTACCTGACTTTCCAACTCCGTCCTGACCCAGGACAACAGCTCGTATCTCTCTGAGTTGCTGTTGATGACTTGTTCCTACTCTTCTTCTTCTCATACTCCGTCGTTTTCTCGTGGAAGAGTTCAGCTTATAATCTGCAATCTTCTCGACTCTTCCTGTTGCTGTGAGAGTGGATTCGGCTTTAGTCACTGCTCAAGAATACAAACCTTTGTGCTTTTATGTCAATATTACTTTAGCCTGGATTGAAGATTCGTAAATTATTCTTCAAGATAAACAGCTTAGGCTGTTTTAAATAACACCCTAGACATTCACCACTCAGCGTCCTCGAAGTAAAGTGCTAAGCAAACACACTAGCTAGGATTCTGACAATTGAGGCTATCACAGAAAAATTAAAATGCCTTGAGGATCGAGCCTGCATTACGAGAAACAACTGAACTAAATCCCTAAAGCCCTTGATTTGATTTTGATCAAAAAAATAATTTTAGCCCAAGATACATATCGTTATCTTTTGTCAAATTTACTGGTTGCCATAGCAACACGTCTTTCTTAACTCTTAACTGACTTGATTTCTCGTATCTTTTGATCTGATTGAATGACATTGCTAACTCAAAGATGGCTGTTCCAGTAGCGGCATGCCTCTGAATAAACAAAAATACATACACCAAAACACATTAAAGGGTTATCCTTTATTCTCCGGTTTTCCTCCCTTCGCAAAACCTAATATGTTAAATTCCAATTCGATCTTGATTCGATCTTGAGTTATTTGTGCCCTGACTTGGATCAGCCCAGAGATTGTTTCAGGATTTCGATAAAATTTGAAAGCTTATTTTTTTTATTTCTGTATATGCAGCTGTGAATGTTATGAAGCTGGGTAGAACTGTTATTTTGTGTGGTCTGCATTCCTTCCTTGCTTCCTTGCTTCCTTGCTTCCTTGCTTCCTTGCTTCCTTCCTTCTTTCCTTCCTTGCTTCCTTCCTTCCTTCCTTCCTGTACTTACTTATTTCCACGTTTATTCATTCCTTCATGTGGGCCATTAGATCAAGCTAAAAGAACAGAAAAGAGTGTTGAGTGCACTTAGGTTGATATTCCTGTAATCCACTCAGATCACTTTATACATTTGTGTATTCAATACTTCTGTCAGATTAATGGCTGAGCAGTGAGTGTGAGATTCAACGATCCGTAGATTAACTCATAATTTATAACAGCAACTAGAGATGAAACCTGGACAATCTATTTCCCTTTACGTCTCACCTTTCTTATCGTTCACCACTCAGTTCACGATCGACTCTGTTGATTTTTCATCCATTTGTTTTGCATTTTTGTCGTTGCTTTCTTTCATTTTGGGTTTCACTTTTTAGTCTTAAAGCTTCTTTTTGTTTGTTTGTTTTTGTTTTTGTTTTTTTTTTTACATTCTCTTATTTCAGTGATCACTTAGTGGATCCCTCTCAACTGATTATCTTAATTTTCTTAATATGAAAATCAAATTTAAAACTAAATACACTTTTTCTCGATGGAATTTGTGGCATTTTTTTTTGTATTTCCATGTTGCAATCGCATCGAAGATAATTTTCACAAGGATCCAAAACATTTTTATTCAACGATCTAAGTCAGTCATTTCTCAACATTTGTTATTCCTGTGACTTTAATGCTACAGTATCAATGACAGCCAGTAATAATGACATCATCAACACTCTAAAACCAGCAATGATAGTTGCCTAAGTGTTTACTCAGTACGTACTTACTGTGATTGTTATCGCCATCACTGATTGATCATCATCATCATCATCATCATCATCATCATCATCATCATCATCATTACCAACATCAACATCAGTCGTTATTGTTGATTTTCCTACTGACTCATATACTTATACTTATAGAACGGATTATCGCATAATCAGCCGTCATCAATGTGTTTTTCGTCATTATCACTATTTTGCTAATGCATTATCAATATCATTATCATCGCCATCAACACCATCATCATCGACATCACTCGTCATCGCACTCATCTGAGAACATCTTTAATTTCTCCGGGTGTACATACAAGTTTTATTGACAGGAGTGGACTAGTTCTCCTCGTGAAACGTCTTTCTCGCTCAAAAAGTTGCACAAGGCTAGATATTAGTAGGTTCCTGAAAAGGGGGGCCCTTAACCTGAGCTTCAGGCCTAAGGGAATGGGGGTGGGGACTCCTAATCCCATTTCCCAACGCAAAGTTTTGCAAATTCCCAGTTCCGCGCCATGTTGTCAATAAACCAAACTCGAGGCTCCTACTTCTTGGTCAACCGGCGAGCAATGTTAAGAAAAAGGGGGACTGGACGACAGGAAGACGTAATCTACTGCGCATGCTTGGGAACAAATTAGTTGGATCAGTCTCGTACCCAGAACTCCTCGGTCTCAGAGATCTGGGTACGAGACTGCTATGGGATTAATTTCCTGACTCAAAATATCATAAAATAAACTTCAAACTGCAACTGATTGTGAAAAGTTTACTCTCAAAGATTCACTGTGTCACAACGACTTTAAAAACCATTTCATCTCAGCTCGTCCTTCTTTCTAAGGTCCCGTCCACACGTATCCGGAAATTTTTGTATCCGCAAATTTCTTTTTGCGGATACGGGTTGCGTCCACACGCGTCCGGATTTTTGTATCCGTATCCGGAAATTTTCGAAAACGGTCTCCAGAGTGGAAATTTTCGAATACGCTCCGAATACGGATACGTGTGGAAGGTCGCATCCGCAAATTTTCGAATACGATGATGTAAACACGATTTTGCGCATGCTCATTAAGAAAAACTATCCGTAAAAGGGACTAGGCACAAGCGTACATCAGGGCGGATCATGAAATTTCCGAATACGTGTGGACAGTGAATTCGATTCTAATACGCTGCGTGTGGACGCGAACATTTTCGTATCCGTAAAAAAAATTTGCGGATACAAAAATTTCCGGATACGTATGGACGGGGCCTTAGTCTCGCGTACCAGTGTTTTATGATACACCCATCATCGCCTAAAAACGCACGTAGCCCACCATAAATACTACACATGATATGCGCAGAAGACTCAAAGGGCCTAGGTTTGTTTAGTTAAATGTAACATAGCTAATGGACATTGGTAATTGATTCGTGTACCGTAGTAATTGATCTTAACTGATCGAAAACTCAGATGGAGCGCCATCATAGCTTAGCTTACTAAGCACACTAAGAATCCTAGAGATTTTGAATCTTAGTGACGAGTTTCGTAAATTTTCACAACCAACCCTCGTGTAAGAACTGAATTTTTTTCCAGTAAACGAGCTCGAAAATAGATAAAACAAGAAAAGTTACAGCGACGAAGCGATGCGAAACATATGGTTTGTAAGCCTCTTTGATTACAGCATACATATTCATTTACTCAAGTACTTTTAAGTACTTTTAAGCCATTAAAATGGGATAATTACTTTAGCTATGAAAGAGTGTACTTACAATCAGCGGACCCAATCAGCTTCGCATTGGACTGCCTTCTTTGAGTCTTCAGTTCTTATTTCCAAAGAAATCCCATGTACTAACTGGTACTAATGACCGCATATACGACACAAGCGTGCAACCAATACTAGACTGACTTCGATTACGTGCATCTTTGATGCTTGTATATACAATTGAAGAGCTCGCAAGGTCTTTATCAATATTGATATAACAATTGATGTCGAGTGCTTGTGAGGCTTGGCCCGGGATAAATTGACATCTCTTCAGCCATCGATGGTTCTTGAAAAAAACTTTGAATTGGATTATCATTTGTCCAGAGAACCGTGAAACCAGTTTCACTAAAGAGCGCCTAGATTAACCCTTCTCAAAAGTATCGTAATAAATCATTCATTTTACTGGGTTGTCTCGGCAAACGAGTCTAAAAATAAGTTCGTTTTTTATCGGGGAGGATCGAGGGCTGCGGCTTCATATGGGAAAGGGTCATCAGTAAGAATAATTAGAACTTTTTGAAGATTCAACCCTTTTTATTTTGACGAAAGCTGATTCCTTGCAGGGTCGTAGCCACTATGAGGCAAGCCAGGTAGTTGCCATGGTAAAATGTCACAGATGCCCCTCTCCAAACTCTGTAAATCTCATTTCCGAGGGTCTTGATCTCAAACTTATTCGGGGGGGGGGGGGGGTGCATGTTCCCAAACCCCCTATAGTTGCTTCCACCTTAATTGGACAGGTCTTGTTGATATGGGATTAATTAAGCAGCTATATAATTAAAAATTCATAAAATGTTATGATAAATGCATGAACCTGGGGGGGGGGGGGGACCTGGGGGGGGGGGGACGTTAAAACTGCCTTCATTAATCCAAAATCTAACCAGACAGGGCAAAAGAGATACTACTATTCCGAAACTTCAGCTAAGATTTCTCTACTTTGTTTCACATTTTGACGATTTTATCAAGGTTTTTTTAAGGATCACCATATATATTTTCTTATAATATGATACCACAGAAACCTAGCTTGGGCTACCTCTGGTGGCAAGATCTGTTAAATAAATTCTTGTACCCAGAGCTCCTCGGCTTTCTTCCAACTCGTCGGAGGAACGAAGTCGAGGAGCTTTGGGTCTGAAAATAATATGTTAACAGTGGTTTCGCCCCATCTTACCCCGATACCAAAAAAAAACTAAATTATTTCACTTTCAATATTCGTCTTCTTTATTTCTCGTTATTGTTATGTCTTGTCGCTTTGCTGTGGCACATTTGTCACCTCCGCTTTCTGCTGCTATTCTCTTTGTGTTACTGTCCGAAACTACTGATAAAAATTATTACTTAAATTGCCTAGGGTCTAACTTTGAAAACCTTACGGTTCCTTTAGCCTCTAGTCATTTCCTTGAATGTAAAGCATTTTTTTTTTCATGAGAGATAATATAAAATAGAACTAAACTAGAAAAAATATATATATATGTAAATATTCATAATATGGAAAATAAAGATTTTATTATTATTATTATTATTTATTTATTTATTTATTTATTTATTTATTTATTTATTTATTTATTTATTTATACGAATCTTACAAGTTCACGTCACTCGTGTTGCATTCTGATTAGGAGATTCTGGAAGGAAAAAAAAAACAGCGGGACTTTTGACAATTAGAGCGACTGACCCTCTATTCTTATTTTCCCTTTGCTCCGTTTCCGTAACCATTAATATAGATGCCAATAAGTGCCAGGATCCAGTTAGCTGTGCCCCTGACTTTGATAAATTCAGTTAGCCAGGCAGAGGATTATTTCAAGGATAAAATTAAGCAGTTGAAGGTCATTGCATTGCATATTTCGAGCAATATTGGAGTGCGCTAATGAGTGTTGCACTAACACGTGCTTGTTTTCACACAGTTCTATGATAATAATAATCAAACCACGTCAGTTTTACAACTTAAAATTTTAATTCCATGAACTAATAAGGCTTTCTCGTAAAGTTATGACAAAGTCGTTCTCCTACGCTAGATTTTTATAAATAATTATTAATAAACAAATATTCTTTCATTAAAACATAAAAAGTTTTAGTTACTGGCATTGATTGTTATCACAACAATTTTCAATTTAGTATTGTTATTTCAACCAGATTTAAAGAAAGAAAGCCACCTTCTGACAATGGGCTTTCATCTTTCCTGCAGCCAGTCTTATGTACAAATCAGTTGACAATCATCTTTGAATCTAAAACCAATGAAACAATTACCAAGAAACGTTTCAAATTGGGTGTTTTAGATAGTCACACCGATGGGGATGCTAGAGCAGTTTTCGTATGACTGTGAAAAGCTCACGGGATGAACACGGTAGTGACATGGCGAGGCGTACGCCAGACCAATCACATTGCGCGTGAATTTATTCTCCATCCAATCGGATACCCGGAACACGGCGCGGACACGGTCACGGCACTGTCAGACCAATCACATTGCACGAGAAAAAAATCAGCCAGTTAAAATTCTAAAAACTCACGGTTAAGGCACTGCACGCTTACGATACTGCGCTTTTTCAGAGTCATGCGAAAACTGCTCTATCATAGTCTAAAGTCTGTTGTAAGGATAATCCAACATTACAGAATATAAACCACTCTTTTCAACTGAGTTCTCCATCTTCAACGGATTCCGCCAAATTAACGTTCATCAAAGTTCTCTGTCAAGTTTATCTCATAAAAGCCACCGAGGGCTTCTTAAGCTTTCTATAGATATGTATTCAAGCAAGCAAGAAACTGAATCAAGTCTATAAGGTACTGAAGATCGTTCGGACAATGGTCGGACGGAGTTCGTAAGCTGTCGGCTCAACTCGTAAGCTGTCGAACCCTAACCGATGTGGCTACACTTGGTTTCCGCGCCATTTTCATGTCTCGCTCGTAACTACATACCACTGGCTATTCTGAACCAATGGGTGCGTTAAATTTAACTACCTCACACTGATTGGTCAAACTATTACTTAGTGAATAGTAATCAGTAGATGCATCCAAAAACATTGCTGTTTTTTCGTGACAGTAATACACAGGTTATAACTGCCCGCTCCAAGACCTTCTTCTCAACATAGTGTCAAAAAATCCGCCTTTTTTCTTCATATTTTGATAACTCATACATTTACGTATGGCCTCTTGTACAGTCTTCAAAGTTTCTGAATATCCCTCTGATATCGAGATCTGATAAAATGAGCATCCAATATCTTGTGCTAAGAATCGTCCTTCGTATTCCTCGATCTCCTTCATATGTTTTAAGTCCTTTTTGGTGGCTACAATCGTCACGCATGCGGGATCTATATTTCTTGTTTCGCTGAGGTATTTGATGAGACGTGAAGCCTCGGTAAACGATGAACGGTCAGTTGCAGAATACAAGACGAAAAAGAGTTCAATATGAGATGTGGTGTTGTCTAGTCTTGCTAAAGTATTCTATACAAAAGAGAAATCCAAACTCAATTAATTTTTTTTTAATATAGTTAATTGTTAACTCCAATTTTAACTCCTCAACAGAACAACTTCGCTCGACAACAATGAAAGCACACACAAGCGAAAAATGTCTACGCATGCAAGTCCATATGCAAACTAGAGTCAAACTTAAGGCTAATTCTTTGATGTCTTTATTATAATACAGTATCTTTAGGTCTCATAAAAGTATATTCGCGAAAGGTTTTGGACACACTCGGAGAAAACGAACATTTATCTTCCTAACAAAACCATTCTAAATGCTTAGAAAACGTGATGAAAGGCACGCATGCGCAGACGTTTTTCTCTAATGTCATAGGAGTATGCATGTGTCCAAATGCGTATGCGCACAAGCTATTAATAACAACGATTAAATAAAAAAGCCAGCAAGAATTTTTTTGGAACTTCGAGGGGTCTTTTTTTGAATTCTTTTATTATAATCCAAATACATACTTTAAATAAAGTAAGAACAGTGTGTGTGTGTTCGCGTAAACGTTTTGGTCTGTTTGAGAGAGAATTTTGATTCCGTCCTGTATGATATAATAATAATATTATAGTTCCTGAGCATTATTCCTGTATTTCTCTTAGTTGTGGTTATCATTGCTGCAGTAAAGCATGTACTTACATTGCCTACGGTGTCAAGAACCTCTATGGACATTGAATGACCATCTACGTCTATGTTATGTTTGTATGTACATTCTGGAGAAACAAAATATAGGAGACAAAAAAATTAACTGAGATCACGGCTAATGTCTATCTTTGATTGGCGATCGATTCATTGGTTGGTTGGTTGGTTTAGGGAGGTGGTTGGTGGGTGGGTACGGGTTGGTTGGTGGTTGGTTTAGGGAGGTGGTTGGTGGATAGGTACGGGTTGATTGGTTGGTTGGTTTAGGGAGGTGGTTGGTGGATAGGTACGGGCTGGTTGGTTGGTTGGTTTAGGGAGGTGGTTGGTGGGTGGGTACGGGTTGATTGGTTGGTTGGTTTAGGGAGG
The DNA here is from genome assembly GCF_029948245.1 of Actinia tenebrosa. NCBI lineage: Eukaryota > Metazoa > Cnidaria > Anthozoa > Actiniaria > Actiniidae > Actinia > Actinia tenebrosa. Next base: position 10,957,014 of record NW_028292572.1, read on the forward strand.
TGGTTGGTGGATAGGTACGGGCTGGTTGGTTGGTTGGTTTAGGGAGGTGGTTGGTGGGTGGGTACGGGTTGGTTGGTTGGTTGGTTTAGGGAGGTGGTTGGTGGATAGGTACGGGGTGGTTGTTTGGTTGATTTAGGGAGGTGGTTGGTGGGTGGGTACGGGTTGGTTGGTTGGTTGGTTTAGGGAGGTGGTTGGTGGGTGGGTACGGGTTGATTGGTTGGTTGGTTTAGGGAGGTGGTTGGTTAAGGGAGGTGGTTGGTTGGTTGATTAGAAGGTTGGCAGGTTGATTAGTAGGTTGGTTGCTTACTTAGTTATTTGGTTGATCATTCAGTAATTTATTCACAAAATTATTTATTTATCTGCTTCTTACCGAACTTTGAATCGTATTCCCCAATAAAGCGTCTCGTAAGCGCTCGAACAATGAAGGCTGAAGAGAAAATAATAATAATCAATAGAATTAGACATCTTTCGTCAAATATCCCCGAATTGTCGCGCATGCGTGAACCATCTATAGTCAATCAATTATACCATGTCCTACGATTTGTCTTTGATTTAGTGCCCCGTCAAGTTTAGATTCCCAATTTATAACTGACCTTAACAAATATGCCTCTCACAAAATACAGATTAGAAAATGTAAAATTATTATACTATGCTCACGGTCAAGGAAGTCGTAAATAAGCTAAAAAGCTAACATTACATTTCTAAGAAGGAAAGGCATTGGAGGTCAAGTGAATTGACGACAATGGATCAGTTCCTTTGTGCATAAGACGGAAGGAATTAAGGAATTAGAACGGAACCTTGCCATCTACTCTAATCCCGCAATATTTATTCATGAGAAGATCGATAAGAACGGTTATCAATCTTACTTTGACGCAGATATTCTGTGCATAAAAACGGGCGAGGAAGAATGGAAAATGGAAGAAAATGGATAGAAGGAAACGATGCATTGATATACAAGCATGCTTGGCACGCGGTGATAATAAAACTGTTATAAGAATGAATGTACTCAGAGATGAAACTCGTTAGCCGCGAAAATAAAAGTGTTTCGCGAGCTGAACCTTTTTTGGTTTTCAGTTTTTTGCATACAAGTATTTTTGAAAAGGAGTATTACAGTAAATGATCGCATAATACTAATGTGACAGCGCAGTGTAAAGAACAGAGTAAAAAAAAATTGGCTTTCAAAAGACTATCTGTAAGCAACCGCAATAACTCAATTCACTATGCAGTATTTGTTATCCACAAGAGAATGTTTCGGAAGTAATTAAAAGTATTTTAAGGAAAGATTAGAGAAAAAAGTATTGAGTTTCAACGACTTCATGTCGTCATTCTCAACAATATTAATTTTATCGTCGAAACTTTCGTGTCTAATTTTTCTTTTAAAATGTTCTTCAAAACCACTACTTATTTGATAATGATTGAAAGTATTTTAATTAATGTCGCAACCAGTGTGACAGTATGACACCGCAAAGAGATTCTAACACACTTCATGCCACTTCATGTCCTTTAAAATCTAATAGTTTCTTTTTTTTTTTTCTTTTTTTTTAACATACCCAGTTTCTCCATCAACCTCGGAAGGCCTGTTGCATAGTGAGCCCGACTTAAAGAGTAACCAGGTGTCCTATGATGGTGTGCGCGCCGAATATGATGTCTTCTATCTAGTCTAGTTCTATGGTCATTGATGGTTCTCTAGGATCATTTAGTTGATAAATACAATGCATATGGTTTTGCTTTTAAATAATATACTTCATAATGAAAAGATTTCGCAAACGTGGACGTGCATGAATTTTTTTGACTGACGTTATTTATCATCGCTTTCAGGTTTAAATATTTCCGGCTAATGCTAGGAGCAAAGACAATTGAATAAAGATATCCGTCTCCGCAATCCATAACTTCTACTTTGTCGGTTTTATCGTGCGCGCTTGATAAATTAGATTTCTACTTCGGATTAAATTTGCCGGTTTTTTTTTTTTTTTTTTTTTTTTGAACTAGCCGGGGTCTCATCAAGTCCGTCTCTTGACTACACAGAGAACAATTTCCCTAATGCAGCGCGCGCTCAGACTTTAGTCTGGCTAAGAAAGTGCCATGAAAAGTACTATGTGACGTGTGGCGTTGAGCGTCAAAATCACTTTCCTGCTTCTTAACTTGAATTAAGACTGTTATCAGTTAAAAGCAAGGTCCATCGAACAAGCCTAAAACCTGTATTATTACTGATGAAGCAAGACCTTCCACTTCACCTTGATATGAATAGGTTTGCGTATGAATTCTGAACACGTTTCGATCTCGCGCAATGAACTCACCATGGTGACAGAAGTAAATATTCTAAAACTTTGTCTTCAAAATCCTCAATATTAGACTCTTTTTCTTAACCGATTTACCTCATTTTTAACAAAGGTTCGATATTTGAAGTTATTCTCAACCATTAGTAATTCGAAGAGCGTTATTTTTTGACCAGAAGTTAGGCTTTGTTTTGAAGAACCAAGCCCCTTTAGGCCGATATAGTATACAGGGTCAACTGTGTTATGAACCAAGCGTGACGTGAAGACTAGCCACGTAGGATGCTTGCATATTAATCCATATGTTTTGGATCATACTACACAGTTTTCGAAACCCGACCAAGGTGAACAGAAAATATAAGGTTCAAAGAAATAAAAATGGATGATAATGATTAGCACCCCTAAGCTTTGCGAGAATGTACACAACCCTGCAAAGAAGCTTATAGATTTAGTATCATCTGCACTAACACTAGTAATCTTTCCCAAAGAAAATATACTAATATGGAAAAACAGAATTTTAGGATTTTTTTTCAATAACATTTTACCAATTTTTCGTTATGGTCGCGTGCTTAATTATCTTAATTTGCGTGTATCGGAACTATTTTTCACCGCAATGGAAAACGCTCTGATAGGTCACGTCAAATTGATAAAAGGATCCAGTAAGATTTTCCCGGTTAAGTTTTGCATTTTTTTTTCCATTGAAACTAAACGCCGATTCATTTCATGCTGTCTGTCGTTATTTCTCTAATGTCTAAGATATCGTGCTTTCAGTCCATTAAATGCCGCTTTCAATTAAAGCTAAAAAAAACAGCTTTCTTTTAGAGAACTATTTCCATGAACATGTCGATGTCAGTATGTTGAAAGATGAATTTGCGTAATGCATTATATTTAATTTCCGACAAAAGATAATAATCTAAAAAACACGAGAAAACCAAGACTCTAAGATGAGTACTGCTAGAAATAATGACTTTTTTTCAGTGGTATGCTAATACAAAAGATATTAAATTATTTAGACTAAACAAGAACGGTTCGAAACAAAAGCTATCTTGATAGAAGGCAAGTCTTTATCACGGATGTACATTTGTTTTTGATTCACTTCGTTGACGTAAACACAATAAATACGAGCGCTTTTAAAGTATCTGGTTATCAATGCTTTAGGTTACCAAAACATCCATTATCCTTCGTATCAAGTTTTTTGTTCTTTCTTTTTCTTAATTCAGTGTTTGTTAAAATATTCATAATATCAAAGGATTTGACTTTGAAAGCGGAGCAGAATGCATTGAATAGAATAGCTGTTGATTTGAAAAATCTTTTTTTTTTGACAAGCGTGGTAGCCATCGACCTAGAGATAAATAATAATATTCCTACCAGACTTTCCAACGCCATCTTTGCCAAGCACAGCCACATTCAAGCTCTTGGAGTTCTGATTCGAGCCTCTTCGCATCCTTTTTGCATTATAAATTATTCCTTGTTTTTCTGAACTACTCGAACTGCTGTATGTAGGCTTGCTAGGAAGCGTTAAATATTCCTAAAAAACGAACGCAATAACTTAACATTTAAATCTATAAACACAAACATTATATCCAACTACGATACCAATACTAACCATTTTTTCAACGTGTTTTCTCTTTGATTATCTTTCTTTTAAAATATCTAGCACTGTTCGCGATAGTTTATCAGCTCCAACTGAAGTGAGGTTAAGAGGACGGTCGTTTATATACCAGCGCCGTCATCCAAGAGTCGGTAAACCTTTTCAATCGCACGCGGATCCCCGAGTGACGTCATGTGACGCAAACGCACCGTTTTTCGAAAACAAACTTCGCTGGCTCCAAGCAGCACTTCCTGTTTACTCCAGTTTTAAACCTGAAACGTGTTTTTGCGAAACTAGTGCATCTTCATCAGCTCAAACATTTCTGCTATGTCTTTATGAATTAATTCAGCCACGAAAATAACATTTACAGCTATTTGTTAATCTCGTTCGGAAAATGCCTCGATCTTGCTGATTGAGCGAGAGGGCAAATATTTCTTCTTAAAAAAAGTCTCTAACACGAAAAATAATGTTTGCTTTTAAGCCTTTCTTAATGTAGTAATTATAACATCAGCATAGCCTAATCCTCTGTCACTACATATTAGGGTATTAGTCCAAGGATTTTTCAACATTGAGAGAAGCCGAAATGGTTTAAAAAGCCAATTGATTGCGCTAGATCTGATGACCGACAGTATCCGGCATACCTTAGCGTACAACACAACTTCCTGTCGTTTGCTAGCATTAACGTCGAATTAAATTTTAGATCTTTTTATTTTACTTTTATATTTAAATTGCTTTCTTTTTCTTTTAATTATTAATTTATGATAAAGTGGTTAGTAGAGGGAGAATTTGGGGTGACTGTAAAATGTTTTTAGTTTCGTACAGAATATTATAATAATTCTGTTCCCTAAGGTACGTGTTGGGCATTTGATATTTGATATTCGATAGTCTTTTACATCATGGATAAATCCCCAAATCTCTTGTAACGAGTTCCTTTTTACGTTAGTTCGTGACCAATAGCAATTCTGAAAGTAAAGTATTCGGCACTGGACTTAAGATCTGGCTTACAATGGCTTCATATCTAGTACCAATATACTACGTCTCGCCTGCGGCTATACTACAATCAATGTTTCGTGATTTGCCCTAAATATCAATTCCTTCTTGTACACTATTCAAATAATATCGACAGGTAATCTTTTTTTCAGTGCGCTTTCTTACAAGGTGTCAAGCTGGTTAGCAGTGCGGAGTACGCCGGTACGATATATTGGCACTGAAAAGCTGTATTTAAAATTTAAAATCCTTGAAAAAGCTTTCAATGGATTGATATAAGCTAGTTTGGCATACTAGTCAATAACCAAGACATCTTAACATCCATTTGCGTCTGAGGGCTCGACTCAACTCGTGGTATTCATAGTTCCCTGCAATTTCGCTGTTTTGACGAACTGCCTCACTGTTATTGTGTTCATTTTTACCTCAGACATAATGAGTAGAAAAAGTAACAATGATAGATTAAAGGAAAATATAAAAAAATGGTCATTGAACAAATTTACATCAGTTTTTTTGTGTCTGTCCTCTTATTGACGATAAATTGCGGACACCCTCGGGACCGTCGCTTCATGTCCGTAATAGCGAGCGTCCGCAATAGCGAAAATTATTTGTGGTCATTTCTTTGTCAGTATTTTTGTGGGGGATTTTTCTCCTGTCCGTAATGGCAAGGTGTCCGTAATATGGGGGGGCCGCAAGGCGAGTGTTGACTGCACACTACTTCGACAATATGATGGCGAAATTTATCGTCAATAAGAGGACAGACACATAAAAAACTGATGTAAGTTTGTTTTTACAATAACAAAAATGATAAAAACTTCTCGTTTTTAGTGTTCAAAAAACAAAAGGAAGAGCGCGCGCTCGTTGGCGTCAGCTTTATCGCTGTCCTCTTAAATTGATAATGAAAAATAACCAATCAGCGCGCGAGAAATTTTAGAATTGTAAGAAGAATATTGTAAAAAAAACTTTCAAACGTGGAGGAAAACGAATGAAAAGTAAGGAAAACATAGAAGAAAAGATTCATAAGATAACCTCTGGAGAGCTGACTTTGTGATAATTTTTTTTAATATGAAATATTTAACACGAGGTTTTTGGAATTTAATAAAAACAATCAAACCTATTTTCTAGCTATTCACCCTCGTGCCCTATTGTCTTAGCGCTCTCAAGCTATAGTAGTAGTTGGATGACTGTTTGAAGGGAGAGAGAGAACAGAGCGGAGAAAGCATTGAAGTACATTCGTTTGGCATGCATTTGTACGAGGTCCGAAAATGAACGGTTTGCTCCTTCTTACAAATACGTTGCCAAAAAATATTTAAGACGCTGAAACTTTCTAATAGTTGTTATCGTAGTTGAGCACGCCACCCCAACAAACCAGCGGTATTGTGATGAACGCAGTATCAAAACGAGACTATCGAGTCGAGCTTCGTACAATTTGCTAAGAAATTTACTACAAATCTTTGAGAGATCACTACATCCAAAAGCTATACAGTGTTTGATCAAAGTTAGAAAGACGACAAAATACTTTGTATTGCAAAGATATCTATTGTTTGAAGGCAACAGAGTGTAACTCCGATATCTGCTATTTTTGAAAGTAAAAAAAAAACTGGAACTGCTAAAAAAAAAAATGTAATGTCTATCGTGGTTTCCTTGCTGCGGAGCCAACATCAGTCGCTGTCGCATTACCTGCCAAGTCGTAATGCAATGGTTGCCTTGCCGACTCTGAGTTTAGTGTGCGACTGCTACTACAAACAATAGAGGCTTTGCACCATCACATGATGGCAGCCATGGGCCTATATCACACGGCGGCCATGTTTATTCTCATGAGAATAAAAACCTTTGTTTCCCCAGCATCAATTAATTCTCAAGCGCTTGAATTTGAGGCTACGCGTGGTGGAATCTATTGTTCAATCCAACATGGATGCCGCGTGAAAAAGGCCCATGCCTCCTGTGGTGAAAGACTAAATTTTAAAAACTAATAAAAACTATTTCATCAGTATGAAAATCAAGAAATATTGACCTTCATGACAATCTTTCCAAGGATCTAAAAGAAGACAGTTAGAAAACTTTATCAAAATAAAGATTCTTCATAAAGGCAGGTTTAGACGGTACGATTTTCGCCTACAGCTATCGTATACAACACGCTCGCGCCATCCTACAACTCGAGTCGTAGCGTGTAAATCAAGCCTACAACTCGTCTACGACACACGCGAGCGTGTTGTATACGACAGTTGTAGGCGAAAATCGTACCGTCCAAATCGGCCTTAATGCATATTCCATGTTTTTCTCTCTCGTTTCATTAAACAGTGTATATCCTTATTAATTTACATGATTGATTCACACCTAATATCTGCTTCATTTATGGTATTTGTTCGATAATTATGTTTTTTCATCATGATGTTGAATCATTTCTTCATTGGAAATGCTGCTATTGACTTAATTTAGTTGACTTCGTGCTCTTAAATCATATAACAAGCAATAAAAGGCGTTAATGAAATGAAAAAATATCATAATCAAAGGTTTTTTCCTAGAAATCAGAAAATGTATTGTTGAGAAGAATTACAAATCTCTCTTTTCTTTTCTAACTACTGGTTTCGTTTTTACTGAACAACTTTTTCACTTTTTTACAAAGTCGATGATTCGAGAAAACTCATGCATATATTGGCGATTTTCTCGAATTTATTGATTCAATTTAGTATCTCGCCGAAACCCGCTATACAATCATCGCCTGCTGATAGCCTTTTTAATTGATATAATTGGCTTCCTGTAACTGTAAGTATCATTGGTTTTTATAGGTTTTTACTCCCTGTTGGTTGCTCATATTCAGTTCCCCTCCATAATTACAAATTATTACGAGCTTTTACTTCAAATTAAAGCTATTTAAGCTTCAAATCCAGATCCTGCATGACCGAAAATTCAAGTTTACTTGGTTTTTCTTATCAAAAGAGTTCGTATAGGTTGAGTGCCAATATCATTGAGGATCGACTATTGTCTTATCACAATAGCCGTGGACAACCAAACATCCTCTTATATATTTATTAAAAAAGTAAAAATCTGGTTAAACGCAAAATCAAAAGTGCCCATCGTTTAGCCTCACCTAGCTGTACACGAAAAAGTTTGAAACAATTTGTTTTGAAGCTGTTAAAAAATACATTTATTACAGATTCTTTTTTTTGTGGATTTGTATAGACAAAGTTACATCAAGTATAGATTGGAGTCATAAAACATATGGCCAGAAGTCTTGAAGCAGGTACCTCGAATTAGAGACGTTTTGAGTGGAATGTCGTGGGAAGGAATTAAAGGACCTGCTTTGGTTTTTTTTTTTACGTAAATTCTGCCCAGTTAAAAGACAGGTGTGCCCGGTCTGGTCTTAGCTGGCGCTGACACGAAATGTCGCCACCAACCTGATTGCGCAAAACTAACACATGTGTGATGCCCTCAAATTATCATTTGAATGCCATTGGCTTAAAAATTAGAATATACAAATGAAATAACATTTACCAATTAATTGTTAATAACCAATTATCTGATGCTCTTTTGAAAGAACTGGGCATAATAGGCTAACAATGTTTCTTTCTTGAATTCAGTAGTGAAGGGGATTATAAATTAGAAACTCAACAGGTTCTGCATGCTCAAATAGTCACTCCTCAAACTAGACTGTGTGAGTACAGAACAGAAGGTGAAAAAGAACCAATATGGACCAGAGATTTTTTGCGCAAACTCCTTATCAAATACCGTTCTACAGCTATGGAGCAGGTTTTGGATGTTTGCAGAGAGCGGTTACAGACCCAGCAAAACAAACAATGTCGAGTCAGTCTAATAGATCGACATTTAGCATCGAATCTATCCTTACGCGCGACTCTTGTACCAGAGATACAGACCCATCTGAGTCAACATCGATTATCAACAACGAACGATACTTCCGAGGACGAGGGTATGTACACACAAGGTTTCATCCATACCTCAATCTTCCTCGAACTAACTTGGGAGGACAAACCAACACCTTTGTGAAAGCAAGTACGAAAAATGGTGAGTGTGGAACAGCGATAAATATGATTAATGTTGACGACAGTAAGACAGAAGAATGATTTATTTGGGAAAGCTATTAAAACTCGCAAAATGATATAATTATTCAGCATTATTGATAAAATATACATCGTAAAAACAAGCAAATTTTACTCCAAAATAATTTAAAAAGATATTTTTCTTTACAATTAGTCCTCATTTATTAGGACAAGTGAAATAAAAAAGTCGACATAGATGTTTGACTGATTTTCACCTTCAGTCAGCACGAAACTAACCCAAAGTTTGTTAACCCTGCACTTTGGGGACAATACCAGTCTTTGCTTTTTATTAGCTTGTTGTGTGAGAACACGGACTATTGGCAAGGCGGATAGATAGAAAGTAAACCAGTGTAATGAAGAGAGCATTAGAGACCAAGAGAATTAGGCGAACATCATAAAACTTTATATATTCTGTATACTTCATGATGATAATCTTAGTCATTTGCCGACTCGATGACTCAATTCGACACCAGCAAAACTCCTTAAAAACAAATCAAGTCCATAAAGCAAAATAATTGCGCACTAGATTTGAAAAATGACACGATTTAAAAGTGTAGTTTTGATCTAATTTTTTAGGACTCCTTATGCTAGCTTTCGCCGGCTGGTTGTTTCCTAGTTTCCTGTTAAGTTGTATCCCATTGATATGTATACGCGAAGACTATAAACAATCGATATTCCCCCATTTAATTAGGAGTTGCTAGGAGATAAAATCGCTTTAAAGGTATTAGTACTAAATATTGGGTAAACATCTAATTCAATAACGTTCACAATGAAAATCTTTAGGAATCTATTGGGGGTATATAGAGCGAGTGATGATGTAAGGTGCTGCTGGGACGTGGGCTTCCCCTAAAGCAAATCTAGTAAACTGGCTATTTACATAAAACAGACAAATAAAATAAAGCGAATGAGAACCTTAGCCAGCTTAGAAGAAAAACATTGTCTTCTGGGGAAACTGAAAAAGTTCTTTCTCCATGAACTTGGTTTCTATCGTCAAATCTTTCTCATCACTGATTTTCTTCTTTTTCTCCTTCTTCTTCTCTCTTTCGTTTTCCGCTATTTTCAGATTTTATATTTTTATATTCAATTCCAATTGTTATTATTTTTCACTTTACAACATGATTGATGCTGACAAGTGGAGGTTATTTGGGATAATCATTCCAATAATCAAAATTACCCGAACGTCGACATGCAAGATCCAATCTACGCGATTACGTTTCTCATAGTTAACATTTGATAGTTAATGTTGAATATCTCTCCCCCTTTTTCCTTCTTTTTCTTTCTTTTTTTCATAAAGATTCATTCAAATGGATAATTAGGAGCCAAAATAAGCTTTGCATTCTTTAATTAGTTAACTCTATCTTTACCATTTCTACAGATATATGAAAGTTCATGCAATTTTTTCTCCCTCCCAAAAAAGGAATCACTGCCAAATACATATGTTTATAGCGTTTGAATTATTATGCAAAACTTCGTCAAAAAAAACCCCTCCAAAATGAGCCAAAGCTAATTCTTCTCTCGCTTTCGAAAACCGTTTCCCCCCAGGGAATATTCAAGAGAAGAAGACTAAAAACTGTGGCCATTATTACAACCCTTTTAAGTAGCACGTTCATGGCTTACGCACAAGCAGAATTTATTTTCTCTATGGCCGGAAATACTTTAACATTATTTGATACTATATATCAATTAAATGACATCGACCGGCTCTTTGAGCGCCTTGTAAGTGTATTCACACCCAAATCACTTGTATGCCGTTCCTACGAACTCTATATATAGGTCGCGGCGTTGGAGAATGAGAATGATCGTCTTGTTCATAAGTGCCTATTACTGAAGTGCTTAATTCACAACCAAATCACTGAGGGTTCACTCCTACGCCGTCATAAGATATTCTTTACTATGTAAAAACTCGATGTTAGTCCTCTAGCCCTCATGGGCTATGAGTCAATAGCTCATGAGGCATATGCCCGAATAGGCTATTGACTCATAGGCCTTGAGGGCGAGAGGACTAATTGTTTTAGTAAAATTAAATAAAAACTAGTCTGTTAAATATATAGATGCAAACGAGTTGCGAATTAAGGTTAATATAATGTTTTGGTTTTCAAAGCTGGCACTTTTCCCTCTAGTAGGATCTTTAATCTTTAATCATGTACTCTTTAAACAGTTTAAGAACTATACTAAGAGATAATAATAATAATAAAATATATGATAAATATGTATATAAATATAATAAATTCATTAAATATATAATAAAGTAGATATATAATATATATATGCACACATACACAACATACATACACATATATATACATGCACGCATACATATAGATTACATATATATATATATGCATGCACATAATACGTGACCATTGGATATAACTTATAGCCTATTAGTAGCTCATCCAATCAGAACGCAGCATTGACGATAGACCAATAGTTGGATTTGACCAAATCAACATATACACCTATTTCAATAAAATTTAATCCGTCTGATCTTGTCGAGAGAAGCAGAAGATAGAAGCAGAAACTCAAGTCATTCCAGCTATTTTTGGATTTTGGAATGACCTTTCTCCTATCGCTTTTTGCCTATCGCCTATTGCCAATCGCCTTCCTGGGCGATGACAACGTTTATTGAAATGGGCGTATATGCCCTATGTGTTTGTGCGGTCCAACAAGTCACGTGGGTGACGTCATTCCCACCATCAGATATGCTTAATGATCGATATTATGCTTTTACTGGTACTGTTGTGAAAAACTGTAGGTTTGATAACACATTTGCAACTGATGCCTCTTAAAGAAGCTTTTCATTTTACACCAACTTTCACATCGATTCTTACTAAGCCTTGATTTTGAACTTTGACATCACTCGATAAGTTGTTGTTTTTTTTTTCATTCATATTCGTAGACTTTTTACTGGTATCGTGCTAAACACGTGTTGCATTCAGAGTCAATCAAACAGTTTGTTATTGTTCGATAAGTGGGAGGTTCAAGGCTTCCGATCGTTGTTGAGGTAAATCAAGGAACAAAACTTTCTGAGCCAAGAATAGATCTGTAAAAAGGGTGTTTATACCTAGTACCGGATCATGTATACTCACAATGGAGCATTCTTTAATTTTAATTTTAACATATCAAACAATGAGTGTCGTATTTCCCTGTGTCTGTTGTCTGCGAGGCAGACCCACGAGTTAGCATCGTCCCCGTATCCTTCCTCGATTTTTCAAAATTTTTCTTTTTCTGTACTTGTCTTTTTTTCTTTTCTTTTCTTCTTCAAAAATGTTCATGTCGAATTCGTTATAAAACGACGGCCTTTTTGTTTGCCGCTTTTCCGCACAATCCAAATATGGAATTGATCATAACATATATGGAGTGAGCTTTCTCTACTCCAACTTTGACACTAATATATAGAATAAAGCTTGATAAGAAGTTTGTTAAAGTCCTAATAAAATCTTCTATAGCTTATTGTTCTTCTTTTTTTTTTTTTGTTCTTTTCGTTCTTCACTTCTTCTTAGAGTCTTACATACTACAAACAAAAGACAAACAACTTTTCATCTCGTGTGTCAGTAACCACTAGATTCCATGATAATCTTACTTTGTCTTCTTCAAACAACCAATAGATCTTTAGGAATGAAAATAGAATAAAGATAGATTTAGATAAAGGTAGATTTTGGAATTGGAATCTAATCAAAACAACTCCCCACTGATGTAGTCGCGACTAACGTCTCTTCTAAACAAAATGTTACAGCCACCAATATCGGCATGTTATTTTTAACTCGTGGACATGCGAAGCGTAAAAACGAGTAGTTAGATTGATTGAGGGGTTTGAATATTCAAATGTGTCACTCGCTCGCTCAGTAAGATTTTAGCAGATCGATAAATAAGCGTTTTCAGTCGTCTTACGTCATCTGTCGCTTTACGCCTGCTCTACAATCATAAAGTTATAATATAAAGTGCATTTAACGATTCGACCCGTAGGCCAAATGTGCTACCAGTTTAATAGCAGCCCCAGGGGGCGTATCATGCATGATCTAGTAAAAACAATTGCTGAATAATATTAGGGGGAAAGGTTTTATATTACTCAAGGGTTTTCTATTTGACTTTATCAGTATTTGCGGATTTTTTTCCCACAATTCTCTCGATTTCCTCTTCCGAAAGATTCGAGCCGCCGCCACATGTCAACATGAATCAGCGGTTATTAATGCGCATGCTCATTAACTCTTAAAGGGTAGACAAAGCAGGTTCGTACATTGCACATGATCAAAATAGTCTGTTAAGCCAATCAAAATCTGTAATAGGTTTGAGTTGAAGGATAGAAGCTGTTTCCTGATTGGCTATTCCAGTAAAGCTGAGTGATCATTCTCTGGAGTTGTGTTGACACCATAGCCTCCAGTGATCATGGACGCCGTGTCGGGTGTCTTTACCGTGATTCCTCCAACATGGCTGCTATGAGTTTTATTATTTCAATCGGAAACGATCAATGAATTGTTTGATTGACAATCATTCTTATTTGTTCAATTTTCTTAGAAAATAAAGAAAAAAGTGCTGAACAAAATAGTTGGTGTCTCGACAAACCAAAGCGCATGCGTACTATCTTTACAGTGGAGCAACTTGAACGAATGGAGAGGGAGTTTGACAGACAACAGTACATGGTCGGTACGGACAGGTAGGAATTAGAATCAGTATCGTCATAAGAATGTCTATGACCACCACCATCATGATCATAATATCATCATTATCATATCACCAACACCTCCATCACTATCTAGTGATCACTTTTAACATTATATCATCATTATTATCGTCATCATCATCAACAACAACATCTTTATCATCATCATCACCACCACCACCCGGTTAGCTCAGTTGGTAAGAGCGTCGGTCTGTTGTGCGGGAGGTCGTGGTTCAAGCCTCGGCCGGACCAACACTCAGGGTCTTAAAATAACTGAGGAGAAGGTGCTGCCTTTGTAATTACATCTGCAAATGGTTAGACCTTCAAGTCTTCTCGGACAAGGACCCTGTCTCCCAACCCTTCCTAACCAACAGTAAATGGGGGACATAAAAAAACCTGTTGAATACTCGTGTAAGAGTAGGGGATTGTCTCCCGGTTCAACAGCCTATCCCAATCTGGAGGCATTAATACTAACTTACTAACAAATCACTCATGATTGTAAGCTGCACGGCTGCTACTAGCGCCTAAATACGCAGCCCCCACTGGTCATGATTGTGAAGTGTATTGAGACCATGTAAAAATGCGCTATATAAGAACCTCGTTATTTATTTATTTATTTATTCATCATCATCATCATAAGAAGCAGCAGATACAGCAGCTCTATCAACAACATTATCACCATCATAATCGTGGTCCCGTTTGGGTATTTTTATACCAAAGTGTGGTAGCACTCCCAAACCTCTTCCATAGGCTATATGGAAAAGCCGTTTACTGATAGGAGAACTCTGAATTTTTATGTATCCGGTATTCCCTTATTTTTAATTTCTTCTTTTTTTAAAAAAAGGTTTTTTTTGGCCAACGAACTTGGACTAACAGAAACACAAGTCAAAGTCTGGTTCCAAAACCGAAGAATAAAGTGGAGAAAAAATAACCTCGAAAAACAGCATCTTCAGTTGAGCGGGACGGTGAAGACCAATGAAAATGCTTGGAATGAGGACATTATTCAGTTTGATTGACAGATCAACTGCCCGCTGTATGCGCATGAGCAAAATAAGCTAACACTAAAATGACTTCCGAGAGAAACAATCAGAGACCATGAAAATGTTAACCATCCAATCGTAATGCTTTTGAAAACAGACAAAAAAAGTGAAAAATTATTATTGCTCTATAAGTTTTTAATTTTCCTAAACGAATTTTTTTTTCGTCTTCAACGTTGCTGTGTAAAACCCTGCCATACAAGTATATTCAGTTTCTCCGAATATCAAGCGATTAATTAGATAAAAATCGATAAAAATCAGTTAGAGCTAATTTTTTTTACTTAGTATACTAGCGCGCGACTCATTGAAGAACGTTTGCCACTGCATGTAATTTTCATACTCTCTCCACCGAAGGCGGATGTCCGCCATTTTCTTGTTCGACCTAGAATGGCCACTCTTTTCGTCGATCGAAAATGCCGGTGTAAATTTTGAAAAATCCCCTTTTTATGGCATTCCATTTCTCACTTTTCAGCTAAGTCGGCTGCCTTATTAATCGGGTTGCAAGGCTGTTAGGCATCAAGCCGTCCACCAAGCAGCGGTAAACGCATTAGATTAGAGATCATGAAAAAAGACTTTGGTTAGCAAATAATATTTATATTTAACTCAAGCTGCATGCAGTGAATTAGTTTATAAATAAATTGTAAAAATACGACTTAATTAAAGACTGATAAATACTAATATAATATAATAATTAATAAACATTTTTACAATAAAGAAATGTGTAATTATAACCAAATAATATAAAGAAAGCAAAGGAATAATAGCATATATGACTTGGAAAAGCCTTTATAACTTCAAGAAGCCGCACTCAAACTATGAATTTTTTTCGGGTTATTCAACATCTTACCCCATATAGAATCAATACATATGAATATTGTCAGAAGGGTGATAGGCACTTTAAGTTTTATTTATATGCGGCAGGAAATTTTTAATATATTACACTGATCGATATGAAGAGCTAGTTTGAACATCCTTTTTCCGGCGGTATATATCGTAAGGATGCCAACTATGATTTTAGGACTATGATATAGAGTTTCGCGTGCTGTGATTGGTCGAACAACCTGAGACGATAATAACTGCTCGATCGGTAAATACGAGGATTCCCAAAGTTTGCCAAAACGGAAGTAATACTAAAATTCTTTTTCCTTGTAATTTAGCTTAATTAATATAATGTTTGTTGTAAAGGTTGCTGTTTTCATTGACAAGCAAGAATATTCAATATTTATGCACTGATATAATCAAATCGATATTTCTATCCCTTGGAGTTTTTTTTTTTTTTTTTTTTTTTTTTTTTCTTTCTTTCTTTGCTTTAGATTATGCATGTGCGTTTTTACAAACAAGGCTAGTTTAATTTTTCCAAGGGGTAATCTGTCTAAACGCATCGCTAAAATCCTTCAGAAAAACAAAATAAACAATTGGCGACAACGAAAAATTTAAATAAAATAAGAAATCAATCACGAAAAAGAAATTCTTCGACAAACAATAATCAAAACGAACAACCGCGAGATGATCCAAAAACCTCAAAAAGTTCCTGGGACCCCAACACACGACAAATAATACTGAACAGCAAGCCACCATTGCTACAGCTCGTACGAATTTTTGCATTCTTTTCTTCTTCTCGTTCTCGGGGAGGGACACCGCTATGTGGGAAGTGTGCAGCTTCTTTATGATTGTCAGATTGAGTGACACAAGTAGGATGAACAGGAGAATTAAGATAGCGTAGAAAACAAAATGATAGATGATCCATCCTCTTCGATCAAGATCTACATCATAACAGTATACGTCACCTTCGTAGGTTATTATATCGAAGGCGTAGAGGGTGTAGCTGTAGATAGCAGAGGGAAAAAGCCAGGACAGACCAACTAGACACCAGAATAAGAGCCTTCTAATGGGTTGAACGCGAATTGGACTTAATACAGCTCTTAGACGCTCCATTGATATGACTATCAAAGTCGTGATGGAGACCATGGGAGCAACGAATCGGAGCAGAGTAACTACCTTGCAGGATATTGTACCGAAATATCCACCTATCTTCCATGATCGGGACTCGGTAAAAAGGATATTCAGCCATTCCTCAAGGCCAAGGGCCATGACTAACATATCTGAGAAAGCCATGTTGACGATCAGGTAACACATGTCTTTATGAAGCTTCTTTGTTTTATAGACGAGAAGAATGACTATCGAATTCAACGTCAAGCAGAACAGGAAAATGAAGACAAGGGCTACGACTTTGCTGACCCATTCGCTTGTTGTATCTGCACTCAAATCCTCACATTTGCCAATCCGTAGACCAGATGTTTGGATGTTTGGCGGGTAATCGTTGTAATTTAAAAGCTTTTGACTGTCGTTTTGGCTTTGGTTTGCGGTCATCTTTATTCCGCGTTCAAGACGCAAGGCTCAGATACCGACTGATGAATCTAAAGTCCAAAGTCACTATCGAAAAAGAAGTTAGAAAATTCATCAGTTGTGACTCGTTTTGTTTTGTTTCATTTTGTTTTGTTTAAAAAAAAACTCAGCTGTTCATTACGATCGAGAACTAAGTGTGAAATTAATTAACATAAAGAAGATCTAGATAAAAAGCAATTAGTTGAACATTTTAAAAGCTCTTGGGGCCATTTTCGCTGCCGTTTATTGATAACTACAAAAAATACTATTAAGACTTTAATAAGATTCTAATAATTATCTCAGTAAAGGAAATGTTTCCTTCGGTTTGTATTGGTTCAGTCGAGCAACCAATGGCGAGTTAAGAGCAAGACGAGTCAGAAAAGTAAACAGATTCTAATTAACTCTACGAATGGTGACATTTAAGAGACTTCAATTACTGCTCATTAGGAGAGTCTGCCTCATTTTCCACTCATTGCTGAACTTCAACTGGTAGGAAATTCAAATGTCTTTCCAAGATCTTCCCCGTCTCAGTCCCGCCTACTACTATTAGTATTGAGATGAAATTGAATCGGAAACGAGGCGAGGCGAAACGAGGCGAAACGAGGCGAAACGAAATGAAATCAATCGATCAAAATAAAAGGAAATAAAGGAATAGAATAAATGAAATGAAATGAATCAATCGAAAACAAATAAGAATTATAAAGTTGAATTAAATTGAATGTAAATAGTGACATGGGTCAACAGTGAAAAAATGTGTTATCAATTAAATGGATGGATGGATGGATGGATGGATGGATGGATGGATGGATGGATGGATGGATGGAAGGAAGGAAGGATGGATGGATGGATGGATGGATGGATGGATGGATGGATGGATGGATGGATGGATGGATGGATGGATGGATAGAGGGACAGATAGATAGAGGGATGGACGGTCGGATAGAAGGACAAAAGAATGGATGGATGGATTGGTAGATTCATGTTCCTTTTTGTAACGGAACAAGGTTACAAAAAGGAAATTTGTTCCTTTTTGTAACTAATAGATGTTACCAAAAGGAACATGTGTTCCTTTTTGTAACCTTCTTCCGTTACAAAAAGGAACAAATTTCCTTTTTGTAACCTTCTTCCGTTACAAAAAGGAACAAATTTCCTTTTTGTAACCTCTATGTTCCTTTTTGTAACCTCTATGTTCCTTTTTGTAACCTCCTTGTTCCTTTTCGTAACCTCCTTGTTCCTTTTTGTAACCTCTATGTTCCTTTTTGTAACCTCCTTGTTCCTTTTCGTAACCTCCTTGTTCCTTTTTGTAACCTCTATGTTCCTTTTTGTAACCTCTATGTCTTTGTAACCTCTATGTTCCTTTTTGTAACCTCTATGTTCCTTTTTGTAACCTCTATGTTCCTTTTTGTAACCTCTATGTTCCTTTTTGTAACCTCTATGTTCCTTTTTGTAACCTCTATGTTCCTTTTTGTAACCTCTATGTTCCTTTTGTAACCTCCTTGTTCCTTTTTGTAACCTCCTTGTTCCTTTTTGTAACCTCTATGTTCCTTTTTGTAACCTCTATGTTCCTTTTTGTAACCTCTATGTTCCTTTTTGTAACCTCTATGTTCCTTTTTGTAACCTCCTTGTTCCTTTTTGTAACCTCCTTGTTCCTTTTGTAACCTCCTTGTTCCTTTTTGTAACCTCTATTTGTTCCTTTTTGTAACCTCTATGTTCCTTTTTGTAACCTCCTTGTTCCTTTTTGTAACCTCCTTGTTCCTTTTTGTAACCTCTATGTTCCTTTTTGTAACCTCTATGTTCCTTTTTGTAACCTCTATGTTCCTTTTTGTAACCTCTATGTTCCTTTTTGTAACCTCCTTGTTCCTTTTCGTAACCTCCTTGTTCCTTTTCGTAACCTCCTTGTTCCTTTTTGTAACCTCTATGTTCCTTTTTGTAACCTCTATGTTCCTTTTTGTAACCTCCTTGTTCCTTTTTGTAACCTCCTTGTTCCTTTTCGTAACCTCCTTGTTCCTTTTCGTAACCTCCTTGTTCCTTTTTGTAACCTTGATAGGTTACAAAAAGGAACTCCTACGTTACAAAAAGGAACGTGTTTTTTGTATTTTAAATAGGTAGGCTAGAATGATTATGTGTATTTATTTTTACAATAGTATGTGTGAATTTGTTTCCGTAGACATAATAATTGATGAGTTTTTCGACTGTAGTTACATTTGTTTGTGAAAAACGAAACGATTTTATACTTTTTAAAGTTGCCATAGTAAGGCACCAATTTATCTTCTTTTTTTTTCATCAACGCAGAGCCATTGTTAATTTAACTATTAAGTGCGCATGTCTTGTGATTTCTTGATATGTTAAAGGGCAAATATTTGATATGCAGAACAAAATGTATTTTAAAAACATTATTTCCCTTTTATCTTACTACTTTACATGCTTGTAAATATGATACTTGAGTTTTATCGAATGTCATTAACATCCCACATTGTAACAAGTTGCAGCATGAGGTAAGTAGGATATTTTGATGTGGAATATATGTAGCTCCGGTTGACGAATATTTTCCAATAAAGGTAAGTGCAATATATACTTGCCCCAACACCATGCGGATGAAATGCTCTGGATATTTGTATGGGTGCCCCCCATAGCACCCTAGAATATCCAGTAACACATGTGAGGGGATGGACAACAGAATAAGAATGATTTCTTGATGAATGATTGAAATGAATGCTTTTCTGGATATGCTATTTGATGCTTTAACTTGAAAATTTAAGGTACGATATAATGATTTTTATTAATCTTTTAACAAAAACCAGATGACCGACAATGCTTCTACCCCATGGAAAAACCCCAAAAAGCGACAAAAGCATACTTGCCCTGTACCAATATGCAAAAAGTCAGTGGTACACCTTCCCCGCCACCTAACTAAAACTCACAAATGGAGTCGTGAAAAAGCTTTGGAAGCAATGTCTCTTTTTAATCTAAGGGCAAGGGCAAAGAAAACACCCTGCCCAGTCAAAGGGTGTAGGCTATCAGCAGTTGATATGCATAGGCATTTAAAATTGCGGCATAGCATGAGCGAGAAAGAAGCAGAAATAACTATGTCCTTGAAACCTAAAATCCAGAACAAAGAAGAAGAGAATGCAACAGTCAAGAAAAGGGAATTTAAGCGTAGGGTGTGCCCCTATCCTGATTGTAATCTCGTCGTACGAAGAATACATAACCACCTGAGAGATAAGCACAAGCTTTCTAGACATGATCCATGTTACAGAGAGTATTTGAAGAGCGCAAGATTTGAAGAACTCAACGAAGATCTAGATCCAGTTTCAATTTTTTCTGCATCGTCATCGTCAGGCAAGGAAAGTGATGCTGAATCACAAGTAGATGATTATAATAATGAAGACCAAAATAGTACAACGACATCCTCATTGTTGTGTGATGAAGAAGACGCATTAGCAAAGCTCATTCGTAACAAGTCTGAAAAAGCCAAAGCTATCATGAGATTTGGCTGCAAGGAGGTTGATGCTAAAACAAAAGAAATGGAATCCAGTTTCACTTTCAGTGAGTCGCATTCTTCAACACCGTCAAGAAAGACACACAAAAGACAAAAGGAAGTGGTGATTTCTTCAGAAGATGAGGATGAAAACGAAGAAAATGAAGAACACATTCAAAATGATCAAGCTGGAAGTGACCCAGGTATTATCCCCCCCTCACCAAATACAAATGAGCGAAGAAGTGTTGTTTTTAAACAGATACTTAACAGAGTTCATGGCAAAGAACCTCTGTATCTTCCTACTCGACAAAATGCATTACCAGGAGAACAATCTATTCCAATCATATGGAATAAAACAAGCGGAAAAACACAACTAAATGCCAGTGATAAAGGAACAGTGAAAGATAAGTGTTCTGGCTCTGAAACTTCCAAGATTACTTTAGAGCGCCCCAAGAGGAAAATTGCAGCTACCATAGGTAGGCTTGATTCAGAGGCTTACTCTATTAGTAGTGGTAATAGCTATGATGACGAGGAGTATGAACCCACAGAGGAAAGCGATGAAAGTGAGGGGGATGAGTGGGAAGATGAAGAGGAATTGGAATTAAATGATAACAGAGAAGCTAGTGCTGCTGCATGTGGGAATTCAAAGACAGAACAAACCCTTGAAGATTTCAAGAATTGGTTGCAAGGAATAGACGGCGGTCGAAGGGAACTACGAACAGCAAGGCAGTATGTATCTCAGGTTTCTACTATAATCAGCTGTGTTGATCCTATTAACCGAAATGTTTCTTCACTATTGAACAAGAAAGACATCCGAGATAAATGGTTAGCCAAGATGGAAAAAGTTAAAAAGCCTGGGACCTGCAAAGCTTATTTGGGTTCCCTTTCAAGATTTCTGAGATTCATCATTGTTGAGAGGCCGAGGGGTCTAGAAGCAATAAAAGATCAGGCTTCCAAGGTTCGTGAACAAGTCCAAGAGTGGATGTGCTCCTTTAAAGCCCCATTAGCTGAAAGAAGATGGGAAAAGCTGAGAGAAGACTTCGAGAAGCTAATCAAGCCTGAAGACGTGCAAAACTTTAATAAATCAGAGCATGCCAGGAAGGCAGTTTCCACCCTGGGACAATATATGGAAAAGAGTGCGCCCCCTTCACCAGCCCAGAGTGATTATTGCCTTGTTAGAGATCATCTCACAACGCTTTTATGCATTGAAAATGCCTGTAGAGCAGGGCCGCTCTCCAACATGACCCTTGGGGAATTGGAAAACGCTAAACAAGATGGAGATCAAGTGGTTGTCACGGTCATGAAACACAAGAATCTAATTTCTCACGGTCCAGCTGCAGTGGTACTAAGTCCTACTGTTCTTGAGTGGTTGAATGCTTTTGTGAAGTACATGCGAAACAAGCTACCAGGGGCTGGTACCAGCAAACAAGATAAAGTATTCATCAGTTGGATGGCAAAACCAATGTCGTCATCTATGATTTCGGCCCAACTGAACTCCTGCTGGCATAAAGCTGGTGGGAAAAAGCTTGATAGGGTGAATGCAGCATCATTCCGAAAGGCAGCAGTATCTGTGGTTCATGAAGAGCATGGACACTTAAAGGATGATCTGGCTGATCTGATGGGCCATCACACCAAGACAGCAGAGAAGTTCTACCGAATTCGTCAAAAGACAAAAAACGCTGCTAAAACATCGGAGGCCCTTAGGAAGATCATGTACACTCCACGTAATGGATCAGAAAGAACAAAAGGAGTTTCTAAAGAGACCAGCCAAAACATGATATCACCAGCAAAACAACAAGGCCAAGAACTTCAAATCAGCATGGCTGCTTCCAAGATCGACTTTGAAGAGAAGGGAGTCCAGGAGAAGTCTGTAGCAGGAAATTCAGAAGAGACAGTAACAACGAGGAGACACCAGTGGACTGAAAAAGAAAATTCTGCCATTGCTACCATTTTTGCAAATGATATACAGAAGAAATGCATAACAGTGGAAAAGGTAAAGGCCAAAATTGAAGGCAATGCGCTCTTCGGGAAAATAGCACCTGATAAAATAGTTGACAAGGTCAGGTCCTTAATCAGGGAACAGAAAAGCAACGAAAAGGCATCAGCAGAGCTTCCGACTGAGACAGAAACGACGCAGCAAAGAGTACAGCGTACACTGAACGACGACGACAATGTTTCCTTATATACTTCTGGTGTAAGCAAGAAAGGTGGAGCAACCTTCACAGATGATCAGACGGAGATATATTGGAGGTTGTTTAGAGACTTGATTGAAAGCAATGCCAGAGTTGACAGACAAACAGTCTCAAAAAGAATAGAAAAGGACGAGGAAGCAAGAGAAGCAATAGTAGGGTTTACACCTCAGCAGCTCTGCGACAAGATCCGCACAGAGCGTAGAAAAATTGCTAGGAGTGCTGTCAAAAGGGAGGTTGTGTCTGGTCGCTTCTAAAGTTACTTATGACAAAAACATTTAACACAGAGGGTTTAAGCAACTGAGTTATTATATCGTTTTATTACAACTGTTGTTGATTTTATTCATGAGTTGAAGAGTTGAAGTTAAACCGAAGTTTTAAGCATCAAACGTTGTTAGGTACAGTTTACATATTGCATTGGTGAGGCACAGTCGCGCAATGTTATGCCTGCATGCGAACGCCAAATGGATATTATGTCTGTTGTCAGTTACTGTTAATATTGTTAATAGCTTGTGCATTTAATATGATTTTACGCTAAAACATAAGTGCTCTGTTACAGATTTTCTGCACAAATAAGTCCGTTATAAGCCATCAAACAAGGAAATGTAGTAGTTGTTTTTACTGCGTTTTTACACCGTGTTCCTTTTCGTAACCTCTTACTTATAACGGTAAAAAAATCAGAAAAAGGGTTGTCGTGAAATGCCTGTAATTGTTACATTCATTAAAGATTAACATATCAGGAAACACCATAGAAACCAAAACAAAAAGCATTTAAATCATTTAAAAACTGATATCTTCCCACCTCCCTGTAAATGTTCCTTTTTGTAACTTTTGGGTATTTTTGACGTGCTAGGGGAAAAAATTAAAATTCCAAACGGTTACAATCTTTTTTTGTCATACTGTCATATGTTATTAACATATAATGCTGCAATCTAAAGCACCATAGTTTTTAACTAGCCCTGATATATCGAAGCCAGAATTTCAGTTTGCACGGATGCGATAGATTCGTCCAAAAACCCTGATTTTTATGATCTTATCAAAACAGACAATTTATCCCAAAAATCGCTGTAACTTTTTAACATCTTTTCAAAATTTCTTCAAGTTCACACAATACTTAGTTCAACTCTTAATGTAAATGCTCCGTCGAAAGAAACGCAATAGCTGAAAGCAATACAAAGTTATACCAGTATTTGTAACTCCACTCGCTTTTTGCATGTTTTGAAATTTTCTGAAACCCTAGTGCGATATGAATTTCATATACCTACACTTGATTCAAAAGTTTCAAATTTAAACTGTTTTCAAAACTTATCTGGTAACAAGAGGGCCATGGTGCATTGCTATATTCTTGATCTATCCCCATGCTTCTGCATATTTTCGAATTTTAGGGCATTTTCCTAACAGAAACCAGAGGCATGTTCCTTTTCGTAACATTTTTGCTTACTTTTTCTTAATATTCCAAGACAAAAAAAGCTTTACACCTGAAATTCCTACTTTTATGAAAACTCTTAATTATCTTGTTAACTGCAGTAAAAGGAGTCAAAAATTTAACTTATTTTAGCAAAAGGTCAACTTTGAAAAAATGTTACAAAAAGGAGTGAAGATGAATCTATGGGTGGATGGATGGATGGATGGATGGATGGATGGATAGTACCATGAACTGGAATCTCAAAATATTTCAATTTTTTTGCAGTGAATTATATAATACCATCTAAGTCTCTTGCGTACCGTTTCACGCTACATTGACAGTTTAAAACCTGCGATTACTCACAACTCGCATGCTGCAGAAAAACAGCAACCTTGCATTGAGGCTACCGCCCATCAAATAAACTCGCAAGTGGTCACAGAAATTACCGCAGCGAATGGACGCGGCGCTTAGAACGACCGTTGCCCTTGAAAGGCGAAAGTTTTTTAAAATCCCACCACGATGTAAGCACATCTATTCAGCCGAATAGATGTACCTCGTACGTTATATTTACTTCAATACATACACTTACCTCATACACTTGACTTACCTCTCGCTAGACAAGACCTTTGAAAGAGTCTCTTTTTTTTTAATTGTTTTGTCTTGTCTTGTTTTGTTTTGTTTTCCTGCTCGAAGCTTGGAGTGAGTGCAGCAAGCTATATATAGTGAACCGCTCACGATCTCGAAGAGGTTGAGAAAGGAGCCTGGAAGTTAGCGTCCCTTGGTAGCTTCGTGAAGAATAGCTTCACGAACTGGTCATTTCTTTTATATTGCACGGTTACATAACATTATATCACATGTTCGTGTAGCAGATGCCTTATAGAGAGTGACACCATCAGGGGTGGGTGTCAAACGTTGTTTAGAAAAAAGAAAAACAGCTTGGAATGATTATTTTCTCGATTTTTCCTCTGGCACAGAATCTTCAAGGTTGCACAAAATTAAGTAGGTAATCATCTTTGGAGAGACATGTTGTTTGAACGGATGTCAAACTTTGACTCTTGGTTGAAATGCCAGCTTTACTCTTGTTTTTATTATAATAAAATTCACTAAGATTGGTTTCAATTGTGTTTATAGCAGAGTTCTTCCTCATTTTAATTATTTTTGTAAATTAAAATCTCGATTATTGTCTTCTTAAATCTCATTAACTCAAAACTGTTCAAGATAATCGAGAAGCTAACAAAAAAATAGGAACACTTAAAGGGGTTAAATACGTCACCTGCTGTGATTTGATTGATTATTGATTGGGTGATTGATATGTTTTATAATGAAGAGATGAGTTTGAAGGGAACCGCGTGAAATAAAAGAAAATCTGATTTCAGTTTTTAATGAATGTCCTGAGGTTCTGGAATCAATCTTTTATTTGCTTTGCTTTTTGTCCTTTTTCTTTCTTCTCCTTCTTTTTTTTTTTTTTTTTTTTTTTTTTTTTTTTCTTCCCTTTTATTCAAACTAATTTTTTATATCATAAAAATTAGAATCACAAGTTTATAGTTTGATAACGATTTTAGACCATTACATATTCGTTCTTCATTCACTTGACCTATTTCAAAAACGCTGTCGGAATCAATGCAAATAAGCGAGATACGTCATTCCAAGAAGGAAAGGGATCATGAGTATATAACTAAACACGAATAAAAACCTTAAAAAGGGTTTTGTGAACCATAGAAATAACATGACACTAAATATGTCATCACAAACCTTTATGTTCATGACAAACTCGAGATTAATATTAAAGAAACACAATGCATACCAGCTATCCTTGGATCATGGAATCTGACCTATTGCCTAATGCCTATCGCTTACCTCATGTCGTCCTTGGCGCCGAAAGCCTATTGAAATAGGTTTATAAGTAGAAGACCGAAGAAATGAAAACGAACAAAGGCACAACATCGTGTTTTAAAGTAAAATTTTTTTAAAAATCTAGTCGTTCTAGCGCTTTCGCACTTATTGGGGACACGCTTCGCTCACACGCACTACCACTACGCTTAGGATATTCTATACACGCAACGCTCAGCTCACAGTTATATATATTCCATAGATTATAACAAGCAAAACAAAGAAAGAGAAAGAAAAAAAAAGAGAATGAAAATAGAGTTGGAAAAAATAATAAGAAATAATAAAAATAATTGAAAATAATCAAACGACAAAAACTAGAAAGAGAAAGAGAGAGAAGAAAATGGAAGAGCTGAGACGGGAAGAGCTTGAACGGGGAAGGAAGGGAAAAGAGGAGAAAAAACAATGAGAACGTGAATAAAATTTTAAAAGAAGAGGAAGAAAAAAGAAGTCCAAAGTGTTCATTTCTTTCGAGATCGCTAATTGATGTCGTTAAAAATACTTTTAACTTTCAATTTCCGCAATCAAGCTAGCAGAGAAAACAAAACATTATCATAGCCTTAATAAACTTAGAGTTTGATTCGACATAAAAAGTGGTTTTGTTTGACTTAATTAACATATTGCGCAAATCATTTATTCTGCCCCAGTTTTTAAATTATTTCTACTACACATTTTTATTGTAGAAGCAATTTTTCATGCTTACCACGTAGTATAGATCGACGTGAGTATGAAATAATGACAAATAATCTAAAAATAATGGTAAAAGACAGTAAAAGTTTTTTTCTAAACACAGGGAGAAAAAACAAGAAAAAGACTTTTAAAAAAAACTTATGCGGTGTATACAGAATGATTTAAGCTTAACTTAAATTTTAATAACGAGGTATGGTATGTTCGTTATGATATATATTATATATATATAATATGTATATTATAGTATAAAAGCTAGTGACGATAGGATAATGCGAATTAAAAATTAAAGACCTTGCATTCCTCTGAGAAAACCAGTTTATACTCTAGATTCTAGATTTCTAGATTTTATTACAGCCATTTTTTTACAATCATTATATATCATCAGGGCTTATATCAATCGGTTTTCCCCGATCCTTGCCTAAAAAACCTCTCGTTCCAAAAATAATTATGCAAGCAAAATGATTGTTTTTTGTTTTCTGACTATTTTTCCAGACCATTTACTAAGTGTTTTGTTATGAAGTCGGATGTGATTGTTCCATTTTTTACCTATAAGGCAGTTAATATTTTCTCAACCCACCACAACGCAAAATGGACATCGTTATGAAATAACGTTAAAGCAAACCACTTTTCCTAAAAGTGAAGTGAAATAATTTGGTAGAAAATTTCCTAAAAGTGAAGTGAAATAATTGGGTAGAAAAATCAGTAAAGTAAAAACATTTATATACTTTTTTTTTTTTTTTCATTTGGTTTTGGAATTATTTGCACATGAGAATCAACTTTTTTTGCAGACAAGCAAAGTTATTTTTATTCGAAACAATTAATTCTTGAATTCGCAAGATTTGTCCATCATCAACCGTGTGTTCATTCGTGTTTTCGTCTTTTATCGATAATTGTCGACGTGGGGAGTCAATAGTTTCTATATTGCCAATATGCTGATCAATAATCAAATCCTAGCAATTTTTATATTTTTTCCTACCACAGTCGGTCATTGTTTGATTGAAAATTTTTGACCAACAATTCATTAAAGACTTGCTCGCTTTGATTCAGAATCTCTCTCTCTCTCTCTCTCTTAATATTTTTTTCTGTCATTTATAATTATTTTTTCCAATTTTTTTCCATTTCCTATTTAATAATCAGTTATATTTTAAGACATATTTAAGGATTGAAATGGTCGATAAAGACGAAACTAGTTTCCGTAATTAATCTTGGTTTTTTTTGTTTTTTTTTTGTTTTGTTTTTGTTTTTGTTTTGTTTTGTTTTTTTTAATGCGTAAAAGACTATTCTAAAGGTTTAGAACCCCGTAACATTCATTATAGGATTTTTTCTTCTTTTTTTTTTAATTTGGACGGCTTCCGTAACAATTATTCCACTTTCAGTAGCTGTTTTTGTCATTAAAATCTAAAATATTGTTAATCATGGAATTGTAGTAATTGATACTTATTCGTTTGTCTCACTAATTAGGGCCATTTGCCTTCTTCTTCTTCTGCTCGAGAAATAGCCTGGTACGGACATCAAGGAGGAAGATTCTAGCAAACCCCTGAAACTTATTCACCATTGATTAAAAACAGTTTTCGTGAATTTCTTAGCAGCTTTATTTATATCGGAGAAATTAACGTTTGACAAAAGAAAAAAAAACATTATTTCAGGAATGACCTTCTGTGATTTGTGGAGGGAGGGGGGGAGGGGGTTCGTCGGAGGTCTCTCCCGAGCTTATGGTTGACAAGAAAATACCCATTTTAATATAGCAAATATGCGAGTAAATTGATAAACCAGAGTTAATGAGAAGGAGGTATTTTTCAAGTTACATACCCCAGCTCTTAATGGGAACTTTTCTAATTAAAAAAGGAGTTTTTGTATTGAATATTTTGCGCCATCATTTGGCCATCACCTAATTGTCATCATCACTCAGAAATGGGCCGAGAACAGAGGCATCAGTGATATTATTGAATAGCTTGTTGTTCAAAGAATTTGCAGTTAATTGAATGCTTTGAACCTGAAGTAAGTAAACTGAATTGAATGTTTAAAACATATCTGTTAAACCTAGTTGCTCACACGGGGATTTGCTTCGGCGGATGCTCTACAGCTACCTACGCGTGTAGGTCACAGAATGGAAGCGGATGTTCGGCACCAATAAACAAAAAAAAAACAAAAACAGAATGAATGAAGAGATTATATATAATTTTCTGAGTTATCAGAAAGCAAACTATCTAAAAAAATCTGAGAGTCGGCGAAAATGAGAGATGTGAGTAAAAATCAACATGTGAGTTGAGCGTTGCGTGCATAGAATATTGAATGAAGTGGTAGTACGTGTGTGAAAAGTGTCCCCAATTAGTGTGAAAGCGCTAGAACGACTAGACACTTGAATAAAGATATTTGTTTATGATTTTTATTCATTTAAACAAAAACTAAAGAAACATACAGCATCGATTACATATTTTTTATCTTCAGTTTTTAGTCCTATTTTGCCGCGCAACTACTTGCAATCGATAGGTTTTCTACTAACGCGGCGGAAATGACAATCTATTTACGAAGAATCTGAAGTTTCATGGAAATCGATCGAATTCAGAACAGGAGCCAGGACAATATTATTTCAAAAACCCAGTTAGAAAATCGCCCCGTAACAGCAAAAGCGAATCAAAAAAAAACAAAAAAAAACGAATAGACTGTTAAAAGCCCGCTAACGTATTGAGCTATTACTTGTGCTAAATTCAGAAATATCTGAGTGTTTTGACGCGATACGAGCGAGTCGAAACTATCGCTTTATTTCGCGCCGATTATATATGAATAATATGCAAAAGATATAAGAGAGAGGGGGAGGCTACCTATACGTATGGATTTCACTAACCTAACTAAAACTGTGTAGTACTTAAATAAATTTTTTCTTTATATGAATAAAATAGTTTATTTAATAAAATGATATACACAGCTAGCTTAATTGATTTAATTTAAACGAAAGATCAAATCAGTGGCTGTTCAAAAACTATTTAACTGGCCAATGAAAGCGCGTTTTTCAACTTAACGGGCTTTATTTTTCATTTGTTACATGGGGACTGAATTATAGACAACAACTGAATTTCAGATAGTTCTTTCCTCAATCCCTTCTTGCCTCCTAGAAAATCTCCCCAGGCGTTCATCAACAGTACAATTTGATTATCTGCCGCTAAGCTACCCAAGCAGATGATACGTCCAGCCGTTGCTCAAGTCCAAAGATAAGAAGTATTACAAAAATATATATTAAATTCAATACATTGCACTTTATAAGAATCATTCCAGCTGGATTGGACAAGTACTCAATACCAACACTAGAACCTTTTTAGCTTGCAAGTAATACTATAATTCCTTTTGAGACCGTAAATAAGGTTATTTGTCAAGCCAAGACTTACAGATTGACAGGCGTAGAGGCTCATCGACGTGGTATTAAAAATCGTATAATACTCAGTCAATCTTCTGCCCATGGTTGTTTATGTGCAGAACCAAACGCGGTGTAAACCAATGTACCTGTAAGCGCCATGAGAGCTGTCAGCCAGAAGACAAGACGCCATTCCTCCAAGGTCTACATTTCGCAAGAAAACCAAAAATGAACTCAAAAATGTAAGGTTAGGGTCAAGTCCAATGCCAAGAGCAAGATCAAGGTCAATGCAAGGTCAGGGTCAAAGTGAAGGTCAAGGTCAAAGTGAAGGTTAAGGTCAAAGTGAAGGTCAAGGTCAAGTGAAGGTCAAGGTCAAGGTGAATGTCAAGGTCAAGGTGAATGTCAAGGTCAATGCGAGGTCAATGTCAAGGTCAATGTCAAGGTCAAGGTCAATGTCAATGTGAAGATCAAGGTTAAGATCAAAGTCAATGCGAGTTCAAGGTCAAAGTGAAGGTCAAGGCCGTCAAAGGTCAAGTCAAGGTCAAGATTAAGGTTAATGTGGATGTCAAGGTCAATGCGAGGTCAAGGTCAATGTCAATGTGAGATCAAGATTAAGGTCAAGGTCAAAGTGAAGGTCAAGGTCAAAGTGAAGGTCAAGGTCAAAGTGAAGGTCAAGGTCAAAGTGAAGGTCAAGGTCAAAGTGAAGGTCAAGGTCAAGGTCAAGGCAATCAATAAAATGTCTATACTTACACCATGAGTCGTAAGAATCCCAACAACGGCTGGCGATAGAAAACCTGATAATGAGCCTGCGGTGTTAGCAATTCCCATTAATAGCCCAGCATATTTTGGCGATAAGTCGATGAGGTTTGGCGAGGCTCCTGGACTTCCTATACCGTAGGTACCAATCCCTAATGTAAGTAACACCAGTGAACTAAAAGCCCTGGTTTCATAGCCAACTGCCACCACGAAGCAGGAGCTAATGAGGAGACCTGGGAATGAATAACAATATCGCTTCAGTTCAAGTGTTTTTCTCATTCAGGAAGTGACCGCTTTGCAGTTTCATTCTTGACTATATAGTCTTTTGTACGGGTCTACTTTTAAGAGCAACTCATTCACGAAAGTCAACTGTATTGTAAAGAATGTGCCGGAACTTGAACAACGTTCTTCAATCTAATGGACTTTTAATGACATCTCAATGAATAGCGCCTAAACATAGTTTTATGATTGTAATCTAAGAAAATGTTTAAGCTTTATTTGCGTTCAATTACATAGACCTTTTTAACTTCGCATACAAATTGCCCATTTCAGGTCACATGACATTCCCTTGAGAATTGTTCTTTTATGACTAACATGTTAAATATTTACATATGAAAGGATCAACTCCCAAGAGTGGCATCACGTGGTCTGAAATGAGCACAACAAACAACAAAGCTAAAAGCAAGGTCTATTATGTACATCCACACAGATACTTACCTACAGCCTGGAATAGTTTTCTAGTAAATTCTATGGAATATACTTTTCTTGTAATCAACTGGTCTGCCAAGAGACTCGCGGATGGGGATATAATCGCCATTAATATATACGGTATAGCGCTGATGAAACCCGTCTAAGTAGAAGAAAATGCATTACAAACTGAAATGATGACTTCAATCTCGCGACTACACCTTACTAACTCAATTGTGTATTGCACCAAAACAAAAACCAATGAAAGAAGTCGATTTTTTTAACTGACTTGGAGTATTAAACTCAGTTAAATAAAAAAATCGTGAAAGTAGCGTGCTTGTCGTTTTTCTGCCCTGTCACTCTAAACAATATCGCGCGATGTTGTCAATTTCGTTATTTCATTCAATCATACAAGTCAAGATGAAAAGATACTTACCTCAGCGACGCTACATTTTAAAACTTGCTTCATGTATAAAGGAATACATATTAACATGGTATAAAAACACCAATCTGAGACCAGAAAGGTTAAGGTACAAGCCCAGACTGGTAGAGAAAGTCCAATGTCTTTCCATGGGATGTTAATCTTGACAACCTGACAGAACAACAGAATTTAGAATAT
Organism: Actinia tenebrosa; assembly: GCF_029948245.1. Classification (NCBI taxonomy): domain Eukaryota; kingdom Metazoa; phylum Cnidaria; class Anthozoa; order Actiniaria; family Actiniidae; genus Actinia; species Actinia tenebrosa. Next base: position 10,989,062 of record NW_028292572.1, read on the forward strand.
TTCCTTCGTCAGTGTTCATCATTCCCTGTCAGTTACAAATATGGGAATCTGTGAGTCAGCCGTGCCCTGAATTACATCAGCCCAGAAGTTATCATCATCATCATTTTCATTATTATTCCATCCAAGAGATTACATATTGAGAAATTTTTGTTAGGGTTGTTTCAGGGTATCGACAAAATTTGAAGATTTGAAGGCTTTAGTTACCTTTTCAGGGTCCATATCCCATGGATTCCCTATATAATCTATCTCCTCTTTAGATATACATGGGTGGTCCTTTGGAGTCTCGTACATACAAATTTGCCACACTACAAACCACAATATACCAAATGAACCTGGAAGAAATAAATAAATAATTAAGTAATGATGAAGAACAAACCTAGATGTGTCCTTCGGAATGGACCTTTTTAGCTCTACGTATCATTCCATAGAGTATTATTCTTTTGTTTAGCGGTTGCGGATGAGAAGACATATGCTTATGGATACAACTCAAACAGAACATCTTATTATAACATGTGAAAATCAACATGTGAGTTAAGCCTTGAGTGGATAGAACATTGAATGTAGTGGTAGTGCGTGTGAGTGAAAAGTGTCCCCAATTAGTGCGAAAGCGCTAGAACGACTAGACACTTAAATAAAGAGATTTGTATATATATTTTTTTTTTTGAGGTCCAAGGCAAAGCGTCCTATATACCATTCATTAAAATCCCTTAAGAAAAAAATACATATTATTTCTGCCCTGGACCATGTGAAGCACCTGTCGTTAAACCACGCACTCTATACTTCTTTTTCTTGTGTCCCTTCAGTTTCGGATCTAGGGGAGGGGTGCAGGGGGAACGCACACCCCCCCCCCCCCTTCCTAGATGAGCTGATATCTACTGCATAATTGGTGTTTGAGTTTGTAAGCAAAGGGGGGCACCCCTTTCTAAAACGAGAATCCTGGATGGTGTACCCCCCCCCCCCCTAGAAAAAATCCTTGATCCGCCCCTGCCCTTTAAGTTTGGCAAGTACTGCTTACGTTAGTTATGCATACGTACCAATGAAATAAAAGGCGAAGGGCCAGCCACCTTCACTCTCAGATAAAACCCCAGTGATAGGCATCGTGACGATTGTACCAACGATAGTGCCTACAAACATTGAAAATAAACATTGTTACTGTTCGATAATTCGTTATTAGTACACTGTCTCACTGTCTACTGTTGTTAGTCTTATCGATAATCGCTGGAATCCAAGCCAACCCGGAGAGAAGCGAGAGAACAAACTGTCGTTCTAAAAATAGCTATGATATGTGATATGATGTATTGACGAAAAAAAAGTCGCATATCGCTATTCAGTACCTGATCCTGCTATAGTCAAGAGAGAACTGCGCTCAAACATCGGAGACCAAGTTGCCCATATGCAGTGATGGGCTGCTGCTATAAGACCCTGTAGAAAAAAAGGAATATCGTACCAATGTCCTCTCTCATTATTACAACATTAGGGTCTACCCTAATGGAATACTTCGACGATGCGGCGGCCATCTTGAATCGTAAGGCATTATGGGTAACTCTTTCATTAGGTGATCGGTGTGCCGTCTTTGGCTGTAATAATTACAAGCGATATAAAGGAATAAAAATATATCAAGCCTCATGTTAAATTTTTTTTGCCTCCTGGACGTCCAATAATGCATTGCGATCCAAGATGGCCGCCGTATCGTTGAAGTAAAATGGCACCTCTACTCTAGTTTTGGAAAAAGTCCTGAAACTCGGAAACATCTTTTTACTTGTATTATTAAAATGTCTTACCAGAGCAAGTCCTTCAAATATTCTTAACACGATGAACAACTTAAAGTTGTATCGCACGATAGGCGGCGTAACGACTGTCAATATTGATGCAATCAAGATAGCAAAGCCAAAGACGGGCTTGCCTCCATAACGAAGGGCCAACATGCCTGCAGGAATCTGGAACACTGCGTAGCCATAATAGAACGAGCCAAGGATGATGCCTTGGATAATGATGAACATTCAAAGATAGGAGACAAAGTTAGGTTGTCTTAGTCTTTTCAACTATGCAGACCATATAGCCGTGAAAAACTTTGTAAGAAATTGCACAAATTAGTAAGTTCAGTAGACCTCAGTAGACCGTAGACCTAAAAAACTTTGCACAAATTTGTACAGTTTTGTTAGTTAACTTTTACAACGATATATGGGTGCACTCTATTACGCAATACAATACACTACATTAACTTTATTTCAAGAGGGAAATGCAATAACCTAATTTAAAGTTAAAATTATCACTGTTGAATGCAAAGCCAATAAGAAGAAAGAAAAAGCAAAATAGAAGACTTCCACGAAAGGTGAAAAATCCAGATGCGGCGCCCTCAATTTTTGGTGTTCATTTTGACACAACTGCTTATGACCTATTCCATAACTTACCTTGCACTTCGGATGTCCAATCAAATTCTGGTCCCTAGCGAAAATGAATTAATAAGATAAATATTATATTTATATATTCTTACATAGACCAAGTTAAGAAATGTTGGTATATTTAGACCAGTATGGTTGGCCTGTTAAAGAAATGGCCCTATTATTTCAGTATCAAAATTTGTAATCAAACTCAGAATAGGCACAGTCTATGCAATATATTCTTCGTGGCCACTTTGTAAATCACTAATGAAGCTCTTGTAATTAATAAATAAAGATTTTTCACCTTATTAACTTCTACTCCGTTTTCAATAACCGTGCGGTTGGTCGCCATAGCAACGATGGCAACACTCAGGCAGGTTCTGATGGCATACATTTGGAAGAGGCCAAAGAAACAAAGAAGTACAAGGATGTAGCGCTTTGGGATCCCTGGTATCTGAGTACAGAAGAGTGGATAAAGTCAGTTTTAGCTTGAAACACAAAGTAATAAAGTGCTACTCTTCTGAGAACTGACTGCTCTCGTGTAAAGGAAGAGAGGAAGGGACGAAGGGACGAAGGATGAAAGGAAAAAAAGGACAAAGGAAGGAAGAAAGAACGAAGGAAGGAAGGACACAAAAGCTCAGTTCGACTAATCTACCACAGGCAGCCCAGTACCAGTCATCAGCCTTTACAGATAAAACTAAAATCAAGAGCTTTTTTCCCGCATACTTTCTGGTGTTCAGTTGTTGATACTTCTCCAGAAGCTTGAGATGAACCACGAGAGTCATTTTTAGGCCAGTCCTCTTGTTCGTCTGTCATTCAAACCACTAAGGACAGCTGCACCAATCAGCAATCACCAATCAGTGCACCTTTAAAAACTTGATCCTTTTTTCACGGGAAACCATAAAATATCATCAAAAGAAAATGAACTAAGAGAATGAATCCCCGTGCCCCATCATGTGCACACTTTGATGCTATTTTTAAAATCATTGATGCTATTTTTAACTCGTTCCCATGCCCGCGCGATAATCATGCTTCCCTTATGCCTCGTTTTAAGACACGAAAAGCGCCATATTTCGACAAAAACACAGGCTTTGTTTACTGCAACACTGGAAGCCGTCTTCCCTCAAGAAATCAACCAATCAGGTTCATCGCGCAAAATATCTCCAAGCTAAAAATAGCATCAAACTGTGCACATGATGGTTACAAGGCTATATAGATAGGATTCCTCCTCTTAGTTCATATTCTCTTGATATCATAAAATAAAATATAGAATAAATAAAATTTAAAATGATAATTATAAAATAATAATATAAATATAATATAATTTTTGTAGTTTTGATATTCAAAACAAACTAGTGCCCAGTCCTTCCTCCCTCGCTCCGCCAAAATAAATCCGTGAAGCAAATTATGAAATTAAGCTTAATTTTAAAGTGTCTGAATCTAATGAAACTAGAATCTACTAGATATAGAAATATTTCGTGAGATTTTTAAAATGTGTTTTCCCACTCCGTGTCAAGTTCAGTCATTACGAGAGACTTGCTTTTAATTTGCCATTCAGTGTGGATTTATTTTTAAAAGAATAGATTTAGCATTCAATATTATTGGTAGATTAAATTTGTTTCAAAACAGTTTATTACAAATTTATTTATTACAAATCCCTGCATAATATTATGATTTTAGTACATCATCATTTGGTTCCTATCACAGCACGCAGACGATTCTGATGCTTTCTGCACCGTAAGGAGTCCGTACGTCTCAACAAACAACATTCCAACAAATCCCGCCATTTTACTAACCTTGTTATAAGCTAAGATTTAAACTGATCCTCGAATCGTGCTGTTCATCATACTCCATCTTTTGATAACATTGTTTGAAGAATATTTTAAGAGAAGATGACTTCAATCTTCACTTGGGATTGTAATTACAATTCGTGACTGGTCCGTGTGGACAATCATTGTGACAGCACGATGCAGGTACTCTTTAACATGTTTAGCCGTGCGTACGTATTTTACGCTGAAACAGGACTAAAGAACCAACAATTAGTAAACAAGTTTAGACGAGGTTCAATCAAACACTAAAGCAGGTCAAAACTGCATGGTTTATACAAACAAAATAACTGACAAGATTTTTGAAAACATTTGTACATAAACGAGTTTTACTTGAAATTGTTTAGACTAACTTGAAAATTGAGTTAATAAGATTGTGTTTAGAAAAACAACGTAAACAAACTAACACTCAGTGTATTAAAGGATTGTTATATATTACGGCGTAGAATGTCATCCAGAGATCAGTCGGGTTTGTCAGTAAAAGAAGCAAAATGCAATCTTTTTACCCGTAATTTCAATAATAATCCTTTATCCCTTTTTTCTTGGGATTCAACGAAAAATGCTACTTTCCACTCTCCCTCCCTCTTTTTCCCATTTCTTCCCCATTCCTTTCCCATTCATTTCCCTTTCTTCCCAGTCTTTCCTATTACTTCATATTCCTTTCCATTCCTTCCCATCAAATTTGTCATGATAACAATTAAAATCAACATGACAAAAAGAGAGGAAAAAAGCTAGGTGCCAGCTGTGGAAGACAAATAAGAAAAAATAATATAAAAAAAGAGAGAAAGAAAAGGAAGAAAACAAAATTGTTAAAGCAAGATAAAGCAAGTCGAAAACAACAAAACACACACGTAGCCTAGTTAGAAACACTATCTAGTTTAATAATACCTATATCCCTACGATTTTGAGAACAACTATCCCTTGTCCCTAAAAAAAGTACCAGGACCGGGACCGTTATTAAAGCTTAGATTATTCCTAAAAACTAATATATCCCTTAACGTGTTTTGTCTTTTATCAGCCATTCCTGCTGAAACTATTTTGCCTTTATTAATAAACCTGTCAGGGCTCAGATTTAGCTATCTTTAGGATTTCAAAAGATTATATTAAAAATCATGTGAAACCGTCTTTCTAAGTGACGAAAGTCAACCACGCAAAGTGAGGGCCTATGTCACCATGGTAACAACATGATCTTTAGTTGGACTATGACGTTACATTATATCTCATCTTTCCCACCAAGCAAGTGTTGGCCTTGGTTTTCACTGACAAAGCTAAAAATATCAAAACAGTAATTACTCTAGTTTATAAGACAAGTAATTTTAATCTCACCAATTAAGACTGTGTACATATATTTCTTCCCCTGGCTTCCCTGATGTCGATACACTTCGCTCGATAACGGGACTGGCGTTAGGTGTGTATTTGGGGGTTAGTTACTTGTTGACTGGTATAACCTGCTGGAATATAAAGAAAAATTTAAAAACCGTGACGACTGCTTCAAACATCAAGAAGAAAAACCAAAACAACTGAGTGCAAAAAAAATCTATTATACGAAAATTAAGATATTTTATTGCATTCTTTTTTCATCTCTGGAGAAATTATAGCTTCGCGGGTATTTGACGTTGCATGAAAAGATAACTACATGACTTAATGGTAAGTGAAATAGAAAGAAATCAATAGTATTGAATAGAATCATTTTAGTGAATTATACGAACAGGTAGTTTATATATTTCCTTGTCGAACAGAATAAAATAGTTATTATGTAGTTCAATGAATTTTGGCAGGACAAACTTTGTCAGTGAATTGAAATTATAAACAAAAATACCAGAAAGAAAGAAAGAAAAAGAAAATCAAGGAAAAAATGTTTTATACTTTTATTCCCTTCATTTTCATTATTTTCAAGTTCTCTGGAGTTAAATTACCAGGACAAAAACTGCTTGTTTCTCAGTGTTATCTGATAAGTTAGTGGATGCTCTCTTCCAGTATATAAATTTAGAGCTGAAAATGTTTTTTTTAACGACGAAATCATACGATAATGCGAATAAAAATATTTATTTTTTCTATTTTTATAGAATTTACCGGTATAGGAAATGTTATAATTTATGGCTAAATGTTTTAAGGACTGAAAATTCAAAAGCAAGATGAACGAAGACGATAAGGAAGGGACAAGTGCCGAAGACAAGAATATTTCTGAAGCACAAATAGAAAGTGGTGGAAAAGGTAGAAATGAGAATCCAGATGAAGACACACAAGAGGAAAAGCAAAAACCACCTGAAAAAACATTTCCTCTCGGAATCCCGAAGAGATACGTCCTGCTATTCATGGTCTGGTTGGGTTTTATCAATATCTACTCCATGAGAGTTAATCTTAACGTGGCTATTGTAGGCATGGTTAATGATCAGGAGATTGTGAAAAGTGGAGTCAGTTTTGTAAAGGTATGTTAAGACCTATGCAACAATGTCACGTGATCATTAGCCGCCATATTGGAGGATAAATGCACTAGCATTAACCGACTGGGTAATATTTAACCTTGGTGTATAAACTCACAAATGTCAATTAATTTTTCAAAAATAAAATAATGCATCTAATTTTATCCCTAAGCGTAAACATTATTAAACGAGGACATTTTAACCGAGCATTTCCCCCCCTTTTTTAAATCATATCAGTAAAAAAACGGTTTCTGTTTTTGTTTCTTTCCAGAAAGCAGAGTTTGACTGGGATTCAACATTACAAGGTAATAAAGCTCTCCTACCCCACCCCCCACCCCCTTACCTCCCGATGCATACCGTATAGAATTTTGGGACAGAATATGGTGTAGGAATTGAAAACTAAATGCATGGCTTTTAGTTGCATTTTCTGCTCTTCTTGTCTAGTCAACATGATTCAATGTCGCACCAGTCTTTATTTCCTGGGAAATGATAGAATCCATGGAATCATGCAATGTTTTTGATCATTACGACTTCATTTATACAGGTTTATGAAGCATGATACTTTATGGGATTTCAAGGCCCGTCCATATGTATCCGGAAATTTTGTATCCGCAAATTTTTTTTGCGGATACGAAAATGTTCGCGTCCACACACAGAGTATTCGAATCGTTTTCACTGTCTACACGTATCCGGAAATTTCTTGATCCGCCCTGATGCACGCTAGTGCTTATTCCCTGATGAATAGACGTATGGACCCAACCCGTATCAGCAAAAAAAAGATTGCGGATACAAAACTTTCCGGATACATGTGAACAGGGCCTAAGCCTGCATACACTGGAGTTTAAAGAGTCGCTAAATTCAAAGATCACAGCTATATTTCCTGAATGCCGAGAAAAAATGAATACTAATGAATGATAAAGGAATGCGCTTGTTTACCGTATTGATGATTACCAACAGGTCTTGTGCTCGGATCCTTTTTCTACGGCTACTGGGTGCTACAAATCCCCGGTGCCTGGCTGGCAATACGTATCGGAGGCACCCGGGTATTTGGTTATGGTGTCTTGTTAACTGCACTACTGGCTCTTCTCACACCGGTGGCTACCCGGTATAGTGTATGGGGTCTCGTAGGTGTCAGAATATTCCAAGGTCTTTTTCTGGTAAGTATAGTGCAACAAAAAGACAAAAATAGTTACAAGAATGGTTACTGAATATTAGCCTGCATAAAAAGTGCAAAGGGAAGGAAATGGGGAAGGGACGGGGAATGAGGGGGCTGTGGGAAAGATCCCCCGTCCGGTCACTTCCCTTTTTCTCTCCTTTGCGCCTTCTACGCGGGCTATTGAATATGAATTGTTTTGCAATGCAAAATCAAATAAACCAGTATTTCATAACAACAAATCGTGCAGTAAAATCCCTTCGAACATTCAATCTCGTTCCCAGAGCACTTACTTCTTACTGCGGATGCTCAGTCAATTATTTCGTAGAGCATGCGCAGTAAGAAATAACGGCTCTAGGAACGAGATTGATCCAGAATCCACCTTGCTTATCCCCTGCGCATGCACAGTACTCACTATAATATGTTATGCTATGTAATATCTAGGGCGTGACCTTTCCATGTAACCATGCGATATGGAGTAAGTGGGCACCGCCTTTTGAAAGAAGTACACTCATTGCAATATCAATAGCAGGTCAGTAATTACGTAGATCAAATTGGAAATTACTCCTGTGAGTTTTGAAGGGGAGCTAGGAAAACTGGACAACCCGTTAAAAACCTCAAATCAAGGGAGAGACCTAACAAACTCTTTTCACGTGCCTCAAAGGACAAAACCTCTACAGCGCATTTCCAATCCTGGGTAGTGTTTATTTTATAATGTTAAATCCCGTTAATTTTATAGGATGTCCTTTTGGAAACATTGTGGCGATACCTCTCACGGGATTACTTACCAAGTATGGTTTTGATAATGGATGGCCCTCTGTGTTCTACTGCTTTGGTAGGTCGTTATCATAATTTACTTCCAGCTTAAAAGTGATGTCTCTGACTATTTTAGTAGAGGAATTTAATCATCGGGTCTGGAAAGCGCGCCCAAAACTCAGAGAGTCGAGCCATGACTTCTAAAACGACAAACTGTAAGGCAGTTCATTATATTAAATGATAATTTAAAAAGCAGTAACGATAGTTTTTCGTATAAAATTAAAAAGAACAGGAAGCTTCGTCTATTCTATCTCTTCGTGTTCGATCATTTTTCCCCTCCAACCTGCGCTACCCTGATAGAAACATATATTCCATGCATATCATAATCAGAGCCTTTTAATACAATCAGAGGAGGAATATAGGTTAGTGCTGGTATTGGAGACGATTGACTATATTGAACTAAGCTTGTTATCTTTTTTCTAGGTATTTCTAGCATCGTTTGGTTTGTTTCGTGGGAGTTCATCGTTCACGAGTCTCCTTCATCTCATCCAACAATATCCAAAGAGGAAAAAGAGTTTATAGAAACGAGTATTTCTTCTTCAGGGGATAAAACCGAGGTTTGTTGGATTATTAATTGAGTGTAAAACGTCTAAGCAATCAACAAGTGCTTTGCGCAACCAATATACCGTCACATGCAAACAGGAATTAGACCAAATTTTGTATAAAATAATGCTTTTCACGTGACATTTTCTTCAGAATAAGGCCTTTCCAAAGTTGCGCGGGAAACTGGTAACAAAACACGCGCACTGGATAATGGGGCTGTCCTACTCGTTATCAGTTTCCCACGCAACATCGGAAAAGCCAATGTGTACGAAATGCATAGAAAAATCGAATATAAACCGAAGTAAAGATTGAAAACCGAAGTGTTACGGTAAAACGAACAAATTACACTAATTCACGGTTTTATTATTAAAGTTTGAAGGTTTACCATGGTATGACATTCTACGGTCCAAAGCCGTATGGGCTATCGTGATTGGCCATTTTGGAGCGTGCTGGGGGTACTATACTTTATTCACAGGAATGCCAACTTATTTTAAAGATGTCCTTGAGTATGACATAGAAGAGGTAAGTCAGACTATGAAAATCGATAATTAAGGGCTGATCCACTGGGGTAGACTGGGTAACCAGTCCCTTTGGAGTTGAAAAATAATAAGGATGAAGTAAGATCTAAAAAGGACGCTATGCGATGCCTTTCTAGTTAACCGGTAGTACAAGTAAGTAATAGCAAGAGAATGTTAAGTAACTTAATTAATATTCTCTTGGTACTAGCAAGTAATTTCTTTAAAGTAATCATGCAAAAGGTTGCTATAAACGAGTCCCAAAGAATAGTTATGCAGCTTATACTAATGATATTTGGAAACCGAAATTAAAACTGTACTTTTGCATGTGATTTTCTTTCAACAGACAGGTTTCCTAGCTGCCTGTCCATACTTATTCAAGGCGCTATTAGCACCCATTGGAGGGATAATAGCTGATGCCATGATTAAAAGACGGATACTAAGAATACGAACAGTGCGCGCGATATACTTTGCTATAGGTGAGTATTTTTGTATCGCGCAACGATTTGAACATGCAGCAATACGTACCTACTTGGAAGGCCCCTTATTTTAGTGGGCCATCACTAGTGACTAGCAGTTAGTCACTGCTACCTCATCTGTTCCATCATCATGGAACAGAGTAGAGAGAATTATATAATCTACAGCTTACTAAACAAATAAATAAAAACATATTGGTTATACTCAGTATAAAGCTGTTGTTTTATCGCGTGACTGTAAGGTTTGTGTTGTATCTACATCTTCTGCATGTAATACTCCACTTTACAGTTCCGTACAGTGACCATGAATAGTAGTTCCAAGCCGAGGTTGGAGCTACCGCGCACGATAAAAAGTATCAAGCTTCAAGATTGTTCTAAACACAGTTTGTATAAAGTCTCGTTTGTGTTTTTTAGGTTGTTTGCTTGCTGGTGTATTCATCGTGGCCACTAGTTACACAGATCGACGTCATCTATGCGTCGTGTTTCTAATTCTGGGTGTTGGCTTCTCAGGTCTTAATGCAATAGGATATGCTGTCAATCATCTAGACATTGCACCGAAGTACGCAGGCGTACTAATGGGTTTGACCAATACTTTTGCTTCAACCCCAGGGTTTATCAGTCCACTGATTACAGGTTTCGTTACGCAAAACAAGGTAAGTCCTACTAAAAATATATAATGCGCATATTGATGGTTTTCACGGCGGCCATGTTGGAGGAACTTAACAAAAGAATTGTCAATGAATTATTTTGTTATATCCTCCAACATGGCCGCCGTTTCTTTTGTTATTCAATTATCTTTGGAATGGTTGAAAATCATCAATTATTTTGAACAAATTGTAGAAACGGCAAACTCTTGTTCAAACATCCAGGTGTATAGACCCTTTGCATGTTACGCGAGCAAACAAAAGAATTCCAATCTCCTGAGAATTGGAACCTACTGTTTTGCCCCCAGACTGAGCTACATCCCAAAGTGCTGCAAGGGGTCCATTTATAGATTAAAATTAAAAACGAGCAGACCTGATATTAATGAAAAAAGTTTTTGAAAAACTCTCGTAAGGCAAACTCGCAATAAGTCGAACTCTTATAGGAAGTTCGCTTTCGACGTAATGAAAAACTCACGCGAAAACGCCAACAAGAAAGCGTCCAAAACAATTTCTGGTTTCTTTCCTCCTCTCCCTTCCACATTTTTTGTTTGCGCAAATTTTTGTTACAAAATGATTTAAAAGTGATACCGATTATTATTAAGTTTTTGATTACGATTATTTTCATTTATTTTCAGAAACAAGAAGAATGGAGAATAGTATTTTGGATTACTTTTATAGTATATGTGATTACTGTAGTATTATATTGTATTATGTGTTCTGGTACAAAGCAGTCATGGGCTGGAGGAAAACCCATTCTAGTAGAGTTAACACCAGAAGAAAAGGAGAAAAAAGACGATAAGGGTAAAGCAGAATAAATAGCAGACTTCCGCGCGAGAGATCTTGGAGTTCAGTTCTCTCGCCCTCCAGCGATCCGGGTTCGATTCCCGGAACCATAAAAACCAAGTTATTTGTCCTCGTATAGACTTGGTGGTTTTACACTTGTACTATTTATTTATTAAATATTTTTAAAAGGTGTCGATAAAAAACATTTTAGGATATACCAAGACCAATAACTAATAACTCAAGATTTTAAATTGAAATTTTATTTGAGACTCATTAGAATAGACATCCCATAATTTCCCGAAGACCTTGCCTAGCAGTTATAGAGTGTAGTCATTAAAACCGTGAAATAGATATTAGGCTAATACCACTTTAGTAGACCCTAATTCCATTGTTTTCTTTTGTGTCTATTTGACTATTTACACGTTGCCTAATAATTTTTATTTAACGGCTTAAATGCCTTCACTCTATGAGCAAGTTCTCAGTTAGCATGAATGCACGAAAACAATATTGCAAAAAAATTGAAATGCCCAACGTTCATGAACTTTTCTCAAAGATGAACGTTTAATCTTTGTTTGGTACATTGCAACCAAAATATTATTTTACCGCACGCAGTGACGTTTCGCGCCACGCAGGATGGAATGGGTTAAGAACGTTTTTATTCTTAGAAAAAAATATGGAATATTTTCAGTTGTTCAACGTTTAATAAATGTATAGATGTTTTGATATGTGCTTGAATACTGATTCCAACATTTAGAGTGCAAATATTAGCTATATATCCACGAAACAATATATTTATGGCTAGCACTATGCTAAATAGCACTGATAAAATAATAGATAACGGATATATGGTTTGCACTCTACTGTTTCACAGATTAAGCCTTTACACTCTATATTCTTCAACTTTCGAAGTGTTTTTTTTTTTTTTTTGTGTGTGTGTGTGTGTGTTCCAGTTTTTCTGATTTAGAATGAAAGCTCGTTTCACCAAGACTTCATGACCCCCTACCCCTTCCTCTGACACGGAGTAACAAGAGTGCGATAAAACAAACCTTTGGTACTTTCAGATTCCTTAAGCCCCGTTTACACTAGCGATTTTTGCGGCGATTTTTGCGGCGATTTTTGCGGCGATTTTTGCTTCGATTTTTTTGCGATTTTGTCCATAATAAATAATGGTAAAGAATTTACTTGTAAAGTTTTTTTCAGGATACCAAGATTTTCTTCTTTTGAAGGATGAGACAAAAGATTTCATATTTCCGAAAATTGCCACAAAAATCGCAGCAAAAATCGCCAATGTAAACGGGGCTTTAGTGTAACTAGTAGCTTGCGTAGAGGGACCGTAGGGGAATGGACCGCTACGCAGGCTATGTAACTACTGCTCTTAAGCTAAAATCCGCTAAAGTCTAAAGTAAAGATTTCCTACAGGTTATGAATGTGTAAACCCCACAAACTGCCACCAACTCAGCTGGGAATTGCACCCAGTCCTCTTGTTCCTTGATGGGTCAAGAATGCGCTTGTTTACACTACTGAGTTTGGGGTGGTGTTAGAAGGCATTGGCCAATCCATGGTTCAAAAAGCCAATAAAGAGCCAATCAGTTAATATATATAAGCCAATTGTTAAAAAAATAGTTAAAAACAGTGCCAATTTACAGTAATCATGCCAATAAAGTGCCAATAAAAAGCAAATCCACTAAATAATAGTTTAAAAAACCCCAATAAAGTGCCAATCACCGATTCAAAAATGGAAGAGCCAATCTACCAAATTATAGTTTAAAAAGCCAATAAAATGCCAATCATTTTAAATTCGAATACAAAAAGCCAATCAATGTAACAGTTTGGAAAAAAAATCAACAGCCAATTATCAAGCCAAAGTAGAAACAAGTTTGCCCAAAAATGCCAAATTTGAAATGTAACGAAAGCCAAAAGAGCAATACTTTGAAATGTACTTTGAAGAAACAAAAGCCAATTAATAAATCAATTATTAAGATTATTTTAAAACCCAAAATAATATCAACTACGTTCATTAAAAGTTCATCTTGCTGGATCACCAAAATTTTAAAATAATTGAAGCATCTTGCGACCAAATCAATGTGCATGGTCATGGGTGCTGGGCACACTGGTCATCTGTCTATCGTAGAAAACCCAAAATGTATAGTTGAACCATCTTGGCTTTGCCACAAATCACCATGGTCGTCAGTGCTGGGTACACTGATCATCTTTCTCTTGTAGAAAACCCAAAATATGTGGTTGAAAACCTTGGAGAAAAAACAAACATTTATTGTTGAAAGCCTTGTCAAAAAAACCCAGTTTAACGAGTCGTAGAAAAACCAAAAATTCATTGTCGAAAAACTCGTAGAAAATCCAAAAAATGAAAAAAATGTAAAAAATCCAGTTGAAAACTTTGTAGAAAAACCAAAAAACTGCCAGCACCAACCATCACGGTCGTGCTAGGCACACTGATCATCTGACCTTGTAGAAAAACCAAAAATCTGTAGTTGAAAACCTTGGAGAAAATCCAAACATTTATCGTTGAAAACCTCGTAAATAAACCAGTTGAAAACTTTGTAGAAAAACCAAAAGACTGCCAGCACCAACCATCACGGTCGTGCTAGGCACACTGATCATCTGACCTTGTAGAAAAACCAAAAATCTGTAGTTGAAAACCTTGGAGAAAATCCAAACATTTATCGTTGAAATCCTCATAAATAATCCAGTTGAAAACTTTGTAGAAAAACCAAAAGATTGCCTCATCTGACCTTGTAGAAAAACCAAAAATATATAGTTGAAAACCTTTGAGAAAATCCAATCATTTATCGTTGAAAACCTCGTAAATAAACCAGTTGAAAACTTTGTAGAAAAACCAAAAAATTGCCACCATTCATCTTGGTCGCTCTAGGCACACTGATCATCTGACCTTGTAGAAAAACCAAAAATATATAGTTGAAAACCTTGGAGAAAATCCAAACATCTATCGTTGAAATCCTTGTAAAAAAACCAGTCGAAAACTTTGTAGAAAAACCAAAAAATTGCCACCAAATCATCACGGTCGCTCTAGGCACACTGATCATCTGACTCTTGTAGAAAAACCAAAAATATATAGTTGAAAACCTTGGAGAAAAAACAAACATTTATCGTTGAAAACGTTACCCTTGTAAAAAATCCAGTTGAAAACGTCGTAGGAAAACCAAAAGCTGCAGTCGAAAACCTCGTAGAAAATCCAAAAGTACCTAGTTGAAAATATCTTGCAGAAAATCCAAACAATAGAAATGAAAACTTTGTAGAAAAATCAAACACTTAACCAAACACTCAACCAAAAGCTGCAGATGAAAACGTTGTAGAAACAATGTAGAAATTCCTTTAAAAATGCCATTAAAATTAAATCCAAAATGAAAAATGTCATCGCGAGTAAAATGGTGTGCACAATAATTCACAAACATTGCTGACAACGTATGGACGGATAAGAAAAAAAGGATGCCAGAAATCAACGGTAAGCCAGTAACATTCGAAACTCAAAAACAACCTATATAAAGCCGAATATTTATTTATTTACCATAACTACTAATATCGACAGTTATGGTTGACTTCCCAGAACTGAACCGGGAAGCAATTCAAGGTGCATATCATTATGTCAATCAATAATTCAATGCACATTTATAATGATAATATTTATCATTAAACTTCAGCATTTTCATTAATGACAATTTAAAGAAAATATTGAACAAATCATATAATTATGTTACTATAATTTTCATTTTATGCGAACGTAGCTGTCATTCAAGCTACACTACTTTGCATAATACTGAAAATGCAGTAAAAATACTAGAGTAACGAAGCTACCACGAAAGAAAACTAGCGAAAACTTGTCGAATTAGTATTTTACGTCTAGAGGAAAAACTTTGGAAATCATGAAAAGTCGATCATAATTTTCAAAAGTTTTGATATCGTCTCTAAACATTCTTAGATATAAAAGGAAACGGAATTTTTACGTAATGAGACATGTATATTAATATGGATATTGAATAACTCGACTAATTACACACTGTAAAGAAAAAATATATATTCCTTTTCTACTCAGTAGAAGAACTAATAAAATGACCAAACACCTACATCGCGAGTAAGAGTAGAAACCAACTTCCAGCTCAAGAATAAAGATACGGAAAATGATTTAGATAAACGTTAACTGATTCTAGTTCTTGAAAGCTTTCCGCATTCCGTATTCAAAGTATTTCTTTACTTAGTTGCATTATCCCCTAACGTCATTTTCCTATAATTTTTTCTTAATATTTTTCTTTACTTAATAATAATATATTTGGTCTGTATATAATATTTATTTTAGTTTTAGACTATAATGCTTACAAATTTTTATCAGCGCAATGTTTGCAGTCAAATCATTACTATACAAACTGGTCAAATGAACCTAGCCAAAAGGCAAGTCGAAAATACTAGATACTATGATTTCCTATTTTTCCGAAAAAGTAGTAGCTTCTTAAGAAAACCCTAGTCTCTATATTCGTTTCTTAGTTCTATATCCTAGTACTAAGAAACGAGATAAAACAACAACTTTTTAACACTTGCGTATAAACTCGAAGACTTCTTTCAACTTGGGTGCTTGCCTTGATTTGTGTAGCTTGTCGCACAACGGTCCTGAAAAAAATAAAGCAAAAAAAAAAAAAAAAAAACGAGTATTAATACTTTGAGCACATAAATATTTGTAATAATGGTTGTCATTTGTATTAGGAAAATAAAATAAGGGCATGAAAGTTTCAAAAGCCTGAATCATCTGGGTTTTTTTTTACTTCACCATGCCACGAGGACCTGCGACTCCCGCCAAGGTAAAACGGCATTAAATTTGGTACAAAACTTTATTCATAAAGACAAAAAAAGGTTTTGAGACCCCAAAATGTACGAAAATATCGTAAATATTGCAACTATGAATGTTTACTAGTTGCAAAACTCTTCGAATGAGGCTTCGCATTTAGTTCTGTCCTCGCAGTTCACTCATCCGCCGCCAAATTTTTGAGTTATTGAATGAAAATTATAGTAAATTTTGTCTGAAAAATTCTGTAGACGTTTTACAGTAAAAGCATACACATTTCTGTAGGATATATATTCGAAAGGCTGGTAAAAAGATAAATAAGAGAAGGACAAGTTGCCGAAGCTGCTCCGCTCCCGCCAAGAAGCATGGTGCAAAATGGCCGGAAAATTTCAAGCCGTATTTACTTCAAAAGTTCTTCCCTATTTTTTTCGAAACAACATTTTAGTAAGTAAATGATAGGTTCTAGAAGGAAACTGTTTCTTACTCGCAAATTTCTAAACTTTTAGTAGCTATTTTTTGCTGTAGTTTAATACATACCTAAAATACATCCTCTTCAGCTTCAGGTGATAACTGGAAAGAAAGTTGGTAAAGCAAGGATAGGCTTTATATCATGCTTGCATTCACGTGGTACCTCAGCCTGCCAATCAAAATATCCTCAGCTAATCAGAGGACAGAATTCCTCCGTGCTTTTTTTTATAGTTCACTATTTGGTTAACTAGAATGCATTTTGGCGGGAAAATGAACAATAGGTGTAACAATGTTTTCTCGACTCTGATTGTTATTTGTTTTTGCTTTAATTAGAAATAATTAAAATAATATATTTATCCAGTTTTTTATATTAAACAAAATGGACTCATAAAATTATACTTTTTTTCCCTAGAACGAAAATGAAAATGCGCAAAACTCCAAGTTCTGAAAAAAAAGGAAGTCGATATTTGTTCGGAAGTTAAGCCATTATTCTCGTTCACATTTCGTAATATATTCGGAATCGTTCGAGAATGTCAATAGAAATTGGTTTTCTCATTTTCAAAAATCACTATCTCTATGAGAAAATATTTTTAAAAATTTATATTGATGGGAGGAAAGTTTCGAATAAGAATAAAGTATAGAAAATTTTCGTTGGTTCTGCTATTACATCATCCTATTAGTTTCAGCGGCAACCTGTTCAGTTCAGCCAATCAGAGGCCGATTAGTTTCCAACATGGAATCCGATCAAGCGACCAGTGCGTGAATGAGTGAACTTTGTTGTCTAGCTGTAAATATGCCTTTAAGATTACCGTGATCGAGCATTTTCGATATTTTTCTATATTTTATATTAATCAGAGAACAATAATTTATTAACACAACACAAGATGCTTTTAATCGGGTTGAGATTGAGCGTTTTCAGCCGGCTTTTTGTAAAAACCCCACACGCTCGAGTCGGTTGTTATTCGACTTTAAATATCAAAAGCGTGAATCACAGATCGGAATTGAAGAAGAAAGCCAAGCGAGTGATAGTTAAACTTGGCTCAGCTGTGATTACAAGAGATGATGAATGTGGTGTAGCGTTAGGAAGACTCTCTTCAATCGTTGAACAGGTAAGATGAAAAAGCTTAAATCTTGCGTGACAAGATTGGCCACGTTTTTGGGTTTTTGAAAAATCAAAACCACTTTCTGATAAAAAAAGACAGTATTTTTTCTTAAAATCGGGAACGAATTTTAATCTTAATTTCTTGTTTTTGAAGAAATTCCTTTCCATGGCCTCTATGCTAATTTTATTTTCGAACACGTTTATTTACATATTGTGGAATCCACAGGGATCCCGCACAATGTAAATAAACTTGAATTTTTGGGTTATTTTTTAGGCAGGGCCTAGTTGTACGAAGGGTGGATAGCGCTCCGGGATAGCGCTAACCGACGAATAAATCCTTAATCAGTATATAAGTTGATACTGTTATTCAATAATTTTATAGATAGGATTTGTCTGTCTGATAGCGCTATCCACCACTCATACAAATTGGCCCTGTAGTTTAGTAAAATAAAGTAAAAAATCCACTCAATATTTTGATTTAAGTTTTATTGTTTGTGCAGTTGGCAGAGCTGCAGAATTCTGGACGTGAGATGCTCTTGGTAACAAGTGGTGCTGTTGCCTTTGGAAAGCAGAAACTGCGACATGAAATTTTGTTATCCCAGAGTGTTAGACAGACGTTAAAACCACATGATCTCCTCAGGGTAAGTATCTCATCATCACCTTCATCCCTCAACTATATTTGTGGGCATTGATTTCATGACAGTTGTAAGTTAAGGTTATGAGTTAGTGATCAGAGTCCAGTAATATTTTTTTTAAATATTTATCTTTATGATATTTAATATCATAAATTTTTAA
The DNA here is from genome assembly GCF_029948245.1 of Actinia tenebrosa. Classification (NCBI taxonomy): domain Eukaryota; kingdom Metazoa; phylum Cnidaria; class Anthozoa; order Actiniaria; family Actiniidae; genus Actinia; species Actinia tenebrosa. The sequence continues at coordinate 11,007,797 of NW_028292572.1, forward strand.
TAGGCTGGATTACCATTCATTGAGCCGAGAGCATGTGCAGCAGTTGGTCAGGGAGGATTGCTTTCTTTATATGAAGCAATGTTCTCACAGTATGGTTTGACTTGTGGACAGGTATGATAATACTAGTATTATAAAAAATGAATAAATAAATAAAATAACTTTACCATTAAAAAACATGAAGCAAAGCAAGCTTATGAGCTTAGCATTTTCCAAGTGGCTGGCCAATGATTTATGGCTCATTTTAGACTTCTGTAAATAACTAGCTAGGCCAGTCCAATAGACCTCCTCCACTTGGGGTAATGTTTTCCCATTTCAGACCACGTGTCATTCCCTTGAGAATAAGATCCTTTGTTTGAGCTGTATTCATATTCATGTGTCTTCTCATGTGCAACTGAGCGCAAACCTTAATATAAACAAAGAAATGATACTTTAGGGAATGAAATGTGGCCTCGCTGAAATGGGAAAACATTACATCAGAGCCGAAGAGGTCTATTGCTTGTGGTTTTTTAGATATCCATCAAATTTACAGTAGCCAACTCGAGTAACTAATTATGATATTTTATTGAGTTTATACAGCTGTATCTACATACAGACAGAGTTAAAAGTTGACCTGCCACACAATCCATGAAGTTCCAGAAGCACAAAACTTTAAATCAATTTTTCAAGCTAAACACGTAACGTATTTTAGTAATTTCAATCCAATTCAAATAAAATTTCTTTATCGTTTGCTGAAATCAGATCCTTCTCACCAAGCCAGACATGAGAGATGCACAGTTAAGAGAAAATCTCAGATCAACAGTTGAAGAGTTGGTGTCAATGAACTGTATTCCAATAATCAATGAAAATGATGTTGTTGCTCTTCCGCCAGGAATGGATCAAGATCTTTCTGGGGTAAGCATTTCAGGATCACAATTAATTTAAAATTTCCATGCTTCAATAGACAATTTCTGAGATGCGCAAGTGCTTTCATAAATATCCCAAGCACAGACATTAAATTGAGGCATTTTCAGGTAGTGTGATATATAAGAAACCATTGAAAACCCTAGAGTTAAAGGTGATTTCTAAAACCCTTGGAGAAAACATTTTGTCTGAAGTATGTAATTTTTCAAAAAAGTTATTATCCAGCTCACCAACTAAAAGAAATTTCAAAATATTCCTTCCTTAACATATTTATTAAAGTTTTGTATGGCATTTTCCAGAGTGCACATAAAAATGCCTCATTTTTGAATCTGAACACACGATACTCTTGACAGCGCTTGCGCATCTCAAAAAAGTTCTACTAGCACTCTAACAAGCATTGAGGATGGCAACACCAAGAAGATGACACAAGCACATTATTAAAACAGTATTTCATGCATGCGTCTCTGTCCTTGGCGTGGCCATTCTCTCAAGGATGGCAATGGAAAGGACAAATGGAGGGAGGAAACTGAAGAACCTGGGGAAAAAACCTTGAATCAAGGCTAGGTATAGACCTACATTAATAATTTCTATCACATAAATCTCCTGCTCATTTAATGTAAGATCTAGCTTAGATCCCAGATCTAGAGGTGAAAGGCAAGTGCACCGCCTCTATGCCACCCTTCATTCTTGCCCATTAACAATACAATACAACACAATACAATACAACAGACTTTATTTTAAGAGGGTAGTGCTTAACAGTTTAGGAATTAAACTGATGCGCCTGTGGCCCTCTAAGAGTAAATAATAACAATCAAATAGTCTAATTACAAATCGTGGAAAGTGAGATAAATAAAAGAATAAATAAATAAAATAAATAAATAAATAGATTAATTTGAAATAGTGAAAATTTGATATCATTTTTCTGTTTAGGTAAATTATAATTAAAAAGGTTGTTTTTAAAAGTCTTAGTATTCTTTGTAACTTTCATGTCTCTTGGTAAAATGTTCCATTCTTTAATCGATCTTACAGCAAATACAGTTAATCAGTGTTATATAAGCAGTTAACTAGTTAATTGGTGTCTTCACAGCAGTGTCAGCTAGCAACAAATATAGCAAGTGTGTGGAACTGCTTGATATGTACAATATGCATGCATATTTTCATTCAGTTCAAACCTGTGTATGTTGACTTATGCACATCTTCATTTTTGCCTTCTTCCAACAGATGCAGACAGCACTGGTGAGTTTGATAATTTAGTCAATATTGCGTATTCAAATAGTAGCTTGTTGAAGGTCAGCCATGGCACAAGGCACAGTAATTTGCTTGCTTATGAGTTTAGTTTAGGGTGGTTTAGCAGTGCACTTGTATTTCACCTCTGGGGATTGAGTCCATTGTTCATCTCTGGACTCAAAGATTTTCCTCTGGGTTCTTTAACTTACTCCAAAAAAAACTGATGCTAGATTACAATTGGATCTTATGATAATATAAATAATAATGATAATGATGATGATAATAATAACACTAAATTGTTTTCTTATATAGTGCTTAAACTATCAAAATATTCTTTAAGCCCTTTAACATAACGTAAAAAGAAAAATCTAATATGTTAAAAACTACAAATATAGACAAAATCTACGTATGGAAACTATAACATGTAAATTCTATTTGAACATAATCGAATGTAAGTTAACCAAAAGCAAATATTAGAGTAACAAACTATTACCTTCAAACAATTGTTGCATTTGGGTCAGTTTCTATACATTCATTATATTGACCCAAATATTGCCTCGAAAAATGTCTCTACGTGTAGGACGTGACGATGAATGAAAGGTCATTTTTTTTCCATTCATTCCAAACTTTTTTAATCTTACTAAAAAATGCTAAAAACAACATGGAAAGGGTCTCAATATTTATACTTAAGGATATTAATAATAATTTATTTTCATTTAATAATATTTTATTTTATAATAATAACATAGATTCCTCTGGCCCTCCCTCTTCTAAAAATAGATATTTCTTGGCATATTATTAATAGCTTCTCCCCTACTCCCTGAAATGGGAAAACAATATCCCCGAGAGCCTCAGCTATATATACTTACCACATCATGCTTCACAGGTAATCAGCCTTAAAGACAATGACAGCCTTGCAGCACTCTTGGCTATTGAACTCAGAGCAGACTTACTTATACTCCTATCTGATGTTAATGGAATCTATACCGGCCCACCGGACCAGCCTGAATCAGAACTCATTCACACTTTTCATCCAGACAATTTCAAAAATGTGAAGTTTGGGTCTAAGTCCAGAGTGGGACGAGGAGGAATGGAGTCTAAAGTGAGGTCATCTGTATGGGCATTAGAAAGAGGAACATCTGTGGTTGTAGCCAATGGGACAGGAGAGGACTATCATGTGATTAGGGACATCATAAATGGTCGTAATGTCGGGACATTCTTTACTACTGCTGAACAAGTTGGACCATCAGTTGAAGAACAAGCAAATAAAGGTAATGAAAATTATGATAATGTTTTGTCATTAGCCATTCTTAGGTTGAGGAAAAGATTTGATCAAGTTGGGCTTGCAGTGCATTTTGGGACTGTATTAGGGGACATATTTCTAAGATGGCATCTATTACGTCCCTAAAACAATCCCAAAATGCACTGCAATGTCAACTCCACCCAGTTTTTTCTTCATCCTTGAAACGGCGAATAGACTGCAAGCAGTCACTGTATTTCACTTGGTGAATGTTTGGTGCCCTGTTTTGTGTTTGATTTGGTTGATCTTGCTGAGCGAGGATTGGTAGCTAGTCTAATATCTTCAGGGTAGGGGGGAGTATTTTCCTTTTCGTCCTTCACTTCTCACACCCCTCCCTGCCAAACAAGTTGTCTTTTCTTCTTAGGGAGCATTCATTTTTTAGGAGGGGGGAGGGTGGGCTGGAGGAATTCAGGGGGGCCATTAAATTTCTACTCAATCAAAAGGGGGAATGAAATATTTCATTCTACATAAAGGGGGTCGGTTCACTTTTTTATGCAGATAGAAGAAAGCGAGAGTGAGGGTCTAAGAATTGAGAGATTCCCCTGGCTCGCCTGTCTCCTAAAAAAGAAATGCTCCCTTAGTTATTCTTCTTCTCTTTAAGTCTTATGCATAGTTTTTTTCGTTTTGTAGCCCGAGAAGGAGGAAGGGCTCTACAATCACTGAACCCTGAACAGGTAAAAAGTAGCTACAGTAACTTTCATGTTACAGTTAAAATGGCCGTTAGTTTGTCAGTTAAACATAATCATGTCTGTGTACCTTAAAAGCCTGGATCAGATAGATCAGTGGTGCTTACATGACATTGGTTTTCTCATATCCTTTCAGCGCAGTCATATCATCCACAAGCTCGCAGATCTGTTATCAGAGCGAAGGACAGAGATTCTCGATGCAAATACCCTGGATCTAGAAGCAGCTCGCACACAGGGGGATTTATCATCACCCATGATGGCCCGCTTGTTATTAACACCCGCCAAACTGGAGTCTCTTGCCACAGGCCTCAGACAGATTGCCGATAACTCACACGAGAACATTGGGAGAGTCATAAGAAGAACCAAAGTCGCTGAAGGTCTGGAACTCAGACAAGAGACTGTCCCTATTGGTGTGTTGTTAGTCATATTTGAGTCACGACCTGACGCTTTACCTCAGGTAAGTGACACAAGATGCGCATTCTGTTACCATGGATACTCCACAAGATGAGCAGCGGATGTCAACTGCTACCTTAATTAGTAAAAAAAATCGTTTAAACGACCAATGGTAAAAAGAAAATGGGAACCACTAGACAAGCCACTCAAAAAAACCGTTGACATTAGTAATAATTAATAAGATATTTCAGGTAATACTATTTTATTGTTTTATATTATTTTGAGTTATAGTAACTTATTTTCCTTACAGGTGGCCGCATTAGCCATCAGCTCTGCCAATGGTCTACTCCTCAAAGGAGGTAAAGAGGCTTACCATAGCAACAAGTGTCTTCATGCTCTCGTACAAGAAGCACTGTCCCTGTATGTACCGCAAGAAACCATTAGTCTGGTAAGTTCAGGAACTCCTCAACTATAACCCCCACCCCAACCCTCCTTTCCCCGAATGATCAAGTTCTAGTTCCAGTTTGAGTTTCCAGCCAGAAACGTTGCGGTCGGAATCGTTTCTAGCCCTCATTTTTTTACGTGCTCGCGTGACCTCTACAACTTCCAGACGTCAGGGTTCTTGTCTTCCGTCAATCAAAATATTTCTTACTCACACTGTTGTAAATTTGATGAATGGAAGCCAAGACACGGGATAACGTGCCGTGCCTAGAGCTTTCTGTGTCGCGGGAAAATGAAAAGCGCTCATAACATCTTCATTTGATTTACACAGATAAGCACACGTGACCAAGTGGGCGATCTTCTCAAACTCGAAAACCAAATTGATCTGGTCATTCCTCGTGGATCATCAGAGATGATTCGTAGAATCCAGCAGGAAAGCAAAGGGATACCAGTACTCGGTCACTCTGATGGTATCTGTCACGTGTATCTTGACAAGGATGCAGACATTGAATCTGCTATAAATATAGGTATGTATTGATGTTCCTTTGCCTTGATAAAGTACAGTGTTTTCCCTTTCAGGCGTTTGTCATTACCTTGAGAATTATTTCTTTATTTAGTGCAACTTAACACAAGCGAAAAACTGTTTTATAATGGAAAATTACATCCCAAATTAAAAAGTCTGGGAAAAAATTCATCAGATTACACTCTTGAGGGTATCGTTTCCCCGTGACTGTCATATACCGTGTATTAACGATGTCTTGCGTGACGTTTTTAGTGGTGGATTCCAAGTGTGACTACCCAGCAGCCTGTAACGCAATGGAGACGCTTTTGGTCCATCGTTCTCTTTTGAAGTCTTCTGCTTTAGATAAAATCATTAATGCCCTAAGGGATAGAGGGGTAAGTATCTTTGGTATCGATTCTTTAGGGGCAGGGGGTGAGGGGAGAGTGTACATCACTACACATCCGAGGCAGATCTATCTGCATTAAAGGGTTGATTCTACTGGTGTAGGCTTACGAAATGCAAATGTAATTATTTTTTAAAGCCAAACATTAAGTTTAACATTTCTTGCTCCCTTTTTGTCCAGGTCAAAATCAACGCAGGCCCAAATCTAGTAAAAGCACTTCCGCTAGGCCCAGTCGCAGCCAAATCAATGCGCATGGAGTACAGTGCTCTAGAGTGTGGTGTTGAGGTCGTTGATGACGTCGAAGATGCCATACATCATATTCACACTTTTGGAAGCTCTCACACAGAAAGTATTGTCACTGACAATGGTACGTGTTTTTGTATTTGGAACATTTTATAAATCAATGTGACTGATTTCTTAAGCTTATAACTCTGATAATGTAGGAAGAAGCTCAGTATGACTCACTGTTATCTTTCATCCTACAGAGGAAACAGCAAACCGGTTTTTGAATGCTATTGACAGCGCATGCGTGTTTCATAACGCAAGTACACGTTTTGCCGACGGCTATCGCTTTGGTCTTGGTGAGTTTCAAAATGATAAATTCATGAAAATTTATTAATTTAATGAGATGTGTTTGTGCAATCTAACATGGCTTATCCAATCAAAATGCTGGGATAAACACCGTCATGGCGACACGTCATATTGGTATCGTTAAATTTTTCGCAGCCAAAAAATATTCTTACTTGTCATCTGATCACCATCATTGAGTTCCCATAAGCTTCAATCTTATTTTGGGGGTTCAACTACATGACTCAAAATCGCTCGAGATATAAACAACAATGAGACAGGCGCCATGTTGGTTGATCTAACAAGAGAAGCTAATGAGAAATGCTTTGTTATCGTCAACCAACATGGCGGCTATTAAGTAACATGCACCCCAATTGTTCTGTGTTTTTTTAAAGGCGCCGAAGTTGGCATTAGCACATCACGCATCCACGCCCGCGGTCCCGTGGGTGTTGAGGGACTTCTAACGACGAAATGGATCCTAAGAGGAACTGGACATACAGTCAGTGACTTCGCTGAAGGAGGACACTGTGCGTATATACACGAGACTCTACCATTGAAAGACGAACCAGTGCAAGAACATGATGATGACCAAGCGAACAGCAGTGACTCGGAATCAGATGTTGAAGAGCTTACCAAATAATATATTGATGTAAAGAAATTATTACTGACAAAGAAGGCGGTTTTCTATATGTTAGACTGAAATAAGACACGTAAAACATAGATAACGCTTTAGTACGTGTACGAATTTGCCATGTTCGGATGTCCCACTTATGCGAAAACCGCTCTTTTGTTGGCCCACAAGCTCTGGACATGACATGCCATTTTCTCTCTAAAATGTTAGGGAAGTCATTTAACGAGGTCTTTACACATCGTATCGTGCTGCAGAATGGTTAATAGGTCTTTGCTGCATCATTAGAGAATAAATGACCACTTATGATTTATATCTTTTGGGTCGAATTTAGTAGAAAATTGATAAATTTGTAATTCTTAAGGAAGCGACCGTTTCTTGAAGAATTTAGTCGTAGAGCTATCATTACTATAGTAAAATAAATCAGATGGGCATACAAAACGAATATAAAAACACCGTTGTTACAGGATTTATTTTCATAATTCTAAAGAGAAATCAAAGGCATCTTCAAAACCTGGCTCAAAATCTTCGCTCCAATTAAAGTAAAATGTAAAGGTACGAGAAATAACAGAAGTAAAACTTGAGTAAAGGACTTTGAAATGCTCAATAAACAAGCAAGGTCGAAATACCGTCAAAACCATTAATGACTCTTAACACTCACCTCTAATCTCCAATGAACGTCCTGTCCAATCTGCGTCCAAGCAATGAATGACAAATACGCGCTTCTGCCGCTTTTTTATAGAATATTTTCTGAGCCTGCGATTTTGTTGCCTACCATTTTGACATGCGCAAGAGATTTTCACACCTTTGCTTCAGACCGGCCATTTTGATTGGGGGATCTCTCTGACGTTATCGCTTACGTGTACCTTCAATAACATTAATCAAATGCTAAACGTTTTACCACCACACAGCAAAACTCACAATTTTTAACTCGAGCATAACAAAAACAATCAAAAATAAGCCCCATTTTGAATGAGATATGTTATATGTTGTCCTGGCTGGCCGAGCCATGTTGTTAGGCAATAACAAGGTAATGTTTTCACATGGAAAGAGATTTCATTTCCTAATCTCTGGCTGCCGTGAAACTCCACTAAGAAAAAAAAGAAACTAACGTAAAACCAGGTCGGTGTGTGGGAGAAGGACTGGTCAAAGGCTAAGGACAAAATCGAGACAATCAAATATACAGTCACTCTCTACCATGCTTTTATTAAGTACAAAAGTCGAATCGGAATCGGGACATCAATGTTTGGCTATTGAACTTGGGCCTTAATTAGAATTCACTGAGCGAGACCGGATGATTTTTTTTAAAGGATGAGCTTCAAAGCGCATTTTATTAGGAATTGCGTCGAGAGGCACCAGGCGTAAATTGTTATTTTTGTCGACAAAAACCAGCGATGTCGACTTGGCAGTTAGCTCGTAAAAGGTATACAAATAGATACAAAAGTATGCTCTTCTGGAGCCTACAAGCATGTGACCTACTAAGAATAAGAATAGATTTTGCACGTTGTGAAACGGTACAGCACAGCACACGACACAGGCACGGTACGGCCGAACAAATCACAGCAGGCGAGACCACTGCTCAGCCAATGAGAATCCTCGTACAAAGCACTCACGGCACGGTGCTTCTGATCTGTGTCACCAGTTTCACAATCATACGTTTAATCGCTATCTATTCATCATTCTCATCGTACCCAGCTCTCTCGCCTTTATAATGGTGGAGTGAAGCTGAGAGGACTGCGTACGAGGTTGCCATTAAAACAATCCGCTGCGTAGCATTTTCGATCATTTTTTAACGACTTGAGATTTTCCGAATCAATTTAAAAGTTAAATAATAATATTCAAAACAAGCTAAGAAAGTAGAAAATATGAAGATAATAAAAGTCAAAATATTAAATTCAATAAAATTTCCTTCAATATAGAGATAAAAATAAAAATAAAAAACTGATCAAAAAATAAAATTTAAAAAATTAAAAAATAAGATTTAACAAGATTTATTAAATATAGAATATAAATATTGGTTATCAACGCGGCCATCTTGGAGGTATTTAACAAAAGATTAATCATTGTCAATACGACCAAAATAACAACCACGTATTTCTTTTCTTATTCAAAACTTTGAAATAATACATAAATGAATTCTTCGCAGGAATTTTCAATGGAATTGAATTTCTTGAAAGTTCAAATTTTCAATACTAGCTTTGTCCGGCAATTTGAATTGCGCACGCGCCATTCGAAATTCCTGCCAAAATTCTATTAAATTTTATAAATTATTATTAATATTATCCAAATCGTATACAAAGAAAATTAAAGAAAATTCTGTCTCTTGGTCATAAGACACTTGTTTGTAGAATCCAGGGAGTCGAAAATAGTTTCGTATCTAATATATACCTTAAAATTTCTAGTCTAAAAATAGGCATAGCACATGACCGCATTATTTCAAGCCGCTGGCCCCAGTTACCCCCTTTTGTGATCGTAATGAACCCAGTATATTATAAAGAAGAGGCCATACGTGATGGGAAAGATAAACCTTGAGACGTAGTCGATCCAGTGGGACTTAGGTTTTGATGGTTTCTTCTTGGGAGAGTCTTTCGGGCCAATGTCAACCATGGCGTCCATTTCATGGTTCTAGTAAAGCGACCACAAGTGTTAGTGTTTTGGATTGAAATAGATTAGACTCACTCTCTGTAACACCACGGCAAAGAGGTTGAGTCAGTGAACGCGTCAATAAAGGTGTTACATGACATTACATAGGCACGTGCCCTTGAATACCCTGAACACACGACAATGCCTTGGAAAAGCTTTGAATGATGTCAACTTGAACCGCACCTTATTTTGGTGCGGCGACGAAAGAGAGAAGTGCAATTTTGAAGGCACGCCGTAATCTCATTCCCAGAGCCCTTATTTCTTATTGCGCATGCTCGACGAAATAGTTTAGCGAGCATGCGCAGTAAGAAATAATGGCTCTAGGAAAGAGATTCGACACGCTGAGGTCGCGCCTTGACACCCTGTCTGTGAGGGATCGACAAGAAACGCTAAGTGAGCTGTAGGCTTATTATGAGTAACTCGTCCTGCGCTTTGGTAAAAATATGAGAAAGGTCTTCGCACTTTGCACGTCTTCGTGAAAGCCAAAACGACGTGTAGTTCGTGGGATACGTGTACGATACAGTATCCAGTCGTGTTCATACTAACCTTCGTGTTATTACGCTTTGATCCAAAGATATTCAAAAACGAGAAACTTTCGGTGAAGGTGGAATTGGTGTTGAGAACCAGGATATACTCAATGAGAGCAGTGAAGATGAAACCGAAGGAGATGAGCATGAAATGGTCGACAGCCTTCATGTAGCTGACCTAGGGAATATTAATCATGATATTAGAAGAATATTAGAAAAACTAATACATGATCAATACAGGACAAGCTAACAAAGTATATGAGAAGTTAGACAGATAGACAGACAAGCAAACGTCAATCAATCATTTTTTTTAATAAATCCTTGGCTTGTCTTTTGTGACTCAGTTAGTGGCGAAATAGCAAGACCTCAGAGAGCCACGCCTTGTCCGGATGATACAAAAAAAAAACTATCACTGATAAATACCTTGGGCATATTATTGTTAACAGAGCTTGATAACAGTATGGTAGTCAGTATAGTAGTGATAGACAAGGCTGTTCTGGCAGGAACAGCAGCTGGAGATATGTAAAACGTAGTCCAAGACAGAAGAACAAGAATCACTTCTGGCACGTAAATAGACGAGATGTAGAAATCCAAGCGTCTTTTGAATTGAAAAGTGGCTTTGAGACTCGCGAAAGATCCTGAGGAAAAATTCACATAATAGAGCTATAGAGGCTTTGCACCATCACGTGATGGCAGCCATGACAGGAGGCATAACAATAGAGTCTTTTCCCCTGGGAAACTGAATTCTTTCTCATGTAAATCAGATTAGACCAGATTCAATCGTTCCTGCCCCCTGTCATGGCTGCCATCACGTGATGGTGCAAAGCCTCTATTCATCCTAGATTTAATATTTCCCATGTCAGTCCACGTGTCAATCTCTTGAGAATAAGATTCTTTTCCTTAGTCGTATCCATATTCATGTGCCTTCTCACGCACAGCCTTTAAACAAAGAAATAATACTCAAGGGAATAAAACACGTGGTCTGAAATGGGTCTATCGTGGGGCTTTTGTGTCAGCCATTTTGGAAACTGATCAACCAAGCCTTTACACGCCGGCCTGGTTACTTTTCAAAATGGCATCAGAAATCGAAGTGTCTTTTGAATTGAGAAGTGGCTTCGAGGCTTGCGAAATAAAGATTTTGAGGGGAAATTAGCCATTTTGGAAAATGAGCAACCATGCTTTTAGCCTTAACACGCAGGCCTGGTTACTTTTCAAAATGGCGGAATCCAAACAAGAATGTGAGATACTTACCTTTGCTGTTTTTCGAATTTTTGGTCTTTGTCGTTATTCCCAGAAGATCAAACTGCGCCATTTCTTTAGAGACGATCTCGATTCCCTGTGAGTCTCCTCCTTTCCATTTGTAATCCACGTCAGCAACTGTATGCGCATCTATCAAACATAGCAGAAATGAAAGGATTACTTTATCGATGACATCATATGGTGTGACGTAACAAGTCAGTCACATGACGATTTATGTGGAAGGTCAGACGTCATAGAGCAGGTTACATGGTTACGAGATAGGTCGCAGGCAGTCCAATCTCCGTTTATGTGGGAATCAATAAAAGTCTAAAATTTAGAAAACGTTTATAGACTTCTGTTAGCGTTAAGCTAGAAACAGATAGTACTTTGACTCAAAAATATATATCAGAAACAGAGATTGGGTTGCCTGTGGAGAGAATACAACCAATCACGTGATATGTCATATGACAAACCGCTGGCCAGACAATGGGTCATTCATTTCTACTTTACTTACAGCTCTCTATTCTTAGTGGACAGAATTGTGTATCCATCGGATAGAGACGCAGGTCCATGTCACACTGTAGCGTTAGTGTTATCCTTTAACAAAAAGATTTTTAAAATATTTTTACAGGCACAAAACAGCGTCACAACATGTTTATTAAGTGTAGACTTTTCAAGATTGCGCAAGAGACGATAATAATTCTCTTCACGGTAACGGTACACGAATAACGACGTTTTTTCGTTAAAACAATTACAGCGAGCGCAACTCATTTTTAAGAATGTAACAAAGCTTGAAGACTGCGCCGACATACACTTTTTAAAAATACGTTACAATCGCTTGAATAAACGAAAATGATTTCATTGATTAAAACATATTGTATTGGAAAACATTTTGGGATATCATGGCAGCTATAAGTACAAAACCAGAAAACATGTCTTGCTTTCTTTTGTGAAACAAACTCTTTCTATAAACAAAATTCATTATTTCTCGTATGCAGCACGATTTTCATGAAAACCATTCCTTAACGAGGTCGTAGCAACCACTTAAAAAAGGTGGTCCTGTTTTATTATTTAATCGTGTAATCAATATTTTTACGAGGGGTGAAAATGGTTCTGAAGGTAAAAAGTGGTACGGTTGAAACTGAAACAACCATACTGGTGTGGCTACAGCCCTGCTTAATGAGCACGTAATGCGAGATATTTTTTAGATTCTTCCTTACCTCGCACTAAAGTAAATCTTGCCACTTGGATGAATCATGACTCTCATGTTCTCTCTGGTCACTCTATGGTAGTTTGCATTCTTCACATTCCAGAAATAAGTATCCGGTGTCCAGAACATCTCTGTTGGATCTGCTGCCATAGTGAAGGGTTTTGTGAAGTTATTAGCAAATCTACGATCGTACCACCACTGACGGAAGAAGATATCCATCGTATATTCCTATAATTATAAATAAATAAATATATATATATATATATATACCTTAATAAATAATAGATCGCGTTAAAGTTCAGACTAGGCTAGGCTAGGCTTTAGGAGTATGGTACTTCATGTGTTGTTCAAACTGGTGGATCACCAAGTACATTTATTGGTAGGAATAAAATAATGTACCATAAACGACGTTCCTACCTTCTGGAAAGTATTTGGGAACTTTTGGTAGTAATTAATGCTATTATTCAGTTCACTACTCAACAAAGTGATAATCGAATCTACAGCACTATACTACTGATATTTTTGAGGATTACTGCATTATCTCGAACGTAGCTTATTGACACTATACCATTTTTGCTTCTTTGATTTCCCCAAAGGATATGACCTTGAATTCAACTTCTACCAAAACTCTTTCCCCTGTAAATTTAACCAGAGAATTTAAAATCTAAATACAGCTACCAAAAATGGTTGTTGCATGTTGCATGCTGCATGCTGCATGTTGCATGTTGCATGTTGCATGTTGCATGTTGCATGCTGCATGTTGCATGCTGCATGCTGCATGCTGCATGTTGCATGTTGCATGTTGCATGTTGCATGTTGCATGTTGCATGTTGCGTGTTGCGTGTTGCGTGTTGCGTGTTTGCGTGTTGCGTGTTGCGTGTTGCGTGTTGCGTGTTGCGTGTTGCGTGTTGCGTGTTGCATGTTGCATGTTGCATGCCAAGCCCGAACTGCACTATGGGCGATGTGAACCAAACATTCAACAACTTTTTTGAAACAGAGCAAAACCACATGATAGAGGGAGTTTCACGACAATGAAATGTTTTTGAATGACAGAGGATTTTCAATCAGTAAAGCTAACAGTACATTCTTACCTCCAGCATCAGGCCTGACATTTCTGCTATTGTTCTTAATTACTTGGTTTATAAAATCGGATATTTTTTTGGATTCTTCCATGGACTTTCTCATTTCCTCTGTAATCCTGGCGAAATAAATTCAGCAATACTTTCAGAATAAGAGTCTCATCCATATACATGTATCTCTACAAGAATTTTTAAAGGAAAACATAATACTCAAGAGAATGGCAGTGATGGCATGAATTGGGAAAACAGTGACAACCTCTATTTTGTCCTAATTTCATCGATTCTTTACCGGGCTGTTTCAGTTCGAATGACTCAATCAGAGAGGTCGGTGGCTTCAAAGGTTCGGTCGCTTTAACCAGATTGTAAATTGACGAGACTGATCGGTCTTTTTAAATAGATGGTTTGGACGAGTACGGTAGGTGGTCGTTAAGGAGTGAGACCTGCCAGCCTTGATTTGGTAACCATTGGAGTGGCATGTGACGTCATAGCCGCCATGTTGGTTGACTTGAGCAAAATATTTGGTATTGGTTTCTTTTGTAATGTCAACCAACATTGGCGGCCACGTCTTTTGTCCTTGTGCATGTGACGTCATAGCCGCCATGTTGGTTGACTGGAACAAAAGATTTGGTCTCGGTTTCTTTTATGTCAACCAGCTTGGCGGCTATATGTTTATTGTCATTTTGGTTGATTGAACAAACGGTTTCGTCTTGGCTTCTTTCAGTGTTATTTCATCCAACATGGCGGCTACGGTGTGTTTTATTTTCAAGGGAAGGCAAGCACACCACCTATGCAAAGCCACTCAGTCATGTCCATACGCATTATATATTGGAATCTACTTACACATCTTCGCCAGCTCTTGTCTGCTTGAGTGACAATAAGAAGCACACAACGACAAGAAGAAGAAAATAGTGCCGTTGAAATAAACTGCAATACCTGGTGAAAAGAAAAATTATACAACAGCTCAAATGTCTTAACTTATTGTATTTAATAGTAACACTGATTCTTACGACCAATTATAAGTACAACTAGGAAATCATTTTTAGAATAAATTCCTGCGTGTTTCTGTAAGTTTTGGTGAATCGTCCTTTTGGTAAAACTCTAAAGGCAGTTTAATCGAAATACAGTAAATTAAAATCCATCACGTGATGGCAGCCATGACAGGAGGCACAAAAATAGGGTAACTTTCCTCTGGGAAACTGAATTATTTCTCATGTAGATCAGATTAGACTGTATTCAATTGTTCCTGCCTCCTGTCATGGCTGCCATCACGTGAGGGTGCAAAGCCTTTATTGGTTTATTTGATGGGGCCAGTTCATATTTATTTATCTTCTCAAGCGCTTCCGTGTAAAAAAAGACTGATAATACTCAAGGGAGTGTGGTATTTCAAAGTGGCAAAATTGATATTTCATTCAGTTTTACGGTATCTTTGCACAACATCGTGAAGAACTACGTAAAACAAAGACAATTACAAACCACAGGGTACCCAACTCACCCGGGCGAAGCCATATTAAAGCAAACTGCCAGATACAGCTTCAAAGGCGGGCTTTCTCTGGATACTTGGCGATCTTCAAAGTTAAAAATAAAATAAAAGTTAATAAATAATTCAAGTTTTACATTTAAGATGTTTTTGTTTTTTTCAAAAGAAAATTCACAACCCCCGGATGAATGACGTCACTATCAAAATAACACCTTTGATATACCTAGTGCGAAAACATATAAGTGAAACGACCTATCACAACAAAAGAAAGTAAATAATTTCTCATTTTTCTTCACTGAATGGTTGGAAATTACAAATCACTGCAGGTGTAAAGCAGATTACAATGATTTACCCTTTATTTTTGTGGTTTTTGTTCAATTATTTTCGTTGATCAGAATAACAGCCAGAGAGCTATTGAAAAGTTTGATAACATTATTGTACAGTATTATCAAGCTAAATGAGTTTCCTTTCCTAACTGCAGTCCAGACAAATTCATTTTAAATTTCCCCCACAGGGCGTTGAGACAAAGCTTGTATTCGATAAGCGAACATTGCCTCTGGCCTTAAAGAAAAACCACTATTTTAGTCATACACCATCGGCGATACGTCTCATTTCATAAAATTACCATTCTAAAGCTTTAATTTGAATAAAAACTTGACTGAGAATTTTTAGGTTTTGTCGTGTTGACTATATCTGAATACACATATTAAAAAAAAGTATTTTTTTTTTTTTTCGCGTGTTGATTTATCGAAAATTAAAAACGAAAAATAAAAAAGAAAGAAAAATAAAACACTGATTCAAGAATGGAGTGATTTTGAATTACATTCAATTTGTTTCAAAAGCGAAAAAGTGTATAATATTCCATAATTTAGGTGTTTTTCAACAGCACCTTTTAAAGATCTGTAAAAATAAATGTATTTGTTCAAGTCGGAGAATTAATTTTTTACTCGGAGTATTGTTCAGATTGTCAAACTCGAAGTATGGAAGTACCGGCCGATATAGCACGATTTGAAAGCTTACCGTTTGGACGTCCATTTTATATTGTACATTTTGTACACTAAGCAAATTCGACACCGTTTCTTTCTTCTTCTTCTTCTTCTTCCTTTTTTTTTTTTTTTTTTTTTTTTTTTTTTTTTTTACTTTCCCTTTTGTCTTCTTCTCTTTTCTTTTCTTTTCTCGGTTTCTTTTCTTTCTCTGTATTTGTTTTAAGATGATCCTGATTTAACCCACGTTCAACGACAAATCTTTTCCATGATCTGATACCTTGATCACGTGACGCATTTTTCGGAATACTTAGCAATCTGACTCAAAGTTAAATCATTTAGTATAAAAAAACGCGCTCTCATAATTTTTATCTCACAAAGATAAGCTTTTAAAAGGACGATGATAATTCTTAAATACGAATGCGCCTTTCTTATCGAAAAAAAATATAAAATTTTACTTCCAAATACTGATAAAAAAGTTTCGCAGATCGAGAAGGGCTAAAATGAAATAATATTGTCATCGATTCCAGTGTTGAAATATCTCGACTCTGAAGTTGGTTTTCAAAACAAAATTCGTAAAGAAAACAAGTTTGGCATCTTTATTTCCTTTTTATTTATGAAACTTAATAAATTCTCTTATCTTAGTTGTCGGTGGACTTTGAAATTTGATTCGGAAATTTGCAGTGATTTATAATTTAAAATCACTGCAACGCTGAATTGGATACACAATAGTAAACAAAATGGTTCATGGCGTTATTCATTCCCGTGTTGCAGTTTGGATTCAGACAGGAATTAATTGGCTTTTATCGAATATTTTCATCTTTAGAGCGACGCTGTAGATGAGATAACGGATCCAACGTTCTAAAAAGCTTTGATGACTGGAAAGTGAATATGTAAATGAGCAGGATGCCCCTGTTAGAAGCTTAAGGAAATATCTGTTTTGAAATATCGGTATTTTGGCGGCGTTCAGTCTCTTCTATTACAGTACGCGGTTTGCAAAACCGTCGCTAAACAGGCCCGGACTGTTGTGATGAAATTCCAAACGGAACCTAAGGTAAACTCAAAACTGATTACCTTCAAGACAAAATAAGTATATAGACGGTAGTTCTGTGAATTTCTTTAGCCTAAATATAATTAGCCATGACTTTGTTCTTAACATTAGTTTTCTGTAATAAAAATAAAGTTTACATTTACGGTGTTTATAGTATCATTTAGAATGAAACCAAGTGGGATAAAAGTTTGTTAAATTTGGGGATGTTTTCTTTACTTTTTCCTCGTCCATGGAACGCCTTTCGAACATTTACGACAAGCTTGTACCGGCTTCTATTTGAAATATCGGCAGCAAACTCAAATAAATAAGAAAAATAAAAAGATGCGGTATGAAAAACCGGCTTTGCCCTTGAGGACGTAACCGTTGTGCAAGAATAGAAAAAAGAAACATAAAAATAAAGTGTTGAATTTCATTTCACGTACCTTTGAAGTTCGTGATGCCTGGGAGGTATTTATGTCTGTGTTGAATGTGATGGAATCCTATTTATTGCATTGTATATGGTTGGGAATGAATTTAACGCACCGCAGGGAAGCTAATTTACAATCAACCTTTAATATAGTTTGGCCGAAAGCACCTGCAAAGATCTGCACGGATTTAACTGGCTCTTCTGAGACACTCACACTCATTTACAAACTGCAAAATAATTTTGACTTCAGTCACTTAATTTAATTTATCCGTGGAAAATAATCCAAGAGAAAATAATAAGATAAATAAAAAAGATACATCCTCCTAGTAGTAAGACAACTAATACTACACCAGAAAAAATACTTTACTAATTAATTTTGTGAGATAATTTTATTTATATATGGTTTTGGTTGCTAGGATCTTGAAGATAAAACTAGTGAGCTTTGCGGATTAGAATTTACATCACGATCGATCAAATAATTCTCGACAATTCTATCTTAATAATGATCAAGAGTTCTCACGATTTGACAGGTTGTAAACATGGTGTAAAGAGGTATTTACAAAGTGTTTTAGAACCATTAATGATTTAAGTATGTTCCACGTACTTAAGAATCTTTTATCTTTTTGAAGTGTTTGTACAATTGTTTAAAAAAAACACAAGAAACAAGGCGGGGCAAATCACGCTAGGTTTTCTTCCAATATGTCGCAATGACGAAGTTTACAAAATACAATGATTTTTGGAACTGTTTTTCTTGTCAAAAGATAGCAAATTTCAGAGGTGCCAAATATTATACTGACGTTGCCAAACCATAACCACAGCTAGATGATCATTTTTAATTCATAAACCAAAACTTTGCTTTATATTTACAGGTCAATATTAGTTTTGAACGTGTACGATAAGTATTTTGAACTACAAAAGCAAATAATTCTTTCTAACTTTTTCGAGTTAAATTGTACTAAATGTCATTACTTTTTAGGGGAAACTCCAAGTATTTTGGCAATTAAATATAAATTTATTTTAAATGAATATTCTCTTAGCACAGTTATAACAAAAGATGGTAGTGTAGCGAAGTAAATGCTTCCGAGTAAAGAGCTGCAAAGACCAACACTCACTGACAGTAAAGCATAAAAGTTAAGTCATGTATAGTTGAAATCATTAATTTAAATTGGCAACAACAAACTTGATTTTTGTAACCAAAAGCTTTATCAAAACAATTCGTTCATAAGCATAAAAATACTTAGAGATATTAAATTAGATGAAAAGTAATTAGTTCAATTCACCTGAACAACCTGTTCTACTACAATAAACAAGTTCAGTAAAACGCATTCATTTCGATAGATAAACATCTGAACGAACGGCGAAAATTTTGCTGCGATATTGCAGAAATTGCTTCAATTCTTGACTCAGTCAGTTCTAAGTTTTTAAGAAGTATTTCATTACTAAAAAGAACGGCATTTCTATATATATATATATATATATATTTTTTTTTTTTTTTTTTTTTTTGCGACATTAAAATTAATTTTTTTCGTGATTTATTCCCGGAACAGGCAATTTCCCGCGCCAGATTTTGCTTCTAGTATTTTTGAATTCGAAGTTTTGGATAATAGCATTTATTGAAACTGTTTTATCTTTTGTTTTTATCTCTGTTTTTTATTTCATAAATTATTAATTTTGGCGTGTTGCCGGGTGTTAATGTTTGGTTGTTGAAACTACAACCACACTTTCTTGGTCCGATTGTTTGTTGTTTTTTTTTTCACTGAGTACGACGATTCTATTTTCGCGCCAAAAAATTATCACCTTTGACCCCGATGGTCAATTGAACCAATCACTCAACAGGCGGCCGCGCGTATGTCACTACTCGTGTACACATATGCGCAGCAGGCAGTTCAAAACAGATACAAATGCTATCAAAATGCATAAAGATCAGTCTTGTTTTAAGGTAGAAACAGATTCCATGAAAGGTCTTACATTGTGGTAAAACAGGTACATGTTACCTGCAGAAACGAATCCCTTAGGAACGATCACACAGGACCCCCATTTCTTACGAGGTATCATTGCGTTTTTTCATTTAAATTTCTACTTTGGGGGTATTATACTCTTGGTGCGATACTCCTCCTAGTCTTCATTCAAGGTATAATATTTGGTCAAATAAGGAGATGAAACTATTGTGCGGTTGTATCACCAAACGAGAGGTACGTCAATACAGATGTTTCTAGAACTGAAATGCTGAGCAGTTAGTTTAGCATCAAACTGTTGTCTTTTCAAACTGTTATATCTATTTTCGCACTATTCAGTTTAGCTAGTTATCTCTTCTATCTATTTTTATGACAATTAACATTGAACATAAAGCACCTTTAGTATCTACCTTCAGTTTCTTGGTGTTGCAGGATGTATTGTATTCTTGGTCAGGTTTCTTGGTGTTGCAGGATGTATTGTATTCTTGGTCAGGTTTCTTGGTGTTGCAGGATGTATTGTATTCTTGGTCAGGTTTCTTGGTGTTACAGGATGTATTGTATTCTTGGTCAGGTTTCTTGGTGTTGCAGGATGTAATGTATTCCTAGCTAGGCTAGCTTGTTGCTGCAGGATGTATTGTATTTTTGATTTCATGTATTGTATTCTTGGTTCTCTAATGTGCGTGTGACCGCATACTCAACCGCGTTATCTCCGCCTTACTATTCCTAAACTGCAATATAGCCGACGCATTAGAAAACAAGGATCCTTACGAACAAATAAAAACTGTAAAACCTTAACCGAAATCAGAAAAACAAACTCTTTCAAACATGAAACTCTTAGTCTTTAACAGAACCATCAAAATAGCAAATATTTAAAAGAAATAAAGCAGAAAATGTAACGGCTTATTAAAAACACGAATAAAACTGACGGTAGCTTGAATGTCTTCAAAGGAATCTTTCTTTACGTTCTTTTCCACACCTTTTTTTTTTTTTTTTTCTTTTTCTAAATTCATGATTGCTATTGGATCTTTTTTAAGACAAGCTTTATTTACTGGTTAATCGACTTGCATATTTTCTAAAAATATCTAATTACAGAAATTAGATCATCCGGCTCCCACGCGTAAATCAGACGGTACCTCAATCATTTCAAAAAATGCTACAAACCACAGTTTAAGACACCAATTAACTTGAATCTTCATTCTATTTAAAACTGAGTATTTATCACCTCTTTCCTAATATGACAGCTTTTTCATTGACTTAGTTACTAATATATGCCTGATTAATATTTTAATTGCCTAATAATTTCTTCTTTTTTCCAATGACATGTACCGCCTCTTATAGAAAATGGAATAGCGTCATTATATGATCCAAACTTTACAGTGAAACCACTTGCTGCGCTCGTGGTTCCACTTGAGTTTCGATAAGAATACAGACCATAGAAAAGGAACCTCGATTTGCTCACTAATCTAGAGGTTAGTGGCAAGTAAAGGTTTCAGTAAAGGTTTTGTGGCATGTTGCTTACTCTGTGTTAATGTATTATATCCACAAATACGCAGAAAAATTTATACCCGTAAAACGTGCAGACAAAGTTTAGGAAAGTTTCATATTATTGCGATCTTTTGGTGATGGGATTCACATCTCCCATAATGCATTTCGGGCATAGTCTGCGAATATCCAGCATGCCGAAACCTTCGCAAAACCTTCACCAACCTTTTTTGAAATAGCTGTATATGACACCTCATTTGAGAACGAAGTGAAATGGCGAATTGTGTCATAATTTCGGATTTCAGATCTCCAACCGACAACGGTTTTTGAAATAGGTGTTAATCATTCTCGTATTATTTAATTGTAAAAAAATATGCAAAATGAATTTGAGTTGAGTGAAATCAACAGGAGGTCCAGGGAGCAAAACCATCTTTTATCAAAGTGGAGTTGGCACACTGTAGGGGAGAGCAATTAACGGCAGACCACATCATGTGAAAACACCGTTATTTTCGATGAATGGAAAACAATTAAATGCTGTTATATGGTTTCTGTTCATTTCTTGATGGTTCGAAAGTTCGAGGGGAAAATCGTTTGATGGTCAGCAAACACAGCCAGTGGTCGTTCTTCGGTCAAAGTGTTTATCAGCCGAAATAAACATTTATTTATTGTCTTAGTTCAATCAGTTTTAATTTTTTTGAATTTCTAACAGTACGATCGATGATGAAGACGTTTGGTCAGAAGACAGTTTGTTAATGTCATTGTTGTACTTTTCTTCTTTTTTCCTTCTTTCCTATCCTCTCTCTATCTTTCTTCTTATTCTTTGTTTAACTTACCACCATTCTTGCTTGGGGTGCATGCTACGTCATAGCCGCCATGTTGGTTGCAACAACAAAGCATTTCCCATCAGCTTCTCTTGTTAGATCAACCAACATGGCGGCTGTTTCATTGTTATTGGTATCTCAAGGGATTTGGAGTCATGTGGTTGCACTACAAGCCAATATCGTTATCTACCACTCCCCTAGTCCAAAAAAAGAACTTCGTAAAATTTAGAGTAAATGGACATATACCTTAATTCTTTATTCTCTGTTCCTATGGGAAAGGAAATCTTTTCCCGACTCATTCTTTTTCGCTGTAGCATTTCGTTTTCCATTGAAACCTCGCTTTCAGATTGTTTTCTTAACAGTATAGCAGTCATGTGACGCAACTACCGAGAGCATCGATTGTTAGATTTGCACGCCGACAGGATATTGATCCTGACATACAGGCCGACAATAGTACGTATGATCATGGCATCGACCAACGAAAAGATATTGATCGTGGCATAGGCCTAGCTCTCCGAGACTCCGAGAGGATAGATGGCCTTTCATATCAGTTATGGAGTCAAACATAAAAATGATCTGTTGTTGAGCTTATCATTCTAAGGAAGTAAAACTAGAGGCTACAAATATCATTTTTAAATCATAATTTCTTTTCCAAAAACATTTTCCCCTCATCAATTTTATTCTTAGACTGAAAGAATATCGTAAAATGTATTTAGCAGAAGACGACCTTGTACATGAATTACTAATAAAAACGTGTCCATAAAATACTAGGAATAAAAGGTTACTTCTAATTCAATGTTGGTCGTACATTACTTACCGAATTCCAGACATATTCATTCATCTATTTGACCAGGCTCCCTGCGGACAGCCATTAACAACCAACCGTGCAGACAGTAGTCATAAACCAATGACGATTTTTTAAAAGGAAAATCAAACAAAAAATGTACAATGAATAAACGGTGGTTAATTGAGAATCAGGGATGGTTCATTTGGAGACTTGTTCAATGGTCGGCGAAATCATTTGTAAATGTAACATTGTATCAGTGAAGGATGCGCGACCGGTCCGTTTATCCTGTTCTGTGCACACAAAGGATCAACTGTAATGGAAAGATAATTTGGTATGTTTTTTTAATTTGTAGTGGATTTTTTCAGAGCTTTTCAGCCACATGTAATATTTCCTGAGCCAATAAAAAGCGTTTCTCGTTGAATTATTTATTCTTTTGGCTTTAAACTGCTTGCAGAAACATCTATTATATTTTGCTAGAAATCTCACAATAACTACGGTGTAATTAAAAGAAAAAAGCTATTGAGTTCGGCTACACGAAATGTAAAACTATTCAGCAAAAGGCTGGCCCCACGCTGGCTTTAAACAGGCAAGTGACGTCATAGTTAATATCAACTCCAACAAAAAATATGTAATTATCGAGACACCGTGGAACTGACTTACTCAAAATGTCGGATTTTATCATTTAGGGAGAAAAACAAAATTATAAATCTGATTGTGTGTATGTTGAAGCTGTTAATGTTTTGTCGAACTTATGGCGGACGCGGAGTGATCCTGGAATCTAGAAACAGATATTTCTTCTGATTGTTTGTAAAACAAAGACATGACTTCGAAAAAGTGTAGAATAAACTAGAACGTCGGAAATGAGGACATGTGGACTTACAAGGTTGTGGCAATGGCTGAGAAATCAAATCGGCATCTTCAGGTCACTTGCGTGACCAGGCTTACGTGACCAGGGCATGTGGAATGCGCCTGAAGTCTGAAAATAAAGATTTCTTCTGATTGGTTGGAAAAGATGACAGATATATCTGGAGACTTACGGCACGCACGTGGAGTGGGGATCTTTTTCTAATATTTCTTTTTCTCGTAATAAAATAACACTAAAGCCGAGTCCCGCATTTCCAGAAGCGCCTGATCCTTGTTTGGTTGCATACACCATCACATTCCAGAACAAGCTATATTTAAAAAAGCCATTAGTCGATTAATCGTGTTGTGTTGATAACCAATGTCCCAATGTCCCAATGTCCCGTGACTGGCTCCATGTTGGAAGATATAAAACATGAAAAAAGACATGGCTGCCATGTTGGAAGATATAATAAAAAAGCATTAAGCATGGTAACTATGTTGGATGATATTACAGAGACATGGCCGCCATGTTGGATGATAGGATAAAAAAAGCATGGTCACTATGTTGGTAGATATTACAGAAGACATGGCCGCCATGTTGGATGATATAACGAAAAAACAAGGTCACCATGTTGGATGATATTACAGAAGACATGGCCGCCATGTTGGATGATATAACGAAAAAACAAGGTCATCATGTTGGATGATATTACACTGAGAAGACATGGCCGCCATCTTGAATTATATAACAAAATTAAATATGGCCGCCATAAATATTATTATGAAGTTCAATCAACATGGAGGCTCGTAACACCATGTTTTGACAATTTAACATTTATTCTTCAATCTATCTTTTTTTTTACAGCTTTAGAGCTAGTCTTATTGTGAAATGTCGATTCAAAAATCGATGGTATGGACTGTCTCAATAGTTGTCTTCTATGGCAGCTACACCAGACTACTAGCGGTAACATTTGGACGAGGTTCTGACTTGGACTGGGTCGAGCGTATGTGTATTCTATAGAAGGCTTTAATAGCATGCTCAGTTTTTCTTTTTCCAATATTAAAGCGCATGTACACCTACTTGCAAGAACGTCATACTAAAATAAAACAGTGATTTAGTGTGATAGGAATTATATTAAAAAACAAAAGAAGATCACTGAAGCTGAACTTTTTCTTTTGTCTTTTAATGTATTCCTTTCTCACTAAATTACTAATGTTCTAATATCGTATGACAACGTTCTTGCAAGTAGGTGTATATAGAAATTTACTACAAATGTTATAAAATGATGCCTAAATCAAATATTGGGAAATATACAGTTTGTTAACGGTACTGATTGTGAATCTTAAATTATATTAATGGCTTCCGTATTCAAGCAATGTGATTGGTCGTTATCAGTGTGACATGCGCAGTATTGTGACTCTAATGGCTAACGCATTCGAGCAATGTGATTGGATAGTGTCAGATTTCCTTGTTTTTGATTGGTTCAAAAGAAAGGAATCAATTATTCTTTTATTAGGGTTTTTCGAAAAAATATGATTTATTATGCATATTTTACTTTTCGAGTCAAAAATTATTAAAAAATGCAAAAGCATTTATCTTAGGAGGATGATGATCTCATCCCAACCTAAAAAAAGGGCGCGTAACTTGGAAGCACAAGCTAAGTATATAACCTATAAAGCATCATATACGTACGAATAATATAGCCAGTATCCTAACAAAAAGAGTGCGTAAGCTAAAGGGAAGCACACTCTTGCCAATTTATCGACTTGATGATGGCTACCGTCTCTTTTGTATTTAGTTCTTGAACTGTTTTCGGGCACAAAGCGCCTGTTTTTTCGCGGTCGATTGGTACAGTTACTTTTATCACGATCCATGATTGTAATAATAACATTGTGGGCTTCCTGTGGGATATTGAAACACACCAAGAGACAACAGTATTAGTGTTATGTATGACATTATAGTCAAACAAGAAAACAGGCAAAGCTTTCGTGTACCTAAATATCAACTCCACTCGTGTTCTCTCGTGTCCGCCTCTCGTTTTCTCTCGTGTCCTTTCCTCTCTTCTTCTCTCCGATCTGGACCCCTCTCTTCTTGTGTCGTTTCGTGTCTTCTCCTCTTTTTTCTCATCTCAACCCCCCTCTTCTCGTATCCTCTCCTCTCACTTCCCCCCTCACCTCTCGCTCTTCCCCTCTCCTCTCTCTCCTCTCTCCTCTCTCCTCTCTCTCCTCTCTCCTCTCCTTTCCTCTTTTAGGCTTTACTCAACAAACGTGTGGCACAGGTGTGACACAGACTAAACTAAGTGTTACCCTTTTTTTGTAATAACTATGATAGTACATAAGACTAATATTTACCATAATATCACCGTTTTCCTTTTCTTTGTACTTTCTTTTTCCAGGCGATGTGTTCAGCACGAACACATACTCCAACAACGTACAGAAAATAAAAACGAAAGACACAGACAGAAAATAGTCGATTGCCTTCATGTAGCTGACCTTAGGCATGCTTTCATTGATAGTAGACGACAGGAAAAAAATAGCCAAGACTGTTGTGACGCTGAGGCTGACGCGTGCTGGTACCGCTTTGGGAGAAATCCAGAATTGACACCAGGAAATGATGACCAGAAAAATGGTTGGCATAAAACTCTGGTAGAAAAAATATGTTGTTCGACGCTTAAAGGAAAACCAGGCCTTGAGGCTAGAGAACGATCCTGTGCAGGAGATCGAGAGGAAACCATAGTTTAGTAGATCAAGCTTTACTACAAATATGCGCATTTGATCATATTCACATGTTAAAGTCGCGCTTTATAAATATTAAATATTATTTTTAAATATTATTATTTTTAAATATTATTATTATTATGAAAAACGGTCCAACTTTTGGTCACGCGCGTGGTTCATGACTACGTTGAGTCACGCAATCACAGTGCGTGAGATTACTCTGAATGTAAGGTTCTCGATAGCAAATTGTAATTCCGCCCGCGTGAATGGAAATCAAGGGTAGTGTATAGCCACCTATTCTTATCTCTAGGGTCTCGCGCACATTTCCTGGACTTGGCATCACATTGACGTTAGCCATGACCTGACTTTGATTACCTTAGTTTCAGGGTATCGATAGAATTTGAAATTGTTTCCTTTTTCAATTAAAAGCGACTGTAAAATTCCATGGATTTCAAAAGACTAAACCAGAAGTAGAGTGGTGTAGTATTTATTGACGTACCTTTACTGTTGGACTGGGCTCCGGAATCTTTCCTCACTTCAAGCAGCTCAAACTGCGCAATATTTCCTGTGACAACCTCGATTCCATCATGCTTGTTACCAGTCTTCCAATTATATCTCAGGTCCTCGACAGTGTGCGCGTCTGCGAAAACAATCGAGGCTATAAACACAACTAAACCTCTTACTCTAGTCGCTGTGTTTTTGCACAAATGTTTATGTTTTCTTGTTTATGTTTTCATGCTTTGATTTAAAATTCTGAAGTACTTACAGCTCTCGATGATGAGAGGACATCGCTGAGTGTCCATTGGATAAATAAGAAAGTTCATGCTACACTGTACAGTCAAAGTTATTCTACCAAGAAAAATTATTAGCAGTGTGGCTCGTTCGCATGTATTGGTTCATTGCAGGCCCTCCTTCTCCTTCCATCCTCTCCCCAGTCTCCCTCCCCCTCCTCTCCCCAGTCCCCCTCCCCTTCCTCTCCCCAGTCCCCAACTCCTTACCTCTCCCTTCCCATTTGGACCGCTACGCAGGCTATCCCTACGGTACAAAGTAAAACAACTGACTCACCTGGTGCTAAAGTATATTCTTCCATCAGGCCATATCATAATTCTCATATTTTCTTTTGTCACATAGTGATAGATAGACCGTTTAGCATTAACGAAGTAAGTGTCTGGCGTCCAAAAAATCTTAGTCGCATCGCCTGCAATGTTGAAGATGCGGTCGACGTCATGAGCGAACCGTGGATCGACCCACCATTGGCGGAAGTAGATATCCAAAGAGTATTCCTGGATGATATGACATAATATTGTCATTTCACAAAACATGATTGTGCAGTGTGTTCTTGAGGTTAATAGGCGTCATGTTGGTTGACGATAACAAAGCATTTCTCATTAGCTTCTCTTGTTAAATCAACCAACATAGCGGCTGTATCATTGATATTTATATATTTATCTCGAGGGATTTTGAGTCACGGGTTGCACCCTACGAATATCACCAATGTCTTGTCTTTGTCAATTCAAACAAAATCCTCATAACATTTGTCCTCGCTCTTTCATTCAGCCACCTACTCTTCCCCTCTTCGTCCGTACGTAAATTCGACAAGGGAAAAATAATGACATACATTGTTAGCATTTCGGTTACAGCTACCCCTTTAGACTCTAAAACATCCCTGTAAATCAGTCCTGACTCCGCGGCCCTGGTGTCACTATTCATACTACATTACCATGCTTGCTTCCAAGAACTCGCCAAAAGACACAATTTTCACTTCAACCGTCACGTCCACCGGGTCACCTAAGACAATAAAAACACTAAATAAACCAAGTAAATAAGTCTGATAGTTTTCAAAGCTGGGATATTTTGTATACTCACCGCCATCGTTTGGTCGTACTTTGATGTCATATCCGCTGTCTTTTAATATGTAGTTAATGACACGTGATAGATTCTGAGCCTTGATCATAGTATACCTGTTGCTGGATAATCACACTCATTATCAAAAGGATGCTGATGTAAAATTGGCAAAAAACGTTGCCAGTATTTACAGCACGCATGTGACGCGCATCTAAATTTTGAGCCTGTTGTGTGCAAATTTTATAGAAACACGGTCAATTGCGCCGAAATTTAAATTCCATTCGGGACTCCTGTGAAAAATGGCGAGAAACTCTAAACATGAAACGCGTATTTCGAGGTTAAAATGACATTGCAGTGCATTTTGGGACTGCTTTAGGGGATATATCCAAGATGGCGTCTAATATGTGCCTTTTTCACGCGGCAGCCATCTTGGTTTGACCAATAGATCCCATCACGCGTAACCTCGCATTCTCGTCTTAGGAATAAAATTTATGAGGGTTAAACAAAGGTTTCTTTTCTCATGAGAATAAACATGGCCGCCGTGTGATAAAAGTCCATTTTGTCTCCTAAAACATACCCAAAATGCACTCCACTGCTAACTACTCGACCCAGTTTTTCCTCAACCTCGGAATGGCTTATTCTTGTGCCGGTATTGGCGGGAAAATGGGTCAAGACCTCGTTACGTCACTTGTTTATAATGCTCATGCTTTTCTTACCTCGAGTAGTCCCTCGAGTATCTGCTTTGCACAAACGATCCTAGCTCAACAACAACGATTACAATAATACCAGCCAAGAAACAAACTTCTCGCTTCATGATTCCTGTTGAACAAAAAAAAAATGTTAAAGAAATATCGAAATGCAGAGTTGGGTATCTGTGTTGTCGAATATTAAAGGTACGTTCTTCATAAAGGTTAGGAAAAAAATTCATTTCACAGCAATAAATGGTAGAAAAGCGAAGATTTCTTACCGAGAGTCTCCATTTCCTATTCCAAGACTGGCGAAAGCTTTAAGAGAAATCCTATTTTGGTAATCCTATATTTTTCTTACCATTCAGGAATAAAACTAAGGACCAAAACAAGGAAACCACAAAACCGAGTCTGCAACAGTCGGGACCATTTATCGACTATATAAAATAAATAAATAAATAAATAAATGGGATTTATTAGTGGCATTTCCACTCTTCATCCGCTGTCATTCCAATTGGAATTTAGAAGTTGATTTTTGCGAAGGAAGGAAAACCGGAGAACCCGGAAAACCCTCGAAGTTTTGATACATTACTGTTAAATATACTTATTCAGAACTGTTTACGGATACGATTAAGACAACAAAGCCTTGAACGATTCATCACAGAAATATCTCGTTGCAATTAACACCGTGTGCGACCGCAAAGCTGTTTTGGTTCACTGGGAGGATTAGTACAAATGTTTATTAATTGAAGAAATTGCCTGGCGATATATAAATAAATAAGTCTTCTTCAAATTTTTAAATTCTAGGTGGTATTTAAGTAATAGGAATGGGTTATTTTGTATATTTTATTCAGTTTAGAGAGTGAAAAAATAAGACATGGCAGCCATGTTGAATGACTTCACCATTCCAAAGTTAATTTTCGGATATTCCAAACTTGACAAACATCAGTACAAAATCATTGCGTAAATCAACAGATATTCGTTTAAAGTAACAGTACAAGTCAGATCAACTCGTGGCCACTTCTTGGTGTAATTACTTAAAGTGCAAATGAACCCTTCGACAATACTTTCAATACTGATCATACATGAAGTAAATAGTTGAATGGTAAAATATTTCTTGATTTGAGTGATGCGTTTCTAAATTATGAAGGTTTATACTTTCAATATGCTAATAAGTGTGACGTCTATTAAGGCTTAATTAAATATACAAAATCGAACTGGTTCATAGATACAGTATTTAAAAAGCATCATTATTTTACTCATGGTTTACATGAAAGCTATTTAAAATTTTTATTTTCAAAATGACCAGCATTAAGTATTACTAGTTACAACAAAAACACTCAAATACCTTACCTGACGTCATCATCATTAACATATTGGAAGTATAAACCTTCCTAACTTAGAGACGCGTCACTCAAATCAAGAAATATTTTACCAATCAACTATTTACTTTATGCAGAACCGGTACTGAATGTATTGTCAAAGGGTTCATGTGCACTTTAACCTATTTGGCTCTCGCGAAAATTCTACGCGAATGTTCACACAGTCAAAAATGGCGCTATAAATCTCGGCCCAAAAGGTAGCATCACCGCTGAACGACCGCAACGCCCTTGAAAGTTGGAAGAGTGGATATAATAATAAAAATAAATATTAAATTTAATTCTTACATACCGCATGAACTATAGGTTGCTGCTCTATTGCGCTTTACAATATAAAAACTAGATGTTGCTATATGTATAAATAGTACAGATGAATTAGAAATAACTACTATGATAATGATAACCCTGAAGCAGTACACTGATTTTAGTAGAGCGAACGCATTCTAACCATTCTAACCAGCATGGTAGCCAAGGGGTTGGGGAGGGGAGGGGGGGGGGTTGTAGGGGGGGGGGTTTGGGTAGGGGGGTAGGTACGGTAGTCTGTGTCAAGCTCATTCACGGCGGGGTAAGTGATAGGTTTGGAGCCCAGATTGACACTGTCACCGAGAGAAAAACCATCCCGGCAGCCCCCAAACTAGTGCTACATAGTTTGGATTACATCATATACAGACAAAACGTACTAGGTTAGATTAGGTTTAGAACCGGTACCCGATGTCCTGGAGGATGAAATACATCGTTATCTTTGGCTTGGGGTAGCGTTTTTTTCTTGCGTTATATAACAACGAGCTTTCCTAAAGCGCCATTTCTGTTTTCATTTCTTTTCATCATTTTAAGGAAACGAAGAACACCGTATCAAACTTATAAAAAAATCTTACACTATATTAACTACAAAACTTATGTGCATTAAACTTTAGTTGAATATATGAACTGAGTATTTGACCGAATACAGGACACTAAAAAATAGAGAGTTGAAGAATGTACTTATTCTTCAGTTTTTGTTTCTTAAATTTATAAAAAATAATATTAATAGCCTTACCAATTCAGTCAGGAATGCTCCGTGTTTAATTTCGTGTATCCATATCAGTTCTTGCTAAAGAATTCTTTGATTTCACGAGGAAATTCCAAGCTTGTTTCATAGAGAATACGTTGAGTCTTCGTGCCCATATTCTGTAATGAAAAAGTATTCCTACGCATCTCTTTTGTTTGGTTTTTAACGCCTTCTCACAATTAAACATAATTCACTTGTTAATCTGTAGTAATTTTCATGATTCGGTACTCAACGAGGCTTAATGAAGTCCAATTAAAGCTAAAACAAAACAAATGAAAATTCTCGTTTTGGTCCATGTTTGACAGCGTTTCGTTTTGCTTTATGCGAGGTGACGACGATCGATAGAACAAAGTAAATTTTATATTCGTCGAGTTAAGAATGAATAATTCTCGCTTAACTGATAAGATAACTGACTCTAAAAGGTCCGGTAGAAATCAGGAATAAAGAATAAATGCTTTAAAAAAGGGGTAAAATATTTTTTCCTCAAACGTTTTATAATATATTGGTCCATCCACCATGTTTACGTCTTGGCAACCATCGGGAATGTCAATATTAATAAACATCTATTAAAAATTACGATAACAGTCTCGACAGAATTATGAAGTATTTAAAGCAGTGAGTATAAGGGAGAAAATTAAAAACGAGGAGAGAAAAGAAACAAAATAAAGTAGAAAAAACCGTATTGAAAGCGTTTTTTGAGTAAAATTATTTGACTACGCTCGCAAGGAATTATGGTCCGGATAAGATCTTTGAGAAGAGTTTCTTCGGATTGAGATTTTATAAAATATCAGATTTTTTAGTCATCTTTTGAATTCGTTTTTTATTAAAAAATTAAACAGACTTTTAAAATGAGCAAATTGAAGCAGGCTACTCTTTAAATTTTTGAGCCGCAGGACGGCTCGTTTGAGAGTGTTTTAGACAATACATAACATTAGGTCCAAACATCCAATCTTTTTCGTTGACCCACCAATCCAGACAGGCTTAATACTAATCACGAACACACCGTTAAATACTAATGATTAAAAATACATGAGGGAAAAATCAATTTTCTTGGCATGGGCAAATATTTTGAAGCACAAACAGTTTTTTAAGTATTACTATTAGCTAGAGAGTACAAAAGAATTACTAAATAATTCAAAGGCATACGTTGGCATCCCTGGAATAATTGTTTCAGATTTGAATCAAAAAAAATGCCCCCAGGTTTCATATTGTCAGGCACTTTGGTTTCAAATTAAATTCTTTGACTTGGTGAGGGGGGAAAATGCTTAAGCCATATATTTAATACGGTAACATTAATTTAAGACTTCATGTGCAATTGGTAAGAGATTTTCCACGACAATGTGAGGGCTGAAAACACGAGAGGAATAACATCTTTCCATAGTCAAACATTACAAAAGTCATCAACAGATTTTCGCAGTTCTTAGTTACGTAATAAAGAAAAACTGCTCATTTATTAATACTCAATATTTAAATTTTAATTGTAAGTTTTCTACATCAAAGGTTCATTTTTCCGTATACTGGTTCGCCTGAAACATCAACACTCGAATATAGTCTTCAGTCGTGGTACGCATGGTCCAAGTAGCGCCTTGCTCCAACTCCTATACCAATAATACCAGAATCTTCTTTGAATTCTTTTTGTTATTCAAATAACTTCTCCGATGGTCGCAAAATAATGATGCTACTTAGGATAAAGGTGTAAACGCACGGTGCACACGCGCGCAATTTTCAGGCAATGTTGCTTATGTCGGATCGTTTTCTATTTCAGCAACATTACATCCAACAAATTGCGTCCAACAAATTAGGTCGTTTGACATAAGGGCCTGCAACATCGATTGCGTGCAACATTGTGTGCAATCCAGCGCTGGCTTAATAACAAAGAACTGCTAAAAAGGAATCTAGGTAGAGGTGCATGTATTTAGACGTAATAAGGGGAATCCAGAGAATCCAAACCTGTTAGTTCAGCGAGTAAATTCCTCAGAAAATATGATCTTTATGACTTTGATTCTACGAGTAACTCACGGTTCTGCCACTTTTCATAAAATAATTGAACTGCAAGACAAGAGAAGCAATGTCGTGGCAGATGCAAAGTCTTCGCGCACGCGGCGTACACCTCAACACGCATGCGCAAGAAACCAGGTTTGTGAATGCGTACCATATGTCCATGAAAAACTTTGTAAGAAGTTGTACAAATTTACGCAAATTAGTAAGTTCGGTAGACCTTAGTAGACTGTAGAACTACGAAACTTTGCACTGATTTGTACAATTTAGTTATTTCACTTTTTTACGGATATGGTATGCACTCTTATACGGGCAGCAAAACCCAGCAATATCGTCGCTTTGCAAGTTGTAGAGCAAATATTGCTTGTATACCACAAATTTCCATTGTCTAGCGAAGTACAAAACCTTTGTACTCTTTAGTATAGTCAAAAACTGAAAGTATTTGAATGAGAAGACCTTTTTAAAAGGCTACATTTGATGAACAAGTGACAATTAAGGGACATTATTTAACACAGTATAAACAAGTAGAAACGAACATACACATTAAGTAGTGATAAACACTACACTAGTAAAAACAAGTCACATTTATTTTGCATAAAAAAGTAAAAAATATTAAACCTTTTCCACTATAAATGACTACTTTGTGGAGAATTTTCCACTTGGACGCTCGTGAACTCGTTTTTCATAATTTTGTAATGGCTTCAGTGGTCAAGGATATGGTCACTTATATTAATAACGTAGGGGAAGACCGACGAGGGAGATTTCAAGAAAAATGTCATAGAAAGATTATTACTGTTATACCAACTTCCATACAAATATGTGTACCCCGATGCTCAGTATTTCTTCCTTTTGTCCACTTTTACCCTTCATATACAAGTGGAGGACGTGGATGGATGGACTTGAAGTGGAATGGGATGAATATGACATTGGATGAAGAAAACCAGGTAAAGAAGAGACTTTTCCTGCCATCCTTTATTCTCGCCTCTACTTCCAAACCCATGATTTTCTAGGCTTTGAGTCTTTTCTGATGTCACAACTATAGACCACATCTCTCTCCATGAAAAACCTTTCTCTCTAATAGCATTTCTTTACTAAACAACTTATACGTTTAGGCTGTGTATCATGAAAAAAATACGAAACAAGGACGATAAGCAAAAACACGCTGCTTGGACACAGCCACAAGTAGTTCATGATAAAGATATATAACTACTGAATAAACTATCTTTACGTAAGGCTCATTTAACCAATTTCTAGCAATGAAATATTTAGCCGAGAAAGCTGGACTCCATCGTTTACAAGCGCCTTTTCGCAATATTCAAATATTATTTCTTTAAACGTCAATTTTTTTCTCTGCTTAGTGCCTGTCGTTTTCCCTCTCTATCATTCCTTCTTTATAGTTTGCAATTCTTTTTCTTTATACGACTCTCTCTTTTCCTCTCTCTTTCTCTCACACTCCTTTATATATATAAAAGAAAGTGAAGGCAGCCGATACCTTGATACTACAATGAAGTTTAGCTTAAACTACCTATACTTTCATCTCACAGGTTATTAGGAAAACCCACAAACGAAAATTAGATCTAGTTTTACTAAGATATACTACTATGATCTAAGCAAAACAGATTGTAGAACTCCCAATACTTGTTAGGTTTTGCATTGGCATTTTAAACGTTGTTAAACAGCAGTAGTTGAATAGTAGCTCACAGACAAGCATCTTTTATTGTCAGTCACTGTTGTTGTAGTCGTAGAAGCAGTTTCCTGTAAGTAATAAAAATTAACCTTTTTTACTCATAGTTTAAAATACTGATTACTTTAATGACTTTAGCTGGTTGGAATTTCTTGAGCTTTGTAAATATTAGTGGGCTCAACTATCAAAAGATCGAACAGGTTGCTCCATTTCTTATGTTTGTTTGTTTGTTTGTTGGTTTGTGTCAAGAGAATATTATGTAAGCTTACTTCATATTCTCTTGTTTGTGTTTGTTGTAGAAAACGTTTTTTTCTCTTGTTCACAAACTCCAACCCATTAATAAGACAGAGAAAGAAAAGAATAACGAAAACTCGAGAATAAAGGAACGATCGAAAAACAGGATGATAAGAACCCTGTAGAAAAGTGTGCAAATAAAAACTGGTTCAGTTGCGACTTTAAAATTTTCAAAGTTGAGCAACTTTGTATCGCCTTTTTTTAAAAAAAAAAACCTGGTTTTGCAACTGCTGACAATTGTTCGATTGTTAAAATAATCACATTTCCTCAAGGGCAGTTTTCTTTTTGCCAAAACGCGCGTGCACACCCCCACTAGCAATTTCTTCCCGCCAAAACGCGCTTGCTCACCCCACTACAAACCTCTTCCCGCGAACCTTCCCGCGGACCTTCCAGCGGACCTCCACGCGTCGCTCGCTATACCAGTTTGCAAATGAACTTTTTATACAAAATACTTAGACGTCTTGTTTTTCGATTGTTAATTTTGGCATGCATAGGTGTTCATATGTAAGTTAAAGTTTTATTTATCATCATCCGCCACGATGTTTGTAATGGCATTCTGACATGGAATATATACCCTAAATAATGTTGATCTTTTTGGTTTTCATGGAAATCAATAGTAGCGCAAGCGTAGCTTAAAACAAGATCAGGGTTTCATGATACTGGTAAAAAAAATTAAGTTATGTTAAAAGTGTTAAAACTCGAAATTACAAAGTAGACTATCAATATAAAATTGTATCCCAACGTTAAATATGTGTTAGAAAATGCATGGTGCATACTAATGCGTGAATACATGATAC
Organism: Actinia tenebrosa; assembly: GCF_029948245.1. NCBI lineage: Eukaryota > Metazoa > Cnidaria > Anthozoa > Actiniaria > Actiniidae > Actinia > Actinia tenebrosa. The sequence continues at coordinate 11,043,796 of NW_028292572.1, forward strand.
TGCTGATTAGGTGTGATGATAATTTAAGGTAAACACGGAAAATTACTAGAATTAATATTATCAATTTTTCCCTAAAAGGTAATCCTTGATGGTTGGGTTCCCTGTGTCATTTTTTCTACTGGTAGCCCCATCATTGGTTAATAGTTGACCTACTCCCTTGCTCGTTTCTAAAGTGGCCAATAAAGAAGCATTAATGGTACTATTTCAAGATAATGCAATACTTACATTACATATTAATCTCAATATGACCTGGTCACAGCTGAAAGTTGAGTAAGCAAATTAGTTGCCATTATGATTGGTTATAACTCTAAATACAACATTATTGATATTACTGCCAATGAATGAAGAAATCAGCAGGAAAGGTCATCAAGTTGAGTGCATTTGTAAGGTGGTGTCATACAAGTCAAGCCTATTCTTGCACACATCACTCTACAAGCCTTCCCTATGCCTTTTGCTACTTGCAAATGCTACTTGGTAGCATGCAGGAGCTGGTATGTTAATTGGTATGATAACCATGATGTCATCAGATAACCATGATGTCATCAGATAGTCATGATGTCATCAGGTAGCTATGATGTCATCAGATAACCATGATGTCATCAGAGTCATGATGTCATCAGATAACCATGATGTCATCAGATAACCATAATGTCATCAGATAGTCATGATGCCATCAGATAGTCATGATGTCATCAGGTAGCTATGATGTCATCAGATAGCCATGATGTCATCAGATAACTATGATGTCATCATGTAACCATGATGTCATCGAGTAACCATGATGTCATCATGTAACCATAATGTCATCAGATAACCATGATGTCATCAGATAACCATGATTTTTTGAAATAGCCATGATGTCATCAGATAGTCATGATGTCATCAGATAGTCATGATGTCATCAGATAGTCATGATATCATCTTATGCCCATGATGTCATCTGATGCCCATGATGTCATCAGCCAGATTTTTTTAATGCCATATCAATAAGTATATGTAATAGGACTCCATGCGCTGTTCAATTAAGAAATAATTGGACGAGGAAAATTTTTCGAGTCTAATTATTTCTTGATTGGGGAGCATGAAATCCCATTACCTATTAATTATATAGCTGCCTAATTAATCCCATATCAACAAGACCTGTCCAATTAAGAAAATAATTGGACAGTTACCTATATGGGATTAATGAGAAGCTGCATAATTAAGTTACATTATTTAACCACTCAGTATTATGCCTAGTATATTCTCTAATTTTACTATTGAATAAGCATCATTATCCTTATTTTATTAGCTTACAGTAGTATTAATAATTTATGGAATTAGTCATGCTGTTATCTTTTTTTATATTTTTACACCACTGTTAGTACTTTTACTTTACATTAAATTCCTTTACTACCACCATTAACATCATCATCATCATTGTATAGTCTTCATTCCTAATAACAACACTGAAATAACCAACACACTTATTATCATTATCACTGTGTTGAAAGAAGGAATGTGTTACAATAGTATCGATTCCCTACCGGATCACTACTTGATCTTCCTTGTATTGAATTTGTAGTCTTCTGTATTTCTTTGACCCAGCTCTCCATTTCTTCCTGAGTGTCTGCCTATGGAATACACCAAACAGAAAATTAAACAAATATTGTCAACTATTATGAAAATTATAATACTGACTCCCAGCCTTCTGTGCAATTATCATGTTTTGGAAATCTACAGCAAATATCAATTCCTTTTCTATGAACCTCTCCTAATCCTCCCCTTCAAGAGGGACTTATGTTAGACCCCACCCTCCCCTTCAAGAGGGACTTATGTTAGACCCCACCTTCCCCTTCAAGGGGCACTTACGTTAGATCCCTCCCTCCCCTTTAAGGGGGACTTATGTTAGGCTCCACCCTCCCCTTCAAGGGGGAGTTATGTAAGACCCCACCCTTCCCTTCAAGGGGGTCTGAATTACCTGTATTGTAAATGTTCTTGAAGGTGTTATAACTTCGAACAAGTTCTCTCTGTTTCCTTCATTGCTGAAATTTATAAAACAAATATTTTCATTCATATCTCATTTGTTTTCATTAGCAAACAGATTGTAATTAATCCACTAGGCAAAATACTTTTATTGATACTTTTAACGAATGTAATCTGAATATATGAGGACTAATTGAATAAACTTGAAGATTAGCTTACAATATGTTTGCTGTTGATGACCATTATCTATAAGTCAGTGATCAAAATATCCAGTAAAAAAATTACAATCAAAGTATTTCGGCTTCTGGTCATCACTTTTATAATAAAACTATCTATATGCCCAAATTAATATTTTCAAGAAACATCTTGTTTTCATTGTCCTTACCTTGCACAAGTTCGTACGAACATTATATCAATGTTTGCTATTGACCTTATGGGCTCCTTGTCCTGCAGTAAACGCCAGCAAACAACATCAATAATAATAAATCAAGTAAAAATAATTCCCTTCTCAAATGAAGATGAATATAGATATACTTACCGTATCTTTCTCATAATACCCAAGTTTATTCCTATCCAGTCTGAAGTATCTTTTCTTCCAGTTTCTGACCTGCAAAAATATAGTGAAATAAAAGGACTCAAAATTAAGGTTACTGGAGACCTTCAGGGGTATGTTTCGTTTAAAACTCCATTGATCTACGCAACACTTTCAACAAAAGCCTACAAAACTATATATCGTTTTAAAAGTCATATGTTAAAGATTACAAAAAATATATTTTATTCTAGCGATTTTTTAATCTGAAATGATGCTGGGCCCTCAAATACAAATCGGGTACGTTCAGTAGATGTGAATTAATGGACATGGTGTTTGGGTGTATTGCAGGAAAAAAAACAACTATGTGACTTAGTGAAAGATAAACTACAAAAGGGTGTGACTTGAATTTAATTTTAATATGCAGTCAACAGTCTGTACTCACAACAGCTCCTTTTTTATACATGTATCCCTCCTTGATGGTCTTGATGCCAGGCCCCCCTGACATGGAACGGAAGTGGGAGCCTCCTGATAGACTTTCTGTATCTGAGTCTACTTTCTATACATAAAGTAGTTAAAGTTACTATATTAAAAATCTATCAGTTTTCTCTGTAATCACAGAGCTGGTGGGACAATCACGAACGGAACCCTCAGATCCATGCTAGGTGAAAGCCCAAGATCAAATGGGAATTTAGAAGTTGGTTTTTGCGGAGGGAGGAAAACCGGAGAACCCGGAGAACCCTGGCCTCAAAGCACAGGAGAGAACCAACAAACAACTCAACTCACATACATATACAACACCAAGCTTGTAGGGACTCGAACCCGGGTCGCATTGGTGAGAGGCGAGAACTCTCACCGCTACGCCACCCATGCTTCCCATAATTATAACATTGGTAGGTAAACAAACCAAACAACAACAAATAAATGCAAAATTCAATACCTTTGAAACAGGTCTTCTCACGACAACTCCTCCTATGATCTTTGTTTCATAACTGATATGCTCAGGGGACTGGTCTAGTTGAGCTTCTGATGTTGGCGCCTTTTGCTCACTTTCTCTCGGCAAGGTGTTTTTGATAGTTCTTCTTATTTTACCTTCTTGGCGTCTTGTAGGATCAACCTTGTAAAGGACATAAAATTCAACAAAAATCATTACAAGCCAATTGATATAATGATAAAATAATTTGGCATTAGGTACATCTTATCATCTCAAGCTTCTACTTACAACAACTCTGTGTAGATTGTTTATCCATTCATCGATCTCTTCTTCGGTTTCTGCTTTCAGAAAATGCTTTGCGGTATCAAACATCTGGATCTCTAGACCAACAACCACAACAACACTTGTCACTCAATGATAAAAGATTTTTCTTAATTAATATTGTTCATTTCCTTCTTACCAAAATACTGGGAAACTGACTCTTCACTTGCTGAGTCCTCTTTCTTCTCTATCTATTGTATGCAAGTCAACAAATGATTCAAAAGTATTAAATACTGTAAAATTTTGACAATTGATATCATTATCATCATTAATGAATGATCATGCATAAGATTACATATGATTAATTAGTAGGGAAAAATGTAAAGAATATGAATATGAAAAAAAAACAAAAAATAAAGGTTTGATAACAAGGGATAGCAATATTAAATGCAAGAGTGATGCAAACCTCGAGTTCTTGCACATAGCTTAAGGTGACATGCACATTTCTCAATGGTATTTCAACTACAGGGGCAAATTAGGGGTGGGCACAAATGACCACACCCATTCTTTTTGGTTAGTCATAGAGGTTCCTCTAAATGCCAAAGTTTTCTGGCTTTCCTTTTTGCAATTCATAGAGAATCTTCAAGTACTGAAGTTTCTTGGCCTTCCTTTCTGATTCCTGGATAGTACACTGCTGTATTTTTTGTTGTATTTTATTTTAATTGCATTTGCTCATGTGTTTAGATACTTGTACTATACAAATATTAAATAATATTACTTAAGTTATTAATTATTACCTTTGTTATGAGTCTAGTGTTGATTTCTCCATCAGGACAATTCCACAGTTTTTCAGTTTTCTGGATTCAAAAGAAAAAAAATAATGACGAAGATATATATGAATAAGAGATTCTGGAGATAAACAGCTATCCTCTGGGTGTGTTGTGCCCTGACAAATTCATACTGGCATAACGCAAAGTATTTTTATTTGATTCAGTGATTGAAATGCAGTGTTAGCAGAATAGCAAATATATAAAATTTCAATTACTTTAGATAAATCAAATATCGATAAGTTGTATATGAATAAGTTTAAAGATAGAAGTTGAGGTGTTTGGTTGGAACACATCACAATTAATTGATAAATTAATATAAATGGAAGGGTGTTCTTTTACTAGTAAAATGCAAAATTATCATCACAAAAGAGCGATTGTATTAAAGCAAACAAAAAGTTTTTAAATTACTTTCTGGTTTCATCAAACAGTTACTATACTTTAGGGTTAAAACCGAAATTTGTGCTTCTTTAGCTTACCGTTTCGAGATGCATCCATTACCGGTAAAGGAAATATTACAAAACCAAAAGTAAAATCAAGACAATGTCACGAGTCAAGGAAAATATTTTAGGCTTTCGCAAAAGTAAAATTCGTAAAAAAAACTTCTGTCAAATGGTGGTTTTCAAGCCGGAAATAACTGTTCATTCTCACGCAATGTTATGTACATCAAATAGAGATTACTGTACAGGTAGCTTTCAATTACAAGGTATTTTGAAAATCATTCTTATTTTACGTACCGGACAAAAAGCATAAGGATTGAAAAATCGAAACAGGCATTCTTCCTCGTCTAAAATAGCCAGCTTACGGTCCCAGTTACCATCTTTGTCCTTGTAGAAGATTGCTCCACAAAGACGGGAAAAGTCATCTCTGTACGGCATGTTTGATGGAATGTTTGAACAGATACGTAAACACCCGTTCCTAGAACATCGATCGGCGATCAACAGACCTTGAAAATAGGCCTTAAACCGTACGACAAAATAACCAGTTCAGATAGAATAGAAATTAATGACAATCAAGCAATCTTTTTGGAAGTAAAATAGGCTCAAAATATCAGAGATCGGAGCAGCATCATCATCCCCAATATAACATAATTATAATATGCCCCACTTTCCTTATCGGGAACTGGGGCTAGTTACCTGTCCTTCTCGGTTTTTACTAATCCAAGATGGCGGACGGAAGACCAAAATGGCTGGACAATAAGATCCGTGGTATCTTATTAGATATTTCTGGCGTTCTCTATAATTCAGGTCAGGGAGGAGGAACAGTGATACCCGGATCTGTTGATGCTGTGCAACGGTAAAGAAATTGTTGGTTTATTTAATTTCTGTTTGACTTTTTTATAACTGTCGGCTCATTGTTGTTGACAAAAATAAGGAGGCTGGCGTAGGAATAAAAATAAGGTTTTCTACACTTTTACGTTCATAACCCCTTCCATGAAACGTTTCTTCTGCATCCTTACATAAATTTATACAATTTTCCCCTTTTTCCTCTGCACGAAATTAAGTGGCCTGTCTCCATCCCCCTGGACTTATACAATTCCTGAATAGCTACATATTTCTATATTCCTTATTTGTTAATTAGACTAAAATCATCTGGTCTGAATGTACGTTTTTGTACAAATGAGACGCAATGCACCCGAGAAGAACTAGTGGCCAAGCTGAACAAGTTTGGCTATAAGCTTTTGTCAAGTGAACTGTTTGCACCAGCACCTGCAACAAGGTTTATTCTGGAGAAAAGAAATCTTCGACCCCATCTGCTTATCCACCCAGGGGGTAGGCCTGACTTTGATGGAATCAACTGTAATGACCCTAACTGTGTTGTGATTGGTGACGCTGCTCAAGAATTTTACTATGAGAACATGAACAAGGCTTTTAGAGCTCTGCTGGAAATGAAAGATCCCATTCTGTTTTCTATGGGATATGGGTAAGTATATGCAGCTCTATAGATCACTAATTCCTTATCTGAAGGTCTGCAAAGAAATTATGAAATTTCCAAAATATTATTCAAGTATGGTATATAATCCTTTCTTGCAGAAAATATTACAAAACTGATGGTGAATTGGTGCTGGATGTTGGTCCCTTCACAAAGGCTTTAGAGGCATGCTATAGTTTGATTAGATTATTAAATTAAATGCGACAGTACAATTTTGCTCCCCCATCCCCTCTCCTCCTCCACTTTTTTAGTGGTACTCTCAAGGACCATTTCAAAACTTCAATGCAAAGTTTCTTGTATCTTTTTGTCATAAAAGCCCAGGGGGTACTCTTGCCTGTTTAGGGTAGGTATGTTCCTCTAAGCCCACTGAACCCTGACCCTGTTCCAGAGTAAAATCGCTGAAATTCATAACTTGTTCCAAAGCAAGATCGCTGAAAATCATACCCTGTTCTGGTAGTGCAAAAATGGATACCCTGTTCCAGAGAGGAGAGAGCATGATTTCATATACCCTGTCCCAGAGTGAGTGCAATTTTATATACCCTGTTCCAGAGTAGAATCACTGAAAACCATACCCTGTTTGGCGGCATGTACCTGTATAGCAAATATAGCGGGCATAAAAAGAAAAAAACCATTTGCTATTGATTTTCAGAATTATAGTGATTTACATCATAGAATAACAGCACTACTTCTAATATTTCAGTATGCTTGCGATGTTAAAGCAGAAATAGTTGGCAAGCCGTCAAAGACATTTTTCATGACTGCTCTTGAAGCCATGGGAGTTTCTACAGAAGAGGTGAGTTGACTTCTCACTTTGCATATTTACCCCCACTCTCCCCTCCCAAGTATGAATAATGCGACCTTAGGATCAAAGACCCTGTCATGTTTGATTTTTAATTCCCTAATAATTCAAAAAATATTTGCAGGCTTTAATGATTGGAGATGATATTTTGAATGATGTTGGAGGAGCACAGGCTTGTGGTATCAGGGGAGTTCAAGTCAGGACTGGAAAATTCAGGTATTGTATGACAAAACACTCGTCACATTCATCCTTTTTTCCTTTACTTGTGAAAAGAAATTGAATTTCCTGTGACAAAAAAATCTAAAGACTGTTTTTCTCCTTATATAACTTTTGAGTCAATTAACTTGAGAAAATCATTAAAAATAAATAGAGGAAAACAACCCCTTAAATAGTTAATTGGTTATCTTCATTAGTTTACTGTCTGTATTTTGAATGGATGAACATAATGTATTTTAAGTTAAAAATTTTTTAATTTGTGAATAGATATTTGTTTTTTGTTTCCAGAATATCAGATGAAAATCACCCTACAGTGAAACCAGATGCATTTGTAGACAACCTAGCACAAGCAGTTGACCTAATATTAAAATACAATACTTAGAATGAAAACAATAACATTTACCAATAAAATTGGTAATAAATAGGTGAAAATAGTGGGTCATTTTTTATTCCATTATGGCAGTGCCCACTATAGAACTCTTTCAACTTTATTTCAGATCCAAGGCATACAAAAAAATAGACAATGTATAACAAAATGTATAACACACATTCCATTGGAAAAAGTGCTTATTTTATTATTTCCTGTTACAGTAGCTTTGAATCCAAGATATAGTTGACAACCTAGCACAAGCAGTTGACCTTATATTAAAATACAATACTTAGAATGAAAACAATAGCATATACCAATAAAATTGGTAATAAATAGAGGAAAATAGTGGGTCGTTTTTTATTCCATTATAGCAATAGACAATTTATAGCAAAATGACACACATTCCATTGGAAAAAGTGTTTGTAAGGGTTGAAAGGGGTCTGTAACTTGTGCTGATACAATATGTGTCATGTACATTTATACATTTATTATGAATTACTTATACACTGCAGTTATGCTGACATAAGATATTAGCTGTGTCTTCACCAACAGAATGAAACCAACTACAGCATAATGACATGTTATTACACACGAGTCTAAAAATAGACATCCATGTGGTATTTTTATTTTTACGAGGAATCAAGAACTACGTCTTAAGTTTTGTCCTCTTTGTATTGACTTCCTCTTCATATTCTATTTCTACTCTAGCCTTTCTTCTCTTTTTCAAAGGAGATGTTTTCTCCTCTTCAGCTTCTTCCTCTTCCTCACTTTCACTTTGAACCTCAAAGTCCTGGAGGAAAAAAATTCCAAAAGATGTTTCATGTGAATGAATGAAGCCATATTGTTGTAACCATATATGGTCAAAGGAAATTGAATTTGACAAGAATTTATCTCACTCTACTGAAACTACAATGAATCAGAATGAAAAAAAATTTAAACAGTCATTGTTTTCAAAAGGGTAGTGCCAGTGGCTAACAAACCTGTGGCCCTCGTTCCATGATTAAATTGGAATTTAAAAGTTGATATTTATGGAGAGAGGAAAACCGCAGAGCCGAGATATAAACCCTGCCAGCAATCAGGAGAGAACAAGAACTAACAAGAAACTTACTCTACTCACATACGACACTGAATCTGGAACTCGAAACCTGGGTCAGTGGTGAGAAGCAAGCAATCTTACCACTATCCCCCCTGCACTTCCTCAAAGGAAAGCTGCCGTATATTTAATAGTATTCCACTGATTGGTGTGGAATAATCGTTTTACAATGCTTTCTTGTTATAACACCAAGGAATATCCCACATGTCACTTATATTTTTGTAGGAAACCCGCTGGCCTGAAGGTTCATGTGTTTACTAGAAAATACAAGTGCCTTGTGGGATATTCCCTGTTATACCACAAGCCACAAAGCCCAGACATAGTTCACGAACCAAAAAGATAATACATTACAAAATTGAAATGTAATTGCTGAATGGAAAGTTAGGTCTTCTTTCTGGATTTCATATATTACCTCTATGTCACTTAAATCACTTTCTTCAATTTCATCCTCAGCGACAAACTCTGGTTCTTCCTCCTAGTAAAAAAATGGTTATTTTTTCTGTCTTCCTTATACCAGCCCATTTCATAAAAGTTTGAAAAACTCTGGTTTTTGGCATGGACAGGGTACAATGAATAAAAACCTTGTAATATTTTCCCATTACAGACCACCCATCATTAACCCCTTCAGGGGTGGATCCAGGGATTGTAAAAGGGGGTAACTAGTCACCCCTCTTTTGCTCAAATTTCACAGTACATTGTTGGTAACAGTAACCCCCCTTTTCCTGGAATTGCTGGTAAAACCTTTGTAATAGTCACCCCCCCCCCCTTTTACTCAAATTTCACAGTACCATTGTTAGTAACGGTAACCCCCCTTTTCCTGGAATTCCTGGTTAAACCTTTGTAATAGTCATTTGTTTAGAGCACAATGTGATCATATACCTTTCTGATGTGACTCAGACATACAATATAATTCCTAAGTGACCCAACACATGGTAAGAAAAATAGATTTTAGGGTATATCCCTGTTTAGGACTAGGTTGATCGGAAACAGGAAAGTGAAATACCCAAGTGTATAAATGTATTTCAGCATCAAGAATGATAAATCAAGGTACTTGGTCATTTGCTAAACACAGCATAGAATAGACCCCTATACCTTGGGTGTAATATTTTCCTATTTCAGACCATGTGTCATTCCCTTGAGTACTATTTCTTTCTTTAACGGTTGCGCATGAGAAGAGACATAAATATGGATATGACTCAAAAAAAAAAATTTTTTTTTAAGAGAATGACACCCACTTTGAATGAAATGGGAAAATATTACACCCAAAATAAAAAGGTTTATATAACAAACCTTTGAAATACAAATTTTAATTAATACAAATAGCTACGTAAATACCTCTTCTTCTTCTTCTTCTTCCTCCTCCTTATCTTCTTCATCTTCTGATTCTACTTCAATCTTTTCAAGTGCATTTTCAAATGCTTCTTTTTCAATATTATATATATCTCCATACTAAAAGAATATAATTGGTTTGAAAACATTGCTAAAAATATTCAAATCAAATGAGCCATCACTGAGTATCATAGGTCGGGCTTCCTGTGAAAAACCACAGGTAACCCAGATACTTACAGTTCCTTGTTTAAGTCTGTCCAGTAGTTCTTTTTCTATAGCATTATCCAACTGTGCAGCAACCAATGCTTTTGCCTAACACAAGAGGGGAAAAAATTACAATTTACAATTAAAATTTATTTAAACCAGGGAGATTAAACCTAGACATCCAAAATCCAAATATCCTATATATCCAATCCTGAATTTGTATCGGAAGCAAAATGGAGAACTCAGAGAAAAACCCTTCAAACAAGGGAGAGAACTAACAAACTTCACACAAATGTGATGCAGAGTCCAGGAACCAACCTTATTCATGTATGACAATGATTTCCCAATTCGGCATAACAAATCTCCAGAGGATTCATTTTCTTTTGTTCTTACTCTTCGAAAAATTCATGAGTATCCCAAAGGATACGAAAGGAATGACGATTGAAAAATTCATGAGTATCTCAAAGGATACGAAAGGAATGACAATGATATCTTGATGAGTTTCAAAACAATAGCTGTTCATTCTCTTAGAGGTTTGTCACATTCAATTGGGAAAACATTGTCACACCATGAGTAAGGTTTAGTGGGAAGGAATTGCTCTGCACCTATCCCACATGGGCCGTGGAAGGGGTGCTTTTTCCCTTTCCCCCTACTAGTCTCTTATATTTTCCATTCTTGCCTCCCTCCCCCCCCCCCCCCCCCCCCCCCACCCCCCCCCCCCCCTTTTTCCAATACTAGTCTCTATCTCTATCTTAGCCCCCTTTTAGGTTGCTCTGCCACCTCTGTCCTATTCTTGATTCCAATTAACAGGTGCGATTATACAATGTCATACCTCTCTTCTTGTCTCTCGTCGTTCAACTTTTTTATTAACAGTTACAAGTTTCTTACTGAAATCAATAATCATGAGATATTAATAATAATCATTAATGCATTATCATAAATACTTTATACTAAATAGGTTAAACGTGGTTGAATACCTTGTTTTAAGTCTGAGTTTTCTCATGCGTATTAAATACTGCAAAAGAATACAATAATCATAAGTTAGATAGTTCATTTTAAATACGGTCAAAGCTCTCCTTGTGACCACTCTTGTACACAACCATTTCCAGTTACAATACAACCACTTTTTATATTTCCCAGGTGGTCAGTTACAAGAGTTTCAACTGTAACTGGAAATAGAACTAAACATAAACTATTGGTTTTATTGACTGCCACCCTGTTAGCTCAGTTGGTAAGAGCGTCGGTCTGTTGTGCCAAAGGTCCTGGTTCAAGCCTCGGCCAGACCAACACTCAGGGTCTGCCTTTGTAATTACATCTGCAATTGGTTAGACCTTCAAGTCTTCTCGGACAAGGACTTAAAACCGTAGGCCCCATCTGTCTTCACTCTATAACCCTGTATAAGGCGGACGTAAAAGATCCACTGAAGATGCTGGTGACAACCATCTTCAGTGCCCATGCTAACTGGCTGCCTTATCAATTGGGTCATCAAGCCATCAACCAAGGAGTGGTTAACACATTAGAATTGGTCTTATAGATAAGTTAATGATTTTAATAATAATTAATAAAAAATCTCATAAAATGTATGTACATGTAGTATGTTGAAAACTTAACGTGTAGTTAAAAAGGTATCCTTAAGTAAAAAAAAGGTATCCTTAAATGACAACAACATATGTTTTAATGTCTGCATCTTCAGTAAGGTATACCTGTCGTATTGGATGGTGTTCAAGTTATTCAGTATTACAGTATACCTTATATAATAAAAAAGCTCAATTTAGTTTACTCCCAAGATAATTTTATATTAAGTAAACTCTTACTTGGACAATCTTGGTGTATCTTTGTTTACATTTATGGATGTTAAAATTTGGCCAGTACATAAGGTGTTTATCAATCTGTGCTAATGCAGATTCGTAGTTCTTGACAAGTTTGATTTTTTCCCATAATTTGGCAGGAGAATGTGCTCTTTCTATGGTTTTAATATACAAGTAGCAAACACCTAAAACAGTCAAGAACACAAAAATATGTTCAGATTGATACAATAAATGCGTCTTCAGGTTCATACAAAACACTTTTTCCCTCCCTCCCTCCCTCCTCCTCTTCCTAGTGTAACAATGCATGTAGCACAGTAGAAACAAGTCCCCCAAACAAATTCTAGATATATAAATAACATAATATCCCATTTTTAAACTCAAGTCTCAATTTTGTGTTACTGTATATATATTCTTGTGCTCCAATGAAGGTCAATGGAATTACTGTCAGTATTTGGAAATGCTTTGACGCTGAAAGATCATGAAGCTATGCTTCTAAATACATCCAAAACCCTGAGTAAACGAACCCAAGGAACATGAGTGTATTTTATGAATTCCAAAAAAGGCCTTGGTATTATACTCTGCATTCTAAGTGAATAGTTGCCAATCATTCTCTGTTTTCTGTGAGTAATCATCAAATTGCTTGCATTCAAATAGCTAAAAGTCTTTGTTTGAATCTCGGAATCAACTTCAAATGGTGGCTAAATACTGACCACCATGTGGTGTTGAGGAAGAATTTTATGAAAAACTTTTAGACAGGAAATGACGTCCAGTGAAATCCAACAATGATCATTAGAATTCTTACCATCTTTTTCTCTTACAGTAGCATATCTACTATTAGCAAGTGGGCAAGACTGCCGATTACACAAGCCTGTTGAATTGTACTCATTACGACAAAATTTCTTTGTTTCAGTTCTGAAGGAAATAAAAAATCATCAATACTTCCATAAGGTTTGCATGTTATTTTCACCAAGTTAACGATATCCCACAGGAGATTTTATCACTAGTTTTTATTAAATAGTAATAATTATCATCATATTTATCAATAGCAGTGTCATACTTTATCATCATCATCATCATCATTACAAGTAGTATAATATTGATAATAATAATCATCATTATCAAAAGCAGTGTCATACTTCATCATCATCATCATTGTCATCGTCATCATCATCGTCACCATTACCAGTAGTATAATGTTTAATCATTATCATCATCATCTCCTTTATCATCAACATTGTCACCAGTACTATAATGATTCATCATCATCATATTAATATCATCCTCCATCTCTGTCATTATCATCAAAAGATGTCATCATTATCATTTAATATCACCATCGTCATAATCAAAGCAAATTAAAAGAAAGAATGTGCCATATCTTCATATAAATTCAATGGCACTGCATATGTTGTAGAAAGATAATGAAAAGCCTCTCCATTCTTTTCCTCTGATTTTATTAACCCTTTATTACCCACCCTCCCCTCCCATGAACTAATCATATCAGTCTATATACTCCTGTTTATACATGTATCACATTTCTAAAGGTTTCAGATGCAAGATATTATCTGGACATAAGCTTGTCTGGCGCTATTTTGGGTAGCCTGTACAAACACAAGCTATCCTTATCTAGCATATAGACAGGTGTTAGACAACATCCTATCCACTTACTTTACTTTAAACGAACAGAACCCTTGATTTATGACTTGCCATATAACCTAGAAGATCAAAAAAGTAAACAGGAAAAGGTATAAGATCAAATGAATTTCTATTTCAAGGCGTAAGATTACAACATATCTTCAACATGTCGTCGGCCATTTTGGATTATCAAAAAGCATGAAAAAATATTCTATTTACCTCGTCGTGCTGCATCTCTGCGTCAATAAATATCCTTTATGCCACAAAATATCTTTCCTCTGTGTCACTAATAGTTTAATTTGTCTAAAAATGCTATAAAAAAGCTTTAAATTCTGTGTTTTTATCAACAAATCTTTTCCTCACGTGCAAACGTTCCTTCTGATTTGGATAACCGATGACCAGTAGATACCACAGGCTCACCATCAAATATTCATTGGCAAAACTCGAAGGAGGAATAAACTTATCATATTTTTATACCTCGACAAAACTATGGCTGAACATGAGCATTCCAATCCCGACTTCGACGACGAGGAAGATGGTAAGTTAGTTTTATTAAATGTTTGAATAATTGGGCGATCGTTGGTTTTATGGATAAGTTTTTGATTTTCTTGTTATTGCGTGCCCAAGTAAGCTTGTGTCATGTTCTTCACGTTATCCGTGTTTTCAACACATCTGCTAATTATACTCATTTTAGTCTCTCTACACCCTTCTTTCTTAAATCTCCGTTTATATTAATCATTGCTTACGAAGATAAAACGATATGCTTCTTGCACAAGTTCATTTTTAGAAAGATGGGATTTTAAAACAAACTTGATTTAGTCATGTCATAGTAAAAGTTCGTTGTGAATTCGAACGTCTATGCTAAGGGTCATAAAATTTGTTTTATATGTAAAATCGACGCTTTGGGTGAGAAAGCACGCAACGGCGATCGTGCTGGGGCGGTTGTACTTTGTTTTGATCATTATCAAGCACTCTAGGGAATTATAAGTGATTTGTTTCTCAAAGCAAATTTGTGTTAAAGTTTTTGTATTGAACACGTGCCTTGAATCATGCCACCATCATATAAGCTTAAAGAATATTCTTCTCGAAAATAATTGATGCCGAAGGAATCCTGATTTAAATATTTGGTTCTAATTAATTTAAGTTTTGCACGCTTCATACTAGCATATGGCCCTTATAAAGTTTTGTAGGAAGTACGAAAATAGCCCGATTTTAAGACTTGACAAAACAAGTCCCTTGAAAATTAATCCTTGAACTTTTAGCATTAAGAGAGAACACATTTCCTGTTGAACATTGTTTAATCGCTAGGAGATTTGAAAAGTAATCGTATTTTTTAAATGGCTATTTGAGTTGTCGGACAAGCCCGGATATTTCATTAAACGTACAGCCGTTTGAAAACCAAAGCTGTCAATAAAATAGTAAAGTTGTAACATTAAAGTTGTTCGCATTACTTCGTTTCTTTTTGTACTACTGTACATATATTCCAATCATAAACGACTCCTCTGGATACTAATAAAAGTTCCAAGGGGCTCGTCAGTATTTAATGAGAGGGGGGGCACTATTTTTGTCAAAAATAGTGGCAAGAAATGGTGGCCCTCTCCCGAAAAACCTGTCAATGAAAAATTGTAATTAAATTCACATGCTCCTATACTAACAACACACTGAAGAAGATCCATAGTTATGAATCAAAATTATTACCCTTCACTTTCCTATTTTTCCACTTATCATTTCTATCAAGTTAAGTTAAGTTTTGTCAAAATTATGCAGGCATATTTAGCTGTTATGTGTTTATAGCTAGTCTAAAGACTTAAATAAATGCTCTTTCCAAGATATTCACCTAGTTCACGATGGGAAAAAGATATTCACCTAGTTCACATAGGCACCAGGAGTACAAGGATAAGTTTTAACCGCACCACTTTTCACCTTCAGAACTATTTCCCCCCTCGTAAAAATGTTTATTACACGAGTGAATAAAAAAACAGGACCATCTTTTTTTTAAAACTGGACCATTGTCCAAGTGGTGGCTACAGCCTCGTAGTTATAATTCATACATGTATGAATAGGTAGTTAGACAAACATCTAAAAAATTGTGTAATTTTCAAAATTATACAAATATTGAATTAAAAATGAATGTTCTTTGAACACATATTTTTAATTTGGCTCCTAGATATTAGTTTTTCAAGCATTGTGTAATAATATATTCAAAAAAACCTTGAAGTTTTCACTCATCCACATCAATTTCGCTGTCAGCAAAGTTATTATATTGTTATCATAAATTTTGTATTCAAAATGACAACCTACTCTCGCCAAGTTAAAGGCTGATTAAATCAAGAAAATATCCAAGTACCCGCACAATTTGAATTTTGTTTTTTTCCCCAAGTAATTAATAATTAAGTAATTTATTGATCTGACAACAGAATTCACTTAATTTGCATATCATATCTTGAATGTATGTGCATGGATTTTTAGTATGTGGCTTTTGGTTTTGGGCTATATATAATATACATATATATGTGTGTGTGTGTTAATATTTTATATTTATTGGGGAGAGCGATAATGAGAAATTTAGGGAGATGATTAGTTAATATTTGATTAAATATGTTTATATGCTTGCATTTATTTATTCTCTCTTTCTTTCATTTGCTAAATTTATATTAATAAAGAATTAATGTACAAGAAATTCCCAAGCCAAAGTTTCTTCTTAAGTGAAGTCACTAAACCCATGAAATAGATATTCAACTGATACAATTTGGTAGTTTCTACCCTGCTAGCAGAGTCTCGCCCTGTAGACAAGGTAAAAGGAGACTCTGCTTGCAGGGTAGGTGGTTTTTTATCTCATCTGTAAATGGTTAGAACACCAACCGGTAGGCTCAGTTGGACTTTTGTGTGTGAGGTTGTGGTTTGAGTTCCGGCTGGACCACTCAGGGTCTTAAATACAATAATATTTGATTAAATATGTTTATATGCTTGCATTTATTTATTCTCTCATTATTTCATTTGCTAAATTTATGTTAACAGAATTAATGTACAAGAAATTCGCAAGCCTAAGTTTCTTGTTTTATTATAGTGAAGTCACTAAACCTAATCCCATTGTTATCTTTTGTGTTTATTTGACTATCACACGTTGACTAGGTAATATATACAGTATGAGTGGCCGTGTTGTATCAGATATACAACCATGAGGCGTAGCCGAGTGATTGTATATCTGATACAACACGGACATGAATACTGTATTTGACTTATCAAACGTCTAGGTTAGTTCCTTTGTGTTTCACTAAAATTTTCAAAATTAAAGTGAATTTGGCGAAGAAAATCCATCTTAAAGTTTATGCAAATGAACACAGTTTGGTATCAGATTTACAACACTCTTCACGGTCGTGATTTTCTGTTGTGTTTTCCGCATGAATTATTAATGAGTTTGATAATATGTTTTATTTCACTGATAAATGTAATGCCTTCACTCTAATATCTAATATTTAATCAGGTTACTTTTTTCATATGATTTATTTATTTATTAGTTTGTATGTTTATTTTCAATTATAATATCCTTTTTTCACCAATGTAATTTTTCTCGCTTTCTGATTGGTCAAGAGCCATGGTAAATAAGAAGATATATCAGCAAATTGTGTCAACAGATTACAAATCGCTCGCACACTGAGCAAGAGAGCACTAGAAACTGTTTTTCTTTCAGACTTTTTGCTTTTTATTTTGTAGTATAAAACAAATTTCCTATAATTTTTTGTGTTATGGAATTTGTTAAATTGATGTTGTCTCTTTCCACAGCCCACCATGACCACCATGTACATTTTCCAGATAATGTTGGTTTAAATACTGAAATCCAAGTTAGCAAAAGGGGCAAATCAGGAGTGGAAGTTCACCTTGGGTTTCTACAATACAAACACAAATATCAAATACAATGTGTTCTACCAGTAGCTGAAAATGCCATAGTTACTCATAGCACTAAGAGTCCTTTTCTTTGCATTTGTGAAGTAAAATCACTTGGTAAGTTGTTTAAGAGTCTGCTGGAATCCCTTTGAACTCAGGGGGTGTAACACACCTATCAAATGAATGTTAAGGGTGGACTGCAGGGGGAGGTTGACTACCCTTGATGACGTTGATGTTCAGGAATACATCTTCAACACTCAGGGTCTTAAAAATTAACTGAAGAGAAGGTGTTGCCTTTGTTATTGCAATTACATCTGTAAATGGTTAGGCCCCCAACGAGTTGGCTCAGTTGGTTGAGCATTTGGCTTTTGTGTGGGAGGGAAATTGTGCTGTGTAACACCCCCATGAAACTTGTCTCACAACACCCTTGCACACTAGTTTCAGCTAAAAATTTCAACATGTAACAGGGCCTTAAATCACTCTATCTTCTGGTTTTTATTGTCAGATGACGGCAAAGGCCAGGAAGTCACATTGCAATTAGACAGCCACAAAGAAGGATTATTAACAGACAAGTTCAGTCTAAAGAATGAAGCCAAAGGGGAGGAATACCACATTACTCTTAAAGCAAGAGTTCTAGGTCCTAAAAAAGGCACCCCAATGCTGAAAGAAAATATAAAATGCATAGCAATAGAAAAAGATGAGGAGAGAGATGATAGTGACTGGCAAGGATTCGACTGATATTCTTAAAAAACTATTATAAAACTACTATAGAAATTGAATATTCCAGGTGATCTGAATAACTAAATGTAATTAGATATTAAAAAATTGCCCTAAAATTTTGGCATTTATTTCAAGACATTTTGGTGCCGCTGATAAAGAAACATGCCATTAATAAAGAAAATGTGGGCGGCATTCCTTGACTGTATCAAAAATCTCTAATTGTTGTGTAGTACTGTACAAAAATTGTATAAACTTTAATTATTATTCTCAGTAGTATTTTGCTGTTTATATGCTATATTATCGTTTGAACAAAAACATAAAATTGTTTTAAGGAAAGTCTAGGATTATGTATTAATGATTGCATATTCAAAAATATGTATATCAATAGATCTCATTCCTTGAGCATGCTTTATCATTTCAGACCATGCATCATCACCTTGAGTATTATTTCTTTCTTTAATGGTTATATAACTCAAAGAACCATATTTTCAAGAGAATGACGCATGGTCTGAAATGTGAAATCACTAATATGCACAATTGAAAATCTCTTATTGATAGCCAGGACTCATCACGAGGGAGAGGGAGGGGGCCGGAGTTGGAAAGAGTTCAGTTTTAAGAGTTCACTTAAAAGTGGTTGAAAACTATGGACTATCCTTTCTTACCATGAATATGAAATATTCTGGGCACCCCTTTCCTTACTTACGTAGACCAGTCATTAAATACCTTCCTGTATAAATCAGTTTTAAATAAACTTTGCTTAATATAAACTATAGTTTTGAAATTTTGATCTTTACTCAGTGTATCGAAATATAAATGTATTATCTAACATGCCTATGAGAATTATTTTGATTTTCCACAGAATAAAAGCAAAGATGTGGCGTCTTAAAGTATGTTAGTTGTTCCTGTCCTTGAGCTTTAGTATTACTGAGCAGACAAGGAATAGATCAAAATCCCAGGCCAACACAAGTCCAGCTGGTCCTTATCTTGAATCCATAAAAGTTATAATGTGTAGTTCCAGAAAATGCCCCTAACAAGGAGGGAATTGTAAAAGTACCCCCCTTCCACCAGGAACTTCCAATTTTCTTCCAGAATTTCCACTTTCCTCCATGGGTGGAAATGGATATTTCCTGGAACTACACAATCTGGGATTGTTTTTATCAATAGGACAGCAGTGAATATTTAAGTAATCATAAATAAAAATATAATATACAACGCACTGAGCAATAAAAGTTGAATAGCTTTGTTTTATTAAAATATACAAACTTGTGAAGTATATTATCAAACATGATAAAGTTACCTCTTGTCTAGAGATGAAAATTTGAATTGAACTTGTTGTTCAGTCTTAACCACAAAGTCTGTAGTATTTTTAACAGCTACCTCAATACATGAATCTTTCCAGTTATCATCATTGAAAATCATTTTTGTCTTCTTGTTTGCATGTTTGGTTGCCATAGTGATGTCTGACATGTCTGGATTCAGTTTCATTTCTGAACAATCAAAGGCTTTGAATAGTTCCTCTGGTTGCCTAGAAAACATGAATTAAGAAATTAGATCTACTTAAAATACTTTAAACTGATACCGTAAATGACCCTGAAATTTTATGGTTATGGTTCAAAATTTTTCCTTCAATATAAACGACTGTGTCAATAAAAAGACTTAAAACTTTATCAATATCCTGGAACAACCTCTGGGCTGATTAAAGCTGTGGCATGGCTAACTCACAATTTGAATTAGAATCTAACTTAGAAGGTTTTATGTGGAGAAATCTGGAGAAAACCCTTGAATTAAAGAAGAGACCCAAGAGGTGAAAGACAAGTGCAATACAACTACACCACGCTTGGTTCCAATTCTACTTAACAACCAACTACAGTGTGTATGTTAACTGAAAAGCACTCAAGCATGAGAATACCCTAAGACTGGTTTTGCATTTTAGTTTTGTTCCAACTTATTTTTCAACTTACTTTCGTGTTAAAGTAGAACCAACCCCTTTGCTTGATGAACCCTGTACTACATGTCCCGCTAGCATTCTGACAGTAGGGTGGTAATGTCTGCTTGTTAAACTTGACAGCTCCCATGATGTAGTGCTGTCTGTGTTAGACAGCTCTGGGTCATCTAAGTCAGGTCTGAATGCACCTGTTCCCATTGTTTCACTGTCCAACAAGTTTTGACATCGAGGATGCAGCTGAAAAAGTATCAATCAATCAATCAATCGAATGATCAATCAACCAAACAATCAATCAATCAAATGATCAATCAATCAACTAATCTTTATTTTGCAACATATAATAATTATTCATAATGAAAATTAACACTAAAATCCGACGTTAATAATAATTATTGCACACAAAATTTAAACGGTTAAACAGAAAATTAGGCTATTAGATAAATGACTGTATAATTTTAGCAAGGGACTGGACTAGACAGTTATTTCACTTTTTTTAAATCACTCTGACTTTGTTTGGTCCTAAATTAAATAATTGGTCCAAGAAGTTGGGAAACATTATACAAAGTAAAGATATTATTACTAGGCTGTCTATTTATTTACCTGTAAGAATATCCTGACAAATGCTAAAAGAGCAAGTGTACTATTGGGCATCACATGTAAACTGGT
Organism: Actinia tenebrosa; assembly: GCF_029948245.1. Lineage (NCBI taxonomy): Eukaryota > Metazoa > Cnidaria > Anthozoa > Actiniaria > Actiniidae > Actinia > Actinia tenebrosa. Next base: position 11,064,914 of record NW_028292572.1, read on the forward strand.
TGTGGACAGACGCTTTGCAAAAGCAGAAACTCTTTGAATAGGTATCTGGAATTAAAAACATTAATATTAGAATAATCAAATATATTTAAAAATGAGTACAATCTTAAAGTTTGGGCTGCTATTAAATAATATGAAGGGCTACTGACAACTGGCCACATTTGGACTGATAAATGTGATCAATCAAGAGAACCAGCCTAAGAAGTGCTGGACTGTACCAAGTGCCAATTTTGGCCAGGCACTGACCATTGACCAGCTTTTATTTTTAGTTCTGGATATGAAATAATAGCTGTTCATTAGCTGGTAGACATTATACCTGTTTTGTTCTTTTCTTCATCATAACATCCAAACACTTTAGACCAGTTAAAACATCTGCATTATTCACACCTAAAGAATGCAAACAGTTTCATTTCAAAAAACTTTCATTTAAAAAACAACCATTTTAAAATTTCTTGGTGTATCCCTACCTTCAGTCAAAAAGAGACAACAAATCTCATGATAAAAAAGTTATTTATTTTCTTATTGGCTGAACAACTTGAAAGAGATCTGAAAGTGGTAAAAAAATACCTGCATCTAGCTGTACAAGAGTTGTATAAAGTGTACAGTAGAATCCTCTGGGATCAATATTCAGTGCTTCACCTGCAAACAAAAAAGTTAACAAGTGTTACAAGAATGTCAAAGGAATTAATAAGTTGATAATAAATTGATTACAAACCTTGTCCAGAGAGAATCTTGAAGGCTGTTAAAGCACAGTTTAGCTTGTCAGTAACAGAAAGCTCCTTTAATGTCACAAATATGAACATTCAGTTAATTCCACATTAATTGTTACCAGATCATTTAACACCATACTGACAACCTACCAACACCTTACTGACAACCCACCAACACCCTACTGACAACCCACCAACACCCTACTGACAACCCACCAACACCCTACTGATAACCCACCAACACCCTACTGATAACCCACCAACACCCTACTGACCACCCACCAACACCTTACTGACAACCAACCAACACCATACTGACAACCCACCAACACCCTACTGACAACCCACCAACACCCTACTGACCACCCACCAACACCCTACTGACCACCCACCAACACCTTACTGACAACCCACCAACACCCTACTGACAACCCACCAACACCCTACTGACAACCCACCAACACCCTACTGACAACCCACCAACACCCTACTGACAACCCACCAACACCCTACTGACAACCCACAAACACCCTACTGACCACCCACCAACACCTTACTGACAACCCACCAACACCCTACTGATAACCCACCAACACCCTACTGACAACCCACCAACACCCTACTGATAACCCACCAACACCCTACTGACAACCTACCAACACCCTACTGACAACCCACCAACACCCTACTGACCACCCACCAACACCCTACTGACAACCCACCAACACCCTACTGACCACCCACCAACACCCTACTGACCACCCACCAACACCTTACTGACAACCCACCAACACCCTACTGATAACCCACCAACACCTTACTGACAACCCACCAACACCCTACTGATAACCCACCAACACCCTACTGACAACCTACCAACACCCTACTGACAACCCACCAACTCCCTACTGACCACCCACCAACATCCTACTGACAACCCACCAACACTCTACTGACAACCACCAACACCCTACTGACCACCCACCAACACCTTACTGACAACCCACCTACACCCTACTGACAACCACCAACACTTTTAAACCCACTAGCAAACCCTGCCTAATAACTAATGATCTCAGCAAAAATTTCAAAATCACTTGTGATCGGATGCAGTGAATAACAAGCTTTACTTGATGCAGGGTGTAAACATTTCAGTCCTTCAATTTCTGGACTGTGGTCATAATCGCAAAACTTAGCTATTTAAATTTTTTGTCACTCACTAAATACAAAATTTCACCCGCATTTTGCGAGTTTGCGAGCATTAGTTTCGTGCCCTGATGTATTGACTGACAACCCTATCACAACACCAAACCTAACCATCAGATCCATCTGTTTACTTGTGATCAACTGTCACCCCCTACTATAACATCATACCTCTTTATTGATAAGTCCCTGTAATGCTGTCATTAGATCAGCAAAGAAATCCACATTAATGAGATGAGCATGCTTGGCCAGCCCTTCAAGAACAGGAGACAGTAGAGATGACTGCGCTCTGTTCTTCAGCACTCGGAAATATGTTGCGAACACAAGCTTGAGTATCTCAGTTTGCTAGAAGGAGAAAAATCGTCAAGTCTTTATGGGTTACCTGTTATTTTGATGGCACAGGTAGCCCATCAACATTATTATTTAGTGAAAGTGAAGTGAATATTGGGGAATATTTACCAAACCACAAGTTTTCAAGTAATGAAGTTAATATTTCCCATATTCACTTTGCCTGAGGTGAATAATTGTTTTAGCATAATTTTATACTTGAATATCAGAGAAAAGACAAAATTCAGGATAAAAAAACATTTACTTCCACTCTGGAAAACTTTGCGAGAAAACCTCATAATCACCGCTCAAGCAGTGATTATCATCTCAGATTCAATGATTGCTCAACCAATCACATTGTACAAAACTAAATACTCAATATATTTTAATCAATAGTTACCAGTTTTGCTCTTTTCTCCTGTCCTTCAACAGCTTGTGTAGCCTGGAGTTCTTTTTCCAGCTTTTTCATTTCTTTTTGCCTCTAAAAAACAATTACTAATACTAATTATAATTGTTAAATGCAATATTTTACACCAATACTAGACAGTTTTCTTAAGTCTGCGTGCACATTCAAATTCAAGGAACTTAACGGGTCACAATACCAGATCTGAGTATTATCATACATTACTATTAAATTTTTTTCTATAAGAATTCATAAAATCCATTAGTCTCCTCTTTAAACATAAAACTGTCTTCTCAATTTTTCCTGAATTTGCAGTTTTCAGTTTTGTTTTCATCAATGCAACCTTGAGAAAAAGGTCCATTAAACTAACAATTTTTTTTTTCTTAATAAAAACAATATGATTCACCTTTCTTTCCTTCTTGGACATCTTTGCCTTCATGATTTTATCCCTCTTATTTTTTCCTTTCATTTTGTCATTTTTGGTTTCTTCTTTGCTTTCTCTTAACGACAGTACATCCATGTCATTTATCTTTAGTGACAGAAACACCTTCAACACCTGGAACAGCCATATCAAGCATGATATTCATATATATTGAGAGAAATGTAATAATTGTTGATTGTTAATTACGATGGAAGTGTTTTCAACTTGCATGAATTATGCACTTTCAAAGATATTCCTCCCTCTACCTTCCCTATCACCCCCTCTTACCCTCACCCCCTTCCCCCTCCCCCTCCCCCCCACAAAAAACTGCACTGTTTTTTAAAGGTATTTCTCCCTCTACCTCCCCTATCATCCACTCTTATCCTCCCCCCCCCCCCCCCTTCCAAAACAAAAACTTTACTGATTTGAGACTCCCAAGTCAGATGTTTCACTAAACAATTGAACACTTAAGGACCCTTTTTGGAGTGGCCATGGTAGAGAATATGGTGAGCTCACATGAAAGGACACCTACATTATAATTATGTTCACATTTATCAATTTTATCTGCACCAATCTGAAACCCCCAAGATTGGCTATTTAAGGTTATTGGAGGACTAAATTGATAGTAATAATTCTCATTTATTTATTAGCTTACGCATGGCTTGACTTTATAGCTTCCAGTTTTCACATACTTGCTGATCACTTTAGTTACCTAAAGAATATATAGAATAAAGAACATCACCATAACCTAGTAAATAACTGGCAGGTTGTAGAAAAATTCAATACAGAGTTTTAGATTGACTTTTTTCCTCCCCGCAAATGGCAAACATGACGTTTTCATCGTTTTCCTGTATTTTACTTTACCTTTTACAAACCTTCTCACCAAGCGCAAATACTCTTTTGTTTTTGTGCTACTTGGACATTTTTGCAATTCTTTTTCAGTAATTTAAAAGAATTTTTTACTGGTCAACTGACGTTTCACGTTTGCCATGAACGTAAATCTAAAACTCTCTAATATCCTTAATTTTACCTCAAGAGATACTTCTCCAACTTTATCCTGCTTGAAAAGTTTGGAAAAGGTTTCACAACAGAGCTTAGAAATCTGAAATAAAAAAAACCACTGAATTTGAATAAAGTCATGGAATCTAGAAATCTTGGAAACATACTGGAATAATATCACAATTTTTTTTGCACATAAAGGAATAGTTGAAAAGTAACAGGGGGGTAAGAGTGTGGAGTTGTACTGGGTTTAAAATTATTTGATACTCCAAGCTGGACATTAGCGAAAAAGGTGACTGGCCCCTCGAAAGTGGTGTAACAATAATTTAAATGTACCTATGTACCTCATCTCCCTTGCTACTGGCTAGTCATTTTTAGGGTGACCCCACCCTTGTTACAGCATAAAACAAAATATATTGACGATTCTTAAAAGTCACGTGCATGCGGGCTTAGCCTCGCTCCTAAAATAGAAAACAAAAGTGGAAATTACACTTACAAAAACAAATATCACCTGGATTCGAGGTTAAGCCCGCATCACGTGACTTTTAAGAATCGTCAATAGCCATTCCTCTTTTTTGAATCCCCCCACCCAACCCCACCCCTCAATAATTCAAGACCAACACTATAAAAAGATTACATATATGTAGGCTTTGCACCATCACGTGATGGCAGCCATGACTGGATGTACAACAATAAAGTCTTTTTCCCCTGGGAAACTGAATTCTTTCTCATGCAAATCAGATTAGACCAGATTCCATAGTTCCTGCCTCCTGTCATGGCTGCCATCACATCATGGTGCAAAGACTGTACAACAAAACATGTAGTACCTGACCATCCATAGAGGAATCATTCATCCATGGTACTAATACCGTGATAAGGTTATTACGATAGTTAAAGTGTGGCAGGGTTAGGAGTAACTCACACATACACTGGATGGATAACTGCACCAAACCCTGGAATAAATAGTATCCAACGTGTTAATATTCAGGATAGCCAATAGAAATCATAACTGTAAAGAGATTTGTGATTTCAATAAAATGTTGGCAAAACTCATAGGAGCAGATGTAGCACTAGTTAGTGCATGGCCTTCCAAGCTAGAGGTCCACGGTTCAATCCCTAGGATCCTCTGCATCTGTTTCGAATTCTCTCTCGGTCCTGTGAAGCTTTAGCTTTAAATGCCCATAAAAAAGAGCACTGATAGTCTGAGAAGATAAAGTGTGCACCTTCAAGCACTCCACACATAAGCCCATGGCTCAGGAGAATTGGGCAACCACTCTCAGTGTTACTGAAGTAAAATAACTGAATTTACCTTTTTTAAATTGTAAATACATGCACACCAAGCATAGAAACGATTTATTGTGAGAGGTCTGAATATGCAAATGTATCACTCACTCACATGCTCACTCACTAAGATATTATTACTTTAGCCAAAAGTTGTCTGAGTGTTGATTAACACATTGTCAGCTAGTCATAAAGTACAGTCAGGGCTTAAAAAATGCAGGCCAGACATCGGACAATGTCCTGCCAGAACAGGGACTTGTCTGGTAAAATCTTTGCCTTTCTGGTCATTTTGACCAGTAACTTTTAGCCAGAAAGAGATCAGTCGTTATTTTGAGCCCTGACATTACACAGTAGAATAAGTACAATGACCATACCTCTGAGTGATTTTTGCTAAAATCTCCATTTGATCTTCGTTTCTTCGAGGATCCTACAGAAGATCCTACAGGAAACATAATATGACTTGTAATACACTCGACAAAATTATTACTTGATTCTGATTGGACAAGAAGAGTACAATTAAATCCCAAATTGCTCAATTTTGTTGAGTATTATAAACAAGAAATTGCAGGAACTTCTCGTACAATTGAGCATTGAGAAATTTAATAATAATATCATATTACAGGATATAAACTACACTACCTTGTGCCATCTTTTCTAGTATCTGTAGGTACTTCTGATAAGTGATCAACAACCCTTCCTCAAAGTCCCGTATCTTCCTGATATCTTTGGAAACCTACAGAAGCCATATAATATACCAAATATAATATAATATTATAATATGAAGTATAACTTTAAAACACTGAAGAGCATCCTATATCTTAATTTTCCCTTTTCAACAATTTACATACGTATCATTTGAGGATCTAGGAAGGGTTAGCGGGACATGCCCCCCCTCCCGAGAATCTGACAACTATTTTTTTAAAATATTTTTACATTTGTATTCAAGAAGGATGACATTAATCCTACATCAACCTAGGCCTCTAGATGTAGTTCATTAATCATAGACCTTTTTGCCTTGGGTGTAACATTTTCCCATTTCAGACCACCTGTCATTCCCTAGTGTATCATTTCTTTGTTTAACAGTCTCACATCAGAAAACACATGAATACAGATACAACTCGAACAAAGAATCTTATTCTCAAGAGAATAACATGTGGTTATGGGAAAACATTACGCCCATGCCAGAAAGATTTATTCTTTAAATATCAATTTGATTAATATTAAAATTGCCATACCTACCTTAGTTTCTTTCTCTTTTTCAGTTGGTAAGCGGACAGTATAACTAATATAAACAAATGAGAAGAGAGTTTTTTATAAGATACTCTTACTCTACCTAATAATTTGTATTGACTCAAAAGGTTGTCAGCCAACCTCTTCTCCCCACTCCCCCCACCCCCCTTTCTCTCTATATATTTTCTCTCTCATCATAAACATAATTTTACTACTTATATAGTTTTCTATTTCAAAAATCTCCATTACAACTTACCCTGGAACAATATCCTTGAAGACTTCAAGTAAGGACACTATAGCCAGTTTTTTGGTGGTAATCCTAATATCAACATCATTTTCTTCACAATAAGAACAAAGTTCTTTTAACTGTGGAACCTATTTTAACAACAATAAAAACACATAACAATATTAGGCAATAAAAAATTGGTTCATTTATTATTTGGGAGTGTTAGGATATTTTTGGACTAATGGAAAAGGTATACTGTAGGCTAGGTTCTATCAAAATAAATCATTCTAAGGCCCAATCCATATCTGGATATTTTTGAAAACAAATTTTTTATTCTGTTTTCGAAAAATTCTCTTCCACTGCATGAAGAGTTTTTTCAAATCATTTAAGCCAAACAGATCCATGTGGACTTAAGGCTAATCTGCAAAGAAAAGATTCTGTTTTCAAAAATATCCGCAGATACATATTGTCAGGGCCCAAAATACAAAGTACTTTATCTTTAAAATAAAATTCAAAAAAATTCAAAAAAAATTACACAAAAGTAAACAAATCATACATTTTCTTCTGGATTTTGGATGACAGCATTGGACAGTTCAGCAATCCTAACTTTACGTTGACTGAGCTTCTGTTGCCGTCTTGCATATAATTCAATTACACTTAATGGAGTACATTCCATAGGCATTGCTTCATTGTTCTTTCCTTCAGATTCTTTATTCTCTTTGTTTTCAGTGGCTTTGATCTCATTGTCATCCTGTGAAGCTGAAGAAATATACCAGTTTCTTTAACTCACTGCTATCTCAAACTCAAGCCTTTTTCCAATGGATTTGCCTTTTTTTTTCAGCTATATATAAAAATTGAATATTTCAAAATTCCCATTAACATGTTTTTGTTACCCTTTGTCCCAGTTTAAAATCAGTTGTCTCAAATTCTACAAAACAAACTTTTAAAAATACCAGAACTCAGCTGGAAACCCTTAAATTTAAATATTCTTTGTTTGAGTCTGTTTAACTTAACCAAAGTTCCAGTATTTATAACAGTAACTCAAACTATCTGAACTATCTTTTGTCTCCCTTGACAGTTTAAGATAAAAGGCTTCAATTTTATATATTCCCATCGCCTAGAAATATATGTACGATGGAACTATACATCATGGACCGTGGAGCTAGGGGCCTGAGAGGCTATAGCCCCCCTCATTTTTGTTATTACTAGCTTATTTTGTATTTGGTATAAAACTCAGTAATTGGAAGAGATTTCCGAAATATAACCGCCTCTCCTCCCCAATTCAAAACTCGCTCCACGGTCCCAGTACATTTCTATTTTTTTGATTTACCTGGTTTACTCCCTAGTCTTTGAATGACTCCTTTTTGACTTTTAATTGGCAAGAGAACATGTTGGTCAAGTGCATCTTCTTGAGATAAACGAGGTTGCTTTTCATAGTCTTCTTCATTTTCTTTATCTATTATTTTCTTTCTTTTTCTTTGTCTACCAACTTCTCCATTTTCTCTGAAAACATAAGCATTTATAAATATAAATATTAGAGAGCATTTATTTCATATAACAATATTACTACCACAGAATGTTTGATCCTTCTCTTCATAAATAAATAAATAAGTTTTTCTAATATGCCAAGGGGGGGGGGGGGGGGGGGGGGGTAATGAAAATATCTCCTCAAAAACCTTATTTTTATATAGGCCCCCTTAGGACTTAACTTAATTTTCAAAGCCCAACCCAAACAGCCCATGAAAATTTTCAAATTCAAATTCACCTTTTCGGTGCTGGCCATCACATGGAATAAATTGTGTTGGATCATGTTACGGTCACCAAGTAGTTTGGACATTGTTCTTGAATTTCCATACAAATGTACTGACTATAAATGAACTATTTACTTGGTTTGTTTAGTTAGTTCTCTAAATACAAGTAAAATATCATTTTTCTAACTTGATTGAAGCTTTTCTTATTGCTGTTAAGAGAGCTAACTAAAGAAATCCATCTAAATTTTCTCTTTAAACTCAGTGAATTTGTATGGGAATCCAAGAACGATGTCCGAACTTTTTGGTGACCGTAACACAATCCAACAAAGTGTTTACAACGAGACAGATATCGCTTAAAAAGTGAATTGAGAGCCTCCTTGTTTGCATGACAAATATTTAGAGCCCCCCCTTTCATGTCCCAAAAATTTTTGGTCCCCCCCAACATATCTCCATCTCCCCCCACCCCCCCCCCCCCCTCAGTATATTAAATGAACTTTCCCCAATTCACCGAATGTATGACTTTAGAATACCCCGCAAATTATAGGCATGCATAATATTTTGAATAACAATTACTTCTATATTTGATCAGGGTGGTAAGGGGGGGAGGAGGGAAAGATATAAATGGTCAAACACTTGCCACCCTGTAAACTCAGAACTCTAAGTTGCTTTGTTTATGCAACCTACCTTACTTCAGGGTTTTTGGTTTATGTAAATCAAAAAAATAATTAACACAGACAATTTACGAATCTAGTTTAAATCATAATAAATCATTCTGTGTTAGGAGTTATTTGATTATTTAATTAGAACACACACAGTCCTTTACAAATCTATTTTTAATCATAATAAGTCGTTCTAGGAAGGTAAAGATAAGCAATCTGCGAATGATTCGATGCAGTAGAAATTATTCAAGCTTGCTGTGTTCAAGAGTGATGTTTACATGATAAATTAACCCCTCAATCCTTTTAATACTGAAAAGTTAATGTTATTAATACAGAATAAATCCTTTATCATACGTCAGTATACTTACATATTTGAGTCAGTGGTTAGATGTGTTAGAAACTCTAAACTTCTGTCAGTATTTTGATAAAACTCGAAGTCTTCTTGTTCGACTTCGTCTTCTTCGTTAAAATCATCGATTTCTTCTATAAAATCAGTTTGTATCGCTTTCCTGTTATTCCGTGCAGACTTATTCTTGGTTTGTTTAGCTTTTCCCAATTTTTTTTTGACCATTTTCAAGGAATAATAGTCTCAAAATCAACTACAAAGTTTTTGACTCTTATAAAAGTAGTCCACGTGCGCACGGGTCAGCGGAAAAGAAATAATCGCTTGGGCTTTCTTTGGTAAGTTATACACAGGAAACCCAAGCTTGGCGATGAAAGATCGATTTTTTTTGTCCTCATTCACATAAGTTCTATCTGGCTCGCGTCTCCTAAATTCAGCGTTGGAAAAATTTTTGTATTATAATTTTTTTCTTCTTTATCTTACCTTTTTTCCCTTTAGTATGTCGAGTGTTCTTAATTAGTTTGGTTGCTTGTTTTGCTTCTTTTTTCTATTCTCTTCTGTTTTTCTTTTAATTTCTTTTCTTCTATATCTTTCTTGGCTTTTATTTTTATTTTCTTTCATTTGAGTTTCATTTTATTTTCTTTCATTACTCGAAACCATAGTTTCAAGTAATGAAACTTGAATTAATATAGAATGTGGGCCACAATATAATACGCATTCACTTAGAAATAAAATTCATGGCTAATGTTTTGTTCATTTGCGACATAAACGTACAGGTATGAAATGTAGCACAGTTAATTATCAAATTATGGTCATGCATCCTTAGCCTTTTTTTCTTCCTTTTTTTAAATACCACAATATTGTACTTAAATTTGTCATTCGGTTGTTGTTAATTCGGTATTTCCCTTTTGAGATAAAAAAATCAATTTAAAAAGGGGGGGGAAGAAAGAAACGCAGAATGCTAAAAAGACCATAAGACTATGGAGTTCTAGAGAAGTATTTATATTTTTTGAACCTCTGCTACGGGGTAAACTGGGAAAATGACTTCTAAACTTGAAGTGGATAATTTATGAGCGAAAGTAGTTTACAGTATCGCAGAAACAATCATTTGTAAAACGTGTTAAACTCCCCTGCTGAAACTCAAGAAAGTCAATATTATGAAAGTTGTTTGCTTAGCCGAAAAATATGCTCGGCTTAAGGAGGCTGTGGGTAGTTTTGATGTGGCACACCTAGCCGCATTGAAACGGCTACAACTTCGTCTTGAATAACTCGATCTGCAAGCGCTTTTCACACAATGTCAGGAAAGGATTTTAATCCTTAAAAAGGTTTCAAAAATGATAAATTAGTTTAAAGCGGCCTTTTCATTATGACGTAATAATGACATCATAGAAATTGTTTATCGCTTATTTTCTCGAAAACTAGACCTAAACTTTCAAAGCGACTTGCACCAGTCGATAGTATTCATCAAGGCACCCAACATACTGCAATATGAAAAAAATGTATGAGAGCGTTTTCCAAATATTACGCGATGAATATTTTCATGGACTTTTACTATTATTTCCAACGTGTCAACTTTATACCCTCAAAATCGGGACTTTAATTTAGTGGATTCAATACTGATTTTTAGTAACTAGAATATAGGTACGGATATAGACACTGTCCTTATCGAGTATGAATCAAATTGTGACTTTCTTTCTAACGTTATGGATTTTTTCATATGAAGCTAATTGACCCCATTTGTTGTCAAAAGCGATAGAAAATATCGATGAAAGCGGCATTCAAACTCGTCGAACGATTTTTTTCTAAATGAAGTCACTAAAAGATGTATCTTTTACAAATATTTACCTTTAATTTCATATGCATTGAAGGGTTTTAAGGCACACAAATAAAAATAAGTACGCTCACAACTAACAGCACGCGACAAGGAATAACACGGAAGTCAAGCGTGAATAATAAACAAGCATCCGTGAGCGAAAATAGTTGTGAGCGTACTTATTTTTATATGGCAAAGAGTGATAGCTTTGCTCCCAGTCAATTTTGAAAAGAAGTTTTCTGGCTTGCTTTGGTATCCCCCATAACAATTTTGCCTTAATGGATGGCATTTTAAGTAACGACCTTCAGTTGCAAACTAAGAAAATAAGACTGCAAAAACAACCAATGACGACAGGGTAGAAAAACGATAAGCCCACTACCTTTACGATTTTTTTAAAACTGCGTTTAATACTCCAAATTTTTTAGCGTTTCATTTGTGTCACTGCTACTCGAAACTTGTGACGAAATTTTGTCGAATTAGAGTAAATCTACTTCATATTAGTATTCACGAAAATGTCAGTTTTTCTGCTGATCAAAATATCACCTCTCCCAAAGTACACGGCTTTTTATCTCAAATACGCATTCAATAGATTTTGGTCGCATTTGATATTTTGCTATTTAGCTCCAAAAGAACGTGTTTACAAAATATTGAGCTTAAATACGTAAAGCTGTCCTTATGGCAAAAGGCCAAAAACCAAAAACCGTTTTTCTGCCCTGTCACCAAAGACAGAAAGTAAGACCAAAAATATTTTGAAAAACAGATAAAATGAAAATAAAGAGCAAGCTTGCATATTCAAGTTCAGCCTCGACTCATGTTTCTGTCATTACAAATTGAAAAGTGACAATTCTTGAAGAAACCTGTTCATATTCATAATCTATTGACATTAAGGAACGCAATGTCTAAACAATGACACCCGGATTTTACTACAGATAATTGACACCTAAAATGCTCCCTTCTCCCATCATGGCCTTCTTGAAAAAGTTGATAATAAAGTGTCTATAGTGATATTTTGTATAAAATTCACAAGGGATGTTTTTATCACAAAACTGTTCTGAGTTGAGATTTTATAAAAGTTGCAGATGGAGGTGGATAGCCGTTAGTAATAAAACTTGAACTGATATAGAATGTGGGGCACAATATAAGATGTATTCAATTAGCAATAAAACCTAATTTCATGGTTAATGTCATGCTCCGTTGCAGCACAAACTCAGTTAAATATATGAAATCAAGAAAGCATGCTCTTTTGATGAAATGTAGCTTTTCGCAAAGACGCCCTTTGTCTCCCTATTAGTTCAGGCGCTCTGAACCAACTCGAGCACAGACAGATCAACCAGGATCAAAAGCGCTGGACGGTTGCGTTTCCATTTGCTTCGCTCGTGACTCTGTGAGTCTAAAGGAGGTCGGCTAGGAGTGAGTTTAGCACAAATGCAGCGCAGTTAATTAGGAAGGAAGGAAGGAAGGAAGGAAGGAAGCTTCTTTATTTTGCCACGGTAAAAACATCAGTCGATTGCCTAAAAATATTTAAAAGTAAAGATTTACGATTAAAAAGCTAGTTACTGTTTTACATGTTTGCCGTGGAGCCCTTAGTTACAACTTTTCTTACGGTACAAACTATCAATTTCCGTTTTAAATTTTCGTACTGACTTGACCTCTTTTATATTTAACGGTAGGTCATTCCACAATTTTGCCCCACTATAGCTGAATGATCGTTTTAGATATTCAGTGTGTGGCTTAGGTATTGACAGTTTATGATCATGATTTCGAAGGTTGTATTTAGTATGGTAGTCGGAGAAAAGGTTTTGTAAGTAAACTGGTGTACGTCCCTGCATCGTCTTAAACATTAGTAGGGCTTTTTGTTTTTTACGACGAACTGCAAGTGTATCCCAGTTTAATTGGTCAAGGAGATGGCTAGATCTTATGTCATAGTTAGATCTTGTGATAACTCTAGCCGCTCGATTTTGACGCTTTTGTAGTTGAACACATAGTTTATCACTTAATCCATCCCAAACTGCACTACAATAGTCCAGTTTGGGTAGAATTAAGGCTTCGTAGATTTGGATGGCACTATCGGTCGAAATAAATGGGCGAACACGTTTTAGAGCCCCTATACTTGAAGAGATTTTCTTCGAAATGTTGTTAACATGTTCTGACCAATTAAGGTTTTTATCGATAGTGACACCCAAAGATTTGGTGTGATCAACTTGTTTAACGCTAGCTCCATTAATCGCAATATTAATAGTGGAATCGCATTGCGCTGTGAACTTTTGGCGGGACCCAATAATCATAAATTCCGTTTTCGCTACATTCAAGCTTAGCTTATTTGCTAACAACCACTGATGTATATTAGTGAGTTCAGTGTTGATGCTTGGTTCCAAGTCTCCTACATTTTTACCATGAACGCTGATGCTGGTATCATCAGCAAACATTCTTGTTATGGCTTGCGCCAAACAATTTGGTAAGTCATTAATATACAGGAGAAATAAAAGTGGGCCTAAATTACTGCCTTGTGGTACACCGCAGCTCACAGTACAAGGCTCAGACAGACTTCCGTTAACACTGCACAGCTGAGACCTCGTCAGTAAATAAGAACGGAACCACTTGAGTGAGCCTTCATCTACACCATAATTCGATAGTTTGGACAAAAGAATTTCATGATCTATGGTGTCGAAGGCTTTTTGGAGGTCTATGAAGATTACTCCGTTAAGTAGTCCCTTGTCTATATTAACTGACCATTCGTTCGTTGCTTCGAGCAACGCGGTGACAGTGCTGTGCAGGGAGCGAAAGCCTGACTGGCATTCCGTCAATAACTGGTTTTCATTCAAATAATCGTATAGTTGATCATAAACGATCTTCTCAAATATCTTTGAAGCAGTGGGAATGACCGAGATTGGGCGATAATTGTTTAGGTCAGTTTTCTCCCCTTTTTTAAATATAGGCGTTACTTTCGCTATTTTCCACTCCCTAGGAAAAATGCCCATTTTAATAGATTGTCGAAAAATCACAGTGAGAGATGGTCCCACTATAGAGGCGGACATTTTTAGCAATTTGTTGGGTATGTTATCTAAGCCTGCAGCTTTCTTTTCCTTTATACTTCCTAACAAGTCGCAAACAGTTTGCTCACTTGGAGGTTGGATAGCGAAAGTTTTACCAGTTGTAGGTTTCAGAAATGATTCAAATTTAATGTCAGATGGAGGTAATTTATTGGCTAGAGTCTGGCCTATACTTGTGAAATGTTCATTGAAAATCTCGGCCATCTCACTTGGTGAGGTTACTGATTTATTGGCAACTTTAATTTCGGAAACGCCGGAAAATTTGCTAGCCTTTCGAGCACTTAGATCATTAAGGAGGTGCCATGTTTTCCGAGGATCAGATTTATTTAGTGCTAAATTTTCCGTAAAGTATTTTTTCTTCGCTAATCTAATTTCGTTATTAATCCTGTTTCTCGATTCTTTGTATTTTTTCCAAAATAAATCACTGTCAGTGGAAATTGCTTTCCTTTTCAATTGGTCACGTGACCACATTTTCTGTATTAGCTCCGTTGTGATCCATGGTGAGTTTTTCCTTCCCACACGCTTGTGGCGAACAGGCAGGTGGGAATCAATACACTCGGTTAGCAAGGTTTTCCAGCGAATCCACAATTAACTATGGTCATGCATCCTGAGCCTCTTTTTCTTCTTCGCCTGGATTATTTTTTTAATACCACAACCATTACACTTCAAGTTGTCAATCGGGTTGCTGAATTAACCTTGGTACAGAGGGCTTTTCCCTTTGAGGTAAAAAAGAAAACAGAATCAAAACGGGGGGGGGGGGGGTGGGGGACTAAGGGAGAAAAGAAAAGAAAGAAAGAAAAGCAGAATAATAAAAAGACCAAAAGAGTCATAGTTCTAAAGTAATATTTATGTTTTTTGAGCTACTAAGTGTGCATGTGCTATATAAATAAGAAATATCCTAGTATCTTTGAAGCGATACAAGCGAGTTAAGAAAATCGCTAAATTCACTCGCAATCATGTTGGAGACATGCATCTTATAAGCCGTTATAAGATAAGATAAGATAAGATAAGATAAGATAAGATAAGATAAGATAAGATAAGATAAGATAAGATAAGATAAGATAAGATAAGATAATTTATTTAACGTCAATAATACAGGGAGTAAATATATCCCAAAGTGTGATAGAGTAACAGCTTATTAGCTTCTAGTTTTGAAAACGTTTTCTCAAGCTTCCTTTGGTCATAGTTAATCGATTCCCCTCAATTAACTATGCCTTGGTATTCCCAAAAAAATCTTGCTTGAATGGATTGCATTGAAAAGTAACGTCATCCTAAAAAAAACAATGACAGAAAGTAAGAAAAAAACAAAACAAAACAAAACAACAAAAAAACAAAAAACAGTGGAATTGCTTTATTAACATGACCTCAACATTTACAGGTATTGTCAAAGTGCAATAGCTAGAAACAGTAACTTAAATATTGTTATGTTATAGATTTTTTTTTTCTTTGTTTGTTTGTTTTATATATAAATGTATATATAGGAGTAAAATATATGTCTGATATAATGAAAACGATAATATATTTGATATTCTTTTATGATTTACTGATGATGTAAACGCTATTCCAACATAAGAAAAACCTACTGTTTGTTAAGTCTAGAATCTTCTTCTTGAAAAACAGATAAAATAAAAATAAAGAGCAAGCTTGCATATTCAAGTTTAGCCAAATATTATTCCACGTTCCGCTTTACCTAGTGACTAATCAGTTTTCTGTCATTACGGTCAAAAAAAAAAGTGACAATTCTTGAAGAAACCTGTTCATATTCATAATCTATTGACATTAAGGAACGCAAGGTCACAAACAATGATACCCGGATTTTACTTCAGATAATTGGCACCAAAAATGCTCCCTTCTCCCATCATGGCCTTCTTGAAAAGCTTGATAATAAAGTGTCTATAGTGATATTTTGTATGTATATAAATATGAATAGACAATACATTAATTGGGGGGAGGGGGAGGGGTAATTCATTATACTAAAATTGAACTTGTTTCAAGACATCTGAGAGCATCATACTTGCAGAGGAGGGGGGGGGGGAGTACCAGCAGATATCCTCACCCCTCCTACCCTCGGGTCGAGTTGATGACCTTGATCCTAGTGCTCTAAACCTATTAGCGGCAACCTTAGTCGGTAAACTATAATCATGACATAGTGCCCATAGAAGAGCTATAGGCCGAAGTTTGATAAATCAAAGGTATATATTTCAAATGCAATAATTATATCTATTTTGGTCCCTAACCCGGAGGGAAAGATATAAATTTTTACATGATTTAATGAGGTCGATTTTTACATTTTTAAATAAATTTATATTAATTTTTTGGTTAAGTTCCGCTTTACCGAAATATCTGGAATTAACTTGCTCAGAAAGTTCTTCTTGTAGACTTTAAATGACATTTTGTCTATCGCGCGGTAAACAATAGTTAATGATAGTGCAGCGCGCAGATGACGCCATCAAAACGAAGACAAAGGCGAAACTCAGACAAACAATCTTATACTTTACTTTCAGCAGATAATTTTCATAACCGATCCATGGGGTGCATTGGGGTGTTAAAGCGCAACTCTCGGATATTATCCGGATTATCGGATATTAACCGCTAGAATTAGAAGGCAGTATTGTAAATCCAGCTAAGTCTAAACGCCTGTCACACTCAAGCAATACTCCACCTCCGTCTTTAGTACAGGTGCACCCTGGGGAGCCTAGTCTTACGACTAGGCTTTCGTTCTGGTTATTGTAACACCGTTAAAAAGCAACTGAGCCGCCCTTAGAGTTTTTTTAAAACCAAGTTCAAACATCTGCTCAGAGGACGTTTCCCGGAGCAGTTGTGCCCTAAGGCCAGGGACGGGCCGAGAGGGAAAACCTGATGATGATGATCTTAGTTTTAATGGGTTATTATTCTAACTTTAAGTAAAAATAATAAAATCGGTTCGTATAACACTCGACTCGTTAAACAGAATCAGTGCAATGTTTGTTTGAGTCTAGAAGCTATTTTTCGAATCTGCGCGCAGCGCTATTTAAAAAATGCTTACATTTTACTCGACTGTTATTTGCCCGGGGGGGGGGGGGGGGAGGGGAGGACTCCGATTGCCGGGAAAGATAGAATAATTAGTTGCCACGCCCACCTGGACTATACTTAGGTAACTTTTATCTAGGTGACATGATATTTCTCTTCAACTGCCGATAAATCAATAACGATAAAGCTATTCATGTATAAGCGAATTTAAACATGTTTCGCTAAAAATAAGTTGAAGTTCGAAAGGGTTTGTCAATAACCTGACACGATGCATACTAATTTGGATCATTCTTATTTTTCGACACAAAAGAGTTTGGCCAACCTTTGAAGGTCATACGGGCCTATAAAAAGGATGTACTACTGTCCTACAAATCATTCTCAAGGATATCTTCTATCAAGCTATCAGGAAAGATTTTCTTTGCTAAAGACAACTAAAGTCTGCCACTATGAAAATACTCATCGTTCTAGCCCTACCGTTGTTGGTCGTGTGGAGTAGTGCAGGTATTTTAAAGCGTCCCACACTCGCGTCAGTGCATGCATTTTATTAATACCTTTTTTTTCAATTTTGCCTGTTTTCCTTTTCTCCATTCAGGAACCGACGTTACGGATTCCTTAACCCTTCGTGTGTTCAACAAGGATCTGTCGTTGAGCGATGAAGAGATGCACAAGATAGTCAAGAAAGCCGACCTTGAAGGCCACGGTTACCTGAAAGAAGTGACGACGACAGTGAAACGCAGACCAGGCAGTAGCGCACCTGACTACGTCAAGACCTACTACTACTACAAGGTCGTTGCCTGTGACAAAGTGATGGAGGTCGAAAAAGAGCTCGATAAACTTTTGAACGGTAAGTATGACAGCCCAAAGCCAAATAACTCAAATATAGAGCAGTTATGTAGATTTATTTAAGAAAAATAAAAGAGTTAAATTGCTCTTGCTTTCGATTTTCTTCATTCATACCTCATACATATAAGATATATAAATAACCTGGACACATACTAAAACTTTATTGCTTCATGCTGTCTATACTTCGAAGAATAATGGCTTCTTAGTGTTTTAAAGATAGAATTGCCGTAGTGTGACCTCAGTCAAGTGGAAGAAACTAGCCCTTCGCAAAAAATAAATCGATAATTTGACTACGTTTTAAAGGTGGTTTTTTTTTTTTTTTTTTTTTTTTTTTTTTTTTTCTTTCTTTTCCTTTTTCTTTCTCTTTTTTTTTTTTTTTTTTTCTTCTTTTTTTCTTTGTTTTGTTCCAGGTTTACTGGGCTCATCCGTTGCCCGAAAGCTCAAAAAAGATGTGAGGGAAAGAAAAATAATGTCAGGAAAAAAATGCAAAGCAGGAGTCGAAATCCACTATAGGAGTGACCAACATTGCGGCAAAAGGAAAAGTAGACTTGGGAAACGAAGTCCTTGTGGATGGTTGTCCAAGTGCTGCAAGTGCCATATGTGCAATGCCATTCAGGTTGTAGATTAAGACCACGTGATGTCCAATGTTATCATCTACATACCCTCCCATTGTAAACTCAACTGTATGTTAAAAACTTGATAAAGACAAATAAACATTTCCCCTGCAACTGGTCTTTGTTCTCCTTAGCCTAATGTTAATTTTCATCTCAAAATGTGACACAATTCAAAGAACTGAAAGAAGCCCTAAAGTGTATTTATTTCATGAAAGAAGGTTCAGCGATTCAGAATAAATATTTGGGACTTCACTGAAAGGGAATGCAAATATTGACTATGAAACACTATGACGCAAGGACATTGAAGCGAATTTTTTTTAGTGTGTACATGTGTGAGTGTGGGAAAATTGTAGGAAACATCGATACTTGCTCGTAACTAGGAAATCATGCACACTAATTAGCTGGGCGGCATTGGGAGTCCTTTTTCGAAAGAAGAGAAGGATTCGGAAGGAATTAGTCTCTCTCATGCAGTTTTATACGTACGGATCCTAAGGCCGACAAGAACAAATCTAAGCAGCTTTATGTACAGGGTCTGGAAGGGGGAAGGGGGAAGGGGGAAGGGGGAAGGGGGAAGGGGGAAGGGGAGGGGGGGTCTGGATCCATAATTACGTGATATTTTTTCTAGTTTCCCGGATCTCGCGCTATATTTTATCCGTTTCTAGGCTCCCACGAATACCCTTCCAGGACCATAGTTCTGTATTTACAAGCCTTTAGAGGTCTTCCATATATATTTAATAATCTCAATAATATATCTTTAATAATCTCAAATAGCATTCGAAATCAAATTTTTTATGTACTTTATGGCCATAAAAGTACCTTGATTATACCCAGAATAAGTACGCAAATGGAAAGATGTAATCAGTGTCAGAAGCCTACGAAAAAGGAGTTTATTTCTCGGCGTTAGACTGGAGACAGCCCAGGTAGTCATTACACCAAAAGCACCCTAAAAGCCCAGTCATCGCCTCCAGATTTTCAAAAGAGTTTGGCCGCTAGTCACCCAATTCACCTCTCCTGGAACCCACCTATACCTTCCTTTATCACGAGGACAAGGAAGAATAAGCCCGGCTCTAAGGTACTTATGAATAACGCAGTCCAATGTATATAAGGATATATATTATATAAGGACCAATAAGAAACTTCAGCAATCATCCATCGAGTCAGACGACATCTTCTTGGACAGAGCATCTCATAGAAATGAATATTCTGGGGTTTCTATTTTTCGTTTCTGGTGAGTTTCTTATTCAAACAAAAGTTGTAAAGTGTCTTGCCATTGTTTAGTACGTGCCACTTATACTATGCAAAGCACAGGTCCGGCCGGCCAACCAACTCGTGAAGGACTGATGATGACATTCCATTAACGATCACATATCTACCTCGAATGGTGCGAAATACTAATAGTAGCTGTATGATTCCAATCCGTGCTTGCTTTGAAACAACAACAAACGACATTTGAACGTCTGTCATATGTTTAGCATTAAGACCAGCAAATACTATACTCGAACAAGACTACATATATTAGAATGCAGAAGCGGAAACCCCATGCATGGTTAATTACCAGCAATTTAATGAATTAACTTCATGACACTAAACGAAATTTGGTAGGATAATTAATAATTTTACAAAATACAAACTTCAGACGCTTGCCCTAGTGCAAGAAGGTTATCATAATTAGTTTACAAAGACAACTAGATGCACCTCGATCGAATATATATATATATATATATAAAATGTACGTAAATAATAACAATTTATATGATATCGTCTACTCTGAATTTTTTTAAAATATTTGATATTTTAGTTTTACAGTTTCTGACCTTCACCTATGGATTGCCACATCTCGGCAGCTGCACGTTCAAAGATTATACTCTGAAGATGCGTTCGTGTACAACCGAGTTCTTCAAGAACATGACAAGCGACCCTAACGGGCCATGCAGGTCAGTATCACTCTTTGTTGTTTGTTTTTTTCTGTCTGTAACAAAATTCCTTCACGACTGGCCTTTGTGGTCCATCGGTACATTTTTCATAAGTGGTCCTGGTACACTTTCTATTAGTGGTCATGGTACACTTTCCATTAGTGGACCTGGTACACTTTTCATCAGTGGTCCTGGTGCACTCACCGTGTCATAAAATTTACAATTCAGCTTCGTTTTCAAGTTACGTGATCGCCGCCACGTTGGTGGTATTAATGTTGAACTATAGATTTCTAACCAGCCCTCTTTGTGAAAACCACCATGTCTTTTTTTCTTGCCTCTCTTGGGAATGTTTCCAAACCCACAACAGGTATTATTCCTTGCAATTGCAGCGTGTCCCACAATCTCAGAGTTGCCACCAGGAGATGCCATGCTATGCATTGTCTCTAAATTCACGACCCAACGGTTTTATCCCTTAGGTACTTAAAAAGTCACTTCTCCTGAGGTACACCTCTCCCAAGCTAATCTATGCCTTGTAGAAGCATTTCACACAATGTTTAAAAATTACTATATACAAAGAAAAAGCATCCCTTGTATTTTTCGAAGCCGTTTTCTTAGGAAGTTTGCTGCGCGCGCGGAGTCAGCAACCGTGCATCGTTCAATAAAGCACAGTTCTCGACCAATCAGATTTAATTATTTGCTCATTTTATTTTGAAACTTTTTTTCTAGGCCCAAGTTCACGGCTCTCAAATATTGCGCGGTGAAGAAACTCAAACCATGCGTGTCATCCCTAAGTGGGAAGGAAACCATTCAAGATGTGGTGGAACAAAACTTCAAGGAAAAGACATACTGTGAGAATGCAGGGATAGAGTTTGCCACACTTTATCCTAAAGTCAGTTCAGTCCCGTGTGATCAGGCGTATTATCATGAAGTACCAGGATGCTATAATATGACGTTAAAGCTGTGGCGAGAGAACAAGTCTGACAAAAGACTTTGCTGGTAATAAATAGCTAATTTTATGTCAAGGAACAAAAGAGAGGTGTTTAGACCAACCCTAGGCCTTGTTTTTGGTTTCTCTAATATTAAGTTCACCCTCTCCGAGCGGAAACACTGGTCGCATATATGCTCGAAACGTGTGAGCATGCTCGTAATCATAAACGTGTACGCATTCTCGAAATATATGCAAATTAAAAAGAAAAATGGCAAGAACTCGGTTGCAGCCTTATAAAACGTAAATGAGGCATTTGTATCATAAGTTTAACAGCCATATATATTACAAAAAGGTATAACCGGACGTTGGTCCTGAAGAGTCAATATGCAAACTGAAATAAGCTTCAAGCTTGCCTCATAAATATGGACTTCACAAAATGTCACAACTTATATAAAGTTATCACTAATTCTATTGTTAATCTATCTTGGTGTAACAAAATGCGTGTTTTGAATTGGAAAAATAGGACGCCAAAATAACGGTATGATAGTGTTCTAATGGCGTTCACTCCTAAAACCAGTTAAATGTAAACACAACGACATCAAATCCATGCCACTTTCACCACCAATATAACAATCCTTTGTGACACTGTGTCGTCCGTGCCTCCTCATCTTTCTCAAACAAACAGAAATACCAAACTAGTCCAGTTTCTCTTGGATATACCAATTAAATGCAAGAGAAAGCAAGGGTATAAGATTAACTATTTTCTTTCTTGTTTTTTTTTCTCCAGTGAGTATGCCAAGGCTAAATTGTGTGACAAATACCTCATCGCGGTTCACTGCATTGTTTTCCGCGCCTACCGTGAAGCAAAAGAGTTGGTAGATTTACATTATGATGATTATAACCCGTTCTGTGTGCCATCAACCCTAAAAACAACCAATACTGTATGGAGTATTTCGCACCAGCGTAGCTTTGTCACCGGCTTGTTGCCGTACTCGCTCGTGGTCATCATTGGATTCCATGTGCTCCTATGCTGATACTTCGAGTTTTTACTTGCAACGTATTTTATCTTGTCATATTTTTCATCTAAGTACTAATAATACTGTGGCGTTGTCCCTTCAACTAGCGACTATTTATCTAAGGACAATAAGCTGGGTCTCTTTCAGTACCATTTCTTTGAATTTTTTTAGATACAGTCAATTCAAAAAATGTTGTCGTCGACCAACTCAAGCCTACGCGACTGGACCGAAAGGAACTCTGGGTAGCAATCATTGAAGCCGAATTGACTCTATAATTTTATCTGACTAGTTATGCCTGGTTTACAGCACGAACCTTCGTAGGCGAGCGGGAAGTGTTGAAGGAGACGTTCACTAATGCCTTCATATTTTCGAAATTGTGAACTGAATCATAACTACTTTGTTTTTCTTTCCCTAAACCCAAAGACATGCATTTGATGGATTGTTTCTCGCCATTATCATCTTATAACTAGCGGGAACAATTAATTCAGAACGAATATTTAACCGCTTCATTGATTTTTACCCATATTTCTTTCGGTCCAGTCGCGTAGGCTTGAGCCGGCAACGTTTTTTGAATTGACTGTATACCATAAACCATACCTTTTTACTGGTACGGCGGCCATCTTGAATTCTATCATTGTCTTCGGTTAGAGAATGTGCATATGGATGCCAAGAGGGAGCAAATATTGAAAAAAATTACTCACAGCACAGTGACTTTTAGTAAAACTTTACACTATTTAATGTGAAAGACATCTAATTACCAATTGAAATTGCTGGTAGATGAAGCGATATGTAAACCGCCAAAGCGTAAAATCATTTTGAAAAAGTAACTTCGCCACTATGTTTTATACTGCCGACCAAATATATCTACGTTTGCTCCCTGGGCATCTCATAATTCAAGATAACTGCTGTAAGGAAACTAAGAAAATACTTGAATTAGGGGATTAGGTTGAAGGAAGGAAGGAAGGAAGGAATGATGAAGCCAGAAGACAAGAAATCTTCAAGGAAGAAAGGACGTTCTACAAGTCAGATACGATTTTTTAGCCGCTGTATTTCACGTTTTGACAGCTTTATTAGAGCTTCTACATGTCGACATAAGTACCTCTATATCAGATACGCTGGCATCGGCAAAGCTTAAGGCTTGGGCAACGTATTATGTAGTAGCAAAACATACCTCATAAATAGAAACCTAAGTGGTTAAAAAACTGAGTAGAACAGCGCCTAGCTCTTACCGTGGTTCCGTTAAGTAACGACTAGCAGGAAATATTATAAAAGGTCGGTCAACAAAACGTAAAAACACTTCAGGAATTATGCTTGAATTGTTTTAGTTCCGTGTGCAATGTGTCAGTAATTTATATGATATATAAATAAAAATACTTCGTCCTCCCTTTTTTTTTCAATTTAAGTAAACTATTTATCAAGGTTAACCACATAGAGTGAACAATAGTCAACGTAATACATAGCCGTAGAAAACTAATTCCATTGTTTTTATTATTTTAATTTTTTTGTTTCACGGACCAAGTATAAAGATCAGTCTATACATATAAACTATTTACTAAAATACTAAAATGGAGAGTTTTATATCGTATCAGAAAAGTACTAATAATTCTGAAATCATAGCAAATTCCGAGTTGGCTTTGTGGATAGGAAACTGCTACTATGGCTTGGATGCCAGTTTTAAGCACTTCTAGAAGACAAGTGTCTTCACTAGCCTTGAGTAAATTTACCTTATTTGACGATAAATCGTTCAAGTTCAAGGGCGTTTACCGAACCAGAGCAAAATTTATTGTTTTGGGTGAGCCAATTTCCTTTTTATTCTTTTCGTCCGTGATTTTGTTATGTTTTAGTAATAGTGGAAGCACTAAATCCTTGAACATTAATTAGTGCTAATTAGTACTATTTCATACAGAATCCTTTGTTTCCTATTGTTTATTTATCACCATTTAGTACTAAAAGTTAGTATTTGTTTCACTGTTTTAGTGCGTGCACTCTACTGATTTTTGAGTTTTCTTTTTTATGTTATTTATTTATTCTTAATCATGTTCAACTAAAAAGGACAGGTTTTTAACCTAGGCAGAGGGAGAAAGGAAAAATCCTACAGTCGTTTATCTTATTTTCTTAATTTTTTTTTCTTACCTCTTTATCCTTGCTTGGATCCAAATACCTGTTAGCATAGTTTTCACGATTTTTCCTAGAATCTATGCTTTAAACCTTGAACAACCGGATCCTGACATTAAGTTGTCCGACCTCGAATTCACATTTTTTACTTGAAAAAAAGGAGGGGAAAAAAGCTGGTTACATTGTTGGGATATATATTTCCCGTCATAATATTATCCTTAGGTGTGGTGTTGTTTTAGTTTCAGTGTTCCTGGAACATAGCAGTGGAGCTTTGCCAAATATTGGTAGTTGTACGTACAGAGAGTACATTAACAAAATACGCTTTTGTATAACAACATTCATTGTAAATATGAGAAGAGACCCACAAGGACAGTGCAGGTAAAGTGTACTACCACTTTTAACGGATCGCAGACCAAGTTCATTCACACATCTACCTATCGTTCTCCCTTCCCACTTTAACTTATGATTGTCATTCCACTTTCTAATTATCTATCAATTGTTGCATTTTAGAATTTTATTAAAATTATCGATAAGTGTATACATCAGAATTTAATCATGTCATTTCAAAGAATACCTTTTGGTATCAACTCCTATGTTTCGAGCCCGCCGACAATATTTAAAATTGAGTGTAAGAACAAGTGCAAATGAGATTGACTGACCACTATTATTCTAGTATTTCACGAGTTGAATGATTCCTTTTCCTTTTTCCGATAGTTTTCTTTATTTGGTCCCCCCCTTTTTTCTCTCTTAAGCTTCATTACACAATGATTATTAACTGCATATTAAGGATCATTATCGTTACTCTACAGTCCAAAGCTCGAGGCTCTCAAAGATTGCATGGTAGAAAAGGTCCACCAGTGTTATGTAAGTCTCTCTAAGAGTGAAATACGAGGAATTGTAGTCCCTCTAGTAAAAGAAGAACGCTTTTGTGACAATGCTGGAATCAGTGACCCTTATCTTCACCCCCAAAAACATCGAGTGCCGTGTTCTTCGACCTACTTCCAGAAAGCTTATGGATGTTATAATGAGACATTGGTTCTGTGGCGAACAAACAAGACTGACAATAGGCTCTGCAGGTACAACATCTGGCTCTCATGATTCAATTGAGTTTTAATCAGTAGCAGAGGTCTAACCAATAAACTTAAAAGGTGTATGGAAAAATTCAAATGTCGTATTCTGAAAATACACCTAGCATAAACGATGGAACTTGCGCTTTAAACCTATATAGTTGGTCCTCAGTTAAATGCCATTTTAACATATTTAGAATTCAAAACTTATAAATATAGTTTCATTCCAGCGTTTATTCAGATGCCATCAAGTGCGAGAAGTCCCTCATAGATGCAGAATGTTGGTACACTGGTGTAACCAAAGAACTGATGGAGTTGAATTACGATGGCTGGAATCCATTCTGCGCACCACTTCAATCACCAGTCCCAATTCTTAACAAGAAAAATGCTGCACCGGATAACTTAATTATTCACGATGGTTTGACGTTAATCTTGTCTCTGTTGACCTCCATAGCAGCGGCTCGGTACTCGGTCTAGTTAATAACTTAATCACGATACTTTAATACTTATAACGCGCATATTTCATATGTATATACCTACTTGCAAGAACGTTGTCATACGAAAATAGAACATTAGTGATTTAGTGGGATAGGAATTATATTAAAAAACAAAAGAAAATCACTGAAGCTGAACTTTTTCTTTTGTCTTTTAATGTATTCCTTTCTCACTAAATTACTAATGTTCTAATATCGTATAACAATGTTCTTGCAAGTAGTTGTATATGTATGTTAGTAAATTTATAGCTCGATTTAGCTTCAAGCTAGACTAGATAACATCATGAACTGAATTATTGACGGCGTTTATTTGTGGTTTTAAAGGCGTATGAAGAAAAATATAATAGTTTGTAAACTTGATGTATTTCCTCGTCAATGACGAACCTTTCTAAAAATTATCTGGAATGTGATGCTAACATGGAAATACAAAAGAAATACCACAAATTCCATCGAGAAAAAATGTGATTTCTTTTGTATTTACATGTTAGCCTCGCATCCAAGATAATTTTGAGAAGATTAAATCAGCAATTGTATCAGGTAAAATAAAATACAAGAATAAAAATTTTTAGAAAATAAACAGTGATTCGTGTGCGATCTTTTACGTGATAGTGATCATTTTCGAAATGCGCGACGCTGATAAAAGTATCTCGTATCTCAGATTCGAAAGAGGCATTTTCGGGCAAGACTACGTGCACTATGGAAGATACATACACAACCGCTCCTCGCAAGATATTCGTCGGTTTTCGGAGTAAATTCGCTAGCCCGACTAAAGCAAGGAACGCCTGCCATGAAGTGTAGCGCGCGCACGTAAACAAGAACTACAAGGAACAACTGCTATATCTTAGAATACGTGCGATAAAATAGAAGATAAACCAACACAATCAAAATTTTAACGTGCTCCCTTGACACAACTTTTAAAATTATGTTAATGAAGGAATACTTTGAAGTTTCTTTCAGATGGGAAGCAGGATAACAACTTTTTGAAAAAATATAGTTAACTTCAGACGAAATTATTGACCGCCTTTAACTCTATGGTTTCCAAAGGTTTCGTTATCACACTGCCCGAAAATGCCTCGTTTTAGTGTCTGCGCCTGCGATATTTATGAAAGTGCTCGCGCATTTCGGAAATCGTGGAGAACTGGAAACGAGGAAATTAATGTTATGCATAGTCATATGGCATGTCTAGATTTACATTTCAGGGTTTCGAGTTTCGAACGCTTTACTAGAAGTTAAGTTGATTTACGCGCACTTTATCCACAGACGCGATGAAGGCTTTTGTAGCTCTGTTATTGTTCTCAGGTAGGTAGATTCGTTATGGGATATTACCGTGTTATGGTGGTAGCCTAGTTTAATATTCAGTAAAGGAACGAGGGGGGAGGGGGGGACGAGGTATCCGATAGTTATCGAGATACAATACGAAACTGCAATATCTACCACATGCAGAACATTGCTCTTCTAGTTTTTGTGGGTGTGTGTGTGTGTGTGTGTGTGTGTGTGTGTGTGTGTGTGTGTGTGTGTGTGTGTGTGTGTATTTGTAACATGGTATGATGACGACTTATATAGGCATTGGATACGATTAAGGGCTATCGTTCGAATGCAATGTTACAATAATGGTCGTAGGCGTATTTCAAAATGACTTTTTCCGTCATTTCCACTACAAGTTCTACTAAGTTCTACTCTGTTTTTAGTGCCCCATAAAACGGACTCAGTCTTTACTTGAAGACGTTATTTTCCTCATACAAATCGATGATCGTATACTGAACTCGTAAAGAACCAGAAACATTATTTTAAATATGTGATATCATTATACAATGGGTCGGGTCAGTGCAGTAGTACCGCCAAGGCAACGACGTCATAGCTCAACTGATGGATTAGACAGTTGACATTAGACGAAACTTTCAGTGCATTATTTTGATTAGATTCAAAAGTTAATTAGAAAATTAGAATTATATTGATTGAAGAAAAAGCCATAATTATGCCATCGTCATCACGCCTATAAACATTCACGTTTGTTTGTGTCCCAAAACATACAAATTGTTGTCAACTTTTAGCGGTGATTTGATGAAAGAGAGCAAACTAGGAGCTTTGTTACGGGTTTCGTTTATACTTTATACGAGTAACGCAGTAACGAGTAACGAGTAAACCAGGTAACCAGAAAACGAGTAAAATGAAACTCTTTATGCATTTAAAATTTTGAAATAAATAATATTGTATCGTAATTTATAATAATTTGCATTCTTTGTTGTGTTTTATACGTTTTGGATTGAGTAAAATACGATTCTGATGGAGAAATCTGAGACTGAAATGACTGAATACCGCGCGATTCAATAATAACCTATCGTTCACCGCGTGGTTTTAAGGATTACTTTTGACTTTGATTTATTCGTTTATCTATTTTGTCTGTACCAGATCTTGACTTTGTCATCGAGGTATGTGCTTCCTGGTTACCATGCACTGTTATTTATTTATAATGTGTAATATTTTCTCGCTCTTGCAGTTAAAATTTTTTTCCTACTAGTATATATCAGGGACACCGGAGGCCGGGCACTTTTTGCGTCAAAAATACGAATATAATTACTATCTTTTTATAGCTATTTATCTTTTTTCAATATACTTAATTTTCAAAATGCCAAGGCTAATCTAAGCCATAGTGTAAACATCTGCGGATACATTTAATACCACTCGACAATTTAAACAAAAAAATTAGAAATCTGCTGATTATAAAGTCAACGGAAACTTAGGGGATTCTTTCTTTCCCTGTTACAATTAACTCAACTAAACTAAATATGCGAGACTTAGCAATAACTAAAATGTATATCATAACACTATTTTGCCATTTTGCCGTGCAACTACTTGCAATCCGGCGCTAGATTTTCTCCAAACTGAACAGACAAAATTAAAACATTAATAAACTTAAGCGGTGAATATGAAACTATAAAACGACATTATCAGGGAATAACCCAAAATTTCCACTGAAAATTCTGTTTCAGTCTCGCAGCTTATGGAAAACAGTTATGCTGCTTTGCCAAATGTTGGTGCTTGTACCTTCATAGAGTACACCAACATGGAACGTTCGTGCATGACGACATTCTTCCAAGGCTTTAAAAAGGATCCACACGGAGATTGCAGGTTAGCGCCGAAGGTTTATATATATCTAATTATAGTTAACAACTATCATTGGGGTGTAACCTTGTACCCTGTAATACCTTCATAGACCTCCGAAAACTGATTTGCTCCTTGTATCTTTTGGGTGGGTTTATTTTCGGAGAGGGCTTATTTTTTCGGGAACTTGTTTTCGAAAGGAAATTTGTGGCGAAAAATATACGCTGGGGCATCTCATTTAAAGCAGCAGCAACAAGATTTATTCGATCAGTTGCACAGGGCACAAATGACCTCAAAATCGGCATGGTAGGGGTATTTTTTAAATTACAAGTCAGATATTCATCAAACTTGGCAAGAATATCAGGGTTGACCGGTTGATAAGTGGTTAAAATCCTAATCTCAAGCCATGTTTTTTCCACAGTACAAAGTTCACGATTCTTTTTGGATGCTTCAAAACGGCAATCCTAAAATGTCTGACAACCTTGAGTGAAAATCAAGCCAGAGATGTCTTGTATAAAGCAAATATCGAGGAAAAGAGGTTTTGTAAGAATGCTGGGATTCTTGATCCTGCACTTCATCCAAACAAAGAACAGGTTCCATGTTCCCCGACTTACTTCCAAAAAGCTTTTGGATGCTATAACGAAACAGTGAGGCTGTTCAGATCTAACAAAGGTGACGCAAGGCTTTGCAGGTAATATAACATCGATTTCGTATATATGCAATTTAAAATCTGTTAATGAAAAAAATACAAATTTAGATCGTAATGAAGAACACTGACGAAGAGACACGCGTCTCGAAACGTCTCTTTTTTAGACATATTTTTAAGCACTTATACCATAGGAATTATATTTTTCATTTATATACCCCACTCTACATAAAGTGCTACACAGTTTATCCTTAACTGGAAGTTAATAATAGAGCAATATGAACAAAATCCCTGCTGCTGAGTGTAGACACTCAACAGAAGGACGCGAGAAAATCAGTTTATTTGACTCAATGCATAATTCATTTTCAGTGCTTATGCAGAAGCCATAAAGTGTGAGAAGTCCCTCATAAATACAGAATGCTGGTACACTGGTGTCAAAAAAGAACTGATAGAGTTGGCTTTCGATGGTTACAACCCGTTCTGTGAGCCCTCTACTCCTACAGAGAAGAATGCAGCACCACATCTGCGTCAAGGAGTAGCTTTCCTGATTTGGGCTGCACTGATAGCTTCAGTGCTCTGGTAAATTCCTTTAAAAGGAATTAAAACCATCACTATGATCTATGATAAAGAAGAAAACATGTTGATTAAAAAATATTTCTTGAGCAGTGTTGATTCGGATTTAAGGGTCAGTGAGGAGGTAGCTAGCCATCCTTCTCTTCCAATGTAAATTATACAGTTCTTATCAACAGAGGCTTTGCACCATCTCGTGATGGCAGTCATATCGACAGAACTGAGGCAGGAGCTATTGAATCTAGTCTAATCTGATTTACATGAGAAACAATTCTGATTCCCAGGGTAAAAAGACTATTTTTGTACCTCCTTTCATCCATTGACGTGATGGCGCAAAACCTTTATGATACTAAAAAGGTTTTTTATTAAAACCAAATTTTGTTTTGATTTAGCCCCCTCGCATTGATATTTCTCATATAGAGTAAAAGTAATAAGGAATATGAATAGCACAGCGCAACCGTGACGTCATAAAAACAAAGACAAAGGCGAAATTCGGACAAACTTACAAGTTTACTTTCAGCAGATAATTTTCACAGCCGATCGCAGTTGATCTTAGTTTACATGGGTTATTATCGTAACTTTAAGTAGAAATAATAAAATCGGTTCGTATAATCGTCGTAGCGGTTAAACAGAATGCAATGTTTGTTTTTTTTTAAAGTTTTTTAAAAGCTATTTTTAGAATCAGTGCGCTGCGCTATTATGGGTATGTTTCCTATATGTCTCTTCTTCCATTGAACAGGAAGACAGGAACCAAGTTTGATTTTAAGACAACATGATGAAACTTAAATAGAATAGTACTTGATTAAGTGCCGTTACTTTGAATAACGCTTTTATGAGTTTTAATATCATATTCATCAGCTTCGTATATAAATCAGTTGTCAAATATTTACATGTAATAGCTAATTATAGTGATATCAAACTATCTTACTGATTTTTTTTTTCTTTAAGCTTTTTGAACTAAAAATCAAACAAAATCAACTGATTCAGTCTATCATACTGTCCTTCCATTTTTCAGAAAGTTGTTGCTAAGAAACGTAATGAGCAATTGATTTCTATAGGGTCACTGGATGTGATTCAAAGGATGAATGAAAAGTGAAAAAGCGACTGAAAGTCATCTATAGTCTTTTTGCACCTACTCTTCGTCATGCGCTTTTTTGGCCATGTGATTGATTGATTGATTGTTCACTGTATTCAGGGGACCCAAAAGTTATGACTGGATTTATTTTCGAATCTTTGGAAGTCGGTGAGCAAATAACCTAATTTCCTCGTCCACCTTCTTAGTTTTAAGTCACCTGTCGAGGTATTGCGTTCCAATGCACCCTCCTTAAAATTGTCTTTTATACGAGGCTAACATGGAAATACATAAGAAATGCCACAAATTCCATCAAGAAAAAGTGTGATCTCTTTTGTATTTTCATGTTAGCCCCGTATCATTCACGATACGTTTAAGAAAAGTGAATCATGCTGCTGTTAAAATTAATTGGTGTAGTAGGTCAACCCGTGATAAAATGGAAACATTATGTTTAAAAATATCCTAAGCAACTACAATTCCCTTTCTGATAAGAATCTTTTAAGCCTTTCAAGTGCCATTCCTGAGCTATGCAGTGTAATGGTCACTGAAATAACTGTTGAAACAAAACTGGAGAAGACCTTGGGTAAACCGGAGCGTATATCCCCTGATGAGGTGAACAGTCGCCCTAAACCTCAATAAACCCCTGCCGAAAGGACATACAAATAAACTACCAATGCGCGGGAAGATGCGTCACTCCATTGATACGCCCCTGATAAAAATAGTTGGCTGGCATATTGTCATCACAGTAAAATACTATCTCCACAAACTGCACAAAATGTTACGATTCCATTATACAGATTTTCATGTGCGAATCATTGTTTCACTATTTACAATAGATCGTATGATCGTCGTCATCATGGCTTCCATGCTGTTCAAACTGTCTCCCTTGCCAGTTTCTTTTAAAACACCCGCCACCGTCTACAGTTGTCTTTTGACACTGTCCCATGCTTGATCAGGAATGGTCGAATATCACTTAGACCATATTTTCTTCTAATATTCGTCTGGAAGCTTAGGTTCGTTTACAAGCTTTTTCCAAAACATTAAAGCAGCAAGTCGACCACTTTGAGGAAAAAATGTTGGAAAAACCGTGAAGGGGGTTCCAAGGTAGTTGTACCCAGGCCCTACTCCATGATATTCCTGCAGGTAGCCACAAGCATCGTGGACAGCGGTATGGTACATGATAATTTCCTGCTCCGTGTCGTCTTTCTTTCGATTGATAGTTGAGAATCGTCTTGTGCGTAAGACTTTAGAGTCAAGCTTCCCACCTAAGGATCACATTGCAATCGTTAGGGAATAGCAATCATGGGTTTAATGAGAGGATACTAATGAAATATTGCGCAAGCATAATTGACTAATAAAAGAAGTTTGGCTAAGTTGAGGTAAGGGAGAGCGTGACGAAGAGATGCAGCCACTAATCATGATACAGGATAAAACTTTGCGCGCTGATGACTTTAGACTAGGAGTTGTTAGGGAGGACAAGCTGCAAGCTTAAGTTTGAGAATTGGAAAAGAATTGGCGGTAGCTGCTGGGGTGCTTACCACTTTAATAAATCCATCCGGTTGGAAATTCATTCGCTAATGGTAAGAAAAGAGCGGACAACTTTGACTTTCGAAAAATAGTACACGCGGGAAAAGTGGATTACCTCAATCGGAAGACCGAGTTTTGCGGAACTTTCCGGTCGGAATGTTACATACCCTTTGTTTTTCAAGCGGAACTTCCGGTTTTTCCGGGTAAATGGTAAGCACCCCTGGATTCCTAAGTACTACAGAACGCAATGTTGCTTCTTTAAGACATATTTTTCTAAAAGCACTAGAATTTCCTACAAACGTTGTATTGCTCATGCTCATGCAATTTCAAAAACAATACGCATTACTATATACTAAAACGTTTGAGGCAACTGATAATAAAACAAAATATTGAATTACCTTTTGGATATAATAGAGCACCAAACACGGCATCTATTCCTCCCAATGTGTCTCCAATGATCTCTCCGCATCTCAACTGCTGTCTAGAACCCCAGAACCAATCATCCCCACGTGAGAGGGAGGGTGGGGAAACATGGTTTTCCTCCAAAAAGAACTGGAGGCACTGTTGCTCACGAGACTTTCGTACGTTTTCCTCTCGTTGATTCCGAACCATGAGGAATCGTTTGTAGTCTGTGAAAAGCTTGGCCTCGTAAAAACTGGGCTTGCCATGCATCCGAATTTTGATGATACTTTTCAAGGTCTTTTCTGCTTCTATAGACAACCCTTCCCCAGTTTCGACTAAGTTATACAGCTTGTGCATCAATTGACCAAGGTTCCTGATGTCATCGTTCCTCGTGCCGGATACACTAGGTCTTCTGTCACTGAAGGAAGAGTAATACACTTCACGAAGATAGCTTTCACGTTGTTCCTTTGTTAGGAAACAGTGCATAGCTTACAAAACAGGCTAAAATGCCAGTGTCATACTGATTAAATTCGAAGCAAAATGAGAAATGGAAGATCAATATTTTGGTATTGATCAGGAAATAAACAAGTTTCGCCAGTCTGCGGTTAGAATTTACGAAGGTAAAATTACACAACCAGAAGCCCAGTTTTAAAGCTGCGTGATGATTTTTCAAAGCTAGTTTTCCTTCTCGAATTCCATTTGCGATCCAAGGTTGGTACAAATAAACTTCCAAAATTTTTTCAGTCCATTTAAAGATATTTACAGCAATTATGCCAAAGACGTTTTCTTACATCATGGGAAATATTAGTTACATCTGTTTATTTTTTAGGCAAAGTTCCACCCTTCTTCTGCAGGTGGTACCATTTCCTTGTTTCTCATTGGTTCCTCTTCATTGTCATTGGTTGAGCCATACAGCCACCCGTTTTATGTCTATCGTATATCATAATAAACGACTTCGTAAATTCTTCTCATTTCCTAATATATAGAAAGTATTTTCAATGACGAAAAAAATTCTGGAAAACCACAAAATTGTTTTTCGCTTCTGTTTTTAATACTTAAATTGATGGATTTCTACAAATTCATTTTCCAGATGCTTTAATTTATACTCTTGAAGGCCACAAAAATTATAGTGTTTACTTTAGAAAGTGTCAATTAATGCAAAATATGCCAAATTTCTACAAATAATCTATACAAGGAATAACCTGTACCGTGTTACCGTTACCGTACTTGCGATGTGCCGGTCTGGATGAATTATATGAAAACAACGGGAAGCCACTTTAGCGTTATAACATATACCTCACTGGTTACGTGCTGTAAGTCAGCACCGCGTTTGTTTCTCATTCATGCGAAAACCGCTCTGTGAGTCAAATATGTTCACTTGGTCCATTAGGGACTTTCAGTAATAACGTCTTACAACAACTAACTCAAAATGATAAGATAACATGTTTTCTTCACGCATAATTTCTAAGAGTGTGACTTTAAGGGCGCGGTTCTCCATACATGAAACTAATGGTACCGATGTTGGACCAGATGCTTTTGATGGATGTCTGTTTGCTCAGTGGCTTTTAGTTTGAGTGCAGAAGGAACTTATCTTAGAAGATAAACTGATAATTAATATCGTCTGTGTAAAGTGTCAAAGTGTAGCGACTACTGACTACTAGTAAATTTCTTATCATTCCTTTTTTGTAACATTATCTGAATTCATATGAGCAGGTTGTTCTTCTGATACCAGACTAAATAATCTATTATCTTGTAAGCCATCTTCGCGGGTGACAATAAATAAATGGAGGAAAAATGATATACATGATGTAAACAAGACTATGCTCTTAAAATGCGGGAGAGGGAAGATTACTAATTATGAGAAGAAGTTTTATTCTCCTCGGCACGTCTGAGTGCCTTACGATAAAAATGATAGCCAGGAATTTGACAGCACATGGGATTACTCGTATTGAAGATAGTCCACTTGCTGTCAATATAGTTATAGCCTGGTCCTATACCATGATAAAGATAAAGATATCCACTGGCATCGTGTACAGCCGAGTGATAGGCAATAACATCTTCTTGGGTGTATAGCAATGTATGAAGAATATCACCATTGCCTTTACCAACACGACCTCCTAAACGATAATAAAAATCAATAGTATGTTATTAGTCGTACTATGACGTAAATCTATTGGCCATGGCGAGGTGCAAAGCTTTGGGTTGGCATAGTCGCTCTATAATAGAAAATTCAGTGTTTTACGCCTATCCACAGCGATCCCGTCTAAGTGGCATCAATGATTCAATATTCAAATACAGAACAATTAATGAGATGCCCATCGCAGCGCTTTGTCTTTTATCATTTGGGATCGAGGACGACGCTGCATTTACGAAAAATTGCCACATGATATCCAATTTGTAACCATTTCCCCCAAAAGCTAACAGCTCATTAAACCTCATAGCGCCATGCAATTATATAAACTATTGTGTCATATAATTGACCGAATTGGCAACGGGCTATAGTACAATCGATAAACCATGAAAAATATTTCCAATTTCCAGTTTTTCTGCGTACCAACCTGTAGGGTTTAAGAGTGCTCCAAACACCGGATCCAGTCCTCCTAGAGCATCTGCAACAACTTTACCACTTCTCAGCTGCTGTCTAGTACCCCAGTAATCTTCATCCTTCAACAAAGCCACTGGTCCTGATATCCATCGGAGACATGGAAGTAGGCGAGCTTGTTTTGATTCACTCGCCATTTTTGATTCAGTCATCAAATTTCGCTTTTTCCTCAGCTTTAAGAAGCAAAAGTAATCTTCTATAAAGTCTTTTTCGAATGATTTGTCCGAGTTTTCCTCTTTCCTCAGATGCATTATTTTATAAACTAAAGCTAACGCTGGTTTCTCTTTCCCCTTTCCTTTCTGGACATACTGGAGCAAACATTTCATGTAATATCCCATGGGATTCGGTTTGTCTTGTCTCGTGGTGACTTCCCCATAAAACTCCAGTCCAATCAGACGGTATAAATACTGCACTCTCTCCGAAATATCCCGGTCCATGGCACTTCCATGGCACCTTGTGATTCCGGTTGAATCGTTAGGTGCAAACTTAGAGTCCAGAAGTGAGTGCTATATCCATGTATATTTACTTAGTTAATAGTTAATAGTTCCTATGATATTTAGCACTATTGTTTTGTAAACAAAACTAAAGATGCACTTGAATTCAACATTCATTTAACCACATTTCATTACATTAAGAAAATTCCTGGAGTCTCGTTTTTTTGAAAAAGAACTAAGGAAAGGTAAGATAAGAAAGAAAGGAAAAATAGACGAAAAAAAGAGAAACTGTACTACAATCTTGGGTTTTTGTGAATGGTTTGATTAGTCTATCAAACCCAGATCAACTCGGTGTCAAAATAACGAGTTTGTAATTTAACTAATACCGGTAATACTGCCAAACTAATCTGGACTATCAGCGTGCTTTGGAATCTTGATAGTCGAAAAATACAATAGATGTTGCTAATGTTTTAAGGATTTGGAGAATAGATGATCGGTTTTCCTAATAAATCCTTGCTCTTGATTTTGAAAAATTTTTTTGTTCCCGAATGCCATGCTACAGGTACCTGCAAGAGAACAGACCATGAAACTGTCCACGCGCATGGGATCTGGGATATCATATCAACTTGAAAGCGGGAGACTGTGGAAGAGTCTCAGTTTGCAAGTTTGGGTTCCCTGTGGTTTGGGTTCGTTACGCTTTTCCGCTTTTCAGGCTTTTCAAACATGGCCACAAAAGACTTGCTTACTTTGGAGAACCCAGTTTTTACATCGTACGCGTTTTATTCTTCATTTCTACTGCTTAAACTTTTCGCCGTGGTATTCTTGATCGTGTTCTATCGCATTACTAAGAAGGTAGGTATCTTATACTTCGAATTTTGGAAATCGATCAGAAGGTACACTTTTTGAAAGTATTTGTTTAACTACTTTCAACTGCGATTATAGGCGATAGTTTTCTATAATATCTCAAAAACATGTGCAAAAATCTATGGATGAAATCTTAAAAGAGAGAGAGAGAGAGAGAGAGAGAGAGACCAGATATAAAATAAAAAACCTCAAAACTCAACTATTAGAGGCTGACCACAATATAGCTGGCGTGACTGATCACGCGATTCGGCTGGCATATTACGCAACAAATGAGGTTAAAAATCAATTGAATTTAATTTACTAGTATGAAGCGATTTATATTGCCTTGGCTATTTTTATTAATTATGTGTTCTAGAAGGACAATCAGACCTGGAAAAAACGTAATGGAAGCTATTGTTTGTTTGAAATTCAATGCATTTAGGATGTAGCCTCCGTTGCAGACGTCCTGCGGGGTTCGGTTCGGATCCCTCCCCCCCGGACCGAACCCCGCAGGACATCTGCAACGGAGGCTATTTAGGATGCAAAATACCATCATAACTCTAGCCTAGCGAGCTCTCGCACATTTTTGTTTTATGAAAACATTTTTTTGATGGTGCAAACTTAGAGTCAGCCCCCGATATCGAATTATTCCATATTTCTTATCCTTCTGTGTTTCATAATGATAAATGCAAGTAGGAGACAAAAGATTTCTTATTAGCAGGGATTAGCATCAGAAGTTCATAACTATTATGAATAAGTTCATAATAGTTATGAACTTCTGTTAGCATCCATTGTTAACGGCGCCACAATGGAATTCTTGCAACCAATCAATAGTAGAGAAAGCTTGCAAGCAATACTTTGCTTGAGTAGGTTGTCCCTCCCCATACTCAGCGGACCTTAGTTCAGTTGAGTCAATATGGTTTTTGGTTTAAAAACAATTTGCCATTTAGATTTTTCCATCTGAAGAAGACTATCACGATGATCCGAAGGGCGAAAAAAAGATGATAGAGCGAAGTCATCCAGGCCTCGATAGAGTGAGAAGGTATGAGACCGTAATTGAAAAACACGAAAACACGGCACTAAACCATAGTTTGTGTATAATTCGTTACCTGAATTTTCAGTCCCCTTTTCATTATTCATTTCATGATTTTTATTTTCTTTAATATGATTTCTTTCCTGGCCTGTAATTAACAACAAAAACAAAAACAATCGATCAGATTGATAAACGTTTTTCAATATAGGGGGTTTAGTTTGTAGGTACATCATCAAGACTAATGTCAAACGTCGTACTTCACCAGACTAATGTCAAACGTTGTACTTCATCTGAGCCGAACCTAATGACATCAAATAAGACCGCCTTGTTATCCATTGTTTCAATTAGGTTCGGCTCATGTGAAGCTTAACGTTTGACCTGAACCTAAGATTTCCTATTTCGTACTTACGAAGCTTTCTCTTTACTTTTACAGGATGCACCAAAATGATCTGGAGAACATTCCAATCTTCATCTTGTTAGGGATGCTGTACGTCTTGTCAGACCCAGCCTACAGTACCGCCATTATTGTCTTTCGCATCTTCGGTGCTGCACGTTTTATTCACAGTGTCGCTTACTTCTTCGCCTTGACCAGTCCTAGAGGAATGTCCTGGATGGTAGGGATGATTTGTAACATCTTTCTTGCTGTACAAGTCCTCAGAGCCAGCAAGTTCCTCTTTTAAATGTTACAAGCAAGTGTGCT
The DNA here is from genome assembly GCF_029948245.1 of Actinia tenebrosa. NCBI lineage: Eukaryota > Metazoa > Cnidaria > Anthozoa > Actiniaria > Actiniidae > Actinia > Actinia tenebrosa. Next base: position 11,104,257 of record NW_028292572.1, read on the forward strand.
CATTAATTCTGACAGCACTTATCTTTTTTCATAAAATATTCAATGAAAATCCAACTGTTTCCTTTTTTTGCACAGCATGGATTAGACTAACCGGCTGTAGAGTATGCCGGATGGCAAAAACAAACTAGTCTAAACTGCACATAGATAGATGAGGCAGTAAGCTGTGTGGGATGGGCTGCACATAACCAAGTATTATTCATTTTCATAACGTCTTTCAAATAAACTTTCATAAGTAATGTCCTTGACATATTTTTGTTTATTTGTGAATTAAGTTGTAACTTTACTTAAATATTAATTGAGGCTTTCAAATATTTTAGTTTAAAAAACTACAACGTGGTAGACACAGGGACTTTTAAAATATCTATTTTTGGTGTTTCTGGAACACGAAGTATTCGATTATCATATTCTTGATTCTCTACAACTCGAAGAGGAGTTTCTGGCACGACACGAGAACGAAAACCTGAAAAATCAGAACCAAAACCTCCTGTACAGCTTGGTACTCTTCGCATTGGCGTTTGGGGCGTTATTATGTTCTTCTGAATTTCTCTTTGCTCTTGTTTCGTGTTATTGTCGAAAAATCCCAGCATGTTTTCATCCCCACAATTCCGGATGACATCTGGTAAAGCCACCATGGCTGGGACTAACGGATCTCTATCCTCTTTCAAATAGATGGAACCGTTGTTAAAATGCTGATTGAGGTCATCTGGGAACTCCAGTTTTCCTGTATTTTATTTAAAGTAATGATAAGAGGGTTCATTAGGACATCGAGGAGATAAAGCTACTTCGTACCCCCCTATTCCTAATCTCTGATCAGTGTTTTGGAATCCTCTATTTTTTTCAAAGCATTGATATCCCTAAAGCAGCTTTCCACAACGAATCTCCAACAAAATTTTGCCAACCTTTTCTAGTCCCCAGGGACTTGATGAATAAAAACCCTTGAACGCATTTCATTATTTATCAAATAAAAGGCTTTCGAGTTTGAGGGATACAGAAGAAAACGATTTAAAAATTCCTCACTCTCCTGGTTTCTAAACCAGCACAATTTACACGGTGTATAGCCTACGAGTAATGCTTGGGAAAATAGTATCTTTGAGCGTCTTTTACAAATGCAGCACTAGCTAGTTGGGCGAATGACCCCAACTCTTAACCCCGCCCGCCGCTGCCGAGTAGCTCCTATAGGATGAAACTAGAATTTCTGATGATGCTGTAGACTACTCTCAAAAGATTCAGATTTTTCTGCAACTTAGAGTCATGAAAAACACAAAAATTGGTTGTTTAAATATGAGTTATCTTTCGTATGTTTCTTTCATATTGGTTCCCATTCGGTACGATTATTAAAGGCATTTTGTAAGATGTAAGATAAAAAATATAAATATACTTCAATACCTGGGATGGATGAAAATAGTTTTCTTTTCTGTCTCTTTTTCACCGTGACGGGAAAAGGGTTTTCGGAGCGATTTGTTTTTACCGAGATTTGCAGAGAACAATAGCTTTTCTGGTTGGTTAAACCTTTCTGACTATCGCTTCGGAATTTTCTTGCTGAAACGCGTTTTGAGTTTTCTATAAGCTTTTGAATACTGCAAGAATAGCATTAAATAAGTTTAAGAAGGAACAGGAAGAAAAATCCATTTGAATGAAAAATAAACTTCAGTATTAAAGCAAATCGGTCTTACCATTTTTCGGCGAGAGGCAATTTGGGAGGTCTGGAATATGGTATTCTGTTATTGTCACTAAAAATGTGTGATGAAAATGAATAAATTTATATGAATGGCAAATATTTTCCCGCTAAATAAAACAAAAATTCATACTCACCAATCCATGTAGAAAAGCATTTGTCAGTTATTTTTCTAACTTACTGATTCTTCTATCGGACACTTTATTCCGTAACTTCGCAATTGCAAATGTAGTAAGCAAAAAATCAAATAAAAAGTATGAAAACAAAGAAAACGGAGCCAGTAAGCTATAAAAGTAGTGAAAAACGATGCAGTTATGCGAAAGAAAAAAAATTATCGTCGAAGTTTAGTAGAACAAGAAAAGATGCCTTTTCCAGCCGATTTCCCGCCACAATTAAATTTTGAGGTGCGCGTGCGCTCTCTGCTTCTTTCGTATGTATAGATCCTTGTAGAGATCTTATCCCGTTTTTTTTTTCACAAACAAAAGCTGGCATAAAAAAAGCTAGCGTGTCTTTTTGATGTGTAGATATTAAAAAATGCTACTTAAAAAATATTGGCCTAGTTTTAGAACAAGAAAATTAGTTTATTTATACTTTGCCCTTAGTTGCCGCCACTTCCCGCCACTTGACGCGCGCGCTCTTCAACAGTTTCTAGTGTTGGGTTCCCTGTAACCTTTAAAAAACAAAATGGCGGCCGTTCCTCAACAAACACATGCAAGCATACAAGCAAGTGTAACCGATAGTTCTGGAGTCCTTGTGAAGCAAACAGGTGGTTTAAAAGGAAAAGCGGTATACGCAAGCAAAACATTTTCAAAAGGGGATACAATCTTTAAAGAAAAACCCCTAGTTTGTGTGCAATTTTTATGGAATGCAGCGTACAAATACCTCTCGTGTGATAACTGCCTGAAGTCCCTAGAACCTGCCCAAGAAATGGCACGAAGGCTTTGTGGAAACTATACTCTAGTTTTGCCTCACAATGAGGAGTGTTGCGCGGTGTTGAACTCACAGAAAGATGTTGTCGTTTGTCCTCGATGTAAGGCAAGTCTATTATGCATAAAATATGTAAATGTTCTAACAGTCCACATGAAATGACGTAAGTACACAATATATAAAAATCTACCAGATGCAAGCAGAATCCCATTTGAAATGCTTTCATCAAGCAATTGATAATATCTGAAAGGATTTTATTTATTTATGATATTCAAAATTAAATATAAATCTAGTGCATAGAGGTTCACCACAGGTAGCCCAAGCTACTGTTTAATGTTCTTTATACAAAGAAATGATGATTCAAATGATGATTCATTCATTAATTGTAAATTTGACTTAATATCTGTAAGAGATTTTTATTTATTAGCAAGAGGACTTTGAAGGGCAGGCAAAATTGCTTGTTGCATTTTTTAAAATTTTAACCCCCCCTCTCACTACAGGATAGCTAGAAATCTTAAAAATATGTACTCTAAACCATTAATAATAATCTTAATATATAACATTAACCATAATCTATGTGACAGGTCTGAATATTTCTTGGAACTATACATTTATTATTTTGTTTCCCATAAATTTAGATAGCATACTGCTCTGAAGCATGTAGACAATCTGCTCTTGATCAATATCATAGCAGGCTTTGTCTTGGACATGCTGGAGAGAATCCTGACCATCCTTTAGTCAAACTACAGGAGGTGTGGAAGTAAGTAACTCATCATATTGTCTATTTTCTTGCAGTTCCACTTATTAAGAACTTATCTATAAACCCTGTTTGTATTTCTTACTGTACTTCAAAATGTGAAATCAAGATCAATTGCTTTTACTATATTTCAAAATAATAATGACTTAAACTAACTGACTAAATAATATACTTTTTTCATAGAACAATTCATTATCCCCCAGAAACAGCAAACATAATGCTTCTTGCAAGAATGATTGCAACTGTTCTTCAGGTAATTCAAGAAAGTTACCAGCACTGCCGACTGTCAAAATTGTTGTTAAACCATGGTGTGAATTACTTTCTCTTTTATGTATCCTTGTTTTATAAAGACATTTAAGTGTGAGCATGTAGAAGGAAAGTTGAAGCAAGTGTGTGTTTGAGGCTGTATACAGTAGACTTCTTATTCTATCTTTCTATCTGGAAAGATATATATGTTTAGCTGAACAACCAAGTCAAATCTTTTATTTCAAATAAGTTTGGATGGTAAATTAAAATACAAATTCATATGCTTATTTATTTGTTTCTGTTCTTGTTACCTTATTTTCAGGCATCAGATAGTAAACTGGCATTGGAAACTTTTAACAATTTTTGTCATTCAGTTGTTAACACAAAAGAGCAGATTGCACACAAACTTCTTGGGCCAAAATTTCAGGTAATATTATAGAGTGAAGAAAAGAAAAAAATGGAATTAGGGTTCAATGACTTCACTCAAATTATTATCTATTAAAGTGCCTTCTGACAATATTCACAGTATTGATTCTACATGGGGTAAGATGTGGAATAACCTGAATAAACTTCATACTTTGAGTGCGGCTCCTTGAAGTTATAAAGGTTTTTCCATGCCATATGCTAATGCTGTGACGTATGAGGAGGCATTTATGGTTATTTGTTGTTCCCTGTTATTCGAAAACACTGGCTTCTATGTGAAAACTAACTTGAAATAATTTCTATAAGAGCAATGGGGAAAGCACTTGTTGTATGGGACACATCCGCACAGTCCCAACTAGTATCCACTACACTAGCGTAAGGAAGGAGGGAACAGGGAGCATGTGCCCCCCCCCCCCAAAGTTTGCTTTTGACACCAAAATTTATTAATTTATGGGGGATTCTTGTGTATTGGGTGGGAAAATGGTACATTGCCCCCTCCCAATATAATAGAGACCTCAATACCCCCTAATGACTAAATGATACCATTGATAATAAATAATGGTTATAAATGACCAGCTTATTGCCAGCACTTCTAATTTTCAATTTACTAGTAATATGTTTTGTCTTTTGACACAGCTGTCAGTATTAATTTCTCATTATTTATTTGCTTACTTGCAAAATGTTTGCTTGCTTTCCGAGTTCTTATTTGCTTACTCTTTTCATCTAAGGAACAATTAGATATGCTCCGACTTTTATTAGCAGAAGCTCTTTATGATGAAAGACTAGAACAGGTAACTTTCTCATATTGGAAATGTTGGTAAAGTAAGATCAAAATGTTTTATTGGTCAGTAATGCATCAAAAGAGTATCAGTAGGTTGACAGTAGGATGTTGGTGGGATGTTAGTAGTGTGCCAGTAGAGTGTCAGTAGGATGTTGGTAAAAACGTATGGGGGTCTGAGTAGGGTGTGGGTAGGGCATCAAAAGAGTATCAGTAGGTTGACAGTAGGATGTTGGTGGGATGTTAGTAGTGTGCCAGTAGAGTGTCAGTAGGATGTTGGTAAAAACGTATGGGGGTCTGAGTAGGGTGTGGGTAGGGCATCAAAAGAGTATCAGTAGGTTGACAGTAGGATGTTGGTGGGATGTTAGTACTGTGCCAGTAGAGTGTCAGTAGGATGTTGGTGAAAACGTGTGGGGGGTCTCAGTAGGGTGTGGGTAGGGCATCAAAAGAGTATCAGTAGGTTGTCAGTAGGAGGTTGGTAAAGTAGGTTGGTAAAGTAGGTTGGTAGGGTGTCAGTAGAGTGTCAGAAGGATGTTGGTGAAAAAGTGTGGGGGATCGCAGTACATTATTGTAGCAAGCACTAGATTATAGTTGTACAATTAGTTATTCTAGATTTGAAATTTTATATTTACTTTTCTTGGTAATTTAGTGGTTTACGACAGAGGGTTTTCAGTCTCTCTTTGCACTGATTGGTACAAATGGACAAGGCATTGGTACAAGTTCCCTCAGTGTTTATGTGAAAAAACTAGAAAGTATGACAAATATTTCAGAGGATGAACAACAAGCTATTGATCTGTTTTTGGATGATCTTTACGAGGAGATAGACAAAGTGTCTGGTCAGTTTTTAAACTGTGAGGGAGCCGGACTTTATAGCTTGCAAAGCTGCTGTAAGTAATAACATATAAGAAATATAACAATGTTGGGATTGATTGCTGATGACTTTTATGCTGCATTTACATGGTACTGGACGAAATTTTAACTGGCCAAAAAAATGTGACCTATACATACTGTTTACAATTTGTCTGGTACTATGTAAACAAAGCCTTATTGCGCTATCATGGTATAATAAACAGAATCGCAAGCATCCATCCACTAAATTACTGTGCATCTGAAATCTGCTGTAACAAGCGATGATCATAAGATGTTTCATGATTGCACGTATCTGTTTCATCTGTTCTGACTACATCTATCATATACATGGATAGTGCAGCACATTTTAAAGTAGGGGCTAGAATATCTTTTTCCATATTGACTTAAACTAAGACCAAATAAGATATCATTCTTGTGAAAAGTGAAAAGTGTGTTTTTGTGTGTGTGTGTGTGGGGGGGGGGGGGGGGGGGGGGAGGGGATTTCCCAGTCCCCCCAGCTCTGCTATCCCTGCTATTACAATACCTACTCTAACAAACAAAAGTCATGGCACACGCCAATTGTTTTAATGTTGGGTATAAGATAGACTTCAATAATTCTGGAAATAAACCAAGGATTAATTCTCATCACTTAAGAAAGGATTAGGAAATGTGTATCATAGGATTAAGACTCATATAATTCCTGTCTATTTATTTCATTTAATCGAAGGTAATCACAATTGTGTACCAAATGCAGAAGTTACTTTCCCATACAATGATTCAACTCTAGTCCTAGAGGCTCTACAAGACATTCAAGAGGGAGAGGTAAATTATATTTAGAAGTCATAATAGTATTATTAGTTATCTCTTCTCTTAGGCTGCGTTCATAATGTATGGCAGAGGGGGGGGGGCAGGTAAAATTGAGGGGGATCTGGAAAATTTTGGTAGGAATAAGGGGGTATGGGCAAATTGTTATCAGAAAAATGGGGGGATGCACAATTATTGGAAGAAGCTACAAGCCTTGCTTTGGGGGGATTGTATCTTTTTGCATGACTTTAAGGGGGTGTTAAGAATTATTCTGGACATTTTAAATTTTTACCTGCCCCCCCCCCCTGCCATACATTATGAACGCAGCCTTATTAGTCTATAGATCTTTTTCGATTTTTTCCCCCTTTTTATCCAAAAGGAAATTTGTATAAGTTATTTAGATGAATGTCAAAGAGAGAGAAGTAGACATAGTCGTCAAAAATTCTTAAGGTGAGTGTTTTAATATTCTTTGTCTAGCAACTTGGCTCGGCGCCATTTCTATTTCTTTCATTCAACCTTTCAACTACCTATGCCCCCCTCCTCCCTCTCTCTCTCTCTCGCCCCCAAGCCCCACACGGCCTCTGGCACCCAGGGTACCTTTCAACCTACTCAACCTGACAATGTAGACGTTGGTATTAATTATGAGAATTAGACACTTTATCCCTCTATGATTTATATTTAACGGTAATTCGTGAGGCGTGAGTGAACTCGAACATGTCACATATGGAACGTTATTATTTTTTCTCACAGAGATAATTATCTTTTCAACTGCGCTTGCGCGAAGTGCGAGCTTCAAGCAAACGACCCTGACGTGACGTCGAGTGAGGAGGAGGAAGAAGATGATGATGAAGAGATGTAAAATAATGTCAAATTTATTATTGGATCATAATAATAGTACTTCTATACGGATAATTCCTGAATAAATGAAGTTTTTAAGCTGAAACGAAATCCTAGTTGACCTAGTTTTTTAATACTAGTTGCCATTTCAATGAAGGGACCCAATCATTGTTCCTTTAGTTCGTATCCAACACCTCAAAATTAACTGACATCATCATATACGTGTGCGACATCTGTAGCCATCCCCACTGATATGGGCCAGGCTGTGAAGAGCGTAGCGGTGAGAACGATCGCCTCTTACCATTGCGACCCGTGTTGGATTCCCGGACTCGGTGTCATACGTGAATTGAGATTGTTATTGATTCTCTCCCTTGCTTCGAGCGTTTTTCTCCCCCTCTCTTTTCTTTCCTCCGCAAAATAAAAATTTCTATAAAAAAAACGATTCAGTTCAGGAGGTTTGCCCTGGTTCTAGAGGGATTTCCCCCGCGGATTTACTGAGAGCGGGGAAGCCGTCAGCCGCTCTCAGTAAATCCGCGGGAAAAATCCCTCTGGAACCCAGGGTATAGGAGGTTACCTCTTTATGTCTTCTTTCGCACTATAATGTTAATGCGGTGCTTGTAACTATGAATAATAGAAAGCTCTAACTAAACGATAATGTTATAGATAAATAAATAATGCTAATAAATTGGTTATTTAATTGCTTGGCAACCGCGGATAACTATATATATTCTTAGCTATGCGAGAGAAATTATAGCTTCAATAGTTCTTATCATTATACCTTTTGTTAGTTCAGAATCAATAAACATTTTTGGTAAAAAAAATAAAATAAAAATTAAAAAAAGACACAAACAAACGAGAATACGTTAAGAATGCCCATCTCCTAGCTTTGAAAATAAGATCTTTAATTCCCTCCAAAGTGATTTTCCCTTGATATCTTGCCGCACACAATCAGTTTATTCAATCTACCTTTCTGAAAATATAGTAACAAGTATTCAAAATTCTATTAACAAATCCTGTAATTGAATTTTAATTGGCAAGGGATTTACTGTACGAACAACACGTCTGAATTTTTATGTGAGATCTGTTGAAACAAGTTCTGCTATCGAATTGAACAGTCACGAGGTCAGGTATGCAGTGTTCCAACAAAGTCTTACGTAATGGCCTAAGATATTTAGCCTGTTTTGCAGGGCTCTGCTATTGATTTACCTGTATTATCTTTTTTTGGCGACTTAGAAGAAAGTAAAATAAAAATAAAAAATTTCAATATCGTCAAAATTAAGCCCTTCACGTCCTTCACAACAGAATTACTAAAAGCAAACAGCACGTGCCGCAGTACTAGCGTTGACCAAAGTACACCCGATCCGGCATGCTTAAACCCCTGCCCGCGGTTTAGGGGGCTTTCTCGTGACCTGCTTGTAAGACTATCCAATATAAGTACAAGTTGTTACGTAATCAATAAATGGTCTAAAAACCCTTTAGCTATATATGAAAAAAACAACAGTTTTAAACTTTATATTGTGATCTACCGAAGTCTGGTGTTAAGCAAATATTGCACGCAAAATTTACTGAAGTAAAGTAAATAAACCATTATGCTTTGGAGTGAGAGATCGCTTATTGTGTGGTATTAATAAATGGCTAGACTAGTGGTAATGCATCCGTGATCTCTGCCTCAGGAAAATGGCTGTCTCTATGTGGAAAACTAAAAAAATAGGGAAAGAAATGAAAGAAAAAGAAAAATGAGACAGAGGAATCAATAGACATACTGGCAAAAGAAAAAAATAGAAAGACAAAAAGAAAGAGAAAAAAATTACAGAAAGAAATATGCAAAGTAGAAACTGAAAAAGATAACAGCTGAACTTAAAGAAAGGAAGGAAGAAAGAATCGGAGATTTTGCCGCTTTTCTGAACTCAACGATGATATTTCAATTTTCATAGTTATTTTTACTTAAATATACTATACATGAAAAGTCGGAAAATGAAAAGTGAAGAAAAGCAAGCGAAACATATCGGCCAAACTGCCAAGCGACGCCTTGGCTGGTGTTTAGCCGTCTCCTTTAACTCGTTATGCAGTCAAAAAATAAAACAAACGAAAACAACCAACTAAAAATAAAATAATATTATTAAATTATCCTTTTACTCCGACGAAGGACTAAGTTTTTCGTTTTTTCATCTTTTCACGGTCTAAAATTTACCCTTTTATCATTACTATTTTTAGAAACACCGACGCAACTCACACTAGTTTTTTACTGAGCTAGTTATCTCTTCTAAAAATGAAATTTTATACTTTTTATACGAAATTTTCGGAGAATCAAAAGGAAAACAAACACTTCACCGACAAAGAAAAGAACGTCATTTTTGTTCTCGAATTTAGGAGAAAAAGAACTACAGGAAAACTAAAAAACACAGCTGGAAAAGGCGAAACGCGTTTTTGCATAAATTTCAGAATTTAATTCATCTTAAGAACTAGTTGAATGTCTTCTTAAATTAAAAAGATAACTTCTTGAAGTGAACTGTCTTTCGCCTGATTCACTGAAATAAAAATAGGTAAACAGAAGTTCTAAGCGAGTACCAAGTTCCCTAAAATGAGTCAATATTTGTTTTTCTACGATCAAAAGAGATGCATTATCAGTACACGTATTGTAGAGAAACATCTGTTATTACTTGGAAAACAAATTGAACTAAACGAAAAATGTATTTGATATAAGGATCGTTACGTACTGATCAAGAGGAGTAGGATGCGCTTTATAATTCTCTTAATTTACAGCTTTGGTGCGGATTGGTTCCTTTTTTGGGATTTTTAAAAATCTTTTTTAAAACACCCCCGCTAAAATGCTCGTTTTTAAATTTTAAACTGTCACATACAATACGATGATCACTACTCTTAATATTTTTTGCTTCTTGCTACTCATAAAAATACTAAACTGCAAGAAAAACTAGGATCAAACGGACCTTTAATTTATAGAATGAAAGAATAGATAGATCCCATTCTTTTTATTCCACTTTTGTAGCTAGTTTGGTTGTTATTGTGATAACCGCTGGTCAGTGACGGGCTCAAGTCTCTTTTATCATATATAAAGTGATTTGCATGTATTTTCATGTTCCAACAGGATGTAGGGTATATATAGTGGGGTTGATCATCAATACCACGACAATCAATGACAGATCACACTCAATCACTATGACCATAAAGAAGAGCACAGTTCTCTCTGTGCTGTTCTTGATCCTTGTTCTCTCAACAGAAACGAATTTAGTGAAAATCCATCGAGCTTCGCCACGAATTCCCAAGTCCAAGTCGACTGATCAAGATCTAGAGAACAATGGCTGGTTCCCCTTATGTCGCTACCTACCTGACTTCACGAGTCTCTTTACAAAAAATAAAGAGGCTTGGCTTTACTCCATTCCATGTACCATTCTTGTGGGTTTATGTGGAGTGTTTCCTCTCCTAGTTATACCAGTTGAATCAGGCCATGCTTTGAGAGAAGGAGGTAAGCTTTCCAAAGAAAAGAAAACACCAAGGAATTTCGACACATTCTTGTTCTTTGAAGTCGTTGTCAAGTTTCGAAGTTTACTGTTAGACTTCCAAACCTTTTTTCGTGAGTTCACGTTACTTGTCCCTTAGGACAAGTGTCCGAACTAAGCACCTTTGCATTTTTCTTGCATATTTTTTGATAAGTTTTTTTTATATAATTTATATAGTCTCAAATCTCATATTACGTTGTCCTTGCTATTTCTTTTCACGCTTGGTGACTGTCGATACCCAAAGGGTCAAATTTATCCAGCTGTAAATCAATACTATGGTTTTGTCTACAAAACGAGAAAAAGTCAGCAAAAAGCTTATTTTCAAGTCTAATTTATTTGTTTAAGAGATCAATCGTTTTAAAAATCAATCGAGTAAAATCGCTTCTCAGATGTCGTAATTCTGTAGGATGATCGTGAAGTCAAAATATTTAATACTGGACTATATTTTAAATCATTTTGTTGGCATCGAGTATCCGGCCTACGAATGTTTGTTTATAAATAGATTTTTTAAGCACTTGGATGAGCCTATTAGGAAATTGCCCTCTTTCTAACAGCGTTGAGCGAAATGGCTAGCACACAGCTTTTAACTATGAAAACATGAGTTATTCCCCACCAATTCCCAAGGGTGTTTGAACTCGCTCGATTTTGCATGTCAATAAGTCTTTAAAAGACGTATTACTTTTCAAAGCTTTGGAGTTTTTTGGATCACAGTTTTGAGAAATGCAGCAATGAAAAAATCTTTAAGCTGTGAATAGTTGAAATTTAACAAGTTTGTTCATGTTATTATGGCTACTTGAATTTAAACAATTTTTTTAGATAAACAAACTTGTTAAAGAGCCATTTGCCATATTATTTAGGAAGGCATCTTTAAGAAAAGGCAAAAAAACTTGGTGTTAAGAAGAATACACTCAATATACAAATGTCCAACAGTTCTTAAAAAGAGGATGAAAGAAAGAAAATGAGAGAGAAAAAATGGATTAATGGTAGTACCTAGTTTTATTTTCTTCATGACTTTGAAGGAAAAGACAAACAGGGTTTAAATCAAGATGTGGAGGATAATGATACAAAGACATATTTTTTTCACAATGATATCTAGTATCTTATCATATAGTCTATTGTGATTTAGATCCTCCATTGTTTAACCACAATAAAACATGAAAACTAATATCATCAAATTGAAGTTTTGCATCTATAACTGGATGGATTTGTTTGACACCTTTTCAGATGTTCCTTGCATATTGAAATTTGTTCTTATTTCTCCTCTCTAGTTACTGCCGACCATCTAAAATTGTTATTGAGCTTCGCAGTTGGTGGTCTCCTAGGCGATGTTTTCCTGCATTTGCTACCTGAGGCATGGTCAAAAGGAGGTATTGTTATGTAATTATTAATTATAATATTTATATGTATCATTGTGTTTTCCGAGAAATATTTCTGCTTAGTTACCACTTCAGGGTTTAGAATCTCGAAAAATGTTTTTTTGAAAAATAGTATTAAGATATCAAAACTAATCTTATAGGAAAGGAATAAGATAAAAAAATAAATGAAATTTGTTTTGGATATATAGTGGGTGGACAAATTTGGCATCAATACTCAGGTTTCAATTTTGCCCACTGGCATGCATTATTTTCTCTGGGTCTGTACAACTTTCAACTCGCTTGTCAATTTTTATTGAGGGAGGACAACTGGTATCCCAGATGAAACTCATACTTAAAGGTATAGACAAAGCATCTCAATTTGCAAGTTTATTCAGAAGGGGAAATCGAACCATCTGCTTTTCTCAAACTAAAAATTTCCATAATCTGCTTACAGGATTTAATGTGTTACTTATTGATAAAGTAGATGGATTTTCTTAATGTTTCTATCTAATCTTCATTGTCAAGTGTCAAAATACCATGATCTTAACTTTGATTTCAGATGACCCACATGCAGTAAACTTTAACGTAGGCCTCTGGGTGCTGGCAGGAATTCTCTTATTCTTTATATTAGAAAAGATGTTTGACGACAATAAGGAAACAGATGAAAAATGTAAAATTAAAGAAAAAGTGGACAAGGTAATAAATTGTAACATTGAATTTCTAAGCATTTAAATTACAATTTTATGAAATGACTATGGTGGTAACGAAGGGGTGTGAAATAAGATCATTGCCTTTTTTAAACAGTAATACAGAATTTTGTGCTGAGATCTGCCCTTGCAATCAGCTGGTATTAAAAGGTCACTGTGTAATTGAAAGTGTTTCCTGTCAATGCGAACCCTGTCAGATGCCAACTTCAAACTTTAATTAAAAACTATTGTCTTACCTTTCTTGCATGAGAGGGTGGTATTTGTATAAGAAAGATATTAAAAGATTCCTAAAGCATTGTTTGGTATCAATCAGCAGAACAAATATTTCATAATGGGAAGTGTTAATCTTTTTGAAAATAATTTTAAAAAAAATGAAATGATGCCACTATTGCCAAACCTGCCTCAAGATAAATTATTTTTATAAATAATAATTATTATAAGCTCTCCTATTTAATACTCACGAATTTAAGGGAATTAAGGGTGGTGTAGCGTAGAGTACAGTAGTAGAGTTTTTTAGGTCTCTCACTTGATTCAAGGATTTTTCTCTGGATTCTTCAGTTTTCTTTTAGCATGCAGTGCCTCGCCTTTGATCAGCCCAGAGGCTGTTTCAGGGTATTGATAAAATTCGATTGTTTTTTTTTTTGAATTACATTATATTTTTTAATGTATGATACATTCTTTTTTTTCAGCCTAACGCAATCCAAAATGGAATTTCCCACAAAACAGAGAAAGATATTCAAAGTAGCAGTAATCATAAATTAGAAGAGAAGAATGGGCAGATGCCTACAAATAATTGTATAAGACAGAGAGAAAATAAAAGTAAAGAGAAAACAGGTGCTTGTCAGAAACAATCTGGCAAACAACAAGATGAAACTCATGAGCCAGAACATAAGGTAATATAAAAAATGGCTAATGTAGTGTTGTTACCATGGCAACAGAAAAATCAATTTCAAAATGAATGAGATATAAGGTCAACTTATGTGTTACTATGGTAACAAGAAAGCCTTAAATAATGGATAAATATACCTGAATATTAAATATTATCAACTTTTGCTAATAATATTTCCCCTTACGTAATTTCTACACCATACACCTTTCTCATAAATAGCCACCAAATGCGGTCGGCACTAGGGACAGTTGCATGGAAGCGAGGTCAGAAAGGCCTTATTAGTAAACAAAGTCATTCACCCTCACTTCAAAAGACGCTTAAAAGAACTCAAATTGGTGAGATGAATGACTTTGACACAAAATATCATACTGAGTAGACTTTGTTTACTAATGAGGCCTTACTTACCTCACTTCCATTCAATTGTCCCTAGTCCCAACCGAGTTTGGCGGCCATTTATGAGAAAGGTCTATGCTATAACATTTTTTTACTGTTTGTAGGTCATTGGATACCTTAATCTTTTTGCTAACATTATTGACAATTTTACGCATGGTCTTGCCGTGGCAGGGAGCTTTGTTGTCAGTAAAAAAGTGAGTATGACTAAAAATTAATAGCAATCTTACAATTTGTAGACATTGCCTTTTTTTGTGGACAAACAAATGCTTGAAATTCAACTTTGAAGAAAATTAAATATTCTCAGTATCAATCTTGTTTGACATTTTTGTATTTGTAACACAGTCATGATGTATAGCCCACCCTCAAATCAATCACTTTCATATTGATTGACAGCTGTCACATGCATAATTAATTTTATCCAACTATAAGAGAATACTGTAGTGGCATATGGCCACAAAGGTCTCTTGGGTACTAGCATTGTGGCCCCTGGATAATATTGTGCAAATTTTCAGATTTGTCGAGGATGAGATAAAGTTGCCACAGGCAATACAGTAATAACACTTGAATGTTCTGTGTCAGCCTGTACTTTTATGAATACTTATATTGATTTCTGGTGTTTCAAGGTTGGATTGTGTACTACATGTGCAATATTGCTTCATGAAGTTCCACATGAAGTAAGTAAATGTTTATAGTATTTAACAATACTTAATTACATGAAGGATGCTTTAATCCTTCTTTGTGGATGATCATCAGACTTAGATATGTAATATTTATTAAGTATCCATATGATTGATTTTTTTAGATTGGTGATTTTGCCATTCTTATCAAATCTGGTTTTAAGAAAAGAGATGCAGCCATTGGACAGGTAAGTTGTGTACTTTGTGACCAGCCGACCTCTCTCAAATGACAATTGCCCAAATAAATAAATGAATAAACTTTGTTATAGAGGATGACACTTGCCTAGTAATTCAACTGATAAACTTGTGGTCCTCTTTTAATGTCTCTAGTTAATTGGAGACAGGACCATCATTAATGTGGTCATCCGAGCCTCCACCTTCTCCTCAGTTATTTTAAGACCACAAGTGTTGGTCCAGCCGAGGCTTGAACCACAACCTCTGGCACAACAGGCCAACACTGAGCTAAGCAGGAGCCTGACTGGTGACCCATGCATGCATGGTCAACACTTGACCAGCATTTCTCATATTTTAAAGGTTACTTCAACGCTATAGCAATTATTTCATTCCAAGAAAATATTGCTTGAAATTATTTTCTTTTGAATTTTCCAACACACGTCGAATGCACATAAAGTACAGGATTACTTTGTGTAACATATCATGATGTGTAACATTATTGTATGACAGAGTTGGTTGGAATGGAATCTTATGAAATCTCACAGACCACACAAGACCATGTAACTCAACTATTAGAAGTTTTTATCATAACAACCCTAAATTTAAATTTGGATTTTTGGACTAGCCTAAACATACACATGATTTGAACAAATTTATAAGAAACATGATTATGTATATGGTTAAATGAACAAAACAGAATGTACCTTAAATTCAGGATCAATATTCTTTATTAAAATGTACATTTTCCAGCTTTTACAATATTTTACTTATCATCATGGATTTTTTTATGAAAAAATGTGCAAAATTCCATTACATTGAGTTTTCCTTTATTAATTTTCTACTTTTATTGCAATTTTGAACAATTCTTGATAAATATGACAAGATGTCGACATATAATTCATGTTTGTGTTCAAAACATGGGTGTTCAACAGAAACAATATTTATATGTGAAAGACTTTCGCTGTCAAGCATATTTATATGTGAAAGACCTTCACAGCCTAACATATTTATATGTGAAAGACATTCACTGTCAAGCATATTTATATGTGAAAGTCCTTCACAGCATAACATATTTATATGTGAAAGACATTCACTGTCAAGCATATTTATATGTGAAAGACCTTCACAGCCTAACATATTTATATGTGAAAGACCTTCACTGTCAAGCATATTTATATGTGAAAGTCCTTTACAGTCTAATATACTATAGCTAGTATGTAGAAATTCATAATATTTGAAATCCGAAATCTACGTATTTTAAAAATATTCCGAAACAACATATGCTTTGTATTCATTTTCATTTGAAGAATACTTTTCTCAGTTGCTGTTAAATTTATAACGACGTTCTTGGACTTTCTTACCTGCAAAGCAGTTCGTAATTAAAAATCTACTTAGGTTTGCTTCTAAGCATTTAAAATATGTACCATAGTTCATTTTGATTTAGCTGGTTTCTTCAACTTGAACACGAGATGTTTCTCTCTTTGTCCACATGTTCCACGAGCTCGAGTACATACGACGACGTATATATATATTATACCACATAAGTAATTTTACGCTGAATTCTTCCGTGAATAACTCCAAATTTGTCAAATTTCCCTAATAAACCTTTAGCTTGTTAATTCTTCTTTGGGCTTTACTACTTGCTGCTGTATTTTTTGTCATAATTCTGCTTTAATAAGAGTTTCTTTCTTGAAACGAACAAGCATCCGTTAACTGTAACTCTATCTTGTTGTGATTTGAATATTCCTTGCAAACAATGACAGGAAATGACTTTTGGACTTTTAATCCAATTATAAGTATCTAAACTGAAGTTATATGAGATTATAAGTATCTAAATCGCATTCGCAAACAAAGCACAATTTTTTCATTTTAGAACCAGAAATGCAATCGCTTGACAGTTGTTTATTGAGTTAGGAACATTAGGTTTGGAATTTAGTTTGTATAACCTTGATGTAGATAACTTCAGTTTAATTAGATACTTATGAATGAGCTCCAATCACAAAATGATAATTATCATACTCTGATGTTTATGCACATTTTGTTAAACTGAAAGTATTTAAATCAAAATAAATGAAAAAATGTCCAATTGCAATTGTTGTGTTTGATGATCTCATTTCTATGGTGTCAAGATCCCAGTTTTTCTTTCTTTTTATCACTTGATGATGGAATTGGATTAAAAATTGGTCATTTTAATGAAATGTATAGAAACTGAAAAAATGAATTATTCTATATGTACATTTCTCAAATATTTTTAGCTGAAAAACGTATCATACAAGAAAAATGTGCAATATGACATGTCAAATTTAAACTTTTGCTTTCATCTTATCCATTTGAGACAAAAACATTATTGAGGTGTAAATTATTGTAATGGTTGGTTTCTAGTATTTCGAACATTTTCACAATGTGGAATTGTACAAGATCTTAATATGGGACATTTCTGTGCTAAGTTTATGATGATTTTGTTCAAATCATGTGTATATTTAGGCTAGTCCAAAAATCCAAATTTAAATTTAGGGTTGTTCATGTATAATGCATTATATTTATTGTACCCTTCATGTATATTTTAGATTGTGACAGCCTCTGGTGGTCTAGCAGGAGCTATTGTAGGACTGATTGCTGATCATGCAGGTTTGTGTTTTATTCCGTTCCACTTAATTCAGTCTGCTAAACAGCAACTGTTAACTAGTGTTGTCACGCAATGGTCACTCCCCTAAGTAGCTAGGGGAGTGAGTGTTGTGTGATGACACTAATAGCTGTTGCATAGAAGACTTAGACCTCTTTAGCTTGGGCAAGTTTTTCAAATTTCACACAGTGGCATCAATCCCTTGAGAATCATTGTAGAGTTGTAACTGCATTGATTTAATGGGTGTTTTTCTGTTTTTTTCCAGGTGACCAGACAGCTTGGATACTGCCTTTCACATCAGGTGGATTCATCTATATTGCATTGGTTACTATCATCCCAGAATTATTAGAAGAAAAGAGACCAAGGTATGTAAGTGCCAAGGGCTATCGGGCATTTTCATTTACTTGACGAGGTAACTATATTGGTGTACATGATTGTACTAAACAATAGAAACTTTCTGCATGGTTTTTGCATAAAAATAGACTTCAATTCCCGGAGGATAGAAAATGTATTGTTTTGGTACACCAACATGGCAACTGTAATGTCATGTGAAAATGCTTTATACAGAGTTCTCTGTTGCTGGGTTAGCCTCAATTATGTGTATAATTTCATTTGTTCCAATGAAGGTGTGTGGAATTCCAAAGTGTTTGTGTTGTGGTAGTTGTGCATTCTTACTTTGTTGGTATTTTTGAATAATCTGAACCTGAAATAAAAGGTTAATCCTTAAATGAGTCTGAAATCAAGGTAAAGAATAAAGTGGTATCGCACCAATATTTGAAAATGGTCTATTCAATCACAAAACATAGCAATATTATCAACAACTTAACCTGCCAATGTAGTCAAAGCTTTCAAAATTGATTCAAAATTATATATTGCCAAGAAGTCACAGTAGATTGCAATAGCGCAGCACAACCGTGACGTCATATGAAAATGAAGACAAAGGCAAAATTTGGACAAAAAAACTTACAAGTTTACTTTCTAACAGCAGATAATTTTCACTGTCAGCCGATCGCAGTTGATCTTAGTTACGAATTGGGTTATTATTGTAACTTTAAGTAAAAATAATAAAATCGGTTCGTATAATCCTTGTAGCTATTAAACAGAATGCAATGTTTGTCTGAATCTTTAAGCTATTTTTAGAATTAGTGTGCTGCGCTATTAATTGATGGTTGGCTTAGTTATTGTAGATTGCTAGTTTACATGGAATTTAGGTTCATAGTGAAATTTCTATCTATTTTCTAAAATACTTCTGCTTCTTTTTCAGGGAGTCAATCAAACAGGTTCTAATGATGGTTGCTGGAATTATCTCAATGGCATTAGTATCTCTTGTACTTTAATAATCTTATAATAATAATTAATAATTCCCACCTGTAAAAAGAGCAGGACCACATATATGCATGTCGTCGGCAGTAGTAATTCATTTCATTACTTCTGTCCTCAGGGTGCATATACATAGATTTTGAATTTTATTAGTAAGGTCTTACATCCTTAAGACATTAAGAAAAGACAACAAGAAAAGCATAAAGCAGAAGGGTATATTAATTTACAAATCATTGGTCAAATACAAGTTTCATAGCAATGTTTGTTTGCTGTCTGCAAATATTCACATGCACGTAGTAGTATCTATAGTTTATTGGTAGTTATGTTTGTGTTGTGAGCCAGCATAGAGTGATTATATTTAACCTGTGAAAGAAAAATGACTATTAGAATTTAAGTTAGTACTAGTTAGTAGCAAACGAAAGAAAACTACTACAGATTATTATGCATTTTATGTTTTCACTGGTTAAATAGTCACTCCAGCTTATCAATGATAAACACAGGGTTTTCATATTCTCTACTTTCAGCAGTAATTGCCACAGAACATACGTACTGCTGCAGTCGTAGCAATATCAATAAATCATTAATATATATTAGTAAATCAATAGTTAAATAAATATCAATTTTATCAATAATATTAATTTTTAGAAGAAAAAAGGCCAACTATTTTCATTGAATAAAATGATAAAGCTAATTTTATGAAGCAAAAGTCTATATTACTATATATAAAAAAAATGCAAGTAGTTATATTAGTAGATATGTCTGTCAACTGTTGACTGTACAAAGCTCAAGCCAAGAATTTCACAGCAATCCTGTGGGAGTTTTGTTGTTGCTTTGCACCTTTGGATCAACAACAAAAAAAATATAGAGATAAAGCTTGATCAATCAAGCTTTAACCAACCAAAACCTTAATAAACATGCCATTTGATTGACTGGCATTGAAGGAATAGTAATTTTAAATGGAGCGGGTTTAAAATCTATGCCAGTTGATCTGCTAGATAGGTTGGTTTGTGATTGTGAAAGTTGTAAAAGAAATACTTTAAACAGTAGAACATATTGTTCTTATGATGAAACGATTGTGAATAGAAATGGTATTTATTAACACCAGGTTAAATAAATATGTTATGCATAATGCATGAATTCCAGTTTTTCTATGTGTATTTTTGGAGGGGGGGGGGGGGGGGGAGAGATGTTGTGGTGTTACAACATGATCACCCCAAAACAGTAGGATGTTGGTAAATTCAATTGGGTATTGGTAGGATATTGTTAGGTTAACGGTAGGTTGGTAATACAATGTCAGCAGGTTTTCAGTAGGATGCTGGTAGGATGTCATTAGGATGATGGTGGGAGGTCGGTAAAAAAAGCAAGTTGGTAGAGTATCAATTAACGGTAGCTTGTTGATGGGTAGATGATACTGTATGTTGTCAGTGTGGTTAATGCAAGTTTCTTGCTTATGTCTCAGCAGTTCTGGTCAGGGGTTCAAGTCACTGTCATTAGGTTGTCTAGATTCTTAAAAAAGGGAATACCATGTAACAGTTTCCAAACATACATTATAAACTAGGGCATATGTTATAAACTAGGGCCACTAGTTTATCAGTTTATAAGTGTAAAGCGTTTTACACTCTTTAAATAAAGTTATCAAACTCATTAATAATTCATGAGGAAAACACAACAGAAATCACAACCGTGAAGAGTGTTGTAAATCAGATATCGTGTTCATTTGCATAAACTTTAAGTTGAATTTTCTTGGCCAGATTCACTTGAATTTTGAAAATTTTAGTGAAACAAACTAACCTAGATGTTTGATAAGCAATCTACAGTATGAGTGGCCGTGTTGTATCCAATATGCAAACTCTCCACTACGCCTCGAGTTTGTATATCAGATGATACAACACAGCCACTCATACTGTATATGTTAATTATTATTATGTGAAAACCTAAACAAATAATAGGAAAAGATAAATGTGATTTTTCAATTCATTTGCAACATTTTGTTGACAGCTGGCTGCTCTCCATGATCCTCAAAGCAAAGTCGTGGTCAGTAAGATGCAATTACTTGGTATCAATCAGCTGTCACAATTTCATTATGAGTCTTCAGCGAAAGAGCAAACACTGTCTTCTATCTATGTAACTTGATTCAATTCTGCTGGGAAATTTTCACATGATACAACAGTGACACCTAATATTTAGCTATTTTCATTGCGATGCGCCTGTTCCTATACTAATGGTATTTGAATGCACAGCTTAAATAATGGCCTCAAGGCAAGTGTAATCAATAAAATTGACGGTGAATGACATGCGACTTTTTAATAAATCTCTTATAATATCGTGTTCCATGTCACTTTCATCAGACAAGTACAGTTATTCTCACAGTTGTTCTTTAGTGAAGGAAAAAAATGGTAAAACAAATCAGTCATGCAATGCCCAACATCCCTTCAGGAAATTGGAATTTTCAAGGTACCATATACCTTAATTCAAAAAAATGTTGTCAGTTGGAGATCTTACACTCTAAATCTGAGACTGAGTAGCTCACTAGTTTCCTTTTAGATTGGAATATGAGGCATGGCCTTTTAGTTAAAAAATATAGAGTTGATTTTTTGTAGACTTAAAACCACAAAAATCCTTTTCAATCCCAGATCTCCCCAGATTTTGCACTGACAATTTTTTTTGAAATGTGCATACTGTTGGACTTTTTGGTTCATGAAAGTAAAACTAGGGGAGGGAGAGGGGGGGGTAAACTTATATTGATCATCTTGGAGGTGAGTATCATTCTACTTTAACAAAATATGAAGAGATCTTGAAAATATATATGTGTATATATATATAATTTCATAATAGCCATGTGCTTGTGTGTGCAGTAACTAGTGCCTAAGAATGTTTTAGTCAGGAAAAAAAAGTGAAATATGGTAAAAAACTAAGAGATAAATCTACAAAATAATGAAAGGGTAACACTTCATTCATACAACTAAACAAGTTATTTAATCAAATATTTCCCCATCCATCTTTGGCTCAAGGATAGATCCTGGTAGTTGAATCTCAATTCTACTGCTAGAAACTGAACCTGTCTGAAATCTGATTCAATGACAACTACAGCTGGGAGGGGGTACTCCGTCAGGCTTTGGGTAGGGGTGTTCCGCTGGGATTATGAAAGGAGTACCCTGTTTATGACAAAAAAACACAAATTTGTAGACCCTGTTTATGATACAATTAATTGCACTGAGTTCCTGTTTCAATTATCACGTCAGATCGAGTATTGTTTTTTTTTTACAACCATAATAACCAGTTTCAGTCAAGGCGAAAGTAAAAACCCTGAATATGACAGGAAACTCAGGAAGAACTTGGAACTTAATTGAAATTGCATACCCTGTTTATGACAAGAAGCTCGAAAAACCATACCCTGTTCAGCGGATCATTCCCATATAGCCCATATATGGGAGTACCCCCCCCCCCCCCGGTAACTACATTAGTTAACATTGTTTTGTGTTCAACAATAATTTTCAATGATCTTTTATCAATGATATCAGTAAAAGGGAGTTTCATTATTATGAACCTTCTGGGGATCAGAGAAATGGTTCGTAATAATTGAGGTCTATGGAATATTCAAAGGTAAAACAGTAGTTATATGAGTCTGCTGGACACAGCCTTCAGCTCCAAATAATATGAAGTATAAGACATCCAGGGCTTGAGATAAGAGGACTCCACTGTATCAATATTGAATCTCAGTGTTTAGTACTCTTCCCTCCTTTGAGAACATAGGCCTTTCAACATTGATTCTTGGACTTGATGTTTACTATTAATGTCAATGATAATGATTTTATTGTATTGTATTGTGTTATTTTCGTATTGCTATAAAAAATTCATGACAAGATGTCCTTGACAAGCAATCAAAGGATCAACTACTGGGGTGAGAACCTGAGTCATTTAAAGCCAGATTATTCACAATCCTGAATCACCAATAAATCCTACATATATGAAGACTAGTGTCATCTTGAACAACTGGGCTATGACTTAGTAATCAAAAACAAGTATGGAAATCACACAAATTGTTTACACATTAGAAAGATTTTACCTTAACAAGTTTACTAGAAGAAGTATTCAGAAGTAAGATGCACCAGAATCTATCCTTGGGCCCCAGAGAAAACTAGGAATATTAATTCTAAGGTGTGTCTAAACATATTCAATTTGATCTGAATTATACTTTTCCATATTTTGCTTCCACTTTTTTCAAGTCAACACCTTTACTCTCTGGTAAGTGTCTATTTCTGCATCTATCTCCAAAGCTACATCCTGTTGTGCGCCAGAAATAGCATTCATCTCCATTTACTGGACCACTTAGTTTAGGTTTGGAAAAGCTATGAAAGACAGAATAATTGGACAAGGTTAAATAAATCTAGGAATTACTGTGAGAGATCATTAAAGCTTCAGTTGGTACCTTTCATTAACTAGTGGTTGTAAAGTAGTTGGAATGCCACTGTTGTTGGGGTAACGCAGCAATAAGTTTTGCCCACCTAATTCAAATCCCTGTGAGGAGAAAACAAACTTAAGTTTACTTGGGGTTCCTGTGTGTTAGTAAACCAAAGGCAACCCACTTATTTGAAAGTGACTTTTGGGGGATTTGAAATCTGCATCCTGTGAAATGCAAAGAACAATAATGAGATCCCATTACAAGAGATTTTCAACATAATGCAAAATCTGAACTACTGGTATTGGTTTTTCCATTCTGGTATCCTAAGAATTGTGCATTCTGATTGGCTGTGCAAGTGTGCAGTACTTTCTTTCTCTGTCCCTGGTCCAGTATCCTGACGTACGGCTTAAGTCATCTATGCAGGCGCATGCGAAAACAGTTTGTCAAACAACAAAACAAAGTGTAAAAGTAAATGGGGGAAAAATAGATAAGATATTTACCACCCTAAAGTCAGTCCAGATAGGGAAAAACTGTGCCCTCAACCTTCAAATCGGACCTTATTCTAACAGCTTTGACCCATATTTTCAAGACCTCGGGTACAGTTTTTTAAAATTTTTCTCTACCTGGACCTCCTGGCCCTTAAATAAGATCTAGATCCTGGCTAGAAATCTATTATATAGTCATCATAAATTGTGTTAGTAACATTACCTGTAAAATTGTTATGGCTCTAGCAGCTGCTTCAGGAGTCAAGTAATTTATAAATGCACAGTATCTTGTGGGTAGCACCTTGACAGATTCTATTTTTCCACATTGAGAGAATATCTGCTGCAGCTGTGCTTCACTTACTATCTCAGCATTGACATTACCAACCCAGACTGATTTACACAAACCTATACTTTGTTCAACGGGGGCTATAGATGAGGTGACTCTGTGGAAAACAACCAGGAATTATCAGATGTATTATAAATACATAGCTGGTATCTCACTTGGAATAGAGTGACACAGGCAGCAAAAAGTCTTTCTCTTTTGGACCATGATTGTATAAGTTACTATAGAAATAGAGTTGAGAATAAGATTCTTTGTTTGAGTTGATTCATATGTTTTCTTATGCAGAACCATTCAGAGATTACGAATTCCCTTTAGTAACAAGAGTAATTTTAACTTGTACTCTTAAATTATGGAGTCATTTTTTAATCTAAAAGGGGTCTACAGCAAGCTAGATTTTTCTTTTGAATATTGGAGAAAGGGGGCTGCCCATTGGGCTTACCCCTAAATTTCCCAATGTAGTGTTTACCTCTGCACAGCAAGTCTAGTTAGCCCAATCTTCATACCTTATTCTTGCATCCTCCTCTTCATCTGATACATATATTTCCTCTGTATTGGGACATTGAACTGGAAGAAAATAACGCATTTGATATAAATATTTATAAAAGAACTGTTCTAAATCTTGTGTTCTGATTGGTTGGGAGCGAGTGCTTTATGAGAGCACGCATGATGCATGCGCACTTTCAGTTTCAATATTAATTTAATTTATGTCTTATAAAAGAAATAAAAAACTTGCTTGATGTGCTGCTGTGTGAAGTTATAAAGCACTTGGGGATTGTCAGAACACTTCGAGAAGTGTCGAGAAGCACTCCGCTTCGCATCATGCTTCTCCTAACTCTTCTCTCATGTTCTGTCAACCCCTGCATGCTTTATAGCTGCACACAGCACGGGTGCATGTTTTCTATTTCTTCAGTAGTTACTCTTTTAGACAAGGAGTGGGCAGGTGTTTAAGAAAACAGCCATCTAAATAGCTTGCCTGGTTATCTTATGGGTGTCTATTTTGAACACCCAAAATCTGTGATATCAATCTAGGGTCATGAATGAACTAGTCAGCCATTGCATCAATCTTGATTGATCAATCCATTTTTTGTGCATGTATACTAGTGTATTCTTAGTATTAATCTGTCAGTAATTCAATCAATCACATATTGGGTGGCACCTATTGTTACCTTTTCCAGCTAATAATGCTTCTAATGCAGCTTGTACTGTGCCGAAAGATCGTATTGCAGCTTCACTTTGTATAGTTGGAAAACCCATATCCTACACGAGGTAAGAAAAAAGTGACTACCAATAACAAGAGCAAAAATGTGCAATTAAAAAAATAAATTGATTATGAATGGAAGATGAATGGCAGGTACGGATGGGATACTGTCGCTGGATGGGATGGGGCTGGATAAAAGTTGATAGTTCTCGCACCACCACAAGTCACAGGCCTTAAAACCTACTGGTTGAATTTAGGATGTTTTCAGTTTCTGTAATATAATCTTTTTATTATATAGGGGAGTGGGTCATTAGCCCTCGGCACAACCACCAACCTGGGGGTACAATAATACAATTAAAAACTCCACAATGAGTGTCATTACCTCAAGCTGCTGTACTCTAACTTTAGCCAGTTCAAACATGGCATCTTCACAATGTTTATCCAACTTTAGTACTTGTGCAAATGCTACTTCACTGTCTGAAAATAACTGAAAAGAAACAAAAGATATTATTACATAGTTAGGATAG
Organism: Actinia tenebrosa; assembly: GCF_029948245.1. NCBI lineage: Eukaryota > Metazoa > Cnidaria > Anthozoa > Actiniaria > Actiniidae > Actinia > Actinia tenebrosa. The sequence continues at coordinate 11,130,164 of NW_028292572.1, forward strand.
AATGCACTGATTGGTCGAAAACTGTGCTTTCATAGTGAAAGGAGCACAGTGCTGACGCCATACGCGCTCGCAAAGTTCTGTGACCGTCTTTCTTTTTGCGTAAATAAATTCAATACCGAAATAAAATTAGTAACTATATTTTCGCCTATGGCTCGTACTTCTCCTTAGACTTCTTTCGTGCTTATACCACTTCCTGCGTGCTTTATTACTGAACGGAGCACGAAAAAGCTGTTTTATTTGTTAAATAATCCACATGGCACTTGTATTTTCTAGAATACAAAAATCTCTAATCCCTGCCAAAACAACTAAAAATATTAACATAAAAAAGGGAGCTCTTTTGTTTTAACCCCCAGATTGGGAAGTAGCACAAGGAATGCATAGCTTGCTGTCAAGTGAAGAAATTTAAGACTCTGAATGCCTGGTGGGAAAAAAGTGGAATATAGCCAAAAGCCATACAGCGGCTTTCCTGCATTCTGACTGGCTTAAGTTCACTAATATTAATTTTAAGTTATTACGATTTTTGCCTGTCAATATAAACCTGTATTGATGAATCAAAATAAGTTTTTTATTGTGATTCTTCAATCACAAGTTAATCGTGAGCTGACAATACAGATCTATACTGGGGGAGGGGGGGGGGGAGTACTCCCCTATATTCGCTATACGGGTACGTGCCGCCAAACAGGGTATGGTTTTCAGCGATTCTACTCTGGAACAGGGTATGAATTTCAGCTTTTTTTGCTCTGGAACAGGGTCAGGGTTTAGAGGGCTCAGCAGCACATCCCTACCCTAAACGAGCAAGAGTATCCCCCCCTGGGGATCTATATTGCAGCTCTCTAATGATCAAGCTTATAGGAGAATTGTGATACTCTAATATATTGTTTTAATAATTAAATTTCTCCAGTGGGATGACATACTTTAATGCCAGCCAATGCTCTACCCCTTCTAAAGTATCCTTTAGGCCAGTCTGGTGCTAGAGATATAGCAACATCTGCGTCTTGTAATGCTTTTTCATATTGTCCCAAACGGTCAAAACAATATGACCGGTTACCAAAGAATCTAGTTCAAAATAAATATTATACATTATTATAAGCATCAACATGTTTCTAATGCTATGAATCGATTAATTTTTTACAAAATTAAAATGTCAAAGTTTGAAGAAAAAATGGATATAATTCTTAAACTTTTACCTGAAATCACTTGCATCTAGTTTTATAGCTTGTGTAAATAAATCAATTGCCGCAGCATAGTTTCCAAGGTTTGCCATTTCATTTCCACGAACTGTATGAACAAATAAAGAAAATTGAAGAACTACTTTGTAATGCTAACTCAAAAGAAACAAACGAGCAAACAAATGTAGAGGGGAGAGAATCCGTGGATGGCTGATTTTCTTTATCATTTAGGGTACATCAGTGGCATGCACAGCTTATGTATTGTCTTTTGCAACTGTGGTTCCAAAGGTTAGGGTCACAGCTTTAACCTCTGTGGTCACCACATGTAAATTAAGTTTGTTTAATGTGTTGTTCTCTCCTATGCTACAAGAGCTTTCTCCATGTTCTCCGGTTTCCTTAAAAAATCAACAAGTGAGTTCTGCTTTGAGTGCATAGAATATTGAATGTCGTGGTAGTGTGTGCATGAAAAGTTCCCCCAAAGTAGTGTGAACAGCATCAGAATGACTAGACACTGGCTTGATATTTAAGATGCAACATAACCTTCACCAACTTTTTTTGAAATAGCTTTTTATTAGCTTACCTGCAAGTTGTCTACTTTGTAGTACAACAGGATCCAATTGTTCAGTAGTTGTCTCTTTTTCATCTTCATTTTTATTAGATTGAGTATCAGTAGTATTTGATAAATATGCATTATTGGTATCTTTTAATGTGTTGGTAACAGTATTAGTTGGGTTAGATGGAGGATTTCGTCCTGCAGCTCTGGCAAAAAATGCACTTGACTGGTCCCAATCTGGCTCCTTAGAGAAATTATAAAGAAAATTTTCAAAATGGTTAATAATTTGCCAAAGCAAGGATTAGTAGCCAGTATGATATCTCTAGTGGAGGGGGGTGGGGAGTGAAGGTAAAAAAAACCCAAGAAATTTACATAATATACCATGGATTCTTGGATATAAGCCGTCTGCCAACGTGAATCCCCTGCTGATCTTAAGCCCCCCCCCCATTTATGGAGTACTGCCATGCAGCTCTATAGCACTTTGAAAATTCCCTCAGTTCATAGTTTTTCTTTGCATTTCAAAACGTTTATCATTGTTGCATGAAAACTGATTAGTAATTTTTTTTCAATAAAACCTTCTCTCCTGTTTTTCATGAGCCCCCCCCCCCGTAAAAAAAACTATTATAAGCCCATTAAAAAAAACAAACTGGGATTCTATGGTATATTAAATTATAACTTGCGAATGGGAATAGTATTGGGTGGCATGGGTGGCGTAGTGGTTTACCGCTCGCCTCTCACCACTGTGGTCCGGGTTCAAGCCCTGGCTTAGACTGGATCATGTGTGAGTTGAGTTTGTGTTGTTCTCTCCCTTGCCACGAGGGTTTTCTCAGGGATCTCTGGTTTTCTCCCTCCTCAAAAAGCAGCATGTGAGTTGTGTGTTGTAAATACAGAATGTAGTGGTAGCAGTGTGGAGGGAACCTCACAGAACAGCCCCGTTTAGGGAGTGGTGGTTGTAAAGTATAAGTTTTTCAAGATAAAGGTGGCACTTACTTCTTCATCAGACTCTGAATCTGCATTTCCTTGATTTCTGTCAATAAAATTTTATTTGAAAAAAAATTATTAGAGCCAAGTGGAATGGGAGATATGGGCAATATTGTAGTAATAAAATGAAGCATCTTTATCATGCAAATAATGAATGGCATTAACCAAACATAACAAAATGGTTTTCTCAGTTGTTTACATAGCATTGAATATCCAAAATCAACCAGATAACAGAATGATATTCAATTTCTATCCAAAATCACAATCTACTTTGGTCTCGGAATATGCTAGGAATGGGTGAATAACATTTTTCAGTGATCATCTGTCTGATACCTTAGTATATCCTTTCGATAGACCTCCTTGGCTGTCACGTAATGTTTTCCCATTTCAGACCACGTGTCATTCCCTAGAGTATCATTTCTTTGTTTATGGTTTGCTCTCGGTTGCACATGAGAAGACACATGAATATGGATACAACTCAAACAAAGAATATCATTCTCTAGGGAATGACACGTGGTCTGAAATGGGACAACATTACGCTCCAGCACCGAGGAGGTCTATTTGGTTAATGCTCTAAAGTTAAAAATCTAAACAGAAACAAAGACTTGGGCTACCTGTATGTTAAAGCCACAGGAGCCCCAACAATGCAAAAAACAATGTTACTTACTTTTTCTTATCTTTTGTCTTTTGTGGGTCCTTTTTAAAAGGGTTATTTTGTGATTTTTCTTTTACTCCAGGCATAGTAGGACTGTGATTTGATTTAGTAGTTTTTACATTTTGAGGAGGTTTATTGGTATCTTGATTTTCTTTTAAATTGAGTTTTTCAAACTGTATAATTGGTACTTTTTCTTTATCATTTTCCTGAAGATTTAAGAATGGATGAATATACATCAGCATTTTAAAGATTAGTAAAATACAACCAATTTCACTATGTTTAAAAATAAAAAATAAAAATTAAAAAAATCACATTTATTTAAGTGTCTAGTCGTTCTAGCACTTTCGCACTAATTGGGGATACTTTTTGCTCACACGCACTACCACTACATTCAATTGTCTATGCACACAACACTCAACTCACACGTTGATTTTTACGAAGGGAGGAAACCGGAGAACCCGGAGAAAACCTTTGTAGCACAGAAGAGAACAACACATCAAACAAACTCAATTCACATGTGGCGACTGCAGGGTTTGATCCAGAGACCCAACCTGTTGGACTCACAGTGGTGAAAGACGACGTGGTAGCTGTGACGCCACACAAATATTTAATAATATTTTCTAATATTTGTTGTCACCTTTTTGTTCTCCTTTTCACTTTGATCCTTTTTGTCTTTGTCTTCTTTGTCTTTCTGCTTTCTCTTTTCCTTACTTCTCTGGAATGAAATAGTAAATGCATTAATTGTCAAAAGAAATGAATGAATGGATGAACGAACGAACAAAATGAATGAATGAATGATTCTTTACCCATAAAAGGAAAACTGCAAATATGGGAAGTCTTAGACACATATTTTATTTACCTTTTTCTTTTGTCTTCTCTTTTCTGCTTTTTTCCTATCTCTTTCTTCCTCTTTTATTAATTCTTCTGCATTTTTCAAAGCTTCCTGTTAATATCACAAAAACAAATCAGCACCAGCAATACACATTCACATCTAGTTCTTTACATTTCACATTCTTGAAAAGGTTTTAACTTACTGCTTCAGATAAATTATGGGCAGGTTTGCCATTTGTTTTTGAATAATCTGAAAGGTTTAAAATTATAATCATAAATTTCTTATAATTCAAAAATAAAGGAAAATAATAAATAAGGTTTAACAGTAGCATTTCCAAAGATAGGCTTTTCATCCACTGATTTCAATTGGAATTTAGAAATTATTATCAATTATTGTCATATTTTCAGAGCTTTTTAGAGGTTCTCACAGGGAGGAAAAGGAAAGAACCTGTAGAAAACCCCTCAAAGCAATTTGTTATGCAAGGAGCCTGGCATCATTCCTGCTTGTCTGGTCGCTATTATGTAGACTTGCGAGTTGAGGTGGTCTCTGGCTCCTTACATGGAACTGCTCTTCAATATTTTTATTATTTTTCAGCTTTTTCATTTTTGATATTGATATTTATTCCATTATTTTCCTTTCTTAATCTCTTCATGTTGGGAGTCTGACATAATTCCCACTCGTTCTGTTGCTTGTAGATTGCGAGTTGGGATGATTTCAGGCTCTCAGTATGTGATAATCTGATATTTTACACATATTGAAAGAGCATTGAGATGTCATGTACTGCACGTTTAAGAATAAAATTATCATTCATTATTAAAGCATAGGAGAGAACCAACAAGCCACTCTACATGCATATAATGCCGAGTTGGGGAATCAAGTCTTGGTCACCATGACGAGACACAAGTGCTCTTGCTGCTACACCACCATGGCTTCCCAAAATTCAAAACAAACAATACTTACTTGTAGGTTTACTTCTGTCATATTTATTTCTGAGTCGAGTAGCAATATTATGTAACAATTCATCTTCCATATCTTCATCGTCTTCATCACTGTAATCTTCGTCTGACTCATATGGGTTATACCGATTAAAGTCAAACATACCTAGAATTCAAATTTCAGAGTTCACAAACTGTTGGAATGCTTTTTTTGTGAAATTTGAGCTTTGTATAAAATATCATGTGAGAAAACAAAACTTTTAACATATCACTATTTTAGCATTTATCATTAATTTCTTAGAAGTTTCACTGGGAAAGAGCCACCAATTTAAACCTGTAATGTTGGCTCAGAATTTCCTGGCAATAGGAGAATCATGGTACAAAACTTATTGTGATTTTGAGCTGCCATTAGATCCCTTGCATGTGACATCAAGCCAGCGCAATTTAGAAGGCAAAACAAAAGTAATTTCAATCTCCTGAGAATTTGAAACCTAGTGTTATTTCCTCCAAATTGAGCTGCATTCTGACATGTTGCAAGGGGTCTATATGGATTTGAAATATACTGATGGCATTGGAAGAAAATATTTTTTCTTTCAACTAGCTGCCAATATTGGCGGCTCAAAATCTCAATAACTTAAAACTGTTCTCTCAAATAACAAGGTACCCAATGCTAGAATTTTTTTGTTTATACATAATGCATAACCATGACTTTTTCTTGAAAAAAAAAACCATCATAAGAATGGAATATAATTACTTACCATTGCGATGAAAAAATACATGGGCAAATATATCAAACATATCAGTCTATGAAACAAAAGCCAAAATACTGTAAGTAAGTAAGGCCATGGCATTTAACCTTTTAAGACCTCCATTTCAGGGTCTCCAGGGAAAAAAACAACAAAAGTAAGAAAATGGAATTAAATTACATTATATGAATGGAAAAAAAAGTTTAAAAAAGAGAGGTAGATGATATTTTCCCAACAGTTGACAATAAGATTTTCAATAAAATTAATAGTGATTAATATATGTTAATAATATATTACCCTGCTCAGGTGTATTTCATCATTAGATTCAGTGCTTGTCAATCTTTTGTATGCAGAAGAGATTTCTTGAAATTTCTGGATATTTAAAACAAATAAGGAATTATTAACAAATAATAATATCTAATAACGACTAAAATAAGATGACAATGATCCACAATGCCTCACAAAATTTTCAATTTAAATTGATACTCTGAAACAATCTCTAGAATGATCAAAATGAGCAAACTTGCAGATCAAAATATAATTAAGCTTGTTAGGGTTACGGAGGAAAACTGGAGATCCTGCCATGATAGAAACATGCTGTGATTGTATTTTTTTGGTTTGGTATTTAGTACTTACTGTCTTAGTACAGTAAGAACTCTCCTTACATTGAGAATACCAATATTTATCAAAATATCATTTTGGTATACTAATACTAACCTTGGTCGCTTCAGGGCTATTACTGTGTTTATCTGGGTGCCATTTCAGTGCCAGACGTTTATAACTTGCCCGTATTTCTTCTGGTGCTGGATCTAAAACATAATAAATATCTTAGTCATTTGCTGGTGCTTGTAGTAGAATTGAGTCACGTCCGCGTCTCTAAATCATAGAGGCGATATATTGGAAATTATAGGTTGAAGACATCTTTGTCATCATCAAAGTGAAGCTCTTGCGAGTCCTAGTTGATTGATTGATCTCTTGCTCTATTTTTCATAATAGTATATCATTTCCTGATGTGCCACGAGGAGTAAGGAGGATAGGTAACATATCACATATCATTTATTACTAGAGATGTGGGTCTGGATGTTTCATAAGATGATTTTGAGTCTGATACTCAAGAATGTCAATAAAAGTACATATCGTTAGATAAAAGTACAAACAGCAGTTAATGAGTCTTAAGTTAATTGCTAGAAATGCTTGGAGGGTACTGTTTATCACATTGTGAAAAGACAAAACAAAATAATGTCAGCTTAATATCATTTTTTGTGTTGACAAAACATCAATTATGAACGAAAATTCGTCGAACAAAAGAGCTACAAAAACATGCACAGTATATATTTATAAAATGAAAAGAAACTACCTTAAAACGGTGTGTAATATCGCAATTTGTGATATTTCAATGGGAATAATTAAGTATAATTCTTATTTGCAAACAAGAATCGGTAAACAATCCTGAAACATTTTGTTCAATCGTTCGCTCTCAATGCAATTTTAATACGACATTCGAGTTTTAAAAGCTTATGTTATGATTCAGCTATGACATGCAGTAATATAAAGCACATTTTCATTTCAATGGACCCTGAAGGAAAACTAACTGAGTTCTACAAGCAGTATTACGCACAGAACAACAAAATTCAAGACCACATTACCCAAGTAAATTTAAAAATATATATTAAGACCGAACTTTACGACTTTCTTTGTCAAACACATTTTCTTTCTTTCAAAATTACAATTCCAGCAAAATAGTTTCTTTAAAAGTTGTAAGGCTTATTGGTTCATTAAGGTACCTCTATGGAGTTCTAGGACTCTATAAGCTTCTTCTCGTGTCATTGCCATAGTTTTTTTACGGGATATTTAGCTCGGTGTATTTTCTATATCGTCTTCTTTTCCGCCATGTTTTTCACGTGGAGGATTTACGCGCCACTAGGGCGTTCTGGGAATTTTTATAGTCCCGTGACAGGTCAGCTGACCATACAAACCAGAAGGTTTGGGGGAGGGGAGGGGAGGGAAATTCAAACATTTCTGTAGTTGATTTAAAAAATGTAGATATTTCTATTAGATAAATTCACCAGTTTAACCTCATTGCAATTAAATGCATTAAAACTTAAATTTACAAAAGAAAAATAGCATTGCAGTAATTTGGTTTTTTTTTTCAATGTTAACATTTTTTGACTTTTCAATATCTTTGGCTTGAATATAAACCATTTTTTTTGCGAAAAACAATAACAAATCCTGACATTTCTAGGAAGATTTTACCAGTTGTCAAAAAAAAATCAAATTCTAATTTTCTGGATCATGAAGAAAGGAAAATCTCAATCAGCCTCTCAATAATGGAAATATCATAATTACAAAACAACAACAAATAAATAATTAAGTGAATAAAATACTAAAATAAAAGAAAATTTAAAAAGAAAATTAAAAAGGAAAAGAAAAAAGAAATAAATAAAAAAAAAAAAAGACTATTCCCAGGCCTCCGCGTCTTTAAAACCCAAAGTGTCCAGCGGTTACCTTTCTTAAAATGAAATTTTCCCTTTTCAAGTTTTTATAAAAAAGTGGAACATTTTCTTGATCTAAACAAAGAAAATCGCACATTCCAAGCCTGACTGTTAAACAATACAGAGCTCCTTTATTTCTACATAAAAGGAGGCGACGAAATTATGTGAAGATTGTCGATTAATGGCCAAATTATCGGAGAACTCTTCCACAACCAAGTGTTTATAATCTCACATTTTGAAATGGTTAGTAAAATGCATTCATCTTCGTCTTCACCGCCCAGTTCTCCAACATCACCAGTGTCTCCAAAATCTCCTTCATCGAAGAAATGCCTAAAGGAAAAGATAGCAGGGATTTACGATTCTTTTCTAGAGGTAACATTCAATGTATATTGACTGATGATTTATTTATTAAATACATGGCACAATAGGTCATGGAGATCAAGTTTTCCAACTTTAACTTCCTTTTATAGATTTTTTATGGGAAAATTAACAGCTTAAGGAAGATCACAATATTCCCACTTTATAATCATCAATTCCCTATTCCCCATTTCTATTCATTTATTCCAAAAGAATAAGAGTTTTTATCCTCCAATAATGAATAAAACTAGCATGATTACTTCCATTTCTTTATATTTAGTTAACTTTCCATTGCTCTTAAAACGTTTTTGTGTTGAAGCAGGGACGTCGGAGATGGGGGGGAGGGAGGGGGGCTAGGGAAGCTAGAGCCCCCCACCTTTTCTACACTGAACTTGCACATCTCCTTGCATGTCTCCTTGAACATTTTATATCATTTATATATAATCTGAATTGTGCCCCCCCCCCCCCCCCCCCCGCATTAAAAATAACGCTCTGACATCCCTGTGAAGAGGGAGGGGAAGGGAGTGGAAGGGTTTAATCTTTTATTAATTTATTATTTCTGGCTTTCTTGGATCAAATTAACTATGATTTTGTTTTCAGGGAACAGATCCATCTTTTGGAAATACTAACTTCTGGCATGAACTCTTCTTGCTCAAGGTGAAGATATTTCATAGATTATTCAGTAAAACTGAGGATATCTACATGGGGATTTACTTCCTACTAACCTCAAAATATCATTCCTGTAATCCCCCTGCTACCAGATGATGATGATGATGATGCATTATTATTATTATTAATATTGATATTAGAATTTGCATGTCCCTAAAAAGCATTTTACATTTATGTTTGATCTTATTGCTACCATCAATAGTTTCTTATATACTGTTTTTCTTGTTTTCTGCCAAGGTTAATGCCATATATTTGGAGAACAGAATAGATGAAATGACTTTGGAAGAGCTCATGGCTGTGAAGGTGTGACATTATTTAAAAAAAATTCTGTCTGATAGAAGCAATATTTATTAAATTATTCCATTGTACATCAGGAAAATATAAATCTGCTGTTTGCACAATGCTGTATTGCTCTTCATGGTGGACATCAGATCAAGGTGGTCAATGCATTACAGGTAACATACATGTATGTGATACAACAATGAGAAAAGCTCTGTTTCTATGGAATAATAAACCAAACCCTTTTTTTCAGACTTTATGTGCTTTAGTGCAAGCTGTCTTCAGAAAAAAACTTGCTGACCTCGGCTTTGATGCAATCAATATTTTAATTGGTTTTGATGCTGCTGAGGCACAAATGCAGGTATTGCAATTTTTAATCTTTTGTCGTTTAAGATGTCAAATTGTATGATGTGATACTTGACTTGGGCTTCCTGTGGTGTTTACTTTCCACAGGAGACCCAAATAAGATGTTTAGTCAACAGCTTAAATAAAATAATCAATATAAAATAAAATGGATTACATGAATACAAGTTAATGAAGGAATAAATGAATGAAGGAATGAATAAATGAATGAATGAAAAGAAAGAACAAACGAACAAAAAACAAACGAACGAAGGAACAAAGAAACAAAAAAATGAATGAACAAACAATCAAACAAGTTAATTATGGATGAATGGTACATATATTAATGATAATTTGATATTTTTCAGGGTCTTTTAGAAAGTCTGCATACGTTTATAGTGGGAGATTTCCCAGGTATGACATTAATATTTATAATACAAATTATAATCAGTATAATATAATGAATTTTAAATCACCATTAAAAAAAGAAAGTATTCAAAATATTTGAAATTGAATGAACTTTTTACTCTGTTTAGTGAGTTTAAAGAATCTTGCCCTGAAACTGGCATTAATCTTAGTAACTGTGAGTATACTAGGTTCAACTGTCTAATTTATCATTATAGTAACAATGTATTATTGGTATTTGAAAATATTTATCAAAAATGTATTTTTCTCTTTTAAGGCAACTGATAATGTCAGTCAAAACACAATAGTGGAATACATAATGATAAACAGTGTTTTTGAAGCCATTATTCAGGTAAATGCTATGTCAATTCTCACAGATTTAGTAACATATTTTCACTGCATACTCATATGGGCGAGATCTGTGACTGTTGTGATATAAGGTAAACAGCGAGAAAGAGGAACCTGAAGCCTCCACAACCAGGGGAGAGGGGTGGGCCAATTCTCGGCTTCCAACGCTCTGTACAAGGTTATGCAATAAGGCATGTACATGGAGGCAATTTATACTGCTTCCTGCTAATTAATAAATTATGGAGTGAGAATGGTAGTATGTACGTAATAGTATACATAGTAATAGTAATAAGAATCTAAGTCTTGAACATGCTTCCAGATTCTTGCAGATCCAGTTGCTAGGCAACAGCATGGGTATGAGGCTATGCTGTTACTCACTATTTTGGTCAACTACAGAAAATATGAGGTAACAAAATAACTTGTAAGTTGTAATATATTTTGAGGTCCAACTGCTAGCTCACAAAAACTGCCAAGATAAATATAAAATAAATTATATAAATATCAGGTTCTGATTGGTCTAGAGAGTGTGCCTTATGAGAGCACAGAGCATTCCAGAACACTTTAAATTGTGTCATTCCTATTGGAAATAATAGTACTCCTCTATGTGTGGTGCTTCCTCTCCTAACACTTCTCTTGTGTTCTACCAACCCCCGCGTACTTTATAACTGCACACAGCATGAGCGTGCATTTTCTTCAGTGAAAAATTTACTAAATGACTTAACCTGCACCTAAAACCTATTTGAACTTTAAACAACATTGTTATGTTAATTGTCATATAGAAAAAGTAAGGAATATTTTATAGAACTGCTTTTTGTTTTGGACCCAGAAGTTGTTTTTCAGTACAATAATTGATGTCATACATAAAAGTAATAGATACTATAAATCCATATATTTTAGGTTTAAATTCAAATTTTTTTATTATTTAGGCGTCAAATCCCTACATTGTGAAGTTGTCAATCCTAGATGATGAGCTGGCTCTAAACGTAAGACCATATTATTTTTTAAGACACTTATTCTAATTCCTTAATGCTTCGTAAGTAGTATAGTCACTCTGCTTTATGTTTGACAGGGACTTGGGTGTGTCATATCAGCTGCATTAACAAACTACAACAGGTATTTATCATAATAGCTATCACAACCAGTGTAGTTGTATTGTCATCTATGGAAATCAAGGTGCAGTACATTGACCACAGTAGTTATTTTTGTTAAAGAATTTGATATTTACTGATGACATCAGATAAGCCATGATAGCCCCTCATATTTTTGTCTTTTCTTGTCTTTCCTTACTCTAGAAAACACCACGCTAAACTAGAACAAGCAAGTGGTGGTATTTTGAACAGCATCACAAGTTTTGTAAGTACAAAGTATTTTTACCTAAAGATGTCCTTAATTATGGTTAATTACATTATAGTATGGTTAAATAATGTTGCTTGTACCTGGTGTTACTCCAACAAATGATATAATAATAATAATTTTTCCTGAGATTGGGAGGTAAAAAGCTTTACATCAAAATTTAATGTTCCTTTAATTTTTTTAGGTTGGAAGTATGTTTGTTGGTGATGATGAAAATGTGGAATCTATCAGGTAGGAATATGACAAGCATGTTGGTCAATAATGCTATCTTTTACCAACAGCAAGTCTTGTGATGTCAGTCACTATAAGTAGAACAAGATTGCCTGTCAAATATTGCAGGGGATAGTTGATGGATCGTTGCTCAGCATCAGTAGCGTAGTGAGGGGGGGCATGGGGGGGCATGTGCCCCCCCAACATTTTTGAAAAAAGAATAACAACAAAAAAAACATATTAAACCGAAACGAAAGAGGAAAATAAATTATTACGACCTACAAAAGTGTGAATTTATACGAAGTGATCCGGATGGGCTACCTGTGCACTGCGAACCCGGTCAGAGCCTGGAATCTGCACGTGGGAATTTGAAATTTTTTCTTATTTTGGATCAGTGTCCCCCCAGCTCCTAGGTCCTTGCTACGCCCCTGCTCAGCATGACACATGTATGCATTATATTTTCTCAAATTAAAGCTGCATATTTTCCTCCTACATGTAATAATATTCTCTGTAACTTCATATACTTTATATCTTTATCATACAATTCTGTAAATAATTTATACTTTTTGTTTATTTGTGTGTGAATAAATTTGAACTTGAATTATTAGTAATGTTAACTAATCATAAAATTTCATTTATTTTGCAGTACAAATGATGCTGTCTTACTGGCTCTCTACGAAGCTGTTCATCTGAACAGAAATTTTTTCACAGTGTTAAGCCATGTGACGGTTAGTTCCTATTTCTTATTGGTTTCTTTGTCCAACTCCTGGTGGTTACACCCAAAAAAATCTTTTTTTCAAAAATAAGCAAATCCTATTCACCAGTGGGGGAGGGGGTTTGCATTACTTTTCCTGTGTCGATATTTCTTGTGCCCCTTATAAACCAAATAAACATATAGATATATAAATGGTAAACCCAGAATTCATAAACCGCTATGTACATTTTGTTATTTTCACATATCACACACTTATTTTAGCCTGAATCATATATGCCACCCTGACTCACTATTAACTCCTTAATCTCAGCTCTCTTTATTAATCCAGTGATTTAGAGCTATATTAATAGTATTTGATAATAATACAATTTTTTACTTGCATAATTCAGACAGTACCTTCTTCCAGCCCTCCAGTATCGCCAACAGCAGCCCACCCTGCCGTCGAGAGACCAGCACATGGTATGTGACCTCATGTTTAATTTTTGTTTGATATATAGATCTGCTGCTTTGATGTACCATGCAGGGGTCTATACTTAGGGAATGTAACACAAGTTTATTTTAACTGGTGCTATTATGTTTTATCTTCCATAGGTGTTGTATCAGAAGAGTTACCAGCAGACCTTAGTCAGCCAACAAACATCCTTGTAACATTCCTTACTTATTCCTCCATTGCTTTTCAAAGTACCAAAGGTAAGTAATAAAATTCCTATAATCTTTACAGTGCAAGTACTATAACCAGGGCCACTTACACAGCTAACCAATCAAAATGTAGAATGAAAACATTGTAATTTGACCCTGATGTTACAAATAATTTATTGTTTTCATTCTATAATTTGATTGGTTCTTAAGCTACGGACACATATGCAATTGATGTTGCGAGCCATGACACAATGCAATTTCTTGCATGCAACGTTGCTGAAGTAGAAAACTATCCTACTTCAGCAACATTGCCTGCAATGTTGCATGCAATGTTGCACAGTGTGTCAGTGCCTTTATTGTCTAGGTGGCTGTTGCTGTTGGCTGTCAGACCTGTTGTTTGTACAGAATGTTCAAAAATTGCCAAAAATTGTACAGAACTGCTAAACAGGCAAAAATTGGATTATATTTGGTTATATTTTGCAGAGGAAAAAGGGATCAACAATGCAAGACTCTGTTTTATTATCTTAACTTGCATAGTAGAGGTACGTAACAGTCTAGATAGTAGATAAAGCCTAATGCAAGTTGACTTCTAGAGGCTTGTTGTGTACTATTTGTGGACATGTGTTGGTTGACAGTAGGCAGACTATCTGCTGATCATTGGTTGACAAATTGGCCAATTATCAGTTGAAAGTCAGCTAGTCATTAGCCAACAGTTACCTAATGATCGACTGACACGTGTCACTGCATGATCATAAAGTCATAGAGACTGCATGCATTTGACAAGTCATGAAAACACATTCTTAGTAAACACAGCTTCTAAAAAGGCTGTTTTTTAGTTGGTTTCTCTTAAATTGGATCCTGAGTATGTGGGATGTTATTGGCCAGCATGGTCATGTTGTTGTTTGTTTGTGAAATACTTCTGAACTAAACTTATTTGTTTATAATTCTTCTGTTTGTAGGATCAGTATGCCAATGCCTTTCTTCACGACCCCAATATGATCTTTTCTGTACCTTTGCATAGAGTAGTAAGTATTAGTAACATTCAATCCTAAAATTGTTCTGCCCTGATAATAGGTATCACTGCTTTTACTTTTCCCTTTAAAATTACTTCCAATAACTTAAGAACTGATAAAGGCTGTGCTATTGTTTTTTCTCTTTTGCAGCACATGCATCACCGAAAACCTGTCATAGAAAGTGCTCCATCCAAACCCTTAGCATGTGCTCTCTTAGGTAAGAATAAATCCACATTACGGTTATTTCAAGAAAGGTTGGTAAATGTCTTGTTACATGTTGCATATTAAGCCAAAAATGCACTATGTGCAATATGAATTCAATCAGCAAAAGGTTTAATACAACAATATGGAATTTTCCCCGAAACCTTTTCTGCACGTTTTTTCCATGCATATTTTTTTCTGTGCTGAATTAATTATTGGTATGCAAGATGAAAGATGGAACATGGGACAAAAACTTCACCACCCTTTTTTGGAATACATGTATAAATGAATGTACAGTAATATTATTAATAAGTATAATAATGTTACTGGATGAAAAATGACAAGAACTTTGATTTCTCCTTCTTAGATCTCATGATAGAGTTCAATGTTACACACATGATGAAAAACTTGCAGGCTGAGCTATACAGGTAAGTGTGGTTAGTAAGTGCTTATCTGATAGAGACATTTTTGCATGACTGTGAAAAGCTCATAGCATGAACATGGTCGTGACACGACAAGGCATACACCAGACCAATAACATTGTACGAGAATTTACTCTCCATATGGATTCAATCAAATATCCGGAACATGGCACAAGCATATTACGAACATGGTCATGCCAATGTCACAGCACTGCAAGAAAAGAAATTGTGCAAGAAAAAATCTGCCAATCAAAATTCTAGAAAACATCACAGTCACGGCACTGACTATACTCCAGCGACTTTTTTACTGTCAAAAACTGCTGAAAAATGCAAGCTGCTCTAAGTGCCTACTACAGTATTTTTGCAAGTAGTAAAGCGAACCTGATTTATGTAACTTGTAACTAAATAGTATAGCTGTAATATCTGGCAACTCAAGGGCACCCAGCAACGACGTACCGATAGTATTATTTGTAGTAACCTAGCTTAGTAAGTGCACCCTGGTATGTATATATTATGCGAGTTAGTACTATACCAAGCAGATGACTATCATTTGTTTCAGCAAAGCACTTGGTGTAATTCATCGCATGCTATGCTACCAGAAGCGATGTCGTGTTCGTTTGGCATACTCATGGAAGGACTTATGGATGTCGCTGATGAATCTCCTTAAGTTTATCCTCTCCAATGAAACACATTTGGTCAAGATTTGCAACATCTTCTCTCTTGCTTCGCAGGTAATTCCTCTCTCCAATTCCATCTCATGCTTCTAGTTGACCATTTTTGATCATGCTATGTTTTATTGAGTTCTGGTAAATTGTCCATTGGCCTTCTTCTTCAGTTGTTTCATACAAGGCTCGTTATTTACCCATTACACATGTCCTCAGTTAGGTAACTGTTAGTTTAATCAGCTTCTTTTTTTTACAGGTTGTCAATATATTCAATCTGTTTATTACATATGGAGACACGTTTCTACCTTGCCCCACATCATATGATGAGTTATACTATGAAGTTATTCGAGTGCATCAAATATTTGACAACCTTTATTCAATGGGTGAGTAAACTCCTGTTGTCTGAATTTTATGTGAGCACTGAGCTTTCAATTTGGCTATGCTAATCAAGAGAAGACCTGTGGTATCCAAAGTCTTGAAATCCTCTGGGTTTTTTTATATATTTTTAGCTTTAAGGCATTCAACAAATGGTGGTGAATGGAAGGATGCAGCAAGCAAATTATCTGGATCACTGGTTAATGTCAGGTATGAAGAAACTTTTCCTGGTATACATCAGACTTGGATATGAATCGCCATATGAATCTTAAAGGATGTAGCAATTTGTAATCAAAAATGTTATCCACTTGTTTTGACAGAGCCATCGTCAATCATTTCACCCCTAAGATAGACTCTTGGGCTGCTGTCAATCATGTGTCTACCATGACAACAGAGCAGGTAAGAAATACTTGGACAAATAAAAATATAATAATAAGTATTCTTTATTTACACATGGTAGGCCTTGAAGATGGAAGCTTGTGGGGCCATGTATCCTCCATACACACTCCTTACTACATACAAATATTCTAGACACTCAACTCAGATGTTGATTTCTATGGAGGGAGGAAAACTGTAGAACCAGGAGAAAAACTCTCATAGGAAGGGAGAGAACAACACACCAAACAATCTCAATTCACATGGGGTGACTGCAGGACTTGAATCAGTGATGCAACCCATTTGACTCACAGCAGTGAAAGACAATGCATTAGCAGTGTGTGCCACCCATGCCTATGAGGCAGGAGTTTGTAGAATTCAGTGCATTAGTGCCTAGGCATCACTTTGCACTCTTGAAAAGGCACAAAAAGTGGGAAAGACAAAATATTGAATTATCAATATTATTATCTCTTTAGTGAAATGGTGGATAGTTTGCACACATTCACAATTAATGCTGTCATAATTAGTGGTATTAAGTAATTATGAAAAACTTTTATTGAATGCTTCATTGTGTTGCTCATTTTCCACAGGTACTTGAGGTCATTCGAAGTAATTACGACACATTGACCCTCAAACTCCAAGACAATTTGGATCATTACGAAAAGTATTCAGAGAAACCCAAAGAATCATCCTTCTTTACGCAGTTGGTAAGTAACACAGCATTAGTCCTAACTTTGTTTACTTTTAGGTAGAGAATGTGAACCCAAAATCAGTGTGAGAAGGGTGCTTTGAATGTGGTGGCTGTCATTGGCTATTAAGCAGATATAGGTAGGGTTTTGGTAAGGTGTTGTAATTGGTAGGGTGTCTATGGGGTGTTGATATGCAGTTGGCCAACACCCTATTGACACTGATATGGGGCATTCTTCTTGCTATTGACCACTAACACTTTTACCATTATAACTGACACCTTACCAAACACTTACCAACATCTTAATGTACTGAGTATTTGTCTGACGTGCTTTTCCCTACTATTTCAGGTACGTTCAATTGTTGGCAATGTTCGAAAAAGCATCTCAGTAAATAATCTTGAGCAATTTAGCCTGCTTCAAGAATTCTCAACTATCCACTAATAAAAATCAAGAAAAAATAGCTAGTAGAAATTGGTAATCTTCTCGTGAATGGAGATTCCAGCCACTGTCTGTCTCTTCAGAACGTTGGATGAATGTTGGGCTCATTTGTCGTGGGAGCTTTTCACAACACAACAATTTGGCAACATTCTACCAATGTTGGCTAAATGCTGGGTCAAATGTTGGGCATTTTTTAGGTCCTTAACTATGAAAAGGAGAAGGCATGGATTCCTCCTGTTTTACTACTCAGTTAATATTTAAATAAAAAGGAAAAAAAATTATTATCTGCTCTGAAACTTCTAAGAAACTTTGATCCTATACTTTAGGTCATGCCCAAATAGTAATTACTTGTAGAATAGAATAGACCCCTTGCAGAACATCGGAATGCAGCTCAATTTGGAGGACTTGATAGTTTTCCAATATTCTCATGAGATTGAAATTCTCTTTTTTGTCCTCCAAATTGAGCTCCTTTTGTCACATGTGAGGATGTAATTTTTTGTAAAAGAAACAAAATATGTCAATATGTAAGGTAACAACTAAATACAAGTAGCTCTTATTTGCCTTTGGTTAAATGAGAGCAAAAGCTATAAATACAGGGAAAAAGAACATAGACTTGTGGCTGACTTGTGAGGGATAAGGATGCACAATGTAATAGATAATGCTCTCTGCAGGTGGGGAAAGTGTGTCCCTATTTAAAAATGCTAAATGTCAAATGTGTAATATTATTGTGAAATTGCAAAAATAAAGTTTGAATAAGATATTAAGTACCAATGTATTTACTGTAAAACAAACCTCTATTCAGCAGACATCAGGCAAGGTCCAGAAGGTGTTCACTTAATAGAGGTATCACAGTATTACTGTAAAACCAACCTCTATTTAGCAGACACCAGGTAAGGTCCAGAAGGTGTTCACTTAATAGAGGTATCACTGTATTACTGTAAAACCAACATCTATTCATTGGACACCTCTATTAGAGTACTATTTGGCAGAAGGCATCTCAAATATAGCAACTCTTTAAGAATCCACTCTATTCCACTATATTTATCTATACTGGCTTTGTATCACACATTCTCGGTCACCTTAATATATGGCCAGGCTAATAAAAGTATTAACTAAAGATGCGCTGAGCAAGATTTGCATTTTATTTCATGTTATATAAATTCAAAATACTGGTGTATCATATTCAAACTCAATCTCACACCGAGTCCTCCTGTGACAGGAAGGCGCTGGAAGACTCTGGGTACAAGATTGATTCAAACTTATTTGAATCAATAATTATTAGAATATTATTAGAATAGAACGGTAAAATAACCATTTGATATTTTAGATCTATCTCTTAGCTTATTTTATAGGTCATAAATTTCTGATTTCAGGCTTAAAAATAATGTCTCTCTTTTATGAGAGCAAAATCTATTAGGAAATATAATTATGTTTAGTATTCGTTATCAATATTTAACATTCCTCTCTCTAGAAAAAACACATTGAGAATAAGAAAATATATATAATGTCTTTTCCTTTGTATTGAATATAATATATTAATTTGTTCCCACTCAGGTCAACTTCAAATTTTATGGATACCGAAAACAACCTCTAGGCTGATTTAAGTCAGGGCATGGCTAACTCACAGATAGAACCCTGTAACAACCTCTGGTCTGATCTAAGTCAGGGCATGGCTAACTCACAGATTGAACCCTGAAACAACCTCTGGGCTGATCTAAGTCAGGGCATGGCTAACTCACAGATAGAACCCTGTAACAACCTCTGGGCTGATCTAAGTCAGGGCATGGCTAACTCACAGATTGAACCCTGTAACAACCTCTGGGCTGATCTAAGTCAGGGCATGGCTAACTCACAGATAGAACCCTGTAACAACCTCTGGGCTGATCTAAGTCAGGGCATGGCTAACTCACAGATTGAACCCTGAAACAACTGATGTGCTGATCTAAAGCAGGAAAAGGCTAATTCACAGATTAATTTGTAAATATTCCTGAAATTGCAATTAGATTGATTCATCATTAGCTCTTTGAATCTGGCTTATCAAACTTGCACCAAGGGGTCTCATCATAATCACAATCCAGCTCAACGTTAACTATAGTCAGTGGTGCCCCATCTATTGTCAGCTTTTTCATACTCATTATATCATATTCAACATTATCTGCACCTGTCTTTCTATCTCTTTTGAATGATTCCTGTAGAACAAAGAAAATACTGCATTTATATCTCTGTGAGGGTTGATTGGTCTTTTATGTGGGTAAATTTTTTAAAAAACGCCCATTTTATTTGAGCCCCCAAAATGTAGAACAACAAAAAGGCAGCATTATGTTTTATTTTTACCCCCAAAAATAAAAATAAAGTTCCGTATGAATTCTAAAAAGCCACCAATTTCTTGTCACAAAGGGGGAACCCTGGCTCTCTTGACCCCCCTACCTACGCCCCTGAAGACTCCTCCCTCTCCTTAAAGGTAATAGGTATACAACTCAACAGAAACATTTTCTCTGTGCTTTTATCAAAATTCACAAATATAAAATACAGTAAACACTATAGCAAACTAGACGTCAAAGTATGTTCTAAATGGCTCTTGAAACTGTCAGCTAGCAGGGTAATCATTACCCTGCTAGCCGACAAAGTTTCAAGAGCCAGCTGTTAGTTGATTTCAAAGAAGGCCTCGTTTGAAATTGACAATGTTAACCTTTCAGTTAGAACATGTTTTGATATCTAGTGTTTGCATCTAGACAAACAACAGTATAATACTAACAATTATACCTTTTTCTGGTTAAATAATCTTTTATAGTCCCTTTTACGTGTTTCTGGATCATGGTCATGTTTAAAGGTGTCATATCCCGTAGTGATGTGTTTCTTTCCATGACGGTATATCTAAAGTAAACACCATACAAATTGTATACATATATACATAAGTATGCCAATAAATCTGTGTTGGTGTGTTGGTGTGTGGGTGGGTGGGTGAGTGAGTGGGTGGGTGGGTGAGTGGGTGGAAGGATGGATAGATGGATAACAAGGTGGATGGTTAGTATTGTTTGTTTAATGTAAAAGTGTCATAAATTTAGTAGAATAAAAACGAAAAAGGATTGATGGATGGCTGAATGAATGAATGGTTGGAAGGATATATTGATAATGAATAAATGGTTGGATGAATGGAAGGATGGATGGATGGATGGATGGAAGGATGCATGGATGGATGGATGGATGCATGGATGGAAGGAAGGAAAATAGGAAGGTGGAAAGAAAAAAAAAGAAAAGAAGATGTTTTGCTTGCATGAAAAGAGGCACCTTTCATTTTTCACCTCTCTCTCTCTCATATGATAAATAAAAATAATAATAAATAAATGATCTTATCCTCTCATTATTTTAACGTATAATGTAAACGTTAATTACTCACTGTAAGTCCAGCCTCCATCATTCTCTGATACAGTTCATCATCTTCTCGTCCCCAGCCCCAAAATCTATTTGAAAGTCCATTTACCTGAATTAAATGAAACAAAGAAATTACCTGTATAAACAAACTCTTTCATCACCAGGAAAATGCCTACAATTCTCCTTAAAGGAGTGGGATTGAAGTTGGATCCATTAAACACATTAGGAGTTTTCCATTCCTTTGTTATGATGTGACTAAACTAAATGAATTTAAGGCAAAATTAAAGCCAAGACCAGGTAATTTTCAACAATTCTATTTGCTACAGGGAACCCGGATGTTGCTAGTTTGTAGTTTTGGCAATATTCTGCAAGTTGGCACATATTGTTTGCAACTCGGATTTCAACTCCTTTTTTATCACCACCGCACACCCACACTTCAGTATTTGGAAGTGAGCACTCTCTACTAATTACTGGTTGTGCCAGTGTGATTGGCACCAGTTGGTGAGGTGTGGACTGGTTGCCATGGCTACCACAGTGGAGGAGCAAGGTCAGGTGAGACCAACACTCACATCAGTACCTAATGGACTGTTCCTCTTTTATTGGGGAATTCTTGAGTTCATTTGTGTGTATCCCCCCTCCTCTAGAGCTTGATGTTTTTTATTAGAGTTTACCTTTTCAAACTGTTCAATTGTCATCATTAAGATGCCACCAACAAATGTTCTATAGTGATATTTCGGATGTAGTTTAGGTCCTGAGACATGAAATGGTCCTTTCTCTGGATACCCATAAAAGAGCTTCTTGTTTAATGGTAACAGATCAACGTCATGCATCGCAATGTAATCACATTCATTTCTGGCCACCAAGTAACCAATGTTGAGAAGAGAAGCACGATTAAATCTGAAAGATTCCAAATAAATACTTCTAACTATATAAAACTTTAGATATTATTATTGAGTAGATCTGATCCACTGTTTTTCCATTTCAGACTACATATATCATTCCCTAATCTTTGATTGCAGGTTACGTCGTTGCGGCCTCTCGAGGGAGCATTGGTGCCATTTAATAAAAGATTTCTTATTAGCATCCATTGTTAACGGCCCCACAAATATGGCCGCCATGCTTTTGTCTTTTGACTCTCTTGGGAATGTGTGTATACTATTAATAGTAAAGATTCATGAAATTACTCTCACCTGAGTTTGTCTACTTGATTTATTATAAAGATTCTATGTTTTATCTTTTTTTCATTTAGAAACTTATGCATGTGAGGTGCAAATTCTAGTAACTCCTCAAATCTGTTGCGATAAGGTACAACAATCCCAAGAACATGTGGTCCCCAGGACTCATCTTCAGCTGTCTTTATTTTATCTTTCCTTTCTTTAGGTTTTCCTGTAACAAAATTAATGCAATAAACATTATGAACAATAAACTGTGAGTGTGTGTTTTGGCGAGCAGGGTGGGGGCTGTTTGAAGGGTGGATAAGACCAACCTCTTATAGGCTAAAGACAGGATGAATCTGAGATGAGATGTAGTATACATAGCATATGTACACTCATTTGGTACTGTCTTTATGAGGTATTCGGTCATGTAAACTTTAATAGAGACATTTGACTGATCATGAGGCAAATGCACATTTGGAGATTTATGAGGCAGGGGTAGTTGGGTCTGGGGGTGGTTGGGTTGGCAGGCCTAGGGGGTAGGCAAAATTGTTCCTGCATATATGGTGAGGGATGCAGAATATAGTTACAAAGATTGTGAATTTTTTGGTGAAAAAAGCAGGGTAAGGGGGTGTTTTAATGGATGGAAAAAATTTTAGAGTACTTTTTAAATGACAACTAACATTCTCACCATCAAATACTAGTATATGTAATACTCGAGATAACAGCACAATTATAAAATGAAAAATTCCTGTATGTCGAAAATTCGTACAAAACATTGACAAAATGAGAGGAAAATGTTCATTTTTTAAAAATTATAGTTCAGGTGATATATAACAAGTACGACAATTTCACAAGTAAGCCTTAATTTTTTTTTACTTAGTACTAATGATGAGTTAATAAACAGTTAATTAGTCATTTTGAGAGACTACTTTTAAAAATAGTTTATATGGAAATCTAATAAGTTGTATTACTTACTTTGTCCTGTGTCTTCGTTATTTAATATAGTATCTCTTACGTGTTCTCGACTATTTTTTGTAGGATTTAAAAAATGATTGTGTTCCTCTAGTCCATCACGTATAACTAATCTCTTCATGAACTCTCTACAGTCACACTTCTCGTCGTTCAAATATAACACAGAAATATAAATCGTAGTAGCTACGGCACATGTAAGATAGAAGAGCATAGCAAAGACAACTCCACGTTGAACCATTTTTCGTCAAAGAATAACTAAATGGCGCTAAAATCAGAAAATCAGGTTCTGTTGGTTGAAAAAATCATAAAAAAATATTCTCTTTCTCAAGTGAAGGACTGTAAATCAGCTCATCCTTTATCAGCTGTTTCGTCGTAGTAGCTTCAATAATTTTTCAAATTTCGTTGAAATCAGTCTCGTCATTGCTTGGTTCAAAGACTCGTGTACAATGGCTAGTTAATATTTCAGGAGATCGCTGTCTAAATAAAAATTTAGTTTAGTGTTCTCTGCAAAACAATTGCAGGTTGTGATGATTTGTAATCTAGTCTGCACGAGAGAGACTGGGGACAGGACATTCGTTGTTCTAGGGGAGTACCCTGGGTGCCAGAGGCCCGTGTGGGATATGGGTAAAGTATGAAATAAAATAATAATACCTACAATTTAAGAAAAAATACATTGAGAAAAATTCACCAATTACATGAGTTACCTTTGATTGGAAAAACACTTCTTTCGTATTATTTCTTGTGGAAAACTTTTAAATATGACGCATTAAAAATATTTTTTTACCCCTCCCCCCACGAAAGTTATTTGCGCGATGCTCGTATACGCATGCTCGTTAGCCACGTGCATTATTTTCAAAACTTTCTATAACTCAGAAATAACAAGTTTACTACAAAAATATCAAAATATTTTGCTTCATTAACAGCTGATTGCTAAAAAACCCGAACTCAAAGATGGTGTCTTTTATATGTAACGCCTGTGGACAATCAGTTCGTAAAAATCAGGTTGAGAAACACTACCAGACGGTTTGTCGTCAGTGCAATGTTCTGTCTTGCATTGACTGTGGGAAAGATTTCCATGGCGAAGAATATGCTGCTCACACAAGTTGTATATCAGAAGCTGAAAAATATCAAGGCAAATTGTTTCAGTCTAAGGAGAAGGCGAATAAAGGAGAGCAAAAACAACAGGAATGGATAAAGGTAATTGCTATTCTATTCGTTTTTGTCTCTGTTGTCGTTGAGAAAGATGATGTTGTAGTTGATAAACTGTGATGTTAAACCTTTGATTGAATCTTTTAGCAACTTCAAGAAGTGACTGGATCTGATTCAGTCGACCCATCAATCAGAAAACACCTACAGACACTAAAACAATATTCCAATATCCCAAGAAAAAAGGCAAAGTTTCAGGTAAATTCTACTTGCTGTCTTGATTGTTTCTTTTCTTCTTTTTTCATCTGAATTAAGTTATTCTAATTCTCATCGAATTTCAGAATTTTTGCAAAAACAGCGTAAAGATATATGATCAAACTACTCTGGATAAACTGTGGGATGCATTTTCTGGAGGAAACAAGGTATTTTTGAAATTATATACTATGGTAACTCCTCCCTCCCCACCCCATTTTTTGAGCATTTAATTAAATTGTAATAAAGCCCAATTTATACCTCTGGCATTTCTTTGAAAGCCTGAGTAAAAACTATTGCATGTTATTTAAGGCAAGCACACAAAACCAGAAGTCCAATGGTGAGGCACAAGTTCCGGACCAAAATAATAAAGAAGAAGTGAATAGCGAGTCTAGTA
This sequence comes from Actinia tenebrosa, assembly GCF_029948245.1. Taxonomy (NCBI): domain Eukaryota; kingdom Metazoa; phylum Cnidaria; class Anthozoa; order Actiniaria; family Actiniidae; genus Actinia; species Actinia tenebrosa. Next base: position 11,155,318 of record NW_028292572.1, read on the forward strand.
AAGAGGAACCAAATGTTAAGGAAACTAAAAAGACAGAGAAAAAGGAAAAGAAAAAGAAGAAACGAGTGGAAGAAGTTGTAGGAAATAAGAAATCAAAAAAGGATAAAGCAGATGATAACACAAATGAACAAAATGGAGCAGGGAAGAAGAAGAAAAGAAAAAGGAAACGTGATGAGAATGAAAATGAACAAGGTAATGTAAATACGATTAATATGTGTACTGAAAATGCACTGAAAATAAAATAACGGGGTTAACAGTGGATTTCACAGAGTGGCTTTTCATCCACTGGTGGGAAAACTGAAAAACCCTTGAAACACAGGAGAGAACCAACAACCATCTCTACTTACATACAACTGTACAACACAAAGCACATCAAGACTTGAACCTGGACTGCATTGGTGAATGGTGAACACTCTCACCGCTACGCCACCCATGCTTCCCGTAAATGATGTGTTGAATGTAACATTGGAATTCATGTCGTACTATACAGATGAACCATCAGGGAAGATATCAAGAATAGAAGACAATAATAATATGGAAGACGAAATGGTGGAAGAAAAAGATATTCAAGGTAAGTCAATTTGAAGTTTTTGTCACTAGTCATCATATAAATGCTTTTGATGAAGTTGTAAGCATACTTATTTTTGCTTCATTTAATCTTAAGGAAACTTTAACTGGGGTAGAATAATAAAGATGGCTTTGAAGGAGGCACCAGATAATGAGCTTCCAGTAAAGAAACTTAGGAAAAAGGTAAGATTGATAGAAATCAACTTTACAGTTTACATATTGTTTATAAAAACAAAGTATCAACTGCAGTTGTGGAAGTCTTATTCAGAAAAATTATTTGTCGATGCCTAGACAAATCTCAAAACTTTTTCTTGAAGGAATTTGTGGCATTTTTTTAGTATTTTTTTGTTAGCCTCGCATTCAAGACAATAATTTTAAGAGTGCATTGTTAGAATCTCACGATATCATGATTCTGATATCCTGTTTCCTACCAGATTGAATCCTGATCGAATACATACTTACTTTGAAATGTCTTCTTTTAAGGTACTTGCAGAGTTTAGGTCCAGAGGAGACAATAAGCCATTCACTGACAATGAATTGAGGGCACTTTTTGAGAAGAAATTGAACAAAAATCCCAAGATAAAAGTGAAAAAGGACATCGCTAGGCTTTGCAAGAAGAGTTAATTTTTTTAGACATTATACACTGTCATTAAAGAATGTTTTCAAAGTATATATTTTATGAGTTTAAGAGATTTTCATAAAAAAACAAGGTTGAAGGAACCCTTTCACACCAAAAACAAGGGCAGATCCAATTTTTGAGAGGGGAGTCCAAATGTATACTTCATTACAAAATTTACTTTTTACCCTGTGGCAAAATTAATTTTAATAGCTCTTAGGATTAATTAAACCTCAGGTATGACAGGGAAGTCTGGATGCCCAACCCTTGGATCTACAAATTCTTCATAATTGTGTTACTGGTATGCTGAAATGTTTTCACATTTCAGACCAAGTGTCAATCTCTTGAGAATAACACTGTTAAACGATGATACTCTTGGTAATGACATGTGGTCTGAAATAGAAAAACATTTATGCCAAAGGTAAAGAGGTTGATTGTCTTCAAACTTCTCAATATCACAGAATTAAGTATATATTTGCAGTCTATCTTGCAAAGCTAATACTTTAATACTGGTTGGTAGGCAGAATGATAAGCGATGAGAGAAGTAGTCCTGTTTGTATCAGCAATGCAGTTAAAAATATTTATTCTTGTAATATAATTATATGTTTTTAACTATTTTAAAGAGCTAATAACGACTGTAACAATTCATTAATTTTGCATTCAATGATAGGTTGCATAAACATTCAAATTTGGTGAATTGATATTTTTTTACTCAAATAATTCAACTATAACAATGGTGTTTGGGGTTCCTGTGGTCTCATGGAAGCACAGGGAACCCATATTGAATATATCCACATTCATTCTAGGAAACTATATTTCCTGTTTGTGTTTGGTTTAAAAATCTGTTCAACAGGCTTTTTAGAATCTTTGAACTGAACCAATGCTTTTGTTTATTGAGTTACGATCTGTGATGGCAGCTGATAGATAAAGCCATTTTGTGTAAATTGAGACATGAAGGAAGTAATCTTCATTGAGTTACTACTTTATGGAGGCCTTGGAATGGTACCATAAAACAATGCAGAAATGCAAACAAAGATCCACTTAAAGTGTTCCTAAACGCACATGAAGTAGTAACAACTGCATTTGATTGGAAATGTTATGGAACTATAAATCAGATGGAGAACTCTGTACAAATAGAACTCAAAACGAGAAAGTGAGTTTTCTTTTTGGTTTTACTATCAGCCTCATCTGCATGATTACTCTTTTCATTGCTACACGCTGTTTAGACAACAGTTGTGACATGGAAATCAAGCAACAAACTACTATCAATCAAATAAATGGTTTGGTATCCTTACATGCATTGACTGACGGCAGTGTATTGCCCTATTTTGTCACAACTGTTGTCTCGTTAAGAGTGTAGCAATGAAAACAGTGGCAAGTCAAAATTGGTCTTGGTACTGTAAAAAGTTCATTTATAAAATTATGTTTTCGGCGATTAGGTGACAGCCTTGTCAGATTGAATAAAGTTCAATTACAAATTATTGATCACCATGGAAACCATTAGTTAATCCTGATTGACCATCAGTCATTGCTGCACGAGTTGGAATCATTGATTTCTTGATATTAAATACTTGTACTATTTCCTACAGTGAACAAGAATTAAATATCTATCAGTCATTAGGGTGGAGTTTTCGCTTGCACACAAACTAAAGCGGAAACAACAGACTCGGGGCTCAGCTGTGTGTTGCTCATAGGCTACCATCATTCTTTACAACAATTTTATTACAGTGTTCAAGATTCCTCAAGTGCTTTTCAAGGGTATTTAGAACATTCAAGTAAAACTCCACTTTCGGATAATTTACCGAATGTTATGATCAATGGCATTTTTCTAAGAATTAATTGAATAATTTATTCTAGTGGGTGCCTCATTTCCAGTTCAACATTAGTGCTCAAAATGAACAGCAAGTAGAAGATTTGACATCCTTTTAATGATTTTCTTCCCCACAGCTATCTTAAGGATGCCCATTAGTGGATAAATGTATGCAGACTACTGAAAATCCAGTTTGGTGACATCGATAGTATTCATTCTTATTACTAGACTAACCTTAAATTCAGGTAAACTTAAATGTGTAATAACTTGTTTTCTCAAGACAGTTTCCTTGCATTGTCCTTCATTGTAAGGTTCAAATGGTTCTAGGAGATTTTTAAAATGTTGCATTAACTTGAATATTCAAAAGCATATAAGATGCAACAGGTACAACAACAGTACAGTATGTATTCAGGCAAGCATTATTCAACACATTTATTCAGAGAAACTTTATTATCTCCTTGAACATGCATTTTGTTAATACCCAAAAGTTTAAATCAGGGGCAGACCCTAGATTTATTCTAGTGGGGGGGGGGGGGGGGGGGGGTGCACCATTCAGGATTTTCCTTTTAGGAGGCTTACAAACTTAAAGCCAATAATGCAGTAGATATCAGTTCATCTAGGGGTAGGGGGGTGCTCCCCCTGCACCACTCCCCTAGATCCACCCCTGTAAATATTAACACAGGATTATTGTTTCCAAGATCTAAAAATGCCTTCTCAAATATCTTTACTGTAGTCTATACTCATCTGGATGGTTTTTTAAGTAAATAACGTCATCATTGTGATGACTTTTCTTTTACTTACCAACATAAGGTAAACCTGTGTCTTCGTCAATATCTATTTTTGCTCGTCCATCCTAAAATTGTCAAAACATTATCAATGGCACAATAAATTTGATTGTCTTATTGAACTGCCCCCCAGCAAAGTGAGTGTAAACCTACAGTACCTTAATTAAAAATGATAAGTGGAACATATTTTCTATAGTTTGAGAGAACGATTCTGGGTTGACAATAAATTCAAATAAACCAACTGGCTGAAATTCTTCATCTGGACCTAAATGATTTAAAAGAATAAAAATGAAATGAAAAGAAAAAAACACAAGTCATGAAGTGGAAATGAATTATAGGAAATTGGTGCCATACTACTATTAATGTCTATGATGTCCAGAGGTCATCATAGACAATGCATTCTGTACCAGAACACTCCCCCAGACCCTTTCTTAGTGTATGTGTGTGTGTTGTATGGAAAGAGCCCTGGGCTGGGTGCATGTGGAAGAGATGGAAAGTAGTTAACTTACTGCTAAGTGCACAGAGGCATAGGCAGGGTAGGAAAAGGGGGCAGGGCCTTCTGTCTTTTTTCCGTTACATGAAAAAAATTAATTTAATGCTGGATTGTTCAAGATTTTTTTGGGTTCTGCATTCAGGGGTTTGAGAAAAATGGAGTTATCTTTAATTTTGGACCCTCCCTTTGCAAAATTCTGGTTACACCTCTAGGTGCGGTAGCCTTAGCCAAGCACTTTACAGTGTGTGAGTGTGTTGCAAGGAGAGAGCCCTGGATGAGATGACAAGTGGTTTACTTACTTCTAGGTGCAGTAGACTTAGCCAAGCACTTGTACAGTGTGTGAGTGTGTTGTAAGGAGAGAGCCCTGGATGAGATGACAAGTGGTTTACTTACCGCGAGGTGCAGTAGCCTTAGCCAAGCACTTGTACACTCTTGATACTTCACCAGTTGTGGCTTCTTCTTGGCTTTCAACCTTGTCAAGCTGAATATAAATAAGTTCAGAATAAAGGACAACTAAAGATGCTAACACATATCAATCAAATAATAACATACCTGTTTTGGAGTAACCTTTTCGGCAGCATTTGGTTTATCCTTGGGTTTATTGGCAGAGGGAGCCCTTGTCTTTCTCACTGGAGGTCCAATTGCAAGAGGACCAAACCTAAAACCAAAATGCTATATCATTTTACTTACAAACAATTTTTAGATATCAATAAAACCTAAAAATTAATAAAAAGGCCAGAATGAAAAGGATTGGGAATAAGTGGAAGTAAAAATGCATGGAAAAAGTTGAAAGGTAGATTAGCATACATGAATGTCAAAGATGGAGTTCTTTTTAAGTACGGAGCAGCTTTTTTGCCAAGTCTGTTCCAATCAAGCTGTAAGAGTCTTCTTTTATTGGGTCTTGAAGTGCCAACTGCATCATCATCCTCCTCTTCGTCATCATCTTGATTTGCTACTTGGGTTAAACTTCTTCCACCCATGAACGTTATCTGAAAGAATGATAAGGGATTACACTTACTATCAGTAGCAATAAAGACAGCTTTCAATGTCATGCGAAGCAAAGGATTTGTAAGTATATATGTTCTTGAACTTCTGATTGGCTGAGTGAGCGGAAGGTATTTTTTATCTGTCTGCTGTGAGCAAGGGAAATTGGATTGTCAAACAATGAAACAAATTGCAGAACATGTAGAAAAGTTAATTGGAAAAAAAAGGTTATTATAGCCCTAAAATTGGTCTAGATATGGAAAATTCGTGCCCTTGGTCTTGAAAACAGACCTAACAGCCTAGGTCTCTATATTTAAGACCATAAATACAGTTTTCGCTATCCAGACCAACTTTAGTCTGGTAAATAATAAATATAATTTTGATCTTACCAATTTTTCTGCAAAAACATCTGGATCAAATTTTACAAGATGGGTCTGTAATTTCTGTGCCTGCTGTCTGCCAAGCTTTGATGCCAAAACCAGGAAATGGGAATCCAAAACTGCTTCTCTCGTTTGTTTGACTTGAATTTAAAATAAATTTGATAAATCCAGTAAAGTACAAGACATTTATAAAAATTTCTGAAACATTACATTTGGTGAAACATTCAGTGGATAGGGTGTGTTTTTTTCTAATTTTGGTCTTAGAGAGGGTATAGAATTTCCATGGTATCACCTTGGACAGGATATGTTAGTGGTATTGATAGGGTTTATAGGGATAATTTACAGTCCTGTGTCTTGGATAGGTATACCTTTTCGACATTGTTTTTGTTTTTGTTAGGATCAGGGTTTTGATATACACCAGCAGCACATTTCTGTCACTTAACCAGCCCTAGTACCCCCTTTCATATGGAATTCTCTCCTGTGCTTCGAGGGGTTTACAAAAATTTCATTTCAATATCTTTCATCCAATGCTGTAGTCATGACCCTCTATCTTGAACGATTAAGCAGCCATTCCTTGCTTGATCACCTATGCAAATCACACTACATGGCACCATTCTTTGTCTAAATATTAGTTCCTGTAACTGTGCATTTTATCAATACCTTCATCAAATAGTTCTTCAGCCCTGTCAAGAGCCTTGTGTAAACCTTTAGACTCTGGCTTAATAAATTCCAGGCTATTTTCTGAAAGGAGAAGAAAACAAAACAAAGGATGCCTATATGGATAACAATTAAGATGTTATATAAAATATAAAGTAGCATATAACATTAAATGTTTTGAATGATAGGTGCCATTGATTCTGAATATTTTCTATTACTACAAGGTCATAATACTGGCAAACTCCGATACTAATAAACCCACGCAATACCAGTGCTTTAGGCAACAAAAACTACAAAGGGTATTAAACCCATTTAGTAGAGAATAAAGACATTTACGATTATAAACATTATGAGCTTACTTTCTGTTTCGGAGATCAGCTCGCGGTACTCATATCGAACTTGTTTTCGCTTCTCTCGATCTTCGTGAGGGTTAAAATGTTCAGGTTCTTCGTTGACATCGTCTCCCATGATCCCAAGAAACGATTAAAAGTTAAGTGTTATGCTTTTGGCGAGTAAAATCAGCGAAGTTTTGAAGATGAAAACTTTTCGCACCCAAATGCTTCCCGCGCTACAGTTCACATGTCCCACAAAATGACGTCATATATGACACGTGACACATTCACATATGGCTCGAGATAGCAAAACGCATTTCATGATCAAATTTTTAGTATTTTAGAAATATTTCATTCAAAAAAACTAGTTTATTCTTCAAAACATTATCAACTCTTTTGGCTTTTAAAGCTAGAATATTTTCTCGAAACACTATTTCTCGGGGAAGGAAGCAAAAACCTTTGTACCAAAACTCAGAAAAAAATAAGCTTATCCAGCCAGGGATCAGTCTGGGTTTTTTTTTGAGAGGAATTAGCTTATTTTCTTGGAGTTTATGTTTAGAATTAAATCGACTGTTTCTTTCGTTTATCCTAAACTGATTGAAAAATACAAATTAAAAATAATCCTTTACCTCCAAAAATTCACTAAAAGATTTATCCTTTTCTAACAATCATTACCACATAAACTAACGACCGACGCGTACGAATAAAATTTATTTTCTAAGGATATTTATGATAGTCAGTAAAAAAGCTTTGATCAATACACTTTTATTTTATTTGATGGCTCCTAAAAGAGCCGGTGTTTATTTTATTGCTGGGTGTTACTCATTTACTGCTGGTGAACTTGGTGACAGCCTTTGTGCCCTCACTAACAGCGTGTTTGGCAAGCTCGCCTGGAAGAAGAAGGCGAACAGCAGTTTGCACTTCACGGGAAGTAATGGTTGATCTTTTGTTATAATGAGCAAGGCGAGAAGCCTCCCCAGCTATCCTCTCAAAGACATCATTAACAAAAGAGTTCATGATGCTCATCGCTTTGCCTGAGATACCAGTGTCAGGATGGACCTGCTTCATTACCTTGTAGATGTAAATGGAATAACTTTGCTTTCGCTTTTTGGTATATTTCTTTGCTGTAGACGCCTTTCTCTTTCCTCCTTTCTTAGCACTCTTCTTTGAAGCCTTTGCCATTTTTCTCGGACTTTATATGCTATTTCACAAAATCACAGAAGTAAAGGTTAACTTTCTTCATTGAGGATTTAGTATTTATATACGAGCAGCGGATCAAAAGACTCGCATCCTTTTCGGACGTTATAGGAAAAAGGAGAAAATAAACGACACTAGGAAGGCTTTTCCCGTGATCTCGAATACAATTGGACAGCGTTGCAGCACTTACATGGCTTTGATATCAAGACTGACAGGCCTAGACGTCAAGTTTAAAATGTCTAGCTTCAATAGAGAAAGATCGTCATTTTGATTGGTTCTTTCTTTGGATGTTGATTTTGATTGGTGGATTCGGATCTTCTCTTTCAGTAAAAAGTATATAGTTCCTCTAATCTTTTGCAGCGTAACATTCTGCTATCGTCCTTCTAGAAATTTTCGTTTGGATAGTATTTTGACCAAATAAAGATGTCTGGCCGTGGTAAAGGAGCAAAATCTCGAGCAAAGCCGAAATCCCGATCTGCAAAAGCAGGTTTGCAGTTTCCAGTAAGTCGTGTTCATCGTTTCCTGCGCAAAGGAAACTACTCCAAGAGAATCGGTAGCGGAGCTGCTGTTTATTTGGCCGCTGTTCTGGAATACCTTGCTGCAGAAGTTCTAGAATTATCTGGAAATGCCGCCCGAGATAACAAAAGGCGCAGAATAATTCCTCGTCACATTCTGTTAGCTGTCAGGAATGACGAAGAGCTGAACAAATTACTCAGCAGTGTCACTATTTCTCAAGGTGGTGTTATTCCTAACATTCAAGCGGTGCTTTTGCCCAAGAAGAAAGAATAAAATACTCAATGAAAAAACGGCTCTTTTAGGAGCCACCAAATGAAATAAAGTGAATGTTCCTAATGCTTGAAAAACAGAAATCATTTTTGTGTTCATTATCCTATATAGGAGTCAAAGGTCATTGCTTTTAAATTTCTGTAAATTTTACTGTTATGTTATATCAGGATCTAAACTGGATATCCCTGTATATTAAATATTGATTTTTTTAAATGAATAATTAAAAGGGAGAACTGAGAATTATTTTGCCATCCACCGGCATTAAGAAATCTAGAGACCATCTTTATCTTGAGAGATATACATTACTAACCCAGATTTCCTTCTTTCTATAAAAGCCTTAATTAGTCTGCCGTTGCATCCGGAATTTTCTTCGTAAAGTAAGATAAAGGAAAGGTGTAAAGGACTTCACGAAGAAATAAAAGAGTTTTGGGGTTCCTGTGGTCAAGGAAACAACGCAGGCTCAATGAAAATACGAGGTTTCCATGGCAACGTGTTTCTTCTTCACAAAATGGCGATTTTACAACACTGGCACACGAAAACATACCTCTAAAATGGCTTATATTTCTGCAACAGGAGGCTATTCTACACCACGGAATACAGGTTATATTTAAATCTATACTCTAAACCATTCATGATACAAAAAATTGTGAAAATCTACTTACAATCAGCTGACTTTTTGAAGTCTAACTTCCTTGACACCTTTTCTCCCTTTGTTTACATTCAACTTATCGTAACATTGATATTTTTTATCTAGTATCAAGAGGGTTGTCTCCTCCAAAATCTCATGGAGCCGAGTTTTTTCCTGTGGCTTCAGGCGTTCAAGTTCCGTATGTTGGAGGTGACGAGTTTGTGATAACAGCTGAGTCGTTAGAAAGACCTTCGACTTATCATACAGATATTGTTCCTTCAAGACTTGCACATTATAACTCCTTGGTTTCTACTGCAGTTATTCAAAATAGTCTTGATGTTATAGGGAAAAAGAGATCAGAATCTCCCCAGAATGAACAGAATGAGAAGCTAATCCAAGTTTTAACTCGAAATCCACCTACGGTAACTGATAGAACAAATAATAGCGTGAGCAAAAGTTATTTGAAGAAAATAAGTAGTGGCTTCTCGTTTTCTGATGAAGTGGTCCTATCTCGTGCACCACACACAGTTCCGTACCAGGAGAAGGAAGCTCAAAAGGTATTCAAGGCTGATGGTGTTGTAAAGTTGAAGCCCAAAGTTGTGTCAGGCCTTACTGGAAGGCATGACCCTCGAGGATCAATCAGGCACCATGTTCCTTGTCACTTGAAGGGACCAAGAAGACTTAAGCCCTTAAAAAAGCACCAAATTACTGAAAGTGAAAAAGACTCTACCACCATTTCATTAGCAGAAGTAAAGCTCATCCCAAAAGCTGGCAAATTGGATGATCAAATCCCTAAAGAACTGTCCAGACATGGTTGGGATGAGTTTGTTTTATCATCACTCAGTAAAGCAACGGCTGATTGGATTGTCAGTGAACACATTTCAGGAGTCGAAAAAGAAAGGCTTGCAGGATTTTTGAAAAAGAGGTACAAGGATGTAGAAGAAGATCCAAAAACTGAGAAAACTGCTTTACCAAAAGATGAACCAGGATCCGTAAAAAAGGAAAAATTCAAAGACAAAGACAAAGACCTAAAGACAGAACAAACTTCAGAAGTTCACCTAACTTCATCTTTTTTTCTACCTCCTGGTGTTGGAGACAAAAAAATTGACACTAAAAATTTCTATCAACAAGAACTTCTAAGTGGAGCTTTTCCACTGCCATCTAAAAAGTTAAAAGAACAAAATGCTATAGTTTTAGACTCTAATGATAAAGTAAGGTTTAAGAAACACCTGCAAGAGAACTTCCCACAAGGGGCAGTTCCATGGTTTCCAAGTGAGTTAAAGGAAAAGAAATCAAGTATGTCACAGATTGGAAGACAGAAGAAGGGACTGCAAAGATGGAAGGATTTGCCATCTGTGATACAGGTAAAAGGTTCTTTTGTCTATAAAAAATAATCGCAGTATTGACTTTTGGAATATCGACTTTACATTCTGTGACTGATATGCTCAGTGAAAGTATCAAGTGACGTGTTAGTCGTCACATTCGAATTGAGTTTGTTTGATGTGTTGTTCTTTCCTGTGCCACAAGGGTTTTTCTCCAGGTTCTCCCATTTTCCTCCCTTCGTAAAAATCCTCTTGCTTCTATCTTAAAAAGCCACAAGCTTCTAGCTTTAAAGCCAACCATGTATAAATAAAAAGATTTATTTTATTTTATTTTTCACAGTTATATCAAAAGTTTGTTTTGGTGCCAATACAATGCTAAACAATAGTGCACCTAGCTCTATATTTATTGATTATTAGTTATCTTTAATATTATTCCAGGATGACAGCTACATTAATACACCAATGTATACAATGAGCAGCTCAGATATGGACATATCAGAACTAAGCGCTGAATATAAACAGAGAAAAAAGATCAAGGAAGATATCAATGTTGTGAAAATTGGTATGTGCTGTGACTTTAGATACTTGGAGAAAAACGGTTACTAAAGGAACATGATTATTAAGGGATCACATGACTTCACGCGATAGCTGCCATGATAGGAGGCAAGAACAATTGAATCTGGTCTAAGCTTATTTACATAAGAAAGGATTCTCTATTATTGGGCCTCCTGTCATGGCTGCCATCACATGATTGTGCAAAGCCTCTATTGGTTTGGAATTTTGATTGATTTTGATTGGCATTTTTTTTTGTTTCAGCTGAGGAATGGAGGTCCAAATGGTTCCTGGACAGAAAATGGCAGAATAGCACAACCGAGGAACTTCTTAAAGCAATGGACGACATCAATGATCATGTTCGTTTAGCTGCAGTAGCTGCCTGTAGCAAGGCTGCAATGATTAGAAAGACAAAGAAAGAAGAACCAGTACTGCAAGGCAAGGACATCTTAGGAGTGGTTTGCACACGCTCTGATTGGTCGAAAAAGTGCAACTATGAATGATTATCCATTGCACAGATCATGAGAGCTAGATTGGAGGAACGTTTTGTGCGCACGCTTGAATACTTTGCTGTTTTCTAATCTGAGAGAGATAGAGAGTCAGAGACAGAGAGAGAGGGAGGGAGAGAGAGAAAGAGAGAGAGAGAGGCGGAATAGAAAATAAAACGATCGTTCTCGCTTATATTTTATGATGTGATATTTACGTGCAGTGCATCCACTTTTTTGTTCTAGGCATATCACTGGACAAAGCAAAAGAAAGTGAAATCTCCCTCCAAAGTACTCTTGAGCCCGAGTTATTTGATAAAGTAACGCAACTGCTTCAAGACCGGAATGTCCATGTGAGAATCGCTGCAGCCATTACACTCTACACCTTGAACAAGCCAAATGAACAGGTAGCTGGTTTGTTTCCATTTGAGACGAATGTTGTATGGCTTTGCATGCAAGACGTGGGACAGCGCGCTCAAAAATTAGGATACAATTCCTGTGACTGGCTGCCGGAAAGTCCAATCAGCCTCACAATATGGGATTGACGTCGTCAACTGAATCATATATCATACACGGTGCTCTAATTTCCTGGGACTTGCGTGGAGAATTTTCTCGACACTCAACGACCATAGCTTAAGTTTTTCACATCCATACAAAATATAAACAGCAATCACATACGACACGCCAAAAGCAAACTTGCCACGAATATGAAGTGACACTACTACTTACATCAAAGCAGGGGTGCTTTCCATTTACCTGGAAAAACTGAAAATTCCTATTGGAAAACAACTGGGTTGTGTCATTCCGACCGGAAAGTTCCGGAAAACTCGGTCTTCTGATTGACGTAATCCACTTTTCCCGCTCTTTTCGGTTCTTCCGGTAGATGCGTGTACCATTTTTTTTGTATGAAAGTTGTTCTCGCTCTTTTCTTACCATTAGCAAACGGATTTCCAACCGGATGGAATGGTTCAAATGAAAAGTACCCCAGATTTAAAAATAGCTTCCATTACAGGGATTTTTGTAAGGTGAAAAGCCTGGTTGGAAGTCACGTGCAAGCGCGCGTTTCCATATATTTCGCCTTACACTTGCTTTTTAATAGTGAATATATTTGATGTTACATTTTAGGCGGAGAGTGTGTTACTTTGGTCTATAGAACATGGAGGTCCTCCAGAGAAATGGGCTGCTACCCAGTGTCTTGCATTAGCTGGTATCGTCTGTGATCAGGTCATCAATGAATTGGTCAGGCAGCTGCATTCTGATAACTCTGTTCGTGCTGTTGAGGCTGGAGGTCTGTTGGCAGAGCTAAGTAGGCTTTCAGTAAGTCATTTCACCACGATTGCGCATTTTCTTAAAATATGTGCAATGCTACTTATTGCAATGCGGAAGAAGGAGAGGACTAGATCTTTCTCTCACAAAAGAGCTACAACTCCCTGAAAGCTTAGCCTTGCTGTACGTGTTTCAGGTGGGAGGGCAAGCGAAGACAGCATCTGCGTTCCCTAGTTTATTTTTTAATGCCTATCCCTATTTCTTTTGAAAGCAACTAGTACTATGAGAACGAGGACGAGAGATCCCCATAGTTGTAATATAAGTTCTTCAAAGAAAGGTCATCTCAAAGTCGCCAGTTTGGATGCCTGTTTTTTTTTTTTTTTTTTTTTTTTTGCAGAACGGTTTTGCAAAGTCGTTAGAAATTCGTCCAATCCGTGCAGTAGGAAATATATTGCACAACTGTTGACTTGATGATCATTGTCTTTTTCTGTTTAGGGTATTGTACAATCGCTGATAGCTGAACTCCTAAACAGCAGTAGCTGGAAAGACAGAGCGACAGCCTGTAAAGTCATCCCTAAACTCAAGGGAGGTATTAATAAGGTACGCCGAGAACAATGTTAACTGATTTAACCGTGTGTAAAATCACTTGCAAAGGAAATTTGGTTAATGTTAACATTTAAACAACAAAAAGTTTATTCATTGCGCAAACTGTACTTTTTGAAATAGAGAAGAGTACATGGTAATACGAGGAACGTTTATTCTGTGACATGGAGTGCAAGAATCTTCAGTTGCGCGAAATGTTGCAGGGACTTTGGAACTCTCATTGTCGCACCGATAGGCTTGCCCGCCTGCGTTCTGCCCGAGGGATAAGCAACAGAAAACTAGAAATAAGAGACTATACAATTATAATCTTTTTACTGATATTTTTTTAGGACATGACGCATAAGCTGTCATATCTGATGTGGAGCGATTGGAGTAAAGAGGTGCGGACTGCTGCTGCACAAGCACTGGGGAAAACTGGGAACGGGAAGGTAAACAATGCTAATAATGTAAATCATATTTTCTCGATGTTAATTATTATTATTGTTATCATTATTATTATTATTATTATTATTATTGTTGTTTATTATTTAATATCTGAGACATTAATATTCCTATGGTTCTTCAAAGTGGGTTCAAGTTCACCAGCGAGATGCTTGAAACGTTTCAAATTTTCCAGGGGTCCTGGGGGATGCATGCACGCGTACAAGTCTTGTTCACTTGTTTGTCAGTATCAGTGAGATTTCAAGAAAAACAATATTCATTAACCTTTTGTCTTTCTTTACAGCTTGTCCATGACGCCCTCCAACAAAGAATCACGTCAGGGAATGAGCGCGTTAAGGTGGACGCACTCAAGAAAGTAAGTGCGCGAACAACTCGCATGTTGACTCTAAATTTTAACTACAGGACGTTTTTGCGTTTGACGGGAGATTTGATAGCCTGCGCGCAGCCCAAATTTAGTCAGATATTAAGTCGAGCTGCACGTTTGGAAGCTAGATAAATTTAAGTTCCTTTTCCATCCACGGCGCACCATGCACTGATACACGTGTGATACAAGTGACGTAATTTAACCAGTACTTGTTCTCTTGTATTTCTAGTTATCTAATCTTGGTATCATGACTGTTCGTTTACTACCTGCTTTGCTCCAGTGTTTCCATAGTGAATATGTGTCTGTAAGGATCGAAGCAGCCATGGTAAGTATATAAAAATATCCTTATTAATTAATCAATGATGTACAAGATTGAAACCTGACTATTTTCTTCGTGTAGGCCGCTGGTCAGTTAAAAATAACCGATGACAAAATGTTAAACGAGCTTCTTTTAATCGCAAGTAATGATCGAAGCTGGAAGGTCAAGGCGCACGTTATTAAAGGTAAAACATGTAGATATACATATACAGGCTCTCCGGTGATAGGTGCATGGGGCAGGCATTTTTTGTTAAACAATGTACACCTTTGTTACAATAATATTTATTAGCCATTCTGAGGTTGAGAAAAAAAGTTGGGTCGACTTGAAATTGCAGTGCATTACGGGACTGTTTTAGGGGCCTTTTCCATGCTGCCGTCTATTTTGTCACCTAAAAAAAGTCCACAATGCACTGCTATGCCGACTCGACCCAGTATTCTTCTCAACCTCGGAACGGATCATAAATTGGTAGTCGAGATGGAATAATAGTTTTGTGCAGCCTCTATTTGTCGCCCAACATGACGGGCAAAATATTAGGTGATTGTTAGTGAAGCTTTATGCGACCTTTGATGGTAGTCTAGAGCTGAACCCACATTTATCGGTGCGCGCGTGGCGGAGACGAATCGAGTAAAGCAAATAGACTGGCAAGACGGCGATCAGGTCAATCTCGTACCCAGAGCCTGCGATTCTTCTGGCCTGCGGCGGAGAACAAAGGCTCTGGCATAATCCATTAAGAGCGCCTGCGTTTAAAGACTTGCCAAAAATTAAAAAAATGTTCCTGATTTCTAATTTTTATTTTGATCGAAAATAAACACAGAACTCTGTTCGAAAGCATAATTTTCATTGATTATATTTCACTTCCGGAAAACTGCGCATGCACAAAAAATGGAACGAGATTTCGATCAGGTTTTCTTTGCGCGCGTGGTATTTCCTTTTATTTTTGAGATATAAATTATTTAGTTAGTGAGAAAAGTGGGTCCAGTTCTGGTCTAACTGCTGATGTCGATCATATTCAAATCGCTCTCACTACTCTGAAACATACTCTTACCATTTTACAGCTCTAGGTAACATTGGTATTGTCAACGATCGCGTAACAGAAGTGTTATTATGGGCTATACGCTATGACAAGATGGCAGCAGTACGTGCAGAGGCCTGTAATGCTGTATCGAAGCTACGCATCAGGGATCCACGCATTCTTGCTGTTCTACAAGACAGACTGGTAGTCGAGACGGACGATCTCGTTAAAAGGTACTCCAATGACTAAACTATTACATTGATAACTTGTTTAGAATAGAGGCTTAGCAATATCTCGTGATGGCAGCCATAGCAAAAGGCAGGAACTGAACAACGGAATCTGGTCTAATCTGATTAACATGAGAAAGAATTTAGTTTCCCTGGAGAAAAAAGACTATTTTTGTGCCTCCTGTCATGGCTGCCATCACATGATGGTGCAAAGCCTCTATAGCCTCAAAATTCGAGCGATACTTTCGAGTACAAATCGACACAAACTTCTTTGGGTGAGCGGTTAGAATAATGGAAGTAAAATTTCGAGTTGCTTGCTTTAGTAAGCTAGGAAAAGTTGTAGTAGATATCTTACGAAGTGAGAATAAGAATAAGCCGGGTCAGTGACGCTCGCTTTTTTTCCCACTTGCTTCGTTCGTGACTCTTATTCTCAGAGAGGTCAGCTTGGAGCAAGTGTTATCTACTCACACACAGATGGCGCATATCTCTACTCTGCTAAATTTTGTCCTTCATCTTATTCAACAGAGAGGCAATCTTTACTCTAAAATGTCTTGGTGTCGAGCCAACGGGAGATTTAGAAATGCTTGAAGCAATAAGAAAAGAAGTACGTCGATTGTGTACACGTGATGTGATTGTCTCACACATCATCGACGAAGACAAAGCCCAGTCTTACTCTAAAGACTACAAGAGACTTTTCACTACCGCTGAATCTGACACCGAAGGCTCAGCCACAACACCTTTAGAATCCACGAAAATGAGTCGAGAAAAGAGCATGGCATCACGTGCGGCCAGTCAATTGTCAGAACGAGGCTGGGATCCTATATTGGGAGGTTTCCAAGCCCGAGAAAGAATGTCACGAGCTCCTACTCCTGGAACCTTACACATGGATCATTCTTATTTACCTATGGACTTGAACAGTGCGTCATCTGAAAATAGCTCTGTTATTGCTCTGGATGATGATGCTTTTTCAGATGTTGATGATGATGACAAAGAAAAAGTTGCCGGAAATACAAAGGAAGGCGAGGATAAAAAAAGTGATTCAGCCGTATCTAATGATCAAAATTTTAAGGCATCAACTTCACAGACTAAAACAATCAATAGCCCAGAACAGAATAAAAATCTAAGTCAAATAAGAAATAATAGCGGAGAGGTTGCTACACAAAAGGAGACAACGGGAGACTCAAATGCACAGCCTGCCGTCATGGATAAAGAATCTCTATCAGCGGCTGCGAGCGCAGAGGATGCGCAGGATCTTTGTTCAGATGTAGATTCCAATAAAGAAGATCCAGAACTTTTAGGCCTCGAAGATGACTTTAGTGAAAAACGGAGTGTTGCTTTTAGTCAGTCAGAACAAGATGATGATGATGATGAATCAACTGATGATGATAACGACTAGGAATGTAGATTATATTAATTTCTGTACATTGAATAATATTAGTCTTGTTTTAAAGTCAATAAATACACTAGACAGTCTGGCTGATTAATTGCCGTCCAATTGCCTTAGATAAATGGTGCATGTGACGTCATAGCCGCCATTTTGATTTACTTTAACAAAGAATCGTCTTGGTTTTTCTTTGTTATACCAACCAACATGGCGGCCACATCTTACCCTCTTAGGGGCGTGGTGGTGGAGAATATGCTAATGCTGATATAGGTCGTTAGTAATGTTACATGCTGCATATGCATACAGTACTAAAAGAATGCCAAAGGCTTGATTATGTCGAAAAAAGCAAGATAATTAGAAAAAAAATTGTTAAAACTTTACAAATCTTTATTGAATACTTTACAAACACGAGCACACCTAATATAAAACAACTATACAAACGTGTTTTTAGGTTTGATCGACATCCAGGGTGAGGTCGACCAAGTTCATTGTTGTCTTGGTAGAATTACAGCCTCGTAAACCAGCGATATATCGAGAGGGTTTGGGTACATTCGATGAGTTTTCTCGTTTGGTTTGAGTAGAAATCTCCCTAAAAAGTCACAGAACAAAAAATCGATTCATTTTGCGAAACAAATGACTGAATCGTGGGTTCGATTCGCATCTGGGGCTCAGAATTTTTTCTGAGTTCCCTATGTCTATTCCAATAGTTTTCATCATTCTATTCACAAGGAGCATTCGTATTCAGTGATGGTTCCGACTTAGACGAAAGCGATCCAATCACAGTTGCAGCAGTTTTCCCAATGGAATAGGACGTTTGCAAGATGGCATCATTGACCTCTACTATACCAGACTCCTTTGCACACCCTCTTTTTGTTCCGTTAATTAGAACCAATTGTCTTACTATTCTAAAAGCTCATGAGGAAATACAAATTTAAATGAGAAAGAAAATTCGGGAAGCATCTTGGTAGTGGGAGTCAAACGACGCCATCATGCAAACGTCCTACGCAGTATCTGTTTTAGGGAGAACTACAAAAATTTTAAAGCATAGTAAAAAATGTTCTCAATGACTTAATCTCCACCTGAAAAGATCAGCCATGAAAAAATAGCAATAAACTTTTTCGTAGAACTGCTTTTCGTTTTGAACACTGAAGTAAGTCGTTTTTACGCATGACTGAAGAGTGCTATTTTCATCAAGGAAGTCTATAACTGATGCATTTTGTGACAAAGACATTGACATACCTGGGCAGGTAGACTTGGCTGACGTTATCTCGTCGAAAATTACTCAGATTAGTCTGTACCGAGTGTGTTAACTTGGTGCGTAAGTTGGCCTGCAAGAAAAATCAAGAACCTATGTTGAATGTAACACATCAGTATAATAGATAGCACCCATAACGTCAAGCAGCCAAACTAATGAAGAGCTCTTCATGTGCAAGTATTCACTCAGACCAAAGATGGGAATCTAATAATCTTTATTTTCTAATGAACTGGAAATTTTGTGCCTTTGTTTTTCTTCCCGTCACGAAACTCTTATTCTAAAATTTCTCAATTTTCTTTTTGCGAATTTCGTGTAAACTCAAACCAAGATCTCGACTCGCGCAAACTTTTTGTGGTTCAGTATTTAAGTTTTTTTATTTGTAATCATTCAGTCCTAGCACGCAAAACAATAGAATAGAACTGATTGTGCATGGATAGAACATCGTACAAGAATATTCATACACTAATAATACAGTCATCATGAGAAATAATGCTCACCAGTTTCAACGCTTTGCGTCTCAGCTCCCATTCATTCCATTCATACGATTTGACAATGTTAGTTTCTATGAAATGGGTGTCTGTCTGGGTACCACTGTCGCACTTGGTGATGGGTGCCTCGATCATACGACCCTGGTCACGCAGCTATACGACAATAACATCATCAATTCAAACTTGTCTCTAATCCACTACAACACAAATGTTGGAATATGCCATTGTTTAAATCAATGATCAGCACTAACCTGAGTGTAGGGCGTAATGGATGCAAATTGTGTATGTAGCTCCAGAAGCTGAATCAATTCAGGTGATCTCTTAGCTGCTTCAGCTACTTCTGTAATATAACTACGCAAGAGAACCAGCATTATTAAGACAAGGGAAAGTAATAACAAAAATAAATAAATAAATAAATAAATAAATAAATAAATAAATAAATAAATAAATAAAAACCCGACTGAACGCTACATAATCTTTCACAATATTTACTCAACAAAACACTCCTTGATGTAGTGCACAATGGGATAGAATGAGTAAAGTTGATGCCCTTTTTTATGGTGCACAATAGATTTTGTTCTAACAGTAGTGGCTGTGACAAGAATATAGACCCTGTTGTAGCGTCCCCAATAAGGCTGATAAAATCAAACTAAGGAGACAACCAAAGAAAAATATATTGGTGGTTTTCAACCATTCCCAAGAGGATCAAAAGAAAAAGACATGGCGGCCATTTGTGGGCAGGTGCAAAAAGACCTAATGAGAAGTCTTTCGTTGCAGACCACCAAATAATGTAACGTAAAAACGAAAGATGGTGAAGCACTAGAGAGAAATAAATGAAGAATCCATAGGACCTACCTGTCAGGCGCATTAGAGAACTCGTAAGCTGCTTCCTTGTCTTTGAACGCATAGTAGTTATTCTTATATAGAATCACACCAATAGCTGGGTTGGAGAGCAAGAGAAGGCGATCATATGCTACTAATGACCACCCGCAAAATCCCTGAAAAAAAGCAAAAAACTCTTGTTAATAAAGTTGTGGAAAGAAAACAAAGCAATTTATAACCGTGAGCCTTGAAAGGAAATAAAAAAATCAGGCATTGACCCGACTGTTCAAGAGCATTTAAACTTTGAGATACAAGATTTTTTGATGAACACACGCTTTTCTAATTGTTTTCGTATCTGTCTCTCATTTGCTCAGATAACAGCCTTTACAGTGACAGTGTTAACAAATCCCAATGTTAGTAACATTCACTATTTTTTAAAGGATTCTTACTAGGAATGGACCCAATCCACCTAATAATAATATATTTTTGTGTCATGTGTCATTCTCTTGAGAATAAGAAACTCTGTTTGAGTTGTATATTTATGTAAGAGGGAGGGGCCGCAATCTATCTGTTCTTTTCATAAACCAAGTGACTGGTTTTCACCTGAAATCTCATCATTTTGATTCAAAGAGTGTCACTGAAGATAGAAAATAAGCTGATGAATTTAGGACTGAATTAACTTATAAACTCATAATGATAAATGGAAAATTTGCCAAGTTTGTTCAGTTTTTGATGTCTTACCCGATACTGAATTGGCAGTTTGTCAAAATTCTTGGTGGTCTGGTGAAATAACACTTCTATGTCATCATTGTTGATTTCTTTTGGATTGATGCGACTCTCTTCAGATAATGTCTATCAAAGAATAAGACAGTTTATGTATAAGATGTTAAATTCATATCTAATTTGTGTGAAACATTAATGTTACTTGATATCGATATCAGAAATGAGTATAATTGATTGGTACAGAACTTTGGTGCAACTTGCGCACACACATCATTGCTGTGCAGTGATACTAAAACAACAATCATATGCCTTAGGCTCAGTGAGAATGCCAGTCATTTCCAGACACAGTCGTTTCGAGACAGGTGGTTTTGAGAACTAAGATACAAGTTCGAGACAGGCATATACCGTTTCGATACACTTCATATACTATTCAATATATATCGAAATGGGGGATCTATTAATGAAAACGTTTTCTACTGTAGGTAAAATGGGAAATATAGTACTTTTAAGACTTTCAAGTGGTGAAGTGATGAAGTCATTTTAGGATTTCCACATGAGTTTGAAACAGCTTCATTAACATTATCGCTTTTCCGGTGACAGCCATCATCGGACTAAAGTAGAGCACAACAAAAATATTGACATCAGTGAAACTGTTTTAAAATCATATGGACACCGTAAAAAGGGTAATGATTTGCAAGCTTATTTTTTCTTCCAAAAGAGACATACTTCAGCAATCCTCTCATCATCTGTCTTGACCTCGATGTTTTCTAAGTATGGTTCAAGGACATCCTCTGTTAATAATTCCTTGTGAACCTAACATAAAGAATCATTAATGAATCATTTTTTTATTCTCTGCTAGTAGCTATGACACTGGATCTTAAGGCAGGTTTTTGATTTTTACAAGATTTAGTGTAAAGGTGCAATTACATGGAGCAATTTTCTCTGCAACTCCCGGGGGGGGGGGGTACTCCCCTATATTTGCTATACGGGCTATACGCCGCCAAACAGCGTATGGTTTTCAGCGATTCTACTCTGGGACAGGGTATATGAAATCACACTCTCTCCTCTCTGGAACAGGGTATCCATTTTTGCAATACCGGAACAGGGTATAATTTTCAGCGATCTTGCTCTGGAACAAGGTATGAATTTCAGCTATTTTACTCTGGAAGAGGGTCAGGGTTCAGTGGGCTCAGCAGCACATCCCTACCCTAAATGGGCAAGAGTACCCCCCGGGCTACAACTTGTCTCGCAACGGCGTTAACAAGTTGCATGGAGCATTGCAGAGTGTAACCTAAGTTCAACTTGAAAAATGTTGTGAGAACAGGTTGCACCAATTGTCATGAAAAGTAGAATTTGTTTTTACTTTTGGCAACAATTGCATCTCTATTTACTACTTTTGTTGCAATGCTTTGTGTTGCAATGCTATTGAGAGACAAGTCGCAGAGAAAGTTGCTTAATGGTGCCTTTAGCTCTCCCTTAAGTAATGGATGATGTACCTTGGTGAAGGGCTCCAAACTAGCAAGAATATTGCTGAGTACACTTAGTAATACCATCTCATCTTGAAACCCCGTCCAGATGTGAGCAAGCGTGATAAACTGTGGCTACACAAGGAGAGACAACATACAGCATTAATAACTTAGTTATTATATCATCTACTGGACACCAGTAATTCCAAATACATACATAGACTTGAGCAGTTGGGACAGCAGTCTTGGACTGTACTGTCATCTTGAGAGTCTCCATCCTGGCAGATAACTGAGACTCTAGGGCTTCTACTTGTTGGGCACAACCAATAACATCGTTCTGTATATATCAATGTATTAGTTTCTGGGCCAGTTATAGTTGCTTTGGTCAATTTAGTCAAGCAAAGATTAGTAGCTAGTCTAATATCCCCAGGGGATGGGCATGGGGAGTGAGGGATCAATTAACACCCCACCCCTGAGGATATTAGACTAGCTACTAATCCTTGCTCGGCCAATTGACCAAACCAACTACCAAACATTGACCAAGGGAAACACAGGGACTGCTTGCAGTCTAAATATGGTAGGTTTAGAGTGGGGTAAGATGGTATTATGATAGTCTAGAGAGGTAGGAGTATAGATTAGGCTGGTTAGGAGTCTTACTAATAATGAGGTTATACATCCACTTTTGAATCATGATGTGCTAACTTGATATGATCTAATAAGAATGAAAACCAGTTCTTATATAATTTCATACCAGTAGTATGTTAAGAAATGCTTCATGTTGTCTGGTATTGATGACAGCTTCAGAGAGGAGTTTCTGTACATTTTCCTCAATTTCCAACTCTTTCTTTCTTCCCTTTTCTAACAGTGCTACAAAAAAAAAAAAAAAAAGAAAAATGAAGGAAACTGAATGTAGGGATATAAATTTTTATTTATTCAATTTGAAGGGCTTTCAAACTAATTGGGGACACTGTTATACTCATACACTCCACTGCAATATTCTATTCACTACACCAAATGCAACACTCAACTGGATAGAAGGAAGGAGAGATGTAATACAAGTACTTAATAAAATAATACTGTGCATGTGAGCATATGCATATGGAATATGCGCGTTATAAATATTAAAGTTATTATTACTATTATTAGGATGGTTGAGTAGGTGGTCAAAATAATTTTAAAAAAAAAAACACAACAAAGTACAAACCCCCTTGTTTGAAGTACTAACTATCTAAGGCTCAGGTCAAACGCCACGTGAGGCAAACCTAATTGAAACAATGGATAACAAGGTGGTCTTAATTCTTTGATGTCATTAGGTTTGGCTCATGTGAAGTTTGACTTTTGATCTTAGTCTAATGTATAATGTATGGGATACCTGTGTACAAAAAGGCTAGCTTGGTGGAACCCAATAGTTCTGTCTGTACATTCTGAGTTGTTGCTGGTACAGCTTCATTAAGGATTGCTGGCACTAAAACGTTAATCAAATCATTAAAATTAGCCCTAAATTTCAGAAACGCCTTGAGTTGTTGAATGGCCATTAACACTAACTAACAAAAGAATTTTGTCTATTAGTAACATTAAATACTATATGCCTGTCCCAGTTGTAGGAAGGGCGGATAGCACTATCTGATGGATAAATCCTTATCCGGTTGATAAGTCAATTCTGTTATCCAATAAGTTTATCCACTGAGTAAGATTTATCTGTTGTATTCACTGCTGTCCACCCTTCATACAACCACTGGCCCTGGCAGATAATCAAGATAAATTTTCTATAGTCAAAATGAGTCTACTATTCTGTATATACTTACAGTCATCTATGCCTTCTCCACCCTTGCCGCACTCCCTGTTGAATAACCTTATTCCAGTCACTATCAGAGTCAACTCATTTAGTTGTCTCTCCTTGTCTCGTTTGTTTAGTGACATGAATGTTCCAAGTTCTGTTTGTGGGAAAACACTTTGCAGAGCAGCTAAATGAAGAAATACATTACATTAGTTACTAATAATGAATATAATATCATCTGTAGCTAATATGATAATTATTCATATTTATTGCTTTTAATAATGATTGATATATTGTGATTGGATGATGTGCTCAAAGGCAATACGTACTGAACCCATTTCAATGTTACGGCATACTGTAACCTATGATATCAGTACCATATTTTTCAACCCACTCACAAGAAAACTGCTCTACACTACAATTTTATATAAAGTACAGTACTCTATGTTGGATCACAGCTTCCATACTGTACCTGTTGCTTCTCTCACAACCGCAATATCTGTAGGTGATCCAAGCCCTGATCTTAGCAAGACACAGGATACTACCTTCCTATAAAGCCCTGCAATAAAATAAAATATAAATTATGCAATTGAAAATTATATCTCTCTCAGAAATTATATACAATGTCACTGAGCCTTTGCAATATCTCTCTTTTGCCCCTTGATGACAGTGACAATGGGAATCATAAGGGCAGGAAGGGGTCTCTTTTAGCATCTCTTCATAAAATCTTTTGGTACCATCACTCCTGGTCCCTCCATTGGGTAAGGGGATAAGAATTGGTAAAGGCAGAGTGACAAAAACTAAACATCAATATTGATTAACACCCATACCCCCCTCCCCCCCCAAAAAAGTCCTTGACTAAACAAACAAGAATCAAATTATCACTTTATACCTTCAAGTTCATCCCTTGTCCTGGCACGACTGTCAGTAATTTCCCTAATGACAGGCTGTAATCTTTGTTCAAGTACACGCCTGTGTTCTTCTAAGAAATCCGCTGTTGAACAATTTCGAAAAAATGAAGTTGATGATCTATGATATACATAACTTGAAAACATTTATCAAACAATACCAATATAGCCATGATCATTGTGCAATAATGTAAGTATGGTAAGCAGTTTTGTAAGGTGTATAGTATGTAATACCTCGGCTTGTGTAGTTCATATCAAAATAAACTTGCATTTTAACTGTATCCAGGGCAGGTGACTGCGTGTCAAGGAGCCTTGTGACACACAGCTATAGAAGAAGATGAAAAAATATATATATCATTAATTAAGTTTTTCTGTTATTGTTTTTATTGCTATGTGTTTATTGAGACAAAATTATCCAGGTATATGATGCTGAAGGAAATTTGACTTCCTGAAGATGGTACATATTGTATCTTCAAGGCATTCTTGGGCATTCAATGATAGGATACTTGCACATACACCCATTGAACTTCTCCTAGATTCCCTTTTACATAATATTACAACACAAATGCAAACATTAATTGACGTCCTTGCTAGGTGGTTCTTACTCTGATAAGCTTTTGCACATCATCCTTTGTCAGTGTTCTATCAACATTGAACTCATTACTTGGATCCAGTACAACAGCTTTTACCTAAAACAAAATATAAAATATGTATAATCTGATTTCCAAATAATATAAGTTGATCAAAACATTTTTAAACTTATCTTCAGCGCTCCTGCTTTTATATATTTTTATTGTAAAATATTTGGAATTTTTTAAGCAATTTATTAAATATGGATATCAATATAAGTTACGGTCCTAAGTTTTAAATGATTTACTAAGCATGACAATGAAAAACCCTGGACAAATATAATTTTCAACGTCTTACCATGAAAGCAACTAGAGTCTCTGATACAGCTTGGCCTTTATTCGCGCATTCTTGAGCGATTTCTCGGATTATATTCTTTATGACACTTTCAGCTTGGGCTCTAGACATCGTTTAACGTTTTCGTACGCTAAAAACGTTCAATGTATAAAAATTTAGTGTGGGAAAAAACAACTTTGTTAACGATAACAAAACCGTCTGTACATTGTAGTATACAAGTGAAAAAGTGTCATGGAAACTGCACGAGAAAACTGGGAACTGATAATTTCTATAACGCGTTCCTATTGGGTTATTTGTTCTCTTTGTCATTGCAGCCAATCAAAATGAGTGATATATATTTATGCGCCTGAGAATTTGTACAGCTGTTTCGCCCAAAAACATATGCGTGCTACCATAAGTCTGAGAAAACAAACAAATATGGCGGACGACGTGGAAGAAATAAAATGTGTTGAAAAAATGGTGTCTGATCAAGACAAATCCTTAGAGACTGACCTCAAATACCCCAAGAGTAATTGCGAAGACAATAGTGAAGCAACTGGTGGAGAATTTCAAGGAAATATTGCGAAGAAAGAGAGCTGTGTTGATGAAAAACAAACAAAAACAACTGAAGACGAAGTGGCAATTTTATTTGAAAATGTGAAAGAGAAGAACGACGAAGAACTTTTCCAGGAATTGGTAGTTCCTACCGAAGAGAACAGAAGTGCTGAGGTCAAGGAAGAAGATCTTGAGGTAGAGAAGGTTGAGAATACAGAAGATAAAGACGATGCTAATGAAGACAGTCGTGAAGAATTATCATTTGCACATGAAAGTGTGGAGTCTGAAATGTCGACACACCCTCCAGCTGATTTACACCCCGAAGGAACAGAATTCAGACATCGAAACGTAACTGAGAAGATTCAAAATATAGAGGAGATTCCTACGGATCAGCCGAGAGACCAAACTAAAGATACTATGAATGACCATGGCACGGCAGATACTGGCAGAACAGAACTCGCTGAGGAAGAGATTATCTTTAGTAATGTTGATCATGGACACCCTACAGACCAAGAAACTAGCCCAAAAAGTATGTAAAACTTGTATGAAATGATTTAATTGTTAACTGAGGTCAGATTTATGCGTATTAAATACTTCTGGTCATTAATTTTTTAAGCTCAAAATTTTTTTGACTATATGATGGTTCTCACTTATAAAAATCATTTGTCAGCATTGAAAATCAGATGAATTAATTTTAATGCATTTACAGGATTTTCTGTGCTGAAGTATTTCTTGGCAGAAATATCACGAGGATATGTTTTGGAGCTTGATGAGGATCGTTATGCTGACAAGAGAAAAAAGATTTACACCTGTATGAAGATCCCCAAGGAAGTGGAAAAGGTAATACGAACAAACAAACATACCAATGAAGAGTCTCAATAAGTCTGTCTGTCTGTCTGTCTGTCCATTGGATTAAAGTGATGCTACTGATTTTCTGTAAGTCAGGCATTTACCCATCATATCATACTTCCTTAATAAGGGGAACATATATGAAGGGCTTACCAGAAATGTTGGTCAGTTGCCGGTCATGATGATCAGCCAAATGGACTACTTTGACAGTATGGTGGCCACCTTGGATCAAGGCATTATGGGGTGTCCAGGGAGCAAATAAAGCTATGTTACAGTAGTGATGATATCCATCAATGACAGCTCACCACATCTTAGTTTAACAAAAGTTAAACTAAGATGGCACCCATCATCTTTAACCATAAAATAAAGATAAGCACACAAAATACTACATATTTTTTGTCATCTTTGTTTTGTTTTGCCCCCTGGCAAGATGGTTGCCGTACCCTCAAAGTAGTCCATTAACTTCAGCTAGGTCATACCTTGTTTCTGGCTCAAGGTTACTAGTCAAAATGACTGGCAAGGCAAAGGGATTCTTTTTTAAAGCACGTTGTCTTTGCTTTTACTGAATTCATTGTTTGAATAATGCTATTTCTATTTCTATTTATAGCTCATGATATTTGGGTTCATGCTTTGTCTGGATTGTTTCCTGTTCATGTTTACATTTCTTCCTGTTCGTGTTCTCGTCGCCATGTGGAAATTAGTCTCTGGATTCTTCTGTTGTAAAAAGTAAGAATATTAGCCTTTTAATGATTCACGATGATTATATTTTGAATTGAATAGTTTCATTATAAACACTGATCTTATGTACACCTGTAGCTAAGATTGTTGTTCATTTATAGAACAAGACTGCTTGAGCCAGCACAAATATGTGATGTGTTAAAAGGTGAGTCAAACCAAATTAGGGTCTTGCAAATTTACAGGAAAAAATATCCATGATGAATATCATCACTTTCCAAGGGAAAACATATTATTTTGCCTCCAAGATTGTGATTTGATGCAAGGGTTTTTCCTATTTTTAAAGTATTAGTAGTTTTTTTTTAATCTTTGATTTAACTTTTATTATGACAACCTGCAAGGGCAGGTCCCGTGGGGTGGATTGGATGGCTAGCCACCCCCTTTGTAGTGAACAAATAATATGGACAAAAATAATGTAAAATAGAAAGAAAATGCTAGTTGATGCTTTAGTAAATAACAGCAACCTCACTTGAAATTGTCTTATATTTTTGGTTTCAGCTTCAATTATAGTCATAGTGTTTATCTTCTTGGAGAATGTTGATTTCTCTGTGCTTTATCACACTGTACGTGGACAGTCTGTTATCAAGCTATATGTTATTTACAACATGTTAGAGGTATGTCCACGTTATTATCATTACTTAATTATATTGATACATTATTATTATGGCCTTATGTACCCTATGCGATGATCATAATGATGATAAAAGATCATTAGCTATAAAGGTATATACACCTACTTGCAAGAACGTTGACATACGATATTAGAACATTAGTGATTTAGTGAGAAAGGAATACATTAAAATACAAAAGAAAAAGTTCAGCTTCAGTGATCTTCTTTTGTTTTTTAATATAATTCCTATTCCACTAAATCACTAATGTTCTATTTTTGTATGACAACGTTCTTGCAAGTCGGTGTATATACTTAGGTGGTCCTTTGGTCATCTTAGTCCTCTCACCCCACCCCAACCCCCTGTGAAATACAAGACTAAAATATTGAGATTCAGATTAACATATAAGCCTTGTTGATGTATAAAACTAATATTGTTTCTAGGTTGCAGATCGGCTTTGCTCCTCTTTTGGACAAGATGTTTTAGATGCATTATTTTGGACAGCAACAGAGCCTCGTGACAGAAAAAGAGAACATGTTGGAACTCTACCTCACTTCGCTTTAGGTGTTATTTATGTCTGTATCCTTTATTTCCATTTATATTACTGGGCTACCTGTATCTCCATTTCTCATCAGTTAGACTACTCAAACAACCTGCTAAATTCCAATTCTATCTGTGAATTAGCCGTGCCCTGACTTAGATCAGTCCAGATGGTGTTTCAGGATTTGATCTATGAGTTAGCCATACCCTGACTTAAAGACTTAAATTATAGGTTGTTTCAGGGTTTGATCTGTGAGTTAGCCATGGCCTGACTTAGATCAGCCCAGGGGTTGTTTCAGGGTTTGATCTGTGAATTAGCCGTACCCTGACTTAGATCAGGCCAGAGGTTTTTCCAGGGTTTGATTAAACATCAGTTAGCCATGCCCTGAATTTCATCAGTGCTGTGGTTGTTCCAAGGTTTGATAAAACTTGAAGGTCAGCTAAATGGAACTGCTAGTGTCTCAACCCTGTTGTCATAAATGCTACATCCTTAACTTTAAATCCTATTCAGTTCTGCATTCAGTGCTGGTATTGTTCCAAGCAACATGTCTGAATGTTGCTGTTAACTCACATAACAAAGCCTTACTTGTCATTATGGTTTCTAATCAGGTGAGTAGATAAAAATATTGCACTATGGCTGTGTTTTCACTAGGACAATTTAAACTAGCTTAATTATGACACTGGAAATAAGGCAAAGTTAAACTACCTAGCAAGATGGTTTAAGTTGTCCTACCAATCACAGTGTTATCTTGAAAGGTGGTTGTCGGATTAAAACACCTCCAGGAATTTTATGCAAGTTAACATTTCTAGTGAAAACACAGCAGCCTATATAACATGTATATCTATTAGTTATAACAAAAGCATTATATTATAGGCCAACATATATGGACACGGATGAGCCTTTTAATTAAGAAAACATTCTCAACTATCCAGAGATTGCATATCATCTGTAAGCTGTAATGATTGGCTATGTAGCCAGTATACAAATATCAATACCTCTATTGGGAGGGAACTGATATAACTGTTTCAGGCACAGCATATAATGGACTTTGAAGGCTATGCGGGCGCATACTTGTAAGCACCATTCAATGCATAGTTTCAGATAACATAAAAAATGTAAATGGTTTATTCAGTTTGTAGAACTTAAAGGAAGTGTTTTCAAGAGGTTCGAGAAGAACAACCTGTTTCAGATGGCTTGTAGTGGTAAGTACAGTATTACGTATACAACATGGACCACAATATAAAGCACCCTTAAATGAGTGAAGCTAAGATTAGAAAATATAAGGGACTTATGCCTTTCACAATCCTTGTAAAAATACCACAGGGACCCCATAAAACTACTTGAAGGAATAAAAAGCTGTTTTTTCATTATATATATACAAGGGTGGATATAGGGGTGGGGTGCAGTGGGTGTGCCCCCTTTAGATGAGCTGATGTCTACAGCATCATTGGTGCTTAAGTTTATGAAAGTCCTTATCATGTACCAGTGCACCCCATCCCAAAAAAATTCTGGAACTGTCCTAGACATACATTGCAACACCATCAATGCTTGATAGACAGCCAGTTGTACTATAGCTTATTACAATGTAAGGGACTGGTCATAAAGTATAGGGGGGGGGGGGAGCAAAATCAGAATAGAATCAGTGTTTTTTTTATCTTGTCCCATTATAAATTGATGTTGAAAATGTGATGACCCAACCCCGGATTAGAAAGCAAAATTGCAGGCCCACCCTTTTTAGTTGTCAAATTTTATCAACAGCCCACCCCTTTGAAGGAGTTCAAAATTATGTGACCCACCCCCTGATTTTGCCCCCCCCCCCCCCCCATTCCCCCTTATACTTTATGACCAGTCCCTAATTAAATATTTTTTTCAGATATAAGAGAAAGATTCCATTATCTAGTACTGGTTAGCATTGTATGCTTACGAAATTTAACAGAGTTTAACTGGAACATGGGTAAGAGCCAAGATTGTTCTATTCTACCAAAACTTTTGATAATTTGTCTTAATCCCTCAACATCATGCTCGTTGAAAATCAAAATATGTTACCACTGTTTTCAATGCAGTGTCATCACGTCAAAGAAATCATTTCCATGGTTTCATGTACCTTTACATACTCTCATGATTCAATTAACAGTGGCCTATTTTTCATTTACAAGTTGTAACTTTTGTCTCGATTAAAGCGCAGGCTTGAAAGCAGTTGTAATGCTTAATTAGTGAACTCCTATATTCTAACATCTTAAATTGTAACAACTGTTGTTTTTTACCTAACAGAACACCTTTATGTCATTGCACCTTACCTGTTTGCTACTGTATCATCCGAGTACTTTGTGGACTGGGTTAAACATGCTTTTATTACCAAGTTCAATGATATCCCACCAGAGGTATTGATATCCACCACCACCACTATCATCATCACCACCACCACCACCTTCATCATCATCATCATCATTATCACCATCATCATCATTATCATCGTTATCGTCATCATCATTTATCTAGTCACACCATTGAATTAAAATTCTTTTCTTTAGGTTTACACAGAGTACAGATCAAGACTGGCTAAAGATGCTATTTCTAGCAGACAAAAAAATGTGAGTAACTAAACTTTGTACCTGGTTTCTCCACAATTAGAATTATTATTATTAGCACTAACAGGTTGTTTACTACCTCACAGGCACATGCAGACCATTTTGACTTGGTTTCTAGGAGAATGGGATTCATTCCTCTTTCACTTGGGGCTCTGGTAAGTAGGACTCTTTCCCAATACTCTGAATGAATTGGCACAAATTATTCTCTAGGGTATCCTGGAGCAAATATGCCAAACACACATGGGTATGTTGTGGCAGATGCCTTGGCAAATGTTTCCCAATGCAGGGTTCAAATCGAAGTCACATCCACCTGCAACAAACATCAATAAACCCATCCTCCCTCCCCTCCCCCAAAAATACATGCAGAATTTTTGTACCCAATGGGAAGAGTGATCACAAGCTCTCTAGGGTCCCCAGCATCCCCACAAAAGTAAATCTTTCCCAAGGTAAGGGTTTACCTCAATAAATCATTCCTTCCCTCCCCCCTCCCAAAAAACACAGGCAGTTTTTGTACCCAGTGGAAAAAGCAATTACAAGGTCTCTTAGACCCTGTCTTTGGCTCTGGAATAATGTGTGAATGAATCCTTCTTTCTGTTTGTAACAAATGTCCTGGATTCTTCATTAGGTCATTCGAGTTATCACACATTCCATTCATGTCCATGGAAATGGAGGTGTGGCTCTCATTGTCTCCACATATTTTTTGTAAGTATCGTGTAATCTATCAATTGCTTCTTTCTCAAAATTAATGAACCTTTCTCATCAGTTTAAAATAATCAACTTTTCTGGAATTCGCTTGAGTGACCATGATATTAAACAATGGCTGTCATGTTTTTTATGAAGTACAACTTGACTTGGAGTCATTGTCAACTCACGATTTCGGGAAAAGTTTATTATCAAGAGAAAAGAGTAAGGATGAATGCACTATGTCACGATTGCCTATAGTTTATTGTTTGCTGATGTTGCAAAATGACTTTCTTGCAGCCTTTTAACCCTAAAGATCCTGAACAGCATCATCTTTCTTGGTAAAGCCCCTGAATATGCCAAAGAATACCCAGACAGTGATGAAACAAAGACCAAACCAAACTACAGCTCATCCTCCAAAAACCACAGGTATACCACAAATGATAGACCTGGAAGTTCAACTGAAAGTACAACTGAACAAAACAAGAAGAACACTGGGAAAAAGAGTCTGTCAGAGATAGATCGGTACACACTGTGCAGCAAAGAGATCGTTCTGTTTTAGTATCCTATGCTCTTTTGTTTCGCAAAATGGAAATTGAGTTCACAAACTGAAGACCGATGAACAGAAATGTGACCTTGATCGCAGAGAGTGATGATGGGATGCTCTGAATATAGTGCTTCGTACAATCCATTGCCAACCAATGCCATAGCAAGCAAGGTCATAGCGACCAATGCCACAGCAACCAATGTCGTTGTAACCAATTCCATAGCAACCAATGTCATGGCAACCAATGCCATAGTAACCAATGCCATGACAACCAATGCCATAGCAACCAATGCCATAGCAACCAATGCCATAGCAACCAATGCCATAGCAACCAATGTCATGGCAAACAATGCATAGCAACAAACAGATAAATGAGAGAACAAACAAAATCATAGAACATATCAATCCTGGTTGCAGTAAGTAAACATACACCAATGACAAATCTCAAACCAGAAAGGGCCAGAAAAACAAAACAAAAACAAACCATATAGCATAAAAGATCCTACCATAGTATCCATCCCCATAGCAACCATCCTCATAGCAACCATCCCCATAGCATTTGGTCACAAAGAGATTTTTATTAGAGATAACCAAGTCATTCATTCCCCTCCCCTTTCACTATGGCCTAGACCATTTAATTTGATTTGGACAGGAAGACCTATTGAGTGTTGATATAGTAAGATTAAGGTTATCCAGTTTTTAAGTAAGACAATGTCTTTTATACATTGACTATTATATAAAAAATTGGGAATATAATCACAGGGCAGTAATGATATGTATTTATAATCAAGGGAGGTGTAGTGGTAGTGCACTTGCCTCTCACCTCTGGGGTATCTGGTTCGATTCCTGGACTCGGCATCACAAGCTTTTTTCTGGTTTCTCCTGTTTTCCTCCCTTTGCAAAACCCAACTAATTTTTAGTTTAATGGCGAGTTCATCATGCTCAGATTTTGATCAGCCCAAGAGGGACCCAAGAGGGACCCAAGAGGCTAATTAAAAATCAAAATATATATTGTAAACATTATGAGGTGTGTAATATATGTAATATTATGAACATATTAGGAGGTGTGTAATATAATATGATTACTATTTATTGAATAAGATAAGAGATTAATATAAGATAGAATTTATTTTAGATTTGATTGTGTGATAGAAAGATATATTTCTAGGTCTAATATTTTTGTTTCGCTTGAATCACCAAGACTGAATCCAAATATGGCTGCCATTGTTTGCTTGCTGCTTTTGAAAATTTGAAATATTTGCTGGGCTTAAAATAATGGCCAGACATCAGACAATGTCCACCATGAAATGAAACTTATCTGGTCAAATTTTTGCTTTGCCAGCCATTTTGACCAGTAACATGGTATGACAGAGGTGAAACTAATTTGGCCAGTTATCATGACCAGCTGTATTTTAAGCCCTGATTTTAAGATCCTAGCAATATTAATTATAAATTTTGCAGATAAAATAATTAAAATAAAAGCAAAGAAAACAAGGATATTAGTAATAGCAATCTTCAAAACAACACTGCCTAAAAGGTTTCAAAGTTTTTAAGGTCTTTTTGTATGAGTAAAACATTTTTTAGCCCTTATTAAAACTTACTTTGCAGCCATGTTTAGATTCTTAAATAAGCAGAGTATTTCAAAGGGTGCAAATTATGAATGTAATAAATAAAGAATCTCATAATAGTTTGTTTTATAATTGTTTATTTTTCGTTTTCCATTTTCCTTTTTTGTTTCCTTTCTTTCTGTGTTTTTTTCCCCCAAATACTGATCTCTCTATATTTTACTAGTACCTGTGTATCATGCGTGAAGGCTCTCTGGGTGAGACAGGATGGGTAAGAGAGAAGTATCTCTTCATCCAGAGAGCTACAGGACAGAAAAACGGTTTTTGGCCTTTCACCATATGGACAGCTTTACGTATTTAAGCTCAATATTTTGTTAACACGTTCTTTTGGAGCCAAATAGCAAAACATCAAATGCGACCAATGCGTATTTGAGATATAAAGCCGTGCACTTTGGGAGAGGTGACATTTTGATCAGCAGAAAAACTGACATTTTTGTGAATACTGATATAGAAGTAGATTTACTCTAATTCGACAAAATTTCGTCACAAGTTTCGAGCAGCAGTGACACCAATGAAACGCTTAAAAATTTGGAGTATTAAACTCGGTTAAATAAAAAAATAGTGAAAGTAGTGGATTAGTCGTTTTTCTGCCCTGTCCCAGAGAGCTGCTATGCAGGCTAGTTAGTACCTGTGCTGTGATATTTGGTCAACTGGTTTCTTTTGCCTTGGCTGATCGAGCAAATTGCTGAGATATGTGTTAAGGAAAATATTTGATGATAAGATCACAAGAAATCATCACTTTAATTTTTTTTGATAAATTTACACAAATAATTTAAATTTCCATAGCGCCTCCTTATCTCTAGCAAATGTAAAATTGTTGTTATTACTCAATTGTTTTCCCTTTTATTCATCTTCAGGATATCCATGTCCCATCCATTCAGCACCCCCTGCACACTACTCCCATCCAGATTCATAGCTTAACAAATCTGTGGTTTTTGTTCCAAAAACAAAATTAAACAATCTGAAAAATGGGACAGTGCCATTACCTACTCATATATATAAATAAATGATTGGCATGAACCATGCGAGAGGTGATGTATTTTGGAGTTGCATGTTACGTCATAGCCACCACATTAGTTAAAAATAATAAAGCCATCCTCATCCTCTGTTAGAACAACCAACATGGCAACTGTTCAAGAATTGCAGACATTATTTGTGTTTTATACCAAAATTCATCCTTAGTATTTTTTATATTCATTGAAGTTGCTATTCTAAGTATGATATAGTAGGGACATGAAAAAGGATACAATGACCATAGGTTTGCCATGCAGAATATAACCATGTACTTCTTCAAGAGCCCTTTTGGCCTTGTTTTCTGATGGTAGTGTGATGAAGGCTTGTCCTTTCATTCTTCCTTCCTTCATGAGACGGATGTCAAACCTGGAAATGGAGAAAAATGGTAAGTGAATTTCTTTTGAAGGAAAGTGAAACACAGGTAGCCTAACACTGTAAAAATCAACACAATTGATGGATTAATGTGCCTTAGGGCCGTAGTCACCATTATGGTTGGTCTGAACCATTTTTTCCCCTCGTAGAAAATATTAATTTTATTTCACAAGCAAATAGAAAAACAGTGACCACCTTTTCTTAAAACTGGACCACTATCCAAGGGCCATAGTCACTATTATGGTTGGTCCGGTTTTAACCACACAACTTTTTTACATTCAGAACCATTTTTTCCCCTCATAGAAAATATTAATTTTATTTCACAAGCAAATAGAAAAACAGAACCACCTTTTCTTAAAACTGGTCCACTATCCAAGGGCCATAGTCACCATTATGGTTGGTCGGGTTTTAACCACACAACTTTTTTACATTCAGAACCATTTTTTCCCCTCATAGAAAATATTAATTTTATTTCACAAGTAAATAGAAAAACAGTGACCACCTTTTTTTAAAACTGGACCACTATCCAAGTGGTGGCTATGGCCTTCATGTATCTATTGAGTATGCTAAGCAGCATAGCTACACCATTTGGAACCTAAATTTTGATTGCCCCATAGTAAAGCGCTACTTTTGTTAGGAAAATTTAATTGTTTCGAAGACTGATCTCTTGTCATTTTATCTATTGTTTTTTAAACCGTTTATGAAACTTGTTGCAAATGGTGCTGGACCACCCATGCTAAGAGCTTCTCCTAGTTCCATATGAACTAATTTATAGTCAATATTAAAGAAGACAAAATTTAATTACACTCTTACCTGTCTTTTTCATCTTCTAATGTAAAATCAACATACCGACCAAATATGTAATGAAGATCCTAAAGAAAAATTCGAAATTTAACTTATGTGATTAATTGAATCACTATAGAGTGCACGCACTAAAACCGTGAACATTAAATAGTACTTGGTTTTCTATTGTTTAATTATCACTATTAATTAGTGCTAAAAATTAGTATTTGTTTCACGGATTTAGTGTGAACACTCTTACTAATGTTAGCATAATAATAAAATAATATAAGTAATTATAGAATAATGTTTGCAAAATATCTACTAGGCACTACCACACCCACAATTCCTCAGCACTTTATTTATTTTGTAAGTTACCGCACCAGTTGTAACCATAGCTTTCTTATTAATTGTTAACTAAAGCACTCTAATGTAGGTCTATGCCTTTAAGGAACATCTGGATTGCCTATAGACCTCTATACTGTAGGTGTATTGTTTTCTCATTTCAGGCCTTGTGTCATTCCCTAGAGTATCATTTCTTTGTTTAACGGTTGTGCATGAGAAGACAGATGAATATGGATACAGGTCAAACTGAGAACAAAAAATATTTTTCTCAAGAGAATGACCCATGGTCTGAAATGGGAAAACATTACTGGGATTAATAGCAGTACCTTGTCTTCAACGTGCTTAGCAAGGTTTTTCACATACAACCTGGTAGTGGGATCTCCAGAGGAATACTTCTTAAGTGCCGACAAGGAACTAAGTTCTGTAAAAGAGACGTATCACAAATATTCTATAATTCTATAATATTCTAATGTATATATTTGTTGGGCTTTTAATTCAAAGTGAGGTTTTATGAAGGCTGTCTGGTCTCTCCTCTGTCCCCCCCATGGCTCATAAAGTGTTACATATTTTGAGAATTGGACAATGAATAGCCATCACATTTTTCCCTCATTCATATTCATCCAAGCATTCCTTAAATCATCTATTCCGCCTCCGTCCATTTCTTCCTCCTATCTATTTATCCCTCCCTCCCTCCAATCAATCCATCAATCAGTAATTAATCCTTCTTCCATCCGTCATTTTCTCATTCATTCATTATGTCATCCAGGATATATCCATACCCTCATCACTATGTGGCAAAGGGTAGACCCACTCATTGAGGAGGTCCCATAACAAAAGTAACTATCAGAACATGTTCTCCTTAAACTGCACCTCCCTTTAACATCCATAAAACATCACACCTATACCCTCAGTTATGTTTTCTTTCTGGAATAATGCACTCAAGGAATCATCATCATAAATAAATAAGAATCCCATTACTAACCCTTTTTACTCATCCTATTGGAATCTAATTCTTTTTGTGAAATAAACTCGTCACTCTCATCCCTTAAAGTGGTTTCTTCTTCATCTTCATTGGTATCCATAGCAATTGGTTCTGCTTGGGGAGCAAATTTCCCAAATCCCTCCATACTTGGCTCCTCTTCCTTTGATTGGCTGACTGGTTCAAGTTGAGGTGGTGCTGCATCAAAGATAGAGGTGATAGAGTCTGTCAGGTTGAACTCTATCTTGCGTGTCTGGTGAGACGGTTGCTCAAATACTGCTTCTATTGATTCTTGTTTGTAGGAATGTGATGGTTTGGGCTTCTTGGGTAACGGACCTTTGGTGGCCTTTAGTTTGACACGCTTTTTTGTGTTTGTCTCTGGTTTCTTAGGCAATGAGTGTTCCTTAATCCTAGATCTAGAAACGTTTACAATATTATAATCATTACAAAATTTCTGGTAGTTAAAAATTGATTCTAAAAAATAATTGCTTACAGATAATAATGAGCTATAACATTGGGATATTGGTTACCTCTTTTTATTCTCTTCTTCATCACTCTCCATCTCTGACTCTTCACTAGATTCTATATTCTCACTTGGGTGCATTTCTCTAACCTGATGAGATGTCAACATGGGTAACATAAGCTCAACTTTAAGATGAAGAAAAGATTTTGGATTTTAGCTAGCCCTTAAACAACCTCTGGACTGGTCTAAGTCGGGTCACAGCAAACTTGCAGGAGGGAGGAAAACTGATAATGAATGTATACATTGTAGTTGGCGTTACTTGCATTGGGTGGAGTTGGAGTAACAGGACCAAAAGGTGCTGGTAAGTTCATCTTGTTCATCAAGTGAAGGACCTTGAAATAAATAAAAAAAGATGCTGTTTTCATAGAAGATACAAAACATATAGCAAGCTTTCAAGATGAGGGCATATCATTTCCTAGTAACAAATATGGTATCATCATACAGCAGTTCATAAAGGATTAGTCAGAGGAGGTCATTATTCTTGCGCAGAGAAAACAAAAAGAGGTTAAAGTAAATCCCCCTCCACTTCCCCACACCCCTCTCTACATCCCCCTTCCCCCTCCACTTCCCCACATCCCCTTCCCCACATCCCCTTCCCCACATCCCCTTCCCCACATCCTGCCCTTCCCCCTCCACCTTCCCCCTCCCCCAACCACACGCCTCACAAGAGTCTGTTCAATTAACTATAATTGTTCAGTTCTTTACCTGCACATAGAACTTGGGCACACAAGCCAAAGTATGAGCAATGTTTGTAAGTATTGTTGCATTAGGTGATGGGTACAAGTAGGAAAGGTTAGGATTTGATGGATACTTTATACTGCAAAAAAAAATTAAAACAATAAAAACAATATTACTTTGGAGTCCTTGGTCAGGTAGAGTATTAAAAACTATTTAGCCATGAAACAGTACTACACAATCATAGTGCTTATTTGTGAAAAGCAGATATAACCGCTTTCGTTTTTGTTGTACATTGTACATTGTGTATGTTGTGCATTTGTTGTTCATTTTAGCACTTCATTTATTATTACAAAGTATTAATTTCAAAAGTTCAATGATAAAAATTGTGCGTAATGGCTTACTCATGACTACAGGTAATGTACTGTACCAGAACAAGTGTGTCATACAACAGGCTAAAGTAATAACCCATCAACACAGCAGCGACAAACAGGGATTTAGCCATACATGCACCAACCATGCTTTTTGTAAGTAAATTGTGGTCCTTACCCTAGTTTAGGTGCAATCCCACTAACTTTCTCTTTTTTCGTGTCCTCTCCTTCTTCTTGTAAAATATGTGTTTTCTCACTTTCTTCAGTAGTGTTGTCTTCTTCTTCTTTCTTGGGTGACATTCTAAATGCAGGCACTTGGTTTTAATCATCTTTCATTTTATTGTTACCTTGAGACAACCTTTAAGTTAGGCTAACTCACAGATCAAACCCTGAAACTGAACCTCTGGGCTGATCTAAGTCAGGGCATGGCTAACTCACAGATCGAACCCTGAAACTGAACCTCTGGGCTGATCTAAGTCAGGGCATGGCTAACTCACAGATCGAACCCTGAAATCGTACATCATCATCTTCAAGGTTTACATTGAGAGTAGAAATGTAAAAAACATGAAATCCAAATGAGGACACCATTATTGAAGACTGGAGGGCTAGTCTATTGCAAAAGGTTGTACTCTAACTACTTTCTCTGATAAACCTTTATGTTATCTGGTTTTCTGGGCTGGTGTTTCTTGAGGTATTTTACAAAATCAGAGACTGAGTTGTAGAAAAACTATAAAACACAAACACGATTAACAATACCTGTGGGAATTTTGAGCTGAGAGTCTTTCATGGTATTTCTTTGCATATTCTACAACTAATCTTGATCCAAGGATTTCAATTTGGTGAAGTCTATTCAAAGCCTATATCAATAGTTGAAATAAGAAAATGAATTATGACTTCAAATAAATCATATTAAA
The DNA here is from genome assembly GCF_029948245.1 of Actinia tenebrosa. NCBI lineage: Eukaryota > Metazoa > Cnidaria > Anthozoa > Actiniaria > Actiniidae > Actinia > Actinia tenebrosa. The sequence continues at coordinate 11,195,572 of NW_028292572.1, forward strand.
ATAACTATTTATAAATCTTGTTCTGATTGGTTAGAAGCTTGTGCATTATGAGAGCACACAGCATGCATGCATACTTTCTATTTTGTCTTTCATATCCAAAATAATGGCTACTCTAATTTGTGTTTTGTTTAAAAAATAAATAAGTTGCTGACTGTGCCATGTGAAGTTATAAAGCACTTGGGGATTGGCTGAACACTCAAGAAGTGTCCAGAAGCACTCCACTATGCTTCTCCTAACACTTCTCTTGTGTTCTGCCAATCCATGTGTGCTGAACCCCTGGGCTACCTGTGGTGGGTCAATTGATGAGACCACACAGGGATCCCAAGCACAAAGAAAGCAAAATAAGAGAGAAACAGCCTTAAAAGTTGCAAGTATTTTTCAGGGGGAAAAAATACATAAACAATGTACCTTATTGGCTGCAGTTTCGTCAGCAAATTCTGCAAAAGCAGAGTCCTTCTGTTGTTTGAATAAATAGTGTAAACAGTAAGGAATTTTAATGTTAGTCATATTTATTCACCATAGAGTTACTTAAAAAAAAAAAAAAAAATTATTATTATTATTGGTATTTATATAGTGCCATTTCCAGTAGCTCAATGGCACTCAAAAAACTGTGTCTTACTTTGCACAGTTTTTTTGCTCAGGTAAAAGGGCGGGGCTTTGAGAAACATGCAAGGAAAAAAACTAATCAAAAAATCTAAACGATTAGTCGCTGATCTAAATAAATGATGAGAGCTCATACCACCCCATGATGGCTGTCATGGTGTCATTATCTATTTATTTTACTTTGATCAGATGACAAGTTGTCTTTCATTTTATGACTGATCTTCAGTGAGACTGCCAATATACACTACTGAACTGTCAATTCTTTTTCACACTAGTAACCAATAGTAAGATTTTCTCACTATGTTTAAAAAAATGTAGCATATATATTATTTTATCACAATGACAGCAACACCTGCCTTGCATGAAGGAAAAAGAAGAAGTGACATGTCTCTAACACATTTTGATTGAAATAGTGTCTGTATGTTTATCAATGCACATGGCGGGCAATCAGTGAGTGTGCAAGAAGAATTTGCGGGATGTTTCAGAAGCAGTACTGTACTTCTATATTTAGCGAATTTAATCTAAAGGTTCATTTTTATTGAGCTGTAACAAGTTCGGAAATACTAAAACTAACTCATATGGTTATTCTTCTCGATGATTAAAACTGGATTCAACATGGAAAAAAAATAACGGTGCTGTGACATTTTAATAACTAATGCTTATATATGTCTGAGATTAATATTTCATTTCTAAATATAAATAAAATCAATAAAACATTTTGTAATAGATTAATAGTGATGGTATAATAACAATAAAATTACGGATGTATATATATATGGATAGCTCTAGACTAGTACCACACTTCATTAACTTGTTGAGAGATCTTGAAATAATCAATTTTATTCTATAACTAAAAAATTGTAAAAAATAAACAGTAAATATCCTTCGAATTTTCCCATTTCAATTTTGTTTGGGTTGTTTTTTAAATTATTTTTTATAAGGTCACTTTTTTTCCACAATCAAACTGCTTTCATATTAAGTAATGTCCTCTTTAATATTTTCTCATCTTTCACGCTATTTTTTTATCATTATGATCAGTTTTCTTTATTCGTTTCATTACAAAGTGTTATTAATTAAAATGTCTATGTTGACAGTAATTGCCAGACTACACTTATTAATGCTATTATGAAGCAGATCAAGTTCCTTTTAGTCTACAAACTATGTAGATTGAAGTCTCTTAGACATATAGACTCCATTTCTTTGACAGTTATGCTATTTTTGTTTTTCTAGCATATCACGAAGCAGCGTGGGGTAGTAAGTATTAAAATTGAGTAGTCAAATTCTGTTGTCTTTGGAGCAGGTGCTACAGATGCTGGGTTGAATTTTAGTTAGCATTTTTATTTACTGAAGGTTGGAAAAATGATCCACTCTGCTTCTTGGCAAAGAAAGAAAGAAATTGAATATATAAAAGAATAAATAAATAAATGGATGGATGGATGGGAGGATGAATGAAAAGAAAAAAGGGAAGGAAGAAAGAACCAAAAAAATAATAATAATAATAATGATCTATAGACAATTATATCATAAGGAATAGTCCTTGTTTTTTTAAATTTTTTTTATTATTTAATAGCTTCAACAGAGCATGGATAGACTCATAGTCCATGTGGACATGCCCCATGGTTTTACAAGTATAGTACTTAAATGCCAGTACAAACCTGTGGCCCTTGTTATATGATTGAATATTGCAATAGCATTTTTCACGGTTATTAAAAATAGATATCACAAAGCCTTGTCAGGACGAAATTCGGACAAACATTAAAAATAAAAGCTTTGATTACATGGAGAAGAATAACAATGTCAGTGGAAAAACCACTGGGGGAGTGGGGAACTCCCCTATATTCGCTATACGGGTATGTGCCGCCAGACATGGTTTTCAGTGATTCTAATAATAATAATAATAATAATAGTTTATTATTTGTATTGTGCAATTTAACATGTTAATTCTACTCTGGAACAGGGTATATAAAATCACGCTCGCTCTAAAACAGGGTATATGAAATGACGCTCTCTCTTCTCTGGAACAGGGTAACTATTTTTCTTGATACCGGAACAGAGTATGGTTTTCAGCGATCTTGCTCTGTAACAGGGTATGAATTTCAGCGATTTTACTCTGGAACAGGGTCAGGGTTCAGTGGGCTCAGCGGCACATCCATACACTAAATGGGCAAGAGTACCCCCTCCCCTGGGAAAAACCATAGCTCTTCAATGAATTAGAAACAACAAGACTACAAAACACTGTTCAGCATGTTAGCATGTGCGCTGGGCTTGTCTGCATTTTGATCCATGATGCACAATTGTGATGCCATCCATGGAAAATGCTATTTAGAAGTTGATTTTCGTGGATCAGAGTAGAAAACCAGAGAGCCCAGAACTAAACCCTCCCAGTGCACAGGAGAGAATGAAAACTAGCTAGCAACTCATCTCATATGAGACACTGAGTCTGTGAATCAAAACCCAGTTGCATTGGTGAGAAGCACTCACTCCTACCACTAGGCAACCCATCCTGCCCAATAAGAATAAACATGGAAAAAAAAAAAAAAATCAAAAAGAAATTAATTTTATAGAATTTTTTCAATAAGGTTTTTCATGAGCAGTCCACCTAACTACCACAATATTGAGGCAAATAAATATAATCTTTGAGGAAACATGATATTCGTTGATTTGATTTGACTTATTTCCCTTTTTTTCTCTCTTGATAATATTCTGGTATAAATCAAGGATTTTGAAGTAGGGTTATTTATAGCCATAGAAAAAAGCTGCATTAGACACAATATTGGTGAGTGATTGCAATAATTATTAATGTTTTTTGAATACTGGTAAAGAAAAATCTCTGATCACTACATTGAAAGGATTTTTTTATTGTTGTTTTTTAGAGAAAATGTTACTATGAGCTTTAAATTGAAAAAAAGGATATTAAATATTATATACAAAAAAGCCTGAAGGCATAGTCATTTATGTTAGTCATTCTCAGAATTCAAAACCTTTGCAAAAATAATTATTATACATAAGTCAAATCCAACTAGTGATATACCATTTATAATGCTATATTCTGATTGGATGAGCTACTACTAGGCTATAAGTTATATCCTACTAGAAGCAAAAAGTGCCAGCTTTGAAAACCAAAACATTATTTTTTTACATTAATTCAAATGTTTGCATCTATATATTTGACCGACTAGTTGGATTTGACTAAAACAAATAGTCCTCTCGCCTTACATTTCGGGCTGGAGGACTAATTGCTAAATATTCTATTACTTATGTATATTAAGGATCGTCCACAGTAAACTTATTTTACAAAAGAAAATAAATTACATTATGACCCTGAAATAAATTAGAAGACAAAAAAGGGCTTTTTTGTTAAACTTGACATAATAAAGTCATGGGTTCCCTGTGTTGCTACGACTAAATACAGATACTTTTACATTACATTAAAATACTCTAAATAACCAAGAATTCTTGGAAAAATACGATAATAAATAATAATTTCATAGGAGTTTGCCAACATGCATTTTGGATTGAGGCCATTTTTAGTAAAAATCCTGGGACTATTTCTCGAAGATTTCAAAAGCAAAAATCAAAATTAGACTTACCATTTTGCTGCTTCTCCCCATACAAATCACATCTGTAGCTCCAAAGTGTTTCAGTAAATCTGTTTTGTCATCATTACTCAAAATACTCGGCAAATGTCTGATAAAAAGCTTACAACCACTTCTCTTCTGCTCAGCCGCCATCTTGATTCTCTTGGAACAACGCTGTTCACTTAATATGCAGACTCACGTATCTAATAAATTTGCATTTATCGTCGTACGAAAATAAATGCGATAAAAAATCGACTTAAATTTTATTTACGAATTTGCTACGAATATATCACGATAAAAATTAAAGGATAAAACATAGTCGATAATTAATCGGATAATGCTCGGGTCTGACCAAGAGGGCGGGAACGCGCCCAAAGGGCTTCAGGTTTTGCACCTTTCATGTCAAAATATTTTTTAAATGCTATAAAGCAGAATAAAGATCTAAAATGAAGGTAAGCAATGATTTCAGCAACAGTATTAGTTTAATATATGCTTTATTTTTAGCAACTAAACTTCTATTGTTTGCGGCTCTTTTGCTATTGTTTTGCGTCTATTGTTTTGCGTCTGTCGCCAAAGAACTTTTTTCCCCTCTTTAACAAAGTGATTGTTGTTGTTTTTTTTGACTTCCTTCATAATCTCTTCTTATCATAGCGTCATTGAGAATGGTGCATTTGCTTGTTTAGTTTCTGCTTTCAACGTTATTCAACAAAGCAATAACCTCGCCCTTAGGGGCCTCAACAAAGCAACTTAATTTAACCCTTAACCCCTCAATAGCTTCAACAGGCATCATTCTCTCCTAAAGGCTAAACACAGGAAATAAGGTTAAATGTAATATTCTTAAGTCTTCAACTATCAATTGACCTTCGCTTTCTAAGCTGAAAAGGATGGTCAAAATCCCTAGAAACCTTTTTGAGACAATGAGGAGTCTGCCCTTAGTTGAGTAGAGGGTCACATCTTCATAAATTGTTCAAAAAGCAAGAACTTTACAAGTGCTGTATAGGAGGAATAATAGTTTGCTTGATAACTTTATATATCTATTATTCTAAATGTCAGCTTAATTAACAAATTTTCTCAAGCTCAAATCTTTGAAAAAATACCAACACCAACTCTTCAAGATATTTGGAAATCTTTAATTCCTATTATTTTGCATCATTACAGACAGTTTGAACTCCCTTTTTAAAAATCTGTCTCTATAGACTACAGGTTAATCTGATGAATTGATTTCCTCACCATAGAACAGCCACTGAATTTTTTTTTTTTTTCTTCAAATATTCAACTAAAAACAAAATAATCCAAATGAATGAATTATGAATTACTAGTTTGCCACTCTAGAACAACAATTTTAAAAACAAAATCAAATTCTAAATCGTAAGAAATTAAAGAAAGCATTTCAATAATATTATTCACCTCTCATTGGTGGAAAGTATTTCTTGTGTTTAAATATTTAAAAATTATTAACAAGATCTAATCATATAGATTTGAGAAAAGTGACCTAATAGTTGTCTGTTATTCTTTAGAAAGAAAGCTATTCATTATTACCAGTGTTACTGTGATGAGTAGAATAAATTATTAGGAAAACATGAAAAAATACATTTAATCAAAAAGAAAAAAACTTTTGGCGTCACATCATTAACATATTGGGAGTATAAACCTTGATATCTCCAAGATGCATCATTCAAACCATATAAGAATATTTCGAATCATTTCGAATCAATGCTGTAAATTTTGAATTAGGTGTCATACGCACTTTAAAAAGTTTATAATATTTTTGTTTTCTGGTATTCAGAGTGTATTATTTTAAGAATTATTAATCTTAATTCAGTTGTTAATTGACTTTTATATTCTAGCATGTTATAGAAAATTAGTATGTAACTATTGTCATTATTTTAAATAAATATATATATATATAACACAACAGAAACATTAAGTAACATAATGCAAGAATTAAAAATCATTATTATTTATAAAGTTTAATTTGTTTACAAATATTCCTTTAGAATAAATCATAAATACTTTGCTCTCGTCAACAAAGTTATTACACATGAGGCATGACCAACCAATGATCCAATTGAACAGATTTTTTTAAATGTTTGGCAATAATCTATGGATAAGCTGGTTAACACATATCATAACGGCTCATTTAACAAATCCTGTTAACAGTTACTGGTTTTTTTTCAATACAAAAGCTCTTGGCAGCATTATTGATTTCTTCTTTTGCTGTCTTAATGCAATATTAGCAAAAAAGAACCACTATGCTTAACCACATGCAAATTTTTTTTTCAAAAGCATCTGGGTTTGCATGAATTGCATTACTTGCACAAAGAACAATCTTTTTTTTTGTGCTGACACAACTATAACTTGAATAAGCAAATACATTCATTCAACAGAAAGGATTATCGTGATAGTCATTTAATATGCATGAGCACACAGCACAAAAAAATACAAATAATTATAAAGTACTGTCACTACTAAGAGTGGCAGTGAGCAGGGCATGTCTAAAGACATGTGCATATCTTAATGTCCAATAACCTTTGGCAATATTTAAGTGCTCTAAATTACATATCATTATTTCTCACCTTCACAGTTGGATACTTAATGTTTACAAAATCATTCAACCATTTTATTCCTATTCAGATTTGGAGGAAAAATCTAAAAAAAAATTTTTTACAGCATGCATATTTCCTCTACGATTTAGTGTTCCATTTGAATTTTATAAATAAAGACTATATGAATAATTGAAATAGTTACTTTTTGAAAATACAGACTCCCCGAGTCAAAACATCTGGCTGTAGTTCTTTTGTGTATAGCAATGCTTTTGAAAACATTCAAGTTTCAATCCCATAACAGTAATACCAAAACATGCTAAAAAGACCCCAATGAAAACAATCTTGTTGACTTTTTTAATGGCTTTATTCATTTTTATCCATCCAATATAATTTAATGGTAAGATTTACAGGAAAAACTCCTTGAGTTCTATGCCTATTTCAACATTTACATACAATCATTTGGAAAACATGGTGTTGCTTTCTCATTGGCTTAGGAGAAATCTTTACAGAACCCTTTTATTTTTGAAGATGAATGAACAATAACATATAACCAGGCAAATACAGCATTATAAGTGTATGCAGAATGCAACTAGCTATTCGTAATACTCCTATGCCAAGTAGAAAACAACAATCATGTTTCAAGCTGACAGCGTTATTCAGTAGATAGCTAGTACAAGTTTTTTTTCCAAACATTAAGAAGGATCACTAATCAAACCAATGATATTTAGAATTAAGCACCATCAAGGTGGACGAGATGTTAGTTCAAATTTTTAGTATCGTGATGACATGGGAAATGTTGTTAGAGAGTCAGTCATGTGGACTACAGTGTGACAGCCTCTTCGTAACAGCATTTGCCATGTCATCGGCAAAGTAAAAAAATGCGAAGTCTAAAGGAATGATTTTTTTAACCAAAAATAATATCTTAAGGCTATCCTACTGCCTTGCTATCTCAGTCCTATCTTGCTTCATCCTTACAATACAAATTATTACCTACATCAACTTCGTTAAAGTTTCCTAGCTATAAAAATAAATGTTACAATAGCTAGGGCAAGTGGTCCTCTAATCTTCTCTCTTCTTGATGTGAGAGGCCATTTGCAACAAAATTTAGGGCAATACAAGGCAACATTATATGCTCACACTTTTCAAGTCTCAAGTTCAAGAAAGCTGTCAGGATAAAACCTTGTGGCTTGTTCCATTAATTCTTTGAGTCTTGCTGTGCAGACAAATAGTTCACTCACTTACTCATAACTAAAAAGGAAAACAAAAACAAAGAAAAAAAAAGACAAAATAAAATAAAAATAACATGAAATAATTTTAACATTATCAAAACTAAAAACACTGTAACATTTTCCACATCAACATGTAACAAGAGTTGCTTTGAAACACTTCAAGTTTATAATCGTCTATTTTAAGGTTGACACACTTTTCATTCAAAGATTGTTTAATATTCTACCAGAATTATTTTAAGTTAAATTAAAACACAGATGGAAAGTCGAAAATCTACAGCATTTCGAAAAGGATATTGCCAATGAAAGTAAAACATATCAAGTTTCACGAGTTGTTTTTGGGATAAAATATGGAAATTTTTAAGAAGCCATATAAGCAAAGAAGAAGCAAAAGTTAGTTTGGGTTAGGTTTGAAGCATAAATAAAGACTCGCTTGGTTTGGGGTTTCGCAATAGAATTTGGCTGAAACAAACTGCAGCTAGATTACTTTGTAAGTAAATATTTACCAAGTGTAAGCCCAGTATATGTCGTAATTCACACTCGGCTAGCTTAGGAGATATACGATATGAGCAAATTTCAATAAAACAAGAAAGATCAATTCCTCATCGACTCGATGAAAGCGCCACAAGGATTTTCATCCAATTGTTACACATTTTTGATAATAATTTCATTACATTCGCCCGCAGCTTCTCTCATGCAGATGATCTTCAATGGGCTCCCCCCTAGAGTTTTCTCGCTCCATGAACAGCTATTGCCGAATGCTCAATATAAGAAGCACTAACCCAAATTGTTCTTTAACTTTTCGAGGTATTAGATTTATATTTAACGAAAAAAATCAAAGATCCAAACGATGGATGGTTGCGTTCCATTCAAACGGCAAGTAACTTAGGAGCTTGTACATATTGACAAGCGGGAATACAAATCTATAGATTGCCCCACCTCAGCGAGAAAACAAATCGATGCGGCACTCCTATCCTCACGAATAATCGAGAATCAATGACTTCAAACGGTCGAATAAATTTTCCTAGAAGCAACGTGTTCATTTCAATCAAAGTTTTTCCGATACATTTTGACTCAATCGTAACATTCAGGCCGTCTTACGAGAAAAAAAAAAATTGGCCATTACTTTGACCTCTTTACAGAGTTTCTTGGCCATATCAAGAAACTGAACAGCATTTTTGGAGGGAAAAATTTCGGTATAAAGATGTTTTTTCGCAAATAATCCACGGCTAAGGAATCGAACGTACTTTTTCTAAAGAGAGGGGGAAATATTTGGAGCCTAGAGAGACTATCAAGATATATTAACGCCTATACATTACTGATTAAATTTTATATCGTACATTACACAGAGCCTTTGGTGGATCAGTAAAGAAGAAGAAATGCTAAGAAAATGAAATAAATATCAAGTAAATCTTACATTTTTTTACTGTTCGGGTTTATCTTCTTCTTTTTCGGGTTCTTTCGAAGGTTCTGCTTCGGCTTCTTCCTTTTGTGTTTCCTCGGGTTTCGCGCCTTCTTCGGCGGTTGCCGTTTCACCGGAAGCAGCAGCCTCTTTCTTGGGAGATGCGTCTTCGGCAGAGGCTGCCTCCTCGCCCTCCTTCTTTTCTTCGTCTTTTTCTTCGGCTTTGTCACTTTCACCCTCGCCTTCTTTCCCATCGGTTGACTTTGCGCGCTTTTTCTTATTTTTGAAACTCAGCCGGCTTTTGGGCTTGAATTCTTCGGCGTTTTCTTCGTTGCAAATTTCTCCCCAGTCGAGCCAGTAATTCAACTTCATAGTATCACAGAATAAAGCCAAATTCTTCAACTCTTCTTTGATTAGTTTAGCTTGCGGTGACTCTGGAGCGCCATCAATGATGCTAGCCAAAAGGCCAAACATGGTGCAGTCGATGACAGAGGGCTCACCGTCCATGAAAAACTCCTTCTCTGCCAAAAACGCTGACAAAGCTCGCAAGTCGGCTTCGGCAATTCCATATATTTCATCCTTCGTATGCTTTCCAATTCCATGAGCTTGCATACATTTGATGCACTTGCTTTGATCGAGTTTTGGGCGTACGTCCTTGACGACAGGCGCCAGGTTGCTGTAGTATTTCTTGGTTTCGCCGAAGTTATCGACCCAGCGATAGTAAGCCAAACTCCAGTACGTGTTTTCCTCAGCCATAGTCGAAAATGCATGAGCAACAGCACGCTGTTCCTCGCTAAGATGACCATCGGGATTGAGATCGAACTTGTTATTCAAATATTTGATACAGAAGTTGGCATCCTGCACTTTATCGCCTTCATACTCTATAAATGGCAACTTCACTTTATCCGAACCGAGTTTGTGGACGTACTTATTTTCGTAGGGAATCTTGTGCATTCTCAGGAATGTCTCCAGTTTAAGAGAAGCTGGCAGAAAACTCGGTATATTGTTGCACGGGGGATGCTGATGAAGAATCACTTTTGGTGGTACGCTGCCATTTTCCTCTTTCTTCGATTCTCCGTCGACTACAGCGGGAACAGCGTCCTCGATCTTCTCCGCCGCTTCAGCCTCTTCTGCCGGTTTGTTTTCTTCAACATGGTTCTCGTCTCCTTTGCTCTCTTCTACCACAACTTGGGGTTGTTCCTGAGGAACAGATTCTACTTCAGTCGCCATTCTAGGGCAGAAAAAATCAAAGAACACAACTCAATGATCACTCGATGGAGCTTCGATCCAACGCCTTTCACAGTAAAGAAAGACCCAGCCCAACAATGACCTTTGGGTTGGAACTATTGAGGCACCACGCGTTATTTGCACGTTTGAAGCTTATAAATTGACGGCATTGTCAAATCTAGGCCAATCATGACGCGAACTCTAAGCGCTTGACCAATCACTGGCATGGTTTGGCGCAAGAGACCAAGTTCTGGGTGTGAAAATGGCGCAATACTAGTCAGCAGGGGGAGGGTGGCCTGCGCTAAAATATGATTACAAAACCAAGAAAGTTGTATTCAAATCGTGACATGTACTCGACATTAGGATTCGAGATTATTTTGACGAGAAATTGTCAGCGTGTTCAAATTTGTCTGCTATGTTTGGTCTTGAGTTACTCGAGACTGAAAGTCACAGTCCTTAGAACGTGCTTCATGTCATCTTGCGTTATGGCACTGAAATTCATTTCAATCGCGCAAATATGCGAAGATATCGACATCAAACTGGCTCAAGATACGAACCAGATCATTCATGTAAACAAAGCAACTTGCAAATCCAAAGTACAAATTCTATTTTACTATCAAGGTGGCGAAAAGCTCCAAAGAATAGCCTTTTGTAAGGGTATTCTGAGAGGATTTAGGATTTCTTTTCGTGAATACACTGGAGTAAACAATCCTTCGCCGCCCTCAGTATTTGCTCATTGATTTCTACGAATAAATATTCACGTCCTCAATTAAATCCAAGTAAAATGGGCGTTGAAATAACCAAGGGTGCTGAAAAGTTTAGGTGCTAGAATGTCATAACACGTAACGCTGAGTGCGTGAGGAGTCAACATTTCGCGCTCCATGCTTGGATGATGCGGCAATGAACTTAGAACTTAGGCCCGGGATTAAACCAAGCCCAGAATAAATTCATTTATATCAGAGGGTCATGTGAAACCCTCGTGAAGCCAGTATTTGAAGTTCTTTGAGCAATAACCATCCAAGCGTCACTACTCTTCGCGGTTATTGACATAGTCCACTGATCTCAAGGGACAGCTTCAACATGTGCCGTTCACTTGGATTGATCAGCCAATTACTATGCATGGCGTCCCTTCAATAAATTGTTTACATTGGTTTTCGTAGACAGGATTGTGTCTAGCAATCCTATCCATCAGCTTCTTCTTTCGAATAAATTTTGCCTCACGAAAATACATAGGCTAATGAGGTTATGTTTTCACGATGTTAGATTTATCCAATCAAAATCGCATTTTTAAATAAAGATTCTTCTAATTTATGAGCTTTTGAGTGTGTGTTTGTTGCCGGGGTTAGGAAAAATCCCTAATAGGCCTACCTAGTGATAATCACTGTCAACAATCCAGACAAGTTACCAGCCTTCCAAAAACTCATAAACCAATCAGTTGACTTTACTTTCAAAAGATTGATAGCTAAACTAATCATTTTCTGCATAAAAATGGATCTTTCTCATAAAGAACTTGGATGCGAGGATAATAGCATGAAAATGCAAAAGAATCGCACTTTTCTCAATGAAATTTGTGGTATTTCTTATGTATCTCCATGTTAGCATCGCATTTGAGACCATTATGAGAAGGGTTCATTATCGCTGTGGATTAGCGAACTGGTCTTGCTCTTTCTTATTGTTTTTCGATCATTTTTTCTTTCTTTCTTTAATCATAAAATTTTTGAGTTTTTTTCTTGTCAAGAGACAAAATATCTACCTACCTTGATTTGATCCTATTTTAGACTACGCATTCGTTTTCACCGCATTTTCAATGCCGTGAATTTTACAACTGTTTAGTAACTGCTCCCCCTCCTTTGTTTCACTTGACCCCGTCACGGTGCAAAAACCAAACCATGACAAAAATATGCAACAAAAAATATACATAAAGTCGAATCTAAAGTTGCAGACACATTTAAGAGTTACAAAAATCTCTTAAATTCACGGGCCGAACATTGGAAAGAAGCTAAATGAAACTGTAAGACAATCAAAATAGAAAATAAGGATTATAGTCTTACCGAGCCGATTAGTGGATGTTGAAAGTGAAGTTAGTTTCTAAACGCGATTTCCACCCCTGCTGACGGATTGCACAAGATTTTCGCTTATCAGAAGTATATGTTTTTCTTGTCACCTAAGACCTTTTATTTTATACAAAACAAGGGAACTCGTTTGGGCCTGCAATTTAAAAGCGCAACGTAGAAGAGAAAGTTCTTGTACTGTACCCTGAACTGTTCAAAGAATGGAATTATGCACCTATTAATGATACACGACTCGCCTTGTCCCACCCGTCACGTGCAAAGAGCACCGTGCATCTGATGGACCGGATCAACTGTGAGCCATTCAAGGCAATCTTCCAATTTTTGAATTTATAATTCTTTTTAAGGTTATAACAGCGGAAGTAAATATTTTTGCTCATTGGCCTAGTGTAGAGGGATTAACAATAGGTAAATCATATATGCAGTTTGATTAAATAAACCGCGACCACACCCTCAAAGACACCATACATGCCACAACATATGGCTGTACCGATCAGAGCACTGATGACAGATCCAGTTAAATCATTGTTCCTCAGAATAGTCCTAAGTCCATTGCATATAATAGACTTGAAGACGTGATGTGGATGCGAAGCCTAATTCATTCATTCATTCATTTCAGATGACGTCATCGGGAATTGCTGAAAATCGTGATTTTTTCTGCGTTCTACACTAAAGTATTTTTCCCATTTATTATTGAATAACCATCTTCAAAATCCTTTATCACAACCATTATCTCATTTTTAATTTCTTTTGGTGTATTAAACATATAGGGCTGTCTTGTTTTATTTCTGTTCGTGATGTTGGTGATACCATAAACTCTGTCATGTGACAAACACTATCCCTTGCCGATCGGCTAATGTACAAATCGATCGGCGCACCTTATATACTTATGTGTATATTTAGAAATGAATCACTCTTCTGTCATAGGCTCAACCTTAAACATGGTCAGCTGGGGCCTTTTTACATGTATAATGGCCGATGACGTGTTTGTTTTAACGACACCGACCTAAAGACAAGGGACAGAGACTAACTAGTGTTACTATTGGCCAGTTTTACATACATATTTCTCACTACTAAGCCTGTTAACTTTGCCATTCAAAAAAACTCTGAGCGTTTAAGAATTTCCACAGAAAAATGATACCGAAATGAAAAGTCTACACAAGGGGTCGGTTGGATATGTTTTCAAAGATGGAAATATATAGTTTTTATTTTTATTTTTATTATTTTTATTATTTTTTTATTTTTATTTTTATTTTTATTATTATTATTATTTTTTTTTTTTTGATGACGGCGTGCCATTTTCGATTTTTATCGACTGAGAATGTTATCCGCAATGAAAATCTAAAATATGGAAAGTGTTTGGATTTCTGGAATAACATCACATCCTTTTCTAAGCGAAATATTCTCTCGGCGTAAAAAAATTATTTTAAAAAATCAAAATTCATTTCACGGTCCTAAGATTTATCTTCAAATCAACGGTAAAACGAAGATCCATCTGTCTCACATAGCGGAAGCTATGAAAGAATTCTGCTTTAAATCTGCAAGTATAATACAGTAAATCGATCTGGTCATGCATATTTTTGGTTTCTGGGTCAAGTGGAGTTTTAAACCGAAAAGAATGTTTTCTGTGACTGAAAGACAAAAAATATCACGTCTCCAAGCAACGATTTAAGTGTAATATTTTGTATGGAGGTTCAAGTTGCGGTCTAAAAATACACGGCGATTGTCGAGATAAATGCTATTTTCCTAGGAAAACAGACCACAAAACAAATCAATTTGAATTTAAAAGGTAATTCCCTACTGATGGGGTAAGGGGATTGTTCACGGCAAAAGTCTGTGATTGGCCAGAGATATTTCTATCCTATTAGTTCACTCGTTTTTTTTTTGGCTACGATGGAAATGTAGTCGCCTTCGGGCCTCGGGGCAGGCATTTTATCAATCCGGCCATACGTCTTTTTACCCTCGCGGGGTTTAAGGGGAGCTGAAGTCATTCCATGAAGTATTTTAGAAAGTAAGGATTTTTTTGGATTCTCTACTTTTTTCTTTTTTTTGTTTTTTTGTTGACATTTGCATGCGATCTCCTCCCTCCATTTCGACAGATGGCTGTGCAATGATTGTAAGCCCTCTTTCGAGTTGGTGGGATGAAAATACTGCAAAATAACCAGCAATTTAACTGTCGTTTTGGTATTATACGAGCCAAGAAAAGAAATTATCATTTGACGTCTCCAGCAAGAAAAAGAAACGAGTATCTTTCTCCTTTATCGAAAGCTGAAGGCTCGTATTTGCGTGTAAGTAATTTGGCATTTCAATCTGCCTGCGTGGTCACCGTTTATCATGGGGCAGCTTTCAACAGTTAGAGGTCGCCGAAAGGTCAATTCCAATAGTTCGAACTCTCAAAGAAATCGCATAAGATTATAAATACATTATTCCCGCCCCGTTGATCTTCCATCCTAAGAGCCAAAAGAGGCTGGATTATCCCAAGACAAGGAGACATAGTCAATCACCTTCAAGCTGGGATATCAGGAAGTCTTGAAGATGAATAGCCTTAAACAGAGAAGAAAAGGTGTTAATGTACTAATAAATACTTACTTGATCGCACACAGAGACAATAAACTCTTATAAATTCAATCCAGTTAAGAAGCTCCAAGCTATCAGAGTCAGAGCTTCCCCCTCCGGACCGCGGACGTGTTACCAAAAATAGCCGTTCAAGCCAAAAACTCATAATAGGAAACTCCCGAGTTTCTGTTCAAGCCTATTTGTTGGCCTTAAGTTATGTTGGCGTGTGGCCTAGAGAAATTGGATAGGATACCTGATGAGAATGCACTCGAACTTCAAATCCCTTGATGACTGCCAGCGATATGGACTTTTATATCATTCGAACGAAGCTGGAGCGGTTGGAGATGTCTGGCAAAAGGCGTTTGACATTGTCGAGTTAAAGGTAACTTTATCCAGATCTATGGTAGATGTCATGCAGGGTTAGATTAAATCTGATAAACTCTGCTGCTGACGTGACGTCCTCTTAACTTTTCCACGCGGTAAATAATCGTCGATAATTAACTATATCAACACTTGGAACATTTGCTTTTGCAAGGTCACGACAGTTAAACACAACTGTCTAGTATTTCTTGTTTTAAAAAAATTCATTAAAAATTCCCAGAGCTTTCCAATAATTGTAGAGTTGTTAAGATTCAAAGATTTTCAGTCTATGGGCAGCACAGTTCAACGTTCTCTGTCCCAGTCAAGGATGGGTTGTGGAGGGGATCTACGCACGACATAACACGCTCACTGTCTTGTAACCCATGCACGCTCCCGCTGTAAAAATAACACAACTGATAAGGAACACAGGGATAGTATTTGCAATACAAAGACTACTGTTATTTACAGTCCTGTCGTCTGTTTAAATTATCTCTGTCATAAACTTGCTCGGGAAAATAAGAAGTGCAGGACGGCATCTGCTTGATCTGCCCTTGCACTTCCATCAAAAGACTCTAGTCCAAGGAGGGAATTCTATCCGGAGGAAGCGCAAGCGACGTTTGGTTTAATGTTAGAACTGCCACTAAATCAAACTAGTTTGTCTGTTGTATTGATAAGTATAGTTCCCGTATCTTTTAACCCTGTAAGGTCATGTCCACCAACTGCCGCCCATGTCATTCCTAACATAGTCATAGTGATAGTCAAATGAGAGCAATGCACGTATACCTCGTTGACTGTCTTGACTCGCTTCCGTTAATAAGCTTTAGTTATTGCGGAAGTTAAGTATTCTTAACCATAAAGTTCAAGGTTTTACCAGAGAATCGTTCCTCAAGATCACTAAAGGGTGGACCCGCCAGGTAGACCTGCTCCCTCATCAACGATGCCTGTGCTAAAAGATAATACTGATTTCTGGTTGGCCAAACGCTAGTCTCAACGTCATGTTTGCGCGAACTTACCCTGGGTTCTAGAGGCTCTCTGGAGAAGCACTGGAGCGAGAGAGCCTTTAAAACCCAGGTTATTTTTCACATTTAATTTTTGCTTCCAGTCAAATTCTCTTCCTGTTTACAGAGTAATCTAAGTTCAATCTGCCGGAATTGCCATCCTGAAAAGAGTCGTCATGTTTCGTAGAAATAACAAAATGATTGGTAGCGTGCCCACGTTTAATCTTTCGGCAAGTACGTCATAAGCTTTTCTACGTCCTAATTAGTATTCGTGGAATTCTAAATTAGGCCTATTAGCAATATAAGCGACAGTGGTTTGACTGAGGACACACTGTTGAAGTAGTTATTAGGCTTTGTGGTGAAGAGATAGATACTTGGGCTTCCTGTGGCAAGGCCCGAAACCCCATCATGATTTGGCCGACGAGAATTGGTTTTGATTGATTGTCAGTTAATGCATACTTCAAGCTTACCATGGTAAATTATGGCCAATAATTTGCATTTTTCCCAACCTTTTGGTTACAGCTGTACTGAATACACCACTTCACTCATCGAGACGGCCACGAAAAATTTAAAAGAAAGAAAACGAACATTTTTTCGAGGTGGACATGTTTTATATCTTCGCCTCTTGCTAAACATAATGAATTTGTGTTTTTTTGCGCAACAACAAATTACGAGCATTCTCGCTATTGATGACTGAATACACAGCTGCTAATCTACTGCTACCTCTTTCATAATGTGGGATTTCTAATTCTGGTTTTATAGAAACAGACTGTAACATATGGAAGAGTACTTCAAAATCAATAAATGTAGAAAGTTTAAATGGCATGGCGCAGCAAATTAACAGAGTTTTATATGGATTTCTGAGATCTGGCCTGCGTGCCCTCGTTTTCATGTATTTCTACGTATTCAAAGTCTCGAATTTTAAAAGGAATTTTTCACATTTTTTCAAACATTCGCATTTTGTTTTGATAAACATATTCTTTCATATGAAAATACAAATTGTCATAAACTATATGCTAATGAGCTGCTGATATTATGAAGTAGTCACATTACCGCGTTCTTTATGAATGGCTTTGAAAGAAATATATACTTATCATACAACGGCAAAACGTTGTGGCTTTGTTTTGTCACGCCACACTACAAATGATAAGAAATTAATCCTTTTATCTGTTAAAATTCTCTCTATACCCGACAATAGACAACCTGCTAGACGCGATAAAAGAGCAGTTAAATCCATATATTGCGATTTATCCACCTGAAGTCAATATAATTGACAAAAAAGTATGCTTTGTTCTAAACAAGGCACCATTGACGTAGTGAGTTTATCGCTGTATTGTTTGAAGGGATTGGAATTTTGCCTTCTCAATCTTCCATAAGTATAACTCGTAACTCGAACTGGTACAATGCATGAACAGGTGGAAAAGCCTTTGTTCCTCGCGGGAGGCACGTGTTGTTCCCTGTGGTCGACCGCGTGTTACTCCAAAAAAATGGCGGGAAAATTCGTGGTGAGGAACAGTGTTGTACCTTCTGGTTGCGAAGGCTATGGTATGTGTTGAAATGCAAAATTTGAAAACCAGAAGCCCGAAATACGAATGCTGTGGAGACTTGTTGCTAATGAAAACTTTGTAGTATAGTTATTTCTACTTGGCCAGCAACAGTAACAGTAAAACAAAACAAAACACTGGAATTAAGAATATCGGTTTTCTTAGCCTTCGTTTAAAAATTCATAACATTGGATCATATATTTGATAATAATAATAATAATAATGATGATGAATAAAGTAAAGGAACGTTTTATATATTTGTACAAGAATAATTATAAACCGCTAAATAAGATAAATTGAAGAAAAAGAGATTATCGGCACCATCGAAAACACAAGCGAGAATTATTTCATTGAAAACAAAGTCGTTATCTTTTTAAAACGCTAGCCTTACCAACACGTGTTCACTGATTTCGTGTTTACATTGCAATCAGTTTGATTCCCGTACGTTAAGACTTTTTCTAACATACATTCCATGCTGAATCCATAGTAGTCGACGTATGTACAATAGTAATAATACGTGTTGGATTGATAGTACAACCTTAGAGGTGACGCGGGATAGCCCACGAAAGATAACCTCAAACGACGATGGAGCTCACATTTCTCTGCGTAGTTCGATTCTGATTTCGATTCATTTCAGGATTATCTCTCGTGGGAACATTTTTTTGGTTGCAGTACTTCGACTAATCGTTACCTGTATTTTGCCTTTACTTGTATCCAGTACAATGGCACAATATTCTTAAACGATCATTTGTATTCTATTGGCAGATATTTCATTTACTGCCTGGACCTGCCTGCTGTTAGGCAGTCTTGAAGAGACATAAATGATTGCTTTGCCATGGAGGCGCGAGAGTTCAATATTTCATCCAAAAAATATATATTTGCTTTGCTATAAAAAACCTGAATAGAAACGATACTTTTGGAGGAATTCCACGCAAGATTTGGTTGTTTATCACAATTGTCATGACATCGATACAGCGTAACTAGACACGAGTCATTCAAGGTCGTCATAGATGGCATGCTGATTAACTTCGTCCACCCCTCCCCCCTTAAAACTTATTTAACCCCGCAGCCCCATCCTGAATCTGTGCGCGCGCAGGGAATAATGGGATCGCAATTAGTATTGCGTATCCTGTGATCTCTGCTTGCTGTTTCATCTACAACACCAACATGTATTTAGTGTCTGGCTTTACAAATAGTGTAGTCTAGTAGTCAAAGTATGGTGCTTTCTTAATGGACTTGTGCCTTCTTGCTTGAGGAAAGACTTCAAGCAAAAAAAAGATATCAAATCAAGGAGTTAAATAATTGGATAATTATGAAAGTTAATTGGTCTGGAGGACGAGTAGAGGGTCAATTTGTACATGGTTGGACTAAATGTCCATTAATAACGACTTTTAGAGACAGGCATCAAACATGCTGTACGGCACAACTGGTGAAGATAAATTTAGACTGACCATTCGTAGGTAAAATAGTGAAAGGAAAAAATAGTAATAATAAAAGATGATATGGTGCATCAATCACTTCGATGTTTTTGTATGGTACGCCTTGTGCGGTCCACATAAAGATGAGTAAGAATAGTTCCAACTACCAACACAAGCCGACGCAACTTTCCTACCAAGTGGCATGTTTTCACGATGAAAAGAAGCGACTCAAAACAACGGAAGATTTAGTTTTTCTTCCGTCGGCTCGCGTCGCATGCTTTAAAGATTTTTTTCATGAGGACACATCTTACACCAAACTAAAAAATGAATATTTGAAAAAAATCACGATACTAAAAATAATCAAATTCACGCATAAAAATCAATGTGAACATAAGAAAATAAAATATACCACACACACTTCGTATGACAAGTAACACATACTTGCAAAGAACACATTCGATAAGTAAACAATCGTGTATAAACTTTAAATCAACCTAAAGAAATAAGACTAAATAAAAATATCATTGACATAACTTGTTCATATTTAAAAACTAAAAAAAACCGACGTTTGCATCGGCAAGGCAAATATAAGAACTTATTAATTACAGTTAAATGTCGTCCAGTTGAGCACAGTCACAATATTAAAGTAATTAACGACATCTAATGACATTATAATATTATTAATGACAATTAGCGAGCTGTCAGAGATGGATCAACTATCCATCCATCGAAGATAAGGGCACTATTGTCTACAATGTCAATCTTTTGTCTGATTTTAGGGTTCTATTGTCACACCAATCAGATAAGGGTAATAATAGCTTTAGGGCATGAAAGCCAGGCAGCTGTTGTACCACGATTGAAACTTTGATCTTCCAGGCAGCGATCCCGTAGTCAAAACAAGAAGTTCAAACTCTTACTAAAATCCCCACAAAAGCAGAGCTTTGACGTGAAAAGGTCGGTACGAGGATCCCCTCACGTATAAGTCAAGCGCGCGTGTGTAAATTGTGGCCTAGCTTAACCCACATACTGAGAGTAAACCCGATACTCAATAGATAATTAGGTGTGTGTAGGAAAATCACGACACAAGGAGAAAGTCATGGAAAAACCTGTTAGTCGCGTGATTAGGTCGGTACGAGGATCCCCTCAGGATCCTTTCGGATGTGAGCGACAGAATTTTACCCCAGGGTTCCCAAGGATGTGATTCTCAGATACAATGAAATGTTTTCTCTTATACTAAGATAACGAGATAAAATATTCAAAAACTCGACTAGCTTTGGGTAATCATTGGCGATTAGCAATGACTAGAATTTACGTATCTAGCTTGTCTTTGAATGCATGAGAGCGAGGCTCTACGAAATGGGCAATATGTAATATTTACATTCACTTTAATTACACAGCATTGAAATGATTAAAAAGATTAGCTATTAACATGATTCATTGCTATATATACTGTACAAATGATTATATTGCTAGAAATTGATATTATAAAATATTATTATATAATCTGGTCCATCAGTGCAGATCACGTGTCGGGCTTATTTATTTTATAGCTTATAAGGTATTCTGGATAAGCCTGGAAAAAAGAGCAAATGACCTCGTTACAAGCAGCAAAATATTGACGTTTGTTGCTTTTTTTTAATAACCATAATGGTATGTTTCTCTGGCGGACAGGCAGCCCAAGCAGTGTACTTAATGTATAAGTTTTTTTTTTGAATTTATACACTGCTTAGCCTGCCCGTAGTGTGTTGGAGATGGGCGAAGCACCTGGCCTACTCAAATCAGGGGCGGATCCAGGGAGTGCGCATCCCCGGGTTCGACTTTGCGCCCCTACTTCAAAATAACCAATACTGGCTTTTCCTTTTGATTCTAAGGGGTGCACCCCCCTGAGTTAACTTTGTGCGCAGCACCCCCCTGAACAAAATCCTGGATCCGCCCCTGCACATACATCATAACCTGAGTACCAGGCTCTCTCCACCAAAGCCTGATACTCGGGTTACATACATCAGTAAGTCTAATAGGCGGGGGAGTGACGCATTATTGTGATCATTAATTACCTGTTCTCCACGATATATGACATATTCAGCGAACGATAAACCTCCAGAACTTGGACGACCAATGACTGAATGGTGGCCAGGTGGCGAATGCGCCATTTTGACGGCGGAAAACTGATAAAATGGTTTACCCAAAGCCACACGGCATAACAGAAGTTGTCTGGGGCAATAACATGAACAAATTCAATAAGAATGGAGTGACCGTAATGTCGTGGAAAAGACAAGATCTATTTGATCCGATATGGAAAAGTAATAGTGGAGGTAAATGATTTAAGACATGAAAGATGACACAAGTTGAAAAAATGGATATTTAATTTGCGATCTTGAAAAATTTTGAAAAGCCAATAATCTATGTAAACGCTATGGAATGTGAGATAACATGAAGGACTTCGTGGATCCAATATCATTTGAAGAAGCCAGTCGAAGTAAAGTAGATCTGTTGTACAGTGCTAATTAATTTAATTTTTTTTTTTTTGGTCCGAAAAAGCAACCATGTTATGTTGTATCGATCATTATCATAAAAATCAAATATAAATTATTTAATGCATTGAAAATTATCAGGATTTATTGTAGAGGTACGTGTATGACTCATAAAAAATCTTTCTATTTACGAGAAAAAAAGTATTCGATTGAATTTTCTTGTATTTTCTAGAAATACTGAGATACTGTCAAGATATCGATTCATGGAGTAATGACAACGATGATCATTTGAATAGTGTCAATCAAACAAACCGATAAAAACAGCCCAAAAACTTGCCAGAAAGATAACATTAATGAAAACCCTTTACAATATATACTGGATATGGATTGCAGATCGAGGCTTATCAACTTGAAAAGGCGGTCTGAACCCCAACGGAAATTACCAAAGGTACAATAATGTAGTGAGCCATTTATCAGCTGATAATTAGGATGATAAGCAACAAATAAACTGTCATACCTAGTACCATACGAGAGAAATGTTCGTAAACACTGGTATTATGGTGGTGAAGAGCAAAACAAAATTAATAATTTTGTATTGATATTTGCTTAACCAGCTAGATTTGAAATTTAGAATTTCGTTATTTATCTTTTAGGATATCTAAATACGAAGATCCCATCTCTTTTTTTATTCTATAAACACGCATACATTGTAGCTTAGGTGCATCCTCGAACTCGGACATTAAATATTTTCAACATTTTATGATTTTTGTGAGGTATCTCTTAGAGGTAAAAAAATCGTCAAGCCACGCCTTGTAAAATTACTGAACTTTGGTTTTTAATATATATGATTTTGTATTTTTAAGGGGTATTTTTGAAAATTTCCTATGAGGATACCCGACACAATAGACGACTTGCACTGACAGGTCACGTAACTCTACCTCCCTTAAAACAAGCAGCTGTGTCAAAATGAACAACAAATGAAAAGAGCAGCTCGATATTAGTAGGGGGGCAAAGTTTCAGCTCATAACAAGCGAAACAGGAAAAATTGCATTAAATATAAAATGAAATGTTTTATAATAATTTGTATGGGAAAATACGCTTGATGGCAAGAGGTTGCCAGCCAACACTTTTCCCATACAAATCCTTATAAAATATTCCATTTATATTTAATACCATTTATCCTATAGTCAACATTATGAGCTGAAACTACGCCCTTTTACTAATGTTGAGCAGCTCTTCTCATTTCTAAAGTTCGTTTTCAAACAACTGCTCGTTTTAAGGGAGGTAGGGTCACGTGACCTGTTAGTGCAAGTCGGTTATAAATTATCTTTTTCATACTCTAAACTCCGCACCCTATCCGATAATGTGACCATTATCTAAGGTGATATCGTTAAAGAACTAAACGAAACATCCTTACAAGTAATTAGACAAGAAATGCGAGTGCACTTACCTTTCACAAGAATAACACGATCTATCTTTATGTTTAGGGCAGCCTTGCCCTCCTCCTATCCCATATACATATTGATTACTTTTAGATGAGTTCTCAGCAAAGTAGATGCCTGCACCGAACATACCACCGATGTACGCATGACGCTCGTCGAATCCTTTTTGTACGATAGCATTGATAAATGGCGAACCTGTTCAAATATACAATAGCTAGTTTATTAAATAGTACGCAAAGTTTAAATCTGGTTGAAGTTATATTACCCGCACCTACACCAAGTTTGCATTGGGAAGGACAGAAAAAAAGCATTTGAATGAATGGGAAAATGTCTGTTGAAATATCGATAAAGTCAACGTCAACGAGGCAGGTGTAAAATTGCCATCTTTGTTTTTTATTTGTTTTTTTATGTGTTTCGTTTGCTCAAAACTTATCAATAATACCGCTATTGCAAAAAACGTTGTCATCGCCTTTGGCGATAGGCGAAAAGCAATAGGAGATAGGACCTTCCAAGATCCAAGAATAGCTAGAATGACTTGTGTTTCTGCTTCTTATTCACGTTAAGAACATGGACCTTAGAGTTGAGACTGATTCATTGTTGTTTGTAGTCGACGAAACCATTTGCCTTTGGCGATGACAACGTTTTTTGAAATAGGTTTATATTATTGAATGGTATAATCTCATTACCGTGAAAGAGCATTCTTTCATTTGCATGATTATGATTGGAATCTGAGATCTGGGAGGGAAAAAGAACACGTATTAATACAACTTAATAATGCAATACGAGCAACGAGTAAAAGATTAGTAAACTGTAATAGTTTCAGCAAACCACCCTCAAGTTGAAAAGAATTTAAAAGGTGTACTGGCCCCACCCAACTCCACCCATGTTCTAAAAGAGCGCTTTGCCTAACCTGCATTGAGCTTTTGACAGGAACTTAGGAAAAAGCGAGCCTTAACGTGTTTTCAGAGGAATTCTCTCCAACACGTAAACATTACGCTTATGTAATGCATTTGAAAAACACAGGGTCGCGAAAACGATCTTTATACCAACTTTTATCAAACAGTATATTGCATATACCTCGCGTCTTCTGTAAACATATTTGTCCCATAATTTTGTA
Source organism: Actinia tenebrosa (assembly GCF_029948245.1). Lineage (NCBI taxonomy): Eukaryota > Metazoa > Cnidaria > Anthozoa > Actiniaria > Actiniidae > Actinia > Actinia tenebrosa. The sequence continues at coordinate 11,220,129 of NW_028292572.1, forward strand.
TTTACGACTCGTTCAATCTGAAAAGATTTATAATATCAGAAATTAGCTTTTTAGCTAAATATAAAGTTTATTACCATCATCATCACAATCATCATCATCATCATTATCATCGCCATCATCATCATCACCACCACCATCATCATTATCATCAACATCATTATTGCCACCACCATCATCATCACCATCATCATCATCATCACCATTATGACTAAGAATCAAGAATGCAGAACCAGAGAATATGGCGATGAGTGATAGAAGGTGGATAGGGGAGTAACTGGGAACAAAGTAACAAATACCTTGTTTATTGTATAGGATGCAAACACACCACCAGAAACACCACTGTCTCGGTGCTCAACGACAGTTGACTGCATCTAGAATAAGAAAAGAAAGAGAAAATGAGAAAAAAACCAGTCTAAAAGACAAACAGGATTTATAATTGATACATTCGATATTCAATTTGAGATTATTTACAAGAGGGTTTCTTGTTTTCAATACCAAAGGATTCCTTACCTCATCGGCGACTGAACTGTAATCTTTATCCATCGGTGAAAGCTCTTGTATTACAGAGCCCTGTAAATTAGCTACTGAGAATGGACCAATACCTGTAAAGAACGAGTCAATGCTTTCATAAGAAAAGTTAACCTACATTACTCTGTGAAGTATGAAAAAATAGAGACGAATAAAGGAAGGAGATGAACGTCAAAGGAAAATTTTGCTCAATTGTATTAGATGCAGAAAAATAAAATATAGCATTTTATTGTTTTGCCCTCGAAATTTAAGTGCACCAGGAGGGTTTTCCCATTTCAGATCATTCCCTACAGTATTATTACTTTGTTTAAATGCTAATGAATAAGAGGGCATGTGAATATAGATAGATACAACTTAAACAAAGAATCTTACTCTCAAGAGAATGACACGTGGTCTAAAATTGGAAAGCATTGTACCCAGGGTAGAGGTCTAAAATAATATCAATGTACTGACCTAGTCCTAAACCAGACAGTTTTTCTTTGACTGCTTTAAGAATCTTGTGTCGATGGCCATAAGCATGAATACCAATTTCTTTAAGTTCTTCATGACCCATGTCTACGAGCACGTCCCAGGAAATCTGGAAATATTTATAAAATCACTAAGTTAAAGTGCGATTACTTTTAAACACCAACTAGATGAAAGTATTTTAAATGCTAATGTCATTTCTTTTTCTTTTATACAAAACATAAATCAGTAGTTTTTGTTAATTTATGTACTTGCTATTTTATAAAAGAGATTTTTAAAAACAGTTTTCGATTTAAGATACTCCCTTGTCTTTAAATAGACTCCTTGCATGTTAAGTCAAAGCAGCTCAATTTGGAGGACTTAACACAATAATTTCAATTTCCTGAGAATTGTAAACCTATTGTTATGTCCTCCAAATTGAGCTGCATTCCGATGTGCAGCAAGGGGTCTATAAAGAGAAAATTATTACGAATCCATTTCTTACTTGTTCTCTTTCGAATATATCTTTTAAGTTGTTGAGTTGAAGGCCATCAAGGAATTGACCAACGTCCACATCCAGTCCAGGGTGACCTGATAGAAACACATCATGACATCATTCCATTAATTCAATTCATTTCTGTATCGTAATTATCATTTTAAAAGTATGAATAATATAAGGAAAACACCTAGAAATCAGTCACCCAGGAGAAATCTGTAAATCATATACAGAATCATCCTCATGGATTATCTGAGCTAAATTCACTCAAAAATGTTTTTAAAATTTTAGTAGGAGAAAATAAATTATACTTCAGGGGCAGATCCAGGGGGGTGTCTTGTAGTGCATCAGACACCCCCCAAGCCACCTGTTTTTTTTTGTTTTTGTTTTATATACAGGTTTTCTTTTTATTAATTATTAATATCCGTTTTTATAAAAAAACACGACAATTTTTAGTTTAACTGACATGTTTCGGCAATAACGTCTGCCATCTTCAGATTTTAATATCGTAATGCAGATATTATTATAATATAATACTAAATATAATACAATATAAATTCTGTTTCTCAAATCTTTAGTCTGACTCAAGATTAAGTTGCATAAGATTAAATCTATTCAAGAACAAGTTAAATGAGTCAGATAAGGATTATTGATTACTTTAATACATTATCACTTTTTTCATTTCAGACACCCCCCCCCCTCCCCCTCCCCCCTTACAAATTTCTGAATCTGCCCCTCTACAATATTCCAGTGTGATCTGTCTGGGCAACAAGACTAAGTATTATCAGTAATTTTTTATAACAAATCATTATCTGCAGTCTCCCACCACCCATACTCTTATAGTTGTTGAAAAAAGCTATGCTTCTCATACATACCTGATAAAGAATGTTTAGCCTCTGCTTGCCCTTGAGCTTCTGATACAGATCTGTTACTTATTGCTCCATCACCGGATCCAGCAGGACTGCTTGCTAGCAGACTACTGTTAGCTAGTGATAATGGGCTAACGCCACTAGCGGTAGATACAGCAGCAGATACTGGTGATGGGGTTTTAGTGGGTGTGGCAGGAGCCTGGCTCGTGGCATTGTGTTGCAGCATTGCATCTCCTAATAGACACTTGACATCATCAGCCTTGAGGAAAAGTAATATCATTAACGTCAGTCTATAGAGGTCATGCACCACCATGTGATGGCAGCCATGTTAGATGGCAGAAATAATACAGTCGTTTTACAGGAGAAAGAATTCAATTCCCAAGAGCAAAGGGATTTTATTGTTCTGCCATCTAACCACAGGAAGCCCAAGCTGGATTATGAAATGGGCACGTGATGGTGCAAAACCTCTACAATGCATCTATATTCTTGGGTATGAGAGACATAACCAGTGCTCAACCTTAATATTTCACTGCTCATTGGGTATTGACACCCAGGCTATCCAGCTGAGAGGTGTATGCAGCGCACAAAGCAGGAATGGAAAAAATGACCAGCCCTAAGCTTAAACATGGCAGTAAAGTGAAATTGTTTTTATTCTTCCTTTCCATATTTCTGCTTCTTGTAGGCACGTATATTATATTTTAGTCAAAAGAAAACAGAGAAATGTGCAAAAGTTGGGTTACAATAGCCTGGGAATGAGGGCTGGCGGCAAAACAGCTAAATGCGCTGTGATTGGCTAAAACCAAATTCACCACTCAGCTGGATACAGTGTATGACATTTTCTTATTCACCAAATAAGGCAGCAAATACCCTATTAAGGAAATAATTCAATACACTAAAAATAATCACACATTTGGGATTTGCACAGTTCAACATCAAGGCAAGTGAATCATGAAATAAAATGTTACCGTTGAAAGGTCTAAAGGGGTCTGTCCTTCTTGGTTCTTCATGGATGGATCAGCACCATGGGCCAGCTGTATTCCATAAAAAAAGACAACAATTATTAATCCTGCTCTTAAGGTTGCTCGATGAGGTTTTCTCAGCATGAGAAAAAATTTTTTTTCCAATGAATTGTTTGCAATTTTACAATTTGAAATGGAAAGGCAGCAAGTGTGATGATTGCCTGGCAATCATATCTATATCAGAGAACTGAGATGTTCGCACAAAATAATTTTGTTCAAAAACACCTTTAAGGCATGTGGACCAGATTTACAATGAATTTCTCTCTGTAATGTTGACGCCCTCTAAATGTTGAGCAATTAATTAAATTATAAAAAAAGGTTTACAATGAATAAGTAAGTGAATTAAATAACATCAATGCACCTACCAAAAGTGCACAAAGTTGTGTTCTGCCCTTTTGAGCTGCTTCGTGAATAGGTGTGAATAACCAGCGATCAGTGGCATTTACATCAGTATGGTATCTTATTAGAAGAGCAGCTATGTCTACATGCTGAAAACAAGCATTCATCATCATGATTACAACATCACAGAAGCATTTGCTATTCTTTGCTTTTATTTATCATCAACAGATCTGTATATGTTACATGTAGTAGCAATCAAGATCCACTAATAGAGGTTGCACTCTCTTGTTTACTTACCCCATAGGACGAGGCATTGTGTAAAGGTATCAAGCCTCCCTTGTCTTGTGCATTCACATCAGCTCCATGTTCCAGTAAGTACTCTGCAACATCAAGATGGTTGTATCCAGCTGTTGAGAAAATAAAATAAAATCTCAATCTAAAAATTGTTAATGCTGAGTATTTCAAGAAGAATTACAAAACAGCCCCGCATGACTTATTACATGCATCGGCAATGGCATGCATCGGCGATGGCATGCACTGCTACAGCTCTGCCTCTTACATCTGTACATGCAGTTCAAACCTAGGATTAAAGCAGGTTTAATTCCCAGCTGAGCCACATATGAGTTGAGTTTGTTTGATGTGTTGTTCTCACCCTTGCCTAAAGGGTTTTTCTTCGGGTTCTCTGGTTTTCCTCCCTCCGTTAAAATCAACATTGAGTGTTGTGCATTATAAATAAAGAATGTATTGGTAATGTGTGTGGAGCAAATCTCAAGGAAGATGTATGTTATACAATCAGTTTGGCCCAACATTCTTATAAAGAAAATTGTTGATAAAAATTCTTCTCAGACCCTCCCCACCCCTAGAAATTTCAAACACCCTGTGAGGGAAATGTAGCATTAACACTTACAAAAGATAACTGCATCAAATTTAAGAACTTCTGGTGATAGTTTATGTGAATAACAAACCTGCCAAATGCAGTGGAGTTGAATTTCTGCCTTGGGTGTCTCTGCAGTTGATGTTTTCTGTAGTAGCAAGTTTAGTCACCTAAACAGACAGCAACAATAATTAGCTATTTATATAACACACATTATTTTCACACCTAACAGAATGCAACATGGAATTTCTTAGTTTTAAAGAGGCTCTGGAGAAGAGTAATGCTATAAAAACACTGCAACAGATCTCATTGGTATGATAACTAGGGCAAACTAAACAAGATATTATCAAAAGCAAAAAAATAGCAACAATAATTATAAGAAAAGACTGGGAACATCATAAACAACACCACAGTACAACACCAATTTAACAAAATATGACACCTAAACCACATTTAAGATAATTATTATGCTTCATAAGAATAACATTAAAATATATCTTTATAGATTTTGTTAAAGTTTGCCCTAAACTTTTTTCACTTGAAACAGAAAACTCATTTGAAAATGGAAATGATGTAAAATGAGTTGATTAACAAAACCATCTTTTTTTTTACTTAAAAATGACTTATTTTAACATAAGTATTAAAAAATAAAAACACTTGAGAGCTTGTTGAATAATAATAATGACATTGAATAATAACTAACTCTTGTTAGGTTTCCTTTCTTTGCAGCATCAAGTAGAGCAGCATCACCTTCATTCGCATAACATAGAGATTGTTTAGATTTAGTATTATATTATCAAATAACATACCTGTTATTGTTTACAAAACTGTCATTTTACACTTGTTAAACACTCATTTTACAGGGCCTTGAACCCAAGTATGGTTGATTGGTTTACAGTCAAAACCATTCCCCGCTCTCATAAAAAATTATTGCATAAGTAAATAAAAAAATTGGACTACTTTTTTGAAATTGGACCAATGGCCAAATGGTAGCTACGGACAGGGCTGTTTTATGACTTACTACAACAGGTATTTTTCGTACTATTGTTTCTGATTCAAATCAAAATAATAAAATAAAGAAGGAACAAAAAAAATTTTTTTTCCTCTTAGTTTTGTAAAAAAATATTTCATTGAAATACATTTTATGAGGAGAACAGGAAAATACAAAAAGAACTATGAAATTCTTTCACAATGCAATATGAGGTATTTTTGTACTTCATACAAGATTATTTCTTCAAAAACAATTAGCATACCTCTTAGTAAATCAGCAACATCATTGTCTCCTTCTTTGACAAGGTCTAGAGGGGTGTATCCATCTCTGTTCTTCTTTTGAGGGTCTGCACCATGCTGTAACAGTTGAATTTGTTTGATGTAAAGTTTGTCTATGTGTGTTTTAGCTACAGAAAATACCCTAACCCCCTGCCCCAGGGAGAGGAATCAATACATGTACGACTCCGTTCTCAATGATTGAATTTGTTTGATGTAAATGTTTTTACCCATACCAATGGTATATGTACATGAGCTCCAGGAAATGATCCTACCCTCCCCCCTCCCCAGGGAGAGGAATTGATACATGTACGACCCCATTCTCAACCACCCTATACCAATGGTACATGTACATGAGCTCCAGAAAATAGTCCTACCCTCCCCCCTCCCCCAGGAAGAGGAATCAATACGTGTACTACCCCCTCCTCATTGATTGAATTTGTTTGATGTCAATCTTTTTGAAACACACCAAATATGAATTGGTCTTTAAGTACATGAACTCCAAAAAATAATCTTGATAAAAGACCCCCCTCCATCCCGCACCCACTATGAAGTGTTTTATAAAGAAATTTTGAGATATCTAAGGCTGTGTTCATAATGTATGGCAGAGGGGGGGGGGGGCAGGTGAAATTGAGGGGGGATTGGGAAAATTTTGGTAGGAAAAAGCCGGGGATGGGCAAAATGTTATCAGAAAAATGGGGGGATGCACAATTTTTGGAAGAAGCTACAAGCCTTGCTTAGGGGGGTTAGTATTTTTTGCATGACTTTAAGGGGGGCTGTTAAGAATTATTCCGGACATTTCAAATTTCCACCTGCCCCCCCCTCTGCCATACATTATGATCGCAGCCTAACGAAACATTATTTTCCAGAAATAGGGATATCTTTCCACACGGGAAGTATTGGTGTTTCCTGGAACTACACTACTACTATAATATACTATAATAGCTAACAGTTATACAAACCTTCAGAAGAAGTCTACATATCTCATATTTTCCTTTAGCAGCTGCTTCATGTAAAGGTGTGAATTTCCAAAGATCTGCAACATTGACATTTGCCCCAAACTATTAAGGAAAAAAAAAGTCAAATATATTTTTTATCGGCAAACTTGCACTTAAATATTTTTTTAAATAACAGGATAAAATGAGAGAATTTGGGAAAGCTCTATCCTCACTTTACCTTAACTAGTAATTCAGCTACTTCATAGTGTCCATATGAACAAGCATTATGCAGTGGTACCAGACCCCTGAAACAAAAAAAATTAAACAGGTTAATTATATTTTGTAATAATAGTTTAAAACTAAATATTTGATCATAATAATTTAATTATAATTTGTAATAACAGTTTCAAACTAAATAATGGATTCTAAAGCATTGTTATTATAAGAAAAGAATTCTGAAGAGTGTTTGAAACACATGATTGATTCTAGTTTTAATTCTGCTAGAATCAATTGCATGCGTACTGTAAGGTCAAACAAAAAATAATTAGTGTGTTTCCTATTGCAAGACCGACCCTAATTTTCTTTCCAATTTTTTCTGACCCCAATATTTTTTTCATTCCCAAATGCACCACAGGGTTCCCAGTAAGCTCATTTCCACTGTTGTATCAGTGAAACAAATCTGACCTACTGGCATGACCCCCAATTATTTTTCTCATGCAACAGGAAACACACTTATTTCTTTGTTTGGCCTAAACACTCTTGAGAATGATGCCTGAAGGTATTGAAATGTCAAGGACCAAGCTTGTTGTCATAAATTTTAAAATGAAATAATAGCTTCATATAATAATAGTTTCATAATATAATAATTTCATCCAAAAAATTCCATGAGAGACTAAAGATACTTGCCCTTTATCTTTAGCATGTACATCGGCACCGTTAGACAAAAGGTACTCCACTACTGTAACACGGTTATAGCCAGCGGCAAAGTGAAGAGGAGTACTGCACCTGCCATCTAGATCTCTACAATTCACGGTTATGCTATTGCACAGTTTCTGGGGGAAACATTTCGTAATTAAATATAATAGTAAATTTAATCATAGAAGGAAATCAGGACATACACAAGGAATGTTTTATGTTGAAAAACAACTAGAAATTTTATCGATACCCTGAAACAACCTCTGGGCTGATCTAAGTCAGGGCACGGCTGACTCACAGATAGAACCCTGAAACAACCTCTGGGCTGATCTAAGTCAGGGCACGGCTAACAGATTGAACCCTGTAACAACCTCTGGGCTGATCTAAGTCAGGGCATGGCTAACTCACAGATAGAACCCTGTAACAACCTCTGGGCTGATCTAAGTCAGGGCACGGCTAACTCACAGATAGAACCCTGAAACAACCTCTGGGCTGATCTAAGTCAGGGCATGGCTAACTCACAGATCAAACCCTGTAACAACCTCTGGGCTGATCTAAGTCAGGGCACGGCTAACTCACAGATAGAACCCTGAAATAACCTCTTGGCTGATCTAAGTCAGGGCATGGCTAACTCACAGATAGAACCCTGAAATAACCTCTTGGCTGATCTAAGTCAGGCATGGCTAACTCACAGATAGAACCCTGAAAAAACCTCTTGGCTGATCTAAGTCAGGCATGGCTAACTCACAGATAGAACCCTGTAACAACCTCTGGGCTGATCTAAGTCAGGGCACGGCTAACTCACAGATAGAACCCTGAAACAACCTCTGGGCTGATCTAAGTCAGGGCATGGCTAACTCACAGATCAAACCCTGTAACAACCTCTGGGCTGATCTAAGTCAGGGCACGGCTAACTCACAGATAGAACCCTGAAACAACCTCTGGGCTGATCTAAGTCAGGGCATGGCTAAATCCCAGATCAAACCCTAAAACAACCTCTGGGCTGATCTAAGTCAGGGCATGGCTAACTCACAGATCAAACCCTGTAACAACCTCTGGGCTGATCTAAGTCAGGGCACGGCTAACTCACAGATAGAACCCTGAAACAACCTCTGGGCTGATCTAAGTCAGGGCATGGCTAAATCCCAGATCAAACCCTAAAACAACCTCTGGGCTGATCTAAGTCAGGGCATGGCTAAATCCCAGATCAAACCCTGAAACAACCTCTGGGCTGATCTAAGTCAGGGCACGGCTAACTCACAGATTGAACCCTGAAACAACCTCTGGGCTGATCTAAGTCAGGGCACGGCTAACTCACAGATAGAACCCTGAAACAACCTCTGGGCTGATCTAAGTCAGGGCATGGCTAAATCCCAGATCAAACCCTAAAACAACCTCTGGGCTGATCTAAGTCAGGGCACAGCTAACTCACAGATTGAACCCTGAAACAACCTCTGGGCTGATCTAAGTCAGGGCACGGCTAACTCACAGATAGAACCCTGAAACAACCTCTGGGCTGATCAATGTCAGGGCACTGCTAAATCCCAGATCAAACCCTAAAACAAACTCTAGGCTGATATAAGTCAGGGCATGGATGTCTCTCAGATTGAATTGGAATTTAGCATGTTAGATTTTATGGAGGGAAGAAAATGTAGAACTGAGAGAAAAACCCTTGAATCAAGGGAGAGACCTTACAAATTTTACTCACATGTGATGCAGAGTCTGGAAATCCTAACCCTAACCTGAGACCCCAGAGGTGAGAGGTGAGTGCAGTACCACTATGCCACCCTCAGTTCCCTTTGAAAGGTCTATCAGGTATTGGGAGTAAATAACTAGTGCACCTCTTACCAATATTATCCATTCACCCATCCACTTCAGGTGTGAGAGGGGGAAATGAAAAAACAGTAGTACCCTAACCTTTATAGTCTCCATGTCACCAGTTTTTGCAGCTTCTAGTAATTGCTTTTCAGCATCAGTCACTGGAGAAACTGGATCATCTGAGGGGGGAAATTAAATAATTTTTTTTTGAAATAAATAAATAAATTGAGGACATGAAAAATTGATGATCAGGGCTTAAAAAAAGGCTGGTCATCGCACAAAGTTTGGCAAGAATAAGAAAATTTTCTGGTCACATCTTTGCCTTGCCAGTCATTATAACCAATATAGTTGAGCCGGAAATGAGGTATGACTGAGCTAAAACTAGTTTGGCCGGTCATCATGACCAGCAACTGACCAATCATTATTTTAAGCCCTAAAGATGGTGATGAGAAGGAAGATGATGGCGCTGATAGTTGATGGTGATATTGATAATGATAGTAATGACAGTGTTGACGACAATGATTTGAATAAGATAGTACTGACCAATCACATGAAGTACTTTCTGTGCAGGCTCCGTAGCCACCTCTAAAGGTGTATAACCTTGGTATGTCTGAGCAGTAAGGTCTGCTCCATTTGCCATCAGGATTCTACAAGACTGAGCTTGACCTGCAATGGCTGCAAGATGAAGTGGAGTCTGACCACCAGAATCCATCACATTCACCTACAGAGAGCATAAAATAAGATAACATATAGTTTGTAACTCATTAATACATAATAGCTGTAAAGAAACCATATTAATGCTTTATTGTGCTTAAAACCCTGGATAAAACATGGCCTGGATTGAGATAAAATTAAGTAGCAGAGTTTTGAAAGAAATTTTGACTGTCATATCTAGTAATGTCAAACGATGGTCCTTCATGTCAACAAGAAGGCTGCTAAAACTAGTTCAAGACTCAGAATTTTTTCTGAGTCTTTCAATTTGCAGCTGCAAAAGTTGCTTCATATACTGCGAGGATCAGCTCAATTTGATATATAAATTACAACGGCAGTACTATGTACTTATTGACTGAGTGGGAGGGCCGTACGGGAAAATATTTGGCTCGAGGTGATGCCGTACGGACCGAGCGCAGCGAGGTCCGTACAAATGACCGAGAGCCAAATATTTTCCCGTACGGCCCGACCTAACTCAGGCAATAAGCATTTTATCATATGACCCTCACGAAAAAATCAATAAAAAAATAAAAGCTAAAAAAGAGAAAGCGCGCGGATTCGAGCAGGGCCGGACGGGTTTTTCCGGCCCGCTTACGTCAACCCGTCCGGCCCCCATCACGTGACTTTTTCCAATGGTTTTATTAGAGCGCGCGAGCAGGGCCATACGGGTCATATGATAAAAATATATATTTCATATATATTCTCATACACACATAAAACTAGTTTATTGTATTTATTCACTATAGACATTTCAAATTCGCATACATGTATAATAATACATATACACCTGGCTGAATGGATACATACTAAATGTCACACTAAAACGATGGATTTATGAACACATCCTATAATGCCCTTGACCTAAATGTTTTAGTGGCATAATAGTAAATATGGATGTACCTTTGCTCCATGTTTAAGTAAAAGTTCCATTGCATCGTAATGTCCTTTCTCTGAAGCTATGTGTAGAGGTGTATATGAACTATAAAAATGTAATAATAAATACAATCATTATCAGAAAAGGAATAGTTTTCTCTTGTAAATTATCTAGGCAAATGATTACCTTTTATTTTGTACATTAGGATCTGCACCCTTCTTTAGTAGGCTCTCAATAACATTTTTTCTTTTGGGTGAAGATGAAGAAGCAGCAAAATGCTAAGGGAAACAAACCAAAAGTTATTAAATTTCTGAAATTTTGTTGGTGAGATTAAAGTCAGTAACAGTTCACACCCTTTTAATATAGCATTTTTTACATTGTTGTGATATCGCAAACTATAAATGAGAAAAGAACATACATGTATCTCCAAAGACCATCAAACTTGTTAACTTTTAGGGAAGCACGAGTTGTGTGTGCTGTTAACACATCATCTCTTGCCAATGTGACCCAGGTTTGATTCCTGGGCTTTCAATGTGGGTAGAGCTGCTTACAAGTTGGTTCTTTCCTGTGCTTTGAGGGTATTTATCAAGGTTCTCCAATTTTCCTCCCTCCTTAAAAATCAAAATTTGAATTCCGATTCAATCTTTGGACTTTCACCTAATTTGGAGTCTATCTCTGTTGTGATATATCCCACACTAGCAACCTTTAGATACAATGACCAGCACAAGATCGAGTACGAGTTTTAAAATTGGTCCTGTGCGTGTCTAGTTAACACTAAATCGTAGTCGATTTTCAATTTTTAAAAATCTAAAGTTTCAATCTACGTACATGATCAAGACTACAAAAAGATAGTGCCTCTCTTTAAAAGCTAAAAACTTGTACTCGTACTCATACTCGTTCTCGTACTCGTCATCGGATCTAAAGGTCTCTACTGCATGTAATACAACAGCCAAAGCTTAATAGATTTAAATGAATTTCAAGATATTGAGCATACCAGTGGACAATCTAAGGTTATAGTGTGATGGAAGTTAATGCTATCAGGTGTGATGAGTTTCTTGATCTTGTTAGAATCACATGACTTGGCTGCTTCAAGTATTTGATGACCTTTGAATTCAGCTGCAACAAAAATTATCACATCTAACATCAGTTAACTCTTATTATTCATAACGTCATTATTCTTAGAATATTGGATTAGTTTCTTCTATTTCCACAAGTCGTTGCTGGGGCGTAGCCAGGATTTTGCCTTGGGGAGTGGGACCCAAAACCCATTTTCAGAACATTGGTAAATTGAATTTATCACATGACTACGTAGATGTTTTGGTTTCTATGATGTGAGGATTGGGAGAGAGGGTGGGCCCGCTGGGTATGACAATGCCCCTGTGTTATCACACTTAAAATACACTCTACAAAATTACTCAATTCTGATTGGACAAGAGTGTTCAGCAAAGCAAAGTACTCACAAAGAAGCTTCTCCTGGAGTTCCTTAGTGGGAGCAGCATCCAAGGCACTCTTAGAATGACAGTTCAAGAGGGTTGGATCAGCTCCATGACCCAGTAGTAATGAGCACACCTCAATCCTGGTAACCAATAAATAATTTGAGCAAATACATATAATACTATTGGGTATAGAAAGCTAGTGCAGTCAAACAATATTAAGTAAAATAAATTTACCTAGCTTTGGAAGCAGCTTCATGAAGAGGAGTGAATTGCCACAAATCCATGGCATTAACACTGGCACCATGCTGGAAGAGAATGATCAGAGAATACTTCAGAATGGTGAACGACAGTAAATGGTAAATCATGAAAATTATTCTTCAAAACATACCTTGATAAGCAGTTCAGTAACTTCAAAATGTCCGTATGAGCAAGCATTGTGTAAAGGCACCAGTCCACTGTAAGATATAAATGAAAGCTCGGATCATATTTATTAAATTTATGGTTGATAAAACAAACTATTATGAATGTAACAACAATCAGCAAGGAACTATTTGATATAAATGAAAGTGTTTGGATAAGCCAGCAGTAGTCACTAACATAACCTTCAAATTGTTTGTTAATACCCTGAAACAGCTTTTGGGTCAGAGCATAGCTACTGTAACTCACAGATAGAATTGAAATTTAGTGTGTTAGTAGCAAAGGAAAGTAAGCCAAGGACCTAGAGAAAACCCCTCAAATCAAAAGGGATATCTAACAAATTCTATTCACATGTGATACCAAGTCTATGGTAATTGAATATAACTACCGATACTGAACAGATATCATTGAAATGCTTAATACATTTAAATAAAAAACAATTCCAAATAAAATGCTACTCACCCTTTATCTTTTGCATGAACGTCAGCACCATGCTTCAGCAATAGTTGGACTACACCTACTCTATTATATCCTGCTGCCAAGTGAAGAGGAGTCGATTTCCTACCATCACTAGCGTGGCAGTTGACATTAAGAGGTGTCAATAATGACATCAACTTTTCTTCATTTCCACTTCTTGCTCCTTCTAATAATTCATCCTTTTTGTAATCTCCTATTAATATTGAATATTATTAGCTGTAGATACAGAAGAGCTAGCAAGAAACTAAGTAGATCATTTTGGTTGACACAGAATTTTTGTGCTTACACCTTCAAATACTATTGATATCCTGAAACAGCCTTTGGGCTGATCAAAGTCAGGGCATAGCTAACTCACAGATAGAATTGGAATTTGGCATGGTAGGTTTTGGTGGAGTTAGGAAAAACAGAGAACGTGGCTCCAAAAAACCCATCAGATCAAGAGAGAGACTTAACAAACTCTACTCACATACATGTATAATGGGAATGTCTGGGAATCAAACCCAAGACCCCAGTAAGTAAGAGGCAAGTGCAATGCTACTATGCCACCCATGGTTCCCAAATGATTCACACATTTTCTAAGTAAATTAAAATTATTTCTGATCATTTTCTTGGGTCTAAAGTATTCCTAGATTAGACAACCCACCTGTAAGTACTAATTTTGCAGGGGATTCTGCTACATCTAAAGCTGTTTTCCCATCTGTATTTCTGATATTAGGGTCCGCTCCATGCTGTAAAAGTACTGAAAAAATATATAATTAATACATTAAAGAATTTCTAACATTTTAGATGGCATTCTGTTGTGAATGTTTCCTATATCTATTCAAATATCTCTAACTATACAGCATCAAAGGTCCTAACTAGCAATGATAAGGAACTTAATAGAATAATTATCCTGGCAATGTGATATAATAGGACTATATGTATACATGTAAAAGAGAGAAATGGCAAGCACCACTTACCAACACAAACATCTACTTTGCCTTTGACAGCAGCTTCATGCAATGGGGTGTAATTCCAGTTATCTCTGGCATTGGCATCAGCACCATGTCCTAATAGGATTCTAACAACTTCAGCATGACCAAATGAGCATGCATTATGCAGAGGAATTAAGCCACCTATAAAGTCAAATACAAAATATTATTCCCATGATGGCAATATAACGCTATATCATACTATACTTTATTGACTGTCAATGTGTAATAAACAAAATAATAATTAAATAAGAGCTTGATATCGTTATTATTCGTCAGTTTCCATATCATATCGCAAACAAGTATAAAGGAAAGCTCCCTTACCATCATCTTTTGCATGTACGTCAGCTCCACACTGTAATAAGTATTCCACTACCTCCTTTCGACCAAAACCTGAGGATATCATTTATATCATTAATGAAATTTGAAAAGCAAAATCATCAATAAAAATTTCTAACTGATTTCAATATTGCTGGAGGTACACACAACATTGTAACCAATAGCAACAATGGAATCAAATGCAAATTAAAATAATGATGATGATGGCCACAGCCCAATTGCTGAAATATTAAATGATAAAATGTCATGTAAATCTATTTTCTTGTATTTTTTCTTAGAACAATGACATCTGTCTTGAGAAGAGAACTAGTGGTATAGTAATAGAAAATAACCAAAAACGGAGAAACCTGGACTAATAAATGGACTATAAGATTCCCTCCTTAAGCTACTCAGCTTACAAATAGCTACAAGTATATTATTTTACATCATAATGATAACTTGGTTACCAATGGCAACTTGGAACATAATAGTAGTTATAATGTATCTGAAACCAACTGTCAATGGCTGTCGATATGACACTTGCATGTGTTCTAATTTTCTTTTAAAATGGTTTGAATATATTATCAAATCATTGAAGCAGATTAACAAAAGGTATAAGTTATTCGTCAATCTAACATCTGCTACAGATCTGATCATGCCATCCATGCAATCAATACTCACAAATGTGACTTCGTCTCGAGTAATTAATTTCTTGAGTAATTATTGTCTCTCCGTGATGTCAGAAACTAATTTTTGAGACCATTTATCAATTTCAATCAAGATTTTCGTTTTCATAAACAGAAAATTTGATAGACAAAACAAAACAAACGAATGAAGAGATGGAAGAGAATTGGTTAAAAAAATAAACTATTTGTTTATTAAGAAATGAATGATATAAATAAATTGCTCGCAGCTTGCCTTTTGTTGACAACGAGAAAATATCAAGACTAAAAGTGATACAAATAATAAAAGAAAAAAATGCGACACAAGCTTACAAGATGGTCATTGTTTTTATAGAAAAAAAACATATTAACAAAGGATTAAAAACAGCAAGTTTCTTTATATTTACCATGGATTTAGATTATTTAGTCATAAAAAGGAAGAATCGTTTTGTCTGACAGAAAAATTCGACGACAAACAAATATGGACAATAAGCTTAAAAAACCTCAACGACTGATAAGGTGAAAAATTTCAGAAATTTGATCACAAAGTATTGAAATTCAAACAGTGTATAAGCTTTGAAATAAAAATTGATTTGAAATTCAAAGCCTAAGGAATGCATTGGCATAAAAAAACAAGTTACAGGGTGTTATATAAGTCATTGTTTATGTTAAATAAAAGAACCTATACGCTGTCGGTACGACTGATGTCATTCATAAAGAAAGAAAGCCTCAGACAAACTTGAAATTTGAAGCCTTCCACATACTTCAAGTAGACCATACATCAGCCTGGAATAAGGCTTATATGTATTCACTGATAAGTACTGAGAGTTTATTACTCTTTTCGTTATCATTTAGAGTGTCTAACTTGAGAATATTGTCGAAGGATTCAAGTTGACTACCTACCAGCAGCAAAATGGAGCGGCGAGGATTTTCTTCCAGCAGTATCTCTTGCATTTACGTTTGCATTGGCACTGACCAGTCGACGGACTTTACTAACATCGCCATTCCTGCATGCCTCAAATAACTCTCGTCCTTCCGCGAAGTACTCGTTTTCAGGGAAGGATGCGTGTGAGCCTTGTTTTTTGGTAGCCATCTTGGCTCGACTCGACAGGCGCATCAAGCTGGTTATTTGTTGTGACGTCACGTTCGGGAACATTTGGAGGTCTGGGTCGAGATAATTTCATGTTCTAGACGAATACAATGCATATATTGTATAATTTTTTTTGATTGACGGAATAGAAAATCAAATTTCAGCTGGCAGCCTGCAACTGCCAAGTTTGCATGATATCGAAAACTGTAGTAAGTCAAGAATGTAAGGGAGAAATCATGCTTATATTTTCTTGCGGTTACTATTGGGATTTGATAACACTGCTAACTGCCAATAAGCCTGAAGTGAGATGACGTTTTACCCCCCCCCCCCCCGACTCTATACCATAATAGTTTTTAAAATTCTTTCATATTAAAATTTTTGATTCCTTAAAGAATACAGGAACAATTGTCATAATTAAACAACAAAAGCAATGTGAAAAGGATTATGGTCTAGAGATGGGGTAAAACATCATCTCGCTTCAGGCTTAATAACCCAGGCCAAGTTGTCAACCAATCAGAGTATGCATACCTTCAGTCTTATAATAATCAATAATAATCGAGAGGAAGAGGAGGAGGAAGAGGAGGAGGAAGAGGAGGAGGAGGAGGAGGAAGAGAAGGAGGAGGAGGAGGAAGAAGAAAACAACTGTGGTGTTTAAGAGGAAACCCTTTGAAATTTGAAATTTATTCTTTAATTAATCTGTTGCATATTTCTATCTTTAAATAAAGAGATGCATCCAACAGTTTGTGTTTGTGCTTAAATCAATTCGGGATGATGATTCCAGACCAGATGGATGGTCTGATGGGTGGATTAAATGTGAGCAATTAATTTCCTAATTTAAAAAAAAAAACAAATTCAGTAGGCATAAAAAAAATTTCCATACAATATCCTTCACTTGCTCATAAACTTGCCCTTTCACGATATCATATGGAAGCTCGTGAATAAAAACAATAACAAGCTCTTATCATGTGATAATCTCTTTACTTACAAGCAGTACATGTGTGTGTAATTTAAGTAAAATCGAAATTTGAAATGGGAAAACAGTGCACCTTAGTAGACAAAGAAGTTCTAATCAACATCTTTCGTTAGTCAGAAATTTAAGTAATTATTATTTTAGCAAGGTGCTCTTTAGGAACAAAATCTATATTTTTTTTAATCTTTTGTTCAAAACTAATATTTTTGCCATTTTTTCAGAATGAAAAAATGGAAAAAAGGTATGAATTATTAACTTAAGTTACCAGCTGGCAACAAACTTTAGTCAAAGTTAGTGACCAGAGCAAAACAAATGTTTCCTTCAAAAAACAATACCTTACAAATGGAACAGTCAATACCTTTCAAATTTGCATTATCTACTTTATTCTTTGTTAATTTTTATATTCCATCTCATTTCTCGTTTTCTTTTTCTTTGTTCTTTTTTAGAGTGTTTTCATTCTGTACATAAATGTAATAATTGTATAATATGATGTTCATGCAAGAGTGCTCACACTTTATCCTTGAAACAGTACTAAATTTACTTTGTAAATAGTACAAAAAAGTGCATGCTATCTAATACAAATCACCGTAATAGTACTGCTGCATGGATATGGTGTTTGCACTATGTACTTCACTCAGGAACATTATTATTCAAAGAATACTGACGATTAATTGATATTTCCTGGGTAAATGAAATAAATTTATTTTCCATTTTCTTATTATCTTTATTTTCATATTTTCCATGTGTTTCAATTGATTAATCTCAAAATTTCTTGTATCTACCCTAAGAGTGTAATATTGATTTCATACATCCTATCTCAAACAAGCCAGTCTGTGAGCAAGCAAGTGATATGATAATTTAATGACATACAAGTTCCCTGTTTATGCCACCTGTAACATGCTTGGATGGTCAAAACACCTCCATACTGCTTATCAATGATACAAAATCTTCTTGATTATCTTGTGACTGTATTGTACACATTTAGAATGTTCTGCCATAATATATTGTATCTTCAGGAGGCTGGTCTTTCAACTGGATTTCATAGAAACCTAATCTACAGAATGCCTCAATCAAGTCTCTGTTCATAAGGCTGACCTCACTGTAAACTCCATTGCATCCCTCTGCTTTTAAAGCCGACAAGACACAGGTTATTAACCGTTTCATTGGGAAGTGCATCTACAAACAAATGAATAGAGGGGATGAATACATAAAGAATTAACAACTGAATTTAAAATTTGCAGTGAAGCAAATGTGACCTTGATTTGAACCCCTTATATCAAATTTGAGTAGAGTTATTTGTTGGTTCTTTGTGCTTTGAGGTATTTTTGGGGGTTCTCTGGGCCCCCCTCTCAAAAATTAACTTCTAAGTTCTAATCTAATCTTGGGCTTTGACTGAGTTGGAGCCTGGCACTGGTGTGTTGGTTCCAGGCTGTGATACACCCAAACTGTGATACAAACCAGATAATTGGACAAGCTATGGTTGAATCAAGATTTTACAATTCAGCACACAATTAGTTAACCTTGGGAATGTTTCAATCTTAATATGTAATTCAAAATAGGGTACCTGTGCTCTGGGTAAGATATCTACTTTTACATGAGCAGAATGCTTTGAATACAATTCTTCAGTCAAGAATATATTTGGAGTGTAAAAACTATTGGCTATATGTTCTGCATAGGTCCAGTTTTCTGAATCTCCTCTTGGATTTGGATATTTTTCTCGCATCTGAAAGAAAGATATGAAGGTCTTCAAAATAATATCTTGCTGCCCCGTGATAAACACACCGGAATCCTACAATGAAGGTTCCAATTTAGGAAATTAAACAATTGAGAAAAATGTTTTTGAATCAAAACTAATTATGTTATTCTCATTATTACTATCAAACTACACATTTTAAACAATTAATTTTTTGTGTGTCATAGAGTGCAAATAATATACCCGTGAAATAGTTAGGATGAAATAGGAGATAGCGCTTAATTAGACAACACATAGGAAGTCAGTGAGGCATGACAAGGGCACGCGCACTTACTAGAGTAACAACTCAGTACGCAAATGAATAGATACGAAAATGCAAACGTAAAATTATACAAAGGAAAAGCATGTACAATAAAATAGTTTCAGTTTTTGTAAAGTGTTTTTAAAAATATTTTAAAATGCGCGCCCTTGAGTAGCACACGTGCACTAGTTTAGCTGTCATGGCTCACCTATTTTAACTAATTAGACTTTAGGTAACCAAAGGTTAGTAATTAGATAGCTAGCTATTTATTTCACTGGTATATTATTTGCACTCTATACACTTTGAGGATTAATTGTAACGCTCTCCGCCAGTCATATAAATCAAGCAACTTTATTTAATGTACTATAATAAGGTTTAAGACTTTAATGGGTAATAATGTACCTTTGGTAACCAATCTTTCTTGTAAAGATCGTAAAAGTGTTTAGAATCTGAAGTCGATAAGGCATAAGCACAGACACCATAACTGTCTTCTACTACAAATATATGCTCAGGGCAAATATTGATATATGGACCAACATATCTAAAACAAATGTAATTTATATTATAATATTAAGATAAATAATATTCATTGCCCCTTACATAATAAAATAGTTTTTTTTAAGCTGTTGATAGTAGAACTTACCTATCTCCTACCATAGAAGGTTCATTTACAAAGAGATCATGTCCATCTTGACCATCATCACAGGTAGACAGGCAGATCTCATACATGTTTTTCTGAAGGAAAAAAATGGTGACTGTGAATCTCCAACAAAAACCTTTAGGTCATTCTAGCAGCTGAGCATTGATAAATATTGGCTGTGTCAACATTGAAGACAGCACTTGGTGACTAGGCACACTTCATCTCCTCTTTCTATCAGTGCTCTGTTTTAAGGTACTCAATGCTAAAGCCACACAGATTAGAGAAAAGTTGAAAAGGCTTTTTACGATGCTTCACAATCCCCTTAAAAATTAAAACTGAGTAATTTAAACATGTTGATCGCCAATAAGGGTCTTTGCAACACTTTATACATGCTCTAGCCCACTGATGCTGTCTATGTTCTACTAGTTAAAATATGAACAAATAATTTTTAGGATGTTTTCGATCAAAGACAGGATGAGATACAACGCATTAAAACATGCCAAAGCAGGTAAAGTAAAGTACCTATATTTAATGTTGGTAGTTCCTTCAGTTGAAATTCAACTGCTATCAATGGAAGCCAATGGTTCGCACTTTACCCCCTCTCTCCATCAGTGCTCTGTTTTAAGAGTATTCAAAGCTGAAACTCCACGGATTAGAGAGAAGTCGAAACAGACGTGGAGATCCTAAGGATCGAACTGTGGACCTCAAGCTCTGAAGGTTGCGCACTAACCAACTGAGCTACGCCTGATCCTACACTCCTGTCACTCTATTGAACACCCTACCTACCTCGTCTTCTGGCTGGAATGGTCTTATAGTATATACACAAGTAGTAGGGACATCTGGAGCACTCATGTTAAACATATCGTGATTACTGTCGACTGGCAACAACCTCTACAAAAAGACAGAGGAAAAAACAATTATATCAACAAGGAGCAAATTAAATGGTTGTACACATGACCATCCCTTCCTACATGAGTATCTAGGTAAGCTAATATCTACTGCATTACTGCTGGTTTTCAATCATTCCCAAATAGGAGTGAAATAACAAAAGACATGGTGGCCATAGAGCGTAATGTTGTCCCATTTCAGACCATGTGTCATTCCCCTGAGAATAAGATTCTTTGTTTAAGTTATATCCATATTCATGACTGTTTTCTCATGTGCAACCAAGCGCAAACCTTAAACAAAGAAACGATACTCTAGGGAATGACACATGGTCTGAAATGGGACAACATTATGTCAGAGCTGAGGAGGTCTACTGATTTATTCTAATTTATATACCTGTAAATCACCACAGAGTCCTCCTCTAAACACCCATGGTTCTGGATCTTCTGGGTAGAAGTGAGGCCTTTGTCTTTTGAGCCTGCTCTTTGAATTAAGCCAGACAACAAAAGTATCCAAAAGAAGAACACTTTCTTTGACGTCCCAAATGTATGGATAAATATCGTAGAGTAAAGCGCGATTTGGTGTTTCTGAAAACCTCACAAACATGTCAGACACTGACTGGCATAAAACATGGAACTTCTCTGCCCTATCTTTCCACTCTATTATCTGAAAAGACAACAAAATAAAATGATCAGTATTGATTAAGAGAATTCCTTTCGTATTCAAGCGGTGAGCACCAAAAACTATTTTCTTGAAGAAAGGCTGTTGTACAAGGCTAAAATCTTGTTATTCAGAAAGTTTAACTTGTTTGGAAGTGGAGATGACCGATGAAAGTGAAATCAAAGTGTTAACCCAATGGAAAAATTGGAATTGAAAATGAGGTTTAGGCCTTCATTTGCTTATTTCCCAAACATTTTCTATAAAAAAACCTGACAAAGCTACATTCTAACACAAATGCAACAAAACATCCAAACAAGCATTTTATCATAGTACATCAGTTTCTAACTGTTAAAAAAAGGTTTTGAGTGTTAACCCAAAACGAAAATTGTGATCAAAACACATAAAAAGGTCTAGTTTTTGGTACTTTTTGCCATTGTTGCTCGTTATTGAAAAAAAATTTCCTCTTAATATTATTATACCATACACGCAATCAAAATATGGCAACCATTTTGAATAACTATTGTTCTGGATTGACTAGCCTCTTCATTACACTTTAATGTTTCCACGTGAACACAAGGCTTGTCAGTCCAGAACAATAGTAATTCAAATTTGAAACTTTTGATCTATTAGTGTTTAAAAGACTGCCTATATTTTTCTTCAGTCTGTTTGATTTATTTCCGCATGGCATTACAGAGGCTTTCCAAGCGATCTTAACTAAATATCTATCAGCAGTTCTAATGACTAAAGCAGCTCAGGATAGCGTATATGATTGCAATCATGTTCATAATATTTACATCTTCATTCATCATTGCTGCAAGAGTACTGTTGAAAGCACCAAAGAAATTGGAAATTGATTTATCATATCTACCTTATTATAATACTATGCACTTATTGACTGAGTGCGAGGGCCATACGGGAAAATATTTGGCTCAAGGTGATGTCATACGGACCGAGTGCAATAAGGTCCATACAAATGACCAAGAGCCAAATATTTTCCTGTACAGCCTGACCTAACTCACTCAATAAACATTTTATCATATGACCCTCACGAAAAGAAAAATAATAAAATAAAAGAAAGAAAGAAATAGTAAATAAAAGCTAAAAAAGAGAAAGCGTGTGGATTAGAGAAGGGCCGTACAGATTCATATGGCCCTGCTCGCTCAAAGCTGTACGGCCCTGCTCATGCCATTTTCGCGAAGGTTTTTCTAAGAGTGTGCACCCAGGCAGATACAGGTCATATGATAAAATAAATTATCCATAGTAACCTCATAATAATTTCCTTTGGTATCCATGGTTACAATTAGTAATCTAGAATGCTGTCTGGGTCATGTAAGGATGAAAACGTAGGAAAATAAAGTTCAAAATAAAATCATACTTTTGCTGTTTGCTCCTCTTCAGTGAGCTCTTTAAATTCCTCTGAATCCTCCTTGACAGCATTGTTCTTTAACCACTTAAATTCACTGAGTATTAGCTTTGCTTTTGTTCCATGGGTGTATGGCAAGTAAAACAGATCCACAAGTAACAAGAGATCTTCTGCTTTAAGTGGGCTATTAGAACCCTTTCTTGATTCTGAAATTTCCATCAAATTTTCCTCCATTGTTTTAATGGAAATTAAATTTCCTGGAGGTACTGGACCTAAAACAGATATAAAAACAATAAGAAACTTCTTTATAACATAATTATTTTCTCTCAAGCAATAACTTAATTCAATTTTGAATACTCCTTTGATTTAACACAAATAGTTTTTTTCATACGCTTTCCCAAAATTATCATTAGTAATATTTAACTGATTGCACGATCTTTCCTGCTATTGGGCGATTTCACATGAGACATTAAAATTGATGGGTTTTTTAAATCAAGTTTAACCCTACAAAACCTATGTTATCTAAAAGCTAAAAAATCAGGCTTCAAGAAAATATAAAAATTTTCGACCACACCCACTGCATGTGGGTGACTGACATCTTCGCCATTTTTAGCATAAAATGTTTCAAACAATAACTATAACTTTCAACTTTAACTAAAACATGCACTTTAAGTATAAGTATGCTCAAAATGCTTTAAAATATGCCCCTGATGATGCTCTTTAAGAATCATAAAAAATATTTCAAAACAAATCAATCTCTTCTTAGTAAGAACTAATTAAAAACTCGTTGCGGACATTACGTAATGTCCGCAACGTTTGACCTTTTACATTCCCATAGTGACCAAACCTGTGCTTCAAGAAAATAAATATTACAAATGCTCTTTTAGATTGATAAGAGCAATATATATCTGGAAACATTTTTTATGTATCTTGTTTTCTCTCCCCGCAATGCTACTTCAAAGATCGTTGCGGACATTACGTTGCGGACATTACATTTTTCCAAACCCTGCAAAAGGGTCCAAAACCTAAATCAAATACTGCCCAAATATTCACATGTATGTTCTAAATGTTCAAGAGGGTATGAAAACTGCTATTAACACTCTTTACAGTTAAGCTTTGTTCCTCTCATTTCACTGTTATATTATTTGGTTGAGGAGAAAACCTTTTCAATGTCAACCAGCATAGGGATAGTAAAGGGACCTGCATTCTCCAATCTGATAGGTCCAAAGAAAATGCTTGAGATGTGAACTTCCTCAACATCATCTCTTGCTGGCCAGTCAAATCTGTTGGCCCCAGTTCTATACAAGTACTTCATCTTCACCATTTCCCCTTTGAAGCTAAGTACTCTCCCAATGTAGTACCTTTTGTTATTGTAACGAAACTTGTAATGTACAGCATAGTACTTCTCCGTCTCTATTAATGGAAGGGGGATTTTAAGTAACTCTCCTCGGTGAAGTTCCCATAGCATGCATTGTCTAAAAAGGATTAATGCCTGCTCATCTACTATTTGAGTTGGTAAAGCAAGACATCTGGCATAAATACAGAGATATACACCACAGTCATAGTCATTTCCTTTACCCTGCTGTGGGATTTCATCTTTGCCATTGCAGAAAAAATGCCACTTACTCAGGTCAACATTGGTGTCCAGCCCTTTAAGGACAGATGCCATTTTACCTATGGCCTTCTGTGTTGGAGGCTTAACAAAATCCCCAGGCTTACTGTCTAAAACCAAGACAATATTTTCCTTTGGTTGTGCTACAAGAAGAGTCCAGTGCTGAGAGGACCTCCCGTTGCATGGGACTATAATCATATCTGAGGACAGGGGGGAGCTGTGACTTTTTTGGAGTAGCTCTGAGATTTCATTGGCATTTCTTGCTTCAAAACTTTCCCAAGAAACTGTTATAATGTCTATTCCATTTTCTTTGCTTGCAATTTGAATAAGCTTCATATATTCATCAATTATGAAATTGGTTAGCCATTTGTCTGTGGATGTAACATCTGTGGCAGACTTAGAAACAGTATAGACTAAGCTTTCCAAATCAGAAGGCGCAATCAGTTGACTCCCATTGAAATCAATCAAGCCTTTCAGGACAGCCTCAACTTCATTTAATATATACTGGGGAGGGTTATATGGTGTTGATTGGCTGAAGACAGACCTAAGATTGTCTGGTAAACCCATCTCAACCGTGCACTGATGACATGTGTCATCAGATGAATTTCCATCTGAAGACTTTAGGGACTCTTTAACAAACTCAACATCATCACTGTCCCTTTCCTCTGAGTGGCCTAAGTTAGAATCTTGATCAGATTCAACATCGAAACTGTCATCTAAATCTTCTGCTTCATCTTCATCATCAGAATCATCATCAAAATCACTTTCAAGATATGGATAAACATCAAACGCTAGGCTTTGTGTGGCTGTCTGGGTAGTATAAAGGCGACAGGTAAGGAAACCCTCCCCATCAGGCTCGATACAGTGAAAACGAGAGATACCAGGAACTGAGGGTGCTTCAGAGAAACGTTTATTCAGACCTAATGAAGCCATCTTCTCATTAATTTCTTTCTCTGGGATAAAAGTAACCTCTACATTCATGGTAAGGCTGCTGGCCACTTGGAAGAATGACTGTGCATTGTACACAATGTTGGAATTTTCAGACATCACTGCATTCCATACAAGACGCTTTACTGTTCCACCAATGCCATCCACAGCACCCTTCCCATGTGAGGTGGCAAAGTAATTCCACTGGATATGAACTAATTCTTCTAATTTGTGTAAAAAGTTGGCCATAAATCTGTTCTTAAATTGAGAGCTTGGCCCATCAGAAAAAATGTAAACCTTGTTGACTCCAGGATGCCTCACTTTTAACCCTGAGATCACTTCCCACAAAAAGACAGCCACAGCCTTCTTATCGTGCTTCAACTCATCTGAAATGATAACACGTGATTCACATTTTCTGTCACCCTCTTGTTTTGTCCACATAGCTATTGTGAACAGGGTCACCTGATTCTGGCTCCAGTGAGCTGACTGAATTTCATCCTGATATTTACAAGTGTAGTTTTCTGCCAAATATATCTGCACCACAGCTTCATCAGTATCAATACTTGTAAGTTTATCCTCAAAATACTTTGATTGCTTTCTTTTCAAAAAGACGTGCTCAAGGAAATATGGGACCTTCTCCTCCAAGGATGACAATGCTTCCTTAACTGTGCCTTCCTTGCAAAGTTTCTGCATTTTTTTGATAATCTTAGATTTATTCTTGATTTTTCCTGGCACCTGTACACTCACTTGCTCCCACTCATACCATGTGACAGCTGAATCCTCATATTCGAGCTCTTCTAGCCAAGATGGACAGCAGGCACATTTTCTCAGCATGCATTCTTCTGAATCAGAATCAATGCAGACAAAGTTGTTTACAAAATCACCAGAATAGCAAGGGAACCCTGTTATTTCTTTAGACAAACAATCACAAAGGAGTTTAATGTTCTCGTGGTACTTGCAAAGGCACACATTTCTTGGCAAGTCTGATGACAGAAGCACATTTGTTGGTCTCAATAAACTAAATTTGGTCAATCCAATCTTGATAGATGGGTTTTCCTTTAAAAAAAGAGCATGAGCTTCTTTCAGAGAGTAAAGAAGATGACGTTTCTGGAGATATTCCTTTCCTCCCTCCTTGTTACGGCACACAATGACATCTTTCCTTCCAGGAGACTGCCTTGACACCGAGTCAAGTAGGTAAAATTCTTTCACTTTTGCAGCAGTTTCTGCAGAGATGCTCTTGTTGCCAGAGGTCTTGCTTTTCTTGGGTTGTATTCCAGCAGCTGAGGCAAGCTTCACAATTACAGCTTTCCTCTTCCTTGGGCTCTTTGGCAGATGAGGCTTGACTTTCCCAACTACTTTACCCAAGGCTTGAGGAGTGCTATACGCCCCAGTGTGGTCTGGGATATCTTTGCCAGAACCAGAAGCGCCATTTGACTTTTTAGCCTTTTGCAATAAACGAAATTTCCTAACACGGTCTCTGTTTGCCTTCTTTTTCTTTTCAATTTCCTCAGGAGTTTCAGACTTTGGTTTCTTTCTTGCAAGTCTTTTCCTTTCCTTGTCATTGCATTTGTATACATCATATTTTTCTTTGTCTTGTTTCAACTTACTTCGAAAAATCCTTGACCTATCAGTATTTGATTTGGGCATCTCTGTTATGAAATAATCACTCTAAAAATGTCATGTTTACTAAGCTTATTACAGAGCCAAAAGATTGGAATTAATCCTGTTCAGCAGTATTTCTATGCTGAGCATGCTCTGGGTCATCACTGAGCATGCTCTCATTTGGAAAGCTGCTGACAATGGCAAAAATAATAGAAACTGTGATATATAAGCAGTTTATAAGGCATGCACATACAGTAGGATATCATGCATTAGTACTTATAATGTAAAATGGAGGATTTTTTGTATTACAAACTTGTGATCTTTAGAAATGACTTTTATTTGAAATATATGCAATATGATCATTTTTAGGTAAAAAATAGCTAAAACTGACAATAAACAGCAAAGATATCAATAGATTTAATACAAGTTCCAAAAATGTAATGTCCGCAACGCTACCTATGTAATGTCCGCAACACAAACTTTTGCTTATAAAATCAAGTAGGACAGGGCGATTTTTAAATTTTTTTGTGGGAAATTAAAATTTGATCTTTACTTAATTTAAAAATAACAGTTATCCCCTAAACAATGTTTCCAAATCACAACAAATTGAAGATACATTTAGTGACTCAAATGTGTGGTTGATATCCAATGTAATGTCCGCAACATCTTTAAAATGAAAAATATCAATACTAGTTATTGAGAAATTGGAAATTTTTTTAATGATATTTATTTAACTATATATGAATTATGAGAAAAGACAACTTTAGTTGATTTACAATACTCAGGATGTTTTTTATAGAGCTTTAAAATCAGTTTTTTTGTCTCTGAACGTAATGTCCGCAACGTGAAATCACCCTATTCTGTTTAGCTATTTTAGAGGATGATTTACCATGAATAGTTTTCTCCTACACTTTCAGACAATTTCTATTAGTAATATTTACCTGGTGGTGGTGGAATGATTCTGCGATCTTTCCTGCTATTCCGTTTAGCTGTTTTGGAGGATGATGTTGTCGTGGCAGTAGACATAGCTGCCTGAGACCTGACAATTGTTGGTGCTGGTGCAAGGCTATAAGGACCACTTTTCGCATACACCTTGG
Source organism: Actinia tenebrosa (assembly GCF_029948245.1). NCBI lineage: Eukaryota > Metazoa > Cnidaria > Anthozoa > Actiniaria > Actiniidae > Actinia > Actinia tenebrosa. Next base: position 11,248,341 of record NW_028292572.1, read on the forward strand.
AGGAAGCACTTTTCTCTTTATTGAACTCTAAAAGCCATGCATCAATAGCATCATTGAGAGCTATCTCTGGGTCGTAAAAAGCTGGTGCATGATTTGTTATCTTTGTGGTACTGCTAGCCACGGAAGTCACACTGTCAGTCTCCATTGGAAAATCTCCCCCAACACCATTATCTTTTGATTCCATCTTTTCGATTTTCTCATTTTCACTGGCTTCAATATCATCATCCATAGCATCACTACAAGCACTTTGCTTCTCGGCATCCACATCTAAGCTCATTGGTTCTTCAGCTGGTACAGGTGCAGGTAGATTTCCCTTAGCACACCTTACCCATGTACCTAGAGTATGTACCGCTACAAAATTGCTTTCAAATTCACAGTTAGGGTTTGTGAGAACTCCATTGACACTATCATACAGCTGGGTTGGCCTGCCATAGTATGGTCCTAGGAACATCCTTCTCTGATCGTAATCATTTGCATGGATATTATCCCAGATAACTGGCTTCCTCTTCAAGACACTTGAAAGTGTTTGGATGGAATGGGGTGAAATTACATTTGATATTACCTTTGGACCTAGAAGAGATGAAAATCATATAATTTGACACTGGTCCCTGAGAGGTTTTTCCACACATAACATTTACACATGCAGACATACTTAGTCTTTTCCTTCCTTATTCTAAGCCAGCATTAATTTATCCATTTTAGGGTTTTTTAAAGGTTTAGTAAAATATTATCATGAAAAATCCTGTGTTTTAGAAACTAACCAACTCTTGTTCTGAAAGCCAAACATTTGAAGTTCAAAATGAGGATCATTTAAAGAACCATACCTTAAGCTTAAAAATGTTCAAAATACCTTATGACATATTCATGCTAGTTTTAGTGCTCTGGGGCTTTTTTAAAATTTCAAACTAACTATAAAATAATCATATATGCCAAATATTAAATATCATAAGAAAAGTTAACAGTTTTTAACTTCTGGTATGATTACATTCTCACAGTTAATTATAAACAAAGCAGGGCAAGATATTCAAAGTTAAGTCTACAAGTTAGCAAATCCACAGAATCGTGAGTAAGCATTTCCTTCCACAAATAATACATTTTTTTGATTATGCAAGAGCAATTAACCAAATTAATTAGGTTTAATATGCCCAAAAATTTCAATATCAATGCTTCTTATTCTTGGTTTTGGATAAGTTGTTCCAGGAAATGTCCACACCTCTCTCACAGAGGATGATAAGAATAACCGAGGAGTGGGGCGTGGGGGTGTTTGGTGGGGTATAGTTTAAAAATATACATCCTTCTATGGGGTAGGTAAGGACATTTTCAGGAATTACCGTACAAGGAGAGTTTAACTCATTTTATTGGCACATTGTTCTGTGTCAAGTTTTTTGTTCTTAACGTGAATGTGCCAATAAAAAGCAATGTAACAATAACACAAACGATACACCACAATACAAACTTGGGCAATAACATTACTATACTAACACTTACGAGTACACAAACAAACAAACAAATATACAAAAAACAGATAAACATGTAGGACAATGTACATAAAAATGGTAGGCCATTCTGCAGAAAGTTTTAGTTTTTTCTTTTTCAAGAAAACAAACAAAATTTTGATGACAGAAAATCCTGTCAAAATGGCCTATTCAAAATATCAAACTGTATTGCTTTTGAAAGAGGTGTTAAATTGAACTGGTTATCATATCATCAAACCAGTGCAGAAACCAACTAATCAAAAGCAATTGAAGGAGCCTAACATTCAAGAAGTAATAAGCACAGATCAATTTTTTCTTTGCCAAAAAAAAATTGTGAATAAAAACAATAAAGGGATATCCTAAAGTAATTTTGAGGCCATAAATTTTCTTTAATGAATTTTGTTTTGACAGTCAAAGGAAACAGTGGTAGAAAATGATCCATGCATTTATAACATCAAGATCGGCTCCAACTGACAGATTGGGGAAGATAAAGGCTGTCTTAAGAATCAAGGAACACCGACAATCTGTGAGAAACTGAGGACAGTCTTTATTTTTGTTGTTTTAATTTTTTCTTTTTTTTTTCGTCTATACCAAAACCAAAACTTCTTAATTCTCTCACAGGTAGTGGCATTGAGATTCAAAGACAACCACAAAACAACAAGAAAGAAGCATTTGTTCATAGAATCTTCTGAGCTAGAATTTCATCTATGTATTATACAGTAGAAGGATTGCTATGATTTTTTGTTTCAATTTTTTCTTTTTTCTTTTCTTTTCTTTTTTTTTTTTCCCCCAAACAAAATATGAAAGTGGTTTCATCAAAGTCAAGTCCAAAACAGAAAAGCCACCGAAAGCCAAAGTGCGAACCTAACCTGGAATATTTTTCTTTTTTTTTCTTGAAAATGTATTGATCAACATTTATTACTTCAACTCAATGCAGTTGTACAACATGCCGTGAGCCTGCACCAGATTTATAATTTTCAGTAAACCAAAATAATGGCCAAAATGGTGTGGAACAGTACAACAAGCAGAGCTAAAATAATACATGCCATGTTTAGGTGAGTTGGTTTGTTTGCTTATTTATCATGAAAAAAACTTGGATACTCTGAACAAGCTGATCCAGGTACAACTCTTTCGCATCATTAGAAGACTTTCAACTCCAAACAGTTTCTGGAACTGTTACAAACGTCATATTCAGCCACTCACCCACCTAATTACAAAACCCTATTACAAGTTGCACCCTATGCTACTCAGCACCTTATCACAACTACTATAATAATGAGCACCTTATTACAACTCCTATAACACTAAGAACCCTGAAAATCGTATTACAACTCCTATAATAATGAGCACCTTATTACAACTCCTATAACACTAAGAACCCTGAAAATCGTATTACAACTCCTATAACACTGAGCACCTTATTACAACTACTATAACACTGTGGAGTAACTTAAAACAAACTATAAAGCCTATGAGCACTTTATCACAACCTGCACCTTATGACATTGAGCACCTTATCACAACTACAGGTACTATAACATTAAGCACCAAACCACAACCTCTATAGCCTAAGCACCTCATTACAACCTACTCCTTGGCAATAACCTCCTTATTACAACCTGCACCTTATGACAATTATTAGCACCTTATACCAATTGAAACCTGAAACATTGAGCACCCCATCATAACCTGTATTATGTAGCAAGGCGCATTATCGTTATCTCCAATGATGATAATGAGAAGGTTGTCACAACATACAACCTGTTACGCAGAGCACCTTGTCGCAACCCATAAACAACACTCCAATACACGACTGGTATATTCAATACAAAGTGCTAAAATGTAAAGCCGGATAACAGGGCATTGGCAATGTGCATGAGGCCAGCCACCCCATCTCATATCACTTATTGCCACAGGAACTAACACAAAGGATAACTGATGATGATATTTAACACAAAAAGAGAAAAATCACTGAAGACAGTCCCCTAATGACATGAGTGTTGATACCGCTTGTACCAGGATGTTCAAAGTACCATGTCGGCTATGATTAATTTTTTTTTCACTTTTGTGGATGAAATCCCCATGATCACTCAGATCTTGGAGTTTTCAAGAACCAGTGAATCTGAAAAACAAACTACGAGGCTATGGCTGGCTGGAAAGAAAAAACTACTCTGCAACTGTACCTTCACTTCAAAAGAGCATGTGAAGTGGGCTGGGAAGATTATCCATCATCTAACACTGCTAAATGGAACAGTAGCATGTCGACATCAAATTATAAAAAATATATCATTATCACACAGGAGGAACTCAAAATCTTTCCAATTTCTTCTTTTTCTTAAGTTTCCCCCCCTCTCACTACTTTTTAACTTTGCATGTTTTCTTCAGTGTTGAATAAAATCTCTTCCTTCTGTTATTCCTCCTCCTCCTTTACTATTGCAATACTTTTTTCATTTTGCTACTATCTTCATAACATTATTGTTTAATATTGTTGCCTTTCTTCCTCTTGTTTTGTCTACTTCCCTGCTACTTTCTCTTGAAATTTAACTGTTCAACTTTCCATTTCCAATCTTTTCCTTACATTTTTCATCTTCTTTTTTCTTTTGTCTTTTCGTATTATTTTCAAACTAACTATACCTGCTTTTTACTATAAGAAATTCATTATAGACAATTCATTGACAAATTAATTCAATTACAAAATTTTGAAAAATTCAAAAATCAAAACATTAACAAAATAATCAGAGAAATAACGTACCCGTCCATAGTATGTTAATTTCCCCATCAAGGTTTTGGCCAAGGGTTTGTAGATAACTAGAGCTCTCAACATTAGGTATTGCACGAGTGGCACAATATTCTACAATACAAAATAATGTGGCCATGTATAAGTTAAATACCAAGATTTCTATTAAATTCATGGTGACAGCCTTTGAAATCTGAAGAATCCTGCAGCTCAGTATAGCGTATATGAGTGTAATCATGGTAATAGATATTAGAAATAAGTCATCATTGCTGCTTGCTTCGGTTAAGGCCTCATTGAAGATGAATTAATATAAACATGTTTTGATTATAATTTTAAAGTGTTGACAAAACTAAAGGAGAGTAAATGTTATGTAAAGGAGAGTTGGTACAAAATTTTAGACAACATTTTGGCAAAGTGAGAGGAAAGTGGTTCCTCAATTGATAATCTTGGTAAAATTGACACAGATTGAGCCAACCACTGAGCCTACGAATAACGGTCAGCAATAAGAAAATATTTACAGGGTTGAGATCACTAGATTTTTGCTATATTATTTATTCAAGTTACCTGTAGGACAAAATAAAAACTTTGGCTTATTAAGAGCATGGTATATCTCATTGGTCACTTTCACTTGTGCTTCTCCAAAACTACTAAAAGATTTTTGATCAGGACCTTTAAGGGCTGGGTCAATATCATCAAACAGTAATGCAAAGGCAGTGCAACCAAGTTTTTGCATCTAAGAACAAAGAAACACACTTTAAAATGATTGAAAATAATAAAGCATGTGACAACATAGGTTAAGGTTTTACCTGTTCCATCTTTTTCTTCAGCAACAGAAAATCCTTTGATTCAGAGAATACCATATCTAAGCCAGGAGACAAAGCATAATAGAAGGTAATTCCATATTCCTTGGCACACTTTATGAGTTGGGTGAGGTTTTCTAGAGCAAAGATGAGATAGCATATCAGTATCAATAAAGGAATTGAATTTGCAAGTGAAAAATATATAATAAAAATTATCTAAATTGCAAGTAAAAAATATATGAAATAGATCAGGATCATCTGCGGTATCTGAAGATCCTCTGAAGGCTTACAAACATTCTCAGAAGGCACAATACAGATAGCCTGTCAAGAAAAATAGATTCTATCTTCTGAGATAAGGAAAGCTTCAGCCTAGTTGTAAAACTGCAGCCAGTATTCTCATGTGTGCATTTCCATACTGGTCTTTTAAGGACCAACAATTTTAACTTACCACACTCTTCTACATCATAAGGATCTTTCCATAATGCTCTGTGCTTCAAATCATCTTTAGGTGCATATAGGTAAGTATTCATTCCAAGTAATTTCAGTCTGATCAAGAATTAAAAGTACAATCATAAATGCTAAAATATAATGATTGCTGTTTTATGATTCAATTCACATGAATTCTGCAAACTGTTATACAAATTAGTGCAATACAAAGTGCCCTCCCCCCTGTCCAAAATAATAATAATTAAGAGTAAATGCAAACCAATGGCATAAAAATAAGAGTCAACAACACACAATAATCGAGTGTTGTCTCCATAAGGTGGAGCTTGACTATTAACAAATTCTAATTGACTATGAACAAATGACATTGCAGTATATATTACACTTCTCAGTATAGTTTGGCACCACAGAAGTTTTGTTACAAAATTATTTTGATAAAATGTGCATGTCTGAGGCAACATCATTGATGATATCCTGTAATCCTACTTTATGCCTGTGATTTCAATATTATGCTTGCTTTCTATTAAACACTTTTGGCATTGCCTCTGATAACGTGGACATTTCACCAACAATACTTCTGTTGTGTCAAACTCAACTAAGAACAATAGTATGACAATGGGTTAAGGATCTATTCCATAACCACATTTGGTCGAATGTTTCATATCAGCAAAACAAACTAACTGTGTTAACCCAAAGCATTAAGATGAGGACACATGGTGTGATGTTGTTTGCGACGTCCCAGAAGTAGGAGTACTTTCTACTTCTGTGATGTCACACAACTGTCGGACAACCAAAATTTTCATGAAAGTTGCAGGCGATGCTGCATTGTGTGTCCGCACCTTTAGATACACAAGCTATAATTTTCCCACTTATCAAAATCTGGTAATCCGTTTGTGGTGTTATGGTATTAGGTGTAGGACAGCAGGGGGCGTGGACATGTGGGTTTGCTTCAACTGGTACTATGGTACTTTCTACATTTCTAGGTGGTCTTCTTATTTAAGAATATTGATTGAAACTGTTTATCCAGCACGATTTACGGATGAAACTCTATGAAATATCAATTCTGATTCAGTCCTTTATATTCGAATATTCAAGCTTAAGCTCAAACAATGCAGTGTTTCACATCCAATTTCATTCGGATTACATTCCTAGGGTCCCCTTGTGAAAACTATATTACTTAATCAAGACAAATACAATGAATGACTTTATGAATAAGGATATAAGGTTAATATTCTTAGTGTTCAATCATACACTAGCTAGCATATTTCTCGCTCGTAATTACGACTTAGATTTGGCGTCCATTAACAAACATATTTCATATAACTTACCTAACAAATAACTCTTTTCTTTGTTCGAATGTCCATGGCCTCCCATAAAAGCCTAAAGAATGAGAAGGAAAATTTAAAATGGACTGAAGAAAGAATATTTTGAGCGGCAGTGAGTTTGAGAAGGACCGCCAAAAAATGACGTGTTAAGCTTATTTCTTCAATGTTAAAAACTTAGTTTACCTTCAACAACGCCAGACAAAAACTCGTAGTTATTGTCCTCTGACGGCTCAGGATCCATCTTTCGTTCTTTCATCGAACGTAAACGACAGTTTAGCTTAGAAGGAGGAAGTTTAGGTCTTTTCTTCAGTAGATTCAACATCAGCCACCATGAAAATAACCTTCCTTGGTTTTTCTGATCATCTGGGCATGCGCATGTTTAGGTTGGACCGGTTTCCAACTTGTATAACTGGTTTTTGACTTCAGCACACCACCTGACTTGGAATCGTGAAATTCCAAGAAAATACATAAGAATATTCAATCAATTTTATTGTTTTAATCTAATTTTTACAAAAAATACTCTTTTTGGTTTACTTCCTTATTTTTTGGGGTGGGTTATTTTGGTGTTTTTTTTTCTATTTATTGTTCCTATAAATGTTTTTTTTAAAATAAAAAATCACACAGTCTACTTTTTTCTTCACTGTGGATCGAAGGCTTGCGTCTAGGTAAATATTCACCAATAATGATAAAAATAGATTGTTTTATAAAATATTTTTATAATTTCAGTCTTTATGAAAATGCGGGAATATCTTGAAAGGCATCTTGGGTAGTGTTGTCTCGTGACTTCCATCATGCTTTTATAAGGTCGTGTTGCGTTGCATCTCGTTCATAAACGAAAAGCAATGGAGTTGGTAACATTGTTGCTGATGGTATGGATGGGTCTTAGCCATCTTTCTCTTGGATCCACCAAGCCCAAACATCCAGTACCAACTTACTTCTATAGATATCATCCAAATGGAAGTATTGTTGATCAAAATCACCCCGACACTCGGCTGAAGTTCTTGGACAATGCTAGAGAAATTCCAACTACGTTGTCACAGCCTTCAGCTTCTTTGAAGGTCTTTCCTCCCTTGATCGATAATGCTGAATTGGTTAACGTATCTTGGAATGGTGTTTCCTTTCCAACCGAGATAGACTACATTGCTCTTTACTGTCCAATTGACGACAAACCAAATAGATATCTAGATTACGTTGAGGTTAAAAACTATCCCACATATTTAATGGGGTATGGCTCGTTTCAAGTTCGTTTATACAACATGAGAACGGACTGTCAGTTTAGGTATTACAGATCAGGAGCGAGCCTTATTACTGTGAGTAATGTCGTAAAATTTAAAGGAGGACCTGAAGCGCCTTTACAAGGTCATATATCACTAACTGGTGATCCAACACAAATGAGAATTATGTGGGTTTCCGGTGCTGGTGAGTTTAAAGTTTGTTGTGTGACAGCCAATCAAATCAAAGTAATTTGTCAGTATTCAACTCTTTCTTTCCAATATGTACAGGAATAGACCTCTTTACCTTTGGCGTAATGTTTCCAAACGTACCACATCAGGGGCGGATCCAGGATTTTGTTCAGGGAGGAGTGCTGCACACAAAGTTAACCCAGGGAGGGGTGCACCCCTTAGGATCAAAGGGTAAAAGCAGTATTGATTATCTTCAAAGTAGGGGCACAAAGTGGAACCCTGCACCCCTCCCCTGGATCCACCCCTGTACATGTCATTTGATCCTAGAGTATTATTTCTTTGTTTAATGGTTAAGCATGAGAAGACACATGAATATGGATGTAACCAAAAGTAAGAATCTCATTCTCAAGAGAATTACACATGATCTGAATGGTGAAACATTATGCCAAAAGTCAAGGCTTTTAAAAATCACCCAACATTTAACACAAGCCAACATTTGTTGGCAGAATAATGCCACATTGTTGTGTGTGAAAACCCAGCATAACAAAATTTGTTATGCTGGTTTTTCACACAAAACAATGTGGCATTATTCTGCCAACAAATGAGCCCAACATTCATCCAAATTCAAAAATTACATCCCAACATTATTGGCATACCATAACAACAATTGGTCCAAGCATTTGACCCAATAAATGTTAGGTCAAATGTTGGGCCATTTATCAGGGCCCTACAGAAGTCTATTTCAAAATAAATTATAGGGGGGAGGGGTCAGGCTACCCCATGGCCATCATGACGCACCCTCCCCATGGTCGTACTCAGTTTTTCTATTTTTGAACGAAACATATTCAAATTTTTCCTTATTGAAATTATCCTTCAGATGTTGAGCCTGTGGTATACTACACGTTAGAGAAAGATGGTCCATTAATGAAAAAGACAGGAACATTCAAAACATATAAAGCTAGCGACATGTGTGATTCATTAGCTAATTCAACTGGCTTCAGGGATCCTGGCTTTATCCATGATGTATTGCTTACAGATCTGAAACCATTTACTGTTTATTATTATCAATATGGATCTAACTTGGTATGATTTCTACCTTGAGTCAAAATAATATTAATTTATAGTTTAAAAATACACAATTTGGTAATTTTCATCTAGGCCCTTCTATTGAATTATAATTTAGAAGTAGATTTTTGTGGAGGGAGGAAAACCGGAGAACCTGGAACTGGAGAAAACCCTTGAAGTGTAGGAGATAACCAACAATAACTCTGTTCATATATGACGTCAAGTCTGGGGGCCGAACCTGGGTTGCATTGGTGCAAGCACTCTCACTGCTAAGTCACCTCAATGGCTTTTAGTTTTAAAACTAATTAAGAATTTTTCTTTCTGTTTCATTAGGGTATGAGCAAGCTTACCAAGTTCAGGACACCTCCCATCCCAAACGCAGATGAGGCCTTCAAATTCATAGTTTATGGAGACATGGGTGTGTCCCCCCCTCCTCGTGCAACCACAACAGCACAGTATTGTATCAATGAAGTTGAGAAAAATAATGCCACTTTTGTTGTACATATTGGAGATATCTCATATGCTGTAGGCCATGTGAGTACTGTTTGTAAACTTGGACACCAGTTAATGGCGTCAATGAGAATTAACAGGGGAATTCTATTCAAATTCAAATATTGCAAATTATAAAATGCTACTTATTTGTTCAAAAACCTAGGACATACTTTTTCAACCCGTGCACATATATGTTACCCAGCTCTAAAGCAAATGAGTTGCCTATTGTCTTGTGAGATTTTTTATTTTATGCCACTCAAAGCCATATAACCCAAGGAAACATTTTTGTGTCTTTGAAGGCCTACTTATGGGAGCAATGGCCTGATCTAATCCAGCCATATGCAACTAGAGTGCCTTACATGGTAGGAATTGGTAACCATGAGTATGATCATGAGCGCGGTGGTGAAAAAGACCCTAGCGGTGCTCGTGGACAAGGCTTTCATCCTTGGTTCGCAACTGGATTGTATCATTCTGACTCCGGAGGAGAATGTGGAGTACCAATGTTCAACCGTTTCCATATGCCAGAAAATGGACATTCGCTCTGGTGGTAAGTGTTGACGATACTGTGGACATCTAGTGATTTGTGAAAATTTGGATGTTTTCAAATTTGTGGTACTAGTTAAATTAAAAAAGAGAGTACTTATAATGAAAAACATTGTTTGGTATGTTTACATACTCTGCAGCATATTGCCTGATTTCCTTGTCACAACTGTTTTTTCCCATTTTTTGACTGTTTTTTTTTCCATTCATCCATTCATCTTTTTATTTCTCTGTGTCTTCACAGGTATAGCTTTGATTATGGTAGTGTACATATCATTATGATGAGCACCGAGCATGACTTTTTGCCAACTTCGGAACAATACAAGTGGATAGAAAATGACCTGCGCAATGTGAATCGAAGCGTTACTCCCTGGGTTATGATAACTGGACACAGACCAATGTATTCCAGCCAAAAATACATCTGTACGTTTGTACCATGTCTATAGAAACTAATATTTTAAATTGAAATTCAATTTCTAACTTAGTTTCCTGAAATTTAGATCACCAATCAGTAATACTCATGTATGGAGTAATAGCCAGCAAAAATATATTAAAATCAAGTGACATTTTCATACCGCAGCCTTGTTGGGTGGAACAATAAATTTTTGCCTGTGTCACCTTACATTGAAGTGCTTCAGGATGAGTTTGAACGGGCAGAAACAAAGACTTTAATTCAAATCAGAATAAACAAGGCCACTGCTTGATAAAGGTCATCTTATTCAAAACATTCCAGAAAAGTCTTTAAAATCAACGATTAAGCTTTTATTTCTTAATCAAAATTTTCAGGGGATTACATGCTTTCCAGAGGCATGCAGCACTTCATGGAAGAGATGCTACACAAGTACAAAGTGGACCTTGGCCTTTGGGCTCATTATCACAGCTATGAAAGAACCTGTCCTGTTTACAAAAGCAAATGCACAGAGAATTCAACGATTCATATCGTAGTTGGCACAGCAGGCAAGGAATTTGATTCCAATCCGTACATGGATATGGACTGGTCGGTCTACAGGGAGATTGAATGGGGTTATGGCAGAATAACGGTGAACGGCAAGAAATCATTGTTGTGGGAATGGATAAGAAATAAAGACAATGTTGTTGCTGACAAAGTTTTGCTGACAAAATACTAATGATGGCAGTAGTTTATAGAGATCGCCTTTACTAACTATCAAATGGCATTAAAGTTGGTCGTATCATCATTACACAGATCAATCATCTTTTCTTGAATGAAAATTTCTTGAATTATCTCTTCAAAAATACTTTTCATATAAAAGCAATTATTGACAATTTTCAACCTAAAAATATCAGAATCGCTAATTTATAGGTATACAGTATTGCTTTCTCGCAAAATGCAGGGTATCTTGCTGGCCAATGATCTCGGGGGGGGGGGGGGGGGGGAGTTTCAAAAACTCAATTTTGACTGTAAAGATTTTGGCAATTAAATATATTTAAAGAATGAATGTGTATTTTATTGGGTAATGTCTCCGGACTAGACTACCTTGAGGACACTTATGAATTAGTGAAAAACAGAAACAGGAAAATGTATGCAAAGCTCATTTCAAAGTTCCTAAAAATTAATTGGAAAAGAAACTTTCCTCGCGTAAGGGCGTCTCGGGATGGTTCGCAAGACGTGATCCATGAAAAAAATTGATTCTGCGATGCGCAAACTCACCAGTAAAAAAATAATTCAATTCTAGTAATAATGGTGAGACCCATGACTACCGAGGCCCTTTAAGGGGTAAATTGCGACATAAAACGCAGTTGTGAAGTTCAGATGGAGAACTTGGGTACAACCCAAGTGATGATGTTTGATGTTATGTCTTGATCCAATAACAGATGTCGCCACTAATTGCGCATGCGTGTGTTTTCCCCCTCCTTTTTCAACTGTTTATTTTTAAGAAACGACTGTCAGTTTCAAAATAAATAAACTTTCTCCTTGGAATTACTACAAAGCCGCACGGTTAAATTTTCGCAGGGATTGTTATTAATTCAGCATAGTTTACATGTGGTACTTAGGCTTAGGTAAAACGTCGAACTTCACGAGTCGAACTTAATAACATCAAGGAAGACCGCCTTGTTATCCATTTTTCTCATGTGAAGTTCGACGTTCGACCTGAGCCTTATTGATGATAGGTTTGGTTCATCAGGAAAATCCGACACGTTCCTTTAAGACTATTCAAGGAATTCGATGATAAAAACTCTCATCTTACATCTTGAAAGTTCAGGCAAGTTTTTTGTCTCGATACTTTTTTTCTGTGCGCAGGAACTCTTTCCCTTGCTGCGATTCAGTTTTCATAGATCTAACCTGAAAAATCTCCTATATTATTCCACATGTTTACCCTAGCCATCCTTTTTACTTTTTTATTTGTTTAACCAGTTTATGTTCTCTATAGATATTTGAAAATGAAATACAATAATATGTAGCTCATGGATATTGTTTGTTTAACCTTTTTTATTTGTTTAACCAGTTTATGTTCTCTATAGATATTTGAAAATGAAATACAATAATATGTAGCTCATGGATATTGTTTGTTTAACCAAATTTATTTACTTTATTATTCTCATTTTGAGCGACAGTGAGACAGCTGCTGAATCCAACGAACCCCTAGTGTACGAAAATGTTTAATAAAATCATATATGATATTTGTTTTTGAGCAATCTTGCCTTGCTTGAAACTCATTCCTTTTGGACCAGGATTTACAAAAAAAAAACAGATCTTGGTTTTTATTGATCCTAATTCAGTCAAAGACCATCAATACTTCTATCTGAAACGGCCACCACTGAGAAATGAATATATTCTCAAAGTTTCAGTTCTAAATATCCAATAATTAGTTATTTTCGATAAATGTGGCGACCATATTGGAATTCGGTCTGTTCTCATATATTCTCATACTCATTAATAATGCACGAGTAAACCAGCCAATCAATGGGCTATTTTTGGGTCACATGATGTTACTTGAAACCTGGTAAAGTGCTGTGAAAGGAATGCAGTCCTAGGACTGAATTAATTTTGTTCCAGTTACTCCAGACTGAATGCATTCCTTTCACAGCACTTTACTCCAAGTCGAATAATTAATGAGATGAGAAGTCATTTCAAAGCCTCCAATATCGGACTGGACGGGATTTCAAGTCCGCGCAACTAATTGCTTTGACTTGAAATCCCGTCCAGTCCTCATTGTCGGCTTTGAAATATTACACGAAGAGAGTAAGTAAACGTCGTGATCAACCTTTATGAAAACACTTTGTATGTTTAGTACACTAAGTTAGTTGGATTATTTGCGCCATCAGAGACTTCCTAATTCAGTAAATAAACAGTAGTAAGGTAGGCAAGCTGACAATCCCTTTACTCACTTTCTATTGACTCTTCACAATCAGTCACGAGCTCCAAATTTAGTATACGACTTTATTTTCTTGCAAGGAAAGAGCAAATTTTTGCGTAAACCGACTGCTGCTAAGCCCCGAAAAGCAGGTAATATCAATCAACGTAAGTAAGAGTTAATTACCTCGAACGGTGGCAATAAGCCATATACATCCCGAGGGCCGCAGGCCCGAGGGATGTATAGGCTTATTGCCGACGTTCGAGGTAATTAAGTATTTTATTTCTCAATTGAGAAGGTTTTCTATCAAATGTTGCTCATTATAAATGCATGGTCTATATATAGTTATTAACCGGGTTAATAACTATATATTGACCTCGCATTTATAATGAGGGTTATAACAAAAATAAAGCCTTGTGAATAACAAAGAAAACCGTGTCAATTGAGAAATAATAGAGGTTCTTCACTCCGACAAAGGCCCAACGCTAGGTCCGAAATCTCAGATAGTTTTCCGAAGCTACACGGCGTTTTAAAACCTTATTTTCTTATTCACTCGGTGTTGTATTCGACACATTAACGCCCGCAGTCCCAACTAGTTACCGCTTGTCATCGCCAGTAATATTTATATCACTTACAACTATAAAGTCGAGGAGCTAACCAAATTGTCTCTCTCTCTCTCATTTGATTAGATTGTGAACCAAAGTCCACAATGGTATTATCTGCAGCATCAGAAGCTGCTCTGACCGCCGCCTTTGGTGTCATGATTTTCACGGATCTGATTGGGAATACTTTAGTAATTCTTACTGTTATAAAGACCCGTGCTATGAGAACACCGATGAACTATCTGCTGGCGAACCTTGCCGTTGCTGACATCACAGTAGCCTTGTTCATTGCACCAAGGTTAGTAAGTTGTTGATATCGAGGATCGAATTGAATTCAGTTTTCTACTGTTACGAGTTAACTAAAAATTGGATACATGTAGAGTAGAACTATTAAATGTAAGCCGCCATTTTCTGTAAACGCGGAAATTTATTCCGTTGTTATCTGATTTGCTGCTTTAATAATCTGGTCACACATACACCAGCATCCCAGACCATCCAGGTGGTCAGCTGATACAAGAGAGAAGCGCCTAGTGTCGGCGCTCTGAGATCTACTTATTTTTGGTTCCAGGTACATTTTTAGTCACGCCTACACCCACCCTGGTGGTCAGGTGGGGACGTACCTGTGTAAGTTCCTCACTGGAGAAGTCTTCACCTGGGTTGGCGCGCTTACGTCTGTGTACACTCTTGTGGCCATCTCCTTCGAGAGATACTACGCCGTAATGCAACCACAGAGCATCAAGGGACGATTCACCTTGAGAAAGTTTCAAATCACTGCCGCCTCGTGTTGGACGTTCGCAACGTTGTGGAACATTCCTCTCTTCACTTTCTTCTCCTTCGACGAGAAAAACCAGCTTTGTAACTTCGTGTGGCCTTTTCCAGACTTCCCCAAGTACCACAGTACAATCAATGCTTTCGTTTATGGAGCAATACCCATCGGGACCATGGTGTGCCTATACTCGAGAGTAACCTACAGGCTTTGGTTCAAGCAGAACGACCACACTTCAGCAGCTACTCAACAAGGAACAATCAAAGCACGAAAACGCGTGACCAAGATGGTTCTGATCGTGTCAATCATCTTCTCTATCATGTGGATGCCAAATCTCGTAACTTATCCTGTCTCTGCTTACAGCGAAGTGGCATTATACGATGCTGTTCATGTAATGTCGATTGTCTTCGTCACGTTAAACTCCAGCATCAACCCTATCGTCTACAGCCTGCAATCCAACATGTTCAGAAGAAATATCTGGCGAGTTGTAACGTGTGGTAAAAACAATAGAGTGGAGAATGAAACAACTGGGAACAACAGCACAGATAGAACCAACGCTTCGGTTCATGTACCTCAGATGAGGAGTAAAGCTGGGAATGATATGGCACTAGCTAGTGTAGATTTGTAAATATATCATAGCAGATAATGTCCACAAAATACCATGTAGGAAATAGTGATTCCTTGCCTTGTCAAGTTTTTTCTTGTTCTTTCTCTATATAAATTTTACATATCCTAACACAAATTTTTTCGATTCAATATGATATTAGATATTTATTTATTTATTACTGCTATGAATTAATAATCCTTTTTGCTCACATGTCAGTAGGGACTTTCCAAGCCTCTATAAATGTATTTTATTATCGTGTCAATCTCGTACCCAGAGCGTTTATTTCTTACTGCGCATGCTCGACGTAATGAAATTATTTCGTCGAGCATGCGCAGTATAGTAACAAATAAAGGCTCTGTGTACGAGATTGTTATCGTGTGTGATTGAAGTTAAATATTTCCGGTTAATGAGAACTAGTTAGGAATAAGAGTACAAAATTCTCTTTCGCTTAGACGGTCAACCTTTTGTTTCTGCCAAATAGTTCCCCGCTCCACCTATCTGTAACACAAGTTTATAAACTTCCACCAAAGAAAAACTTGTAACTAGAAATGGCATTAAAGAGACAGTATCACAAAGAATGTGAGTTTTGAAGTCGTTACTGTTGCTGCTGCTGTTCTCGTTGCTGCTGTTGTTGTTGTTGTTATTGTTGCTGCTGCTGCTGTTGTTGTTGTAAATCCTTGTAATTTCGATCTAACTGCCAATTTCTAATGGACAACTTCGACGACGCGGCGGCCATCTTGAATCACAGGGCATTATGGGTCATCCAGGAGGCAAATAGACAAAGCTTTGTTACAATAATGGCGTTGATTGACATTTACGGTTCATAACAAGACAATTTGACAAGAGATGAATTAAAACAAATTGGAAAGTTCCACAATTAAGGAAATTTCTCAAATATCGTTTTTCTTTGTTTTGTTTAACCCCCTGGGCGACCCATAGTGCCTTGCGATTCAAGATGGCCGCCGCATTATCGAAGTTGCTCATTGTCTCCTGCCACGGCTAGCTGCTACATCATTCTAGGAAAACAAGATTAACAACAACAAGATTTTCACATCTAAATTCTCTCTAGAAGTTCTCGTCCCTTGTCTCCAGCTTTGCTTGCGAAGTAGACCGCTGGCTTCTTGAGCCCGAGTCCTTGCAGATAACGAGCATACTCTGCGTTGATTGTACTCATTAACGACACTAGAATATGTTAAGAAATGTATCTGTATAATTGAGGGAATGCTACGCAATATTCTAATCATCATCATCATCGTCATCAACGACTCATCATCATAAACATCATCTTATTATATAGATATCGATGAAATACCATTTTTTCTCTAGTGTCGAAAACTTGATATCTTTCACCAGTGGAAGATACCATATCTTTCACACGTGAAGATATCGCTGTTGACATAGTAACGTATTTTAATAAAGAATTTTTGAGCTTTTGTTTTATTTAAGTTTCATCGATATCTATATAATAAACAGAACATTACATGGCCGCTTGGAGATACGAATTTTATCTTCTCGTGTTCAATTTAGAAATTCGTATCTCCGCGCGCCCATGTAATATCCTCTATATCATCATCATGTATTATGTTGATCCTATCATCATCATCGTTATTCACTCCAATGATTTTAATAAGGAAGGTTAAGGATACGTATTCTCTCGTCGTGCTGGAAATCGAATCCAAATTCCTGACAGGCTTCAGCGAACATCGCAGCACGATCAAAATATCTCATGCTGGAGACAGAAGATAAGAAGACAAGGAATAAGAAAATTTGTATCATAAATACTATCATCATTATCTCTATCATTGTCAATCGCAATCATCATCACTATCTGACTATCGCCACCACCATCATCATCATGCATAATCATCACCATCATCACCACCATTACACCATCGCCATCATCACCACCATCATCACAATTATCATCATCATCATCACCCCATCATCACCACCACCATTACACCATCATCTACCACCATCATCCAAAAATAAATGATTAAGATTGCTATACCTGTGAAGCATTTCCAATACTTTACAAAACTGACCAAGGGAAAGAAGGACGAGAATGGCTTTGCTCTAAAACACAAAATGGAACAAGATAAATATGGACATTAAATAAATTGGTTAAAATTCTAGCCATCTGTAGATGTAGTTACAAAGGCATCACTTTCTCTTCAGTTATTTTAAGACCCTGAGTGTTGGTCCGGCCGGTACTTGAACCCACCACCTCCCGCACAACAAAACCGATGCCTACATCAACTGATGTGTTAGAGGAAAGTTCTAAGATGATTGAATGACATGCGAGGAAATAACAGAAGCGAGTTGTATGATGTTAACTGACCTGTTGACTGGTGTGTGTGCTGGAAAGATGTTCAATCCATCGTCTCATCACCTCGGCGCAGTCAGGATAGTTCAATGTTGCCTGAAGTACAAAATATCAAACGATGCAAAAATCTGATAGGCCGTTTGCATGATGGCGTCATTTTACTACCACTACCAAGATGCTTAGCGAATTTTCTTTCTTATTCAAAATTGTATTGTCTCATGGGAATAGAAAGAAAAATGTTGCTAATTCAATGAACAAAAGAAAGTGTGCAAAGGAGTATGGTAGTTGTAGTTTAATAGTGTCCTATTCACAAATATTTTTTATCAAACTCACTGTAAAGGTTGAGGAGTTGATATATCGTTTAAAAGATAAACTAAGCGAAGCAAAACGTTAGCAGTCCTATCCATAATCCTTTTTAGGTGATAGGACGGGTTTTAAAACGCGTTGAGATACGGAGAGAATAGGTGTACGCTCTACAAGTCCCAACAGACAACCAAAGATCTTAAAACCAACACTCCCATGAATCAGTAATAATAGATTTATTAACCACAGGAAGACCAATCTTGGATAAAACGTAACCTACCTTGGCCAACGATGCCGCTTGTTCCCATTCTCCGTAGGTCTGTAAATACCGACAGGCGTCCAGTCCCTTGTCAATCAAACAGAGCAACTGAACACCCTCTGGATGAAGGTAACAAATGGTTTAGTACGAAAAAATGTTATACTAGGATGGCCTTTGAATCCAACAACAACCACAGGGAACCCAAGTTATGTTCGAGTGGGGTAGGGGCGGGTCACAAAAAGAAATTTTGAGCTGTGCGCAATAAATACATTGAACACACTGAATTCACAAATCCTCTAGTCAGTGGAATTCCCTGGGTCGTATGGCTGTGGGCCACAGATGCGAAATAAGTCGGCGAAAACTTGACGACAAAACACATGTTTATTCTTACCTGCGAGTTTTCCGCTAGCGATAAGATTAGTGGCAACCAATTTGATTGTACTCTGAGACGCTCCTGACGAGCGTATGGTGGCAACAAGACAAGCCCTGTCATTAGAATTAACAAAGACAAAGATAAGAAACTAGTACGTGTGTAGAACACTGAGTATGAACAGCCAGTACCTTAGTGAGTCCACGTAGTAGTTATCGTTTGAAGCGTCTGTTTCCAGGAAAAGTTGCACCGCACGGTCAGCCTGCAAGAAGAACAAAAATGGTTTCTCGTGAGGTTACAGTAGAAAGTGCACGGAGGTTGTATCAATAGATATTTTTACCACAAATTGTTAATTTCTCGCGCGCTGATTGGCTGACAGCTATGACCAATAAGAGGACAGACATAGAAGACGAATACATATATTTCACATTCTCTTTATATATATGATCGTTGCGCTCGTGGTTCCACTTTTGTGGTTCCAGCGATTTGTTAGACTGCTTATGGGTACATGGGAGTCAGTATATGTGTCTAGCAACATACCTGGCCTAAGAGAACTAAGGCTTCTGCACACTTTCTTGTGTGTTCGTATGTTGATCTCTTGCTGTCATGAAGTGCGATACGGTCAAGTTGAGATTTCTAAACGAACAACCACTGGTCAGCGGTGAAGAAAAATATTGGTTGCCGGGATAACCAACCTTTCTTCGTATGAATGGTGGGGGAGGGGGGGGAAGGAAGGGGGAGGAGGGGGAGGGTTGAGATGGTGGGATATAAAAAAAGGATGTAAGGGAAGGAGAGGTGGATATAAGGGAATTTAGAGTCAGAGCAACGGCAATGCAAGTGTTATTTGCTTTTTTGCGGGAATTTTTTCCCGCGCCATGTAAATTCTAGGTTGAACTATATTTAATAACCAGATGCAGTTTAAATTTCGCCTTACCCTACTTCCGTGCGTAATCAAATAACGCGCGTGTGCTCTTTCCGTTTTGTTTTTGGTGACTAAAAGAATAAACGGAAAGAGCGCACGCGCGCAAGTTGATGACGCACGGGAGTAGGGTAAGGCGAAATTTAAACTGCATCCGGATACTAAAAATACCCCAACCGGGAATGGTGCTAGCGTTATTAAGAAATTTCCCTCTCTTATTTATGCTCTCTTGGATGTACTTCATACTCTCTTAGCCTTTAATAGTGCTTGGCAAGAATGGCGAACTGACTCAACTCACCTGAAATGCATCAGAATCACAAAGAATCTCGTAACAAGTTTCCAAGGAAACGGGAAAGCAACAACAAGATTGACTAGTGCCATTCTCCTGTCCTATCGTTAGATCAAGGTCATCATCGATCGTGAGAAGATCTAGGGAGTTGGAACTGAATGATCTTTTGATTCTTGCAGTAGCGTCTGTCGGGTTAAACAGATCCGAGCTTGACCGCGGGCGATTGATAGTCACTGGTGGCTTGTGATCGGACTAAGCAGTAAATAACAAAAAAAAAATTGAGGCCATTTATAACCCCTTCACCTATCACTTATAGTATTTCAGTGAGTCTAGGAGAATGCAAGGTCTCTCCCTTGATTAGGGTTTATTTTTCAGGTTCTCCGGCCCGGAAGGAAGGGGGGGTGTGACTCGGGGGTGACTCGGGGGGGTGGGGCGTGACTCGGGGGTGACTCCGATGTAAAAGTATCGGGTATCAGTCGTTATATCTCTTAGGGGTTAAAATCGTCCTGCCACGCCCTTTTTAAAGGAATTCTGATATCTTTAAGGGGTATTTTCGAAAAATTCGAAAGTCCATACCCGATACTTTTACCCCATAGCCTCCCCCCTCCCCCGGCGGTCTATGGTTTTGCTACCCCCACTGACAAAAGCTAACACGTTAAATGAAACTTTCATTTGTGAGTTAGCCGTGCCCTGACCTAGATCAGCGTAGAGGTTGTTTCGACGTTCAATAAAATAGTTACCTTGTGTATCGGACAACATAGTCTTGCTTTTTCTCGTCTGAGATAGTGCAACGCGACGTCCCAGAACACTGATTCTGCTTCATCACCAAACAGACTAAAAATATAAAAGTAAAATTCTAAATATATATATATTTTTAAATCAAAAAAGAAAAAAAATTCTTGAGTGAGTTAGCGGACGGTCTACCCAATGCATTACGATAAATAGTCCACTTACTGAGCAGTGTAGAAGCACTTCTGCGCGGTACCCAGGGGAGCCACGGGGAGAAAATCAGCAACTGATCTAACGGGGAGAAAGAAGGGGAAAAAAACAAGATATAAAGCAATATATAATAACAGTACTAAAGAACACATCGCCTCCCGCCTAGATCAGTGTTTTGCTATTTGCGGGAGGGTGATAAATTTGTAATATCAAACTCTTTATTTGTAAAATAGACTTGAAACTTGAACTTGACTTGAATAGGTATTTTTGGAAAGAAAAAAGAATTTCATCAAACCAAATATAAGACATTTAAGACATCTTTTTCGAATTACCCGTGCCCTGACTTTAGATCCGCCCATTTTGAAGATCTATATATATATTTATTTAAAACAAGCTCTTACGAAGGCATTAGACATATCCGCTCTTGTATGACGCCCAAGATGTCTTCATGCAGTTCACTAGAAAATGAACAGCCACAAACGTTAGTACAATATTCAACCAACAGAATCATAGATCCAACCTGCCCCACAATAACCAACCTCTACTTACAGATCTGATAAATCTTGTAAGCTATGAGTCTGCCTCCCCAGGTGATGCTGGAGTAATGTCTTCAACACTAACGCTGTCTTGGATTCCAACACATATGGACACCAAATCGGATCTGTTAAAAAAAGAAATCTTTTAGAGTAGATTTCGTGACTTCGAAAAGTCACGGCACGTGCACCGTCACGGTACGGAATTGACTACATTTAAGAGTCAATCATAACGCACGATTTCACTGCTTCCATCAAGATCACAGCACAGTCACCGCATAGTTCGGTCTATTTAATAGCACAGCACGATACTGTCACGGTACCGTCACATTAATGAGACGCCAAGTTGTCGTCACGATCACGGCACGGTCACGGCATAATGTCGTCTAATTAATAGCACGGCACAGTACTGTCACGGTATAAAACTGCCTTATTTATGGCACGGCAAAGTGCCGTCAGTTTACAGCTTACAGTTTATTTGTTTTGTCATGAAAATAAACTTAGTTAGTGCAGTTTTCGTATGACTGTGAAAAGTTCACGGCACGAATACGGCCATGACACGGCAAGGGATACGCCAGTCCAATCACATTGCACGAGAATTTACTCTCCATCCAATCAAATACCCAGAACACGGCATAAACACGGCGCGGACACGGTCACGCCAAGGTCACGGCAATGCAAGACCAATTATATTGCTCATGAAAATGAATCAGTTAATTAAAATTCTAGAAAGCATCACGGTCACGGCACCTCACGCTTACGGCACCGAGCTTTTCACAGTCATACGAAAACTGCTCTAATGAGACGGCAAGTTGTCGTCACGATCACGGCACGGTCACGGCATAATGCTGTCTAATTAATAGCACCGTGAGTTTTCTACAATGACACGATCCTAGCTGAACTAAGAACTTTGTCTTACCATGTAGATTCATGTTAGTCATAGCAGACGAGCAGGACTTGAGTTCTAGATCCATCACCTGTAAACATCCACTAGCCTGTATGATCAGAGGTAAGTCTGATGCAAGCCAGTCCATATCCACAGAGGCAGAACCATCCTTGGGAATCTTGTAACTGCTGTATATTTCAACCTAAGTTTAATCAATGAAGAAGTCTTTAAATATTTGAAAAATCAAATAGAAATTACTAGTAAAACATGGTACGGTCACGGGCACGGTCACAGTCACACTCGCAGTCAAATTCACGCAATTACGATTAGTAACAGTTACAGTCACGATCATGACAATGGTCAGTAACGGTTGGAGTCATGGTCACGGTTATATTCACGGTCACGGCCATGGATGCGGTCACGATCACGGTCACACTAGCGATTACATTTACGCAATCACGCTCAGTAATGGTAAGCAGTTGGTCTTGGTTACATTAACGGTCTCGGTCAAGGTTGCAGTCTCGATCATTGTCACACTCGAGGTTACAATCACGCTAAGTAACGGTTGCAGTGGTTACGGATGAGGTAGTAACCATAGCAACAGTTAAGTTCACGTTAGAGTGCCAAGGTGGTAGGCATTTACCTGTTGCAGGTCCCAGACATCCATTCCATCATTGTATAAAACACCTAACTTGTAGTTTCCTCTTCCGGGAGCAAACTTGATCTTCTTGATTTGACCCCTGTGTGTCGCTACTAACCTACAATACGATGATACGATGCAATCCAGATGTTACCAAAACAAGAACATGTCTCACAGGCAGCTTTGTAGTCAGATTCTTACCTTGTTATACGCGCCTTTAGTTCCCAGACGCTAAGATTACCCTCGTTGTCTGCCAATACCATTAGGTCTCCCTTCCAAGCCATGCATGATACAACACCAAGGGTACTCTGAAAGACATGATGAACATATATGAAAATATTCATAACCTTACCCACTCCCCATGGAGGGGAATCGGTTTTACTCCCCCCCCCCCCCTTCCCCCGTCTACCACCCAGGAACTTCTGAAGATAGTACCTATATTAACCCTCCTCAGATCTATCCTATCTATCTCTTAGAAAATTTTATTTACTACATTGGAGGGGGAGGGGGTTGGCCACCCTTCTGAAGGTGTAACATATACATTACTCAGAACCTTACTCTCTCCTTAGAAATTACAATCCCCTGTATGAGTGTCGTTTGAATATTTTTCGGAACTACACAATATACCTTCCTTAGACCCTCCCCAGCCATTAGGGAGGTATGGGCATTTTCTGGAATTTACATGACACATCCTACTCAGACCCTCCCTTGGAAATTCCAATCTCTCTCCATGAGGGACTCAGGTATGGAACTAATAATATACTGCACCATCTCAGACCCTCACAAGATCTAGGGATATCTTACATCACATTGAACTTTGGAGCCATCTTTGACTATGTTTCCCTCCACCAGAAAATGATACAGCAATCCATTGACATCAACACACACAAAATGTTCCTTGATCCACACCTGAAATGACATGAAAAATGACTTTCTTCTGTTAGTCAGGACAAAATAAAACGAACAAGCAGAGGTAGATTTAGGGGAGGGCCGAACTGCCACTATACCCTCCTTTTGCAAGGGATTTTCTTCTAAAGAACGTTGTCTTTGCTATACCCTAAGTTTTCGTGTCTGTGATGGAGTTCCCTAGATCCAACCCTGCCAATATATATCCAATATATATTAACTGATTGAGGTATAGGTTTATCACCCAGGGGGGAGGGGGTGGGGGTACTCCCATCATAAAACCGCAGGGATTATCATTGGAAAAAATACATTTTAACCATCTAAAAGGGAGAATTTGGTTACATTTTAGCCCAAACATACCAAACACAAGATAAATCATTTAAAACAATTATTTTAAGATGTGCTAAAACAAAAAGCTATTCCATTTTCACTCCTAGAAGAGGGAGATAAGATGATCATCTCCACATTCCTTTGTTCTACCATTTTATTCATTTTATACTGTACCTGAGGCTGCACAGTGTCTGCTGTTCTACTAGGATCCAGGACATTCGCTGCTATATTTGATATCCCTATTGCCTCAAGCTGAGCGCTTAACTTTTTCTTGAGTTGTTTAGAGCTATGAGATGGAGACCACTCCTAAAGAAATGGGGAAAAAATATGTTAAAAAATATATAAAGAAAATAATCAGACTAAACTTTTCTTGCACTTTGGCACTCAATTCTAATCAAATCTTACCAGTGCAGTGATATTTGGAAAAGCTCTTGGTAACTCTTTAAGCAGACACAAGTTTTTCAAGTCCCACAGCTGCAGAGGTCTGTCTTTGAATGCTATAAAGAAGTACTGCCTATTTGAAAAAAGATTAAAAAAGGCTTGATGTAAAAATTTCATTTTGATTTTTTCTATATCTATATTGTACCTTTAGTAGAGCATTACAATTACATACAGCTTCATATTAATAAAGTATACATACATGCATCCAAGTGCTACACAATCAATTTACCTGAGCTGTGAAACTTTGATACAATCTATAGGAGTTTCTTCAGCAATTTTACCAACTGAAATATGAGTACTATGACCTGTATGTTTTGAGGTAACATAACAAGTTAATAAAGTTTGTCCTCATGCCGATTTAAAAACTTTTAAATTATATCAATACTCTGAAGCAACCTCTGGTCTGATCAAATTCAGGACACAGCTAGTTCTCATTTTAAATTGGAATTTAGTGTGATACAACTTGCAGAGGCAAAAAAAGCTGGGAAACCCAGAGAAAAACCTTCAAATCAAGGGCAAGACCTAACAATCTCTACTCTTATTTCATCCCAGTCTAGAAATGAAACCCAAACCCTAGAGGTGAGAGGCAAGTAGTGCCATGATTTCAATGGGGAAAGATGTTTTCCCATTTTAGACCATGTATCGCTCTCTCGAGAATAAGATTCTTTGTTTGAGTTTACCCATATTCATGTGCCTTCTCATGCACAACTGTTAAACAAAGAAATAATACTCTAGGGAATGACAGGTGGTCTAAAATGGGAAAATATTTCAGCCAAGCTTAAGGCTTCTATTGTGTTACCTGTATTGAGATCCAATAATTGAACTTCATTTTTAGAAGAACTGCCAGGTGTCTGGGCCCAAGAAAAGAAACTATTCAAGCTTGTCCATGTGATTCCCCTGGGAAAGTGAAGATAATACTCATTTATATCATTTAATTTTTCATTCATTTTCATTTTTCAAAATCCACTTTGCTTTTGTCTCAATCATCCATTTACTTATATTTCAATTCACTTAATGATGATGATGATGATGATGATGATGATGATTATGGTGATGATGATGATGAAGATGATGGTGATGATGATGATGATGGTGATGATGATGATGATGATGGTGATGATGATGATGATGATGGTGATGATGATGATGAGGATGGTGATGATGATGATGATGGTGGTGATGATGATGGTGATGATGATGGTGATGATGATGATGAAGATGATGGTGATGATGATGATGGTGATGATGATGGTGATGATGATGATGGTGATGATGATGATGAAGATGATGGTGGTGATGATGATGGTGATGATGATGGTGATGATGATGATGAAGATGATGGTGATGATGATGAAGATGATGGTGGTGATGATGATGGTGATGATGGTGATGATGATGATGAGGATGGTGATGATGATGGTGATGATGATGGTGATGATATCGATGATGATGATTGATGATGATATTGATGATGATTATGATTGATGATAATGATGTTGATGATAATGATATTGATGATGATGATGATGATGGGTTTTATTTAAACACAATATCAAAATTAGAGCGCTAAGTGGTGGTGTATTTACTAAATAATTATTATATAAAACCCCTAAATTACCTCCTAAATTACTAATTAAAAACTATTGAAATATAAATCTTACCATCACTCTATTATATTCATTCACTCCTCCCTCACAACCATCCATACCTTATAGCACCAGTATGAATACTGTATTCCCGTTGCAATATTCCTGTTGAGAGGTTAAATACCTGAATGCTTCCCTGAGTGGTACCTGCAAACAACATTAACTATTATTTACTTATATAGACCTTAAATGCATATGGTAGAACCCTATTAAGGGACTGTTATTATTATAATAATAATTATTATTATTATTATCATTATTATCGAGGAAGGGCGCAGTGGGATTCGCTTGGTAACCCATACCAGAAATCTGACGCCCCTCCCCATTTTATACATAAAAATGGCCCGTTGTTTTTTATTCTATCCATGGGTCCTATTCAAACAATAGATTCCACCACGCGTAGCCTCAAATTCAAGCGCTTGAGAAATAATTTATGCTGGGGAAATAAAGGTTTTTATTGTCATGAGAATAAACATGGCCGCCGTGTGATAAAGGTCCACAAAGGTCTACAACTTGGATTTTGCACCCCCTCCTTAGCCCGATTTTTCCAATCACTTCCCTAAAATCCCACCATCATCCCCCTCCCTGGTAAAAAAGAAATAATCCCCAATACAGCCACTGAGGAGACTAGAGAGAAGGTCATGACAACTTTTAAGTTTCACTTTTTACTTTAAAAATATACTTCTTACCAATAGCAATCAGAGGTCTGTAGCTTGCCCAGTTCTTGGTGGTAAGTGGCGGACACATGACGGCACATGTAGGAGGAGAAGCAATAGCACTCATCAACCCACACATGACAAACTTTAAATGATCTGCATGAGGAAGGACTTTACCAGATGTTAATGGAGGGGGAATGATGTCGGCAAGAGACAACACAGGGTATGGAGAAGTTGCAGAAAGGTCTGAACCAACTGGAATCGATACTTTGAGGCTTTCGGGTGTCATGAACGAGGCGTCTGGGGTATGGCAGTTTTTTGCTTTGAGATCCCAAATAATCACTCGCCCATCACTTATTAACAACACCAGTTTCTTCTCGGAGATTGGACAGCACTGAAATCCGTACAACCGACTAGACTTGCTTAGCCTTAGAGTATCCGACTGAGACTTCGTTTCATACACTATATCAACTGACATGCTTGGATTGGGTCGCTCGTTCTCGCTCAAGAAGTAAGGGTTCCGCATCACTCTTCTTTTTGACCTCATTATTATGCAGCCATTTTCATGGAGGCACATCAGAACATCCCGCTGGCGACAGGGAATTATCTGTAGGAATGAAGGACTATTTCTTTCCAAGCAAAAGGAACAAACTGCTTGATTTATCTCCATATCAAGGATCATAACTTCACGAGGAAACAATGCCAAGAGGTGATGATTACGAGAGGGAAGGTATATCAGTTGTAAACATTCACTTAATGCCACACTTTCTTCTCCGGGTCTGAAACAAAATTCCAAATTTTCAAACATTCTTAGTCAACCTAAAATTGCTATCCATCCACAGTGTTCTATTAGCTAAAGACCTAAATATGTTTGTCAAAAATATATCATACCTGCTTCTTGGCTCTCCAGCAGCCCAGAGTTTAACTCTAGCAAGAGCAGACTTTGGAGCAGAGCTCCGACTTGAGCTTGTGTTCATGTTAGTTCCTGGTGAACTGGGTGATGCTGTTCCAGAACTAGTTAAGTAGAACCTTCTGCCATTACTTTCTGGAGCTCTGTTGATGGAGAAGTCATCAATGAAGAGAATCCAATCCTGGCACATCACTAGAAAAAATGTAAAAGAATAAAATGAATAGGGAAAGAAAGAAAGATGGGAGGGAGGGATAGATAAATGAAAAACTGACTGAAAAAAATAAAAGAACAGATGAATAAACAAACAAACGAGCAAATGAATGAATAAATGAAGGAATGAAAAAATGAATAAAAAACAAACAAACTAATAAACAAATGGATGAATGAATAAGGAAGTATTCAATAAATGAATGAATAAACCAATGAATACTGTCAATAAGCAGCTAAACCATTTGGTTACATACTCTTTAAAATGAAAAAATGGGGGGGACATGGCTGAAAGAAAATGGAAATCAAAAATTTTGATTTCCCCAACATCAAATAAAAATACTTACAAGTAACATTAGAAGGGCAAAATGGATCAAAAGCAAAGCACAAAACATTCTCCTGGAAATTCTTTTTCCACAATTTTGTCCCAGTATCTGCATTCCACAAGACAAGTGTTGAAGGAGCATGTAATGCGGCAAGGAGATCATGACAGGCATCTTGTGTACTCAACCAATCCAAGTCCAGCACAGGTCTGCTACCTTCAAAAAAGTCAGCGATTGGTTTACCAAGGCTGATATCCCAGACTATGATACGTCCACTAGCATCTCCTGAGGCGAGACGGAGGTTGTATGGTGATGCAAAATCATGATGGTAGTTCTCTCGTCCCCATTTGACCTACAGACATTTAAGAATATTAATAGTCTTTTTATTTATACTCAGATTTGAGAGTAGCAGAGACTGCTAATATCTCCAAGTCCACTCACTTGCACTACCACAACATTCAAATCATTTATTCACACAACTCTCAACTCACACTTTGATTTTTTTGGAGGGAGGACAACTGGAGGACCCAGAGAAAAAACCTCATAGGAAGGGAGAAAACAACACATTAAACAAACTCAATTCATCCGCAGGGCTCGAACCAGTGACCGGACCTGTTGGACTCAGTGGTGAAAAGTGACACATTAGCAGCGTACGCCACCCGTGCCACCCATATAATTATAAAAGTGATACGTTTGAAATATGGAACACCCTCATTATCTTGAAGAATGAAAGTTAAAATATGAGTTTTAAATCCAATACAATGGTAGCACAAAGAAATATGGGATACAGATCCAGGTTACCTCTGAAGCAACTCTTTTGTTTTATCTATAATTGTGACTCATTCTATAGATTGTAAAGTTGGTATTATTTTTTGGTAGTGTGTTGTCAGCATACTCTACCTTTGTACATGGTGCTGAATGTAAATCTAATACTTGAATAACCTGATGAAAAAAGAAATAAAAATAAATTAATGAGCTGTCAAGATGTCATTATACTAAGGGCGCTTTCCATTAGGTCAAGCCGATCGGTCCAAGCAGCCAGTTCTCAAATGGTTTGTGTTAGTTCTTAGGACCAGACCAACTAGACCCAAACTGACTGGTCAGATCAATAGCTCAAATTAAATGGAAAGTGCCCTAAAATTACACAAATCTAACACTTGGCAGATATTCATGTTTCCAATGTTCAATAGCTGCACAAAAACTCCTTTTAGTAAAAACCCTCTGAAACCCCTCCCCAAGTGGAGTGGGGTTAGAATTTCCAGGGGTGGGGTGGGTCTAACTCAACAATCCCTATAGCAGGAGGGGGGAAGTATTGATAATCTTTAGAAGTATGTTTCAGTGTCAAAATTTGTATTCTTACAAAAGCAAAGTAAAGAATACAGCTTTAGCAATAAAACAGGTTCAAATTTCCACCCCACATTAGGTAAAATAAGTTTCTCAAGTGAATATACTACATAACACTGTATGTATTGGCATCCTTCAATTAATTTGTGGGAAAGAAAATTATCAAAAGGAATGCAGACTTAAAGTGAGATGTTTGTTAAGGAGTCATAGATTTTTGGAGGCCTGACCGAGGCACGTTCTGTAGTAGATAATTACTGATACATATGTGCTTCATACCTGGACAGTTTTAGGATCAAATACGACAACATGATTTTGACAACCATATGCTAACAAACCTTGCCATCCCCTAAAACCAACAACAACATGCAATCATTTACTTTGGGGGTTACAATGTTTTCCCATGGCTAGACCCCTTGACGATAGGATTGCCTGGAGTTGCATCCATATTAATGTAGCTTCTCATAAATTATAGGTAAATAGAGAAATAATACTCAAGGGAATGAGATTACTCCAAAAGTAAAAGGGTTACATAAAATGAGACCTAAAAAGAAAAAAATAATCCTGACCACATCAGCAAAGCTGTAAAACTTATCTTGCCTAAATAAATATCATTATTATCATTATTATTATTACTATTATTATTATTATTATCATTATTATGGCCACGTGACAGATAAATATTCTAATTTTCCAAAAACATCACAGGGAAATAATTCCTTTAACTATTAACAAACCTTTCTTTTTTCTTAATCATTCAAACGAATACAACAACTTTCCTCAGACTTATAATATTTTTCTAAATTAATGTCTAGAATGATTAAGTATCTGGTTGGCTGTGAGCCAGCCCACCCCATCACCCCATCAATGTACAAATATTTACCAGTCACTGGCTCCTTTATTCTGAGGATTTAACGCACCAGGAAGAACTCGAGGCGACAGTTTCATGTTAATCATCAATATTTCTACTCAAAATCCTGCGAGGGATACAAAAATGAGAGTAAATTCAACGAAAACTAACGAAGAAGAAAAGCCTTTGCATCCGCCATGTTTTTATTTAGTTCCTCTTCCAATGGTGAGCACCGCTGATATTATCAGCTGGCTCAAAGGCATAAATCTTTGCTAACGGGAAGGGGACGATACAATATTTTGCTAACCCACAATAAAAAAAAAAAGATAAAGTGTATCTCAACTCAAAAAAAATCAAACTAAGAAGTTATAATCTTCAAATAGTATAACTGAAAAAAACTTTTTTGCACTAAATTCTTAATTTACAGCGTGGGTTTTAATTTTGGTCGCAATCCCCTCCCCCTAAGGGAGATTATTGTCATATTGCGTGTCGCGGGAACTGCAAATCAACAAGATGACCAGATTTGAAAACAGCAAACGAAAATGTTAAATTTCTTTGTACGAACTCTAAGATTTTTTTATTATTTATAATGCATATGGTTTTAGAGATTGCTTGATTTAGTTTCTGATCAGCTGTTTGGTAAGTTTGGGTTTTTCATGTCAAAATTTTCATTGAGAAGAGTCATCACTGTCATCAAATTTTTCTTTCCGTAAACGAATGCAAACGTATGTAGAAAGAAAATAATAAGCAGAAGCCATAGCATTAGCTATTTCTCAAGTATTTGATGGTTTTCACAGCCGCCATGTTGAATGAATTTAACAAAAGATTCTTGTCTTTTGTCATTTCACTCTCTTGGGAATGATTTGAATGAACTATTTCAGCAAAATTGACTAAGTTACAGTTGACATATATCCATATCGATGTCCTCCAACTCATTTGAAATTTAGTTATTCTGCAAATGCAAGCGTATATTTTTTTATTGGTCGTCCAGATAAAAAATGTAAATAGAAGATGGGCATCAAGACATCTTAATGATGGGAGGTAAGTTTAGTGATATTTAGGTCAAAAATGCCATGTGGGTTAAGGCAATTTGAGGAGAGGGGTGCTGGTGCAAGGAAGGTGATGTACCAGTCGTCTCATAAAGTAGATAAAATAATAAATAGTCTTTTAGTCTGCCTTGTAGTCTGTGTGTGTGTGTCGGGGGGGGGGGGGGGGGGGGAGGGAGGGGGTTGGAGAGGAATGTACTGACTGACCATTTGCAATGCCTGTTTTAACATGGTCATACTTCATTTCTGGCTCAAATGTTACAGGTCAAAATGACCGGCAAGGTAAATATTTGACCGGACAAGTTCCAGTTCTTGGCAAACATTTCTCCAATATTATGTCCAGCTGTAATTTTAAGTTCAGAGGGCCACAGTGGTTTGTTAGCCATTAGCTATTAACTGCTACCCTCATAAAACAAGGACCAGTTATTGTATTTCTATTTTTACCTTTTCATTAATAGATCTACATGTGTTTCTTAATCTGATGTTGTTTCAGAGCCCCCTGATAAACCCTCTCCCCCAGTTGTTGGTAAAGTTGCTCATGATATCGTTGAATTACACTGGGACCAAGATGTTACTATTGAAAGTGAAAATAGTCAGGGAGGAAGACGACGATACTGCATCCAGGAACAAGAGGAAAGACAACGCAAGGAATTTGGAAATGTGTACAAGTAATAAAATCAAACTAAAGACCATCTTTATTCAACCCCAGGGGGTGTCCTCGGGTGGGTAACATGATGGGGGGGGGGTCCGACGGAGCTTCATATTGCAACCAAAAAAAAATACTCAAACCTGAAATCTTACACCCAAAAAAATATATGGCATCCAAATTTCTGACCAAAAAAATACAAGACTTAAATACTTCAAAACTGATTTATTGAATTCAACAGGCTCTTCAAATAATTTTCTGATACAAAAATCAAACTTGGAGATGTAACGACCCAAAAAAATACGGGTTTCATTTCAAGAACCAAAATAATACATGGCTGGTCTCTTGACCCAAAAAAATACCAGGAACGAAAATTGTCAACCAAAAAAAATATGTCAGACCTTCCCGTCATGTTACCCACCCGAGTGCACCCCCTGGGTATTCAACCTTCAAGTTTTATTACAAAACTAGCAAATATATTGGTCTAAATATTTAAAAAATGCTTTTAGATTATGTCTAACAGGAATAATTAGTTGAGTTTTACCATTTTATTGTGATGTGCACCTTGACTGATATTTTCATGAACATGCAAACTCTGTAGTTGAGAATTGCCTGTTGGAATTTGGTCTTTCTCTGCCAGCCAGTCAAAAATATGAAAGGTATCGACTGATTAGTTTTGATAGACGGAAACGAAAAGCCAAATTTCAAGATGCAGCTCGCAACTACCAAGCTTACATGTTTATGAAAATAGCAGTTACATGATTTCCCATTACTTTATTTCTGTTAACCATACATCCACTTTATTTCCCATTTCACTTATTCTCACCTATTCTTCTCACTCTATTTAAAGTGGTTTCTCAAGAAGCCATGTTTTCAGAGGACTAGAACCAAATAACACCTATCAATATCGTGTGCGTGTGTCCAATGATTTTGGGGACAGTCCCTGGAGCTCTGTTATAACTGTAACTACAACAAGTAAGTCATTAAATTTGAATTAGGGTAGCATGGATGATTTGTGATTCATTGTATCTTCTGTTTTAGAAGTACCATTAATAGGTAGAGACATCCACAGGGCTATTCTCAATTGGGAAATTGATAAGCTTGAAGCTTTCTTAAATGAAAGGTGTGTTATTTAATGACCATTCTTGCATTTTTAAGGATCATTCTATTTATTCATGTATTTCCTTACATAAAGGGCATGTATTGGTTTCTTTCTTTCTTTGTTATTGTTTATTTATTTATGCAGTAAGTCATTCATTTATCTGATTGTTTCTTTGTCCTCATGTATTCAATGTTTTATTATCATTATGATTTCTGATGCTGTAATCAATATTTTAAGTGAGGATTCCCTCGTCAATGTTGTTGATGATCTTGGGATGTCGCCTCTTATGATTGCATCACAGAAAGGGTATTCCAGGTAAGGGCATCCACTTTCATATATCAAACATCTTTATAACCAGCTCTATTTTCTAAATGTTATCCATCTTGTTTGTAGTATTGTAGAGACTTTGGTGGAGCATGGTGCACAAGTGAATTATAGCAATGCTAGTGGAAAGACAAGGTAATGATGGATATGGATGGAGTGATAGATGGTGGTTGACAGGTCATTGGTTTGATAAATAGATAGATAGATATACAGCTGTATGGGTGTATAATGTTAGATGTTTGGGTGCCAGCCAGACACGTTGGTGGGTGGGTGGTTGGGTGGATTGATGTATGGATGGACATAGCAGACAGACAGGTTGATGGGTGGCTGAATAGGTGCAGAAGGATTAATGAAAAGGCAGACAAAAGAAATTTGTTTTGATTTATTGCGAATCTTGTTTTACTTTCATCAGTATGATGTTAGCCTGTTTTGGAGGTCATCTATCTGTAGCATCCTACCTCAAGGACCATGGAGCTCTTCTAGACCCAAAAGACCATGGAGGTTCAAATGCTTTACACTGGGCAATTGATGGTGACAAGGAAGATATTGTGAAATGGATTCTGGAATGTGGGGCTAATGTGAGTAATAAATATCTTACAATAAACCATCCTTTAATATTTGTTTTTGTTAACTTGTAATGAGGTAAAATGTGTTCGGCTCTTTTTTGCAGCCTTGGTGTTATGGATATAAGCTTGATATTATGGTGTCAGAGTGTAATGTATTAGTCTGTTACATTATTATAGGTTGATGAACTGGATGATTCAAGTTGGTCACCCCTCATGAGACTTGGTTTGTATAAGATGCTTTAGTCAATAGGCATGCTATTAAATATATCGGGAGAATGGGTCACAAAAGTAAGAGAGAGGTTTAGCTATGACAGCATGGCCTCACAATGACAGGAGAAGCACTTTCCTTCTTATGTTAATCGAAGTATTATGATCATCCGGGTGGATGTAGTCCTGAGAAGGACTGTTTGATGTGACTGATGTTTCTACAACCTGAGTGGAAGTCATCTTCAGAGTCAAGTGAAGAATAAAAGTC
Organism: Actinia tenebrosa; assembly: GCF_029948245.1. NCBI lineage: Eukaryota > Metazoa > Cnidaria > Anthozoa > Actiniaria > Actiniidae > Actinia > Actinia tenebrosa. The sequence goes on from NW_028292572.1 coordinate 11,283,144, forward strand.
AGATTGGTCATATTTATACTGCCACGATAACAATAGCCTAATTACATGAAGAAGCGTAATTGGCGGCATCGGTCTAATGAGTGTGAGTCGCTGTTTCGGTGTTGTGGGTGGTTTTATTGTTTCTAATAAGCCCGGGGGGGGGGGGGGTACTACCACCCCAACTTGGGTAGGGGTGTGCCGCCAGGACCCCAAAACCCTGACCCTATCCCAGACCTAAAAATTTGATTTTACATACCCTACCCCAGACTAAAACTAAGAATCGTACACCCTATCTCAGACTAAAAGACGGAAAATACCGTTTTTCAACAGATTGCAATCAATATTTACTAACGTTTTTATTGTTTTTGTGCCGGCAGAAAGCGTAGACTATTCGCCAGACAAAAATGACCAAATCATAAACCCTATTCCAGACTAAAATGATACCCTATCCCAGACAAAATGTCAAAAAATGATACCCTACCCCAGACCCAAAAGCCGAAAAACCATACCCTATAGGGCGGCACATACCCGTATAGCAAATATAGGGGAGTACCCCCCCCCCGGTCTAATAAGCCTATTATACGGAGCTGGTAAATTAATTGAGCGGTTTAGTGGATGATGCTCAAACTTGGTAAACCAACTCTCCAACACAAGTCGTTGCTGCCTATTGTTACAAAAAGAAAGGCATTCACTGGATTCCCAGTCTATCGTAAGACCAGTCTTGGTATGATGCCTGGCAATATTATTGTGTTCATTATGATGTGCACTGTAACTTTTTCACATCCTGGGAGGATAGCGCTATCTGATGGATAAATCCTTGGATCCAGTGGATAAAGTGATGCTGTTATCCAATAAATGTATCCACTGGATAAGGATTTATTCATCGGATAGTGCTCTCCACCCTTCATACAACTGTGCCCTGATGTCAATAATAATAATTGTTTCAAGATTCCTTTGATACTCTAAAATCTGGCTGTTAATTATTTTAATTCTTCCAAACCCAACCAAGACTTCTTCCTGATGGCAACATCTATGATTGCACGTCTTTTAAAATTTAAGTTATTTTTGATGCTGCAGCTAATCTTGGAGGATCAGCAGCAGTTGCCAAGGTACTTATTGAAGGAGGAGCCCAAATAGACAGACCAGACAAGACGGGCACCACACCCCTGATGGTATGTAATGCTCAAACCACACATTGATTGACAATAACCTATTCAGGGCTGTAACCTTCAGTATGGTTGGTCTGGTTGAAACCGGACCAACTTTCAGGGAAAAAATATAAGAAAAATGAAAAAATATGTAAGATAAACCGAAAACAGGGATGCACCATGTTCCTGCCATTCTTGATCAGCATTGTATACCAATGAAAACAGTGGCAAAATAACTTTGAAGAAGGGGGTCATTGTGCTACCCTGTGATACTTTTTCTTCCATAGGCAGCAGCTGTCAATGGTAACATAGAAGTATGTAAACTGTTGGTGGAAAAGGGAGCAGGTTTGACCTTAACCAACAAGGTAACAAGTAAAACATATATGCAAGCTTTATTCGTAATACCAGTGCCGTAGCAAGAAGAGGTGCTCAAATTTGAAATTATAGTACACTAGTATCTATGAGTCTAATTGCGGGGAGGCCCACCTGAGAGTAGACATTTGATCAGGGCAAGCAAGGCAGTTGCCTTATTAAAATGCCACAAATGCCCCTCAAAACTCTGAAAATCGCATTCTGAGGGCCTCAATTTCAAAATGTTCTGGGGGTGCATTCTTTGTCGCATGTTTGCCACAGTATTTATTTCGGTCCAGCTACAGCCCTGTTGGTGGATATTAATAGGTTGAGAGGCTATACTCTTCCCAAGCCACCGCACCTTCCCCTTCTCCATTGCCCCCGTATTATTCTAAGCTCAAAGCATAGTTAGGTCATAAAACAACAAGCATGCCATTATTTTATTTTATGAATAAATGTATAAAAAAAACAAAATAAAATGGCAGAACTGCAAGAGTATTTTCTTTTAAAAAATTTGAATTACTTATCCTCTTCTCTCCTTGGGAGCATAGGGCAAGGCACAGATCTCTCCAAACAGTTATTTACCAAAAATTAATATTAATGAAGCTATAATAATATAAGATCTGTCACCAAATTAAGAAAAATAAGCCAAAACGTGACCAGAATTTATAATGAGGCTTGGCCTGGTTGTTGATGATCGATGTGTAGTGGACCGTGGAAGGAGAACCGCTTCGCAGGCTAACCATGGAAGAACCTTGCAAACATTCACACTAAAATTGCAAAAATATCAAATTACTTCACTTACTGTTGTCATAAGGCTCATAAAGCACGTTAGCTGAATACGTAACACTTTGCATCTGAACATTAAACCTGTTTTTCCTGTTTCTGTGACCTTCATAACTTCAGACGTCTGTTTTTTGACTGCCGATAAATTATCAAAAAAATACTAAGGCCTAGGGCAAACGTCGAACTTTCAATGCACCGAGTTAATTACATCAAAGAATGCTGCCTCATTATCACCTGATATCTATTGTTTCAATGAGTTCGGTGCATGGAAAGTTCGACGTTTGCCCTAGGCCTAAGACATTCAGACCATTGGAAATTTGGGTGTTGCAAGAAAAACATAAAAAAACTTTAAAATACTGAATATAATGAGAAAAAGTGCGGTGTATGATGTGTGTGGAATTGTTCGGGTCTTTTTGGATCCACAAAGGTTGTTGCAAACAGTTTGATACTTGATGGCTTTCAAGTTACATGCTGCGTAGTTTTGAGTTACATTAGACATTTTGAAATCTTAAAAATTTACTAAAACAATTTTTGATTGTTTTGAACAGTACGGACGGACACCTCTTGAGTTTGCAGAATCCTTTGACAGAAAGGTACTGAAATAACTATTCTTTTCTTCATCTTTTGTTCTTTTGGTATTAATTTTAATTGTTTTCTTTTAGGATGTCGTCCAGTTTTTGAAAAATACATTAGAAGGAAAACTGCCGACTACTGAAGACTGACCCTTTGCTTCAAAGGCTCAGCACCAGCGCCAACAAGACGTTTTGTCTGATGAAGGGTGAAGGGTCACTATTTGTACAAAATGAAAATTCAAGGTTGTTATTAAGATTTCCGTGCATCGTTGCATTTCGGATATATTAAAAGAAAATATTATTTACTAAAAGAGAATGTATATATTTTGATATACATGAAATTGAAATTAAATTTTCAATTTTTCTTTAATGTCTTTGTCTGGGGATTGCTTTTGTAATGAGTAGGTATTTGGTAGCCTTTGCGTATAAGGTGTCATCTTTCATTAGGCCACTCCTCGATTCTGACAGCTAGTGTTAGTGACCGTAGTAGTGGGTTACGTAACATCACTTTCTCGCTGGCTGGAGTTTTAGAAGACTCTTTCTTGCTGTCTTTTCAAGCTACGAGGCTTGAAAAAAAGCTCAGTATTCTTCATAGATTATTTGGTGTGGAGTCTACCAAGACATTTTTGAAGAAGCTTTTTCCTGCAAATTAAAATGGCTTTGACTGAATCCCAGGTAGGTATAAGTCTCGATGCAAATGCTGTTTGGAAGCCCCTGTCATTCGTCTCGTCAGCAAACATTGTGCAAAAAAGTTTCTAAAAAGTACGAATGTTGAAGCTCGGATTCAGAAAATCAAATCAAACAACTGGAAGTATCTTAGTCGTCGATTGCTAGAAGTTGCAGGGAGGTTTAGTTGTTTTTTTGGGCGCTCAAGAAGCAGCTGTAGTCTGCTAACGTCATCCAATTATGATAAAGAGCCTCAAATTGTACGTTCGCTCGCGGTTGATCAAAATTATATCAAAATTAATGCAAACACCATCATCTGCATCATATAGTTATGATTTAACTTGCTTGAAAATTCGATTGCTGTAATCAGTGATTCATTTAATTAACAGTTGATAGGCTTCAATACAAGCATTGTTCTAGTAAAACATTTAAAAAATTTATATTTCCAGCATAATAAAATTATTTGATATTATAAATCCTTTCGTAAACCTGTTTTAGTAGTTAGGCATTTAACCCTAGCCTGCGTCGAGGGGTTTGCAACCATCTTAGTTTTATGTCGCGCGCAAAGCTGGCAGAAGCCCAAGCAAAGCAGAGAGGAGAGATGGAAATTTTGCTAACTAGAGCGTAGCAAAGTTTCCATCTTCCACCCTAGGTTACCCTAGCAGTCGACAGCGAAAAAAGATCAAGGAAAACAGTTTTGACAGCTAGCGAAAGTTCACCGAACTAATGGAACAAAATGTTTTGGAATATTTGGAGCTTTTATTACAGTATTTGCGATTTTTGGCAGGGCGTAATTTGCATTTCGGCTAGTATCACTCTTTGCTTCAATGATCAAGATAGTCAACTTTGATAATGGCTTCTATCTAAGAGTGCAAGAAAATTATATATAAACAATTAAAACAAGGATGCAAATCTAAATGATTTTATTTTTCTGAGTATTTTTTAAATGATTTTGTTCTTTTTTGCGTGGGACTAGTAATCCCACGTCAATGATCGCCCTTTTTTTTTAAAAAAGACTCTCTTCTCTCTTCTTTTAAATCTGTAAAAACTCTCCCTCTATCGCTGTTTTTTTAAATTTGTCTAGATTGTCTAAGGTTAAAATGGTTAATTTTTGGGTTAAATTTGGGAGAAAAGTATTGTACGGTAATCGTACGGTGCAACTAAACACGTGAGATTTATTGACCTGCAACGTGAAGGAATAACGCTCTCTGATTGGTCAATCAAGATTTGTGTCATGCACATTTGTTAGACTGAGCAAAACCTCCAATTTTAAAGATGGCGGGCAACCCAATAGAGTAAACTTCGTTGAGTTTTTTTGCAGGAAGTCCAAGGTATTGGAGTCTTGTTGTCTAGCATGGAGGATAATGACTACGAGAACTTACCAACGGAGCGTGTGACGATTCATTTGATGGCGGGAGGAATGGCTGGTGTGATGGAACACTGTGTCATGTACCCTGTGGACTGTGTTAAGGTATAGACTTCAATAATAATATTCTACCGTGTTCTATGGCTTTGTAGTGAAACTTTGGGTTAAAAAAGACTGGTTTACTGATGTATCTTGCTTGATATAAGGTACAAACCAGCAAGGTGCTATTTATTTGTCAGAATATTCTCGATCGTAGCCATTCTGTAAACTCAACTATTCATTTACTAAACTCCCTGGTAAACTTATAACTTTGAGAGTTTATTGATTGAAGCCATGTTTATCGACTTATAACAGAATATTTTCTTTAATTTCCAAGAATAATTTTCCCTCTCTAATTTCGTATCCAATGTCGAAATCTAACCTTTTCCATTGATCGGTGCGTTAGGAAAGTTCGAATTATTCAAATCAATCACATTGCGTAACTCAGATATAAATATTCTGCCCTAGCAGCGAAAAAAACTCACTTTCTTCGCCCTTTGTAGTGAGTTGTATTGATTTAGGTCGTAATTTTATTAAAATGAACTAGTTTTATATCTTACTGAGCGAGGTTGAGAGTAAACTTCGATAGATTTATCTTCATTTTCGATACCAAACAGAGTGGAGTGTCGTAATATTTTATTTCACGTGTAGTGTGCTTAAATTATAAATTATTTAGGCTAATTGCAGAAAAAATCTTCGGTCATGCTTGCTCAATAATAAATATTTGTAAATTCATATCTGTATTCTAAAATAATATATTTTTAATCTGTAATTAGAAATTCGATTATTTCAAGATGGGCACTAACACAGGAAGCCCAAGCAAAAAACGTTTTGGATAAGTCTATGACACATTATACTAATCCAGCTGAGCTGTTTTGTTTCAGCCAATCACAGCATGTTTAGTTTTTTTGCCACTGGCCCTAATTGCCAGACTACTGTAACCCAACAGTTTTGCATATTTTTTCTGTTTTCTTTTGACTAAAATATAAAATAAGCGCATACAAGAAGTAAGAAATATGGAAAGGAAAAATTAAAACAATTTGAACACCTTGTGTTAAGGTGAGCCGTTCCTTAATCTTTGAAAGAGTAATTGAATGGAGGCGAAAATATGTAAATGAAATATAGTTCCATATTGACCAGATGGAAAAAAACAGGTCCACAGAGAATATCAGTGTCAGTATCTAAAGTGAACAAATTATATTCATCATTATAGCAAGATTTATTAAAGATGTTCAAATCTGATTGTTTTTGTGTATATTTTGATATTAATGGCCAATGTGGAACAAATTCCACAGACCAGAGGCATAAGTGCAAAAGTGCAAATATAACTTTCAACTTGTTTTCACTTTAACGCTGCAGTGTGCTTTGTTTTTTCAAGCCCCAAAAATGCTTAAGGAATTCCTTTTTTTTAAACTTATGCTTTTCGCACTTATTTCAGCACTCAGCTGGATAGGAATATCAGTCATATGTCATACATACCTATCACAAGCCTGCCACCAGCACATGATGACATGACTGCAATGCAGTGCCATTAAAATTTTGCAATTAAACTTGGGCTACCTGCAAAACATTGTATTTCTTGTGTCTCGACTTCTATCAAATTTGTGTACAACACCTATGAAAATTGTGTCATTAGAATACTGTGCCTTGAAACTAGAATATATTAAGTGAATTCTAATTCCTTGCTTTACAGACACGCATGCAAAGCCTGAAACCCAACCCTAATGCAAGGTACAGGAACTTGGTCCATGCACTGAAAAGCATGATCAAAACAGAAGGTCTCTTTTCTCCTCTGCGGGGTATGAATGTTGTTGCCATAGGAGCTGGTCCTGCACATGCTTTGTACTTCAGCTCCTACGAATATGTTAAGAAGACCCTTAAAGGAAACAAAAAAGAGTATAGTGCTTTTTCTTATGGTAAGTCCAGCTATGTGCAGAAAAATGCGCAGTGCAAAAACAAGGGAATAAGCTCAATAGCTCCAATGGCAAATGCAATAGATATTTAATGGATGGCTATCTCTATAGACGTTTTCTGAGTGTGATAAACATGATGCATTGTGGTCTAGCTTGGGTACAAATAATATCATATACAGTATCATGATGAATAAAAGATGTTTGTGCCCAAGCTAGACTGGGTACTTAACTTATCTTCATTATCCAATTTATACTTACACCAAGCAACTTCATTCTAGACTGGATTCATGTTTTGTGAAGGAATTCGTTTTAGATTGGTCTTGATCCAGATATTATTTGCTCCATCAAAATCATTGGTTGAGAATAGAAAAAAATGTATAACAATTAACTATGAAAGGAGAGGAGTTAAAGAATTAATTTCCCAAATCAAGATATACCTTTTCATGTAAAAAGTGGACGGAGGGGACAGAGGCTGGTCCTTCTATTAGTTTGGCTTCCTTTATTGGCTTAGTATGGTCTCAAGTAGGTCGTATTTTGTCATTAATGCTTGCCTTGCATGTTTGCCATTTGGCTGCTGCTTCTCTATTTTTTGCAGGAGTTGCTGGAGTGTGTGCTACTGTGTTCCACGATGGTGCTATGAATCCAGTTGAGGGTGGGTTTTTCTTTTATTTAATGATAATGATATTATAACTTACATGAGCTAAAAAAATTAATGAAAATAAATAAATAAATGGGATTTAACAGTGGCATTTCTACAGAGTAGCTATTCATCCACTGTCATCCCAATTGGAATTTAGGAGTTGATTTTTGCATTAAAGTTAACTACATTAACTTGTTAAAATACTAGCATTGCCTTTCATCTGATCTGAATTGGTTTCAAGTATGGAATTTTCTTATTACGTGTTTGGTTATATTGGTGCTTTGCCAGCTCATCAGTGGCTAAGTTCCAATTACTGCTCTTTTCATAAACAAACACGGTAGCTGCAAGATGAAATTTGGATTTTCACCTCCGTGAATCAAAACTAATCAGTCATTACCTTATTTATTTTAACTTGTGGAAGCAAAAAATCAAATTTCAGTGTGCAGTTTACAGCTATTAACTTCGCATGTTTATGAAAATGGCAGTAACCCATGAAAAATGGACTGATAAAAAGATGGTTATTGGGATTTGAACTTTCAACTTGTCATGACAATAGTTTTCCAAACACCCTCCCCCCCTCCCACCCAAAATTCAGCCCCTTATCCATGTGCACCGACCATTAGGTCAATAAAAGCCTCCCTTTGTAGTTCAGAAAGACAAATACAACATTGCTAATGATACATTTTTTTTCTTTCTCTTTGGCTTCAAACAAAGTTATCAAGCAAAGACTTCAGATGTATGGCAGTCCATATCGAGGAGTAATCCACTGTGCTGCAACTGTGCTGAAACAAGAAGGAATAAAAGCATTCTATCGCAGCTACACAACCCAACTTTCAATGAACATACCATTTCAGACTTTGCATTTCATGGTATATGAATTAGCTCGAGAAAAGTTGAATCCTGCAAATACTTACGATCCAAAGACTCATGTTATCGCAGGAGCCACTGCAGGGGCTGTTGCTTCTGCCATTACTACACCACTTGATGTAGCAAAGACATTGCTTAACACCCAAGAAACTGAAGTAGTTGCCCTTGTGGGGAAAAACCGAGGACATGTTGTGTATGTGAGTGGCATGTATAATGCCTTTCGGACTATTTACCATATGCGTGGCATCTCTGGCTACTTTCAAGGACTTCAAGCCAGAGTAATCTATCAGATGCCATCATGTGCAATCTGCTGGTCTGTCTACGAGTTTTTCAAGTATTTCTTGCATAAGGAATCTGATTTCCATGAGATGTCAGCCACTCATGGAGAATAGCAGCACTTGCCATGAAGAATATAGATTTTATTAGTGGTTCATTAGATCATTTTGTCTGTTCATTCTTGAGAAACTAGTTTTTATAACCCAAAACTAATATCTACACCGAAACAGAAAGATACCTCAACACATTTACAATAAGAAACCATATTCCTGAAAATTTTAAAAACTGAATCTTTTTTAAAAAAATATGGTGGCAAGGGTTACTCTGCCAAGTAAAACTAGAAGAGAAACTCGAGGATTTTACATCTCTAAAATGAATGACAATAAACATGGACTGAAAATAATATTTTATATAAACAGTATTAATTAGAATAGACATCAAAATCAAAATGGAATCATTCTTTATTAAGAAAATAAAACTAATTCCACAAAAAAAGTATGAGATTTTTAAAAACATGTTAGAAAACACAATCTTAGACATTTTCTGGAATAGCAAACATGGTGCATTGTGGTCTAGCTTGGGTACAAATATATTTTGTTCATCATGCCTCATTGGTGTTGTTTGTACCCCACCTAGACCACAATATATAATGACTTTTATAAGAATAAAAAATTCTTTTGTTTGGAAAATTGGCAGAAAAATATCCCCCTATTAGCAATAAACCCCACTCCCTGAGCCTGCAAAATAATATGAACTACCCTATCAATAACACAGTCCCTATTATGATGATAAAGGCCAAATCTGCCAAGGACCAGAATGCTCTAACATCCCCCACATCAGCCCCATACCTCTTTCATTGGGGTAGCCAAGACAGAATGATAAATACCTTACACTATCAATAACACAGTCCCTATTTCGATGCTGATGGCCAAAGACGTGAATCGTTGATTTAAGACGTCTAATTTGCTCATCTATTTTTTTACACCCTGCATATCGACTGAAATTAAATTTGACATTGGCTCCTTGAGTGTTCGGTTCATCAAGGTCTTGTAGACCCATTCTTTGTCTTTCATTGCACACTCTCTCTAAATCCTGCAATGAAGCAGGTATGAGATCATACCGAGGCACAAAGTGGCTAAAAGAGATCACAGGACACTCGTATCTAAAGCTCACTCTTTCATCATTCAACCTTGCAAAATACTTTGCTGGAAATTCCTTCATAGAATTCCAAACACAGAACCTATTGTCCATCCAGGCCATTTTTGTCAACTCTTTGTCCTCTATTTCTCTGTGTACATATAAAGTATCTGTTTGATCCTCTTCTGGTTGGGCGTACCAGGAGAAAAGTGGTACTATGGCTACAGGGTGTTTGACGTCATCAACTCTGAAGGGTTTAGTATGCACACCTATCTGTTCACATAGTAAGACTATTGCATTGAACTTCTCCAGTGAATCTTGGTATTCTACAGTTTCGTTTTTTCTTGGCCGTATCCACAGTTCATGATTTCCTTCAAAGTAATTGATAAATAGCTGTTGAGCATTAATTTTTTTTTTCTTCCTTTTTTTTCAAAGCTAACAGCCAACTATTACTGTCTACCATAGTACCTGCCAATGTTGTGATAAACAGATTAGCAACCGATATGGATAACCTCCCAAAATGAAAATAAACTTATGGTAATGAGTAGGCCTCTTTACACTAAACCTTACTGGACAATCTTGTTCCTATTTCTTACTGCGCATGCTCAGCAAAATAATCAAGCAAGAAATAATGGCTCTGTTGAACGAGGTTCTAAACCCTTCCCTCAATCTCTTGCCATCCCCATCACTGTCAGTGGGAAATAAAAAGAGAAAAGATGTGAAACAAAAGCTAGTAGAAAAACTACGCGCTCTAGAATTACACTGAAATAAAAACAAAACTTTTACCTGGTACATAACAGACGTCGGAAAATTTATGTTTTAGATTTTGTAAAGTGTATTTTAGTAAATTTATGTCATCAGTGACGTCTCCAGCAACAATAAGAACATCTCGTTTATAGTTAGTAGTCGATAATGATTTGACCCATTCCAGGTTCTCTGGTATATCCACATGCAGATCCGATATTGCAAACACTCGAGACATTTGATATGCTACTGTCTTGAAGAAGTTAGTCCTTGAAATCATTTAGTAAAGCAATCTATGGGATATACTACGTAGTAAATAAGGCATTTTTATGGGTTGAAATTCGAACTTTGTCAACATGAGCCCGCAAACTCTGTGGTCAGTGAACTAATACCGCAATGCATCATGGGTGGAACTTTTTTTTTCTCTTTTTCCTTTATAAGTTTTTCCTCTTTTTTTATTTTTCTCCTTTTCTTTACTTGTTTTTTCCTCTTCTATTACTTTGGTGTCGGCTCTTGTTCTTTTCTCTGTTTGATTCCTCCTTTTTCTCTTTGTTTCCTGGTTGACTTTTCTTTCGTCTCTAATTAGACTGTCCTTACATCCTTTAATTACTGTTCATTTTTTAGGATATTTCGTCTTAGGGCTCATTTCCTTCACCGATAATTCGTTAACCTGCCTTACTCGCCCTAGGGCGCAAAAACCATTCAAAAATGACCTCTTTTCCTCTTTTCTTTTCCGTCATTTCCCATGGCACCCCAGGACGAATTGGGCCACATTTCCTAACATCACTACAGCATGTCGCTTTTCTGATACTAATAACAGACTAATTTTACTTTATTAGTTTTTTCTCGCAAAACTGAGATGACAGAGCCTATATTTATAGCTTTATCTTTACCTTAGTAATATTCGTCCTTCATTTTTGCTTCATGACCAGTTCAAAGAATAAAACTTTGGCATTAGTTTCTTTTAATGGCTTCATTTATTTCATATAAAGTTTAGGGAACTAGATCCTGACGTGACAGGTCTTTTGAAGTTACTACTAGAAGATTCTATGAAAGTTGGTGTTTACTCAGGGTTTGGCCCAATTTACGATTGAACTGGAAAAGTATTGAATAATTGAATTTAGAAAGACGAAAAATTAGAACCAAAACACATAGGTTTAATTGTATAGAAAAGAAAGTGCCTCGCAGAAGCTTGTGTTGTCTTAAACTTTGCGGGATTATCTCAGTTCGTTCAAGGTCTTAAATCTTTACTGAGCCCGACCATTATAACTCGCACAGGAGGGAAGCTAAAATCATTCAAACAAATAATTGAACATCGTGAACTTTCTAATCTGCATTATCATTGTCGCTTTATATCCGATCGGCCTTACAAAGTTCAACCTTTATTCATGTGCTTTTTTAACTGAATATCCTCATGAAGGATCAGTGTCACAAAATAGCCAAATGCAATGAAAATTGGATAATGAAAGGTTAAGGTCACTATAGCAGAAAATATTTTGAATCGTGAGTGTCAATAAAGTGTTTCATTTTTTTATGTGAGGTAGTTATCAATATTGCTGTGTTATCGGCCCCGTAGGGTGGATGGATAATTACACAGGTGCATGGATGTAGTTTACGGTTGGAGCTTTATTGAAAGCGTTTAATTCACCTTGGGATAAGTGCATCTAGCATAATAACGTGATACAATATTAAACAAATCTAGTCTGTCAGATCCCCTTTCAATTATAGGAGTAGTATTTGTAGATCATTCTGGATAATCCATGTATTACGCGGATGGAAGTGTCAAACACGTCGCGTTATTCGATCTGCCAAAGCCTTACACGCCAAACTGTCTCTCGGTAATCGATCTTACGCTTGTTTCAATCCCATGTGCGACTTGATAGAATTTTTCTGAGAAATAAATTGACGACTGAGCGCGGAGGAAAGATGAGAACTTGAAACTGTGTTTAATGGTGATTTGATTAAATCTGAGAGGTTGATAGGAAATTAGTCTAATTAGCCTGACTAATTCATTTTGAACTTATTTATTTGTATCACTTATTAGTTCAATCAATTAAGATCATTCGAGATTGTTTCAACTCCTCTTTTCGAAGTCAGGTGTTTTCGACTGTCCTTCCAAAATGATGACTTTTTAAAGCCCTTTTTTTGCCTTTTATAATGATTCAAGTCCCTTTTTTGTTCGCGAAACGTTTTTTTCCTCCCTCTCTAAGTGTTGGCTATTTCTGTTCTATTAATTTAAAACCAGCGTCAGGAATCTTTTGTTTCGTTCTGACTGGTTTATAATAATTACATAAGTGATTGATACTGTATTGAGCTCCAGAACAATAGCCTAAGAGACCATTGTCAGCTATCTTCGCATTCCCGGTTAACATTTTTCGTCTCCTGAACGACTGACCATCAAAAAGCTCATTCAAAGCAACCGTGTCATCACGGTCCACACTGAGGGATGGGAATCGATGAAGAAATATATATTTCCTAAAACCTGAGTCTAATTGAAATCTGTCGGGAAAAGTTCATAAAATAAGAGGAAATTATTCAGTCAAGAAGCGATAAAGACCGGAATTAAAGGAGGACTGATTTTAAACAATTTTTTTTCTAATTCCCTGTTTAACATTGTTAGCTGTATCGCTTGGGTGTTTATAGTAACGAACACACAAAAATATGAAAAACACTTGGTATCACATTAATTTTTTGATACACTTTATTATTTGTTTAGTTTCGAAAAGGTATTATCTATTTCTACTACCCCTTTATTGAGCGAATCATTTGACAAGATGAGTCGTAAAAATTAAGAATCTTGTCGGCTCAAAACAACTGCTTCAATTTATTTATTTAAACAATCGGAAGACACATCACGAAATATAGTGGTTCTCTTGATGAGCCTCATCTATAAGGGGCCCCTTAAAGTCCAAACAATCTAATCATGTTTGGTAACAAGTTCATGACCGGCTGGCTTGCCAAAACTGCCTCGAACTACTAATCATTCTCTAAGAAACCTTCTCTGTAAATAATCTGTCTATTACGCGGGTTGATGTTAAGTAATAGGCCGATTATGGACCACGTTTGGTTTTCACCACAAAATCAGATATATTCGAAAGAGAAATGGGAGGATAATCACGGCTCACTTTGAGCAAATTAAGATAAAATATTGTGGGTTTTTTTGATCGCCATGTGATATGCCGTGTTTGGGTTACAAGAGGAAAATAGCCCAGGCTTGTCCCTTATCTTGCCTCTGGCTGAACCATATTCTTTTAGTGTTCAAATAATGACACAATTTGTAGAATCATACATATCTCTCATAGAGATGAGCGTCTCATTTAAGCGCAAAAATTAACTGAATTATGATTGGGACAAAATCGAGTTAGCTGCTCGCATTCTGTCTGTCCAGTTTCTGCTTCCTCCATTTTATTCTTCGATTCTGAAACCAAACTTTAACTTGTGTTTCTGTTAGGTTAAGCGAAGCAGCAAGATAGTGTCTCTCAGCGCCGACCATGTATTGTTGTCGTTCAAACTCTTTTTCGAGTCTTTCGAGTTGTTCTGGTGTGAAAATTGTGCGTATTCGCTTTGGTTTTCCTTGCTTGAAGTTCCAGGGTTTGCTTTCCTCGTGGCGAGAGATTGTCGATAGTACAATATCACCATCTAGAGTTAAAGAAAAACAAGACAAACTTTAAGAAACACGGGCTTACAATTCTCTATTTATAAGGCGTGTAGTGTACATCTTTAGCTTCATTTTTTCTAACAACTACTATAAAAAAAGAGATAAAAATACTAAAAAAAGGAACAAATAATTTGATTGTTGTTAAATTACAAAAGAGTAATAAGATAATTTTCATTTTCCCTTTTCTAACTCCGAAATTAACAGAAATATTTAGCTCAAATGTAGTACTGATTACACTGAAAATTTCGGGAAAGATTTCAGGACTTTCTTTTCGTATGGGATTTGCGTGAAACATTTTCAACTTTATTATGTCTATTTTGTCTCATTTGCCGAACGAACCTCGCTAAACTCCGCGAGACTGACACTGCGGAGCGAATGATTTGAGTGACGATTTTGATACAGGACGAGCGAATTAAGAAACTGAGAACACATTGTAAAGATTAAATGAATAAAAACGAAATCATTTTACTGGTGCGATCATGTACCAAGTACACAGGGATTCATGACTTGTTCATTTGAAAAAGATCTCGTATTTGTCTGTGATTTACCGAGAAAATCACCAATCAATCATCTTGTTTGCCTTTCTTTCGTACAAAGAGGCTGAATGAACAGAAAAAGATAGCTGTTATTTAAAACCCTTCACTGCTTAACGCGTGAGAAATTGTTAAAGTTTTTGGGAAAGTTAACTGAGTTGAAGATATCACTTTTAAAGTCTTACCTTTCTGAATGGTGCTACATCCTCCTGCTCTTGTGAATGCGCTGACACCAAGAGAGGAATGATAAGGGTGAAATCTTTCCATTGAGTAATGTTTATATGACCCCAAAGATATCGACGTCTCAGCCTTGGTTGGCGAATGCAAGTCACCTGTAACCTCTTTTGCTTCATTGCTCTCGTCCGAGCGTGAAAGAATTGAAGAAATCGAAAATGAAGTAGCCGCCGATCCCGAGTTTGCAGACGAACTTGTGGGGCTTCGATTCAAAGGCACTGAAGATGCTGAAGTGATATTGGACCTTATTGCAATGCAGTAAGGAGATGTGCAAGTGAAATAAGGGCACAAATAATGTCCACCGTAGGGTTGCATCCTTCTTTCTACACTTGGTATTTCAGCCACGACTCGACTAAATCACTGACTGAAGAGCTTCTCTTGTTTTATCTCTCGGAAAGCTATGTTTGATTTCTGAGGAGAATTGCCTTGAGTATTAGCCCTCGTCTTGACCGGACAATCTTTTATAGGCCAAGTGTTGAATTAGACCCTGTTGTTAATTTGGTAATTTACAGTTGCTAAACGATAGATCGGGACAGGAAATATGCGTCTCTTTGTTGTGGATTGGACTCATTGGTCAAACTGATTAGGGTACCAAATCCACAGCAAATTCAAAAGGCCTAGCCTATTATGATTTGACAATAAACAAACAAATCTTTAGCTATCCCTTTAAATCAAATATGATCCCAAGTGCTTGAGAGACGGCCCGACAGCACTAATGAGAGAAATTAGGGCCATTAACTAGTGATAGAAAATAAATAGTTTGTCCAAGTGAATATTCGAGAGTAATAAGGAGAAATAAACAGGACTGCCGTGGAAATTCCCCTGACATATTTATGGCGCGCCGCGAAAAGACGCTCAAATCTATTGATTTTTGAGCTCTTTTTGTTTTTGCTGGGCAAAGATACCTTTTGAATAGTGAAACCCTAGTTATTTTGCTGCTATGCTCTTAGCCATATGTCTTGAAAGCGAGTAAATCCCTTTTGTCCATGTCTTTATTGTGCCTACCGAGTTAATTAATGCTATTGTGGCCGGTCGTAAACCGGAGAATCTTGTCCCATCTCAATATGCACTGTCTCACGCTTTCTCATTATCCACACCGAAAAAACACCTGGCTTCTCCGATTAACATTCATTAAGTATCGCTTTATCAACCCAAAGGAACAATTTTCTGTTCGGAAGCACCTCGCAATTAAGTAGCAACAATTAATGAGTGAACAAGGAGAAAATCGTATGGTTTCGATTCGCTTCAATGACATGGTTTAAAAAACAGTATCCTTCTCTTCATGACAATTACTGAACCAAGTAATCATGATTGTTGTCACTAAGAAAGAGGATAAATTGGCTTTTACTTTTATGGGTTTTAAGTTTTCTTGATAAAATACCACGATAGTAATCATAGGTTGTTTTTAAGTGAACCTTTCAGAATGTGGGATTTTGTTTTTATATGTTCTTGAGATAATTTTTCTCTCTGTAGCATTTCCTCTATTTATTTTTCAAATTTCTTTGTAATTTCATTCATTTATTTCTATAAGCCCGTATCATAGCTTTAAAACACGTTTCTATGACTGTGATTTGAATACCTGAGATTAGCTAAAGATCTGTAGTATTATACTACCCTTGAGTCGATCTGAACATTACAACCAATTAGCCGGCTCTAATGACTCGCCTCGCAACTAATTTCTGTAATTTTCCGAATCAATTTTGTCATTTTACGCAACTAAATTGTTCTAATGTTCTCAACCACAACACAAGTTACAAATATCTCTATCGAACCGCAATCACTCAGGCTAAATTGGTTATTATTTGGGAACTAAAGAGTATCTAGCAAACTTGATCCTATTGATTCCCTGTCGTGACAAATAGCCGTAATCATCTATCTACCGATAAGCCTGTTCTCTGCTTTAGTTTCGTTATGACATCAAAATGGCTTTTCGCATTCCTTTTCGCACGACTCTCAAAAGCTAGTCACGAATTTATTGGCCGATTTTCTTCTATTCCTCGTAATTAAATTCCAACTAGAAACTCCACTTCTTGATACATTTTTCGTGTTGTTGAAAAACCAATTTACCTACCACACCCCATGGTAATTTGTTTACTTTTGCTTGAATAAACAAATCCCAGGAAGAACTCTTTTTAATTTGAAAAAAAATTCAAAAGAAAACTGGTCTTTTGTATGCAGTTTTTTCGATTATTTTTCTTTTGATTCGTGGTGTGTTTCAGCGCAGTTTATTCTCGTTAGTCTTCATCCTTTTGGTTTATCTTTAGGGCTAATGGAAATATAATTTGATTATGAAAATATACCATGATAACTCCGATATCATTTATTACTCTAATCTATCTATTGCTCGGCCAGTCTTCACAATAATCACTTGTGAAAATAATAGAGAGCAATACGAGTGACAAGAGAGACTGGTTTGATTTAAAGTACTCTCACATCTTGCCGAAGTATATCAGTACTCATCGGTAAACACTCTTTATGGATATTTAATCTCATTCTCTTTGTAAAGTAATCAAAAGTTTTAGCTTTTTAAGATAACAAGATAGGTAGAAATTTCTTAGATTTCTTAAAAACTATTCAAAATGATGTTTGTGGGTAAGTTTATTGACGTCATTTAAAAAAGAAATAAATTGCTGTGTGAAGGCGAAGATTCAAAATTGTTTTCTCAAAGCGGGTTAAATGAGAACGTTTGTTTCGGGAAATTTCAAGGTTAATTATAGGGGAAAAAGGAGAAAACTATACTTAATGTAGGAAAAACCTGGTTATTAGTCCCCATGAGGTTTATATGGAACTATAAATTGTGTGCAAGGATGGTTCGAGAGTAGGAAACCAAAAAAGTGCTAGAGCTAGAGTAGTGGTGTTGATGGTGCGCAAAAGCTTGAGTTCAACTGACACTATCTCAGAATTTCTCCTATTTATCTCGTTGTTTTTATATCATTAAAATGTGTTATAAGTATACTAATTTGTTTTTCTTTCTTTGTATCGCAAAATACCACAAGTGTATGATAATAACAACAAAAACTCGAAGGGAAAACAGCAACGAAAATTACAATAAATCTTGAGGAATCCTTGAAAAAAAAACTCGTCGTATCTTTTACACGTTAACTGACGATAAGATCCCGGATTTATCTCTAGAGTATCTTTTTCAAACAGAATCAAAAATTTTGATTTTCTATTTTACCTCTGCCACGCGTACATATCATATCACTTCAACTGGAATTTTTTTCAATTAATAATGAAGAATGAAGCAATGTCATAATCTAATTAAGCAATCGAAGAAGTCCATACTTCTTTTCTAATGGGTCGGTTACTCTTCTTGTAATTACTAGTTTTCTGAAAATATTTGAATGGATATATGAATGTTTACATAGTTCGATTTGATTTTGATTCATTTCGTCTTGTCCGATTTGAGAAAAACATGTCAGACTTAATGCCTATGTACTTGTGAGTAAATGATGTATGCTAGGAAAACTATGTGATACCACACTAGTGCCTACCAGTGCCTCTTTCCATAGCGAAAACTAAAATAGGGTTTGTATGAAGCTAGTTTTTAAATCCATGTCTGGTTTGGACACTATTGTATTATATATACAGTAATCCCCAACAGGTTTTTTATATTTTAAGTCATTTCTCTCAATGCTATGAGTTAAAATCTAAATCCATTGTTGGTAATACCATTCACAATGCCATGATTTAAAAAAGGATTCCGCCTCGATCACTGCTATCATAATCTGTTCACAAACTAAAAACCAGATGTCAAAACCGAAGGAAGAAAGCTGGACGACAGTTCTCAAACTAATCACATTAAAAAAAATACACGTTCCCGCCTTTTTTACGAGTGTTGCACAATTGATTTGTGAATTCCAAAACTCGAGCCAGGTCAGTTCTTGATCATAAAAAAATATTCCATTACTAAATTATTCACAGATTGAAATAACGATAAAAGTTTTATGGCGCACTTCATTGAACATGATCTGATTTCACGGCTAATTACATTAAAATACTCGCATTAGAAGAAAACGACAAAAATACCTAATTGGCTTTCACTACTATGTTGTATCGAGTCTTATCTTGTCAAACAGAAACCTCTTTGATAAAAGTAAGGGAGAGAGCTATTTTTCATCCAAGCTTTACCAGTTATTCTATTTTCCTCATACTTTGTCAGGTTCCCGGTTAATTCTAATATTAGAGAGTTTTAGATTGACTTTTTTCTCCCCGCAAACGGCAAACGTGACCACGTTTTCATCGTTTTCCTGTACTTTACTTTACCTTTTACAAACCTTCTCACCAAAGACAAATATTCTTTTGTTTTTCTACTACTTGGACTTTTTTGCGATTCTTTTTAAGCTATTTAAAATTATTTTCAAATGGTCAACTGACGTTACACGTTTGCCCATGAACGTAAATCTAAAACTCTCTATTAACATTATAATAAATATCTTCAATCCCTAGAGATGGATATTCTTAATTAGAAATTTATCTTGACGTGGCGTCAAGCCCAACCTTAGCCGAGCTCCTAGTTCTTGAAGGACGTATTAGTTTATTTCTCGATTTAGCTAGCGTAAAAATCCACCACTTTTATTGTAATAAGTTGAGTTATTAGATTATTAACGGGAAAAAGTTGGACGCAAAACCATATGTTCAGAATACGGATACTCAGGGGCGGATCTAGGGGAGGGGTGCAGGGGGTGCACACTCCTCCCTGGTTCCACTTTGTGCTCCTATTTCGAAGATAACCAAAACTGTTTTTTCCCTTTGATTCTAAGGGTTGCACCCCTCCCTGGGTTAACTTTGTGCGCAGCACCCCTCCCTGAACAAAATCCGCCTGGATCCGTCCCTGATACTTGAATAATATTGGGAGTCATTGGCGGTCGAGTCGGTCGAGCCTCTTGTCAGGAGCCGGTGTTAAACTATGGAATTTGAAAGAGGGAAGGGAAGGGACATTTCATTGGTCCCTCAACCTCTCCACTGTCCTGTACAGAGGACAGCTACGCACGGGCAAAAGATGGCGGGTGATCGATGACGACGCGATCCATTGTCTGTTTTCTTGTATTCCTGGCTTATATAAAGTTATGAAAACAAGTGGTTCTACGGATTAGATCTTTTTCTACTGAATTTGACTGAAATTTAGGATTTATAAAATTTAATTATTGAAAAACCGGAGACCGGACCTGGTCGGTTGACCTCAGTGACTATTCTCGAAGGCGGTCGGTTGGGACAACTCTACTCAAGCTGAACTTGAAATTGTAATGATAAAAAGGTAAATTATACACCGTGAAAAGATGAAAAAACTTACTGACGTTTCGGACGCTAGTCCTTCGTCGGAG
Organism: Actinia tenebrosa; assembly: GCF_029948245.1. Taxonomy (NCBI): domain Eukaryota; kingdom Metazoa; phylum Cnidaria; class Anthozoa; order Actiniaria; family Actiniidae; genus Actinia; species Actinia tenebrosa. Next base: position 11,303,377 of record NW_028292572.1, read on the forward strand.
TAAAAAAAACAAAAAAACTTGAAATTGGTTTACCTCTTCTTACGTAAAATGAATAGATATTTGTAAACAATTTTAGCCTCAAAAGAATTTGATCCACCACTGAATTGAAGTTTGAACTATTAAAGTCCTGTGTAAAATATTCGTTTTCCGAGGACTTCCCGACGGCCACCCGGAAGTATTTCGAATAGCACATAAGTGCGCGCGATGTGTTATGGGTAATATAAAATGTTTGTTTTGATATAGCTATATTATGTTGAGAAGGACAAGGGGAAAATGTGCCCAATAAAGTCTAAAATACGGAAATAAAAGTAAGTACATCTATATTCATAAAGCAATATTCTATAATATATATTAAACTATGGATTTGTCTTGAATTTACGTTATTTATTGGTATTTTTCTTAGCAAAAATACACTCAAATCTTAACATACGTGCATCGAAACATGGCATGTTCATAATTTTTGGCACGAGCTATGATTGTTGCAGACGATGAAAAAAAAATTATCCCTAAATAAATAAAAAATATGCTTTAAAATAGCTGGTGTAGGTAGTTAGGATGAGTTTTAACGGAATATTTTGATGCTACACCGTTAGTGATGTAACATTATAAAAGTTAACTTGAGAGTGGTAGTCATAACCTTCACTATTGGATTACTGTCTTTCGGATCATTTTAACTTATTTAAGCTTACTCATAGTAAAAATATTGGCAATACGTGGTTGTTCGTTTAGTTAAATGTTTTTAGAACTGGTAGAAATAACTGTATCTATTAGCATCAGTTCAATGCTGAATGATACGTGTAAAGCAAAGATGTAATTTCAAGATCTTTACACTAGATTCTTCATAAAGAGTCTCGTTTGATTATATTAACAAATAAAGTAGCAAGATTAAGAGTAAATTTTACTTGTATTTTGAAGCTTTCTATCCACTTTTATCTTCACAATGAGGATGATTCAGATAATTGCATGTATCAATCCATCTATCATATAATATAAATGATAAAATAAATAACTTGTTCAAGTGCATGCTGTGCTGAAGAAATGTAAAAAAAGCTTTTTCTGTGCTCTGTGCAGTAATACAGCAACCTTTCTTGGGTTTCCAGCACTCACAAAGTAGCACCACTGGACTACTATTTTATTCAGCAGTTTGCAAAGTAACAGTCTATCAGTAATGGCCACGTGGTATATTCTAGCTTGCATAGTACTGTTTTGGGCACTTTCCATTACGTTGAACCGATCAGTCTAAGCAGCTGGCTCGCAAATAGTATGTGTCAGTTCCACGTTGGTTCAGCTCAAAGAACTGACACATACTATTTGAGAATTGGCCCTTCCAACCAATCAGTTCAGATTTAATGGAAAGTGCCTTTAGTATTGAATTTCATTTGCAGAAATAACAATATAACTCGAACATTTTCAAGACACCTATGGGTATACCAGAAGAGATAGTCTTCTCTCTCCCAGTGTTGTTGATTGGTGCTCTTGTCTGTGGTCTTTGCTGTACATTTTGTTGCTATCTCATAAGGTAAGTGTGAGCATGCAAAAACTTGTGTAATACGCAATGCTGCTGTAGAATTTGTTTTTCTTACCACTTCCATTCAAATATAAAATTATAAAATATAAGATTTTGTCTCAATCTGTGCATAGTAATGGAAACTAGATGTGCATACTTCTAGCTTAGGCCCCGTTCACACTATGCCGGATAAATTTGAACCCGAATTTTTATTTATTCGGTTACATTTCGAAAATTCGTTTTTGGTGAAGAATCATTTCGGATTTTAAGTCTTTTTCAACTTCAACAGATCAGTACAAAAAACTAATTTAATCATTCTAGACAGTTAGGCAATCCAATATTAGGGGTAGTAGTAGTAATAAACTTTATTTAATGTCAGAGTTAAGTAACAATTACTTGGTAATATCTTCAGGGCAGGTGGGGATTAAATAAAATTATCGAAGGTAATTAAAAACATGTGGACTATCATTTGTATGAACTATCAAACACATAATAGAGCACAACTAATTAAGAATAAACAACTCACTAAATGTTTTCTTAATAGATTAGTTAACTTTCAACAAATCCCTAAACATACTCTAAAGTATTGTGCACATTCAATCAAGTCTGCATGAGAGAATAAAGGTTTTGGGAGAAAATGAAGTATTTATTTTACTTACAGATCAAGTAGAAGAAGTAGAGATTTATTAGATTCAGAAGATGTTGAGCAGCCTTCAAGAGAGTTTCCTCGTGGCTTGATAAAGGTACTATGAATAACTGGCTTTAATCTCATGTCCTGGAAATAATCTTTAAAATGTTAAGTTTTCACTTGCACTGGAATCAGAGTCAGATGCAGCTTATTATGAAGTGAAAATCAGAAAACAGAATTGGAATTGGATTCAGAAGAGCTTACAAGTATCAGTTTTTGAAAGTTTCCTTTTCCTTGGCTTGTGCTATATTAAATACATGTACTTTTATGACTAGAGATTTTCACTTCCAGTTTCAAACATGAACTACTTTCAATTCTGATTCAGACTCTGACTCTGATTCAGACTGCACTCAGACAATGACTTCTTTTCAGAATCTGACCTCAATTTCATCGAAAGTGAAAAACTCAGTTTAAGAGGGTGTTTGGAATTTGCAAGAGGTGGGGAGAGTTTAAAAAGATACACTGTTTCTTTGTTGTTCCAAAAAATATTCCACCATGGAGGAGGATTGGAATTGGGGGGGGGGGGGGGGGGAGGGTAAAGGAGGATATGTCTTAGAGTGCAAACAATTAATCTGTGAAACACTAATTACTAAATAGTACAAAATAGTGCTAATCAAACGATAGAATAAACAATGGAATTTGCATGAAATTGTGCTATTTAGTATTGATAAAGTTTCGCTGTTATATTGTTTGCACTCTATTGTTTATAATGAAGCTCAAAATCTGTTCCTTCAATCACTGTTACTTCATAATTATTTCTAAGCCCTTTTTTAAAATCTCAGGTGAAATATAAAAGTAAATGGCTGAAAAAATCCACGCTCAAAGATGATGTAAGTAGATTTGTAAAATAACTTGGTTTGATTTTTCAACTCTTTGTGTTCTTTTTTATTCATTTGTTTAATAATTTATTTTTAGATGTGTACAATATGTTTAGATGACTTTAAGAGTCGTGAGGAAATCAACATGTGCCGTTGTGGCCATGCTTACCATCATAAGTAAGTTCATGTTATTTATTTTTAAACAAATAAAACAGCTTTTTCCGTGCTCCGTTCCATAATAAAGCACGCAGGAAGTGACGTAAGCACAAGAGTAGTGTAAGGAGAGCTCTAGCTGTAGGCAAGTGCTTCTTACACTTCCAGGGTGCCTACGACACTTCCTTAGTGCTTTATTACTGAATGGAGCATGGAAAAAGCTATTTTATTCATTTTATTGTATAGTTACTAATTTTATTTCAGTATTGAATTTATTTATGCAAAAAGAAAGAAGGTCACAGAATCTAGCTGAACTTCACAGGTGCAGATGGCTTTAGCACTGTGCACCGTTCACAAATAAAGCACGCGTTTTCAACCAATCAGCACGTGTGTACTATCCTAACTATATAATGAGATGTGATGTAGAAATACACCTCTTTATCTTTGGGTAATATTATCCCATTTCAGACCATGTCATTCCCTAGAGTATCATTTCTTTGTTTAAGGTTTATGCTTAGTTTTCACATTAGAAGACACATGAATATGGATACAAATCAAATAAATAATCTTATTCTCAAGAGAATGACACTCTGTTTCATCAATTTTTAAAGTATAACAATAATTATTATTTATTATTTTATTTTTTCTCAGATGTATTATGAAATGGTTGGAAATAAGAGAAACATGTCCTATTTGTCAGCATAATGTGCAAACAAATACAAGGTCAAGTGAGAGAACTCCTCTTCTGGGCGCTTCTAATGTTGATGTATAAATGAATTAATATACTAATATATTATTAATGGACTGCAAAATATATTTGAGGATATTTTTAGGGACTTTAAATAAGTGACTGTAAAATCGGTGACCTTTCTCTTTGATTGGCTTGTTGGATTGATGGTGTGGATGGATATATACCATGGTTGTGGCAGTACCAGCACTGTGACTGTAAAATCAGTGACCTTTCTCTGATTGGTTTGTTGGGTTGATGATATGGATGGACATACCATGGTTATGGCAGTACCAGCACTGTGACTGGAAAATTAGTTACCTTTCTCTGTGATTGGTTCGTTGGGTTGATGGTATGGATGGACATACCATGATTATGGCAGTACCAGCATTGTGACTGGAAAATCAGTTACCTTTCTCTGATTGGTTTGTTGGATTGATGGTATGGATGGATACCATGGTAGTATATACCAGCAAGAATTATTTTAGTCACGTTTTTATCACGTGGAGGAACAACCTTGTCCACGTGGTACAACATTGGCATCACGTGGTCGATTTGAAATGCACTTGCGATTAACATAACAGACGCTACGAAGGATAGTAGTACTTAGTACTGTTTCGCACTATGAGATATAGTCTTTGCAATCTAGCGATGCATTATATTAGCCGAGAGGACGTGAATGTAAATATTCAGAATTATAGACTTTTAATGTGTTTATATTTTAATCGATAAATCTAATCTATGAATAAAAATTAATTTTTAAATATTTGATGGATAAATCACTGAATAGAAACGTCTCTTCAGTCTCGCTTATAAACTAATGAAGGTGTTAGTATCGTTATCATGAGGTACATGTTGGTTTATGGGCGTGGTTTATCAATATTCAATGCACATTCCGCTGTGTAATATCTCTCTACCTTAGGCGTAATGATTTCAGACCACGTGTCATTCCCTAGAGTATAGTTCTTTTGTCTAACGGTTGCGTATGAGAAGAAACGTAAATATGGATACTGCCTCAAAGAATCTTATTTTCAAGGGAATAAGTCGTAGTCTGAAGCCTGAAGGTCTGAGATGAGGTTTATTCACTTTCTGGTTATTACCAATATTTTAGCCTTCTCTTCAAATAACGTAATTTCCATATAGAGAGTAAAGACTAATCCATACCACGCAGTATTTCTGCATGATCGAAACGCGCGCCCTGCGCTAGTACTGTATTCTATGGGGCATTTTCCCATTTCATTTTCATGTCAAGTTGACACAAACAAATTAAAAAATACTGTTAAAACTACGCTATCGTTTGCTTTTTTGGCAATGATTGGTTACCTCTTCAAAGGATTGATTCATTATATCGACTTGCGCCGAAAACGTTTAAGCGTCTTTTACATGGCATTCGTGATATAGTTTTTAACTCAAGAACCTTGTACACAGCTGTTGATTGAGGAGGACTGATTCCCTAGACATCGTAAATAGCAACCATATTGAATTTATTTTTCAGTGCTGCTATACTATATTAAGCTCCACTACAACTGTATTTACACACTTTGTAAAATGAAATGTGAATAAACCTGTTTTGTTAAAACTGTACTTATTCTTAGAATTATTTCTCAGTTCCCTCGAGTTAATTTAAAACGATTTCGGATCGTTCCTCTAACATGTTTTTTACATTATTACTTCCTCTGTCTACGAGTTTATTTTTAACTCCCTCACGGCTAGGGCGGTTGGTTGAGAATCGCCCTCTCGTGTGGGAGGTTATGATCCTAAAATAACTGAGGAAATAGAGCTGTAAAACAGAAAAAATACGCCATTAAAATTGGTAGTCCTGTCTCTCTGTGTGGGATACAGAAAATAGACGCAACCGAGTTTGAGCTCATGATAATACACCCCTTTCTTTCCAGATCACGTGTCATTCTCTTGAGAATAAGATTTTTTGTTTAAGTTGTATGGAATGGTTGCATGGGAATCAGTGTTTATTAGGGACGGTCATTATATCATGGGGTGGGGGAGGATGGGGAGGGGTATCATGATTTATGGGAGGATCACATGATTTTTTAGACTACTGGAGGGAGGAATCAGCTATTTATTTACAGGTATCAAGGGGATCATGCAAAGATGAGGAAGAAGCAACCACTGTTAAGTGGGGCTTATAAAACTGAATGTAATGCCCTGTGGGAGATCTGTTAATCTTAACGATATCGCAGCAAAAATCCTTCGATCCCTAGGAGAGAAAAAAATGGCGGTCCCTTGCTTAAACCGGCAGAAGATTCAAGATCAGTAGTCAAAAATAAGTCAGGACTAAAATACCCCAAAAAATTCTAAACTTTCAACTAAAACAAAAACATTAATAAGCGTTAATACGTTTTAATTGATTATTTTCCATTCATCGCCTCGCTGCTCCTTCACAAATTATTCTATGCATGGCGCCGTTGAAAATTGAGTTGAAAGGATTACTGTAAGTTGTGCTTTGTCGTCTTGATCATACTACTTTGTTCTTGCCGGAATCCGGTATAATCATGATTCATTGTGAAAAAAAAATTGGAATAAAAAGTCTCAAAAAGAGGTACTTATTTTGGACATCCTTTTGAACGTGTGAGTTCAGAAACAGGTCCATTCATATATGCGTTCATTATGCGTTCATTCATTCAGAAGTTCCCAGATCTCTACAGGATATCCCCATTATAAAACGGTGGCCTGATAATTAAATTTGAATCATTTGAGACGAGCTAATAGCCAGTAGTGAACCTAATTACAAGACTAGAAAAATCATTTTTGACATAATGGTATAAGGATTGACCCACTGATGTCATCGGTGAACTCTAAGTGCACACGATTCGTCGATGGATGGAACAAACAGATTGCCTTGGAGCTGGTATACGTATGTAACTGTATATAACACGCAGTCGCCTACTACGAACAGCTACTAGAAGACGACCTTCGGTATCTTCCAGCAGAGGTAAGAAAATCTATCTTTTCCTTCGGTTATAATTCTTGCAGTGTCCAGCAGAACTGAATTTCAATTTTTGTTCCTGCCTTCTGTAAAGTCTGTTTGGTTTTTTGGTGTATGCTTGACAGTAGGTTATTGTTTTGGCATGCTGAGTTCTAATGGTCTGTTTTCTGCAGGGATTGAAATCCTGTTCATAGGCAATCGTTTGTTAGTTTTTCTGTTGCATCAGTAGAGAGAAAAAGAAAGACAATGTGAACTCCTATCAATCTTACAAAGTGTTCTATCTTGTATTACAATCAAACACAACAGTTTTTTGGTTTATACAGCAAACAGATTCTTATACATATAAAATTGTTTCTAGAAAAAAGAAACAAAAATCTCTGACCTTCACAACCTCCATACCTCAGTGCTATCGGCAGACAAAGAATTCCTAAGCTTCGAAATATTTTTAGTTTTCTCGTTGATAAACTAAGTTTAAGAGGATATTCTTCTAAAAGGTAGTAACAAAAAAATCACCATCAGAATTTTGAGAAATCTCGGTTTAAATTGTGTATGAATATGAATGATTGAACCATTTTCGCGAACGAGAAAAATGTCAAGGTGTGTCTGATCGCTACGGAGATGGAATCTTTGACATCATGCATTGAATGCTTTTAAAAATCATCAAAAACCGAGAACATTAAACATTAACATTAACCCATTAGTAGCAAAGATTTAGACAAATTACTGTTAAATGAAAATAAGATGATAAAACTGTTTTCTGTGGATCTAATAGTATGTTTGCAGTCCCAGTCTCTCTCGGAAGGCAAGGCGTTTAAATAATCATGAATGCGGGTCTAGTCAAAGTCAGCCAGCTTCAAAAGATCACTTTTATTCTCAGGAGTATTAACCAGTTACTAACAGACTATCTAGAACTGCTTAGGGTCTCCTTGAACGCCGGGTTTTTTGTGTGTGTGTGTGTTGTTTTTTTTTTGAGATATTTATGTAAGATATTTTAGTAGTTGAGCCTGCAGTCCTATTGTTCGCCGGCGAGGGGACCGGGTCAATTCAATGAAAAACTATCCCTTGTACGTCAGATTTGAAAATTTACTGTAAGGCACCCTCGATTCAGAGATTCAGAACAGTTTTTTTTTTTTTTTTATTATTTTTACACTGAGTACACTGCTGATATCGCAAACGAAGATATAAAGGAATTCCACTGAATTCTCTGTTTGAGTTTGCCGGAGTAGAGGTCGTTCCAGTATTTGATACATCCTCGTACCCAGATAAATTCTGTGTGGGGTTTGATAAAATTGGGACGATTTTTTGAGACATCTATACGCAAGCCCAGCGTGCGTGCCTTCGTCATTGTACTTCAAAGTGCAAGGACTGAATATGTGTTGTCAAAACGCCAATCTCACGCCAAGAGGTTTCTCACAGAACAGTGATTACTAGCGGCGGACCCCTTTATTCTGTTTGAAGAAAATTTAAAACATTTTCCCGTCATAACAATTTTGGGTGCAGTTACTTTTCCTACCATTAAAACTGATCAACCGTAGCAAAACGTTCAATGTTGATTATTGACTGTACAAAGATTTCTGACTATTTTCTCATGATATATTCAGTGTGTAAGTAGCTTTGGTGGACGTGAGACTGGATTGGTTAATGACGCATATCAAGTGATACGCGTACGTAACCAAGCCCTTGTAGCCACTTGACTTGTGTTCAGTCTGCCACACAAGATAAAACTTGCTAACACTAGACGATTCTCTTTTCGTCACACCATTGAATTTCTACTGAAAAAAAATCATGTTAATAGTTGTTTATTATTGTCCCTTGCATTAGTACTTAAAGCCGGTATAACAGAATTCTATAATTTATAATTTCTTGATAAAGAGACTGTGATTTAGTCGTACATGGTAAATTGGACATGAGTGCTCATTGATCCAAAAAGACGTCACCTTTAAGTAGCCTTCATTTCAAAATCTTCTCAAGTGGGTCTCAATATCAGCTACATCTCAGTTGCAATGTTTCTGTCTCTAAGTTGTAAAAAACTGCTCAACAGGATAGTAGCAATAATGAAAAAAATAATAACAATTTCAGTTACGTGTAGCACCAGCACTTGTGTGCCGCTATTCAACTCTCTTTTCGCATGTAGGATGAGGAGCACAACATATGCTGTTTCCTCCAGGGATGCAGTATAATAATAAAGCAGAAAAGAGAATGATAACATTTGAGTTCAGGCAATAAAGTAATATCAAAGTTAGACTTTTGTAGATTTTGCAAGGTAACGGCAAGGACATGCAAACATGCCCTTACTTTCCTATGAATGATCTCAAAAATTGAGATCAGCAGTTTGTAAGTTCAGACTAAGTCAGTCCAAATATTTCCAGTGAGAAGGTAATAGAATCTATAACATGTCACACAAATTTAGTCAACGAGTTATCACGACCTCGTACGTCTGAAGTGATCAACCTGTAACACGTGTACAGAGTAGGGTCACTTGACATCAACACTTGCTTTTCACGCGGTCACACAACGCTCTCCTACCAAATGTCACATAACGCCAATTGCTAAACCACCCAATACAGTTATAATGAACTTGTTCATAGCGGCATACACCAGGCAGCCTTCACTATAAAAGATGTTGTATAATATATATTGGGAAGATACTAATACTAACGATAGAATTGAAAATTTCGTCTAATAAGCATGAGAAAACCCTCATCTCAAGACCGTGACTCCTCGTTCTGACCGTGACAGTGATACTTTTGAACAAGCATAGTTGACTAGTACTATTGAGTAAACGATGCATACATTCGATTATGTCTCAGAAGCGTTGATCCATATACCACTTTTAGTGCCAAATCTCTGACATTGATTTTTAAGTTTTTCATATAGGTGTGTACCAATAGTGTGTATGGGAGGATGGGTGGGGAAAGTATTCGCTTTATTCGGTACTGTGGGAATCTCCCAATGAATATGGTATCATTTTTCGTCCGATTGAATCTAGTGCCCTTATTCTTCAGATGAAATCCTTATTCTATAAATCTTCCTAGAGTAGTTTCGTTAGTTGACCAAAAAGTCTCAAACAACATCTTGCGTTTACAACTCTGATTTAATCTTTTTTATATGTACTACGAGAAAATCTAATACAGATCGATAGGCCCGATAGACCACTCGTGGGTACCGGGGGAGAGAAATTCCTGAACACTTGACACCTAAATTTTAATCACATTCTGAATTAATCACTAGTAATGACATTCACTCTGTTCCAACACGAAACTATGCCAACATGAGGCTGACACTAACAAACCTCCTTCCAAGCAGCAAAACTTAGACTACCAGACATTGTTATGTCATATTTTACAGTGGTCTGCACTGTATCTGAACTGAACTGTCTATGAGTGTCACTTGTGAGGATGGCCGGACAGACGTCGGGCCAGGAAATCTCTCCATTCCAGCAAACAACACCCTACTTGTAAGTGAATATTAATTAAAATACCCAAGCGAAAGATATGTGAAATAATTGTATATTTAATCAATGGCATGTCAATCTATTGCCTTCCGGTGTTGAAATGTGCTAACTTTGTGGTATTTAAAAAGTGTTTTTGAGCAGGTTTTTTGTGTGATGATTGTTCCCTGTATTTGAACATGGCTAAACCAAATACTTCCTAAAGCTCAACAAATCATTCCTTTACTCTTCAGCTGCAAACTTGATCAGCGGTATCAGAAATCATAAGACAGCTATCTAGTCATGCGCATAGATAGTTAATACCTGATATTCACGGGGCACTATGTAGAGTATACTTGTGATCTCAGTTATTTTATCAATATATTCAGTTCTATGCATTATTGGAAGTGGTTGTAGGAAATCTTGGGAAACTTGCTTTTCTCCAGTTTTAGCCAGATTGTGTGCATCTTCCTTCACTCAAAATGTCTGTGCACAATACGAGACCTTTCGCTTGAGTGGGAACACATCAAGCCCAATATCAACTTGAAAAGGCATTGTTTCGTTAAGGTCTATCGAGGAGGAAGAGTCTGCTATCCTAAGTATTTGATTCTAGCAAGAAGAAAAATATTTTCATTCTAAAAGATTAAAAATTTAAAGTGCAGATGGAGAACTAAAAGACATTTTATTTCATTAAGATATTGATTTCGTGGCGTGAATATAAATGACACGCAAAAATCAGAAGAAATAGTTACAAGCTTCGATTCTCGTAAATCGAGGATGTATTTGTAATAGTGGTTTCTCAGATATGCAAGGTTCGTTGATTAATGTGAATTAGTGGTAGGATATAGGTTGATCGACGTCACAGTCTAACCTTGTGATGGCCAGCATCCCACTAGGAAATCCGTACAATATGAGCACAGGATATGTGTTATATATAAATTATATAATTGATTATTTAAAAATATGACTACAATACTTCCTTATCATGACTGCTTCAGCGTGAAGAACGAGCAGACACATGAATTTCTTGACCGAACGGAAATAATGATAATAATAATAATACACCTTTTGCTGTTCATTAAGAGAAAATGTACATTCATTTGTGCCAATAGTTGTATCAATAACGTGTAATGTACTTTCATCAACACCACAAGTAACATCATTAGCGCGGATCAACTTTCAATAACGATATTTGAATATGCGTGTACATTCATAGGCATCAATGGACAATCAATAGCGCGTTTGTACATTCATATGCGCGGATTGTATTTTCTTGTGCGCGAAATTCAACTTCAATAACACCAAATGACAAACAATTGCATTTATGGACAATCATTTACCCAAAAGTGAAAATTCATTAGTGCTATTAGCATAATCATTGACAATCTATAATGCGTTTGGACAATCATGAGGGTCAATGTTATATTCTATAGCGTGGTTCGACAAACATTTGCATGGTTCGAATGAACAATAAGAGAAATAAAACAATCATTAGCGATTTTTGTTTATCACTTTAAAACGTATAAAAAAACTCAGGTAACTGCCTCCATAATAGCGGCTGCGTAGGAGAATAGCAGTTAGCTCACTTAAAGCAGCAATCAAAGCCGACCTCAGCCGTCCAGAGATCCAACAACATACGAACGATCGGGCTGAGGCAAGACGACAAGGGATTGCTCTAGGTCACTATAGAACGCAGTTGCTAATGGAAGGGCTCCAGAGAAATGTGGCAACTATCACTATCGCTAAATGTGGTCAGTGATTCAGTTATATGCAAACGTATTTGCCACGATGTATAAATGGCGAAGAAATTAAAGGCTAAAATAGATAAAAAATCGCTAATGATTGTTTTATTTCTCTTATTGTTCATTCGAACCATGCAAATGTTTGTCGAACCACGCTATAGAATATAACATTGACCCTCATGATTGTCCAAACGCATTATAGATTGTCAATGATTATGCTAATAGCACTAATGAATTTTCACTTTTGGGTAAATGATTGTCCATAAATGCAATTGTTTGTCATTTGGTGTTATTGAAGTTGAATTTCGCGCACAAGAAAATACAATCCGCGCATATGAATGTACAAACGCGCTATTGATTGTCCATTGATGCCTATGAATGTACACGCATATTCAAATATCGTTATTGAAAGTTGATCCGCGCTAATGATGTTACTTGTGGTGTTGATGAAAGTACATTACACGTTATTGATACAACTATTGGCACAAATGAATGTACATTTTCTCTTAATGAACAGCAAAAGGTGTACATAATAGCGACAAGAACAAACAAAGCAGTGACGTTACTTACAGATGGCGTAATACTGATTGGTAGATGACGACCTTGTGACCAAGCTAAAACGAAAGGGAAATTTTTCAAATCATAATAGGAAAAATCTTCTTATGTCAATAGATGATATCAAACTATAGCTAGATCGTGTTTTGTCGGAGCATTCAGGTTATTTTCAATTTGGGAGGCAGAAACTAAAGAAATCTCGCAACTGGATTGTAAGTATTAAGAGTATATGTTATCCTTTTAAAAGATGGAAAAACTATAGAAGGAGTGCAAGTAGAAATGAAAGACAATCGATTTTTAAATGGTTAAAATTCACGATTAATTTTGTGTCTGAAAAAATCTTTTAAGCGGGATTTGGAAGGATATCTCGGCAAGACTCGGAAATTCCCTCGTTTTTTGAGCTCGGTACGAGATGAGCATGATTTAAACAAGAGTATCAGTTTTCTTCAGTTTTTCTGTGGAGTTTTTAGCAAGATTATTTTTTTCGCTGATCATCAAATTTATTTTTAATTGTTAATCACATCCTTTGTTAATTAACAGAGCAAACTTTCACCACTTGACTATTATACATGTGTCTCTCGAGGCAGTCGACTCGGAGGGGCAGTAGTCTGGCCTTTAACTGTACAACACCTCTCTATGTTTTGGCTAACCTTCCTCGCTTAAGGAAATCACTGATTTTTATCAAAGTAAAAGTACAATTTACTTAGCAAACGTACGCTTATGGAAGTTTCCGATCCATCTGTCCCAGACCATAGAGACAAGTAGTTCAGTCAATCAATCAATAGTCGTTGTGTCGTCACTATGACGTCACAAAGTAAACCAGTGCTGGCCTCTTATTTGCCTATACGGCTGATTAACTTCAATTCTTCGGAACTTCAAAGCGGTACAAAACTAAACATAACAACTGATTTGCATTCTCGTAATAGCTTTTGTACAAGTCTATCAAGTCCATCAGATAATTTGCTAGGGTTCCCGGGAGACTAAAGCGCGAGTGAACATTAAGATAGAAGTCGCGTCGTCTTGACCGGGGTGCTGCATCGAGGAAAGTTTCTACAGTACTACAAGCCAGCTTGTTATCTCCTTGCAAAAAGCCTGACTGATCAAAGCTGTAGACATGTCTACATTGAAAGAAGTTGAAGCTCAAGAAACTGAGCTCAAGAATCAGGTATTTAAGTTATTCTCTCTTAAAGAATCAACCCAAGTACAATTATCTTAATCGAGGTAATTGCATTAACGATTTCGAGAAGAAACTCGGTCAAATTCGCCGCATTTTTCTCAGACTCCGGCTTTTACTCGCCGCAAATTTATAGTATTGGAATTTTAGGATGTTAAAACTGTTTATGTTTGTACTGAATGTCCTGAAACCCAGCACAATACTAATCGATATTAGAAACACCATGCGTTCGATTTCATGTCGATTGCTGCTGATGCTGGCTGGCATTTATGAAGCGCATTGTTGAATGGCTTACTTTATTCGACCTTTTTAACTTTAAACCATGATTCGGGGCGTAAAAGAGGATTACAGCTTAGGAATGTTATAACACCATGGAATATCGGATAGGAATAAAACTCTCAGTTATTTCGACAAATAGATCTATATTTTAGTTTCTTGCTGGCTGATTATTTCATGTAGATCCTTCGTTTGTTGTTAGTTCTAGTTTGGTAGTTTTTGAAGAGGAGGATGCGAGTCATTGAGGGGATTTGAATCACGTCGTCATGACAGTCCAAGAGTGTGACTTCGCGGTCAGTGTTCTCTCTTTCATCGCGTTACACACTTTTTGACAACCAAAAGTCTGCTTCTTAGATCAGTACCGTTTACTCAAAAAAACAAACAAATCCCTCTGCCTTGGCATCGAGTTGATATTGCTTAATATCCCAAGGTAGCATTTTAGCTAATATTATCACAAGAACCATTGTAACTGTCTAGTCCTTGTCAATCTTTTGTACAAGCCCTTTGTTTTACTATGTACACTAGGGCAAAAATGAGCTTCATCTAATAAGACAATCAACCAAAGATTTTTTTAAAAATTGTTGAATTTTATATGGTATTTGGCATGCTTAGAAGTAAAATCCTTTTCTTATATTGCTCACTGAATGATGTTCCGGTAAGACACTGTAGACCGTAGCCATATTCTTCCTTTAGCCCATGCCAGAGGCCACTAATTAAAATAAGCATTCTATTTTTTTTTTTTTAACCATCATTTTATATTTTGTTAAATAGAAGGCCCCCAAGTTAACACTGCAAAGAAATAAAGTAACATTGTTCTGGGAGAATGACGTGGTAAAAGAATTCCATATTTAGTTATTTAATGTTTTGTGCGATAAATATTGAGCATTGGTGCTGATTTAACAAAGTAAACTAAAGTATTTTCATCATACTACCTAAATATAGAATGAATACAGAGCTGAACTCTTCCAGGAGTGATATATTTTCATATATACATATTTTAAATATTGGTTATCTTGGATTATTATACCTATTATACCTTTTTTGTTTTGCTGACCTTAGGGCTTTGTATATGTGAATCGCTTTTATTTGAATGAACCGGTCGCTAGTCTCAATAATCTCTGTCTAATGGATTATAATAATACCGCTTTGTCCTGCTTGTACAAAGGAAATCATGTTTCCGAGCGTTAATCGGGATTTTAAGTAAAGTCACTTATCTTTTTATCTTTTAAAAATTGTTATGACAATCAGTCATGTATTAAATCGTCTGCAAGCAACCTAACATGAACAAAGATAACATTCCTAGGCGAATTCATAAGACAATAATATGCGAATACACTTTCACGCTTTGTTTATGGCCTTTAAGGATTAAAACGAAAGGAAAAGAGAAAAACAAATCGGTGTGGTCCACAATCTGTTCCCGGCGAACGACTTGCCGTAGAAATCTGTGACCCCGTTGAACCAACTTAAGTCTTAAGAAAACTGGTCTTCAATCGTCTGTTATAACGAACGTTTTTGATTCAAGACATTCTGGTATCTCAATGGCATTTTAGTTAACTCGATTTGCACAGTTCTATAGGTATTTAAATCTGGCGGGGATTATTTCGCGGGAAAATCTCAGGCTCGAGTCGGGAAGACGTCTTTATAGACGAGATCGGTGTTTTAGACAGTAAGCTAGCTTGGGATTAGTTATTATTGACTTCTGGGGATTTGGATATTATTCGAGAAAATATAGAGCTTATTACACGATAACGTCCAGTAAGAAGAAATGTTTTGTCATTCACTTACTTTTTGTTACAAATTTAAGTTTTTTCTTGTAAAGGTCTTGTTACAATTACATCTTTGTCTTTCAATGATTAGGACGCTTTGATTTTCTATTTCTTATGGCTTTCTTTCCTTATGGATGTCCTAGATTAAGAGCTTTACAGGGATTAATCTGTTAATCAAAACATCACGAGTCTTGCTATTGTACAGTTGTAACGGAGAGATTACTAGGCGCTTATGTGAATAACGTTTTTAACATCAAAACCAATGCCAGCCAAGGTGAAGATCATAATGCTACGATAATAATAGAATCTATTTGTTCTGAAGTTAATGTCAATAGTTAGCTACGTACATTATTGAACTGGGTTATCGCAATAACTATCAGCAAATGTTTGTTTTTATCCCACAAGTTTCTACTCTTAACAAAAAGGTAGACAACTAAAGGGGTCACTTACGACACTGCGTGGATAGCATTTATTATTATTATAATAAAATAACTGTTATAAATGTCGCTTTCTGATTGGTTGAGAGCGCGTGTTTTATGAGAGCACAACGCACGCGCGCTCACTTTTAGTTGCGTTATTCCTATCTAAAATAACGGTTTTTCTATGTTTTATAAAAGAAATAAAAAACTTGCTTGCTGTGGTTTGTGCAGTCATAAAGCACTTGGGAATTGACAGAACACTCGAGAAGTGTCGAGAAGCACTCTGCTACGCATCATGCTTGAGCGACCACTCTCAGTGAATGTTACGTCACAGCCCCTAGATGCAATGGTGCATGGGATACCTAGGATGAAAAAACAGTTTTCAGTTTAATAAACACGAGATTTTTTCAGTCTTATAAAAACTGACATGATGAATATGGTTATTGCTAGTTCTCTCAGGTATCTTCAACTGTTGTCCGTTGAAAATGAATTTCTCCCTGGCCACGCCCTGGCATATCGTGGTAATATTAATCGAGATCTATCTTCGTTTACTTGTCATAACTGGTATCAAAGCTGTATTTCAAGTATCCAATTATCTAATTCCTCAAATTAAAGGAAGCGGACACATTTTAATAGTACTTAATAAAATTTAGTTTTTTTAAAGGACTATCAAATGTTTTTATCTATTTTCGCTCGCTTTATTCGACTTTTTGAGAGACATTTTCCCACGTGTATTATTTCAAATAATTTATTCTCTTTGAGATTTTTATCGTCAGCTTTTTGTATATTCAACAAAATAACCAGTAAATGCTGAAGAATTTACAGATAATCTCTAGAAGGAAAAGCTGATGAAAGCTTAATCTTCATACAATCGATTTAATAAAATTACGTTCTAGTGTTGTTTATAACTCCAAACTTTAAAAATATTCTCATTTAATGTGTATTTTTCTGCAAAAAGTGCTTTTATGTGTCATTACAAAAATGCTTTTTTCTGTGCCAAGAAACACGTACGAGAACGAACAGAATTCTGGATAGCAAGATGATGTACTTAGGTATTGATATCCGGTTATATCGTTAGGGTCGCGAGAGAAGTAATCTTATATTCATATGTTATTTCTTTAGTGAGTGGAAGATTATATTTCTCACATAGATTCGTACCTAAATAACAAACAAAGATCTCGATCGTAAAAAAAAACCCGTTAAATCTATGGCAAGTGGTTCTTAACCTTGATTAAAAAAGATCTCATCTTATTAAATCAGTCTGAATCATATAATGCATGAAGCGCTAGACTGGGAGTATAAACTTGGGCAAATTTCCCAACTACGTCATAGAAAGGGGTTATCATAAATATCGAGTAAACTTTAGTGTAAGACCTGGCAAGGTTAGGAGTAAAAGAATGAGTCGATCTCAAAGTAAATAGAAACTTAGTTCAGCTATAACAGCCTGTCAAAGAGAATAAAGTACATAAGTGACCTTTTGCCAGCAATAGGTAAGCACTAATTTGATTTCCAGTATTCAGCCCTGTCAGCTATTGTCTGTAACGTCTTGTTTCGTACTGTTGTATGAGCAAAGCCAAAAGGGGTCAAAAACCACAGGCGTCTCTCTAGCTCCACATATGTTAGTTACGTCAGCGGAACGTGTTTAGTTTTCAAACCTGTGTTAGCAAGTTTTTTCGGATCTAAGATATGTGCAGTTTTACTAGTAATGCTTCATGTACGTGCTGATCTTAATAGGCAATGTGGAACGTGTATATTTTTCCAAATCCGTTTGAGCATGTTTTTTCGGATTTGAGATAAAATGTGCAGTTTTACGAGTAATGCTCCATGTACGTGCTGATCTTCATAGTCACAGCCATCGGGGAAAGCAATGTAACATAATATGTAGCTTGCAATCATTTCAAAGGGAATGGGACAGAAAAGAAAGGACATGGTCGCCATGTTGTTTAACTGTAACAGGGCAGGCTCATGACATTTTTTTGTTAAATTCAACCAACATGGTGGCCATGACAACAGACATAAAGCCCCGTTTACACTGGCGACTTTTGTGTCAATTTTCGGAAATATGAAATCTTTTGTCTCATCCTTCAAAAGAGAAATTCGTCTAGGAAAATCTTGGTATCCTAAAAAAAACTTTACAAGTAAATTTTTTACCATTATTTATTATGGACAAAATCGCAAAAAAATCGCTAGTGTAAACGGTGTATATGTCATTGGTTTGACCGTGTGAAAAGTCACGCTACACACCCGCACTGTAACGGTATAAAGTTGTCGGTATTTGAACAATCAGAGCGTGAGAGGTCAGTGCTCATCCAATGAAAATGCTTAAAACTGGTAACGTCTCGGTCACGGTCACGCACGATTTTCACAGTAATAAGAAATCTGCTGTATTAGTAGAAAAATCTAATTTGTATGCTTTAAATCTTCAATGTTTTTTCAAATATAGAACGATGTCAGTTTTCTCGTAATTTTATTAGCTTAGAAAACGTTTTATTATTTTATTAGCCAAGAAAACGTTTTATTATTCTGGAGCTATCATTTACAATAGTCTACCTAGCTCTCTTAAAGAGATTAATTCTTTATTATTATTTAAGTCTAATCTCAAAGATATTTTTTAAATGTTTTAATGAATTGTATTGATTTTTACTAACATTTTAGTATTTTACAGTATATATATATTTAATTATCTTATTATTTTGTTGATAATTTTTGTTGCCCCCAGGGCGCTCCTTGATAACAGCTGTTTGCTGACGAGCTTACCCTGGTAAAACATGTAATTATTATTATTATTATTAATTATTATATTATTATTATTATTATTAGAGCTTTTAGTAACGACAGCTGACCAAAACGAATGCAGTCTTTGGTTTTCGAAAACGTGCGCGCAGAGCGAGTATATATTAAAGATTTCGACGCTACATTGAATCGGATATGGCCCGGCTAAAAATTGCTTATTTAAACTTTGAGACTGAATGTAATGGCGAGGTAAACTGAGTTTAATCAACAAGATAACACAGGCATTATGTGGGTAGCCATAGGCGTAATATTACTATTGCATATCGCACTAATTAAAACCGAGTTAACAAGTGGGGATGATGTGGGCGTCCTGCCTGCGCGAGATTGTTAAATTAAAGATTAATTGATAACTGTACAGGCATGTTAATCGAAGAGGGTGCATGTAGGTGGTCTACGATAGCGTACTATTACTGATAAAGAATTACTTATTATTCGTACTTACTTCACTATTCTTCAATTCTTGCGTTTTGAAATGTTGATATTTTTTCCTGTTTTAGAAAAGGGAAGAGGTTTGTATATTATACCATAAAAGAAGTTGCTGAACAAATCACGCTCTTTTCCATGCGCGCGCTGTCGTCTTCATCAAAGCGTCCTTGTCAGGAAGTCATCTTTACAACGTTCGTATTTTGAACGGGCTCTACGCTCTTGGATGAAACGTGATTAAATAAACTATTATTATTATTAGGCCCTGGCTAAACGAAGAAACATGTTTTCTTAAATGTTTCCAAAGGTGGCAAAACTTTCAGGGAACATCGGGAAATTGTTTACTCAATATCGGTTAGCGCATGCGCACTTTCAAGATAGAGCTAGCGTTGCTAAGTAACGAACTTTTAGAATGTTGACTTTCGTGGCTAAACGAGGAAACATTGGGAAGCATTGTTTCCATGCGTCTTGGAAGCATGAAATGTTTCTGCCGCACAGCAGAAACATTTTTGCGTCTTGGAAGCAAATTTTTTGCACGTAGCAATGTTTCGCATGTGGCTAAACTTGAAATCATCGGGGAACATGCGCGCGGGCAACATGTTTCTTGAACATGTTTCCTCGTTTAGCCAGGGCCTTACAACTTGCTTGGGTACCATTGATTTTCAAGACGACGGTGCGCGCAATGATAAAAACATGATAGATTAGTTTGTTGATTTATCCCTTAATTTATTCTCTCTTCAGTTGGAACAAACAAAGCAAATAGACGAGAGACGAAAGATCCGCGCTGAGTTAAGAGCATTAAGAGCTAAAAAAGAAAAGCTTTCCAATGAAAATGGGTTTGAAAAACCCCGGAGCACAGTGTCATCCTCGCCAGTTGTGCTTACTATGAACAGACCTTCTGAAAATTTTGAGAAAAAATCGAAAAATTACGTGGAACCTGTGCAAGCGTCTCTGAAAAACGAGAGCAAAGAGGTGAGAGTGACAAGAAGTACGTATAAGTTTGAGATGAGCAGTAGTAAAGTCGAAACTGAAACGAGAAGACATCAAATAAATCAGAATAACGGTTCAGCAGTTGAAGAAAAAAGACCACGAAAAGATCAAGATTACAATAACAACAATCAAGAAAACATGGATAGAGGAAGTGTAGCTGTTGCTCCTCAGAGGATGAGCCGTCGTAAATCACTAGTTGAGCTCTTCAAGATCGATGAAGATGCTAAAGGTGGAAGAAAGGCGCGAATGGCTCAACCTGACATACCTGAGAGTGCAAGGCTTCCGGTCAGCGGTCCGCCGTCTTCGCGAAGGGACGTCATCAAGCAGGATGACCAGACTAAAAAAGATCTTATTCAGAATCTTGGACGCTTGCGCAGTAGAAGGAGATCTGTTCGTGAGATCCAAAACCGTGATGAGCTGGAGGGACTGATGTACGTGAAGCAGGGAGATTCAGTCAAACTTGTTAGCACATCTGAAGGTGACGAACAAGTGAAAGAACAGAGACGCATTCGCAGGACGTCGAGGAAGGAGATGCAAGATAAGTTCCGAGTAGAAGGGAACACAATCAGTTACCAAGACAAAAAAGAGGAGACATTGTCACCTTTGAAGGAGGAAAGCCCATCTCCAGCCTCAGCCACCAAGCGGTTCAGTTACGGCACAAACAGTGTGAACAAACCAGAACGTACGAACAGCTTTGGTAGAAATGAGCCTCCAAGACCAGCACCACAACCTGGACGTATTGGTGGCCGACCAGGATCCACAGGACCAAAGTCATTCTTTCCAGGAAAAGAAGAGGTATAGTGTAACAGACTGCAGAATTCTTTAATTTGGGCATATATTTTTTCACATTACATACCACCTGTAGAAATAATATTCTTCGTTCGTTTGAGCTCTATACATATACATATCCGTATATCCATATCCGTATGCAACCGTTAAACAAAGAAATAATACTTTAGGGAATGAAACATGGTCTGAAATTAGGAAATATAGGCCTAATGGTCTATTGAGTATTATACTTTTCCTCACTTCTCAATGGTATTTTTCTAACCGCGTGTCATTCTCATGAGAATAAGATTCTTTTGCCAGTTGTATCCATATTCATGTGTCTTCTTAAGCGCAACCGTTTAACAAAGAATTGATACTCTAGAGAATGACACGTGGTCTGAAATAGGAAAACAGGCTAATAAGAGTCTATTGAGTATTATTCCTTTCTTCACTTATTAATGGTATTTGTGCTGGTCTTCAGGCGTCGGCGCCAGCAAAACTAACTGGTTCAGTAGCAGACAGAATGAAGTATTTTAGAGAACAAGCTGAATTAGAGAAGAAGCAAGCATCAAAACAAAAGCCAGTAAAGAAAGTACCTCCTCCATCTCCAACTCCTGTTAGTAATGCTCCTCCGACTCCTCCAGCGACAAACGATAACAAGGAGAGAGTATCGCTAAAGAAAGCTCCTGATCCAAATAAAACGTAAGTACAGTATTCGTACTCTTCAATTGCACATTACATCATCGCGGACTGTCGGTGGAGCGTTGGTGCAATTTAACGAAAGATTTCGCATTAGCAACCATTGTTAACGGCACCACTGTTTTTGTCTTTTGACTTTCTTGGGAATGCTTGCAACCCATCAATTTGTCAGGTAACCTACTCTTTGTTTGACGGTTGTACCGTGCGCAACCATTAAACAAAGAAATGAGATACTTTAGGGAATGACACGTGGTCTTAAATGGGTAAACTTTGCACATTCTAGCAAAATTAAGGAGATGGAATACGATGCCTACTACTGCTCTTAATTAAATTGCACATTTTGTATTTTCATAGACCAAGAGATTTAAAGAAGAAGCCTCCATTAAAACGTCAGATGTCAGTCTCATCTCTCATTTTAACATGGTGTAAAGACGTCACCGCGGGATATCCGGTAAAACTACATCTAAACTAATATCCTTACGCTAACTTTTGTCTGTGCTTTATGAGGTAGCGCTTAATAACCAGTGGCTAACAAACATGATCAAATTGGAATTTAGAAGTTGGTTCTTGCGGAGGGAGGAAAACCGGAGGACCCGGAGAAATACGCTTGAAGTACAGGAGAGAACCAACTGGAAACTGTGATGGCGAGTCAGGAGATGGAACCCAGGTGGCGCATTAGCAGCTCACATCACTCTTGCTATTATTACGTGACTAAAGATCATCCTTATTCAGTGGATAAGTCGATGCTGTTATCCAATAAAATTATCCATTAGATAAAATTTATCCGTCGGATAGCGCTATCCACCCTTCGTACAACCAGGCCTATATGTCGGTTGCGCACTGCCTCATTCTAGACAAAGCGTGTTCGATCCGCGAGAAAAGAGGGTGGGATACCAAAAAGCCCAACGTCAAAACGTCCAAGACGCAGTAACTGTAACCCAACTGAATGTGTTGACTTTGGTTTGTTTTAGGGAGTCAACATAACGAATTTTAGTGGCAGCTTTGCAAACGGATTGGCATTCTGTGCTCTCATTCACAAGTTCAACCCGGACAAGTTTGATTTCAACTCTCTGAACGCCGAAGACAGATGGAATAATTTTCAATTGGCTTTCGACACTGCAAGGTGAGTTGAGGCTGGCGTGAATTGAATATTGCCCGAGTACTAGTCTTGTATTTTCGAGATCGTAATCGTGCGTGCCTAAGAGCTTTATTCCTTTCCTACTTCTTTTAAAAGAGATGTGAGAGAGAAAGGGAAGTATATTTCATTTCCACGTGTTCTTCAGGGGAGAACCAATCATCTGCGCGCGCAGGCATCGCACACTCGACAGATGCTTACACCGTTGCCGTGGCTTGTACACATAAGCTGACAAAACCACGCATTCATGTCTCGATTGTATAAGGTTTTCCTAATATTCCTGCTTTTGTATTTTATCCACAGTTCTGTCGGCATACCAGCTCTGCTTGATGTAGAGGACATGTTTCGATTAAAGAAGCCAGAGCCTCGAAGCGTCCAATGCTACGTCCAGATGATTTTTAGCAAGTACCGCCCCAAGGATTTAGATATGTCGAATCTCAGAATAGCATAGTTCATGACTATTTATGATATATCTATAAATTCCTTAAATCATGAAGAATTCTTATTTCTATTACTTAAGAGAAACAAATTATATTATCTAACAGGGCAGGTGTCTTATGAATAGAAAACGCGCATGCGCGACTATCAAATGGTTTCCCGGGTTCAAGCTCGTTGATTGGTTGAAGTGCGTTCTCTCGCTTCTCATTGGTCGGATTGGAATTCATTCTAATGGAGATATCGCGTTGTGCATTTTCTATTCATAACGTATATATATTATCTAACATTACTATTCTTAGCAATTGCCATGTGAGCTGCACACCGACATCTAACAGCGCTATCATTATCTATTGATCGTTTCACTCTTACTCAGGCTCGCTCTTCTAGTTTTAACGCAAGCGGCCTGGGAACAAGGAGATTAGGATTTACTTTTATTTTTTAACCAATTTTAGAAAACAGTTTTTATAGCAGATGAGTATTGGGCCTCGTTATTGGAATACAACACTAGAAATGGTACAAAAACGTTGCAGCACCCCTAAAAAATCATCTAACGTTCCCTCCTTCCAAATCTACCGTCTTAAAAGCCACAGGAATCCCAAGTCTAAGCGACTTTTACGATTCCAAGCTGTCAGTAACTTGGACTGCCTGTGTTGTTAGTGGCCCGTGTAGTGACGTCATCGCCGCCATTTTAGCGATCCTCACCCAATGAAAGCTTCAAATTCTTAAACTTTAAAAGATATGAACTAATGACTATTATTAGCTATTATTACAGAAAATAGATGATCATGCTTAATGTCATTTTGGGAAAACTTTTAGGGCAGAAAAACTATATATTCTGAACAGAAAAAGATAGACATTTTATACGAAGCGGCCATTTTGGGCTTCTTTGAAATCACGATATTTTCAGAACTGAATTTAACACGAAGAATCCTACAATCAATTTAGTACATTAATAATTATTATGATTTTAATAATTCTAGTATAATTCACGTCATTTTAGTGTTAGTTTTAGCTGTTTTTATGAAATACAAAATGCAATTAATAATGTATTTTTACCATAATGTATTTTTATTTTTGTATACGGTCAGATCAAGTGTGAAAAGAAAATAAATTTTGTTTTACAGAACTTTGTAGCATTTAATTCCTTTGTTAGTGAAAGCCGAGAAATGATTGTGGAACAAAAACGAAAGAAGAAAAGGAAACGAAAGAAAGGGAAGGGAAGGGAAGAAAGACTAAATTTGACTCCCATCTTTTTTCCCGTTTTCAGCATGGTGTATTTTCGAAAGCATAGCTTCGCAGATGGGTATCCTGTGTCTCCAGTGTCATTACATCAGTATAATCAAGATCACCGCTAATACATTAATTTTTCAATTTCATTTTCCATGCGCAACCTTTCTGCTACATTCCAAAGCCAAATTTCAATGACTGCGATCCTAGATAAATAAAATTGCGAATGTTCTACAATCATACATAAACCTATCCACTAAAACCATTTGATCTTATAGAACGATTCGTTTAGGGTGGTAATTTGAGGTCGCGTTATTGCACAGATTAAAGACAGACCACTGCGATAATTGCACAAAGTAGCGATAAATGTAAAGTCGTATGCCATATATTTGAAATATCCTATTTTGTTCTTACTGATGATGTGTTGTCAAGATGAATCAGTATGGTCGATTATTTAATTCAATGTTCAACATTCTAATAATTTTTCCAAGGATCTCCGTACTTACATTTAATTCTAAAGAAAATGATATTAAAGTATTATTAAACATAATTGTCCCACACAATACATTACTTTGTACAACATATATTTTAAATTCAGTTTTATTTAGACTCATTTATTTTTTAATTTGCCCCAAGAGCAGAAGCTCGATTTGTATATTAGGAACATTTGTATATTGTTCTTACCTGCTCAGTGAGTCTCCTCACGAACATCTTACTTCTCCACAGTTAAACAAGTTAGAATAAAACCATGACGAATAGCTAAAAACAAATAAAAATCGACTCAGCAAAATTCACACTAAGCCTTCTAAAAAGCCGGGGTCAATAGGCTAAGGTATGTCATTATCGCATAGGGTAAAGTTATAAAATTCTCTACAGGACATCAAGATCTATTATTCACGGACCATAGCTTGAGATCACTTCAGAAAGGTAATTAGCAGTTTTGGTTGGATGGTTCAGCTAGAGAGCTTGGTGCGTAGAACTGACCGACTTCAGATATCCAATCCTACCAGCTAAGGCTGCAGCTGACTCTGTATGTTGAAAAGATCGCAAATTGAAGACGTTGCCTTCTAATATTGCGAAGTGGTGACCAAATCTGAAGGTATTTGTAAATTAGTAAAGATCAGTTAGTAAAGGAACTCTGGCAATTCTGACGAACTCAACAGAGACGTGTTTTAGGTCAGTGCAAACGTTGTGCAACAAGAATATGAATTCTATTTTCCATGGATTCATTTTTAGAAAAAGACCAATCCAGTAATGTGACTGGATGTTTTGAAGCCTTGTATCGAATAATAGAAAGTCATCTAGAAAACTAATTGAGAGACAGAAGAGAAGTGCAAGATAATGGATATTTGGCACGCCCTGGGGGAGGTATTTTCCTTCGCTGACTCAGTTTTGATCATGATCTGAACAGGGACTGGCTTAGCGCTACATAATGGATACCTTGGTTCTAATGTAGTATGACTCTTTAGTCTATCTGGTCTATCATCACAGTCTTCAATATTCATTTTTAGATAATCTTTAGTAGGATAGACAAGATCGTGAAAACGAGCTGCTTACATTAGGGCCATACAGGGTTTTAAAAATTGCGTAGATGCACCCTCCCTACCCTAAGCAGGATCAAACCACTACCTTACTCCCCCGGAAAGACGTTCTTCTACATTGTTAGAGAGTACAATCCATCGGAAATTATCACAAATTGAAGTCTTAGATAATAATCAGAAGAGAAGCATTTCAATTGTAAGCTTTCGTTTAGTAAAGAAACCAAGGATTTTCCTGTCGACACAAGCAATAATGATTTAATTCCCCTGTGACGTAGATATCGCTCCTTTCTTTACTCAATAATGACATAATAATGTATTAGTACGTAGAACTGTCTCATATCTGCCGTTAGTAAGTACACTAAAACGTAACTGCCGGCCTATCTTAGTAAAATAATAAAACGTTCAGTTGCTGACTTTAGATGATATGTTGATCACAAGTGGTAAGTAAAAACATGTACTCAATAACTGAAGAAAACAAATAAGCCCTTGGGTGCCTCTACACAGCATCAACATGGAGCAGATTTAGTAGTATAACCGCGACTCTCAAATGGCTTCCATCGATATAGCATCGTGATTGGATCAAATGTGCTGTCTTAGTTGTTGATTGGTTTAAATTGGAAGCCGTTTGAGAATCGCTACACTGTTTCTCTTTCACGGAAAATTTTCCAACTTCGACGTTAAAGCTACATCTTGTAGCGATCAGTATTTATTTCTCGAGGAAGACATGACTCTGAAAAACAAAGCATGCTTTTCTCTGCATGGGTCTCATTAATGACAAAAGGATGGGGTTTTCAGTCTAAATTGGTTCACAATATCCTGAGGCTCTTCACATCAAACAGAATACACAAATGTATAAAGAGACATTTTTTATTTTTTATTTGTAACTTTTACTCGTTTAATTTTTTCCCAAGAAAGGCGGACATTGATTGTGGTCATATGTTGGAATCAAGACTCGAGTACTGTTTTTCTCATACAACTTGTCAATCCCGGGCCAATCATTAGTTTATATTATTGTTTATGTCTCGAGAAGGGGGTTATTATACCAAGGGACCTATCAAACAAAATATGACGCTGTTTTCGCCTTATTTTGGTATTTTAGTGCTATTTTACACTACGTTTACATTTACTCTTTTACTCCGACGAAGGACTAGCGTCCGAAACGTCAGTAAGTTTTTTCATCTTTTCACGGTGTATAATTTACCTTTTCATCATTACTGTTTCATTAGAAACACCGACGCAGCTCACACTAGTTTTTAGCTAGTTATATCTTTTTACGTTTACATTTAACGACTGAAAAACTTTTCTTCAGGCTTCGAGAGAAGACAGCAAAATGAGTAAACGTGGCACGGTAGCTGATCGAATGGCGTTCTTCCGCCAAGCTTTGGAAACAGAAGAGAAAAAAGAACACGCACCAAAGAGGCCGTCGATGTCAGCGAAGAAAAAGGTTTTGAGCAGTTCGACGAATTATTCCTCTACATCAACAAAACCCCAGGCCAAGCAAGAGAACGGAGAACAGGTTAAAACTACAGAAAGTACAACGAAAAAAGTGGAGAAAGTTGCATCCCAAAGGAAAGAGTAAGTACTGGCTTAATCTATGAAACTGTACTATTAGATTTATTTTGCACTGTCAATGGTACAGAATAGCGTAATGTCGATTATTTTCTGTTGTTTCCTCAGAGTCCGGATTACGGAACCAGAGTAAAATTTTAAGGATTGGCGGATCCTGCCTCGCAGCAGATTGCGGATTTCGGCGATTTATCTTCTAAAACGAATTCTAATGTATTCTAATTGAATCAAAGTGACCTATCTTTGTAAAGAGACTTCAAGCGATTCTCGATCCTCAGCTTAACGGATTTCAATTTGACGTGTTTTCCTTTCCTCGGGCTCGGCAAAAATATGCGAACGACTCTCTTGAAAAGTTGAAAAATTTCTGATTTGAAAAAATGAAAAATTTCTGTGATTATTTTTATGATAAATGCCCGGCAGTTTTTAATTTTTGGCGGTTTCTCCTGACTAAGACGAATTCTAATCGAATTAAACTAAAAGCTTGGCGAAATTTTTTGCTAAAAGTTACTAATAACTTAGTTTGTTTACCAGTAAAAATTGTCAGCTTAAAGGGCAGTAAATCCCTTGCATAACTTTATAAAATATCTTATCGCCTGTCATGAAGATGGTATTTTCTCTCTTCTTGAACAGACCAAGAGTTTTGAAGAAGAAACCTGAACTAAAGCGACAGAAGTCAGTTTCATCATTGGTTCTGGCGTGGTGTCAAGATGTTACTAGAGAATACAAGGTACTGACTAAACAAATAATAGGAAATACAATACTTAAAAATACCTATTTATAGCTTAATCTAAAAGTGAAGAAATAGCAACTGCACTGATGTACGAAATACAGCCGAATAAAGGTTGAAGGGGCGAACGACGAACGGTGATTAGTGATTGCACGACCGAAAGGAACTGTGGTCACACTATACGTAGACATGAATC
Organism: Actinia tenebrosa; assembly: GCF_029948245.1. Lineage (NCBI taxonomy): Eukaryota > Metazoa > Cnidaria > Anthozoa > Actiniaria > Actiniidae > Actinia > Actinia tenebrosa. The sequence goes on from NW_028292572.1 coordinate 11,332,079, forward strand.
GAATAACAACTGCGTCAACTAGCTCACCATCCAAGATCTTCCATGAATGGTGCATATATTTAACTTATGTGATCAAGACATTCTTATTACTCCATAATTCCTTTCGGTCGTGCAATCGCCAATCACCGATCACCGTTCGCCCCTTCGACCTTTTTAAAAATAGCTGTGTATAAGATTCGATTAAAAATAAATAAATGCTAGACTCACTGCATGGTTATTGTGGAAGACTATTCCACAATTTAGGAGTTGTCAAATTCCTCCATCATCTTTTACCTTACAGGGTGTGAACATTCAAAACTTCAGTGGCAGCTTTAACAATGGCCTGGCATTCTGTGCTCTCATTCACAAGTTTCACCCTGATAAGTTTGACTTTGATTCGCTTGATGCTGAGAACAGAGAATATAACGTTCAGTTGGCAATCGAAGTTGGAACGTAAGGGTTCAAAATTGTTAATAATTGTTAATTAATAATAATTGGTTCTTTGATCGTTTAATACTCCAGTTTCGAGTTCTCGGTTAGCGACCGCTGGACTCTAAGCCGCGTGTTCGCTTCTAACGCGAAAACGAGGCTATCCCTGTATTGCTGGCGTGACAACAACAACAATCCCTTATCAACGAGTGTGTTTTTTATTCCAAGTAGTAGCAAAAGTCAGTAATACGGTGATTTTATTTGAAATTTTTAAGTGAACTAATTCAATGGAAACCATTCCATCGCTTGATGAGCTAAAAAAGTTTACTGTCAAGGAATTACGCGAGATTTTACGTCGTGAAAATCAGACGTCGAGTGGAAACAAGTCTGACCTTGTGATTCGATGTCACACAACTTTCCAAAGGAAAGATTTAAGATTACAAGGAGATGCTGAGACCAAGGATCATTATGTAAAACCGCAAGCCAGAGAGCAAGCATTAGTAAATATCGTATCAAACACTAAAAGCAACGAAGAAACAACCTACGAAAAGCTATCGCGTGAATGTTCACACTGCCAGTGGAGCAAGGACTTACGAAACCTACCCACGTTTAACCTTGTGCAGCTTTACGATTACCTTGTAACCAAGACATCCAAGTATAACCACACATCTATTCAGACATCAGCTTACAAAAAACTCAAAGCGTATCAGTTTTTTAAAGAGGGACATATCAAAGACATTCGAGTCGGTTGTTCTACGAGAGTTACGTATGTCGAAGCAGAAGTGTTGGCTTCCATGAAGCAAGAGAAATACAAGGCCATTATCTCTTTCACTCATCTTGGAGATGTTTTAAAAGCTGCTTGTATGTGCCCAGCAGGGAGGGGTGTACATGGTCGTGGCCATTGTAATCATGTTGGTGGGGTCTTATTTGCCATGGAAGACTTCTCCCATAGAGGTTTGAAGGAAAGCTGTGAGCCAGTGTCATGCACATCAAGGCTATGTAGTTGGAATGTACCTCGAAATGTTCGGATACAGCCTAAGCCAGTGGATGACATCGTAATTACAAAGTATAGCTTTGGAAAAGAAGCAAGAAAAAAAGCAAAAAACAGCCTGTATGATCCAAGGGCTCCAGATGACAGACAAATAAACACAGGAAGACTTGAAACACTGTGTTCCAATCTTGCTCAATCTATGCAAAGCTCTTCATTTTTCTTGTTTCATGATATCAAGCCTCTGCAAGTTGATGATGAGAATTTGATTATTGACAATGTTTGTGAGTCAGTTCCTGAAAGTGCACCAGATATTGAAATAGAACAAGATATTGAGTTGCCATTCAATGATTTTTATGACATTTCAACTATGAATTTTAAGTCAATGATTGACATTTATACTGAGAAAGCTGATGACAATGAAATAGAAACAATTGAGAGGATGACAAGAGGACAGAGTGCAAATGCATCTTGGCGGGAATTAAAGAGGATTAAACTGACTGCTTCAAATTTCAAATCTGCAGCAGTCAGGACGTCAGAACCTGATAAGCTGCTAAAGAGGATGATGTATATCCCTGATGTCAGAAAGCCTGTTCCAGCACTTGAATATGGACAGTTGCATGAATCTGTTGCAGTTGAAGACTACATTGCAGTGAAAGCTAGAGAGGGGAATGCAAATTTGAAAGTCTGGGAAGTAGGAACAATTATTTCAAAAGTCAGGCCAGGATATGGGGCAAGCCTTGACAGAATGGTTTTCGACCAGAATGCTAATGGGCAGAAGCAGGGTGGATTAGAAGTGAAATGTCCTTTTTCGAAGAAAGGAATGTCTGTTGAAGAAGCATGCCAGGACAAAAACTTCTGTTTATCAATACGAGACGGTCAAGTTCCTAAACTAAAACATGGTCATCAATACTACTATCAAGTCCAGGGACAAATGTTTGTCTGTGAGCTACAATGGATTGATTTTGTAGTTTGGTTTGGTCCAGCAAACTTGAACATTGAAAGAGTATACTTTGATAGACAGTGGTGGTTTAGTTTTGTTCTACCAAGGATCGAATACTTCTATCGAAGGGCATTTCTCCCCGAAGTGTTTACAAGAAGAGTTCAGCATGGCATCCCACTTTATAAGCATGGTGGTTGGAAAAGTTTCAAGAAGACACAAAAGGCCAAAAGAAGTGTTTAGCCTTGTAAAATATAGTTAAAGTGCAGTCAGTAGTTACATGTACATGTATTTTGTGGGTATACTGACTGCAGGCTATTAACAATTTTGCACAAATTTTTATCAACATATGGTTTGTTTTTAAGAAAAACGTTTTTGGACAAAACAAGTCACTGTATTTTTATTACTAAATCTTACATACATGATTTGTATGAAATGTACAAAAAGTTCTTGGTTACTTGATAGCTAAATAGTCATTCGAAGACTTTTATAGTAGAAAAATACTTTTGTAATTATCTTAATAATAATCTCATTATTAATCAGATACATTTTGGTGGGAGTAAAGGTGGCAAAAAATTAGTTAGATAGGAGCAAACAGTAAATATCTGATTAGCTACATGAGATAGACTTAAAGGCAGGGTCCCATCAAGAATATGATATCCCTTTATTCTCCCTATTGCTCGCTCCACATGAATGCGTACAGATGCAATATGCACTGTCTCTTGAACTTCTTCAGCAGTAAGCTGATTTCTACTACCTTTGTAAGGAGGAATGTTTAAATGTACTCCCTGAGGTAAGATGTCTCCAATATCAAACCCCCTGTCAGCCATGACATTATCCCCAGTATTAAGAAATTGGATTAAGCCTGATTGCTGAGTTATAAACTTATCTGAAACCCTTCCACCCCACAGTTTAGAAACAAAGGTTACTTGACCATTTGGAGAAATACCAATTAAAGCTTTAAAAGTGTTGTGGTGTTTGTAATTCGACCATGTTAATGATTGCGCTGTCATAGAAGAGGGAACCTCCACAAATATCTCTGTACAATCAATTATTACCCTTGTTGTTGGATACAGAGCAAACTGCTCTGGCATATTTCTTCTCACTGCACTTTGAGAAGGAAATGGAAATAACTGGTCTAATTCAAAATATAAAAAATTTATCCAGGTACAAAAAATCTTGGAAAAATGACCCATAGAGATGTTAAACCTATCAGCTAAATCCCTGACAAAAAGACCAACTTTAAGTCTAACTAATACCATAAAAAACTCATTTATAAATGTTATGTTCCTTTTGGGACCTGGTTTCTTTTTGCCTTGTTCTTGATATGTCTGGGAATCTTTTACATCACCACTGCCCCAATACTGCATTTTTTCAAGTTTTGGTTCAATGTAATTAAAAAAGTGCACAAGTGTATCATAGTTGGGGAATCCAGTGTAAAACTGAATGGCAGAGTCATCATCTTTAAATTTCTGAAGGCTGAATTCCCTTTCTTTGTAGTCATCAAGTTCTTTCTGTAAATTTCCCACTTTAACCCTAAGACTGTTCAACATCTCTGACTTGACTTCTAGCCTTTCCTGCATAGTCTGTTGGTATTCGCAAGGGTACTTAGGTGTTTGAGTAAAGGTGAAGGCATAATCATGGTCATTATTCTTTGAAGATGATGGAAAATCAAATGACCAGTCAGTCTGTGTGGATTTTTCTTGTACCTGCAATACAACAAGAAAGTTTTTTGTCAAGTTTACTCTCATAAATATATAATAATAAATATAGCAATGAACAACAATAACATTATGGGTAGTTATTTAAAACAGCACAACACATTTATAAGTTTTACAAACATTTATATTTGAGCACTTGGATGGCATTCTGTGCTGCTATCAGTGCAACATAAAATGAGACTTATTAGTTTTATACTCGCAAGGTAAACCCATAATACCAAGGGTATATTTTTTGGGCAAAAGAAAAAAAACATTCATAATAGTTTGTATGTAACTACCTGAGGCATATCAGTTTCGTCAGTCTCGCATACATTTACTGCAGGTTCACTGGGGCTCTCTTCAAGGTCCTTTTTCTCTTCAATGTCAATGTAAACGCTTTGTTCTTGAGGCTTTGGTGACACATTTTCTTTACTTTTTAACACTCTTCTTGTCAAAACTCTTCTTGTCTTTTTCTTGGGTTGAGGTGACCACTCGAAAATCGATGGCTCTGCACCTGCAACAACAGTGAAACGATAGTGATAAATAGGTAATTTTAAACAGTGAAACGAGTTTTGAGTAAGCTACTAGGTTCGAGCTAGTCTATAATGGGCACAAGGAAAGTAGAATTTAATGTATCTGACTTTTTACTTATCATTTGACTGAAAGAACATGTTATAAGCCATTACATAGGCTCCATGCATGCAGTAAGCATTTTGAATGAAACAATCAAACAAAGTAAATCCAGCTTGATCGATAATCACTTAGCTCACGTACCTGGCCGTAACCTATGTCGCGTTCCTCCTGGAGGTTTGTAAATGTCTTCTTGCTGAAAATGTTTATCGCAGACCACTGTAGATGGCTTAACATAAAATCCATCTCTCCCATGCTGCCTCTTGATCAAGTTGCACCAGCGAGTTCGCAAAGATACCTTCGCTGGGAACTGGAAAAACCGAATGTTTGAACGGCTTCCATCGTTCAAGTATTCAAAGCTATTGCAAGCTGCTGCTGCACATTGCTTTCCTCGGCTTCTTTGCCTTTTCTTGTTAGTATTATTTACCTCCATAAGTCGTTGAAACGATCAAAAAGCTTTCTTAACAGCAACTAATACTAAAAACCTCTTATATCTGTCACAGAGAGATGAGTTCGTATACAGGGATAGCCTCGATTCCAAGTTATCGAAGCGCGCCCCAATATCTTTTTCCAGCGGTCTTACGCGATCTAGCAAAGGGAGTATTGGTTGTTTCAGATAAATGGATGGAAGAATGGTTGGATGAATGTCAGATGGGATGAATGGTTGGACGATGGTTGGTTGATTGGATGGTTTGTTGAATAGATGGGTGGCCTAGCTAGTTTAGATTTTTAGTTATTCTAGGCCACACTGTACCTTTGCTTGTTTATTCTTTCAATTAATACTTGTATTTACGTATATCTATATATTTATATTTTTTGTGTACATATGTAAATGTCTTCTATCTTTTGTACTATACATTTCGCTTGTAAATATCAAATCTAATCAGTACCACTACTGTAATCTTCAAAAATATATTTATATACTTTTGTAAATATTTGGGTACTAAATAAACTATGTATGTATGTATGTATGTATGTATGTATGTATGTATGGGTAAGATGGGACGCATGGTTGCTGTGTGATTGGTTGATTGATTGATTGATTGATTGATTGATTGATTGATTAATTGATTTTTTTCTCCAATTCCAATTCAGTCAAGTTGGCATTCCAGCAATCCTAGAGCCTCAGGAGTTTCTACGAATGAAAAGACCAGAGCCTCGAAGCGTTCAGTGCTATGTTCAGATGATATTCAGCAAATACAAGCCCAAAGATCTGGATATGTCGAACCTAAGAATTGCCTAAGAGTCCTCCGAATAATCGACGTCTGTGACAATCAAGGGGAACTGAGAGAACTGAGAAAAAAAAAATGAAGGGCTATAAAGAATTGTAATTTCGCAACAAACAAATTATCAAAAGGAAGATTTGGAATTCCTTAACCCGTTTTTACGGACCACAAGAAACAAAACTAATACCATAAAATCGAAAAGAATCGAAATTTTCTAAGAACATTTATGAACTTGGATTTCAAGAGTACTGCCTTGAAGCTGAAAATATTTCTTGCTCATGCAAATTCAGTAAAAAAATATGGAATATTGTGTATAGTTTAATATAACAGCTTAAAGAAGCTAAAATACCAATATTCCCAAAATGATATATCTACTGCACTTATTATAATAAGAATTTCTGTTAATCACTTCCTAGTATATATGAGTTGAGACTATCGTATCGTTAAATTATTTTTGCTGTTCAAGAGTATTTACTACAAAATTACCTTGCAAGGTCTTGCAAGCCAGTGGCTTTTGGCTTTGAGCTAACTAAGCAATCATTTAAAGCGAGCCTTTCCTATATTGTACTGTTAAATGCTCAGTTTTGAGATGAATATTATTCTATTTAGTAATTTTGAAAGACAGCCAGTTTTCCCTATTCCCTACTGTATCCCTGGACCATCAAACACTCAAACAACTTTATTCTGATACATTGGAAGCTGACTGCTGGCATGCAATTAGAAAGCTGGACAGTCGGCACGCATTGTTCCGATATATTGCCCCGCCAACAAAGGCATACTGCAGGCTCCGTTTATTAAATCATTTTGTTGTTGTGTACAAGACCCGTTTGAGGGATTATCTTTGGTAGAAGCTCGCCTACTGCCCGCCAGGCAAAACCCCCTTTTTAGGAGGAAACCTGGTCCCTCCCGAATGCAGTGTTAGGCGAAAAAAGACCTTGAGGGAGAAAGGTCCTAAGATGTTTACAACGATTCTTAAAAGTAATAAAAGCAAGACAAAATTAGTGTGCCGTGCTTAACCTTGCAGTCAGGCTAGAATGAAACCCTTCGCCTGCGAAAGCCCGCCTTTTGCCGTTCGTTGCGTCATTATCTCCATGGCAACCACTCTCCATATTAGGCGAACCGTGAAAACAATATTTTGCTTCTATTCTTCGAACCGAAGCAAACAGCAAGTTTTCACCTGTTCGGTTAGCCGTGGCGCTCAAGTTGCACTTTCGTGTGACTTGAAAAGCAAAATATTTAGTACAAACAAAGGTATTTATGTTTAACTTCCTAGATATAAAGGAATAAGAACAATGATCGAGCTAAGCAAATGAATATAGTAATAAATAAAGGAAAATTTACCTCTCGTATTATGGCGTGTGCCTCATGTTTGTCGTCATGTTGTTTGATGTGTGACAATGTGCAGCCGCGACACGCTTCATGAAAAAGGCGCGAAAATAAGCAACTTTTCATTGGTTAATGCGCATGCTATTTTCTACATCAGCCCCTCTGCTACTACCTCGTGTTTCTCATTACGCCCTTGTTTTTTTCTTCCTGTTCTTTTAATTGCCATTTTCCTCACTCGCCACACAAGTTTATTCAAAAATTTCCGCTCTTTCAGTCAGTTTTTTTAATGCAATAAATGATGAAAAACCAAAACAAAAATAAAAAGTCCCAAAATCATGATTCCATAGCAGACTTAACGTTGAAATATATCTTATAGAATGGTCCTTTATTTAATGAATCAAAAAGTAAAAATGTTGTTTCCATAGCATACAAACTTTGAAATAGATCAAATGTACTATAATGCACGTTTCGTTCAGTTTAAAAAATGCATCCCAAATGGAAAGGAGTGAATATGCGTTCAAAGCCATCAGCGTCACAACCAAGATTTTTGAGTATGCTGGTCATAGCAAGGGGTTAATCATGTACGGTCAAGGGGCCGACTAACCTCTCCCTTAGGCTTCGGCCGAGCTTCCTGATCAGTCTGTAATTCTCCGGATAGCGGTGTCGGGGTCGAAATCTCCGGCGTAGCCGTAAATGCTTCGGGGTATCATACAACGGTTCAGAACTTGCTGTCTGGAATTATGGTCCTTGAATCAGAAATTAAAAATCCCAAAATAATGTTTCCATTGCAGATAAACTTTGAAACAGATCGAATTTACTATAATGCACGTTTCGTTTAGTTTTAAAAATGCATCCCAAATGGGAAGGAGTTAGTATGCGTTTAATTCAAAGGCATCTGCGTCGCAATCAAGATTTTTGAGTTTGCTCAAAATACGACGGTTCAGCACTCGATGTTTGGAAGTACGGTTCTTCTTTTAATGAATCAAAAAGTAAAAATAGCACAATCATGATTACTCATGGTTATTTATAATTAATCGGTAATAAAATTAAACTTTTGAATGAATCAATTTGAAAATGATGTGCATGCGCGATAGAAAATTCTGATAGATTTTCTGACGACACTCGATTATGAGTTTCAATCGGCAAGTAATTAGGTCTACTTTAGCTTGATCAATCACATTTTCAGCCTTTTAATATTTTCTTTTAAAAGGTCAAAAAGTGCTTTTGAAAGGGTAATAGTGACAAGAAACGCCTTCGTTCGCATTTCCATTTGTTCTTGTAGTTGGAGTCATGAAAAAGACAAAATCAATAAAACAACATGGGATTAAATAACTAACATTTTTAATTCAGGGACGTTTTTGTGCGAAAAATATACAACCTTGGCCACACCCTTTCGTTTTCAACACAATTTATTTATTTTTTGATAATTGATATAACCGTTTGTCACGCTATTTACAACTGATATAAAAACTTGGTATGTGTTGAAGATCGTGTTATGCAGCCAATTTGGAAGACTGTTGAAGATTGAATCCACCGCCAGTGAATCTGGGCCCGTCTGTTCTTTGTGGGACAAATGGTGGACCTGCGGCTTGTTGGATGGTACGATCACGTTCCCTATAAATAGAATAATTGGATTGTTAGACTTGCTATATCAGATAAGTAAGCTTTAGATTTACCCTGAAACTAACTCTGGGCTGATCTAAGTCAGGGCATGCCTAACTCACAGATTAAACCTTGAAACAAACTCTGGACTGATCTAGTTCAGGGCACGGCTAACTCACGGTTCGAATTGGGATTTAGCATATTTGGTTTAGCAGAGGGAGAAAAACTGGAAAACGCAGATTAAAAACCCTCGAATCGAGTGACAGACCCAACAAATTCTGATCATGTGACGCCGAGTCCGGGAAACATAAGACCCACCCCAGAGGTGAGGGGGAGTGAACTACCCCTAAGCCACCCTTGAATCTTTTACAATAGACCTTTGTTGATATCTTGGACATGATGTTTACCTATTCCACTACAACACCCTTGATCAAAAGGGTCTACCAGATATTTAACAAACTGACCAACTATCACAACTGAACAAATATTGTTTTTTCAACATTACCTCGCTTGTTGGTCTTTTCTCTTCTGCATATAATACTTCTTCTTAGCCTCTTGCAGCTCTTTCGCCAGTCTTTCTATTTCATATTTATATTCTTTGACTTGCGCTTCATACATGTTCAGTTCAGAAGACATTCCTTTCATCTGTTTTGTTTTCTCTTTGAGTGTTTGTTGATAAATACTTAGTTGTTCTGCTACTTCTGGGCCAGGTTGTCTGGCTAAGATCTGTTTTAGTTCCATGTACAGTTTTTCTTTTTCCTGGATCAGTAGTTCTTTTTCGACTACTTCTTCTGTCTTCTGTATCAGCCTTCTTTGTAGAGTTTGGATTTTTTGTATCATTTCGTACGTACTTGGGTCACTTCCCTGGGGAATAAAAGTAGGACACATCGATTATAATTCAAAATAATACCTGAGCGCACAAAAGGAGAAAACACCAATTATTGAAGGTTTCTCGTAACTGTACGATTTTTTTGCGATTGGTTGGGTTCCCTGTGGTAATACCATCCCAAGCTAGTGGGTGCGCGGTTCTCACCTCGAGTTTTCGCCAACGATGAATGTTCATGGGATTTTCCAGTTCTTCTTCTAATGCCTTACACCGTGTTCTTTCTCTTAAAAGCTCTCGCTGATGATGATATACTTCACGTCTGGTAAAAATAAAAACAAATGAATGAATGAAAGGATGGATGGATGAGTGAGTGGATTGATAGATGAATGAGTGGATGGATGGATGGATGGATAGATGGATGGATGAATGGATGGATGAATGAGTGGAAGGGATGGATGAATGAGTGGAAGGGATGGATGAATGAGTGGATGGATGGATGAATGAATGGATGAATGGATAGATGGATGAATGAGTGGAAGGGATGGATGAATGAGTGGAAGGGATGGATGAATAAGTGGATGGATGGATGAGTCAGTGGATGGAAAAACTCGAACAGAAAGGATGAATGAATGAAACGAATGAATATATTATACCTTAAGTCCTCAACATTGGCAACGTTTTTGGTGAGAATGTTCTTCTCCCGTCGCAGCTTTTTAATTTCCAGCTTGAGAAGTCGAATATCTTCAAGTCTTTGTCGATACTGAATTTCACCTATGGCATAAAACCATTATATTAAGAAATCTAATTCAAGCCTGATAAAAAGGAGACAAGAAGCCATGCAAAGAGCTCACCTTTATTAAGCGTAGACTGTTGTATTTTGATTTTCTCGTACAGTAAGGCTAGCTCATCGTTACGTCGCACAAGCTGTGTTCCAAGAATATCTCTCTCACCAATCACCTAACAAGAAACAAAGTACGTTAATAAATATATTGTCAATACTCATTCTTATTATTATGAGCCCACGCAAATAGCCGCAATTCAAGACATCTGGTGTTTTGGATCCAACAGTGTGATAGCCTGCTGTTGGGCGATGATTTTTCAAGGAGGGGAGGGGAGGGACAGGTTCATGCTATTATCGTTTAATTTTGGGGGTTTCGCGCAATTGTCAGATGTCTCACGTACCTGGTCTAATTCTTTTTTCTGTCTCATTCTTTCAGAATCAGCCTCTGATATGATCTTCAAGAGCTTCCTTTCCTCTGCTTCCTGCTGTTCAATATATGCCTTGGATTCTGCTGCCTGTTGCTTCATTCTCTGTAGCTCAGCTTTAAGAGCATCTTTCTCCTTCTCGACTCTCTGATGCTCTAAATGTTCCTTGACGAGGGTTGCTTCTTTAGCAGTGATTTCTTCCTTGAGTTGGTCGATCTGGTGGTTCATGATCTTGAGTTTTCGTTTCATTTCTGTGATCTCGTCTTGGGATTCAATCAGATTCTTGCTGTACAAGTTGCGGTCACTGCGAACGGCTTCATACAAGTTCTGACAGAGAAAAATAAATAAAGTGAAAATCCAGCAAAACAATAAACAAATAAATAAATAACAAGAACGGCAAGGGCTTTAGTGAAAATGCTGCTAACGAATTGGTAGTGACTTTCACTGGCATTTATAATGTAAAGTGGAGAGGTAAGAATATCTTTTTCTAGTGAGGGCTGGGGGGTGGGGGGTGGGGGTGAAGGATAGAGCAAAGGAGATTTTATTCTTTTCCAAAGAGCGGTGATAAAAATAGAAGGTCTACTAACCTGTTGTTGTTTTAACTTGGTTTCAGCCTCAGCAATCTTTTTCTTGTAATCAAAGATCTGCATCTCCCTGACCTTAACATCCTCCATGTGCTGCAGAACCTTCTGGGTGAGCTCACTAGCCTCGTTGATGTAGCGATCACGTTCCTTCTCCAATTGATAGATGATCTTTCTTTGCTTTTGGGCTTCATCTTTGTAATTCTATATTAATTAAGAATTAGTTTTTATCATTACTTTATAAATATATCTTGAACTATGAAATCCATGAAAACAGGTGAAATTGGAAATGTACAAAGGTACTAAATATTGTCATGGTAAGTACGAAATGTTACTATGGATAATTGCTTTGAAAGGATAGTGTAAGTGCATTCTTATACCCATATGTTGGCATTAACATGTTTATGTAACATGCTGCTTGTTGCTATGGTAACCATAAGTGGTCGTCATAGATACCATACCCCAATAAAGTTGACATAATGATCTTCAATGATGAGCTTGATGTTGCTATGGTAACCAGACAGTGTTCTATATATAGCCTTACCTGGATTTCCTGTTCCAGATTCTTCTTTGTCTGCTCATGAAGTCGGACCACACCAAGCTGTTTCTGTGTTGCTCCTGCTGCCTTGAGTAAGTTCTATATGAAGTGAATATATTTGAAAGTAAGTAATAATAAACATCATATAGCTTAGATAGTATGCATGCTCTGATTGCTCAAGCTCATTGCTGTTTTTTATTAGTGAATGAAGCATGGTTGCTTATGTCATCAGCGTGCATGCTCAAAGACTTGGAAAAGAATCGTTTTATTAAAGCATCAAAAACAATGGAGTACTACAACAGCTTTTTTTCAAGCTCTGTTCAGTAATAAAGCACCTAGCAAGAACCAAAAACAATCAAGAAGTTTAATAAGCACTTGCTTACAGCTTGTGCTTCTTTTCACACTCATTTCATGCTTACGTCACTTCCAGCATACATGCTTTATTACTTGATTGAGCATGGAAAAAGCTGTTTTATTTGTATTCGTTACGCAGAATACTGAAGAGAAATGTCACACAAATAAAATAATGCGACTAAATTAAGAAAAGATGTTTACCTTATTTAGAATGTCACGTTCTCGAACAAGGTCATCAATGGCTTTTCTGTCCTGTTCTGATTGCTTCTTGCTGATCTCAAGCTCTATTAATTAGCAGGAGAAGGATTCAGCAATTATTAATAGCATTTTTCGTTGGCCTACATTACATTATGTAGAGAAAGGCTGACCCCTTGCACTATGTGCATACATAGCAACAAGGACCACTGTAAAATAATATATCATTCACTTGACTCCGTTGAAGGACTAATTACCGAAACGTCAGTCTACTATCTTTTGTACCTATGGTGATAAAATTATCTACTACGACACATATCATTCACTTAAAGCTTACAGTGTTTCCCAATTACATGTGTAAAGTCTTACAATAAAATAATCATTGTCTCATATTAGTGACAGAGTAGATTTTGGTGGACATTATCTTATCAAGGCATTTCCATTACATTACATACTGTAAGTATGTGCCCTTGAAAACTTTATGTCTTCCAATAGATGATATGGAAACACTTTGATTGACATACAATACAAAACATCTACCAAAACCCTATTTTATCTTGACAGCAAATTGTATGATTTTGTTTATGTGATTGGAAAGTGCTCTAAACTTTCAGCTTAAGTTATACATCACATTTACCTTTCTCTAGGCCAGCAATCTGGCTTTTAAGAGTCTCCTTCTGCTGTTCTACCTCCAGCTTTTGATCCTCTACAGCTCTAAGTCTCCTTTGGATAGCTTCTCTCATCTTTGTCAACTTAACAGTATCCTGCTTGAGACCATTGATTTCTTCTTCCCTGGCTTTGAGTTCTGCTGCTTTTTGTGTGTTTTCTGAGGCCAGTTGGTCACAGTTCATGAGCTGCTGTTCAAAATCTTGCTGTACTTTAGTCAAGCGTGCATTCAGAAGGTCAGTGTCCTTCATTGCCTTCTCATTCAGTATCTAGAAAAAAAGGGAAAATTATAATTAATAAATATTATAATGGACAGAGTACTGGCTACATTAGTAAAGTATGTCTTTTTGCTGGGGAGGGGGAGTTTAGGAGTTCTAATGATATTAGCATAACTTACTCTCTGTTCTTTGAGCTGTTGTTCCAGTTTGCTTATTTCCTCCTGTGATCTTTGTAGCTGGCTGTTTTTAGTCTTTAGTTCTAAAGTCTTGGCTTCCAGTTCATTCTTGGATGACTTGAGCTCTTTTTCTATCTTCTCCTTCTTGCGAGCTTCTCTTTGGGCCTCATTGCTGCGAACCTGGATATCTTCTTTGAGCTGTAACAGGGACAATGAAAGACTTAGTGATTTCAGTGGTAAGATTTACATCATGGTATATATGAATATTGTCCCTTGATGTGTACACATTAACAATATATCTACTTACCTTTAGATTTTCAGCTAACTTCTATGAGAGTATGTGTGTATGTGGGGGGGAGGGGGAGGGGAATGGGGATGGGGAGGGGGACAGGATGGGGAGGGGGAATTATAGGACATTTGAATATTTTTGATTGACCAACACAAATTATTACTAGATAACCAACCTCAGCTATTTTCATCTCAGCTTCTTCTCTGTCTTGTTCAGCCTTCTGTTGTTTTGCTGTGGCACCAGACAATTCATCTCTCAGTTTGGTCACTTCTGATAACTTCTCATCTCTCTCCTTGGTTAACTCATCTTTGATTTTCAGGAGCTCATTCACACTGTTCAGTAAAAATGAAACATCAACATACTGCCAACTAATAGTTAATGCTTATCAGCCATCATTTAACATGCGCAATATAATATTCATAGTCTACTTTATCATTTATTGTCAAATGAAATAGGACTTATGTTGGTCATTATAACATAATAGTCTGCATGGGTGGTTCACATATATAGTATATGACAAATTTTCATATTCACCTGTGATCTTGTCCCATTGTCAAACCAGCACCTTGCTCAACCAGTTTACTAAGGTTTGCAATTTCTAGTTTCAGGGACTGAATGGTCTCTCTTGCTCTCTGTTCCTTGTCATGAGCTGCATCTACCATCTTCCATGCCTTCTCAATTTCCTGGAATAAATTAAGATTAAGACTATTACCTCCAGCAATAAGTTGAAAGTTAAGAAGGCAACTTACAGCCAGATGAGTGGAAACCATCATCTACATATTTTTATGAAATAAATGATTACTAATGAATTTTTTTCTTAATGCTGGGCAATTATTAAATATCCTGGATGACAAAGCTTAACAATGTGTCTGGAGTGGAAAAAACATATGATGATGTATAAAGTAAATACATCTCTTTATTCAAGTGTCTAGTCGTTATAGCAATTTCACAGTTATATGGGGACATCACCCACACTACCACCACATGCAATGTTCCATGCACACAACGCTCAATTACAGGTTGATTTACATGGAAGGAGGAAACCAGAAAAAACCCTCATAACATACCAAACAGTGACCCAAGGATTTGGAACCACATTGGTAATTGGTGAAAGATGATGCATCAGCAGCATAGGCCATCCATGCTACCCACGTACACAGCATGGATTGCCATAAAATAGGCATGACTTTTTCTTGTAGCTATATGGTAAGACAGGTAAAAATAGCACGGCATGCCAAACATTGAAATGGTTTTCCATTGTTTTCTTGTGTGATTTATCCAATCGCAATTGCAGTCATATGGTAAGATAGTTACAACTATGCTACCGCAATTAAGTAAACACTCATATAACAAGAATTCTAAATTTTGATCATTTTTCTTATTACCTTTTTCAGTGAAGCAATAGTTGTCTGGTCCTCTTGTGACAGCTTCAATGCAGTTTGTACCTTTGCAGCATTTGCAACAATCTCGGCATTCAGTTCTCTGCATTTCTGCATCAATCTCTTCTCACTTTCATGGGATTTCTTGAGGGCTCGATGAAGTTTTTCATACTCAACTCGAAACTTCTCCAAGCTTTTGTCCCCCATGAGTTCTCCGAGTACCTAGTCAATAAAAACAGAACTTAGTAAATCATACGAGAAAAATAAGCTTTAGTCCGATTCAGAATTCAATTCAGTAAGCTTACAATTCTGAATCGGACTATTCTTAACAATGCTAGAAAACAAGAAATGTTCATGGTTGCTAGATTATATATACTTACTTCTTGGAAGTCTCTTTCCAAGGCTTCAAAGGCATTTTCTTCTATAGCAGGTTTTTCTTTAGTTTCTTTCTTTTCGCCCTTCAATCAAGAACAAACGTAAATCATAACTCATCGAAATAAACTCAGAGAAAAAACCATTGAAATATTCTCAAATAGAACTCAAGGTTTGAAAGTCCCTAACCTCCATTTTGAGAGTGAACTGGTTGTTTTATATCTTGATTATCCTTGTTGTTTTGAACCGTTTCTTCCTGCGATATTTTTTAGCTCTTCAAACAAAATGGCGGATTAAAGTTTTGCTGTTGTTGTTGCCTTGGTAACACCATTGCTGATGTCAATTTGTGCCCAGTCTCTTCAATCACCGCGGAAACGTAATCCGAGATAGAACTGGGTATTAAACAGTTTGCAATAATAATAAATGGAAAAATTAATAATATTAGCTATTAAGTAAAAAAGTAAAAAAAATAAATTAAGTTTTTACAACAATGCGGGAAAATAATTAAAAATATCTCCGTTTATGAAAAAGGTGGTATACAAACACTCTAGGTAATATCTTGCACATTCGTAATTTTATTGGTTCAAAATAAATTTTAATAAAGAGAGTCCTATTGACCATTTGATGATAAAGACTTGGTGATTATTTTAGCAAGGTTAAATACAGAAATCTTTACTATATATTGCGATTAAATTAAAATTCTTAAATTAATAACATGATTGTCAAGAAATTTTCGCTCCATATCAGCCGCTTGTTTGATCAGGCCGAAAAAAGAAAGACATTAATAAAACAAAAACAACGACAAAAAAATATGAGTATATTGTCTCAGTACAGATAGAAAACGTTGAAGCGTCCCATTTTACGGTTAAGGTTTACAATAATAAACCAGGCTTGAAGAAAGAAATTGGCCTTTTTTTTGCTTCTTTCCCTGGGGGTAGTATGCCCCAAGGTTGAACAAGACATCAAGCAAGAGGCCCACTCATTAATGAGACTCAGCAGGTGATTAAGCTTGCTTGTATTACACCGTATTTTTTAATCAAATTGGTGGGGCACAAACACAAATTCAAATAATCACCTGGAATAAAGACTCTCGATTTGAAATAAGTGCGATTGTAAGCTATTGGAGTGTATAACATGTCTGGTCATGTGAGGCCACTAAAACGATGAAGAGTGAAAGTGTGCTGAAGTAATCCCAACCAAACGGAAATCCAGTTCTGACCTTGAAAGGGCAGTTCAGAAACTCGATAAATCCTTCCATGAAAGATATGGGAGGTCGTTTTTTTGAGTGTAGGAAGCCGATTTATCGCAATCTTTGAACTTTTCTTTTTCTTATGCTTTTCTCTTCTCCTCTCCCCTCCCCCCCCCCCAATAAATTTCATCTACTCATTGAACTTGAAGGAACCTTGAAAATCTTAAGAATATAAAGATCTTTTATTTTAGTTAGTTTATATTCGTTTACCCAAGAGTCCATGATTTATCTATCAGTTATTCGTTTAAAAAATGCTAAACAAAAAAGTCAATCTTGGAAAATAAACGCAAACTTCGGTTTTATTTTTGAATCGCTCTAAGGTTCATTAAAAACAGAAATTTCATTCTAAACCTAATAAAAACGCGTTTCAGAAAATTTCAATCTTAAATTGTCTATTTTCGTCAAACTTAAAACAGCTGTTTTGTGGTGTCAATTATTGCCGAATTCTTAGATGATAACGGCAGTTCTTCGTTCCTTTTTCATTTATGTCCACATCATTTTCGTTAATTATCCCGTTCGCGACATGAAAGACTCCTTAACAATAAAATCCTTTGAAAATAAACTAATGTCGTGAAGGAAGTGCTTAAAAAATAAGCCAAAAGGAAAGCTTTCATCTGTTGCTTTTGTGGTGGAACGGCCAATAGCATCATGTTGCATGACAATATCCTTTTGTGATATTGTCAAGGGCTATTCTTCAATGTCATAGAAGTATGCATAATTGACTTTGGGTAAGCCGCAAATGTCTAACAGAGAACAATAGAGCGCCAGTCAGTCGTGATGACGGCTTTTGTTTGGCATTTCCTATAATCAAGCATGCCTTCTATACCTCGCATTCTATTGGTTCTTTGTTCACACAATACTCAAACGCGAAGAATATAACAAAAAGCGTACATATATTGTTCACCAGGCATTGTTCATCCCAGAGATCTGAGTTTCAAAGCGTTTGTTCTTTAAGCCTACCCGATCAAGACCATTCTCGCGATCAAGACTACGAACCATTCGAAGTTCATAAATTATCCGTTCGAAATTTGAGCTAAATTTTGACTAAACAGAAGAGTGTTTTCCCGCCTATCACGTGCTTATTGGCGTCACGTGATCACAAATATGTCATATCTGAGTCTTTGAGATTGTATTTGAAGGGGAGTTAGTGAGGAAAATGGCTACGGCTGGTTGCGAGGAAGTAGGCACAAAAGTTGAGCCTGAAATCCCCGGAGAAGTCAAGATCGAGAAAGTAGAACAGTCGAAAACTAGCGATCAGAATTTTAATTGGAAAATGCCGACGACAGCTGCACTCTTAGTGCAGTCGAATTCAACTCCAAGCACGTTATGCGAGTCAACGACCAACCAGGTAAACACTATAGTAGTTTCGGATTGTCCACAAATTGACACAAATCTAAAAGGGACTGGATTGCCTGTGAAAACACAACTCATGCCTGGACCATACTCTGAAGTACAGCTCCCAAAGAAAGACAGTCACATCAAACGACCAATGAACTCCTTCATGGTTTGGGCACAATCTGCTCGTAGAAAACTAGCAGAGCAATATCCACACGTTCATAACGCAGAGCTCAGTAAAATGCTTGGGAAGTTATGGAGAATGCTCTCCGCTTCTGAAAAACAACCATACGTAGACGAAGCTGCCAGGCTAGACAAAAGGCATAAAGAAGACAATCCAGATTATAAATATAGGCCACGAAGGCGGCAGAAGTCTCTAAAACGAGCGTACGCTCAACCTAGAATGGTAACCGGCTGGCCTGTACAGCAAGATGCTTATAAGAATCAGGCGATAGCTGTGAATGGCAGTACTTCACCGAATAACACGCTAGCTACGACTATTTTGACTCCACACCAAGGGAACGTGGCACAGGCACTACAACAGGCCCAAACCGTGACAGTCAATGCAAACGGCGGAATCGCGTACACGACTCTAGGAGGCGTTGGGTTCGTGCCTGGAGGAAGTATGATCATACGACCAACTTTTGTCACAACTTCAACTGGAGCTAACGCTAATATTGCTTTAGCACAAGGTGTAACAGTTCAGGCTGTACGGCCGCCAAATGTTACAGTGACAGTAGCGTCGTCTCTTGCTAGTCCTACCTACGCGATTCCAGTCAGTCATTTGGCAAATGCGCCCATCTTAGTAGCAACAGGAGGAGCCAACAACATGGTCCCGACCACCACGGAGCACAACTCGATCACTGTTGAAAAGTCCGCAGAAGGAGGCTTAATAGTCGTAGCGGCAGCACCACATACTATCCATTCACAACATACTCAAGGCTTGCAGAATTGTGAGAGCGATCCCAGTGACGCGGGGAGATCGAACGCTGGTACACCGAATGCAAATAGTATCGTCAACCCTCAAGAATCAAACTATCGAGCACTAAATATGGAAAATGAGAACCCTTCCAGAGACGGCAGTCCAACTACACGCTTAGAACAGCCAAGTATTGAAGTCAAAGCTGAACAAGGATGCAGAATATGAGTTAGTCTTTACCTGGTTTTTGTCCGCAGTGGTAAGCATACAACCTTCCAAGTGATTTTTGTTTATTTATTTACACATTCCAACTGGACACTTGAAAGGTTTTCAGAACTTTTATCGAACCTGAAACGATCTATGCGACAGTGCAATCAAACCTTTGTAACCTGATGGCTAACTGATAATCAAACCTTTGTTCCGTTGTCGTCAAAGTTATTGTCTAAAGATTGTCGGATTTTGGTCGATAAATTAGGTTCTGCTTCCTTTGTCAAGTCTGTTTTGTTTTGAAGGCGGTTCCTTTGTATGTTGTTTCTAAAGACAGTCTACATTTGTTTCGCTATGAGATTCATATCATAAATGGACTAAATTTGCTGGTAAAGGGCTATTGAAAACCTCCAAAATAATTCGACCTTTTTATTTTTGGCGACTCGTGTCTTTCCCTCAAATTGTTTAGAACGAATTATTTACTTGAATTATTCATGTCTCAGTCTTTTATCTAAGTTGTTACTCATACAATATACAGTTCGATAATGAGAGATTATACTGCCCTTTAGCAAAAATGTGAGCATTCATAAGTACATCCTTTCAGAATAATCGAAAAACTACAATCAAATGAGAAAACATTCTAGATGATTTAGTATCTTTGGGCATTTTTGAGTACTGAAATTTTGCAGAAATTTAAGTTGAATTGGAAATCATTGTTTTGACTGGACATGCTTTGATACAGAAATTCGATTTGCTGATAGACTGTTTTAATTTTTTTTGGTTGAAAGAGTAGGATGGTAAAGGAGGGAAATTTTTTCCTGTATTAATGACATATCTATTGCAGCTCCTGGCGATGTGATCCATCACCATCACTACAAATAAATTTGTGTATCAACAAATCAATGAATCAATATATCCACAAATGAGAGATTAATCGACATTTTGAGACCCATTTTAACTTTTTATCTCACTGGTATTGTTCATTGTTACCTTCACTTGTTCATTTTCTTAATTTGGAAGAATTTTTATGATAATTTTTTTTAAAGAAAAGTTTCAAGTACTGTACAGAAAGATAGAGATGAAAATGACCAAAACCCATCATGGATTTGAAATTTGTGAGTTTTATTTCAACTCCTAATTTTATTGTAAAGCAAACTTGAATCAGTCAATAGCCATCTTACAGGGTATGGTTGCCTGTCTTACAAGACGAAAACAAATTTTTTAATACATTTTCACTCGAAAACTTACTGTCCTGCTATAGGATTGCCTTAAAACTCCAGTATTTATTCAATATTAGCCCTATAGAAATGATCTCTGACTTCAGTTTTCTTGACGTCAACTGCATTAAATCTTAATATCATTATTAATCAACATTAAATAACCAGTTAGCATTACATAACTTACTTTTAAAACAAAATTATTCATAGGGTTCAGATAAATAGTATTTAAATCTTTAGTTTATCATAGTAAGAGTTTATTTGACAAGCAGACTTTTGAAAAAAGTTCAAATTATTTTTAAAAGTTGTGCATAAAGAACTTAAATTTGAAGTGCGCTAGAGCATACGGTTTAGTGTCCTAAGAGTGAAGAATCAACTCACCTGATTTATTAAAACAAAATTAATGCATACTGACAGGTAGTGCTATTCTTTATTATGCTATATTTTGTTAAGATCATAAATGACATGCACAAAATTGGAGTCGTAGTTCCAATTAGGGTTAGAATTCCCTGCTAGCAGAGTCTCCTTCGTTGGTGATGCCAAGAATGGCCAACTAGAGGGACTGTGCTAGCTGCAGGGAAGGGTTAGAAAAACTAAAATGCAAAGATATGACCCAAGCTAGACCAGAATGCATCACACTTTCTAGCAACAAATGGAACTACTGACTCTTTCACTTATATAGCTAATTTTATTTGACTTTGAAAACTCCAAATGAAAAGTGGTGTGTCATGCATGGTGATAATGTATAAAATCTAGCACCAATGGTCAAGCATTTTTATTGGATAATCAATGATCTTGTATGGTTTGATTGATGTAATTTGTCAGTTTTCCTCTGCAGACGGTCTCAGTCATATGAAATCTACTCTAAGATATAAAGTGCTGTTACCTTTTTTTAACTTCTAATTAAGTGTTATAAATGTCCAAATTTCAATATTCTGGTTGACGGATCAATTGCAAAACAATCCTGAGTCTAGAAACAACCGAGCCTTAACTTGGATTGTTTTTTTGCTTGAACTCTTAACCGGAATATCGAAAGTTGGCTGTTTTTCTCAGGTCTAGTAGGAAATATATTAAAGATATGTTGACAAATCTGTCTTAGGTGCAAAGACACTAGTTTGCCAAAGAGTACCATTTATAGAGTTTTCCTACACATTTTAACTTTACTCTTGTTTTTGATATTTTATTTACAACTTAATTACAAATATTAGATGATGCAGACAGTAAAAAAAGACTATATGTAGCTTTGCAAATTTTAAAATTAATTTACAGATTAGTTTTAGTTTGAAATTTTAGAATGTTTGTCCAACATTTTCAATGATAACCTTATGTCTGGTATAGTGAAAATTATTCAGATATGATCTGTGATGAAATTTTGATTGTAAAATAGATAAAAGGGGGACTATATTGGTTTCTTTGACATTCTTTTATGATATTAGCCACCCACCAATAATTGAAAGCTATGCCTTGTACTAATCAAGTTAAATTGGTTCATGAAGTTATGGCAACCCAACTTTTTGGAACTAGAGTCCTAGTGTTTTGCCCGGCAAGGCAATATTTTTTTATCTTTTGCAGACTTTCATTGATACCAGCCTTATTTGAGATGTAGAATTAAAGCTACTGGTTATAGATATAGCTTGCTTCTTACAAAGAATGGTCAAAGAAATCAATACAATATTCCTATAATGATAATTATGTAATTGTATATCCATATATAACCAATGGTTACTGTGTAACTGACAGCGTAATCAGCAATGACATGTACTAGTTAAAGAAACAAAAGAGCAACCATTACTTCCCAGCCAAACAAAAACAGCTTATATATATGTATATGTATACAACTATTTGATATTTAAACCATTAACTCGTGCACAAAATAAGTTGCATAAGATGGAAAACTAACTGTGTAAGTCTGTGTGTGGTGTCGTGGATGGCTTGGGAGAGTTTATCTAGTAGCAGATTGATATTGTAACTACAGATATTTTATATGATATGAAGTATGTGCAAATAAATGAACATTCTTGATCTCTATGATTGGTTGATGTTTGAAAAACAGAGTGAGAAACAATTTCGTGGACATATTGTTTAGACATGTAAGAACTTGTTTCTTTTTGCTTTATGTTAACCATATTTTGAAAGAAAATTTTGCTTCCAAAAGCAAAACAAGGAAGTGTCACAAGACCTTTGGATTATATCTTCCATGTGCAGTGATTGTATTTGTCCCCAAGTTTCTGCCCCTAAAGAAAGTTAATGCAATAACATCTATTACTGAGGTAAGGAATGGCATGAAAGATTGCATTATCAATAGATCTCTTTAATGACCTGGGCACTGTTTTTCCCCATGTAAGAGTAAGTGTCACTCTTGAGAAAAGCGTCCCTCGTTTGAGTTGTATCTATATTCATTTGTCTTGTCATGCACAATTGTTAAACAAAGAAATAATACATGGTCTGAAATATGAATAAATTATGTCCAAGTAAATTTATGTGATTGATCATCTTGATTATTCAAGGAGGCCATAGAGCCAGGGAGACCCTTTATATAGAAGGATGGGGATGCTTGGAAGTTTTGAAAATGACCAATGAAAGGTGACAGAGTGTAGCTTATGATCTTTACCCCTAAAATGTTGGAATTGATGTTATCTGTTATGAGATGATGAACCAAGAAGAAATATCCTGAACTACTACTGCTATTCTGGCTATCACATAATCTCGGGTATCTCGTTACCTGGAAAACACCTGAAAAAGAGGTACTGGCTTAGAGTGCAAACAATTAATCCGTGAAACACTAATTACTAAATAGTACAAAATAGTGCTAATTAAACAATAGAAAACAATGGAATTTGCATGAAATTGTGCTATTTAGTATTACTAAAGTTTCACAGATTTGCTGTGGTCACTCTACTACCTGGTGGTCTTTTTAGATTCTGTGAAATCTTAAGAGGTACCAAATTGCAGATCTGCAACCCTATAGGTATGACTAGCATCCTCACTCTTTTCCAGTATGGAATGTGCACAAGCACAAATGTCTAGCACAAAGAATAATGGGAAAATGAGTACTACACAAATTAGAACAAGAAATCAATAGAATTATCACAAAAAAATACTGTTTCATAGGAAATGTTGAAGGAAAAATTGTCAGAGGAATTTTTAGAGCTGAAAAACCGTAAGTACTCGTTTTCCCATCACGGCTTTGTGCTAGAGAATCATGCTCATGCACATTAGTTTTTGGAGTTCCTCCCACCCCCCCTTAGTCCAGATGATGGCTTCTCCTTTGACTGCTTGGCTTTTGTCGCTTTCCCCTCACTTCTCACCTCTAGTATCGTGGGTTTGATTCCTGAACTCTATATCACAAGAGAGCAAGTTTTTCTTGGGTTCTTGGCTCTCTATCTTGATTTGGGGGTAGAGGTGTTGCACCACCACGTGACGGCAGCCATGTTAGATGGCAGGAACAATACAATTGTATTACATGAGAAAAAACTTAATTCTGGAGAGCAAAAGGATTTTATAGTTCCTCCATCTAACCACAGACAGTCCAAGCTGTATTATATTGGTTGCGACACATGATGGTGCAAAACCTCTATTCAGTATCCTTGGTTTTTCTCACTCCACACACTCACTGAATTCCAATTCAGTCTGAGGTACATGAGGTCATAGAAGCTTGCCAATCACTGTATTTTTGGGCATGAATTGTAATCATACCCCCACCCCACCCCCCCGATCAAACTACAGTGTATCAAAGCATACTCACAAAGTTTTCCAGTCTTTCAACCAAAATTTATTCGTTTAATTCTTAACATTGATAACTCAACATACCTAAACTCAGCATTATGATTAATCCATCTCATAAAAATAAAATTGAGATAAATAATCTTGAATCCTCAGTAAATCAGATATAATTTCATATTTAGTCCTCTAAGGGAACATTCATTATTTATGGGGGGTAGGGTGGTTTGCTTTTTCTCAATTTAAAAAGTGGATAATTTTGACTCCCCCATCCCTCCCCCCACATACACATGTATGTAACTCAGTCTTCTCCTTAAAGTGAATGCACCTAATTCTCTCACCAATAACCAGTGGCAGATCCAGGGGGGGGGGGGGGGGAGTTGAAGGGGTCCATGGAACCCCCCCTTGAAGGTTTCATCTTTTAGGTAATAGAAATATGTCTTATATAAATTTTAATAAAAAAATATTAGTAGTTTTGCGTTTGGTCGTGTTATTATAGCTTGGTCCGTTACTAGATAGTAAATTAGGTGATTAGAGCCAATTTTTTGTCAAACATCGACCAAACAAAAGAGAATTATACACAGTTTAAGAAACGGAACTCCCCTTTGAAAAATCCTGGATCCGCCACCCCTCCAATAAATGAATGAATGATTCCTTATCAATAATTTTTATAAATATCAATGTTGGTCAATTCTAGAGAAGCAGCTTTGAACCCCTAGTAAATAGAGGAATGTTGCAGAATCAAATGCACTGATGGTAATTTAAGTCAGTATAAACAGTCCTTGCTGTTATTAATAGGTCAATAGAATATTCTTTGGAATATTTAACTTATATTTTTTTCATTCATCCTATATGTCTACATTCCACATATAAGTTCACTAGTCAAGAGGCATCATCCATCTTTGGATAATAAGTTTCAAAAGATCATTCAAATGCGTACATTGCAAACTTGATTAAAGAGTCAATTGATAAAAAAATGGATGGCAGTGCATTGTGGAGCACCAATTATTGGTGGTAATAACAAAGGAGAAATCAGACATGATAATGATAACACACAATCAAAGGGTTTGTGCTTAATCAGTGAACTGAGGTGTGGAATGTAGTCAGTCTGTTCGAGCGAAGGCATTTAACCCGTGAAATAAAAATACTAGTCAACGTGTAATAGTCAAAAAGACACAAAAGAAAACAATGGAATTAGGGTCTACTAAAGAGTATTAGTCTAACATTTATTTCACAGGTTTAATGACTTCACTCTAATGAATATAGTTTTATTACTGTATTTAAGACTGACAGATGCAGTTTATAATTATTTAATTGTAACAGAGATTTAAGAAATCTCTTGGAAACTTCTTTGCACTAGGGGTAACACTTAGAATCCCCTTTAAAAGTCAAGGATATCAAGAAACAGTTCAGCAGCTTTGGGGTTTGCAAGGAATTCAAAACAGGTATAAATCTTTAAAGAGACCTGCTTTGTTGGTCTCAAAATAAGGCCTTCCTGTATGACATGGGGAAAATAAGATGAAAGGAAAAATGAGAAAGGAGGGGGAAAAAAGGAAGGAAAAAAGAAAGAAAGAAAAAAACAAACAAACAAACGGAGGAAAGAAAGGAAGAAAACAAAGAATAGAAACAAAGGAAGGAAGGAAGAAGAGAGAGGAGGAGAGAGAGAGAGAGAAAGAAAGAAATGAAAGAAAAACGAAGTTAAGAAAGATAGATGGATAAAACCTAAGGTATTGAATCCAGTTTTCCATCCAGAAGCTCAATTGTCTAATAATTAATTGTATTACTGTCTTAGTAATTATCTGCTTTAGACGATGAGAAAATTATATGTAATGAATATCTAATTAGAAATAATTTCCCAAATCTGAGGAATATGGTTACAAGTAATTGCAATATTTGTTGAACATCTTTAGCATGCTATTCCATTTCGAGCTTCAAGAAGTCTTTTCGATAGTCCTACATCTATTTTTTTTTAAAATTCTGAAAGCTGTCAAACTCCAGTCCTTAATACATTTTAGTTATCGATATATATAAGTTTCATAATATATAATAATAATTTTGTACTTAAATAACAATAATATTTAGTAATTACATGTGCCTTGCAATGCAATAGCACATAAAAATATTGGATAAATCAGAATGTTCTTGAAACACGTGTTCTGTACTATATCTCTTGATACTTGGAAATAAACTGATGCCTTTACAAGTGAGAATGGTGATATCTTAGAACAACTTCTACCAGAAACAGGGCGTCAATAAGGTCCTATAAACACCTTGACTTTGACTTCAAAGTGTCAGATATGACCTTTTTTCGTACTACATTGGATAGTCTTGATAAGTAGTTGCTTGCAGAAGCATAATACTAAAAAAGACAGCGATAGGAAACATATAGTTTTGGATAATAAATGTGAAAAACTTGCCGTTGTTATATTTAGTTTAATAAAATTTATAATCTGCAGGAAGAACTATCATTTTAATCTAAACGCAAGCTTTTAAATATATTCTAAGATTTACATTTCCTATCCAAACATCCATCTTGCCCTTTTCCCCTTTAGAATTATTTACTTTGCAAAAATCTCACATCGCCATTCAGCTTATGACCATACTTCCTTGAGCACTGGTTTTTTTAGTCCTTAAGGAAGCTGTAAGGATTCTGGTAGTAGTTTTGGCATCACCATGCACTGGCTATATTGGCAACCCTTCATGTGGCTGCTATTTTGCTGGTAGCATCATTTATTTGAAAGCAGCTATTAAATACTTTAATTAGCTTAATATATTACTTAGTTTCTTGTACTTTAAGACAGAATGGCATCAAACCTTTCTTAGTTTTGCCACCTCGTAGTCTCAGATCAAGCCAATGTTGCTTGTTTGGTATCGTCTTGTCATTTAAGACATCAATCTCATAACTGTCGATATCTACGCCTGAAAACGACGACAGGACAGAGCTGCTACTGACGGCACTGATGTTGGACTCCAGTTCCACATCAAGTTCATCCATCTGTTTCTTCTTTCTGGGTTGTAACATGAGAAGTCGTGTTGCGCCGTCAAGGTGATGGAATGTTTCTAGTCCTAAGAGGTGGGATTGCATCTCTGTGGACAAGCCACTAGCATCAGAGGAGATCCAACATTTGATGTAGTTGAAATCCAATTGCATTTGCTGTGCTCCATAAAAGCTGGAATAAAAATGAAAATTTATTTATATGAAAACATGAAATATTGCAATTAAATTTTGAGAAGAAATAATCTTATTAAAATGTCTGTGTTCTTTGGCTGCTGATCATTTGGACGGTTGTGTTTTCACAGGCTATATAGCATTCCTGTGCTTGTGCTGTCTTATCAACCTTATTACAACCTGCCAAGATTGGGTATATTCTATTATTTCTCAACAACAAAAAACATTTCAATGTATCTTATTATTAACAAAAACATACCACTCAAGAGAATGACACATATTGATACAGTTAATGAAAGAACTGCAGGAAATAATGAATAATAATAATGACAATAATAATAATAATAATAATAATAATAATTTTTGCATCTATACGTTTTAGTACTGCACATAATAATAATAACGATAATAGTAATAATGATGATGATGATGCCGTTAGTGGTGGTGGTGTTGATGATGATGATGATGGTGGTGGTAAATGATGGTGAACTTGTGGATATTAAAGTGTATTTATTTTTAGTTATAACTATTGTATAGAAATTATTATATAAGTATATTTTCTAATTGAGTGATTGGTTTAGATATTGATCGCAAATAACTTAATATGACTGACAATCGTTTAGTTATCAACATAATAACACTATAGTGAGTGACTGAGTGACATTTTTGCATATTAAAACCCCTCACAATAACTCGTTTTTGAGCTACGAGTATCCACGAGTTAAAAATGATTTTCTTAATTATACTTACCTGAATATAATTTCCTCTTTCAAGATGTACGCACTCCATGCTTCCATCATGATTGTGGTGGCCAAGGCCAATAGCTTCAGCTGTGAGTCCATGGGAAGGAGTGAAGCTCCATAAATCACTGGCTCTAAGATCTGAGTAATGCTATGCTCAACGTAGGAATTAGGTTGGCAGGGTATCCCTGTGGAAATTCAAGGGTTTTACCATAAAATTTGAGACTTTTGCTTTTCACATTTGAATTTAGAGATTTTTCTGTCATAGAGTGCATGCAGTAAAACCATGAAATAAAACAAAGTTGATACTGAAAAATAGCAAAGTTGATACTGAAAAATAGCACAATTTAGTGAGTAATAGTTGCTATCACTCAGACAAATACACAAGAGACCATTTGTGTCTTTTGTTTAATAATGTTCTGGTTGAGTGCTAGCAACTATTACACACTAAATAGCTACTATTTGTCAGTATCAGCTTTGTTTTTATTTCATGGTTTTACTGCATGCACTCTACCAATAATTATATCCCTTTTTTATTGTTTTCCATTGTGTTGACGGAAGAAACTCAATTAGCCCCCCAAAAACTCAATTACCCCCCCCCCCCCCAAACTCAATTAGCCCCCCCTAAAATTTTGGCTGGATCTGCCCTTGAATGGTTGCTCTTAATGGCTACATTGGACTGATCAACAGGACCAGTTGATGTGAAAGATCAAGAGGTGTTTGCCTGGACAAGTACCAATGATTTTGGCCAGATATTATACACTGAAATGCCGTTATCTCTGAATTAAAAATGACAATACCTGATTGTCTGCTTTTCTTCCATACTTTTCCTACTGGCATAGCTTCCTGGAAGAACTCACTACTCATCTTTCTCAAGTCATCTTCAAACAACTGATTGTATTCAGTGATTAAATGCTGAAGGAAAAGAACAGAATGTAAGGTAACCACTGAATGAATAAGGTAATGCAACCACTAGGATTCTCAAAGAGGCAAACACTGTTTGTCTAAATATAGTAACATTAGTGCTTACGGCATGGATGCAAATTAAACCTGCAGTGCCCAGCTGTATGAAGCGTGGATAACACTATTCAATGGATAAATCCTTATCCACTGGATACATTTATTGGATAACAGCATCAACTCATTCACTGGATAAAGATTTATCCATCGGATAATGCTATCCACCCTTTCTACAAATGGGCCAGGGATATAGTATCTTGTTCTGCTAACATATTTTCAAAGATTAAGTTGTATCCCCACAAGGGAGGAATTTTTAATACGACCCCTCCCCCCCACCCCAAAGAACTTCCAATTTTCCTTCACACAACTCTGATTTTTTTCTCTCGGATCCCACTCCCCGCCAGAATTTGGATATTTTAGGAAACTATACATTGAGTTTCCCTCGTGAATATTGATTTAATAATAATTATATAAAATATTACCTTAATTCTACTTAAAATCTCTTGCAATTCTTCTAACTGTACTGGTAATAGACCCCATGAGTAGTTTCCACCCTGTCCGACACAGAGTGGCCTGACCTTATCCACAGTCATACTCAATACTCTAACCAGTATCGGCAAGTCCCAGTGAAGAAGCATGAAGAATGGGCTTAGAGTCCAGCCTGAGAGAAAGTGGTACAGTTTTGTTTCCAACCAGTATTGAGTAAAACTGAGTATGGCCTGCATGCGACTAAGAATTGGTAGCACTGAACAGCTTAAGTCTTTAAACATGTAGATGGTACAGTTGTTGTTTGATCCTGTATAATGAGTTGTCCATTTCTGTGCTGCCTCAAAAATGCTCATCATTGGGTGTAACAGGTTGATGATGGCTTCGACTGTCTTGGTTGATGGAGAACAATCATCTGGTTTGTTAGAGGAGGTGCATTTGTCCTTTTGGGCTATGCTTATGAGATCACAGAAACCTAAAGAAAAACAAAAATGATTAACCTATTAGGATAAATATATTTCCATCATCACCAGCATCATCTTTATTATCATCATCATTATCACCAGCACCATCATCATCACCATCAATATCATCACCAGCGTCATCACCACGCACTAGCACCATTATCACTAATACTAGCACCATTATCACCCTTATCATCACTAGTACCATCATCACTAACACAATCATCATCACCATCATCACTAGTACAAGCACTATCATTGCCATCACCATCACCACCATCTACATGGTCAACATCATTAGCACCATCATGATCATGATCATCACCATCATGATCATCACCATCATGATCATCACCATCATGATCATCACCATCATTATCAATATTATCATCACCACAACCATTGTTACCAACAGCATCAGCACTAACTTCATTGTCGCCATCATCATCACCTGCACCATCATTATCAACACCATCATCACAACCATCATCATCATCACATCCATCATTACCACCAAGTCAATAGCACCATTATAATTATCACCATCAAAATCATTTGCACCATCATCTTGTTCCATAGACCTTTTTTGAGACAGTGAACATGGTGCATTGTGGTCTAGCTTCGGTACAAACATCATGCCTTATATGGTGTTGTTTGTACCCAATCTAGACCACAACGCATTCTGTTTATCAAACTCAGAAAAGGCCTATTCACAGACTGTAATAATGACTGTTTTGCAGAAAAAGAGAAAGCAGATAGAATAGATCCATACCTTGATCCCAGCTAGACATTGCACCAATACAAAGGATATATCTGCTAACTAACTGAAGTGCCTTGGATCCATCAGGTGGAAGAGATTCTAAAAACAAAACAAAAATAATATATTATTATCATCTATTGGAATAAAATAGTGTTTTTATTGGTGTAAGATAGTGTTTTCTTGGAGTAAAATAGTGTTTTTATTGGAGTAAAATAATGTTTTATTGAAGTAAAATAGTGTTTTTATTGGAGTAAAATATATGTTTTAATTTGAAAAACAAGTCTACGAACCATCAACAGTAAAAAATGTCATCACGACATTGCAACTCTTCCTAATGTATATTGCACCTATGACATCATCAATACTGACATATATGATCGCTTACACATCTATGACATCAACTCTACCAAGTATGTAGTAGTAGCCAATTAGAATCCAGGGTTTATAATAATCAATTAGAGTATATACTTCAAATATATCATTAGCATTAAATCATTGGCCTACTATCCATGAAAGACGCATTCTTGAAAAGAGTAAAATTATTAATATCTATAAATTATATAGATGAAAACGATACTCCATGTAGGAAAATAATGTGATACCAAACTATAAGACAGCCTTTCTATCAGGTTTCAGCTATTCAGGTGCAAGAGTGACTTGACAGCAAATATCCGATCTCAATTGCACATGTTTCTGAAGTAATTATCCCTTTGAACTGATATGCTGTCTATTCAGAATCATTCATTTGACAGGTAAAACGAAACTACCCATTCAAAATTAGTTTTTAACCAAACAGTTTTACATCTGTCTGACCACTGTGGTACCTGCTTTGACATGTGTCCTGATAAAAGTCTAATTTCTTTTGGTTAAACCTGCATATGTCTCGAAAAAATACTTAAGTGAATTCAAATGATAAATGAATCGGGATGGCTGTGGATGGCTTGTTTTTTCTGGTTGAAGACCATAATATTAGTCTTCAATGATATCTTGTGTAGTAGCTTTTATTGATCTCTTCAAAAAAAATAGCAGTGAATTTTTACAACAGTTATTAAGAAGACATAAATAAATATATTATTTAACAGTGGCATTTTCATAGTGGCTCTTCATCCACTGAATTCTAATTTGAATTTAGAAGCTCCTTTACTTCCCAGTTCACATGTTTATTGCAGAAGGTGAAATTTGAAATTATATGAATCAAATGTGTGTCCTTTTCTTCCATCACTAACGTAACAGCACGACACTATACTCTAGAATAGTAATGATTGTAGCCTTCTTTGCATAAAACTGAAATTCTACTTTATGAGAAGTCTGAGGGCATGAATATTATTTTTTTGTTGATAAAAACCTCAAACCAAAGATTAACTTGAAGCAAAAGATTTTGTGGTTACGTTTTAATCTAAATTTTCAAGCTTGACTCCAATGGACAGACTTATGTAATAAATGTAATTTGTGAATAATCTAATTAAACTCAACTTCACTATTTTGATTATGAAACTATACATGGCAATATTATGTCAATGTTATGACACTTAAAGAGTAGGCCTTATTCGTCTTGGTGTCAATGTTTTTCCATCACAGACAACATGTTGTTCCTTAGAGATAAGATTCTCTGTTTGAGTTTTATCCATATTCATGCGTCTTCTCATGTGCAACCTTTAAACAAAGAAATGATACTCTAGGGAATGACTAGTGGTCTAAAATGGGAAACCATTGCACCAAGGTGAATGAAGTGTATTGCAGTTGGATTGTTTTGTCTCATCCCACAGCAATGGGATTCTATAACAGCGATGTAGGAGTACTGCATATGGCTCTCACCTGTGACGTCTCAGGTTTGATTCCTGGACTCAGAAGAATCACACATGAGCAGAGATTATTGCTTTGCCTTTCCACTGCTCTTCTTTAGGCTCTCTGGTTTTTGACAAGACCAACATGCCTATCACATTCAATTTGTTTATTAGTTGATGATGCTCTGAGTTGGATCTCAGAGGTTGTTTCAGTGTTCAATAAAGCTTGGTTTTTGGTTAATCAACAGGCTATTCTAGCAGCTGAGCAATTATCAATCAATCATGATCTTAGAACAGCCATAAATAGCGTGCTATGTTTAATCAGGCAATATTGACCACAACCAACCATAGTCAACAATGATTGATGGCACTTGATTGATAGTTCAACCATGGTTGATCAATTGGTGTTCAGCTGCTAAGAACAGCCTACTTTCTTCAATCATCATTCTTTCTCCTGACAGCGTAATTCACATTAGCCTAAGGCCTTGTTCACTACAGCATGACAAGCATGACCAATAAATTCATTTTTTATTTGAAAAAACTCTGTAAACCATTTCTTTGCTAATGTATTTCCTTGCATATTTTTTCTCTTAAAGTCAAACCACCTCAAGCGTGAACACGTAGAGGTCATTAATGACTTTATATTTGGATCCTTGATTTCATTATTCGATTCGAACATTCATTATTGAAAACAATTCTTCAAAGCCTGGCATATACAAAACCTAGCAAATATGCAACTGAAATGCAAAAACAACTTTTTGTGCCAGGAATACGAGTATACAAGAATATGAGAATAAACAAGAGCCTACAAGCCAAGTTAATCGAATTTTCAAATTATTATAATTTTTTTGAATATTGAAGATTCGTTTTCATTAATGAATGTTCGAATCAAATAATGAAATCAAGAATCCAAAAATAAAGTCATTAATGACCTCTACGTGTTCACGCTTGAGGTGGTTTGACTGTAAAATCAGACTGAGGACCATAAAGGGTATGATAGAAGCCTGTTGCTGGGATATAAGATTTTTACAGAACAATCTTCAAGATAAATGTCTATTAATTAATCTATTTGCTGTAAGTTTAAAAGTGATTGGCAAATACGCCAGAACAAGCCACTCCAAAACTAAATATGTCTGTTTTACAAGCTATGTTTAAGACCCTGGTTCACTAAACATTCATCTAAAAACTGTTTAATCTTTAAGGTAAAATTGCAATTTTAACAACCATCAAACGTAAAGCATTATATTTCCTGGTAGATCTTAGCTAAAATAGCAAATAATTTTGATCCAAATAAAAACAAATATTTGTCAACAATGAAGGTTAGTATTATGTTTTTTGTAATAATGAAGGATTTCAAATTTTCTAAAATATCCCAACAACAACAAAAAATCTAAATGGCACTCATCCAAAGAACTTATGTTTCTAAATTTTTTTAAATATTCATAAAAAAGACAGGCATTATTTCAAGGTTTTATTTTTGCTCGAAAATATATCTCAAATCTGCAATAAAAATTTGAGTATTTCTCAAGATTTCAGTCAAGTGTTTAAAATTTAGTTAGGTTTCTGGTTTTGAAAATTTCTATTTGCATGGATTTTTAATTTGAAAAAGTATGAAAAAAAGCCTGAAGCCTGTGACCAAGTCAGAGTCAGAGTTGGAGTTGGAGTAGAAATGGAAAGTGTTGCTGAGTTCGGGCATCAAGCCTAAGCCTAAGACCCCAGAAGTGACCACTCTACCACTACGCCACCTTAGATTCCCAAAAACAACCTTCAATATTTTCAATACCAAACTCTACTATCAAATTATGAAGCATGAAAATTAAGAATGAATAAATCCAAAACTGATAAATATATTTAAATCAATTTGTTATATACACCTGACAAAGAAAAACAACTCAATGTACAACATTTCCTGGAAATTATCCTTAAAATTTGCTACTTTCAACATATCAGTTTTTAGAGAGGAAAAGAAGAGGTTTACTGTAGCTTTGTTTCCAGGTTCTAGTGATACAAAATGTCACCAAATCTCAAGGAAATGAGTATTGGTGTTGTGGATTTTGAAAATATATTTGACCTAATCATTCCCCTAAACCACAATACATGCACCGTTAGTAAAAAACCTCTACATCAACCTGGCATTTAAGGTATCACACAAGGACTTCTTTTTTCCTCAACAACGTAAACAATTTCCACAGAACTTTCTATCCATTAAGTAGACTTTCAGATTTTTTTAAAGAGATACAACTTTGATTTTAAGTTGAAATTTTTACAAATTGGATAGTACCACTCAACCTCAGACCTTATGTCAACACTGGTAATTGCTCAAATATAAGTCTTAGATAGCTATCCCACGAGTGTTTTACTGGATTCCATCTGACTTGTCTTCCTGACATACGATGTTAGCAAAAGGACTTTCATAGTAAACCCCCCAAAGTATATGTATATGATTTATAATCCATGTGTATGTCATCCTAAGAGGTTAAAAACAAAAAGAAAGATAGGAAAAAAGAATATTTTAAAATAAAGGTAATTTCTAAGTACTATAATATAAATAGAAGATATTTGGTTAACTTAGGGTCTTTTCCTTGGCAACCAAATTTCTCCCATAGCAACAAGGAAGTATGATAACAATACCTGACAATTGGAGTGACTCCAGGCCCCTAACGACAGACATTATTATATCGTCTGACCAGAGGGGAAGTGGTCCACGTATACCCTTGTAGTTCCTTTCCCATCCAAGTACTTCCATCATTTGGCATATCACTATACTATAGCTAGACCAGAATATGTCCATATAAAGGGCGGACACTTGTGCTTTACTGTCCATGTCAATTGAATGATGCCATTGCACTCGCTTGCTTAGCCGTGGTGACACGGACCCAGTGGAGTGCTTCAAGATGCTGTGACCAGCCTCTGGTTCGTTATCATGAGCAGGAATAGTACCCTCACCCATTTGGTCTTGTGTTTCCTCATTGTCTGTGTGATAAAGGCCTTTTTGTGGAAGGCTCTTATGCATGTGTAGCTTTTTGTCTATTCCGTGCGTTGACATGAGAGAGTTAGATGTAGCTAGCTTGGAAATCAGTTCAGTTATAAATTGATATTCAATTGATTCAAATGAGACGAGAGGTGAATTTGGATCTAATTTAACCTGGGGGACATGATTTTTGCTTCTCACAGTCACAACTCCATTGCCTTGGTCTAGCTTTTTGTGATCAATGTTCACAGTATTCAAATCTTTCCATTCGAGCTTTCGAACAAGGTCACTCTTCAGATTTCCACTAATCTCTTGGCGCTGATGTACAAAGCTCAAAACATGACCTCCTAAAACGCGAGCCCGTCTTTTTGCCGTGCCTTGGAAAAGTTTACCAAGGGTCACTGGATAAACATTACTTGAGGGAATCTGTCTTACCGTCGCACAGAAGCCAAACAATTTACACACTGTTGAATCAGAAAACGAATTTGCAGAACTCAGTTTAAACAGGACGTCGTTCTCATTCAAAACACTTCGGCTATATTCCAAGAGGCGATTTAAATCCTCAATGGCGGACGAGATATCTTTTAGGAGTCCGTCTGACAGTTGCCACTGCTGAAAGCAAGCTATGTCTAATACATAAACTAAAATAGTCGAAATCAAAGTCGTAAAACGACTTATCACTCTTAGCAGAGCCTTGTGAACCCACTGTAGGTCACTCTGTAGCCTAGGGGAGGTATATTTTACTGTGGTCTCGGATGAGCAGCGTTCAGTGAACAGCGACCAGAACGTGAGATGGTCTTTCGCAGTCAAGCACAGGTCGTGGAAACGATGACCATTGAACAAGAAATCCCTTTCTAGCTCCGTTCCTTTTTCTTTTAAATCTTTGTAGTAGCTAAGATAATTCTCCATAGTATTTTCTAGCTCGCTAACGAATTCAAGGGAAGCTTGAAGTCTCAATAAACAATCCTTCATCAATGTTAGTCCAAGTCTTTCTTCTATTCTTTTTTCAATTTGCTTGACACTTGAATTCATGCGAGTACCCATCTCAAAATGACCGAAGTACTTTCTCCCTTGCTGCTGGCTAGAACACAAGCAAATTTCTCCACTGATGCTTTTGAAAGTCTCCTTTAAAACTGGCATGCTTTCTTCAATATCCATGGTTAAAATCGTCTGAGAAGCGTCTCTTTGAGAGCTGACTTCGTCGTTGGCTTGAGCACCAGCTGTAGAAATATGGCGATCGCTCAGCGTCGACAAGCGAGCCTTCGAGTGCTTGCTACCTTTCTCTCTCTCATCCATTCCCTTTTTTCTGAATTAAACTGCACATATTTGATGACAATTTAGCTTAGGGAAACAAGAAAGCTTGCCTAAAGACAAATAAAAGGTCTGAATTACGACCGAGCATAGGTCCTTCATAGTTTTCCTCCTGTTGGTGTTTTTACATGAGTAAGTGGTCTTCATTGCTCACGCGCAGCGCGCGCGCCGGAAATCAAAGTGGGAAATGAGACTACTTTCAAATGTTAATATATTCCAGCTAACTTTCTTTTTATAGATCAGAACAAAGACTTGACCTGAAATGTTTACCATCTGCTAAAAACCGCTTTCTTTACCTGTTTGTTTGGGGTACTGATATATATGTGTATAGCGACGTAAAAAATATCTGAGTTCGCCATTTTTTTCGTGCTGGAAATGGGATTCTATATACGCTGTTTTGGAAATGGTAAATGGTTGGACATCGTTAACTATAAACTATATCTTTGAGAACCAATAGATTTTCTGTCTGAAATCATAAATCATAATATATGGTCTATTACGAATTAATTTACATTTTTATGGTGCTATAATCTATTGTCAAGAGGGAGGGGTACGTATATGCTCCGTACATCTTTCGCTCCGTAAAAAGGTGTTTGCGATTCAAAAGTATAAGTTATCCAAATTATATTATATTTTTTCATATTTTTTCTTATAAGATTTCGTTTCCCCCCGAAAACAATTCCTTGCATGAAAGTTGAGACATGTTAGATATCGCGCATTGAAATGAAATGAACTTCTGATTATGCTAAAAGCTGTGAGAATAAACAGCAGAAAGGACCTGTTTGCACTTTAACATGCAGTCACGTACCACTACTTTCGACGTTTTCATCATTCCGCTACAATTCTATCTATTTTCTGGCGAAGAAAACATTTCCCACTAGTAGCGCGTTTGGCTGATTTTGGTAAAGAGGAGGGGGATAAGAATCACGTTTCACGGGAAATAAAACGGTCAAATCACGTTTCACGAAATAACGATAATTGCCATTGACGTTTTTTTAAAAAAAATAAAAAAAGAATAACAGCGGTTAAATCATTTCTCACGAAATTATCAAAAAGGCATTTTACTTTTCACAAAATAACCCTTCCAGCCCTGTCCTATTTGAACGGCGTTGTATTTTCAAAACCAGTCCAGTGAAGTGTTTAACAGTTTCATCGTTTTTTGAATTTTGAAATCATGAGGTTACTAAAGAACGCGGATATAGCTTGTGTTAGAGTTGTTCTCAATTTTATTCTACGCCACCTCGACGTACATCTTCAAAAGCTCCATAAGTTACGTCCGATTATGTTCC
The DNA here is from genome assembly GCF_029948245.1 of Actinia tenebrosa. Taxonomy (NCBI): domain Eukaryota; kingdom Metazoa; phylum Cnidaria; class Anthozoa; order Actiniaria; family Actiniidae; genus Actinia; species Actinia tenebrosa. The sequence continues at coordinate 11,370,280 of NW_028292572.1, forward strand.
ACTGTTATATAAGCATGTCTTCCTATTGTAACAATTCTGAAAGGATATGGCCGGCATACACTAGATGTGTCGTAAAATCGAGGTTAGATCGCAGGCCTGACGTGACTCGATCAGAATGGACGAACATTGTCTTTGTTAAAGTTGTCATGTTTTGGACAAAAGTAAGTGTTTTATCCATAACATTAGTGTTTATTTACTAGTAGCGTAGGCAACTACAAATATAATGAATATGATCGCAAACCTTCTCCCTTTGATTGATAACAATTTTAAAGCTTCTAATCGGAAGAAATGGCAAATGAAAGGAATTTAGAACCTTACCCCCAGACCACCGGGACAAGGCTGAAAATTTAACATTCATGTAGTATTGAATTTAGCACTTTACCCCAGGTCCACAGGGAAATTTTCTTGATAAAGGAGAAGTTTCCTTTGGATCGATAATCTTTCTATGTGAGATTCGTTGATCATCTTGGACGGAAATGTCCAATCCTGCACCTTTTAGTCATAGATGCGGTGATTGAAATTCATGCATGACTCTCAATTGCGCATTTAACTAAATCACGCCTCACACGCACTTATATACACGCACAACTCAAATATTGCATCTCAGACAAATAACTCAACTCGCAACTCAAACGCGCAACCCCTAAACAAACCGGTAAACACCTCTCAAAAACGTACTCCACTCGCAACTCAAGAAAGTGTATTTTGATCCATTGTGCATTGCATCCTTCAATATATATGGCGCACATACTTACATAACGTAAAGTCACTGATTTTTTATATTTTTTATTCATTTTGATCTCCCCCCCACCCCCCCTGTTTCACTATAAGCTCAAAAAAAGCAAGGATTCTATAAAAGAGAAGTCATTTATTTTGAATAAGGTGGAAAACTAGTGAAAACTAGTGTAAACTGCGTCGGTGTTTTCAGTAAAACAGTTGATAGATAGATAATTTGTAACACCGTATGGTATGTAAAAATGAAACTGACGTTTCGGACGTTTCTCTCCGATGAAGGACTAACGTCCAAAGCATCAGTTTCATTTTTACATACCATACGGTGTTACAAATTATCTATCTATCAAATGTCATTTATTTTGGATTATCTAGGATGAGTCATTTTATAATTTATGCAGTTACTTCATATAACACACCCGTGTATGCTGCACTCCAGTTTCGTCCATATCATAAGGATGTCCTCAACTTTGCTCAACTGTCATATCCCTACATCTTGAAGATCATCTTGGTGTACTGTATTCAACATCTGATAGCAGTTCCAACTGACATAAATACTCCAAACGTTCCTCCACCTTGTAACATAATCTTTCCAACACTGGAGACAAGCTCTCGTCCTCTTAAACCATACCTAAACAAGAAAGAAATTACATATTTATTTCATATAAATCTCACCCCCCCCCCCCCCCAAATGAAGACTGTACAATAGTAAATTTAATAATGATTTATATATTACAGTTTTTCCACACTGTTTGTAAGGGACTGATTGCACAAGTGACTGATTGCACCTGAGAACAAGTTCTGATTTTTTCGTTCAAGGGAGAAAAACTAGAGAAAAAAAATGAAAGAACAGGAAACTTCAAACTCTCCTCACACAACTCTACAGCAAAAGAAAGAGAAACTGGCCCGCAACTCAACTTGCACTGATTTTTGCCAAAATTTGCTCAAAGTCTCCTGCTTATCTACTTCCAGGAGATGCAAAAATTGATTATTATAGCATATCCTAGATAATACTGAGTTCTATCCAAGCAAATTTTGTGCTTGAAAAATCCACTTATTTTCTAAAACTTTCGTGACAGTTAGCTATTTTAGTTTCAGATAGAGTGGATAGACTGGGTGACATGGATGACATAGTGCATTAGTGCTCGTCTCTTACTGCTGTGGTAAAGGTTTGATCCCTGGCTTGGGCTAGATAATATGTGAGTTGAGTTTGTTCGATATATTGTTCTCTTCTGAGCCATAATGGGTTTTCTCCAGGTTCACTGGTTTTCCTCCCTATGAGAGAATCGGTAGGTCGGATTTATTTTTACTGATGCAACAGTGGAAATGAGCTTACTGGGAACCCTGTGGTACATTTGGGAATGAAAAAAATATTAGGGTTGGCAAAAATTAGAAAGAAAATTAGGGTCGGTCATGCAACAGGAAACAGACTTATTTTTTGTTTGGCCGAATCAGAATGCTCAAAAAATCGGCTGCAGCCAAAGCTTCTCATTCCTTGGCACTGACCAAGAGGAACATGGGCTCTGAGTATATATGAGATTGTAGAAACCTGAAATAGGATTAACTTTCAATTTTTTACATCTCCCTCCCCACCCCTCACCCTTGTCTGATCTCCAATTGGCTTTAGAAAAGTGATCACCCTCATCCTGCCCATCTATCCTTTGTCTTCTTTCAACAGTTTCCCATCCTACTCTCCATAACCCATAGTAAGGCTACCATTCCCCAGAGGTTTCTATCATTAATTCTTGACTCACTTTAGTGCTGAATATGTTCCAAACAGTGCTGCAGAACTCATTCCAACAGCAAACCCAATCATGAACCCAACTTTCACACGATCAAAACAACTTGGCTGTGGTGGTCTTTGCATTTTTCTTCACTTAATCCTCTAAAACCTCGAATACCCTATCGTCTCCTATCGTATCCTTTTAAAAATAGCTGAAATCCAGAAAGAATTTGACTAATTCTCGGAAGATTTCAGGAAAGAAATTTACCTTTCTAAAGCACGTTGAGTTGAGTATTGATTGGTAGACACCGCGGGTCAGTAAAACTTCCTGTTCAGCCGGTCAAGAAAGACTGGGCTCTAGTGGCGAGGAACGTCTAGTTGTTTTTGCATTTTACTTTCATTTTCGTTCCGACGGCGTTTTCCTGTTTATACTTACAAAAAAACGGCTGTTTTTCGGTGTCCTAAGCGTATTTTCAGCACTTTGAGGATGGTAAATAAGAAAAGAGTCCCAGACAGGTATGTAGACTCGATAAAAGTTAGAAAACCTTGAGTTTAAGAAAGATTTTTTCGCCAAACTACCACAGCTTTCATTTCAGCTGCTTTATTCAAATTATTTGAATCAGTGAGATTTGACTTGCAAAAGTTGCTATGATAGTGAAAATGTAGGCATTTTTGTTTTGTTTTATGCGTTTTTGAGGGAAAGTACTTGATAACAAAAAAATTATTGCCATATGAATAGATAAAAGAGAAGGAAAAAACTAAATTTGCAGTGTCTATGTTTAATTATTTTACATAAAGTGGTAAGGCTTTAGCTGCTTATATTTTGTTGTGGTTGATTGCTTTGTTGTTTTCACTACAGATGGAGGGAGTATAAATCTTGCTCTTGGACTCCAATCAAGAATGAGAGGATAATTTCATTCAAAACACCATTGTCTAAGGTAACATTTTCTTCATAAACATACGTACGACATACATTCCTAAGAGAAATCTGGATTTCTAGTTTGGAAATTCCTTCGTGATTCAGGACTCAATATAAATTTTGAAATCTGAATTTTATTTCCCCCCAGAAATTTGCTACTGGAATGGAAGGAGATGAGGGCCTAGTACATTCTGAGAGGTAAGACATTCAATTTTCATTACAAGGCATGATCTGGTACTTTTGTTTACATACACCTGAAGGAACTATTCATAAGGCAGTCTAAGGCTAATTTTCATTTGTCATTCATACAGAATGATCATTGATTCTGTGTTATTACTCTGATTTTTAAGTGTCCCTTGTTGACCAGATTATTGATATGCTAACAGAGGCCACAGAGTACCCTAAAGAGGGAGGGGGTAGAGGCTAAAGATTGAAAAACATAAGAGACTAGTATGGGAAAAGTGAAAAAGTAGGGGGATGTAGCCAGCCCCCCCTGTCACACCTCCTCTGCGGCCCCTGGCTAAGCTTTTCAAATCTTACAGTAACTATGCATGTTTTAGATTCACTCCCAGTGACCTCATCAATGAATTAGATAAAAAAGGTCTTCATCTTGGAATGGTTCTTGACTTCACCTTCACAAAGAGATACTATGATCCAACGGTAAGTCCAACCTTAAAGAATTTGGCAACTTATTTTCATTTCTGTCAACTTCCTAAATGCTAGTGGATTTTTTTGTTAAAACCAGGACTTATCTCTGGTTTCTATAGCATGTGCAACTTAAACCATCACTTTTCCCATCTAGACAGTTATATGCTTACACTTATTACAGGCTACTCCAAAGCATCTTGCAAGGTTCTTGTGCAAGGGATAGGAATACTAAAGTATAAAACATCTTGTTAACATTATTTGTTATTGAACTCAGGAACTCACTGAAAAGGGAATCATTTACAAGAAAATGATGTGTCCAGGGCATGAAATACCCAAAGAAGAAGATATCAAGAGGTACCTACTATTCATTTTTTATGCTCACATGCAGATTAATCCGTATATTTGCCTGTCAACCCAAAGAAAGACTAAGGAAAGGCTTAAAAAAACCTTGTTTAATGTGGAGAGTACACTTAGCTAACTGCTAGTTTACAGTGTAGTCCACAAATTAATAAACTTAAATAAAGAAATAATCAAAGAAACATGAAGTGTTTTTAAGAATCCCAACTGGCAAGGAGGCAAACCAGTTGGCTAGTTACAAGCATGGTCGAGAAACTGAATTTGAACTAATCAGAAATCAGGACAAATACAGTCTCAGCTAGTGGCCACAGCGGGACTCAAACTCTGCACCACCGGATTGCGAGACTGACGCTATGACCACCCGACCATACTGCCTCCTAAATTTCTAGGCTTTTGTTGTCTATTGACTTATGATTTTTTCACACTTTCAGATTTTCACACACTCTGTATTTTTATTCTCATAGGTTTGAATACGAAGTTTTCTCATTTCTTGAGAATGATAAGACTGGTAAATAAAAAATTAAGAGATTTATTATTTTCGCAAGGTAACAGTCGAATATTCCACATATGAGTATGTTCTGCAGGACTCAATATTGATAATGTGCAATCACACCTCGCTTCCTGGTATGATCAATAAAGTCATAATTTCTTTGTTTGACAGGAGCATTGGTTGGTGTTCACTGCACACATGGCATTAATAGAACAGGCTACATGGTTTGCAGGTAATGATAATGAAGAAATAGAAAACGCGTGTGTGTGCTGTGTGCAGTTTAAAATCATGCGGGGGTTGGCAGAATACGAGAGGAGTGTTAGGAGAAGCACAACGAGTAGCGGATAATTTTGTCGTCTCGAAATATGTTCAATTCAATTTTTTTCACAGATACTTGATTGACTGCAAAGGATACGAGCCTGAAGATGCCATAAAAGGTTGGATATAAACATTAAAATGAATGAAAATGTTACTGACTGAGAATTATGCTTCATTCCTGGATGTTTTGGTTATGTTACTATTACGTTCCTCAGCAATGATGAAATAAAAGGCTAATATATTAATAAATGCATCGACCATTAATGGAATTGCCATTTATTGTCATTCTTGAAATATGACAATTCTGATGAAAGCTATCAAAAAATGTAACTGAAATTTCATGTAGTTCTTATGGATAAAATGGTACATAAATTAGCTCCTGGTTATCTTAATGCCAAGTTTGTAAATCGTTCCAGCTTTAATAATTTCTCTTTGAGGGTCGCCAATGGACAACTTGTCCTCCCCTTGCCGCGAAGTATTTTTTTTAAAAAGAAGGGCCTAAGGGCCTTCGAGTCCGGTTGAAAAAAGCATTTTGTCACAAACAAGGACTAGCGGTTACTCAACTTTTGTTTTTATTATTTATTGTATTTAATTTTTGTGTAATTATATATTTATGTACTTTTACTGATGAGAGGTCCATGTATAAATAAAGGAATCTGTCTGTCTGTCTGTCTATCTAAATCTATCTATCTATAGGGTTAAAACCCTTAATGTATTTTCCTCTGACTTGATTTCCACTAAAAAATTCCCACACCTAATGTTTCCGTCCATGTTTCTTAGCATTCAATGATGCAAGAGGTTATCCCATAGAGAGAGAGAATTATTTAGAAGATCTTAAATTGCGAAAACCTAGGTAAGTAATTTCAGGAAAAACATAAGTACTTAATCTCCGCAAAATAGTTACATTAGATTTCAAAAAGGTTTGAATCTATTATCTGATTCAAATGTTTCCTGAAAAGGACATTAATGATGATGATGATTATGATTTTGGTAGCAGTCTGGAGGCTGTGGATGATGGCATGATGATGGCTTAATGATGGCATGGTCACTGTTGGTCTGTCTGTCCGTGACGATTGGCTGAGGAAGGTTGGTTATGAGTCAAAAGTCCCTGGGGGAGGGGGCTGGGGAGTCCCTCAGGGACTTTTGACTCGTAACCAATCTTCCTCGGCCATTCGACATGGACAGACATACGAACAGTGACCAAGGGAAATAGCGGGACTGCTCGCGGTCTAACTGAGAATGAGATGGTGATGATGAGGTTATTGATTGCTTAATTGTGTTAAACTAATATTTTTTATTCCTCTTTTGCAGACATGATGTAGATTTTAAAGACTACAGCAAAGAATTGTCTAGACAAGAAATGAACTCAAAGGAGAGGGAACCAGATAAGCCACGTAATTATAGAGAAATATACGACAGAAAAAGAAGGTTCCATAGAGAAGACAACTGGGCTGATGATTTTGTACCAGACTTTAGTAGTCCTGGAAAATATGCATGGACTGACCAATATGATGATCAAGAACCTAGGCACTCTTCCAGACATACTAATCGTTCTCACTCAACGCACACAAGGCCATACAGGAACCATAACTATGATAGAAGAAATAACCACCCTCGCGACAGAAGAATAGACTATCAAAGATATGATCCTTATTATCCATGTCACTATGGTAATCATGATTCTGAACTGGGTTGGTATGAAAATGATTATCGCTGGCACAGAAATGACAGAAACTTTGATCCTCAAAGACATAGATACAGATATAAGTAATCTGTCAACATGGCCAGTAGGGGGGTACCACCATACAGAAAGGGCAGGGATGATTATCAAAAAATAAATTTAACCCTTAAAAGAGAGTTGGGTGTAGTCCTGGCTTAATTTTAGCCCTAAAAGATACCACTTTGAAACACAAGATAAATCATTTGAAACAAAGATCATTGAGTTTACTCAAACATATGCTGAAAGTCCTCAAACACTTTCCATTTTAATGAAAAAAGATCATGAAAAAAGATACCACACATGCCAAAAACCAACAGCTTTTCCTTTTTTACCCTCAAAGAGGGAGTGAATTATGATTTCAACCCCTAAGAGATACGATAATCATTCCTGCTCATCATTATATGGGAGTACCCTCCCCACCCTCCCATCCCCCTGGGGGCAACAGCACATTTTACTCTTTATATAAGATTATAAGAAGATAAGGGAAAGGATACAGATGTCCTGTGGAAAAGTAGAAAACAAGCTTCTCAAGTGGGATTGGTAAAAATTCCATTAAATATCCATGCTTCTTGTTAAGAGAGAAAAGAAGAGAAACCTCTTTAGTTTTGTATGCAAATTGCCCATTTCAGATCAAATAACATTCCTCTGAGAATTATTCTTTTATGACGAACATTGTCCCTTGAATGAAACAAATGCATGAAACAGAATATAGACCATGCACATTTTCACGAGTAAGTTCACATATATTATCACATTTAGTCCTATAAAAATAATTCTGACTTGAATGAATTACAAGACAATCCAACATTCATTCCAGTTGTCAGCATTGTACTTGTTGCTTTTGGACCAGACATTGTTTTTTGGAATAGGCATATTTATTATTATTATTAAGTTTTGATATTTTTATCTAACTTTGATTTGGTTTTAGTATAAGAAAATAAAAATACTGGTATCCTCCTTTGTTTTGCAATGGTAGTATTCAAAGATGTTTGCAAGCAAAGGAACTTTATATTGAATGTTTTAAAGCTTGGTGTAAATATAATTCTCATAGTTTAAAAATGTTTTGTTTAAATAAAACTGAGGATCAATGAACTTTTTTGTAAATATGGTTAATAGCACTGCAACTGCCACCCGGTTAGCTCAGTTGGTAAGAGCGTCAGTTTGTTGTGCAGGCGGTCGTGGTTCAAGCCTCGGCCGGACCAACACTCAGGGTCTTAAAATAACTGATAAGGTGCCACCTTCATAATTACATCTGCAAATGGTTAGACCTTCACGTGGCTCGGATGACCACGTTAATGGTGGTCCCATCCCTAATTAACTAGAGACGTTAAAAATAGACCACAAGTTTATCAGTTAAAGGTTACTGTCGCATGATATCCCCTATAAACAAATTTTACTATTAGTAGTAGTGGTAGTAGTAAGCAGAAGAAGTGTGCCAGAGGTGGATGAGGCCATTCCCTCCTTAAAGTAGAAGTGGACAGGAACAGACATTTTCTGGAAGTACAAAATGCAATTTTGCGAAGTTGTTTATTTTTACTTTGGAGGGGTTTCATTAAAAATATATGGCACATTTATGATAAAGATAACTATATAAACAATTGAGGGGCCATCATTTATTTTTATTTTGTTAGATTAGATTAGTTTAAATTTGATATTAACTTTGTATTAATAAAATGTATTGTATCATATTCAACTGGACATAAATATGAATGGTCCACTAACAAATATACTCCAACCCTCCCCCTTTAAAAATATTATTAAGTTACCCTGTATTCTCACTGCAAAGAATTTTTATCAATATTAAAAGAATGAGTGAGAAAAGAAAGAAATAGTGATGAAATGGGAACTTCCAATAACTGATTACATATTATACCACACCCCCTACCTTATAAAAAACAAAGAAAATATTCTAAAACAAACTTCCATTCTTACAGTAAAGACTTTTTATCAATGTTGAAAGAGGAAAACGAGAAGAAATAAATGCGCATAGTGACGAAATGGGAAATTCCACAGGAAGCCCGGTTCACGCGTGAATTTTTTGGTTCTCAGACATGATAACGAGTCAGACTACTCCACCCTTCGAGTGTCAAGATGGCGGACGTGAGCTCAGGAGAAGACGAGCAAGATTCATTTGTCTTCTACCGCGATAGAGACAACTGGAAGGACGTAACTCCAATCCAACAAGATGACGGACCCAATCCTGTTGTATCTATTGCGTATTCTGAACGATGTGAGTGATTTTAAAAGATTTAATATTAATCTAAACTACTGGGTGGTAAACCTTACCAACCAGATAATGAAAATTTTGCGCTAAATTTGGAAAATATCTCAGCATTTTATGCTGATTTTAAACCAAGGTATTTTTATCAACTGCGGTTTTTAAGATAAATATAAGTTAAACAATTAGGAATTTATTGAAATTAAAATCTAATTTCAAAAGCAGGGTAAATAAGTATGCTTATAGATATGACATTACCTAGTGTTTTTGTATCGTCAAAGTTAAAGCAGTTGGTATTTTTGTTTATACTAAGAGAACAAAAAAAGAATTATGAAAAGTATAAAACTGTTTTTATTTTGTCGTTGCTCATGAGCAATTTTAAATTTAAATTTTTGATTGTATTTTCTATTAATCAAAGGATTAATTAATGATTACATTATTAATTATCATTAATAATGTCACTAATAATTTCCAATATGCTTGGTTTGTATTTCAGTCAAAGATGTTTACGACTATTTCAGGGCAATTCTTAAATCTGGAGAGATGAGTGAACGTGCTCTTGCTCTTACTGAAGATGCGATTGGTTTGAATGCTGCGAACTACACAGTATGGTGAGTTAATTGTGGGAGAAAATTACTCCATTTTCTTGCAACTTGCAGCACACAAAAAATTGTATTGGTGAAAAACTTGCAGTGTTGACTGTCTTCCATGCGGCTGTTCACTAGTCACACTCAAAGCATTCTATTGAGGCCGCATCACTTATTGAAGCATTATATTGATTCTGCAGGGTAGTTTCAAAAGATTATTCAAATTTGATCCTGGGAGCCTTGATTGTATGCTTTGTATTCTACCAGTAAACCAATGTATGGAAGGTGTATGGAGTTGCGTGGTTACCATGACAAAGCCATGCATGTCTGAGCATTTTCACTGGCCATGCAGGCATACCATGATTGGTTCTAAGGATGTCATTAATTCTGTAACTTGACAGTCCAGCTTCACATTCATGCAAATTTTCAAATTTTCTCTTTAATTTTACAGGCATTACCGCAGGTTGCTCTTAAGAGCATTAAACAAAGATTTGAAAGCAGAATTATCTTATGTCAGTGAAGTGATTGAAGAACAGCCAAAGAACTACCAAGTGTGGTAAGTTAATGGATTTCTAGAGTATGAATAATACTTAGGACTTAGTGATTAATTCTGGCAATTTTCTGGCTTTCTGCTTTGACATGCTACTGGGGAGGGCCCATTATCTTGATCCACCGATATCTTACTTCCTCTAAATTGATTGGACTGTAGTGGTTTTGAGCTTGAGACCATTTTCCAACTTGCGTCACTAGAATTTTAACTTCAGTATAATAAAACCCTGTTATGTCAAGCCTATTTTCTAATCCCCAGAGATTCGGAATATTAATAGAAATCCCCCGGGGGGATACTCGTCGGAAATTTTCAAAAAGACCCCTAAAAGATACTGGAAGTCTTTAGAAAAGGGTGTGGCTGAATGATTTTTAACCCCTAAGTGATACCACAACAAATAATATTAAATTAAAAGCGCCTAGGATAAGCCATATCGATGCACACTTCTCTCCTTTTCCGACACCCTAAGAGATACCAGAAAACGCTGATTTTCAAAAATTCGCATTTAACACTCTAAAAGATACCAAACCATCCCCAGTACTTTTTTCTGGAGCCCCTCCCCCCCCCCCCCCCCCCCCCCCGGGAGAAATCCACTGCATCAATTATTTTCTTTTGATTTTCAGGTATCATAGACGCATGTTGATTGACTGGCTGAATGAAGCAAATCAAGAACTAGAATTCACTAGTTCTATCCTACGTCCTGATACCAAGAATTACCATGCCTGGCAACATCGACAGTGGGTTATCAAGAAATTTAATCTTTGGGACAGTGAACTGGAATATGTGGACAAACTATTGACAGAGGATCTCAGGAACAATTCTGCTTGGAATCAGAGATATTTTGTGCTGTCACATCTGGGATTTACTGACGAGGTGATTCAGCAAGAAGTAAAGTATGTATTTTGTACTCTTTGGGTATATTTGACAAATTGAATATCAGATTGGATGATTGATGGGAAGGACAGACAGACAGACAGACAGACAGACAGACAGACAGACAGACAGACAGACAGACAGACAGACAGACAGACAGCCTTATATGTTATACAGGCAAATTTATTATGCACTGGTTAAATAGCGTGGGCAATATGGTCCAAGGGCAAAAATACTATGATTCTTTTCATTGGGTAAATCATTAAACATCAATAGAAAAAATCAAATTCTTAAGAGAACACAATTCTATTATCTTTGTATGCATATTTGTATACTATATTTAAGTCTAAGTTTTAGATCAATGGGGTGGAAAACTATTTTGGAAAACAGAAACGAATTACACTGATTTTCATAATTATTGAGTGACCCAGACTCTCATGAAATTCATATCTTCCACTTCTATAACCAAAATATTTACTTTATTTTCAACTCATGGGTGATTTTGTCTAATGCATTTTCCTAGGTTTACCATGGAACTAATTGAAAAAGTTCCAAACAATGAAAGTGCTTGGAACTACCTCAAAGGGTAAGTCATATATTCAAACAAATTTGGCCTTCAAAGATGTTTTGGTAACCATTCTTCATTGAGAAGAAAACAAAAACATTCTTCATTTTATTTTCGTAGCTAATGTATTTTATTAGTTTATCTCTGATTTCTTTCCTCTTTTGGTGATACAGGGACCACGGAGCAGTGGAGGCTGCAGCCTCCCCATTGTTTGAGTCAAAAATGTGAATATAAATAAAAACGTTTTCCCCCGGAAATTTGATTTACAATTTGCTTATTTTCAAATGCCAGCCCCGCCCCCCCACTTTTCAATAATATGCCCCATTGTCCCTGTGATATTATCACTAACCTACCCTTGTTTTATCAGCTTGCTTTACTCAATGACTTTATTAAGTTTATAAAAGTATGACATGATAATGTACATCACTGACATTTCAGAACTTGAGCACTTTGTTGGAGTAATTTTTTATCTTTATCTTTGTTCGCTTGACACCGGACACGTGATGCAACATTGCCTGTGCCTTTGCTTGCAAAGACCTAGATCTTCACCCTTAATTGTAACTGTTGTACAGAAGTAGAAATAAGTTCTACTTTTGCAGTGTCACTGGTGACGTTGGATGCAATGAAACAGTAGTTGCTATGGTTGCAGTGTGCTATATTTAAAGTTCAAATTTTCTGCACATGGTTTGATTTTCTCCATTGAAAGCAACATTCCAGGCAATGTCACATTGTGTCCATAAAGGATAGGACACACAAAGCCGCAATGCCTTTTTGCTATCTAGACAATAATAATGATGATGATGATGATAATAATAATATTAATAATCATGTGTAATTTATGCAGTGCTCATTTCCATGTAGCATAATGGCGCTTTAAAATCATGTGATATATATCAATATAGAAGTAGTTTTTTAATAGTGGTGCTGTACTACTTTTTTGCTTTGTTTTATTTTTATTTTTTTAAATTCAATACATATTTTTCCTAAACATTAACCCAACGCTTATTATTGAAGGGGTCTTTGCTTTATTAGTACAATTTATAGATTTTTACATCTTAGTTGCCTAGCAACCAACCATATGGCACAGGCTTAGAAACAGAATGAAAAGAAGTTTTAATTAAAAAAGGGAAAAAGTACAAGTACATTTCACTTAAAGCTCTAGTTTTGAATGCCCAAGGGGACATATTCTTTACTCTAGAAAAGATAAAAGGTGTTAGGAAATTGTTTTCCTCTTGAGGTTTTGCATGCAATGAACATTAAATTTTAAAGGTTTTATGGTTTTCACACATAGAAATAATAAAAGAAGATTGAAATAATACCTTAACGTTTTGAGTACATTGATGATTGCCTTGATCAGAATTATTTTTTTATCTAACCCCTCTGATTATGGGGAAATGTTTTAAATATAAACTTCCAGTATTGTTCCTTATGGGGTTTGTTACAATTCCCAACTTAGTGCCATTATTTCTTACTATTCGTTTTAGTGTCCTTCGCAAACAAGGCCTCAGCAATTATCCGGGACTAAAGGACACTTTAGATGAGATGTACACCAGGGGTATTGATTCTCCATATCTGATGGCAACCTTGATTGATATCTATGAAGAGGAACTAGAAAACAAGAAGGCAGAGCCAAGGACTCTAGATAAGGCAGTTGAGGTAAAGGAAATTGTAAAAAGAAGCAAATTAAAATCAAAGAAACTAGGGTTTTCATCTAGCGTTTACACAATTAAAAAAATTGTTTTTGTAACTGATCATTTGTGAAGAGGGAGTGAAACCAGATAGCTAGGAGAAAAACCCTGGAAATACATCTAAGGAGTGACTGTAGTTTAACCTATGTGATAGTTGGATGTGATGCTTCAAGGTTTAATGCCAATCCCTGGGGGGGGAGATTACTCCCATATATGGACTATACGGAGATGATCCGCTGAACAGGGTATGGTTTTTCGAGCTTCTTGTCATAAACAGGGTATGCAAATTCACTCAAGTTCCAAGTTCTTCCTGAGTTTCCTGTCGTATTCGTATTTCTATGTCGTATTTCTACTTTCGTATTGACCGAAACTGGTTATTATGGTCGTCAAAAAAAAACAATATGTGAGCTGATATGATAATTGAAACAGGAACTCAGTGCAATTAATTATATTTTTTGTCAGAAACAGGGTCTACAAATTTGAGGTTTTTTTGTCATACAGGGTACCCCTTTCAGAATCCCATCGGAACAACCCTACCGAAATCCTGGCGGAGTACCCCTGGGCACCAATTGAAAGCATGAACTTACTATGAACATACCCCAGATGCATTGCGATGAGTATCATCATTAGTGAGGGTTTTTTCAGGTTCCTTAGTTTTTTCCCCTCATAAAATTCAGCATCAAATTATTCAAATCTCAAAAGACCATTTTTGAGTTTGAAGTTACCGCTGTGTTCCTTGATTACAGATTCACTTACTCAGGGTTAGCCTTGTATCAGTGTCTTAATATTCACAAATATCAATGGTAAAGTAAAGAATGCACAACTTTAACAATACAAACACTTTGAAATTCCACGTACCTTTACCGTAACACATGAATATTCTGCACAAAGTCGAGTCTAACCCTGAGCAATAGAGAACTGGAAACTGGAGTATCAGGCATTATAACCCTTAGGGCTCATAAAAACCTCCTTGTTTGATTGACTTTAATTACTGTTTATTTTATATTTTTTTAGCTGTGTCAAAAGTTGTCAACTGATGTGGATTACATTAGAAGGGAATACTGGAACTATGTGTGCAGGGATTTGCAGAATCGATTTGGATGATAGAGTACCAACTTCAGGAATAATTAATCATCAGATCTGCGATTGTTTTTTAAAGGAAAGTAGGGTGAAAAATAAGTTTACCTTAATTTATCTAACTCTGGGAATAATCTGATTCCAGTCCATATTTACCATATTCCACTCTCCCCCCCCAATCCCCCCACCTCCTCCATGGGGGATGATGAAAGATCATTGTGAGTAGCCTTCAAATTTTTTGAAAAAATTGAAGAACATTCTTGTGAAATGCTGATTTTTGTGAGTGACAATTTGTCAACCCTACTGGAGGAACAATTTTAAATTCTGAAGGGCTAGAAGGGTTTTGAGAAGGATATATGTTCTTTAATTTCTTTGAATAATGGTGAACAAAGAAATTAAACTCATTATTTGCAGCAAAAAGGGCTGGTAAAAGGTTCAAATATCTTAACTTTTGACCCAAAAAAATGTACAATTTATTAATGTTAACAGTTTGTAACATGTTGTAAAATAATAATACAAAGAATATCTTTCCATTGTGTTTCCGTCGAAAAAATAAAAAATAGTGAGACAATGGTAATAATTATTGTAGAATTTGGTTTTCGCAGAATATAATAATATTATCCAAACATCAGCTGTTTTATCTGCTGTTCAGTGTATATGTGGATTCATGATAGCGACCTTTTGCAAATAAGGCTTAGATGCTAGTCTTTACAGATCACGCACTAGATTTTTTTCTTTCAGTTGTCATTATTATATTCATCTGTTCTCTAATCTTTGACAATGTAAGGTATTCATGAAGGATTCAGAATGCAAAACCAATAAACCCACAACTATTCAATTTCCTTTGGTCTTTTAAACCTGATAAGTCATGCTCAGGAAAACCTTCCATCGCCTAGCAACAACTGTTACCATGGAGACCAAAATAAAGTACTTTCCATTTTGCGACGAATGCATTTTGTTTTGATTTTTGTTTTGATTTTTATTTCTCTAAGTGTGAGTCAACAACAATGATATTTTTCATTTTAAAACTAGAGAAAATGTCTGCAAATCTGTTTGTGGAAAGTGGAAATAAAATAGGGAATTTTATTTGATGTTGTTGGCGAACTATGGTATTTACAGATAATTAAATACTGTAAAATTTGTTGGATTATATCCTGCTGTTATTCATATTTTTCTTATCGGGTACCAAGCATGTATTGACGGATAAAGGAAATATTTCGTCTACCGTCGACGCCGGATTAAAGTCAAGCATCCAGAGATCGTGAGAAGAAAACTTAATTGCTTTATATTTAGAAAATCGATACAGCGTCACACAACATGAAAATTTTTCCTCGCTTGGACAGACGCCAGTCAAGTGGTAAATAATTTTAGTTAGCTGTTTATTCAGTTAGAAGACGTATGTAAATAACAACCAAAGAATCCAAAATAACTTGAGGGGGGAAAATATCGACCGCCCTAATTGTTCATGTGTTCATTTGAGGTTAATGCATTTTGCAACGTGACTACGTATTTTTCTTTTGGTTATCATCATCATCAAGCACGTCACTCAGCTTTAAGTTATTAGTCGTAATTGGATCTAGGAATCATTTCTTTATTTCAGAGTGCGAGTGTCGAAAAATATTTTTTTCTACCACAGACGAAGGGAGGTTGCACTTTTAATTGATGGTGTGCCGCAAGGGAGTCCAGGTATCTGTAATTTTGCTGTTTCGCAATTTGAAGTTGGGCTAAAACTTATGTAAACATATCACAATCACCAAGTTCAATCCTTGTTTACCACATCTGATGTGACCTTTAAAATTGAGCCCTTTTTGTTTACACCTATAATCCAAGCTGTCTATCTCAAAAACACACCCCAAAACAGTTTGTTTTACAGCCTTTGAATGTCAAAATAATGGTTTTCTGCGTGCTAAAACGCTAGGAATTAATTTATTCAATAAACAACTTTGATAAGGAGAATTTTTCTTGTTATGTGTTGTGGGGATGTTGAAGGTTGGTAAAGAATGCCCCATGGCGACTGACTACAGTTATTGTTGTCGTCGTCAAGGATAGGGGCATAGGGGTAATTTAAAATATTCATATCACATCAAATATTGCTATTATTTGACTTTTCTGACTTAAGCCGCGGGGCATAGGGCATCATACGTACACTGGGGTTCTAAAAAGAAACGATTTCTAGATTACTATTTGACATTATATTCAAATCATTGGTCTTACAGTAACAAAAGTCGAATATCAGCCATTGACAATCTGTGGAGAATTGTACATCGATCCTTCAATTTGAATCAAATAATTTTTTTTCCCAATAACGACATTCCAGACGAGCTTTGTCACCACAGCCCATTGTAATGAGGGAACATAAGCTTCCGGAATAAATGGAAATGTATCAAGCTACAAGATAACAAGATTATAATATTGCAAGATCATTGTTAGAGGAATGCAAAATGTAGTATTCAAATTAATACGATAGTCGTCATTAATACGGTAAAAACTGGTATTGTTGATTCGCTTAGGGGGGTCGAATTTTGTCTGCATTCAATAAGTGATTTTCAATTAAAGTCTATGAATCCAGCGAGGTCTTCTCAGAATGTCTTTCTTAGTTTCTCTGTGTTTTAAAATTTTGCTCATATATTTTGTTTCAATACACTATCCTTCCGCCATTCCTTCCAGTGACGTTTTCATCTTCGATCTGATTAAAATGCCTTTTACTGGAAGCTCGTAGCCAGTAAAAAAAACAACCTCAGAATAACTGCAATTATGTACTTGAAAAGCCTTCCGACTTGTCTTAAAAAATATATCGCCTGTTAATGGAAGCTTCAGTTGAGTTGTCTTTCTCAACAACTTACTACCAAAAATCATTATTTTGGTGATGCTGAAATCATTTACGCTATAAATAGATTGAATTGTTGAAAAATAAGTCATGCACGTAAAATGAGTTTCCAACCTCGTGGGCGAAGCTCGTGAGCCAAAATTTTGACAAAAGCGAAAGAAAATTTAATTTAACGTATCGAAACTTCCAAGTCTCGTATCAAGAGAAAAGATTTTCTATATTATTTTGATGAAGTTTCGTAGCTTTCGCGCGCAAAACGTAATATATTAAATTACACGTGCTAAGCACGTTTTAGGTTTACCACCTATTGTGTGAAAGTTGTCACAAAATGGCGCCAAATCTGGTTCTATCAGAACAAAGACCTCGATAATAATGAATATGAATAACTTGATATAGAAAATAAACTAACCACATTTCTCAGCATGTCTTTTATCAAGTCGTCTTTATTGTCACAGTTTCCTAAGTCTCCCGATTATTCCAAGCTGAGCTATAAGTTCTAATTTCCGTGACCAAAAAAAAATGCCCTTTCCGGGAAGAAAGGTTCGCCACCTTTGAAAAAAAATACCAGTAGTACAATATACAATCGAGTGGTTTTCCGTTAAAAATGTCGTGTTCGAAATGGAATTGGCTTTCTTCCAATAAAAAACTTAAACCATTTGAATTAAGAAATTTAGGTACACATTGTACATAAATACACAACTAACAGGGGTGCAATTATCTCAGTATTTACATCACAATAAATAATGTCTTTCTTTGGCACTAGATCGGCGCACCTCGGAGCCAGAAGCCTTGTTATTGGCCGAGTTTGATATCCTGTTTGCTTGTAAGATAAAGAATGGTTCTCTTGTGTTCTAACTTTGACAAGCCTTCAATCGCTTGAGTTACTTTAATTATTAGCAGCGAGACCATTTGCAAAGCATGCTTTGTTACCCTTATTCTTTTGTCCGTCGCACGTTTCTGTGCTTTGTTGTAGTTTTTCATTGATGTAGACTTAAAACGCGCCAATATATATCTCTCGCACTTATATATCTTAAAGTTGAGGTTCACAAATTAAAACCAGTTATTAGGCCTTTATTCCATTTTGATGCGGCAATCAAATTTATTCGTTCGTTAAAACGCAGCTGGCTCGCTTGACGTCAAGCAGTCGAGCGAAAGCTGTGATTTAGCTTTGTTCTTGCTGATGTTTTCCGCTCCCTTTCGTTAATTTTTTCGCCTGCTATTCATGCTGTGACTTTTCGAGAGAAGAAGGTATCTAAATGCAAACATAACTAGTTTCTTTGGTGAATATCAGAGTTAATTCTCCCCCAAAGAAAATACGCTTCGTTTGTTTACATTAACTAAGCGCTTGTAACTCTTGATCCACGCTCCGTCAAGCCAGTTCAAAATCATGCTTCAAAATTTCTTTGAATAACAATTCCTAATGACTTTGATAAGCGACATTACCTCAAACCACTTTTAGAATCAGCTATTTATGGGTTTTTAGTCGACTGCTCATACGAGATTTTCGCTCTAATAATTTCTTCACGACTGAGGAATTCGTCAAGTTTGACAGCAGAGAAAAAATTCTTGAGTGCGAAAAGTTGGAGATCGCAAGTCAAACACAACAACTGAGTAGAAATGTCAAACCATGCTTTAATTCCTTCCATTTTACGATAAAACCGTACAAATTGTTTGCTTCTTATTTGCAATTATATATAAATAAAGCTTTTACATGCTTTTGAAACTCCTTACTTGGAATACAGAAGGAAATATAATCAGTTAATAATATTAAAAACTCTTAGAAATATTAAACCTTAACTTTATAATTTGAAACTTAACAGCAACTGCTGCTTGAAGATTAATAATAAATTTCATTGAAAAAAATCTTTATTCTACTAGATCTGTCCAGTGAACTACTTTCAAAGTAGTATATATTTCAATCTATTACTTCATTTCTTTTTTACAAACGTTTTTGAAAAGAATTACCCTGAACTTAAGAGCAGGGCTTAAAACATTCTTAAAATCATTTTTTGTCATTTTGGGCGAAAATTCGCAATCAACATTTTGATATTTAAAATACTTTACACTTTAAGGGGTGAAAATTCAATATCGTCTGAATATTAGCTATAATTCCAAAATTTTACAATGGTACATATTTGATAAATTAATACTCTATATAAGGAGCACAAGATTCAATTCATATTTTTTTGAAAAACCTAAACGCTGTTGTCACGCGAAAGATCGTCTGAATACAGTATTTTAAGGTTATTTGTTGGAAATTGATTTCTATATCGTAGTACGTATGAAAAACGAGGTATATCCCATTTATGAATTTAAGTAATAATAATAATAATAATATTTTAGAGCTGAAATCGAAAAGCTTTTACTTTCGTTAAACATGAGGTAAAAAGTGAAAGGGACAGTAGTCGAAAAATTTTAACGATTTTAAAACGCAGCGATCAAAATAACTAAACGTGAATAAAACTGATAGTTATATATCTTCTACAACCCATATGTGGTCGTCATACATAGTAAAAAATATACCTACTAATAAATTAATACCGCGATCGAGTAGAGGACAAACTCACTCGACAGTAAAACGATCTCGTGGCGGTAAACAAATAACACAACAACCATTTGTTCGTAAAGCCAAAAAACTGGAATATAAACTATAAATTTGCTACAAACTCTTTACATTACCCTGTGATAAGGTATTCCTAATTCATATTTATGTTCTTCGGGGTTTATTTAGCGTCTTTTTGGCGGCAAAATCCCACGCGTCGTCTTGGTGTTGGTTGGCCCTTTCGGTGGTGGTGGAGGAAGCTGCTGCTGGCCATTTCCCTGTGTCTGCTGATTTTGAGGACAATATTTAATCGTGTGTGAGTCATCTCCGCTTGCTTTGCAAATGGGGCAGGTATAAGCTCTAAGAATCGGGCACGTTGTCTTTCCATCGACACTTTTCAATACATGAGATGCATAGACGTCTTCGCTTTCACCGTTGTTTCTGCAGAAAACGCACACTTGGCGGTTTGCACCAGGAGCAGTGCTCCTTGTGGTCGGCTTCAAACGACGGCTTGGAGGCAACACGTTTTCTCTCCGTTTTCCAGCATTGTGCAAAATAGACGACGTACTAAACGGTTGAAATGAGCCTTCACCAAACGTCATTCCATGATCAGTGAAAGAATCACAGCTCCCTGAAGACGAATTCTCAGAATCAATGCTGTCAAATCGGTCACGTCGTGACTGCACTTTCCCAACACCGTAAGAATGGTTGGCCAAGTAGTCGAAGTCCGTGTTAGGGAGCCCAACTTTTTGCACCAAATCACTAAGTCCAAAGTAGTCATTGAACATGTTGTAGTTGGTGAACTGGTTTTTCGGAAAATCATCATTTTCTGGAGGGCAAGTTAACGACTTTATCTCCTCGTCGTCGGAGTCTAAAAAGTTACTCGGAATTAGTGTTTTCAGCATCACTTCACTCAAAGACATCTCGTATGCTGCTTCGATTTCTCCGATGTGACACTGTGAGGTGAGGCTTCTGTTTTCACTGCCAGACGTGCTCAAATGCGTAAAATATTACGGTCTAGTGCTGCCAAAGGGCAGTTTTGTGGTTGTTTTGTCAAATGCAAGGCAGCCAGTCACTCGCATGTGGATTGTGGATCAGCAGGGATTTTTTTTTACGACTGGAGAGTCGAGGAGGCGTGACCTATTTATTCACTCACATGTCAAAAATCCAACCAATCACATTCTACGCTTAGATCTCCCTGACACAGACTACAAAACTATCCCAACCCAGGGTACCCTCAGTAACTCATCACTTAACAACTTTAGCAAATTTTTGATAAAGGGCAGACATTTTTTGATGGTGTTTTTATAGACGATTTTTTAATGATCGTTGTTGTAATAGGTCAGAGACTTGTCGCCCTACAGAAGTATTCGGGTTTATTTTAGTTGTTTTTGTTTTCTGTTCGCACCCACCCGGAGTAAAGTAGTTATTATATTAACCGAAGCTAATTGAGTTTGACAACTACGATCCTACCGCATGTGAAACGTTCATGGTGTCAGATTGTAGACTTATAGACGCCTTGCCTTCTTATATTTATTGTTCGTACGCCAATCATATAACGGTGTTTTCAATAGTGTCTGTTATGGTAATTTACTTCATACATTACCGTTCAATCCCTTGAGAATACGATTACAGTGTGCAAGTGCTATGAGATCGAAAATTTCGGCTTAGAGAATGACAGTCGTTTTAATTCTGTCACCCTAAGCAAATTTCGTGCACTGTTCTTTGCAGCGGAAATTTGTATGACTGATTTTAACCTGTAGACCCACTGCCGTGATTTTCTTTGCAGTATTAAAGCATGATTTTGTTTTGAATAGAACTTATATACACGGCGGAGTGGAGAATATCAAATGCCAGAACCTCGTATAAATATAAAAGATGAAAAACTTTGATTACTTTTCTGAACGAGCGTTATAGTGTTGACAATTGCAATTGATGGCTTTGGAGCTTGGACGTTGATGGATTGATCCTAAAGCGCTAAACGTTGAAAAAAATGTCTTTCTTTTTCTCTATTATTGTCACAAGCTCCGACGACCAGTCAGTCATTCGTGAATGAAGCGTGTGCGTAACTGACTCAGTTTGTATTTGACATGTACACTTCTACGAGTTACTCCAGACTTATTTTTTGTCGTTTATAAAAGATCTACTTTGGTGTAAGAAACTCGAGCTTCACTATTACGCTTAACAGATGGCTTGAAGATAGTGTGGATACGAACTGAGAAGGCCATATGGCCTTAGAACAGTGTCTCGGCCACGTGGATTTAAGTGGCTGACACAAGCGATTCATATTTCATTTTTCTTGCTAACCAAAGCATTAAACCATGAAATTGTCAGCCATAAAACCATGATTTTTAAAGTCTTTTATCGTATACAAACTTTAATGTAAAAGTACATTCTTAGTATTTGCGGGGAAAAACTATAGTAAGACCTCCTTCTTAAAAGCTAATATTTTGGCGGCAAAATCTTGATAGAAAGAGCTTTACACACGGTACCCCCTACCGTCTATTCTTATCAGGCCATTACAGCCAGATTAACGCTGTAACTGTGTAAATTTACACCTTTTAAGTATACCTACATATTATTTAATACCACGCCATTCTTTTCGCTTCTAAAGTCGAGATCAAACACAGGATTTTCTCTCAAATTCATTTGTTTGTGAAATTAATTTATAATTTGCATAAGCACGTGGATTTAATTAAACTCATTAAAGCATGGGTTATTTTTAGTCTAATATCATTGTCTACTTGCGACGCTTTTTGAAAAGGGTAAATCGACGACATCGATGACATTTGATGAAAAAATTTCACTTCGTGTAACATTTCATTAATCCTTGCTTTATCAAATTTCCCCTCGAAGTTCAGTTTCAGAGCAAGTCAATAAACCTGCTTCTTTCTTTTTGCTTTTACCATACTGGCCATCAAATATTTGGGCTATTTCCCCTGCACCTATTTGGATATCGGAAAGAAGATATTTTGTACAAAAATTGAATGAGATTACATAATAATTATGCCTGACTCTCGATTACCGAGTATTAGATATCAGGACTCTACTTTGTGCGACACCAACGACTCCGCGGTCAACTTGACCAAATAAATTAATGGGCGGAAAGATAATCCTGGTCTTGACACTCAAAGAGATATTGAGCATATTCTTTTCTTATATAGCCATGTTTTACACTTTGTTCTAGTATTTGGAGGAAAAGGGAAGATTTCCTGGTTGGGAAACAAGTGTTTTTGATGTACGATGACTCTGTAAGACCACTTTCTTAGGAGCTAAAAAAAATTAGTTTATGATTGCATTTTCTCCATTCAGCTTGGTGGCAGACAAAAGGAAATGAAGAAAGACCAAGTTGATAAGTCTTCATCTCCAACAACGTCATACAATACACTCGAAGTTAATACTTTTTAGAATTATTTATTCTACTAATTATTTGCTTAATACCGTGATACTTTCATTTCGGTTAGAAATTAACGTTCAGCCAACAAGCTTTTTCTTTTTTCTATTTGGTTAAAAATTTGATACGGTCTTCCTTTTTCAATGAAACATGCTTTGTAGATTTTTTGAGAATTTTGCATTCGTGTTTTCACTTTTCTTCAACTGGTATTTCAGTAATAACTTGACTATTGAAATTTTTCATTATCTTCCTCCGAGCTTTGTGAATGGAACACATGACTAACTTGTGCGTTTTATTCGCATTTTGGTTTTCAATAATTTCCGAAAAGCTTCGGTTACTTGTAAGAATCGTGGGAGCCCAACAAGAAAACAACATGTGAGCTAAGATCGGAGATGACGTCATATTTATTTCCAGCTCTCTTAATGTTGTTTGCGTTGAGCTTCTTATTAATTTTTCTTCCTTATCGAACCTAGTCCAACCTCAGTAATATCCTGTAAATAAGTTTGATCAAAAAACTGATAGTTCATCAATCCGTATTGTGGTTAAACAACATTGATCATTTTGGGGCTTTTAACTTCCTCATGAATTTTGTATTTGTGATATTAATGAATTCCTTTCAAAGGATTTTTCTCTTTTCAGGAAAAATTACAGCATTTTGAATGCTGAAGAGCTGCAAAACAAAGTTCTTTGTTGCACCGACTGACAAACAAAAAATTAGCCGATTTAGAACGTTATTAATCAAGTACATCATGTTACCTTTAGAGAAGTATTTAATCATCTAAAATACTCATTTTAGGCTTGTCGAAAAGAAGATAACGCGAGAGGTAAAGGGAAACGAAAAAGACCTGAAGCCTGGCAGCTGCCTCGGTTATTGTTTTGTTTGTTTAGAGCTTTTTTTCCCCCACTTAAGTCGTTTCTCATGGCATTGCTTGATAACTAAATCAGAATGAACAGCAAAGAGCGCAGTTTTTGAGCTGTTTTTCTGTACTTCTGTGACGCACGTTTAATCGAAATGTTCTGGAAAAAAGAAGGTTGCCATAAGAAACGTGCGATATTTGCATTGAGGTGAATTTGAAAAGACAAGCTAAAGCGTCATGTAAACGAGCTCCAGTTTCCGCAACCTAATATGCGTCCCTATTCAGGTATAGAATCTGTTCTTCCCACTATTTTTCGTCTGTTTTTCTATAGTTATTACCGATCAAATTAATTCTTTGCAGAATAATGCGCAAAATTGCATTGCAAATTTCCTATTTTAGCAATGCTAGAATCTGCAAAGACCGAATTAAAGCAAGAATCTGAAGCGCAAGCAACTTAAAACTCTTTATTTTTATCAATGTTTTTCCCTTTACTAAATTTGCGCAAAATAAAAGATTACATCACCACCTTAAAATGAGGAGTGCCAAATTGTAAATTGCATTAGCAACATTCATATGAAAATTAATAATTTAGTATAATTTCTCTAATAAATCGTTGTTAATGTTTTATTAAAGGTATATTGAGGATTAATTTATTGTTCGTACTTTTTGTATTATATTGCAAAAGAGTTATGGTAATAAGATTGAAGTCAATCAAGTTGCCGCGCAGTAACCTACAGAGCTGCGTGACAATCACACAATGTATCGGTAAATGCTCACTATTTATCGTTTGCACGTTAAGTCATCGCGGCCTCTCGGGGGAGAGTTGGTTTTATTTAACATGCTTTTGTCTTTTGTCTCTCTTGGGAATGCCTGCAACCATCAACATTCAGTATTTTTGTTGATATTTCCTTTGATCGCTTTGTTTCTAAGTGGAAATTTTTCACTGTTGATCTATGACGCATAACAACTTTGCGCAAATTGAGCATTACAGTCGTAGCTCTGTCCTTTTGCTTCAAAAATGATTAAAAACCAGCATAAAATGAAAGTGTTAATTTTTATATATGTAGGTGTCAAAAATTCATCAAAAATAGTGGTCTGGTAGAAACGATAGCGTGTTTCGTGCTGTAAACCAAAACTATGATACGAGTTTTAGCAGTAGAGGGTATTCCCCGGACTATGCCACGCCCAGTCTGCCCCTGGAGCCATGACCCCATACCCCTCCCCCCTCCCCAAAAAAAATACCGCCCCATACCCCCTACCCAAAAAACATCAACTGTCATGACATTATTAAAGGCCTCCAAGATTCTGCATAAGCTTATAATAAGTAGACTCAAATGAAACAGAAAGTGCCCTTTGTTACGATTATAAACATATCGAGATTTGAATAATGCTATACTATATTCTCTAGATAGTCTAGATAGTTACTTAGTCTAGATAGTTGACGTAATATGATATAGGTGACCTGTGAAAAGTGGTCTCAATTTCGAGACTTATAAAAGGCAACTAATCGTTTTAATGGATACTCGGTAATATTCCAGACGAAGGTATAAATAATTTATGATTTTATAAAGTAAATTGTTAGAGCGTTGAAGGAGGTGGACCAGATAAACTTCCGCCTTAAGTCACGTGACGTGGATGTTTAGTTCTAGTTCCAAGTGTATGCAGCAATGGCGGAGGACCAAGGAAGACAAGTAAAGGAACAGCAGCCTATAGAACGACTAAATGGACAGCCAGATTCCACAGAACAGAACTATCAAACCTTAAAGATCCTTGCAAGGACAGGTTAGTGAAATTACCCCGGATAGCGCCCTTAGTTGAAATTTAAAGTCCTATTTGACGCTTGCATTCCGATATATTAAACACCGACTGTGATTGATTCACTTTTATGATTTCCTGTTACTAAACGATTTTATGTTTTATATGACTTCTCTTTTGTGAAGCTGCTCAAGAATTTGACGAACTCAAGCTCAGATGCGAAGAATATTATACCAAGGTGGGATTATTTTATACAAGCCCATTATAAACCGCTAAGTTCAGTTTATGGTAAGTTTGGAAAGTATCTTGAATCAGCTGTCTGTTTTCGCAGTTCCAAGCCGAGCACGAAAAATATCTCAAGGCAAAAGCAGATCTCGATCGCCTCAAAAATAGTAAGTAAACTCCTCTTTTTGCAGGTTTTTATTTTTACTAGGGTTTATCAGGATTTGACCTTTTTCTATTGTTATCCTAAATGAATTCACCGCCATATAACATATACCGAAAGATGTTGTATCAGCTCTGAATTAGGAGTCCAGTTCTTCAGCGATATAAATAAATCCTTCTTTTAATCTACATTCGGGAAGATTAGAATTAAGATCCTTTGAAGTTGTACGAATTTTGAAGGATTTTCAGTTCTTAATCGAAATATCCTGTAATTTGTATGTATAACTCGAGCACAGTAAGTAGATCGCGGAATATCACGGTATAACACGATCATCTCAGCTCACGAACTTGTTAGCAAAGCAAAACATTTTTTATAAATGAAAAAAATTTCTTAGATTCTCTCGGTCAAAGATTTGAGAAAAATATTGGTCGACTTTTCCTACTTTACAAATATAATTTTTTTCAATGATTTTGTTTACTTTTTCATTCCCAAAATTTTCTGGGATTTACATATAGTTTACATTGGAAATATATTTAAGTCATCAGGTATTACTCAGATAACATCTTCTTGTCAAGCTTATTCAGGAAGAGCTGAACTGTTTGTCTTCCTTATCGGATAACAGCAAGGAAAAAATTAATTGTGTTTAAAAATAGAAATGAGTTTAAAAATATGAACAAAATAATCTCATGCAAAAAAGATAAGAAAGACATTTTCTAAAAAAAAAATCCAAAGAAAAATGCATGTGTTGATAAAAATGTTAATGAGCTGTTATTTCCAGAAAAATATTTGACTTCATTTTTTCAAGTATTGGATGGTGATTTTCAAATTTTTTTTTTGGAAAAATTTTTTTCTTTGTAGCAGGTGATATATAGGATATTGTGAGCATTGCATATATGAAAGTACATGCTTCAGAACTGTCACTGTCATTTCTGTACAAATTTACTGAGTAAACTGAATGAGCTCTCATTAAAAAAAACATAATCCTATTAACTATTTTTGGATTTTATTATTTTTATATCTTGAAAATTGAAAAGGAAATTTGTTGAAATATTGCTGTGTTAAGGTCAAACATGTTTATCAAAAAAAAAGTTGATTTGAAAGTGGATAGAAGACAGCTTTATGACAAGATCTTTTTAATCTTTTTTTTTCTAGGCTCTTAAGATTTTTTTTTAATTGTAAAGCAATATTATCCCTACATGTTAGATTATTATATATTGCAAATAAATTAAGGAATAAGTAAAAAATTGTTTAATGAATAAAAAAACAAATAGCTAAATAAAATTGAATAAATGAATCATGATTCAAATTGATTCAAATGAATGAATGAAAATATGGATAAATAAACAAAAAGTAAAAATGCTTCCAAATTGCTCTGTGCAATTAATAAAACCCCAGGCTTAAGGACCCAATATGTATTGTATTACAGTTGATAAATTTTAATTCTTTTTAATCTGACTTTAGTCTCCAGCCTTGCATTAGATGAATATGAAAGTCTACAGAGAAAATATAATGTTGAAGCAGAGTGCCGCGACAAGGCAGTGGAGATTGCCTCAAAGGTAGGTTTGTTGGGAAGAATTGCCATGAATTGTGCTGATTCAGAAACGTTTTACTGGTTTCCCATTCCATCGTACCTACCTGCACCCATACATCCATTTTCCTATCCACCCATCATTTATCCATTTATATATCCAGTTATCCCATTGAATAATCTATCCTCCATCCTCCTCTCCCCTTCTATTCATCTATCATCTATATTTCAATATATCCACCATCCTTCTGCCAATCCATCTATCTGTCAATCCACCCATTCTTCATTCCTGACCGAGAGCTCATTGGCTTGGTTCCTACCCGTTGGAGGCTCTGGTAGCATTGGGCTAGAAACGGCTGTTACCAGAGCCTCCGACAGGTAGGAACAAAGCGGAGGAGAAATGGTACGAGAATGCCCATTTTTCTACTAAACCACATAAACCCACCATCTGTAACATCCATCCACACATTTGTCTGTCAGTCCATTCATTCACTTGTCCATACCATTCTTCTATATGTCCATTCATCTATCTGTCAATCCATCCCTTCTACTCATTCATATATCCATCCATATGTCCATACATTCATCCATTAAGTCACTCATCTGTCTGTCCAACGCCCATTGTTCTACCCACCCACCCGCATCCATCCATAACATCTACCTATTACATATACATCACTATCTGTCTGTCCATCCACCTATTATTCTAGCCACCCACCCATTTCCATATACCCATACCCACACTCATCCATACATCCATACAACATCCATCCATTACGTATACATCACTTATCTTTCTGTCCATCCACCCATTCTTCTATTCAACCTCTCACCCACACCCATCCATCCATGACATGATCCATCCATGACATCCATCCATAACATATACATCACTCAGCTGTCTGTCCATCCACCCATTCTTCTACTCACCCTCTCACCCACACCTATCCATTCATGACATCCATCCATGACATCCATCCATAACATCCATCCATAACATCCATCCATGACATGATCCATCCATGACATATACATCACTCAGCTGTCTGTCTGTCTGTCCATCTACAGGTAGTAAACCAGAATAAGCAGCTGAAGAGACAAAGTCAAATGATCTTGACACAGATCTCAGGTCTGAGTGGTGAAGGTCTTAGTCTGGTGAGCTATTTAGTCAAAAATGCATCCACGCTCATAGACCCCTTGCAGTACTTCAGAACGCAGCTCAATTTGGAGGACATAACAAGAGGTTTTCAATAATTGAATTCTCAGGAGATCAAAATTCATTTTCCCCACTCCAAATTGAGCTGATTTGACGTCACATGCAAGGGGTCTATTGACAAAAGATATTGTGTACCTCATCACCTATACAGGAGATTAGAGCATCCTAGCATACTTTGGGGGAAGTTAAGGTGCATGCATAATATTTATCTCTGCGTATAAAATTCTCTTAACTTAAGTTCCTTAGGACTTTCTTTAATCTAGCCTGCATCAACCTGATGTAACTGTTGTTGGAACTCCCAGTGTGGTTGTAAGATTATATATTAAATACTCTCTGATTTTAGCTGCCATGTCAATTCACTCTTTGCATGCAGATTAGTCTTGCAACAAACTATTTCTATAGAGTTTGATCCTTTCCTGAAGTTCATTTTGAAGTTCATTTTAGACATTGTAAGCCGGTCTACAGTCAATGATATAAGAGCCAGATAAGAGCAAATAAGAGGCTTATCAAGGATAATCTAATTATTACAATTGACCCCACCTACAGAATTACATGAGCAACAACCTTATTACTAAGTTTAATTCCAAAGTTAAGAGCACATATGTACCATAAATTACCCTTGTTCCTGAATGCAATTTTGAATGATTATCTCCTCAACTTATCTAGATACATTTGAAACCTTCATTTTGAATAGCATTAGCTGGTGCTGTAGGTAGTGAAAAAGTCTACATTCCTGTATGAAAGATGCAATAGCAATCTGAAATTCATAACTCAATTTAAAGGGCCTTTGATTATCCATATATAGAAAGGGCACTATATAAATCATAAATCACAAATCATCGAAGCACAAAGGAATTGAAGAGTTGGACAGGGCATAGCTGAGTATAACTCTAGCTTCTTGAGTGCTTAAACAATGGACCAAGAAGTGCACCCAAAACTTGATGGAAGCAACTAATCAATGACCAATACTTTTATGACGTAGCAAAAGCATAAAAAAATCTTGACGTTAATAGAAACAAATTCAAAAAAAATTTAAAATGAAATTTTCATTACATAGAGCTTTTTGAAATTGTTTTAGCCGAGACTTCAAAAGATTTTGTAATGATAGTAAGTTGTTTTCATAAGGTATAAATCCCTAACTGCCAATCTTTTATATGTACGCCAAAACGACAAATAAATATTCAGTGTTGTTTTGCCGTATGTATAAAAGATTACTAGTTAGGGATTTATGCCTAATGAAAACAACTTACTATCATTACGTAGAGGGTGCTACTCAATCACGTCAGCATTCACCATCAAATTTTGGATGCATGCTTGCACACGCTGTTTAACCAATCAGCGCACATTATATCTTGACTATGTTATAAGGCTATTAGATCTTATTTCCAATTGTTTTCTTTTAATTTTGTGTCTATTTAACTATTATAAACTAACTACTAGAAAGCATTTCACAGTCTTAGGAAAATAAATTTATACACATATATTTTGCTTTCAAATGCTGAGTACCTTCTCTTTTTTCAGGCTGATCTTCAAGCAGTTGATGTTGATATAGGTGAAGATTCTCACTCAGACAGTATCATTGCCCAATTACAAGAAGAAATTAAAGGTGACCCCAGTTTTTTTTTACTCTCTGTAACTTGTTTGTCTATTTCTTTATTCCTTGAAATAAAATATTTCAAATATGTATATATAACACATGTGCTGATTGGCTGGATAAATACTTGAGATATGCCGGTAACATGAATCATCAGTGCTTATTGCATGGTGATCAGGTGGATCAGTGCTTATTGCATGGTGATCAGGTGGATCAGTGCTTATTGCATGGTGATCAGGTGGATCAGTGCTTATTGCATGGTGATCAGGTGGATCAGTGCTTATTGCATGGTGATCAGGTGGATCAGTGCTTATTGCATGGTCATCAGGTGCATCAGTGCTTATTGCATGGGCATCAGGTGCATCATCAGTGCTTATTGCATGCATGACCATTAGGTACATGAGTGCTTATTGCATGGTCATCTGGTGAATCAGTGCTTATTGCATGGTCATCAGGTGGATCAGTGCTTATTGCATGGTCATCAGGTGGATCAGTGCTTATTGCATGGTCATCAGGTGCAACTTAGAAAATATTCGGTTTCTCATTATATATTTCTTGTGTCTTTTCAGAGCAAAGAGAAAAAATCGAAAACTTAAAATCAAAATTAAAAGATACAAAGAATGAGTTAATGATCTCACAGGAAGGGGTATGTGTGTACTTAGATAAAGATTCAATGATAGAGTCTTGCGTTTCTGTGTTTTTACTAACAAAAACATTTCTGAACATTAGTTTGATCAAGAAAAAAAAGCCCACTTAACCACAAGAAAGAAACTAGGAGTAAACGAGAAGCAGTTGAAGCAGCTAAATAGAGGTGAGCTAATAGCTTTAATAATTTATCATACTAAAAAGGGATAACCTTTACATAGCTGATGTTATTTGTAAGATTATTCTTTCTTACCCATTTTGTTATTCTTAGTATCTGTGATGGCATTAGAGGAATTTAATCATTTACAAGTCAAATATGATGTAGAAGCACAATGCCGTGCCGAAGCAGAAAAGATAGCAGCAGAGGTAAAAATGTTATATGATACACATTGCATTCAGAGATGTTCTATCGACTCGGCAACTATCCCTCCTCCCATGATGATGATGATGATGATGATGATGATGATGATGATGATGATGATGATGATGATGATGATGATGATGATGATGATGATAATGATGATGATGATGATGATGATGATGATGATGATGATGATGATAATGATGATGATGATGGTGATGATGATGATGGTGATGATGATGGTGATAATGATGATGGTGATAATGATGATGATGATGATGGTGATGATGATGATGATGATGATGATGTTGGTGATGATGATGGTGATAATGATGATGGTGATGATAATGATGATGATGATAATGATGGTGATGATAATGATGATGATATGGATGATGATGATGATGATAATGATGATGGTGATAATGATGATGGTGATGATAATGATGATGATAATGATGATGATGATGATGATGATAATAATGTGTATTATCTTCTAGTCAACTGTCCCTCCCTTCCCCTGTGTTTGACCTTGTCACTCATGCTTTCACTCCCTTTTTTGTGTTTAATCTTTTTATTGACTGTCCCTCCCCTCCCTGGTGTTTCATCCTCTAGCCCACTGTCCCTCCCCTCCATCTTGTCATATCTTCTCAATGACTATCCCTCCCCTTGGTGTTTCATATTCTAGCCCATTGTCCCTCCCCTCCCTTGTGTTTTATAAATCTTCTTGCTCACTATCTTTCCCTTCCCATGTATTTCTAACATCTTAATTACCATTTTCCCATCCATCCTTTAACTACTGGTAGTCTAAACGGACAGATGAAGAATTAAGAAGAAAACGTTTGATACTGAAGGAGGCTGCAGATCAAGATGAGCGGCTGGCTAAAGCATTTGAAGAAATAACAAAGCTGAACAAACAGATTGAGGAGGAAAGAAGGGAGAAAGAAGAAAAGGTATATCAAACATATGTATCAGATATGAAGAAAAAGAGAGAAAGAGAAAGGGAAGAAAGAACAGATGAATGAGACTAGAAAAATGAAAAAATAAAGCAAAAAAAGGAAGAAGGAAGGAAAGGTAGAAAAGAGGAAGGGAGGAAGAATTACAAGGAAGGGAAAATAGATAAAATAAAGGGGAAGAAATGAATGAATGAAAAGAAGAAGAAATGAATAAAATGGAAAAGAAGGAAAGAGAAAAGTAATGAGAAAGGAAGGAAGAAGGAAGGAAATAGAAATGGGAAATAAATATGGAAGAATGATTAAGAAGAAAGAAAGAATAAAAGATAGATATGAGAAATAACATTCAAAAATTTTTTCCCTTCAGATAAAAGAGATGGAAGAAGAGCTGTTATCATCAAAAGATGGAGAATATCTGAAAGGTAGATCAATATACGATATAATCATGTAATAGGACGTTTCCATGATCAGGATTGACTCCCACTGCCATTATGCTTTGCAAATGTTCTTTCTTATTTAAGGGTGAGAATAGTAAGACAGTTGTTGCTAATTGACTGAACAAAAGAAAGTGTGCAAGTGAGTCTGGTAGTAGAGGTCAATGACACCATCATGCAAATGTCCTATTACGTCTGGGAAATTCCTTCTATCATGATCATGATTCTTCAGCTGTCCTTAAACTCCGGTTTCATCTCCTTTTGTCCAGTTAGATTACATTTACCACATTTCACCACACATTACCTTGGGTTATTTGAATGAGTCCTACTCCCTCTCATGACTGAAATAACAGGAAAAATCAGTCCAACTAGAGTTTGAAAACCTGAAGAATTGAAAAACGAGGATTTTTGCAGTACTATGGTCATGACTTTGAAGGATTTAACTACAAGCATAATGTCTTATTAATGTGGCTTTACAAATTTAAGGAATAAAGAATAAACTTGAACTGGCTCAAGAGGAAGTGGAGAATCTAGAGAATCAATTGATAGAGTCAGAGAAGAAGGTTAAAGAAGCTGAACATAGAGGTAGATTGGATATGGATCTGTCTGTCTGTATATTACATTAGATCTACCCATTTGTCTGTCTGTCCACTATCTTATTATCCTACCCATCCATCTAGTTTTCAACCTATTCATCCATCTATCCATCCGTCCATCCATCCGTCCGTCAGTCCATCTGTCCGTCCGTCCGTCCGTCAGTCCATCATCCATCAGTCCATCCATCCATCCATCTATCCATCTATCCATTCATTATTTGTACACAACTTATTTATTTCCTTTTTGATAACAAAGTTTCAGTTCTCCAAGAAAGCCTTGACGATGCAAAGAAATCTTTTCCACCTCCTCCCCCCACTCCTCCAGCACCTCCGCCTCCACCACCACCACCAGGTGTCATGAAGTAAGTACAAGTGACTTACCCTTGACATATAGTCTGATGTATTGTTAGGAATCCAACCTCTGGGGTCTCAGGTTCAATTCCTGAACTTCCAATCACACATGCATGAGACATGTGCATGATTGTCCAAGGTGTTGAAAAAAGGTCTCTATCATTGCAAGCTCACCGTTCGTCTCGCTTCGATTCAAAGGCACAGCTACCTTTCAAGATGGCACAGGAACTGTGAAGGGGACTATTGATTCAAGAGTTTTTCTCTTGGTTCTCCAATTTTCTTCCCTTTACAAAACCTAACATACTAAATTCCAACTTATTCTGTAAATTAGCCATGTCCTGCCTTTGATCAGCCCAGTCCCTTGTTGCAGAGCCACTATTATGTAATGGCATCCATAACAGGAAGCAGGAACAATATATTGAATCTGATCTAATCTGATTTACATTAGAAAAAGCTAAGTTTCCCAAGGGAAGAAGACTCTATTGTTTTGCCTCCTGTAATTGCTGCTATTATCATAGAATTATCCATAAAATACCTATGCAAAAATAACATGTTATTTTTAAAAAGCTTGTTAAGTTAATTTTATGGATAATTATATAATAATTATCACTCACTCGTGAGAGATCTTTTCAACACTCAAAGATCGATAAATTTTGTATCTCCGCGCACCCATGTAATATCCTCTATTTAAATAATGGTGCAAAAGCTTCTATTGAATAAAGTGTTTTTTCTCCAAAACAGAAAGTTCAAAAATATCATGGGTAAAAAGAAAAAAGGAGAAGGTTTAAAAAGTGAGTATGTAAATTGCTTCAGGTTTTAAAGTTTGATGTGAAGTGTGATCGCCTGGGTGAATGTAGTCTTGAGAAAGACTGTTGTTGGTGGTAACTGACCTTTCAACAACCTGAGCAGAAGTCATCTTCAGAGTCCAGCGAGTAAACGAAAGACAGTCTATGGTGTTTATACTTCTGGTGCGGTCATATTGTGAACAGTAATTAGCTGCTATTGTTATGTAAAGATGCATTGGTGTTGTCGCAAGTTACAGTCTTTTGTTTGAGGTAGTCATATATAAAGATATTTTCCTTGTTTAATGTGTGTAAGATAAGCTATCATGTTGTTTCCAATCCCTATAGGCCAAATGCAAAACTTGCACCGTTGTGAAGCTTAAGTTGTAAACAAAGGGATCTGGCACGAGTTGTGACTCGTGAATCACGCTAGATTGCTTTGAAACATGCCAGATCCCTTGTTCATTAGACACTAGGAACTTTTGGCATTAGACACTGAAGGGATAACCCTGAGTAAATAAAGATTTTCATTGTAAATTAAAGATACATGAGAATAACATTTTCCAAGAAATGTTTTTTGAAAAAAGGAAATTCCAAACTCTAGGCAGGATCTGGAGCTTGGAATTTTTTCTGGAAAATATTACCTTGAAAAAAAACATAGATTATTTGCATCTTTAATAACTTTCCAAGCTTTCTTAGTTTTCATTGTACTTTAACCCTTTACAGAAAGGGTTTTATCCTGTTTATCCTTGCTTTAAATTAAAATTATCTTTTTTTTTTATTTGAAGGAAAGTCAAAGCCAGATGATCCTTTGGCTAATGCGATGAAAGAAATGATGGATCGAATTAACTCAGGAAAAGTGCAATTAAAACCTGTACAGGTAAGGGCTGTCCGATGCGTCCATCTATTCAAACTAAACAATCACCAAACTGAAGTTTATCGAACCCCGAAACAACCCACTCTGGGCTGATCTAAGTCAAAGCATGGTTAACTCCCAGATCAAACCCTAAAAAAACCCCTGGGCTGATCTAAGTCAGGGCATCCATGGCCTGACTTCTAGCGAGGTACTGAAGATTATTGGTACTTTCTGCAATTAACTAATAAAATTTTATTTTATATATTTTCATTCATTGTGTTAGCGACCCCAAAGACAATCTGAAAGTGATGATGATGATTCAGCCATGTCGGAATTAGGCAGTCTTCTGGTAAGTGTCATTCCTACCATACCATTAGCATTGAAGCGTGACCTGCAGAGTTTGACAACTTCTTCACTGACTAGCATTTCCATGACTGTCCATCACAGGGGCCGTGGAGCACCCTAAAAAGTGAGGGGGGGAGGTTTAAGATTGGAAAATATAAGTGACTAGTATGGGAAAAAGGGGGCTGTACCTCCTGCTCCAAGCCCTCTGCAGCTCCTGAATCAAAGCAATGAAGAAAAAAACGATGTTAGACTGAATTAGATATTTTAATCCTCTAAAATCTTTAATTCACTCCAAAACCTACCTCAAAATGTTGTTGTTTTATTTCATCTTTCAGAGTACAATTAAGAAAAGTCCCAGTATTGATGACTTGTTAGACAGATCACCAACAAAAACCTCAGCTGGTTCATGTGAATGGAGCACCATCAAACTGCGCAAGAGATCTGACCATGCTTTACCCAAACAGCCATCAAACAATGCGTCAGAGGAGGGGGAGCTTCAAAAAGTTCTTAGAAAACCACGAAGTCACTCTGTTGGGGATTTAGTAGATGAAAAGCCCAAAGTACAAGATGAGGCAACTTCTGAGCTGAGAAAAATTCTTGAAAGGAAAAAGGCTCAGTCTGAGAGAGGTAGGAAAGGTTATGAATTTGCTCATTCTTGGGGGTTACAGGACACCTTGCATCAGTTACTACCACTGGAAACCCATAAAAGGCAGAATTGGTACAAAAATGATGTCTCAAGTTGACTGAAATAAAATTGGGGGGAGGGGGGGTAGAGCTCACCGCCCCTGGATCTGCATCTGCATTTGCATTCCATTATATAGGAACTTAAATTATGCATAAACAAATAAATAAATTGTGATGTAATGGGATTCCTGTGGTAGCTTCGCTTTCACATATGGTGTCCTAGTGTTTATAGTTTTATGCTCGGTCAATCATCCGTAAACATTGAGCTTAGGAAGATGCTACAAATAGGCAAAAAAACTTAACTTATTAATTTCTTTCCTTTAACAGCAGTGAAAGGGGACAGTGACTCAAGCCCTGAAAAACAAACCTTTGGTGGCTCAAGCCCTGAAAAAAAAACCTTTGGTGACTCAAGCCCCGAAAAACAAACCTTTGGTGGCTCAAGCCCTGAAAAAAAAACCTTTGGTGACTCAAGCCCCGAAAAACAAACCTTTGGTGGCTCAAGCCCTGAAAAGCAAACCTCTGAATAGTTCTTGCAGCCAGAAAGAAAAGTTGAGCCTAATGATTGAAACTAGAACTGTTTGAAGAACAGAATGCACGATAGTATGGACAGGCAGTTGTGATTAAGCATTAAATGATAATAGCATAGATCAAATTGCTGTGCAACTACACTGGAACCAGGGTCACTTAGACCCGAGACAGCAAGAACCAATCAAACTTTTAAACAACTACTAGAGAGCCAACATCATTTTTTCGTAAGAATAATGATATGTTGAAATTAAAGGCCATGGGTTTCTGCTGGTTTATGATTGGCTTGACTACCCAAAGTTGTAATGCATTGTTTTCATTCAACATTTTGATTGGTTCTTACTGTCTAAGTAACCCCAGTTTTAGAAGTCGCACTGTGGATTCCACACTGTAAAAAATGCTATGAGGGCATAGAAATGGATTACATTAATTTTTTTGCAGTGCATTACACGGAGAAAGTAACATAAATGTCACTCATCTATTTTTGCGATATTTAATAATTTAGATACAATTTTTGGCCATACGTCAAACAGCTGGTGCGAATACCAGAATAATTTTAGTGGGTGAATTTCAAAATATTTACCTTAATATTAGCAGCTTTTGGAAATAATTTTTGATAATTTTCCATGTATTTAAATAATAGCTTGTTTAGAGCAAATGGTTTTGATTGGAATATAGCAATGGGATAATAATTAAATAATTTGATATGAATTAGAATAAACATGATTTTGTCATGGGTTGGGTGGGTAGAATAACCACCTCCCACATGTAGCCCAAACACATTTTTAGAAAGAATGTTGTTTGAATGTTGTTGGGTCTCCTATGGATTAGTGAGACACTCACAAAAATATATTGTATAGTTGTAGAAAATATTACCACCTCTGTCGTTGAAGGGAATCAGAATTTCCTAGGGGAGGGGTCAGTCAGAATATATGGTAATGTTAGTTAGCGAGGTTATGTTCTCCCACACAATTTATTGCATAATGCCAAGATATATTTTTTTCAAAACATGCATCTTTTTTGTTATACAATTTTGTCTTTGTATAAAATGTCCTTACGGTAAAAAAAAGCAATAAAAGTTCATAAAAGCACCTGAACAGTAATATTATTTGCTGCTACTATTTATCAAAAAGAAAAAAAGAAAACTGCATTCTGATATCATAATAACTAGATGCTCATGAAGTGTTTCATGATAGACTGTTAAACACTAAGGAAAAATCAAACAATATGAAATAGACCTCCTCGGCTGTGACGAAAATGTTGCCCCATTTCAGACCACGTGTCATTCCCTAGAGTATCATTTCTTTGTTTAAGGTTTGTGCTCGGTTGCACATGAGAAGACACATGAATATGGATACAACTCAAACAAAGAATATCATTCTCAAGAGAATGACGTGCTCTGAAATGGGACAGCATTACACTCGAGCTCTCTAGAGCTGAGGAGGTCTATTGAGTTAAAAATTTTATAAAGCGACCATCATAGAGCGACTTATAATCAGGCTAATCAAAATAAAATCCTCTAAGGACATGCATGTTGTGTGCATATGCAAAGGCTTACCAAAAGATCCCATTGTATTTTAAGAAATAGAACATTTTGTGACAAGGACAAAGAAAAGAGCCCATCTTTAGACACAATGTAGCTTCCACAGGAAGCCCATCAAGTAATATTTCTATTAATAGTATGATAATATCATCATCCAACAACTTGTGGTTGAACAGTCACAGTAACAGTCTTACTTCCCCTCTGCACTTCCATGTTCAGGGTTTCTCCTTTCTTCACATACTCAAATACTTCTTTGGAGCTTGAGATTTCAGCTCCATTGATTTTCCTTATCACATCTCCAGATCTTAGCCCTGCTCTGTTACAGAAAAAAAAAGAACAATATTACAATATGTATTAGGTAAAAATGGTAGAAACGCATAATTTATTACTACTATACTATGTCTATTCTTTGCGTACATATTTACGGTGTTCTACTTATCTTATAGAGAAAAAATATCGCTCTGGGATCCTCACGAATACCCTACATTTCATATTCTGGCTGCGTCCCCAGCGTGGTTGGTCCTCGTAGTGTAGTGGTTAATACATCGGACTAGAATACCGAAGACGTGGGTTCGAATCCTGCCAAGGGCATTTGATATTTTTCTCTTATTCTCTCTACTTCATTATATATACACCGAACGCATAATTTATTACTACTATACTATGTCTATCCTTTTTGGTAACAAAGTTTCAGTTCTCCAAGAAAGCCTTGACAATGCAAAGAGATCTTTTCCACCTCCTCCCCCCACTCCTCCAGCACCTCCGCCTCCACCACCGCCACCAGGTGTCATGAAGTAAGTACAAGTGACTTACCCTTGACATATAGTCTGATGTATTGTTAGAAATCCAACCTCTGGGGTCTCAGGTTCAATTCCTGAACTTCCAATCACACATGCATGAGTAGAGTTTGTAAGATCTCAATAGTCCCCTCACAGTTCTCTGAGCCATCTTGAAAGGTAGCCATGCCTTTGAATTGAAGCGAGACAAACAGTGAGCTTGCAATGATGGAGACATGTGCATGATTGTCCAAGGTGTTGAAAAAAGGTCTCTATCATTGCAAGCTCACCGTTCGTCTCGCTTCGATTCAAAGGCACAGCTACCTTTCAAGATGGCACAGGAACTGTGAAGGGGACTATTGATTCAAGAGTTTTTCTCTTGGTTCTCCAATTTTCTTCCCTTCACAGAACCTAACATACTAAATTCCAACTTATTCTGTAAATTAGCCATGTCCTGCCCTTGATCAGCCCTGAGGACTTGCTGCAGAGCCACCATTATGTAATGGCATCCATAACAGGAAGCAGGAACAATATATTGAATCTGATCTAATCTGATTTACATTAGAAAAAGCTAAGTTTCCCAGGGTGAAGAAGACTCTTTTGTTGTGCCTCCTGTGTTATTGCTGCTATTATCATAGAATTATCCATAAAATACCTATATTTATCCTTTTTGAAAAACTGATATTTTCACATGCAAAAATAACATGTTATTTTCGCATGTGAAAATATCGTTACCATGGTATTTAAGCTATTAGTTTATAAATAAAAACTTTTTATAATAATAAAAAGCTTGTTAAGTTAATTTTATGGATAATTATATAATAATTATCGCTCACTCATGAGAGATCTTTTCAACACTTGAAGATAAATTTCATATCTCCACGCGCCCATGTAATATCCTCTATTTAAATAATGGTGCAAAGCTTCTATAGACTAAAGTGTTTTTTCTCCAAGACAGAAAGTTCAAAAATATCATGGGTAAAAAGAAAAAAGGAGAAGGTTTAAAAAGTGAGTATGTAAATTGCTTCAGGTTTTAAAGCTTGTTGTGAAGTGTGATCGTCTTGGTGATTGTAGTCTTGAGAAAGACTGTTGTTGGTGGTAACTGACCTTTCAACAACCTGAGCAGAAGTCATCTTCAGAGTCCAGCGAGTAAACGAAAGACAGTCTATGGTGTTTATACTTCTGGTGCGGTCATATTGTGAACAGTAATTAGCTGCTATTGTTATGTAAAGATGCATTGGTGTTGTCGCAAGTTACAGTCTTTTGTTTGAGGTAGTCATATATACAGATATTTTCCTTGTTTAATGTGTGTAAGATAAGCTATCATGTTGTTTCCAATCCCTATAGGCCAAATGCAAAACTTGCACCGTTGTGAAGCTTAAGTTGTAAGCAAAGGGATCTAGCATGAGTTGTGACTCGTGAATCATGCTAGATTGCTTTGAAACATGCCAGATCCCTTTGTTCATTAGACACTAGGAACTTTTGGCATTAGACACTGAAGGGATAACCCTGAGTAAATAAAGATTTTCATTGTAAATTAAAGATACATGAGAATAAAATTTTCCAAGAAATTTTTTTTGAAAAAGAAATTCCAACCTCTAGGCAGGATCTGGAGCTTGGAATTTTTTCTGGAAAATATTACCTTGAAAAAAACATAGATTATTTGCATCTTTAATAACTTTCCAAGCTTTCTTAGTTTTCATTGTACTTTAACCCTTTACAGAAAGGGTTTTATCCTGTTTATCCTTGCTTTAAATTAAAATTATCTTTTTTTTTATTTGAAGGAAAGTCGGAGCCAGATGATCCTTTGGCTAATGTGATGAAAGAAATGATGGATCGAATCAACTCAGGAAAAATGCAATTAAAACATGTACAGGTAAGGACTGTCTGATGCGTCCATCTTTTCAAACTAAACCAATCACCGAACTGAATGTTACAAACCCTGAAACAACCCAATCTGGGCTGATCTAAGTCAAAGCATGGTTAACTCCCAGATCAAACCCTAAAAAAACCCCTGGGCTGATCTAAGTCAGGGCATCCATGGCCTGACTTCTAGGGAGGTACTGAAGATTATTGGTACTTTCTGCAATTAACTAATAAAATTTTATTTTATATATTTTCATTCATTGTGTTAGCGACCTCAAAGACAATCTGAAAGTGATGATGATGATTCAGCCATGTCGGAATTAGGCAATCGTCTGGTAAGTGTCATTCCTACCATACCATTAGCATTGAAGCTTGACCTGCAGAGTTTGACAACTTCTTCACTGACTAGCATTTCCATGACTGTCCATCACAGGGGCCGTGGAGCACCCTAAAAAGTGAGGGGGGGAGGTTTAAGATTGGAAAATATAAGTGACTAGTATGGGAAAAAGGGGGCTGTACCTCCTGCTCCAAGCCCTCTGCAGCTCCTGAATCAAAGCAATGAAGAAAAAAACGATGTTAGACTGAATTAGATATTTTAATCCTCTAAAATCTTTAATTCACTCCAAAACCTACCTCAATTTAATGTTGTTGTTTTATTTCATCTTTCAGAGTACAATTAAGAAAAGTCCCAGTATTGATGACTTGTTAGACAGATCACCAACAAAAACCTCAGCTGGTTCATGTGAATGGAGCACCATCAAACTGCGCAAGAGATCTGACCATGCTTTACCCAAACAGCCATCAAACAATGCGTCAGAGGAGGGGGAGCTTCAAAAAGTTCTTAGAAAACCACGAAGTCGCTTTGTTGGGGATTTAGTAGATGAAAAGCCCAAAGTACAAGATGAGGCAACTTCTGAGCTGAGAAAAGTTGTTGAAAGGAAAAAGGCTCAGTCTGAGAGAGGTAGGAAAGGTTATGAATTTGCTCATTCTTGGGGGTTACAGGACACCTTGCATCAGTTACTACCACTGGAAACCCATAAAAGGCAGAATTGGTACAAAAATGATGTCTCAAGTTGACTGAAATAAAATTGGGGGAGGGGGGGTAGAGCTCACCGCCCCTGGATCTGCATCTGCATTTGCATTCCATTATATAGGAACTTAAATTATGCATAAACAAATTAATTAATTGTGATGTAATGGGATTCCTGTGGTAGCTTCGCTTTCACATATGGTGTCCTAGTGTTTATAGTTTTATGCTCGGTCAATCATCCGTAAACATTGAGCTTAGGAAGACGCTACAAATAGGCAAAAAAACTTAACTTATTAATTTCTTTCCTTTAACAGTAGTGAAAGGGGACAGTGACTCAAGCCCTGAAAAACAAACCTTTGGTGGCTCAAGCCCTGAAAAAAAAACCTTTGGTGACTCAAGCCCCGAAAAACAAACCTTTGGTGGCTCAAGCCCTGAAAAAAAAACCTTTGGTGACTCAAGCCCCGAAAAACAAACCTTTGGTGGCTCAAGCCCTGAAAAGCAAACCTCTGAATAGTTCTTGCAGCCAGAAAGAAAAGTTGAGCCTGATGATTGAAACTAGAACTGTTTGAAGCACAGAATGTATGGAAGTATGGACAGGCAGCTGTCATTAAGCATTAAATGATAATAGCATAGATCAAATTGCTGTGCAACTACACTGGAACCAGGGCCACTTAGACCCAAGGCAGCAAGAACCAATTAAATGTTTAAACAACTACTAGAGAGCCAACATTTTTTTCGTGAGAATAAAATTAATGATATGTTGAAATTAACGGCCATGGTTTTCTGCTGGTTTATGATTGGCTCGACTACCCAAAGTTGTAATGCATTGTTTTCATTCAACATTTTGATTGGTTCTCACTGTCTAAGTAACCCCAGTTTTAGAAGTTGCACAGTGGATTTAAGCATGGTAAAAAATGCTATGAGGGCATAGAAATGGATTACATTAATTTTTTTGCAGTGCATTACACGGAGAAAGTAACATAAATGTCACTCATCTATTTTTGCGATATTTAATAATTTAGATACAATTTTTGGCCATACGTCAAACAGCTGGTGCGAATACCAGAATAATTTTAGTGGGTGAATTTCAAAATATTTACCTTAATATTAGCAGCTTTTGGAAATAATTTTTGATAATTTTCCATGTATTTAAATAATAGCTTGTTTAGAGCAAATGGTTTTGATTGGAATATAGCAATGGGATAATAATTAAATAATTTGATATGAATTAGAATAAACATGATTTTGTCATGGGTTGGGTGGGTAAAATAACCACCTCCCACATGTAGCCCAAACACATTTTTAGAAAAATTGTTGTTTGAATGTTGTTGGGTCTCCTATGGATTAGTGAGACACTCACAAAAATATATTGTATAGTTGTAGAAAATATTACCACCTCTGTCGTTGAAGGGAATCAGAATTTCCTAGTGGAGGGGTCAGTCAGAATATATGGTAATGTTAGTTAGTGAGGTTATGTAACGGCGTTGGTACGCCCTCAGCTTTGGTTTACATTTGATTGTATTTTGATTTTATATTTACTTGTTTTATTGTCTCTCAGCGAATTATTGTAATTTTATATATCTGGCTTTATTTGATTAAGGATTAAGCGCTCATAGCAACAATCAATGTTTGTAATCTGATATTTTAATGTATATGATTTGTACGACCGAATTAAAGGCCGTCAAGATTTCGACGGGTAAAGACGTGACTCGACGTTGCTCTTTTCTCTGTTTGGTATCAAGGCCCTTTCGTCGTTATTCGTTCCGCGGCCCTCTCAAGCGAGCTGGTGCCATCACAGGTTATGTTCTCTCACACAATTTATTGCATAATGCCAAGATATATTTTTTTCAAAACATGCATCTTTTTTGTTATACAATTTTGTCTTTGTATAAAATGTCCTTACGGTAAAAAAAAGCAATAAAAGTTCATAAAAGCACCTGAACAGTAATATTATTTGCTGCTACTATTTATCAAAAAGAAAAAAAAGAAAACTGCATTCTGATATCATAATAACTAGATGCTCATGAAGTGTTTCATGATAGACTGTTAAGTACTAAGGAAAAATCAAACAATATGAAATAGACCTCCTCGGCTGTGACGAAAATGTTGCCCCATTTCAGACCACGTATCATTCCCTAGAGTATCATTTCTTTGTTTAAGGTTTGTGCTCGGTTGCACATGAGAAGACACATGAATATGGATACAACTCAAACAAAGAATATTATTCTCAAGAGAATGACGTGCTCTGAAATGGGACAGCATTACACTCGAGCTCTCTAGAGCTGAGGAGGTCTATTGAGTTAAAAATTTTATAAAGCGACCATCATAGAGCGACTTATAATCAGGCTAATCAAAATAAAATCCTCTAAGGACATGCATGTTGTGTGCATATGCAAAGGCTTACCAAAAGATCCCATTGTATTTTAAGAAATAGAACATTTTGT
The DNA here is from genome assembly GCF_029948245.1 of Actinia tenebrosa. Classification (NCBI taxonomy): domain Eukaryota; kingdom Metazoa; phylum Cnidaria; class Anthozoa; order Actiniaria; family Actiniidae; genus Actinia; species Actinia tenebrosa. The sequence continues at coordinate 11,415,031 of NW_028292572.1, forward strand.
GACAAGGACAAAGAAAAGAGCCCATCTTTAGACACAATGTAGCTTCCACAGGAAGCCCATCAAGTAATATTTCTATTAATAGTATGATAATATCATCATCCAACAACTTGTGGTTGAACAGTCACAGTAACAGTCTTACTTCCCCTCTGCACTTCCATGTTCAGGGTTTCTCCTTTCTTCACATACTCAAATACTTCTTTGGAACTTGAGATTTCAGCTCCATTGATTTTCCTTATCACATCTCCAGATCTTAGCCCTGCTCTGTTGCAGAAAAAAAAAGAACAATATTACAATATGTATTAGGTAAAAATGGTAGTTTCAGAAAATATCTTTACCTCCCCCTCCCCCCTCCCAAGAGGAGGGAGAATGATGTCAGACCCCCCTGACCCAAAAATGTTTTAAGAATATGAACAATATTACGATATTTTTTGTTGAAAATAAGATGGTTTGAGAAATATCTATACCTTATACCTCCCCCCCTGAGGAGGGGAAATGATGTCAGACCCCCCTGACCAGAGAAAAAATGACAATATTATGACATCTATATGACTTGGCAAAAATTTTCCAATGCCCTCTGAAGTTTACGACAAGTGGATCAAGACTTACATGTGTGCAGGTGAGCTGTAATTAACACCAGCAATGAAGACTCCACCTTTAAGGTTATTGAATGTGGAATCTCGTAGTTGTAGTTCCTCCAAGATATGAGGTAACAGAGTGAGCATGTTGATTCCAATGTACCAGCGCTGTCTTGGACCAAGAGCTCTTTGGTTTGTGCCACTTTTCATCAACCTTTTCTTTTCCTGAGCACCTTTGAGGAAATCCTTCACCTCATCAATTGGAATCGCGAAAGAAATTCCTGAAGCAAACTTGACTGTGATTGCATTGATGCCAATAACTTGACCATCCTTTGAAAAATTCAGATAATTAGAAAAAGAGGAATAATTCAACACTTCCCTTGTTTGTTTTTGGAAATCATTAGCATTAGCATTAGCAGTAGTGCAATTGCAGTAGTACATTTGCTCCTTGCCTCTGGGGTCTAGGTTTGATTCCTGGACTTGGCACCACGTGAGTAGAGTTCGTTAGGTCTCTCCCTTGATTCAAGGGTTTTTCTTCTAAACAGCTAAATTCCAATGTGATCTGTGAGTTACCTATCATTTATTGTGCATGTGAAGAGGAATGGATAATGCAAGAATAATATTCATATCCAAACTTACCAGGTTAACTAGGGGTCCACCAGAGTTCCCAACCTGCAAATTCATATATTATGTCAATTTTATTTAAAAATCTTTCAAAATAATGGATAAAACAAAGCAGGGGTGGAGTAGGCTGCTTATGTGTCCTTGTTTGTTCTTATGAGGGTAGCACTTAATAGCCAGTGGCTAACAAACCTGTGACCCTCATCAATGGTTTATGCATCGTCCTTACCAATATGACCTTGGTATGACTCCTCTAAGGCTTGGAGTCATACCTGAGCAGAGTTGTTGGTTGGTTCTCTGCAGTCCTGTGCTTGGAGGGTTAATTTTCTCTGGGTTCTCAGTTTTTCCTCGCTCCGCAAAAATCGACTTCTAAATCCCAATTTGATCTTAGGAGATGTTTTTGATAGGTTTAACCTGTGATATCTCCTTTTGCACTATTTGTTTATTTTGACTAGTAACAGCAAGCCAAAGCTATGACTCAGCTAAAACTAATTGACCAGACATGACCAGGCGACTGACCAGGAAAACAAAAAAATAAGTGTGCTTCCTGTTGCGTGAGAAAAATAATTGGGGATGGTAGGTCGGGTTTTTTTTACTGATACAAAAGCGGAATCTAGCTTACTGGGAACCCTGTGGTGCATTTGGGAACGAAAAAAATATTAGGGTCGGCAAAAATTGGCAAGAAAATTAGGGTTGGTCACGTAACAGGAAACACACTTATTTTTTTGTTTGGCCCCAGGTGTTATTTCCAGCCCTGATTACCAGTAAGGATTTTAACTTACATTGATAGCAGCATCAGTCTGGATGTATTCCATGTCCCTGTTTGGCAGACCCAGTTCCTCTCCTCCTCTGTGTACTGTACTGACTATACCTGCTGTTATTGTATTGCTCAGCGTCAAAGGACTACCCATAGCTATCACCCATTCTCCTGGTCTTAATGATGAAGATGAGCCTAGTTTTATTGTAGGAAATTTTGTTCCCTGTTTGAAATGAATAGATAGGTTTGAATACTTCAGTTATAAATTCTCTGTTATGGCAGGGTACGAATTCAGGATTTTGAGTGGGGGAATTTTCTTTTTAAAAAACATGTTAGTCATTGAGAAATATTTTTTGCAGATAAGTCATTACTCCATAGGTAAAAATTCATTTGGGGGAGGGGGGGGGGTCACAGAAGCCCTGTGACCACCCCCTGGATTCACTGATGGGTTAAATATTTAAAATTTTGTATAGAATATTGTCATAATTTCATTTTTCAGTGAGCATGCATTGATGCAACGATAGCTCAAGAAGTGATTAGAGATGACCTGTAGCATTGCACCCTATGATTGGTCAAAGAGGTGATTTATTCCATACCCTGTGGCATTCCCCCAAGGGTCACAGATTTGTTTATTGGCTAATAAATGATACCCTCATAAAACAAAGATGATTTGAATTTTATTCCTATCCACCACCCACCTGAGACACATTTAGCTTGATGGCAGCCAAGTCCTTCACCGGATCAATATCCACAACCATACCCTTGAACTGTCGCCCGTCTGTCATCTTGACAGTCACATTCATAGCATTAGCCACAACATGAGCGTTTGTAAGTACCATTCCTTCCTCACTGACAAAAAATCCCGAACCAGAACTCGTGGGTCCCGCGGGATGGCCAAAAAATCCCGAAATACGACTATCTGTGACTTCAATGTACACAACTGCTGGAGATGCAGTTTCTACAGCATCTGCAATAAAGTTAAATCTCTTAGAAGGAGGCAAGCAGCTAGGGTTATCGTCTGGTAAAGCTCTTGCATTGACACAAGGCGTTGTAGACGCGATAAAATTGTCTAAATTAATATTTCTGTGGCGACAAAATTCACGTAATTGATAACCCACAAATCCACCAATCACAAATGAGCCTAGAAATGGCCAATATGTCTTTATACTCTTGGTTGGTGATATAGATTGAGTACTTCTTGAACTAATAAAACATTTTGTCTGCCGTAGAATGTATATTCTTGGTGTATTCCTGTGGAATACAGTATGAAAACATCGACCTATGACGGCCGCCATGTTTGAAATAAAAATGCAGAGGGGGCATGGGACTGGATTAGGTCAATGAGGTTCTCATTGCTCATTAATGTTCATTCATTAAATTATTTAAAATATTTAAAAATTTTAGGGCAAATTATTTCAAAAATGATATCATTTATTTCCATTCTGTTCTAATACTTTTTACAAAGATGCTAAAATTCTTAAACTTTATAAATAATTGGAATGAGCACTTGACCAAGTACCCAAAGGGTACCCCCAGGGGATTCTTTTTAGCACTTTAGGGCTTTCCCGTTCTCTGATTTGTTATCTCACCCTTAGTATCAGGAACTGGAGCAAGGGGCCCTCTATCAATTAGCTGGGTTACTATAGACAAGTATAAAGCAATCCCCTAATCAGGGTTGTCATGTGAGGAGAGGGAAGATGTTTGGCATAAATGTTATATGGATTTATTACAGTCTTATGTTTGAAGCATATGTTTCTCTAACCCAGACAGCTCCAGATATTGAAATGTTTTAGAGTCTATTTTAATCATTAAAATAACAACAGTAAGCTAATTTTTTGATTGATTGGTTATCCTGAAGTCATACAGTGGAGCTGGTTAGTGAAAGATAACTGGCAATTCTATATTATTGGGGGTTATGATGCAACCTTGTTCAGTAAATACAACTTTTGAATTGTATCAGAATACAGCTCTTTACATTGGGCATAATGGTTTCCTATTATGTCATTTTCTTGAGAATAACATTCTTTGTTTGAGTTGTATCCATATTCATGTGTCTGCTCATGTGCAACCATTAAACAGATAATACTCAGGAATGACATGGTCTGGAATGGGATAACATTACACTCAAGAAGTCTATCATTTTGTCGGATTAAAATTAATAATGTAAGCTTCGCACTCATAGTCAATGAACTCATAATACTGCATCATGTGTACTACTGACTAAGCTATGACTTTGATATTGCACAGCTCCAGAAAATATCCATATACCTCCCATGTGAAGCATCTTTTTTCAAGAAATATATAATTATTTATAATTTTATACAAATACATTTAACATAGTATCTAATAAAATCGTATCTCTCTGGCTTCACTTGGGGACATCTCCAGGGGGCAGTAGGGACATTTAACTCTGCAAAGAAACAGATATCAAAATGTTAATAATTACACAACAAGTAAAAAAAATGGTTGCAAGAAATAAGCTTAAATCAGGATATTTCTCAATGCATAAATTAAATATCACAGGTGAATTCTTCACAGATATGCTTAAATAAAACAATAGTTCTTACTTGTTGCCATTTGTTAGCTTGTATAATGCATCTCGTGAGATCACATGACCACATGTTAGTCGTACGGGGGGATTGGAGTCTGAACACTGTTGTCTTAGGATTGGACAAGCAAAGATGGAGTGGTAACGGTACTGGTGGCCAAGATCAACCTCAACCTAAGAAATACAATACAATACAATAAAGCCAAACAAAAAAATTGTTTTTCCTGTCATGCTACTGATCCTAATTTTCTTTTTAACAACAAAAGCAACAGCAAAAACATTTTGAAAACAATTTGAAGCAATAACAACATAAAGTAACAAGAATCAATAACAGCACTGACAACAAGCAACAGCCATCTGCAACAACATCAATGACTATGATAATATTATTATGAACAATAACAGCAGCAGCAACAACAACAACAGCAATGATGACAATAGCAGCAACAACAACAACAACAATAGCAGCAACAACAACAACGACAGCAGCAATGATGACAACAGCAGCAACAACAACAACAGCAACAATAGCAGCAGCAACAACAACAACAATGACAACAATAGCAGCAACAACAACGACAGCAGCAATGATGAAAACAGCAGCAGCAACAACAACAAATAGCAGCAACTGCAACAACAATAACAACAGCAATGACAACAGCAGCAGCAGCAAAAACAGCAACAATATTAAAAAGCAACAGCAACAAAAGTTACAACAGCAGCAGTAACAATAACAGCCGCAACAATAGCAGCAGCAACATCAGCAGGAACAACCAGAGGCAGTACAACTGGAAATACTTACAGGAAGTTCATCTTTGGAACTCCATACACCTGGAACTTGTTTCTGTTGTATGACTTGTTTTATTTGTAAGAGAGACGGCAATGCAATACATCCTGCTGTTATGCATACTTGAAGAGGGCTCTCTAATGATAAACCAAGCAATGCACAAGCATCTCTGGCAAACAAATCACAGATGTCTATCCAGTGTACTGGGTCAAGGAGATAGGAATATGGAGAGTTCTCTATTCCAGTTTTTGTGTACATGAGGCATGCCATCAGCTGTTGGATGTCTGCACAATAAAGTAGAAAAATTATATCAAATACAGAGATCATATTAACACTCAGTAAATATGTATCTTCCATTCAATTTTACAGGGAGTGATGGTTGTAAAATATATGATATATAGAGGTCACTTGCTGGACAGAAGGTCCATATAGGGAAAAACTGTGCCTGAGGTCTTGAATATACTGACTGAAACCGTTAGACTGTTTTTCCTTGTCCAAAACAACTTCATGACAGCAATGACTTGCTTTTTATCTTGTTATATACACCTATTTCAGAAATCGTTGTTGCACTAAAAGCCTCAAGCAACAAGCCAAGACTGCAGAGAATGCTGGTACTTTTAGCTGTAATTAGTTTATTCATGGTGCATTTTCATTTATTGACTTCACAAATTGCTCCAAGCAAGGCTGCTCGAGATGATAATTAGCAGAGAACTATAGCCACTTGCTTGAACCATGAATAAATTATAATTAAAAGTACTGACATTCTCTGGAGCCTTGGCTTGTCATTTGAGGCTCTTGGTGCAACAATGATCTTCGAAATAGGTGTATTTTATGTCAAACAAACCTTTAGTATTAGCAGCAGCAAACTCAGTAAAGTGTCTTGAATATCTGATTGCTTCCTCTTGTTGGCCTTGCTTTAAATAATCCAGAAATTTAAGCTTGTGGAGTTTGAATTCAAGGGAGCTCCCACGTTCCTTTAATTCTGAGTGTCTGGCTTTTGCCCACCTAAAGGAATAAAGGCAAAAAGATCACAAAATTAGTGTAGAAGAAGGATGGCCTGGTTGTCAAAGTGTTAACCTTAAGACCTTGAGTTTCAGAGACTATAACTGTTTTGACTGGTTTATACTGTGCATGCTCAAGATTGGGTAAAATACTTAACCCTCCTTCCAAATCCTTTCTCTACCCCGTTCTACACGTATAAATGGGTATCAGCAAATTGTTGGGTAAATTGGATAAATTCTGGTGGGGGAGTGATTGACCTGAGATTCACTAATGTGAGATGCCCAGCCCCAGGGTGAGATGTTAACATTCCATTCAAAGGGTATTTCAATAATTATATTAGTGATAGTTCTCTGAGAAATAACAGTCCTTTGGACTGTCTCACATAACTAACTATAAACATACTCTAAAGCAGGGTCTAAATTGTGGTTTCGGCATGCCTCCAAAATTCTGTTTAACTCCTGGAAGGGTTCTTTTTTTGAACTGTCCAAGTGGAGATGTGCCTCCTGTTTGAATATAAAGAAAAAATCCTTTATCACAATTGAAATATTATTTACTCATCAATAATCTCAGCATTGGATCCACTGGGTAGCCAAAAAAATGACAGAGGTTTGAGCAATGAAGCTGACACTTTGTGAAAAATGCAGTATTCTTGGGATGCATGTTATGACATAGCCGACCAAGATGGTGGCTTTTTATCGTTATTTATATCCAAGGGATTTTTTGGTCAGATGGTTGCACTCCAAGAATAAAATGGTAGTGATCCACACATTTCATTTTTACTATTAAAATGACCCAGTAGTTTTATCTGAGATTGTAGATGTCATTGCATCTATATTTTGCATACCTTAATAAGTTCTTCTGCAATATCTAGCCTTCCTTGGCGCAATAGGTGCTCACAAATAACTTCATTTAAGAGAACAGATTTCTCTCCTTCAAAAACTCCACTGTGACTACATGCAGTGTTGTCAGATATAAAATTCTAAAGAGGAAAACACAAAAAAATAAGAGCATTCATAACACCAACTTTCATGCATCAAATAAATTTTTTAGTCACTGGTTTTGAGTTGGACAAACTCTCTCATTCTGCAAGGGAATTCCTTGTGCAGGGCTTAAATTAAATAACGACAGCTAATACGCCGGCCATGATGACAGGCTAAACTGGTCTTAGCTCAATCATACCTTGTTTTGGCTCAATGTTACTGGTAAAAATGGCAAGGCAAAGATTTGACCAGACATGTACAAATTTTGGGAGGACATTTTAAGCCCTGTTGTGAAAGTAAAGCTTGCACAACAGTAAATTATTAAATGATTATTAAATAATAATTATTATTATTGTGATGATGCACTTTTGTTTACACTGTTTGGTCCCCCCTCTCCCCCGGAATTTTGTGTGACCATCACTGATCAATGTTTGGTGATACCAGAAAGATGAAATGAGCATATTTTCAAATCAGTTTTCCATGCATGTGCACATGTTCTTGGCTTTACAGTCCTTGTTAGGATGTCACTTGGGGCTATTTCAAATGTCTTTAGTATGCTGTTAAAAACTGTTTTGATGACATTCTCACATCATTCTTTTGCTATCCTACATGCTTATCAATGCATTAGGTCTTTAAAGCATGGTTTTCACTATGACATAAGCATAAGCATAAGAATACGTCATTACTATGACATAAGGCAACATAAGCACAAGCAGAAGCAAAAAAAGAAGGGTATTGCTTTGATCCTTGTGCTTATGCTTATGCTTGTGCTTATGTAGAAGTGAGGACGTCAACAGAGAAGTGAGTGGGCTTGATACTCTTATGTCTGTGTTTATGCTTATGCTTATGTCGCTAGTGAAAACCACGCTTAATATCTAAACAAATTAAAACTCTAAATAATTTGAATGGGTCAGAACTTAAATTTAAGATTAATTATTATATAAAAAATTGAAGTTTACATGTAAACAAATTGAAAATTTATAGACTGAACTTACTCTGTCTATAGCTTTTCCAATCTTAGAAATTCCACCATGAAGTTCTTTATGTTCGGTAGCTAGTCTCGTAACTGTATCTTTAACTTTTTTGGCTGATTGTGTGAGGATTTGACACTGTAGTTGTGAGAGTTCATCTTGATTTGCTTCAAAAACAAAATAAATAAATAAACGCATGAAGACGAAGTTCTTATATTTTGATAATAAAACGTGTAAACCATTAATTCATGAGTTCAAAGTCATAGATTTAAGATATTTTATCTCTAAAATAATCAAAACTACGTGATAGATGAAAGTCGACATTTTAGTTTCGAGTCGTTGACTTTTACTAGTTTTCACACACACATATTACGCCGTAACTTACAATTAACTATTTCGTTTTGTAGATTAGATATGTGGTTAGCCAAATCCCCCAATGTTGTATCTGTATGTTCTCTAATAGCTTTGTATTTCTTCAAGACTTTGTCCTGTTCTTTCTCGACGTTCAAGCAAGCCTCCATTTTGTTTTGTTTACTCGAAGGACCACGGTACGCATTGCCTCATGGGATAGCCCAATGACGTCATTACTCTTTCACGTTTTTATTTTATTATTTTATCATTTTCAAAAAAATACTGTTATGCAAATTTCGAAAGTACAGAAAATACTTTTTGAGGTTTATCATCCATCTGTTTCCCTTTTAGTAGATTAGAATGAAATATATAAATTTTATAGAACTCGTTTTGATGGGGGCGCGCAAAGCACTCTGGGATAAACAGCTGTCCGCCATTTTGTTTTATTAAGTTGCTGCGTTATTCCTTCCAGTTTTAAAATCGTATTTAAGCTTAAATTATTTCTTTTACTGCTTGAAAACAAAGTCATACACGATGGGATGTGATGGTGGTACAATTCCAAAGCGAGATGAACTCGTTCGCATGAAGAAAAAACCTGAAAAAGTCGACAAAAACTTCGAGTTGAACGCGAGATGGTTCCACTGTGCTATCAGCCAAGAGCAACTTAACCCTCCTGTCGTATCCTGTGAACTTGGAAATCTTTACAACAAAGAATCATTACTAGAATTCCTTTTAGACAAAGCCTCTGCTACCTCAGGTATAGCCAAGCACATCCGTAGCTTGAAAGACGTGAAAGAACTGAAGCTTACAAAGAACCCTGCATTTGACGAGAAATTAAAGGGCGAACAAGCTGATGCGTATCAGGATTTTCAGGCGAGTCGTTACATTTGTCCTGTCGTTGGAATCGAAATGAATGGACGGTACAAGTTCTGCTTCTTGTGGAAGTGTGGTTGTGTGTTTTCTGAGCGTGCACTGAAAGAGGTGAAGTCTTCTGTTTGCCATAAATGTGGGCAAAGTTTTTCCGATGAGGATGTCGTCATAATTAATGGAAGTGAAGAAGAATTTGAAACCATGAAAACTAAGATGCTAGAAAGAAGACAAAAGGCAAAAATTGATAAGAAGTCACGAAAAAGTAAAGCTACAGCTACAGTTTCTTCAGAAGCTTCAAGCTCAAGTTCTGAGTCATCAACATCACAAGCAGACAAAGTTTTTAAACACCCAAGTACGACTGAGGTTGAAATACCTACAAAGAAAGCAAAAGTGGACAGTATGCCTCAAGTCAATGGTGCCGTAGGATCTGCTAGTTCATCTAAGAAGACAAAATCTAAAGGAAAAGATCCCAAGATTAATATGAAATTACCAGAGCTGTCCAAGTATAAGACTGTTGCCGAGGACCCTAATGCAAGTAAAGTGTACAAGTCTCTGTTTGCCTCGGGGCATGAGAAAAGGCCTGAACACTTAAAATCCAATTGGGTTACATATCACGCTTATGGTGGATATCATGTTTAAAGACAAAATGCTCTCAAACTATTTCCATTCAATAGGAAGCTCCTATAGATACTATTGATAAAGGGCTTATAGTACATTTCATTGCAGGTACAACTAGATCATGGTCTACCATATTGTACCTTACAACATGACTCATAGCATGGAGCATAGGATACCTTTGGGCTAGTTGTAGATTTTATTTTGTTAAAAATTCATACTAATGCCATACTTTTGGTGGTACTATAGCGATACTTCCTGTAAAATGAGCCTTTTGTTTGCGTACCTTGTGACAACCAGAAATTGATTGGCTGGTAAAACAAAGGACCTACCAAAACCTTTTTTGAAAATGATTGGCATATTATTGTCACAATGCTTTTTGTTAGTAAACATAAAGTATTGCCATTCTGTAAATATACCATATCAGAGGTTAAGATAACGGCTGGACATTGGACAGTGTCTGACCAGAACTGTGACTTTTTGGTCAAATCTTTGCCTTGCCAGTCATTTTGACCAGTAACGTTTTCGCCATAGATGAGTTATGACTGAGCTAAAACTAATTTGGCCTCCGACCATGAACAGTGACTGATCAGCTGTTATTTTAAGCCCTGCAATATATTATGTGATTATAACTGAAAAAGCCTATATGTATTTAAGTTTTCCTTCGTATTAGGCAACTGACAACTTACTGTTAGATGCAAGCAAATGAGAATGATCTGTGATATAAATAAAGCTTTGAGGTTATAATACTAGAGTACTAGAGGATTTATTTGTGACATTGCATGGCATCACCTTCATTGCTAAGACTAGTCTACCCTCAAATTTTAATGAAAAATGCCTAGCCACCTTTAAATTCCTTGAATCCCATTAATAAGAAAATATTTAATGATGAAAGTGGTGCAATATTTTGGCATTCTGTCATGCAAATTGGTACGAGAAAAGGATGTCATGATATGACATTTTTTAATCAATTATTTTTGCCTTCATTTGATTCCAAAGCATTTTTTATTCCAAATCTAATGCAAGAAATTTCATTTTTTTATCATTAAGATTAAGAATAGATTGAAGGTGATTATTATTTAGACCTCACAAAGAGAATAAGATCTTGATAAGTTTATGAAGAATTTTGTCTGTGACACCTATAATTTGCGTCATTTCAGTATAAGATGACAATTTTGTTTCAGCTTGTTTTTGAAGTAGCCGTATATCGTCTAGGGATTAAATGTCTTGGCCAAAAAACTGAGGTCCAAGTAAACATGCCCTAATTCCCTTCTTTGTTGTGCAAATTTCTAATGAATTCTTCATTGGCTACATAAGAGTGGTCTGTGTTTACTTGTTTCATTCTCTAGTTGTTTAGACTCTAACAACTGTTGTTGCCTTACTCTTGTGGTAAAACTCCTTAGTCGAGGCTGTGTTCAATTCCAGTCGCTTTTCACCGCTCAAATATGCGTTTCTTCACTTGTCTTTTACATGCAAGTTTGCTTAGTTTATCACTCTGCAGTTTTGCTAAAGAAGAGAGCCCTCGTGACGAAGAAAAAAGACCAAGTTTTATGTCCCTAGACATAACAAAGTTTAAGAAAGAAATGAGGGTTGCTAGCAACAAGAAAAATGTCCATAAAAAGAAAAGCGAAATCGATAATCTGCCTGAGGAAATGATAAAAGGCATAAAATCTATTAAGAGCAAGCACATGTAAGCATATTATATATATATTCGCGAGTTGGGGAAAAACCATCAAAATGAGCCTAATTTCTTTTTTTTTTTTTTTTTTTCCATTGTTTTGCTAACTCAAACATCCAAGTACCAAGGCTCATGTTATAAGCCCATGTTTGTTTATTTTGTTCAACAGTTCATACACAGCAACAAAGCGTCAGCTAGTCACCAACAAAGTGAAGAAACAAGCGCGGAATGAAAATAAAAAGTCAATCGAGAGAAAAAGAAACAAAGTGGCTGAAATTATGGAAGAGCTCCCCGAAGAAATGAGGAAAGGCATTCAATTGGTTAAAAATCCGTAAGTTATTCACCCCGTCTCATATCTATATATATACCCGGCTGCTGGGAACAGCCTTAAGAACTGACTAAATTCCCTTACAGCAAGTTTTAATTTTCGACGATTTCACAACTCATTAAAACAAACTATATAATCGAATCAAAGTGATCTATCTTTAAAGTGGCTATCAAGCCTACGGGATCTCTTCCTGATTTTAAAGCCCTAAGTGAAATAAAGAATGGCCTTTACTTTCTTTTTGATTTCTTTTTTCTTTTCGTTGCCGAGATATTCAATATAGAAATCACGAGGTGACGTCAACTAAGAGCATAAATAAGTATTTAAGTATCCTTTTAAAGAGACAAATCCACGAAAAGAAGAATATCTCTGTGAGAATTAGCTCGAAATGACTGAAACCTTTGGTGGTTTGGACTTTGAAATCAGGAAGAGATCCTTTAGGCTTGAGGGAAGCTTGATACACACTTTTTAAAAATGCCCCTCAGTTTTCAATTTTTGACACCGGATTTCTCAACCAAGACGAATTCTACTTGAATCAAAATGATCTATATATCTGTGTAGAGAGCTTCAAGGGAATGAAGTCGTGATTGTTGTGATTTTGTAAACTGACAGGTAGAGGGGTGAGGATCTTCCGCCTCTGTTGCTTTACTGCTGTTATCGTTTGTGTTGGGTTCTTTGGTTATGTTTTAGTATTTCTACTGCATTTGTACTTGTTATTCAGTCTAGATGTTTACGGTTCGATTCTGTTGTTTCATCAATACAGGGTTAGTGCAGTGTAAGTCCAAAGAAGACGAAAGAAAAAAGACCCGAAACACAAAGAACTGATCACGTGTCGAGGCAGTCATGTCTAAGCGAACCCCTTAGAAAACTATTATAAACGAAGATAAACATTAAATCGATCAAAAAAGTGGCATAAATTAAAATATAACAGTTGCCTGCCACGTGATCTGAAAAACTAATTAGTATGCATGGATTGGTGTCCCTAAAGTGCTCTTTATGAATTACTTAGAATAAAAAAGTATTGATAAAAAGTTGTGTCTTTTATTTATTTTTTTCCCCTCCTCCTCTCTCCTTTGCAAACTCTCTTTCATTTGAGTTGGTACTGCAGTGCATTATGGGACTGTTTTTGGGGGAATGAGATAGACGCCATCTTCGAAAAATGTTCCCTTAACTGATTTCTTCAATGCACTGCAATACGTCCACGTTTTTCCTCACACAGAATTGGTAATTTTTCAGCAATGTTTGGTTGATAATTTTTATTGGAGTTTTTCTTTTCGCCCTTTGAGCCATCGAAGAAAAAGATCAGTTGACGGCACTTCAGTCATATGTGACACTCGTCATATGTCTCATTGTCGTCACGCCGTCGTTAGTTTTGATGACTATGGAATTGCAATGCGCAAATCGTTGTTTTTGGTTCAATAACACAACTACGAAAACAATGTTTCCTCTAACACTTTTCTCGTGTTCTGCCAACCCCTGCTTTATAACTGCACACAGCACGCGCGCGCGTTTTTCATTTCTTCAATAAAGCACACTATAAGGCACCTTTTATCAAAAATTTCCTACACAAAACATGCAGCAACCAAAATCACTCAGACGTTATTCCACGCATACTCGCAGCACTGTATCCAACAGTTTGCTGTTAGATTTTTGCAACTTCACAAATAACCGCACGCATAGAACTGCGGAATGCACGCGGAATGTGTTTGCACTTATTTTCGCGCCAAAATTATCGCCTCATCAAGAAATGAAATATATTCTATAATTTGACCAATCATAGGATAGATATTCTAAAGAGCTTAAATCCTATTGGATGAAAACAGGTGATTGACATGTTATGTCACATGATCATCAGCTGGATATATAAATCAAGAGCACGTTGTCTTTGGTGAGATTGGTTTGAAGGTCGTCAGTAAGAACATATCTTGGTAAGTGTCTTCTTTTGATTTAGTTTTTCTTTGCTTTCTGTTCTGTATTGGATTTACTATAGATTTAAATTGTACGAAATTATCCAAAAACCGAACTTTTAATTGTAGAAAGATTCGAAAGCTAGTTTTCATTGACCAAAGCTTCTATTTCTTGAATTTATGCAGAAGCTGCACGTCCAGTTTCAAGTGTTTCAATTTTCTCTCAGTAAAAAAACGAAGGAGAACATTTTACCAGTTTATAAAAATATCGAAATACGAAGCTTCTAGTTGCAGAGAGCTTTAAAAAGCCCATTTTCATTGACCAAAACTGGTATTTGCTTTGAAATTGTGACAATTACACGTCCAGCTTGAGTGTTTGATTTTTTGCTCCGTAAAAAAACGAATTAAAGGCATTTTGAATAACTTTCCAAATAAAAGTGAACGAAGTTTCGTATCTATTCTAACTAGTCCTGAAAGCATTTCACTGATTGTTTTAGATAGTAGAGTTACACTTTATTTTCACTATATTTATAGGAGTGTAACGCTGTTTTGTGTCACGTTTCGGAAAACAAGTTAATTAGAAGGTTTGCTCTTCACAAAAAACACTGACTTTCTAGGAGTTCGTCAATATAATTAGGTTATTTTTTACTAACCCGCAAAAGAATACGTTTCTTAGTAAATCATCATTCATTCCTAACAGTACTTTTTATTTATCTCCAGGCATACAGACAAGAATGGCCTTATCAAGAGAAGACGAATCTTAAGTATTGAATTTTTCTTGTTTGCTACACAATGAATCTTAAACAAGCTTAAAAATTGTTCCAAAAAGCCGACTTTTCATCTTTATAAACTACTGTTTAGTTTTGGGCCGGTTAATTTGTTTCATGCTTGTTTGAGAGGTCTTGTGTCCTTTGGGGAAAACTGTTCCTAAATCAAATATGGAACTAAATAAACAATAAATTTTCTCAGCTTTTGGTTTAATTACGACTTACAAAATACCATTTATTGAATGAAATGTTATCTTTTTGGCATTTGAACGAGTCAAAAACCAAAAGCTGCCATTTTAAATTTACATAAAGTTAGGATTAGAATTAAGAGGGCTCCAGAAATACCAAGTATGGAGCCCAGGGGAAAAGACGTTAAAAGCTACCAATAAAACTAGGTGGGGATTTTAGTGTTTTTTGACTGGTCAATCGGCCAGGGTCAAATCGACCAATTAGGATAGATTTTCACTGAAGATTAGGACCAAGAGTACGTTGGTAACAAAGAAACCCCGAGTACGCTGGATCTGGAACGTTCTTCAACTACAGCTCGTGTAGAGCATAAACTGTGTTGTGGTCCTTGATTTAGAGTAGATGGAGTTCTGTCATTGTATTGTGCGGTTGTGGTCAGTTAGCTAGTTTTCGGTATGTATCAAACTGCGCCTAGGGTTAAGTTGGCTCCGATTCCGGCCTTGTAAGGTTCTGGCCACACTACTCGGTCTCACAGTCAGGGTCTGTCTTAAAACTGAACGACCAAATTTTTTTTCATATTAAATGCCTTTTCATAACGATTGTACCTTTTTTTTCTTATGAAGTTAAAAAATGTGGATGATATTTTCCTACAAACCCTGACTACACGTGTGAGATCTCAATGACGGTTCTACAATACTAATGCTAAATGTCATGAGAGTATAAATATCGATGGAAAACCGATCAATGACATTAGCATTGATATTTTCCATTAACCCCTTACATCCATGACATTTAAAAACCTTGCTTTGCAGGTCTTCCAAGAACAACCAAACTTGGTTGCAGCAAGACTTCACTTCAATCCACGATAGTTTTTTTAATATTCACTGGTAGCTTTAGGGCCTAGCACCGAGCAAAGGCGGATCGAGGTGGGGAGGATGGGACAGGAGTTTTGCTGTCCCCGTTCCCGCTCCCCTCGGTGCATCTTTGCTCTGTTATTATATCATTTTTGTGCATTTTATCAAATACATGTCAATTGCGCACTTGCTGCAATTGAATTTCCAGTCATCTCAATATTTTGATTTATATTAATAATTTATGAATCAAAACGTTGAGCACTAACCTAAAACCTGCGCACTTTTTCTATGAAAAGTGCGCAAATTATATGATACATTTGTTTATTTGCTTTTTTTTTTAATGTTTCGGATGTAGTTTTCATTTTGGCCCGGTTATCAAGATTCCATACTTACAAATATAGACTATAATAGACTTTCGTTACCGATTGCCAGGTTTTTCAAGTTATATTTATAAATATAGGCTCATAGATTACCAGTTATTTGGTTTCCATACTTACAAACATAAGCTCATACTCTTGTTTTACCGATTATTTCAAGGTTTTTCAAATTATATTTATAAGTATAGGCTCATAGATTACCAGTTATTTGGTTTCCATACTTACAAACATAAGCTCATACTCTTGTTTTACCGATTATTTCAAGGTTTTTCAAGTTATATTTATAAGTATAGGCTCATAGATTACATTTTTTTTGAGTGAAGGGGAAACATTTCTCATCTTTTGTTTAATTGAATATTATTTCAAAGGAGAATTTGAAGTTCTTATTTGTGTGTGTGAGTGAAAGTGAGGTTATAGTGTGTTCATTTATTTATTTATTTATTTTTTGAAATATGCTGTAAACATTACTTGTACTATAACTGTTCTGATTGTAATAATTTGAAGATGAAATAAAGTGAAATATTTATAATTTACGTTTATGTTTACTATTTACCTTTATTGAATTTAATCTTTTGGTCTTGTCTGGATTACCAGTTTCTGGGTAATGTTTTTAAAACTAAAACGGTATTGTCGGAATCTAGGGATATTCCATCGTCGATAGATGTAAGTCTGGTAGGTTCTGACCTACTTACAAAGAACTGGTGGCACAGTTCGCTTACTTTTATTGATTTTGATCGAATATCCTCCCCTTGGTATATTCTGGAGCTGACTGGAGTAAGTATTGGTAGGGTCTGCCCTACTTGTAAAGAGCTGCTGACACAGCTCGCTTAGTTTGGTTAAATCTCTGGAATATGCCATCCCTTGCGAAAATTCTAACGACCATTTTCATTTCAGCTATACTAACTATATTCTGATTTTCAGATACGCTAATGATTTCTTTGATTTTCAGCTCCCCTTTTTAAATTAAAAATAAACTAAAATATAAATAATAATAAACGAATTGAATTAGTTTACACTGCTGTACTTGTTGAGCAAAACGTCTTGAGCCCAAGTCTAGCGTTGTACACTAAATCGCCCACGATTTCATTCACTAACACATAAATTTTTTCATTTTTATTTTTCAGAATATTCATCTTGAGAGTTAAACTTGTGCCACCTTATTTTCATTTCACTAAAGCGTATTTTTTTACAGCCTTGGTATTAAGAAATATTACATGATTTAACTTGTTTTCTCTTTTTTCTTTCGTTAGTATTTTGCAGGTGGTGACCCAAAACCACTTCCAGGTTCCGTTCTGTCCTTACTCAGTGATCACCGGATTCTGTTGCTGGGTAACAGATCAGTTCTGTTGCTGGGTAACAGTTTCAGTGGAGTATATAATGTATTTCTTCATTTTTGGTGTATTAGACTTCAATTACTGACTCTTTTTTCCTGTTTTGTTTGTTCTTTCTCTGAATTTTTAGGCTGGGACGACTTTGAGACCGCTGCCATTTCCGAAGTAAGCCTACTGCGCATGCTTGGGAGAGAACCGGTTGATCCATCAAATGCATCCGTTAGAATTTTGTACTTTGATATTGTGCAAATTTGTTTCCAACAATCATTTTTATTTTATAAAGAGTTAATTTTTCTTTCTTTTCCAGGTTGGATTGAACCGCAGTCTACATCTATAAATTTCATCATTAAATAATTTTAAAAATTTGTTTGCTAGATAAATGTACGTACATAACTATTTATAAAATACTAGTTCAATGAGATAAGACATTGAAAAAGCTGTAAAGATTTTTTACCGATCTAATAAAAAATTACTGATGTAAAAACTGACTTTGTTGTCATTTTTATGTTGACCATTTGTAATTCCTAGACCACCTTGAAAACCCCACCACAACTCCTTTAGTGTAAGTAGAGCACGCTTGACGTAAGTCGAGAGGACTGGGTGCGATTCCCAGACGAGTTTGATTGGTTGAAAGGTAGCACTAGAAGGGTAGATGACGTCAACATCGTGTGGGCCTATAATGCATAAAAGAAAGGGGGGTAGTGAACAATTCTGAATATGACCCTAAAAGTGGTCTTTAACTACTTAGAGTAAAAGGAAAAAAAAAAAAAAAAAAAAAAAAAAAAAACGAAAAAAAAACCCCGGTTAAAACCGGTTTTTGACCGGGTACATATAGTGCGAATGAGCAAATATAACAAAAGTTTAGATAATGAATGCATTGAATTCACAAGTAAACCTCTTAGCTCCTTCCATTAGCATGTGTACCTCTGGTTACGCGGCCCTACACAGTTTTTACCCATTTGTTCAGTTATTTTAGGATTATTCTTTTGAGTTTCATAATAGAGATTCTTTTATCTTCGAGTGCGAACGAGTGAGATATCTTAATTGAACACGAGAAGATAAAATTCGTATCTCCAAGCGGCTATGTTTATTATATAGATATCGATGAAACTTAAATAAAACAAAAGCTCAAAAATTCTTCATTAAAATAGCAAGCCGATTCAACAGCGCCTATCTTCACGTGTGAAATATGTGTTATCTTCCACTGTTGAAAGATATCAAGTTTTCGACACTAGAGAAAACCTGGTATTTCATCGATATCTACAGTATAATAAATTCATATATTAGAGTGCTCACACTAAATCCGTGAAACAAATACTAATTTTTATCACTAAATAGTGATAATTAAACAATAGAAAACAAAGGATTCTGTATGAAATAGTACTAATTAGTACTATTTAATGTTCACGGTTTTAGTGCGTGCACTCTAACTTTAGTTTAAGCTAGTTTAATTCCAAGATTTTCACTCGTATTACTCGTTATTAAGATATCATGACACTCAGGAATTTACTATTTCTTTTAGCCAGTCATGATTCAACGATATTATCATATTGATTATAGACTGACACATGTCATAAAATTATTATAAAATAGAGCTCATGTAATTAATAGTTCAACACAGACAACAGAGACTAGAATTAAAGATCCCGAAGCTCACACCTAGAGCGGTCATCCCATAACAGTTACGCCATGCAGGCGCGATAAGCATAACGTTCTACATCGGCAGAGTCTATTTTTCTCAACTAAAACAAAGGAAAAAGGGCTTGACCCGTGCAATCAAATCATGATACAGATCGATAAGTTTCTATAACCATGGAAACAGGAAACACAGAATTAGGGAAACGGGAGAGATTGAGATAAAAAGAAAAGAGGAAAGGAAAAAGAGATACTATGATGAAGAACTGAAGAAAAAGAGAAAGAGAAGAGAGACCTCCCTTTGTCTTCCCCTAGCAGAGGTTGTTTTCCTCCTACGAACCGAAAGGAGGGCAGAAAAAACCTTTGCTAAGCAGGGGGTATCTTTGTCTACGATTGCTTCACTTGAACGATTCCTTAGTTTTCACTTTTTCCTTAGTTTGTATGGTCATATATTCCTTGGTTAATTGAGGGCCGGAAAACAGTTGTGGGATTTAGGAAACTAGGTTTTTTTAATTTCTTTTAACAGAGAAAAAGTTTAATTTATAGGAGCTTGCATTTGTTTTGTTCTTAATTGTTAATAATTACCTCAGGCATTGAATAATTAAAGCCAATAACTGTCAGAACTATAGTTCTTCTCAGCTGCTAAACATAAAGCCATTATAGCAATACGAGCCTAATTGAGGGCCTAAGCATTTTTTTTATAAACAATTGTTTAGCGAGCCGTGAGTCTTCGAACGGCGAGGTATATATTTCCCGAAATTTACTTCATCTTTGGTGAATAATTTTTTTAGTATAATTTTAGACATAAATATCAGACGAAATTCGGAGAAAAAAAGAGTTTTTAGTATTACTTCCGTTTTGGCAAACTTTGGGAATCCTCATAATCACCGATCGAGCAGTTATTATCGTCTACCTGGCAGAACGACACAGGTTGATCGACCAATCACAGCACGCGAACTCTATATTAAAGTCCTAATCATAGTAAATTGTTTTCTTGACGAGAACATCTTCGGTGACCGCTTCTCAGTAAAGTCCTGTGGTTGATAATTACCTTTTTCTCATCTAACCCTCGAAGAGAGAGCGTCATTACTCACACTCAAGACTGAGCAAGTTGACACTTCAGAGTCATGCATATCACCTCGCTCATTTTGGTGACTTTGCTTCTTTCTTTATTACCTATTCGTTTGGAATCGAAAACATTCCCCAACCTGGAAGAGAATGAAGCGTTGATGGGGCAGAGAGAAGTCAAGGAAGTTGAGAGAGTATCGATGAATCATGATTCCCTACACGACCCAAGCTCTCTGAAGCTCTACCAAGATAAAAGACTGTAAGTATTATCGTATTCTTTATTTGAGTATAAACTTGTTATTGGTGCCCCGTGTTTTACTATAGGTCTATTGGTCATTATTTATCTATCTATCACCTTTCTTTCGACACCCAACCAACAGACGTCTCACTGAAGCTATTTTCTTTTCCCCCCATAAGGCTGAAAGCCATAGTTTTTAGTTTTAAGAAAGAGTATGCCAAAGCCAAATGAGGACAAAAGAAAGGCGTATTGATCAACAGGTTAGAGTGCACGCACTAAACCCGTGAAACAAATACTAACTTTTAGTACTAAATGGTGATAAATAAACAATAGAAAACAAAGGATTCTGCATGAAATAGTACTAATTAGTACTAATTAATGTTCACGGATTTAGTGCGTGCACCCTATTGCATGTTTTTCTCTTACTAACTATGATTTTCTCTGTGATTTCAGGCAAAAAAGACGGCCTCGTTTCCGCATTAAGTGTAAAAAGGAAAAGTGCAAATTTAGTTCGGGTCATTGATATTGAAATGCAAAAGATACGATAACTGTAAAACTGAATTCCTTTTAATAGAAATAAATATTAAAATCGCTTGATGTCTATTGAAAAAATGGGTGCTGCTTTACTCAAACTCTCTCTCCCTCTCCCTCTGCATCTCATTTGTCCCTTTCTTTCAAACAAAAACTAACAAAGACCGAGAAACCTCTTTTTTCAATCGATATTGAATAATTTTCAAAAAAAATCATTTATGTTTTTCAACGAGCCGAAATAGGGGTATGAAGAGTTTTACCTAAGCTTCTTGGTTTTGGGTCGTTGTGTCAGCCGTTTTGGAAACCTATAAAGCGTTATCCCGCTAGGGGTTCTCGATTTTCTTACCTTCACCAAACCTAACACGCTAAATTCCTACTATTAAATTTCAATTCGGTCTTTGAATAAGTCGTGCCCCATCTTAAAGGTTTTCGATTGCTCGAAGCTTTTTTTTAAAAAAAATCTGGACTGATCAAAGTTAAGTGTCACGGTCACCACCTACAGCTGTATTGCCAAATGCATTTTAACATTAATCTTATTCAATTCTATCTTGAGTGGGTTTAAAGATCGCTGTTGGTACGATAAGGCCATTTTAGAATTATCGCTAAAGGCAAAGCATTTGCGTGTTGCTTGGCACCGTGTACCACTATGGCGGAGGCGGAGAAAAGGACTGAATAAAGGTTAAAGCACATCTTTGTTTTTTTAAGCATGTTAAGTCGATAATGCAAAACAAAACTGGACTAAAACAAACAAACAAACGAAGAAATAAATGCGCACACAAACATAAATACATACACACACAAAACAACAAATGCACAAACAACACACAAACGCACAAACGCACAAACGCACAAACGCACAAACGCACAAACGCACAAACTCATGATTGTAAGCTGCACGGCTGCTACTAGCGCCTTAGTATGCAGCCCGTAAAGTCCTCAAACTGGTCATTAATGTAAAGTGCAAACCTTTCAATATTATTATTATTATCATAAAACCCATAAACGCGTTTTGCTCGTGCCTTCTTCTGCCTGTGACTAATGCGATACAAATGTTGATTACAAACATATACTATTTAAGTGTGAGTGCGTTTTTAGGGTGGAAAAAAAATTATGCATGTTACTTATCTATATTTGGGCTTCCTGTGTTAGGAAGAATAATTTTACGAGCCCCTCCCCTGCTTAGAAATATTTGACTCGTTCCCATTCCCAGTGCGAGGAGAAAACAAAATGGCGGCGTGGAATCCTTTTGCCATCTGGCTTGTTGTCGCTGCTATCGTTGGATTTTTCCTACTAACAGCGGTATTGATAGCACAATGGAAAGAAAAGAAGAAGAAGAAGGGTAAACAGTAGTCTTTAGCACATAAAAACGCTTTGAACATTACTCTAATCTTGAAAATAATCCAAGTTGTGTAGCCATGAAGACACGTCGACTAAACTACATTCGGTTGAATTTCTTTTTGAATCCTGTGATTTTATTGTATTCTTATTTTTCTCTCGTTCCTTGCCGACTAAAGAAGAGAGACTGTTTATAGAATGAATTTATTATGATATTTTAAAAAATATATGTTATTTATATATTTTATTGTTGTAAAAATTACATTTTAAACTTCTAATGCAGATTAAATATGCTTTTGATCAATCAATCAATCCTTCATTTGTTAAAGCAGGTTAGGTTTACAAAATTTTAAAACAAATATTGCATCGATAGCCAACGGCTGATGTGGACCTGCTATATATATATATATATATATAACAAAATGATAAAATATAATAACCACTACTATAATCTAAAGAATTTAAAATGTAAAGGACTGGTGTAAGATTAAATTAATCATAATTAAAATCTGAACATACACCTACTTGGAAGAATGCCATCACAGGAAGAAAGGGGACACAAGCAATCAATAATCCAAAGTCGTGGAATCAATAATACAAAGTCTTTTTAGTAAAAATCACAGTGGAAATTCAACCTATACATTTATCTTTTTTTGTTTTCAAGTTCTGGGAAGGTTAAAAACTAACCCACTCATTCATCATTTTTGAGCTTGTTATTATTACTTTTAAAGTTGATTTCCTATTGTTATTATTCTAGATAAAACAGCTGTGCGTGATCCAGTGAGAGTGAATGAAGTTGTTGGTCCTGCAGGAAGACGAAGAGTGCGAAATGCCAGAAATAGAATGAATGCCGCTAGAAGGAATGAAAGAGATGATGATGATGATGATGACTACAATGGTAATTTCAAGCTAGAAAAACAATTATAGGGTGAAATAATATTAATATTGAAAAGCAGGGATGGTAGAGTAGTTAACGCACTTGCCGACTATCTCTTGGCAATTCATGTATGCTTCTTTTGAATGAATATTATAGGCTTTAATTACTAGAATTCAGTGGTAACATACTTTCAGGCCATTCTTCGATCCTTCCCATTCAATTTCCATTCAATTCCAATTCAATTTCCATTAAATTTTCATTCAATTCCCATTTAATTTCCATTCAATTTCCATTCAATTCCAATTCAATTCCCATGCAATTCCCATTCAGTCCATTGTTGATTCAACCATTAGGGTTTCAAATCATCAACATATTGATATGTTGTATTTAACAGATGTAGATGATGATGGAGGTGGTGCTTTCCCTATGGCATTTGATGATCAGATGCCAATGGGGAAAATAGGGACAAAGAAATTAAAAAAACTGGAAATGAAAGCAGAGAAGAAAGCCATGAGAGAGGTTGGTAAATTGCTTGGTTATTGTACTTTTGTGCAATTATTCAATACAGGGTTTCTTTCTCATTAGCATTGTAGGATTTCTTAATTCTAAAAGAATAATTAATTTAACTTCCTCCCAATAACTCATTTGGTTGTGCACCGCTCTGTTGTGCGGGGGGTCATGGGTTCAAGCCTCTGTGGCCAGACTCTGACTAAGAGTCTTAAAATATCTGAGTAGAAGCTGCCGTTGCTCTAAAAATATCTGCAAATGGTTACACCTTCATTGTTGCTGAGATGACCATGTAAAATGGTGTTCCGGTCTCACTTAGAGACCTTAAGCTAAGAGGGCCACAAGTTTATCAGTGCGTTATGTTGTGTTACGTTAATCAATTTGTCTTGAAATCAAAAAAATCAAAAATAAAACAAATAAATATATTCTTTGATCTTTTGTTTCAGCAAATGGAGGCAGAAAGAGAAGACAGGAAAGAAAGAGAAGCCTTGCATGAAGCTGAAAGAAAAAGAGAAGATGAAAGAAGAAAACAAGAACAGGAAAGAAGGGTTAGTATTTTTTGCTCTGCTCTGCTCTGCTCTGCTCTGCTCTGCTCTGCTCTGTGACAGTGCTAATGTGACTTTTTTTCAATCATAGGAAGAAGAGGAGAGGATTCGAAAAGAAGAAGAGGAAAAGAAAGCTTATGAAGAATACTTGGCAATGAAAGAAGCTTTCCTGGTGGAGGAAGAAGGTGTTGGAGAAACAGAGGAAGAGGTGAAAAACATTTAACATGGAGATATGTTAATTAAGTTATTTGGTGTTATGTTAGTTTTATATACATATGGTATAATTTGTTTTTATTGTTGTTGTGGTAGGCCATTTGCAAATACAGCCTTTTCAAAAAAGATTGGTGAAGGTTTTATTTCATGTTGCATACCAAGCCCAAAATGCACTATGGGTGAAGTGAATACGATCAGCGAAGGGTCACAACAACATAGAACGTTTTCCAAATTTTGTCTGCACGTTTTCCTGGATGATTTTCGTCTGTGCTTATGAATGTAATACATTTCAAGCTTATTAACCCTTTCACTACTAGAGCGGCCAAAAGAGGCCAACCAGAAATTTGACATTTTTCCTAGAACGGCCAAAAGGGGCCAGCGGGAAGACATTTTGGATTTTCAATTATCCATCCCCTAGGACATTTCTGTGTGTTGAAACATGTGGGCTATTGTTTTTGAATCATTAACCAATCAGATTCTATCAACTGCTTTGATGTGTGTTATAAGGCCTCAATATCTACTGAGCATATGTTTTTCATTTTGATATTGAGAAATAAAAAACACCCTAATTATGTTCCAGGAAGAGCCTGTGTTTGACCCTTTCAGCCTCTGTAGTGAAAGGGTTAAGCAACATGCAACATGAAACTTGCAACGAAACCTACAAAACCTTCACCAACCTTTTCTAAAATAGCTGCATATCTTGTAGTCATTAGCTTTTTTCTTGTTGAAATTTTAGTTGTAGCTTGTTTTGATTTGGAGTCACTCTATTAATAATGTACAATTACTTCATGCTTCAGACTCAAGCACTTCTACAAGATTTCATCAACTACATCAAGGTACAAGCATTATGATATAGGCTAGTTATGGCACCTTTCCTGTAAAAAGATCTCATCAAAAATATCATATTTGTTATGTGTTTAGGACAAGAAAGTCGTTATGTTGGAGGATTTAGCCTGTCAGTTTGGCCTGCGCACCCAGGAAGCAATCAATAGATTACAGATCCTGCAAGAGTCTGAACAGATTACAGGTGAGAAGAAATGATATCCCTCATCCTGAACTGATCTGTTTGTCCATCTGCCCATCCATATGTCTGTCCATCCATCTGTCCTCCCATCTGTCTGTCCATTTGTCCATCCATCTGTCTGTCCATCTGTCCATCCCTCTGTCCTCCCATCTGTCTGTCCATTTGTCCATCCATCTGTCTGTCCATCTGTCCATCCCTCTGTCTGTCCATCTGTCCATCCCTCTGTCTGTCCATCTGTCCATCCATCTAGGTTTGTCCATCTGTCCATCCATCTGTCTGTCCATCTGTCCATCCCTCTGTTCATCTGTCCATCCCTCTGTCTGTCCATCCCTCCTCTAGTTTGTCTGTTGGACTAACTGTGTTGTCTCTCGGTCTTATAGTGTTTGTTTGCTTGTTTATCTACCATTCTATCTTTCTGCAACCACTTTGTATGTCTCTGTCCCTTTCATTCGCTCTATTTCTCTGTCCATTTGTCTTACATTTTATTCTTTGCTGATATCAATGCTTCATTCTTTTATTCTTCGTTGCAATAGGGGTGATAGACGACAGAGGTAAGTTCATCTACATCTCCAAAGAAGAACTGGAATCCGTCGCAAAGTTCATCAGACAGCGAGGCCGTGTGACCATCACAGATCTCGCAGAATCAAGCAACAAGCTAATCAACCTACAGGCAAACACAAATCAAGTAGAAGCCACAGCTTAAAAAAATGTAAAATATTATTAAAATAAAGAGAGAATAACATGAGCTTCTCTGCCCATGGAAGAAGAGGAAGATGGAAGAACAACGAAAAGACTACAAGAAGAATAGTAGAAGAAAGAAGTTACGAAAACCTGCGCGTTCCAGCTTGTATAGTTATCTTGCGTCACTAGAACGTAGTAGAGCGATTCCCCTTCGCCCGTGAAAGAATAGTCAACGTAATACATAGTACTAGACACACATTCCATTGTTTTCTTTTTTTTTCTTTGACTGTTACTCACTAATAATGCGACTTTGTTTCATTGACTTAGTATTTGGTCAAAAATGTCAGTCTTGGAATACGCGCGTTTTAAAATCGTAATTTAATCTTACAAATAGTTTTTGTCTTTTATGAGGAAGGATATTAAACAAATACACGAAATGCGGCCCACAGGCTGTAAAATGATGCTACGAAGGAAGCTTAGTTTTTAAGCAGGAAGAGGAAACGGCTCTGCTCTTATCACATTTTTCCGCCTAGACGTCAACACCATGTCATATCTGATCGTATCTTCGTATATTGGAATCTTCTGTGTCAGTTTATCATGATTCTGGTTTTGATATTGTATGGTTAAGTGTTTCGGCCTGATGAGACCATATGTTGAGTGATTTTATCTCAAGACTTGGAAGTCACATTTTTTTTATTCGACACTTTGTTTTACATAGTAGTATTTACATTTTGTTCAGCGTTTATTTTCTTCAATGTGACCAAAACGCTCCATGCCGTACATTTACTACTGTGTAAAAACAGTCGTAAATTTGGTAGACGGAAGAAAGAAAACACGAGATCGCGGAAATTTGTTGCGCCTAAAGTTGGAGTTGCCTTTGACGCAGAAAGCAATCTAGACGAACAGATTGCGAGACTGGACTCAAAGTACAGAGATTATATCTCCTTTGATTCCTTGGGTATTCTATCTTTCTATCTTCTCAGCCTTAAATAAATATATTATAGTTTAGAACAGCAAAGATTTGTTAATTTGGAATACTGCATTCGAGGATGCGCATGCTTAAGTCGCAAGGCGAAACCAGTATTAAGCCAGTATTGAGTTACAATAGAGGATTCATATATATGTGACATTTTGGAATAATTAGAATATATATATATATAGGAAGCAATACCCAACTTTCTTTTTCCCTCAAGGGTTTCTAAATTTCTCTTATGAAATGAGGGTAAACACAGATTCTGGAATTGAGTAAAAATATGACGTCAATGTTTTCATTATATTTTTCAACCAATCAGATTACGCGTTATATCTTTGAATATTAAATTATATTAGGATTTAAAGACTAATCGTAATAACTTAGCCTCCACTTTTTGTCATCCATTTATACACTTCTTTCCGGTAATTTTCTTTTTCTACTTCTAAATAACTTTAACTTATTATTTCCATTGATATACTTTAAAAAAAAGTAAATTCTACAGAACTTTAAAATATTTTTTACACTGTAAAACTGAGTTATAGAACGTTTTCGCGAGACGTCACGGCGGCCATGTTGGTGTACCAAAACAATACATTTTCTTTCCTCCGGGAATTGAACACTATTTTTATGCAAAAAGTGTGCAGAAAGTTTCTATTGTTTATGGCTGCCTTCTCACGTGAATGAAAACGCTCCATACTCTTGCACCTGTGTGGCTGATGAGACAAAACATGGCAGCCATGTTGGATGACTATAAGATAACTTTAATCCAACATGGCGGCCATTACCGTATGCAAGTGATATCACGTAAAGAAATTAAATGTAAGTTTGTCTACCTCTAAAAATTGATGGCCCACGAGATACATTTTCAGATAAAAATAAGTCAAGTTTTGACGATGCATGTTTATTTTGGCGCATGCGAGTTTTCATGAGAAAACACAGACCACAGCTTTACAAGGAAGACGCTCTAGGTAGACCATCAGTTTCTTCGTGTGACCTTTGCATTGCAGAATTAGTAAAAGAAAGTGTCCTCAAATGTCCGTTACCGTTAAGTGTTGCCATAGTGATTTGACTATCATGATCTTCGGTAAAAGTCCCGCACCTCGATCTCGTTTCGTAGATCTCGAAGTCTGGTATCGAGCAACACCCACAGCATATGGTCCGTCTTGGACGTAAGGAGTTTATTCTGTACGAGCCGTTCCTGTAGTCACACCTAAAGATCAACTTGTGAAAAGTATAGCGAAATTCTTTATTTCGTATAGTGTAAATGATTGGGTTGATACACGAAGAGGTGTATTGAAACCATTTGATGATTTCAGTGGCGTTGCCATATTTACAGTTCCTGCGGCAATAATATGCCACGATGTTGAACATGAAGAATGGACCCCAACACAGGACAAAAGCGCCAATCACAATGGCTAGAGTCCGTGCTAGTCGGAGCTCAATCAGCACACTTCCAGTCCACTTCGCGCGGTATCGAACGACGCTGTATATCTTTCCATAGGAAAAGAGGATGATAAATAACGGGATGAAGAAACTGAGAACGACTAGGAATAGTGCGTAGTTCCATTTCTTCCATGTAAAGCGAAGAAGCGCCATGGCGGTGGAGAATGTCCACACATAGATAATGATGTAGGCTGCCAGTTTTGGTTTCTTATTAAGGCGGGCTCGGTATACGGTTGGGTGAACGACAGCAAGGAGCCTAAAGAATAGTAGACAGAATTTGATTATCTCTGAGTTGTTGGAAATCCACTTCAGATGCATGATTAGAGTAGTGTGTAGTCGGTTTTAATACATACAAAAACACATGAACAAGAAGAAACGACTGACGAATTTGGAAAAACTCAAAAACCCTAATAATTTCTACGTTAGATTCTTACTTTATTAGCAAATCAAAATCGAAGAAAAGTCAGATTTACCCAGGGTGCATCGCTTCTGCTCGCAGACCACAAGTAACGCAGGCTCACAAGAAAGATGGGTAACGCGCACTGAACTAACCTGTCGATACTGATTGCAGCCATGTTCCATATTGATGCTGTTCCGCAAAGGATGTCGAAAATGACATATGTCTCGTAAAGTGGATTCCCTCTGAAGTTACAAAAGCTGAAACACAATAGAAAATGTTTCACTTTTTTATTACTGGGCATATATTTTAAGGTTCAGCCGCTGGACGTTTATTGGAAGAATCGTGGGCGCATGTATAAAGTTAAAAAAGAAAAAAGAAAAAAATCTATAAAAAAAGTTCTCAGTTAATTACTAGAAAAAGGGCTTCCAATATTTTCCTAAAGTGCTTTTTAAATTTTTTAATTTCAAAATCATTCGCCGTCTCGGAGCCAAAAGATATCTTTCTAGAATTCGAAAACAAGTCTAACACGACTGAGGAATATCACTGACAATATATTCATAATAATAGTGAAATTTTATTGGAAATATAGCATTTATTGATAACATATAAGACAATATCCGGCAGAGACAATTTAAAAGGTTATTTTCGGCGAAACGGCTGGCAAGGAAGTCATATAAAAGGACAAGTAGACAATGTCAGGTCATAAACCGCGCGTGAAGGAGCAAATTGCAATTATCCTTAGACAACTGTCCATTATCAAAATTAGGTGCTTGTGGGTACTTACTGGGGGAGGGGAGGGGATGTCGCCACAAAAATGTACCCACGACGGGCGAATGGGAAACACATTTATTCTCAAAATTTGCAAAATTTCCATAAAGCCTTAAGGCATTGATCTAGAAGATCCTAACGTTCCCGTAGAAACTTTCTGTCAGAACCCGTTTTCTTCCCATCTTTCCTTTCACCGCTAACCCCTCCTGCGTTGATGATAAGCAGTATCCAGCTTGACGCATTTATTGTACATATTCTTTTTCATATCAAAGTCCTACCGGTAAGAGGCCGATAACGTTAAAAAAACGATAATCCTTTCATCTTCAGTTGACCGACACGTCAAGTCAAAATATCTAACTCTTTGTTATTTTGCTCATGCATTTTTCAAAGTTTTTAGGGCAACATGTTTTCGAGGCAAATGTTGTTGTCACTCTCCAGTCAATATTATTACAAAAACAAAATGAATCGTGACGTTCATGTCTAGAATTGTTGCCGCTGTTTACCTCTTGTTCTTCTTGATTCTACTGAAAGTAAACATAGCACCGTACTTATGTCGTCATAAGGATTACCTACAGATCTTAAATCCGGAAGAGGAACTAGCAAATTGGAGTAAACAAATTGAAAAAGTGTAGCGTAAATATATTCCTCACAACATTTACGAACAAATTTAGTGAAAGTACGTAAGAATGTGACAACAGAAAGCTTTTAATAAAAGATTTCGTGCCGGAAATATCAAATAGTGGCGCTTTAGTCATTTATGAAGTTCAAAGCAAGGAAAAATAAGTTGAAATTGTGTACATTGGTATCGCGGTTGGAGGGATTATAAGATGTACAAAAACAACATGAAAAATGAAACACAAATCTCGAGTAATACAGCTACAAGGAAAAACAATTTAGTAGGCTCTTCCCAAAATCAAATTAATCTTTTTTATTGAAAATGAAATTTGAATTTCCTTAAAGAAAAATAACTTCTTCCGGCGTCATGATTCGGGTTTTTTTTTCGCAGGTAAAAAGGCCTTTTCTTTGTAAAACAAAAATAGGGAATTCGAAATCTGTAATAAAATTTAATTAAAAGTATCTTGGTATAAAGACTCAGGATATTAAAATCAACCTTACAGTACTTATATATTTTTCGTTGTTTTTTTTCTTTTCTTTTTCTCAAAGGATGACAGAAAGATTGCAGCTTTGCTTTGATAAAATTTTATAATCCACATGGCAACCCTATACATTGACGCCTTGATGTCAAGATAGAAGAAGGACGACAAGATTGAAAAAAGACTGATTCAAGAAAGAAAAAAAAAAATTAACTGACCGACTGAGTACTTAGCCGTCTTCTTTGGTAAGACGAACTTTAACTAAAGAAGAATGTATGTTCTATGCTCAAAAACGTATCAAAAGCAAAAAATAGGAGGATAGTTACGTGGACATTTCTTTTTATTTCAAAAGTTTATTTTGACGCGCTGACTTGCTTTGTTTCAATTCAGTTTGAAAGCGTTTTAGAGGTAAACAACATTTAACGAATTACAATAATAAAGTTTTGCAGAACTGAAATAATGGAGAGGGGGCGTACGTACGTCGCAATGAAAAAATAATCGCACTTTCTTTTTATCGGATAAAATGAAAGCGTTTTGTATCTATGAAAACAAAAAAAACAAAACAAAAAAGAAAAGATTAAAAATAAACTATTAGTTATTTACAAGTTAGGCGAGAGCGTTTAATATGAACCTATTATTAAATTTATTTAATTTTCCAGACGCAGGCGAAAAAATTCTTAAACGCTTTAAGGATTATTTTGAATTCTGATCGGGTTAGCTATTTGGAGTTCGTAACTTAATCTAACTCACGCGCGGGTCATGCAATACATCTCGTATCATCGCGTCTTAAATAATAAACTTAAAATAAAAACAAAGCAAACATGAAAGATTTAAAAGATAGAAAATTAAGAAACAGGAGTGAAGAGTCGAACTTTTAATATCTTTACACGTAATGTTACATAAAACAAATGAATGTCCCTCAAAAGGTCACGATCGATGTTCTAAGAATGTCTATTATTTGCACGGAGGTAAAACACTAGATGCTCTTGTCAATAATATAAATAATACATAGTTCTAACTATGTTAGCACGATATAAGGGAACGCTACATATTGGTATTACATCGTAAATGAATTTCACTTAGCATAAGAATGGATAGTTGCTAAAATTAGTATATTTATTAATGAATGCGGTCGTAAAAAATCGACAATACAAGGCATTTTTGGCGCGTTTCTGATTGAGTGTTCCAAGATATTGATTTAGGAGAGAGAACAAATTCGATACGACACTGAAGTGAACAAGGAAATAAGTTTATTGTCTAAGTCAAATAAAGAAAATATATAGCCCCTTGAAATAAATCTTTAACACCCATAGAAGTTCACAGTACCATTAGGCATGTAAAACACTTAGGAACAGAATTATGAGGCTTGTTTTCTTAGTACTTACTTGATCGCTCTCCAGTACGTCCACAAGGGAATGTTTACGACAGCCACTAAAACATCGCTAATAGCTAAGGAGGCCACGTAGAAATTCGTCAATATCCTTAGACGCTTGTTTGTGGCAAAAGCCATGCATACCAGGGTATTCCCAAAGATGGTAAACACGCTGATAACACTCAGTCCCAGAAGTGATAAAACCATTTTGGAGTCTACGACCACAGGAGGACAGGAAGAACATGAAGAGGAATTGACACAGCTCATGGTTAAAATACTTTGTGCTTCAATGTCTTCGCTAGAATCTCCTGCCATAGCAAAGGACGGTATAAAAGAGAAAACACAGTATTAACCAAAAGAAATTGAGAATTAAAACTTGAATATAAAAACTAAACGAAGGCTTTGAGGCGAAATTTGTTTGTTTGTGTTGTTGAGTACTAGCTGAAGGCTACCGTCTGTGAAATTCGAAACTTGCCTTCTGTTTAATATCAGTTGTAGAGACAGCTTGACGGCTAAAAAAAATGTCCGATTTTTATGAACTCAACTACTCCGTGAATGTGAACTTTCCTGGCTTCTTTCACACTTCAAACATCGATGCAGAGACACGTCAAACAGCTTGTTTGCTTTGCCTTCAGTTCGTACATACTCAACCAGAGGAAGTGAAATTTAATGGCATGCATCATCAATAATGGAACGGAAAAAACATCTTTCATTTTTCCTGATTTTTTTTTTCAAAAAGTCAACAACAAGTCCTTTGTTTTTTAAAAAATATATCTCTATAACGCCCAGTAACAAGAAAAAAATTGCGAAAAAATGTACTAATTTTCAGTTTAAAGTAAACTTGTTTACTTTATTATGAAAACATTTTAAATGTTCTTTTAAACATGTTTAATTTTAAAGTTACAATAACTGTAGTTGCATACAAAATTCATGTTAATAAATTAAGGTATTTGTCTTCTTTGCAATGAAAAAATATATTTCCAATCTTTTTTAATAACTTGAAAAAAGGAGCCAAATTTATTATAACATATATAGATTCGTGCGAAGCATAAAATGTTTCCCAAGCTACTTCATGACTTTAACTTCGAATTTCTTTCCAAATAAAATCGTATAAAAGAGAATGAAAAAAAGAATAAAAATCATTAACGATTAATCCTAAAATAAATTCATCATATATTTGTTTAAATTAAGATTTTAAAAGTATTAGTTGAAAGCATTAAATATTCAATACAATAGCTATTTTTTAGAATCACATTTGTAAAACAGCTTCGTTTAAATAGAATCGTTTTATTTACATAAATATTAAAGCTTCATGTTTCACATGATCTTCCTAGTTTGGTTGTTAATGATAAGGATTCTGATATATGTGTCCAATTTTTTTTTTTGTGAGGAAATAAATAGTTTTTCGACTTTAATTATTTTTTTTATACATTTAAAAGTCATCAAATAGAATGCTTTTATATCTCATTTCCCAACTACCGATGGCTTTGTATTGTTAGAAACTTTGAGCTTTTATTACTCGCAGTTCGTTCCTTGAAGGAGTCTGTCAACTGAAAAGAAATTTTTCTGTCAAAATCAAAACGAATCCGTCAGCGCTGCTCCTACTTCTAGAGCAATCAAGGAATAAATTGTCTCTAAAAGATTTTTCTTTTGGACTTAGAATAATGCACTTCAAGGTTACTCACCGTCGAGAAGTGTACTCCATCGGTAAGATAAATCCAGTGATAATCAGTTGAAATCCTTTTTCTTATGGGCTATAATCGTGTGTAAAACTAAGTTGTTTTGTACTGTTTGGCCTTAAGACTTCATAACAAGGCGAGGGCGCCACATCGAACCAAACAGCCAATCAGATTTAAACAAGGTCATGTTACTTCCCGATCGTCTTACCTACAGTCACGAGAATAGCTTCAATAACAAGTCTATTTGCTTGATCTTTTGCTCTCTTAAAGAGTATTTTTTCCGGGATCTGGCTTGCTTGGGGCATACAAAACCGCGATAAACTGTTGCACATCTGAGGCTTCTGGTTACTAAAGGGAGTACCTTTCACCGACCAACCATTCAAATACTGAGGAATATTCCTGGAATGACTGACTGATTACGAATAAAAACAACCCACTGAATGATTCATGCCTTTGATACGACAACCGAATAGCGGGAAAGATGCAGTCATTCATGAAAAACTTAGATCCTGTCACACAGCGGAACCCGGAGTTCCCCCGCTTTCAAATCATTCTTTCTCCACTCGCTAGCTAGCCATAATTTCGAGAAACGGAATTTGAATGATAAAGTAACAATATAACAACACTAGATGGTATTTAAAGGAAGTAAAAAGAGACTTATGAATACCGAGAAAAGTCTTCACACTTATAAAAACTTGACGCTTTTTACTTCAAAGAAGCCGGCAAATTCTCACAACAAAGTAAAAAAGTTGGGTGCCAAATGAATTCATTCAAACTTTATGAAATATGGTCTGATTAATTATCCTTATATAGGATTTTAAAAAATAACATTTATTTGAATTTTAATATTTATTTGATTTGAAAAAACAAGCCCTCAAGGTAATCATGCACAAACTTGCCAGAGATTTTAGTCTCACTACTTTAAGATGGTAATTCTTTGATACATTTGAGTTGTATACTCCTGAATCTATAGCGCTTGCTTTAGGCTTTTTTGGCTCTCTAAAAGGGATTTTAAAGATATCGCACATATATTCAGAACTAAATGGAAAATGCGCTGCAACTTGCCTTTTAATACTACTTTAAGCGGGTTTCTGCAGGAAGTGATTCCGAACTATTTCTCATTTACGATAGATCAGCTCATTGTGTCTTTGCTTGTAGATGAATCCCGCAGCCCGGTAAAATGTACTTCTTTCAGTTGTATAGGACGGCGAAGATAATGCTTTTTGATTAAATCACAGAAGCATAAGTTAGCTCGGGGGTTCATTCTCACCACTTCATATCAGAAGCGGCGCATAGATGGAGGTCGTCTGGCTTGGACAGGCTCGTCTTGAGAAAGGAAGTTTTGGTATTTTTTGGATACTTGTTTTCACCGCCCGCAACGCTATAATAAGTCATCGCTGCGTATGCGCATACCCACGAGATTGTCAAACGTGACACTGAAGCCTGGTCTTCTTCGTTTATCGAAAAGCAAATAAGGATCATTTACCGAGCAATAATATAATTGACAGCTTTATTGAACTTGTAACTATAGTACTTTGAAGGTCTGGGACGGCTAATAACAATTACCCACAAAAATAAATGAAAATACCGAAGAATACATCAAATCTTTTGTTGGCTGTTGGGTGTAGTGGCAATTAAAACAACCCACACCACTAAGATGTTATGCACCTGTTGTATTGGAAGCATGTCTTCCTGTCAGGTCGAGCGGGCCTGGTACGAACTAAGAAAGTTAACGAGAGTTCAGTATAAAATGGCCGCCATTTTTTCCCAATGTCATAGATGTTCAATGTGAATACAAAAACGTTTATTCTTGTCATTAACCTCTTTCTGTAACACTACGTTAACTGGCGCTTCCGGGAAAAACCCCATTGCCAGGTTTTGAAGGACCGCCATTTTAGATATACGGTTAATGTTTGAAAACAATAATAAATGTAGTTATATAAAAACATCGTTTATTGAAAAACTTTGGCGTAAATACGGTTTATCAAGTAAAATGTATCAAGTTTTATTGGATGTAATTCGAGGCTTTGAGCTTTTCTAACACTTCACTATTGTTAATATCCTGACCGGCCGGGTATGGCAGCCATATTGGAATTTGAGCAATCTTAACTTGGTGCCACTCTGTACAAAAACCGCTCGCGCGCTTACGCCGCTGAACAATGGTCTAAAAAGTCCAATTATATCCGTTCATTTCCTTCCAGGTTTAATTTAAGATTATGTAAGTCATCAGACACTATCCATCTGTACTACTGCATACTTATCGCTTTGTTTTGTAGAGTTTTTTTTCGACAAATCTTTTTCACCTGAATCAATTTGTCTTAAAAATACGTCAGTGACAAGTTTCAGGGCAGAGGTTTTCACGCAGAAGAAATAAAAAATATATATATATATAAATATAAAAAATATAAAAGGAATAAAGAATCATTATTTTTCAGTGAATCACTATGAATGACTATCTAAAACGGAATTGATATAAATGATGATATTGATGATGATAAATGACACATTAAAACTTCCGCAAAACCTGAAAAAAATATTCACCTTTTTCCCTTTTGCTTTTGTTGCTGTCTTTTATGAGACGTAAAAAAATATCTACTCTACTCGCGGCAATGGAGAAGAAATATGCCTGCAACACCGTTATGCACAATGACAGATCTGGACATTCATATCCGAAACGAAAGCAAAAAATTTACTTACTTTCAAATGATAAGTAGCGGTTGAGCTCAGTTCTTCAAGAAGTCTTAAGTTCTAAGCTCTGTTTTAGAGCCAAACTTCTTAAAAAGATTCCCATCACAGCCTTTGATTGGGCAGAAAAACTTCTCATATTTTTATTTTAGTCGGATCGGTGTCTATGCTCTGCCCGGATGAAGACTGAGAACTTGGTTGTGAAAATCACCGACGAAAGTCATCGATATCATTACATTAAGACACGACAAATGACGTCGTTAAACACTAAACAAATAGAGCTTTTTCTTAAAAAATAATCTCATAGGAGTACTTACAATCTTGAGTCTCCATCTCCATCTAGCTTTACAAAGTTTGAACCTTTAACGAAAGACACCAGTAATGATATAAAGAGCTGGACAAATACAAATTTTAAATGTAAGATGCCACAAAATGTACTTACGATCTTAAGTTATTCTCCGTTAATGGCCACAAGTTCTGAGCTCTTGATGCTCTCCAACGTCAATGTGTGGCCTGCAGCCCACGTCCAGTGGTTTTTGATCTAGTTCTTTAGATTTAGTACGAGACAAACAATTTTTGTTGTTGCGTAAATTGAAATGATCCAGCTTTTAGTTTTGTGTAGTCTTTGGTTATCTACTAAGTTTTTGACTTTTCGTGTTTTTTTTTGCGGCAGCATCTTCGTATTCGTACGGAGTACGACGGTGACGACGGCCATGATGACTAAATAGAATTAAACTCTCCCACCGAAGAGTATAAATGTTTGAGTCGTCCTATTTAATTACTAAATTACTTATGTACTAAGAATCAACGATTTCTACGAAAGCGAAAAAGAATTCTCAGACCAATTAATTTTTTAAATAGTTGTTTTCTTTTTCTCTTCATCATTGATGAAGTTTTTTCTGGCAAACACTTTATTACCCGCCTGATTATTATAATGACGACGCCGGAAAAAAAACCCTCGCATTATGCTGATTGCATACTATTTTGGCTTCCCTTCAAAATGACAATCTTCCTAATTGTTTATCGATGCCTTGAGCTTTAAGTGCGTTAGAACGTGCCCTCTGTTGATCGCACACAAGATCTACTACAAGCACTGATTTCCTCTCAGCAAAACCGACTTCGTCGATTCAACCAATCCTAAAAATTAGAGTGATCGCTTGCTGTATTTATAAACTTTCGAGAGCTATCTAGCTAATCAGGAACCAAAACTTACAATACACAAAAAAGGTTTCTACTATTTTTTAGTCGTCGATAATTAGTACGTGCGCGTGATTGCTTGCTCTTTCGATATTTTTCTTTTTCATAATTCGTGGTCTACTAGCTGATCACTTTCCAAACATCTGTTTGTTACGTGCGCAATTCACTCTACATTCTCTTTCTGTCTCTCGTACATTGATAGTGCTCTCGCTCTTTTCACATAATATGACTTTGACCGGCCATGTGATGACGCGTCTGAACCGGCTTTAGCACAAAATCTATATCAACAAAATCAGTATTGTACAAACATAATTAGTTTTCTGTTTATATATTCTTCAACCTTTTATAGGTGAGACCTAGCATGTTTTCCTTAGATTTTGTTTTAGAGGCAAAACTCACCACAGTGCATGCCAATATATACTTAACGGAATATAGCGCGACGTCTTTGCTATTTTAGGAAGCCGCTAGTCACTTCAGACTTTTTAAATGTATTTTTTGAGCTGGAGTGAAGATGAGACTGCGCATTATCACTACAATATTACGATCAACATTGCACGGATATGACGTCATATGGCGGAGTGCAAGTGCCGTGTAGTTATATTATTGTAACACAACTGTATTCGATTATTCTCGCGTGTGGCTACTTTTAAAGGGCGTCTGAGTGGAATATTATGAATCAATAGTTTGAA
The DNA here is from genome assembly GCF_029948245.1 of Actinia tenebrosa. NCBI lineage: Eukaryota > Metazoa > Cnidaria > Anthozoa > Actiniaria > Actiniidae > Actinia > Actinia tenebrosa. The sequence goes on from NW_028292572.1 coordinate 11,453,487, forward strand.
GTGTCGTTACTTTTAAACAAAATAGGTTATTTATAGTTTAATTGAATTAAGAAAGAAAAAACAAAAGACTTAAAGGCAAAATGAATGGGTGATCGAATTGGAAGAACAAACGCATATACAGCAATTAGTGATGGTTTTCATGGCGGCCATGTTGGAGGACTTTAAAAAGGAATTGTCAATGAATTCTATTGTTATATCCTCCAACATGGCCGCTGTGTCTTTTGCTATTCAATTCTCTTGGGAATGGTTGAAAAAGGAATGGATAGTCATGGATCCAAGGGAATTAGCGAGTGAGTGAGTAACGTATGACTTAAATTAACAATATAAACTAAAGAAAGAGAGAAAGAAAGGAAAACAAAACAAAACAAAACAAAACAAAACAAAACAAAACAAAACAAAACAAAACAAAACAAAACAAAACAAAACAAAAAAACAAAAACGAAAACAAATAAATGAAAAAAAAAACAAACAAGACGCCCTATAGGGGTTCATTGGGTTGCCTGTATCATGCACAGAAGCCTGGTACAACTGAAGAAGCCAAAACATAACGGAGCTAAAAAGATTGCCTTGTTGTTGAAGATGTAAATCGAATACAAAAAAATAAAAAATAATAAAAAATAAAAATAAAAAATAAAAAATAAAAAATAAAAAATAAAAAATAAAAAATAAAAACTAAGAAAGAAAGAAAGAAAGAAAGAAAGAAAGAAAGAAAGAATAAAAAATCTTATTTCGATAAGATGGGATTCGAACCTACCAAAAGAAATGAAAATGAATAAAAATCGATTCAACTTTGCCATACCCCCGAGACATCCGCAGAGCTGAGGCGGCGTATGGACTTCGGACCTGACGGCGATTAAATCCTTCTGCCCTTGGGTGCACGAATTACGCAAGAAAATGTTCTAGCCGAAGGATCAGGGGAGAGACCAGCCGGCCCCCAGACCATATCGGCTAATCCCTTGCATCTCTGCCACGCACGGAATCGGTTGAAAGTATAACGTTAAAAAATGTAGTCTATTCGGTGCATTGTTTTCACGGCTATTGTTATGCTGATTAACCTGGAACCGTGGTCCAGTGGATAAATCGTTGTCGTTTAAGATACTGAGTCAAGCTCGTCTGAGGAGGGTTAGCATTTGGATGGGTGACCTAAACGACCTACTCACGCTTTTGCTATTTTTTTCCGTTTTTGATTTTTAAGATAATAGAATATAGAACAGTGAAACTTTTTTATTTTTGAATAACCTATTCCTATCTGACCGGCAGCCAGTCAAGAATTTCAAAACACTAAATGGCCGTCAGTTCCATTTATTTTTAAAAATCCAGCTCAATCCACAACATATAAAACAATCCAAACTTAAAGCTCGAACTAATTAAAGGCCGCAAAATTTAGTATTTAAGCATGGAATTTGTTCATTCACGGGAAGATTTGAAGCCTTATTTCCATAGTAGTTTAAGTTAGAGCTCATTAATCTCAAATTCTTTCTGCATAGAATACTGCTTTGAGCGAAATTAAAAATATGAGTAGACAAATAAAAGAAAGGTTTTTTCACGGCATCTTGAACTTTCTTGCTCAGTTTATACACTCGAGTAATGATGCCTAATCCTGCACTGAATCCTCTTGGATTTTAGCAACTAACGAAAAAAAGAATATGCGTAGACATTAATTTCCGACTCGTGTTTCGCAGCATCACCCCCTATCAATCACTTTGATCAATTAGACCTTGATTGGCAACTGTCACTTCATATAAATCAGACTTTACACGGGATCTCTGTATCATACATCTGCAAAGGACTCTTGGGTAGTCCCGTGAATACCCTTGGGTACTATTGCGCAATTTTGTCATTTTCTGACGCAGGAAAACACGGAGACACGCAACGCATTTTTAGACTGGTCTGCCACAGGCAACCCAGTAATAATTGAGACAAGGAGAAATATATAAATGCACGAACTGACAGACGAATAAATGCATTTAGAAAATGAAAGGAAGAAATTGAAAATGAAAAATACTATGAAAAAATAGAGAAAGTAGATACTATACGACAAGTAAAACGATAGGTTTAAGAAATGTGCACCTGTCTGTATATATTACTGAGAATGTGTATATTTTACTGGTATATAGTTATTGACTGGCTTTCTTTTCTCATATTATCTAGATATTCATTGGTCTTTCTCCTAAACGTGCTTAAAATCACTTTCCTCAATTATTTCTACGTATTCTAATAATAGATAATTAAATTCATTGCTGAATCGGGATGTCTACTTCATGGTCAAGTAAAGATTAGATGGATATATTTATAATCGCACTACGCTAGAAATACTATTTCGTCCATTTGTTCTAATTAATCATGAGAGACGATCAAATATGACTCTAGAGTTTTGGCTACTTTTCGTGATTTGATGCATGGCTCGTTTTGTGTTTACTTTACCAATGAATAATTGCCATTTTATTTTGACTATTTCGTATATTAGTTTGTACAAGTATTCTCTTCAAAGAGGATTTCCTAGGATAAATAGGAAAATATTTTTTTACTCTTTCCTATCGTTCTCTCGTAGCTAAGTGCTCGTATACAGTTTACATTGCCTAGAGATAATGTCATTTAGCGGTGTTCAGTTCGAAAAAGGTTTTTAAGATTCTAAAATCAAGTTACTCATATTTTTTATATAGCTCTGTCATAGCTATAGCTAAGTAGGCGTGAGCGTTTGTGTACTAAACCTTATCTCATCTACAAATTATACTTCACAGCGTTATTTTTATATTTTATTGTTCACTCGTAACTAGTTTGCCGTTCTTCATGATCGAGCAGTTTTTGTGATAAGGGTTATTTCGATAATTACACTGTCTTCATCCGTCACATAGTACACCCTTAGGCTGACAAGTTTAATTTTAGCTTGATCGCTCAATCCGGCAATGTCTATTTGTAATCTGGGGAATTTTATGGAATTTAAGTGTTTTTTTCTTCTATTTTTTCGTTTCCCATCTTGGCCTTGTCCCCAGATGGATGGAAGGAAGCAACCGAACGAACGAATGAACGATTGAAGGAAGAAACGGAATAAAGTGAATACGGATAGAAACTGCAACGAGGTACAGATGAAACTGAGTTGTAGAAAACAAACTCAAACGTTATAGCAAACAAACTGAGAAACAGTGATCTGATTAAACATGAAACCTTTAAGGAAAAAATTAATGCAAATTAAAAACAAATAGCTATCAATTATAAACAAATAAATTTTACTCTCATTCCTGACCTACTAATATGATCTAATATTCATAATCATTAAAGACTATCAAGAATACGATTTCTTAACAATTGAGAACTGAGGGGGGAGGGGTAAAGTGATAGCTGGCTCAGTTTGTGTAAGCGGGTTCACCCGGAAGGAAGCCATCTCGTCTAGAGGGCGTTTAGAGTGAATACAGCAAGACTATGTTTTGACCAAAAATACCCCCAAAACTCCTTTCTACTGCTCATAAACATGACTGTCTGGAGAAAACTAAATACTCCAGCCAATGGAGTAGGTAAGACGGACAGTTTTAGTCAAGTTTCGTAGAAAATATGCCGAACATTTTGATTTTTGTGAACGTGTTTTCAGAGCTTCCGTGAGCAACTTGTGATGTTTTGATTTACTTTTGGGTTTACAGTTATATATAATTTCAACCACAAAGGACCCCACAAACTGCAGTTACAACTTGGAGAGACAGTGCAGATACACGAGGAGAATGGAGGTGAGTTAAATGTCTTGTTTTTGAGCTCTTTTATTCGGTGTAGAAATACCTCATGCATGAATGACTTCCCGTCTTCCTGTTGATCTTACAGCAGATTCACTTAATCTCTGTCTTTAAAATGCAGTTAAAGTCGTATTAATAATTCAGAATTGTTTTGTTTATGAGTGGTTTTGATGTCCTTTGATATATTTTTGGCGTTGTTTTAAGATGAATCTTTTTACAAAAGTTGACCTCATGATTTTATCAACATGTTTTGACACGAAGAATCTGTTAAGATATTCTTACCTTATAAACTTCAATCCCAGGAATTAAAATATGAAAGAAAAAAATGAAAGATTTAGTAACGACATTAAGTACTCTTTCCCATTTTTTCTCAAAGAATATATGTAGTTCCAAAATTAAGAAAATAATTTATCTTTCATAACAATAACTGCATCAAATTAACCATTTTATCTTATGCATAGGAATTTCCAGAAGACCTCAGAAAAAAATTTTGTGTTTCTTTTAAAAACTCTTAATTATCTGAATATTATCTGAATACAAACTGTCTATCCGTGAAATAGCACAATAACTAAATAGCACTAAACACATCTATTTCTTTTATTTTCAATTGTTGTTTCATTGGTGCTGTTTTGTACTAATTAGTTAGTGCTATTCCACGGATATACACTGTACAGTATGGTTTGCACTCTAGGTGTTGAAAGGTTTCTTTCTTGAAATATTGTGTTAATGATTGTTTTAAGGATGGTATAGAGGGTTCTCTTTAAGGAACAAAGATGCTTTGGTAAGAAACTTATTGTTACTGTAAAACATCCCATATATATTGCCATTGATAATACAGTTTATATCCTTAAACAACGTCTGGGTTGATTTAAGTCAGGGCACAGCTAACTCACAAATCAAACCCTGAAACAATCTCAAGGCTGATCAAAGTCAGGGCATGGCTAACTCATAGATTGTACCCTAAAACAACCACTGGGCTGATCTAAGTCAGGACACGGCTAACTCACGGATCAAACCCTGAAACAACCTCTGGGCCGATCAAAGTCAGGGCATGGCTAACTCACAGATCGAACCCTGAAACAACCTCTTGGCTGATGTAAGTCAGGGCATGGCTAACTCACAGATCAAACCCTGAAACAACCTCTGGGCTGATCAAAGTCAGGGCATGGCTAACTCACAGATTGAACCCTAAAACAACCTCTGGGCTGATCTAAGTCAGGGCATGGTTAACTTACAGATAAACTTGGAATTTATCTTGTGGTTTTAATGGAGGGAGGAAAACTAGAGAGGTTCAAGAAAGACCCTCAAATCAAAACTTAAAAAACTCTACTCAGACCCAAAAGTTGAGAAGCAAATGCACTACTGCTATGCCAACCTTGATTCACTTATTTCTTAGAAAATTAAAACTTGAGGTCATAGGACCTTTATTGCAAGGTGAAAATTTCCTAATATTGATCAATATTTTATTTGTATAGGGGATATTTCCTATTTCATATGTTAAAATCAAAGAAAACAAAATAGAAAATGAAAGGTATGTAGTGCAGGGGGGTTTGGCATTATGTTTTACGCATAGATATCTCTTGGTAAAATTCATGCATCACATATAAGCTGTATTAGGCCAAACAGCAAAAATGAGTGTGATTCCTGTTGCGTGACTGATCCTAATTTTCTTGCCAATTTTTGCCAATCCTAATATTTTTTTTCATTCCCAAATGTACCACAGGGTTCCCAGTAAGCTCATTTCCACTGTTGTATCAGTAAAAAAAATCCGACCTACCAACACCAATTATTTTTCTCATGCAACAGGAAGCACACTTATTTTTTTCTTTGGCCTTAACTATAAATGAAGAAGTTTGACAATTGACCTGAGCCTAAGTTGACATATCTAAGAATACATGCATATCATATACAAATTCTCAAATTGGTTTCTCTCAGTATTTCTGTCTATTTTGACTGATTATTTTCTCTTTCAACAGGGATAAAGAAGAAGAGAATAGTATTGTAGAAGAGGTGACATCAGTCTTGAGGGAATGGGGATACATGTGGCAAGGAATTTATTTGGTAATACTGAGTGCAAAACATCTTGAAGTCTTTATTTATTTCAGATAATTGTACCTATATTTTGAATAATGTTGGAGGCACATGCTTTTGTATTCAAACTTGAATCATATTTGTTGGGCAAAATCATGAAATTATCCCTAGAAAGTATGGGAAGGCCATGACAATTTAAAGAGAAATTTCTAAAAATTCCCAAAAAGAAATAGAGCTTACCTTCTTCATTGTCCTTTATTCTCATCAAGTATGGCATAGTGGTACTGCACTTTTCTCTCACCTCTCCAGGGGTCTTGTGTTCGCATTTCCTGTAAATGCCATCCCTGGTTTTCCTCCCCTGGGAAAACCTTAGACACACTAAAATCTAGTTCATTCTGTGAGTTAGTTGTGCCCCTACTTTGATCAGATATGGATACAGTTTGAAAGTTCCTTGAATTGTTTGTCTTCTTTGGTTGTCATTTAAATTTTTAAAAAAGTTTTTGTTCATATAATAATAAAAATAATAACCGTAACAAGTGAGATGTTTCAGTGTTGATACAGCACCATTATGAAGCGATGTTTTTATGAAACCGTTTTTATAACAGGTGCTTCTAAATCTTTACTCTTATGTTTTGTTTCTACAGAAAAGAGAAGATCAATTATTTACGACGGTCAGAGAACTAATGATGGATCTGATGGAATGGCGAAGACAGATACTGTCTGAAACGCTACCAGGAGATCAACTCAAGCAACTCAAACAAAAAGTTACATCAACTGTTGACTATGGCAACAGGTTTGGAACCCAAACTATGAAATATTATTTTAACAAAATTAATGTTCAATAGTATCAGTAAATTGAACACTGTGTATAAAAAAGAATTATGAAATAACTGTTATAAATATTGCATCCTTATTGGTTGGGAGCGCATGCTTTATGAGAGCACACAGCACCCATGTGCCCTTGTATTTTATAAAAGAAAAAAACCTTGCTCACTGTGCTGTGTGGAGTTATAAAGCACTTGGGGATGGCAGAACACTCAAGAAGTGTCGAGAATCACTCCGCTATGCAATGTGCTTCTCCAAACACTTCTCTCATATTCTGTTCTACCTATCCCTGCATACACACAGCATGAGTACGCATTTTCTATTTCTTCAATACTGATGTTTCAGATGTTACTAAACATTAGTAAGTACTGTCACCTCTTTTACTGCGGAGTGTTCAACATACTTAGATAATTCCTATCATTCATGCTTCGTACACTGACACAGCTCATAAGCTATCATCCATCAATATCGTCTAAAAATTCCTATTAAAAAAAAGCATGTCCTTTTCTTCATGAGGGTAGCACTTAATAGCCAGTGGCTAACAAACCTGTGACCCTCATTCTGTGATTGAATTGGGATTTAGGGGTTGATTTTTGCGCAGGGAGGAAAACCAGAGAACCCAGAAAACCCTCGAAGCACAGGAGAGAACTAACAAACAACTCTACTCATATACAACACCGAACCGGTTGGGACTCAAACTTGAGTCACATTGATGAGAGGCGAGCACTCACACTCCCACGCCACCATTTTCATTTAGTTCCATCGTTTCTCACTTTGTTGTTCACATAATAATAATAATGATGATGATGATGATGATGATGATAGTAATAATATATTATATATGATTATCATCATTATAGTTAACTTGCTAATTTTCTTATACATATTAATTTAGTATTAACGTTCATTCACATTTCAGGATAATTGGATTAGATCTTGTAGTGAGAGATGATGACGGCAATGTAATTGATCCAGATTCAACAGGAGTGATTGAACTCTACAGAAGGGTATGATATTTTGAATTGCATAATGATTTATCATAATCTATGTTTTAACAGCTTTTTGCTTTATCTCCCCAGCATTTAAGTACTTCAGAAAAGATAACCCAGTCTGTAGGATTACCAGTAAGTTTATTATTTTCTAATTGTGTAGTTCCAGAAAATATCCATACCTCCCACAGAAGCATAGATGTACCACTTTATAAATATAAACAAATAAATAAATAAATAAATGTTATAAATCTTGCATTCTTCTTGGTTGGGAGCATGTGCTTTACGAGAGCACACAGCACACATGTGCCCTTGTATTTTACAAAACAACAAAAAAACTTGCTTGCTGTGCTGTGTGGAGTTATAAAGCACTTGGGGATTGACAGAACACTTGAGTAGTGTCGAGAAGCACTCTGCTACATGTCGTACTTCTCCTAACACTTCTCTCATGTTCTACCTATCCCTGTGTGCTTTATAGCAGCACACAGCACGCGCATGCATTTTCTATTTCTTCATTATTATATATTTTGGTTTGATATCAATAAAATTCTACATAAAAAGGATATCAGTGAAGTGGTATGATATCATATTTTATCGACCCTAAATGGGACCTTAAATGGAAAATGAGTGAATAAAAAAGATATAAGCCTCTTAACATGTGATAATCTCTATTCTATTTTTGAACCAGGGGAATGAGGAAACGAAAAGAAGAAGAGAAACAAGTATATCCAGTACCTACAGTGTTTATGTCAATATTAAAAATGTAGTCTGTAATATCAACGATGATGCCCAGGTATTCATCTCTCTGTATGATGGAGTTGAAGGCCGGTTTATAAGGTGAGACATACTGTAACTCTTAAGTCTCCTTCTCCCTCACTTGTCTGGAAATATGGGCAGTGAGCGCTGGTATTGTATCCTCTCAGCACTACCTGAGGTGATGGGTTCAATCCTTGGACTCATTACTGAGGGAGCTCAGAGAGAGCCTGAATGTCTACGAGTCAATAGCCTATAAGGTCAAAAGCCAAATGGGCCATTGACTCGAAGGCCATGAGGGGAAGAGGACTTATTGTTTTAGTATAAACCTACTTATCAGTCAAATAAATGCATATAAGCAATTTTAAAATTAAGTCTAAAAAAGGTATTTTTTTGCATCATTTTGGGTTCAAAACCAGTACTCAGCCAATCAGAATGCAGGATTTGTGATAGACCATTTACTAAGTCGGTCTATACTAATGAACAATAGACAGGCAATAATTGTGTTAAATGTACAATTCTCTTAGAATACATTTATTTTTATAGTGAACAATACCTTGTAGAGTGGGATAAAGCTGGGATGCCGAAGGACATCGATAAATTATACAATCTTACTGTGCTTTTTACTGTAAGTACATCATAATTGGAAATTCCCTTGAATATTATTTCTTTTTTTAATTCTTAAATATACAGTAGTATTGCATTACATTTCTCTTGGGGGCGAGGTCAAAACAATGGTCCAACATAGGGACCCGAAGTTATAAATTAAGGTGGTGGGTACCGGTACATACCCCCTCGCCCCTCAGAGACCTGTTCAAATGCTCGATTCTGGGGGTCGGTAGTGGCAATTTCTATACACAAATATGTTTTTTAGCATACATGCGGACAGACAGTCCATTCATTTCCGTGATTTGGCTTTTAGCTTTGGAGATATTTGGGGACAAAATCTAAGATTTCACTTCCAGAGGTGGTGGGTACCGGGTAACCTCACCCCTCCCCCTAAATCGGGTACCGTGAGATGACAATTGTTTTGCCCTCATCTCTTGGCTATCCTTGCTTTACATCAATCAATCAATCAATCAATAACTTTATTTAGTACAAAGATGGATCAGCTGGAGGACTTCAATACAACCAGCTGGTATAACCCCATGTGTAGCAATATATAATAAAATTTTCTATGTAAAATACAATTTAATGCTTTTTGGTTTTGTTTTAAAATTCATATTATTTGTTGAAGGATCTTGGAATTAAAGATCTAAAGAGAGACAAGATGTACCTTGTCTGTAAGATAGTCAGATGTGGTAAGTGAAAATTCCCTTAGTATGGAATGTGCTATAATAACTGAAAACTTTGATGCTTGATTCTGACATGGAATAAATTCACAGATAATGAGTTTTGTATATTTGATCTTTTTTTTTTTTTGATTTTTTGCTGTAATCTAGGTCGTATGGATCTAAAAGAACAAGACAGCAAGCGATTATCTCACAATATTAGGAGGACATTTGGAATTGCAGGTCGGTAATGCAGGGTTTTCATTAGGTTTTGAAATAATACATAGGAGAAGATCACAAACTGCTGGAGAAACCTGGGGAACAAGTGAACATTTTACAAATTACTTAGCTAATAATGGTAGATATTAATGGTTATTAATGGTAGTTCAGGACTTAAATAATGGCCGATCAGTTGCCAGTCATTATCACAGGCCAAATTAGTTTTAGCTCAGTCATACGTCATTTTTGGCTAAACGTTACTGGTCCCAGTTCTGGCTGGACATTGTCCAGTGTCTGTGTTATTTTAAGCCCGGTAGCTTAAGCTGCAAAAAAGTTACTGGAGCATTCCCTGAGCATCAATGAAACCCCTGGTAATGGATATATGTGACTGATTACAAGTCAGTGTTCTAGTACAAAGGGAATCACGGGATGTGTAGTGTTAGTGTTCTTGTCTCTTGAACCTGTGGGGTCTCATGTTTGATTCTTGGACCTGGTAACATGGAATAGAGTTATTTATGTATGAATGTATTTATTAAAATAATTGCCATTTATTTCACTAGTGTTGTATATCAGTGACTTCTTGGCTGGTAATGTTCAATATGAGGATGAGAAAGAACACTTTCTTCATTTGATTCCGTAAGTCACACTTCTGCTTGTATTCTACTAATGATGTTGATGATCATGATGGGTTAGTTGGCTGTGGTGATGATAATGATAATGATAATAATGATGATAATGATAATGATATTGATGACAACATTGATGGGGGTGTAGGTGGCTGTGGTAATGATGATGATAATGATAATGATGATAATGATGATGATGATAATGATAATGATAATGATGACAACATCGATGGAGGGGGGGTAGGTGGCTGTGATAATGATGATGATAATGATGATGATGAGAATGATGATGATAATGTTAGTGATGATGTTGGTTGTGATGTTGATGTAAGTTAAGCAGTTTGAAATCAATTATGTTGCTAATGACTTTAGCAGCATCTTTTAGTGTATTGTCAATTCACTCCTTTGTGATGAACTAAATTGTTTGTTACAACAGAATGCCAGATCAGTCATTTGATGCATTTGTCAAAAAAATCATATCTTCTCCAATGCCAGATGTTAGAGGATCTGGACAAGGTAAAGTAACTATAGGACTCCTCTTTGAATGTATCTTTCTACACAAAAGTGGCTTTATTCTGCACTTTATTGGCTTCCTGTACATTCAAAAGGCTTCTTTTAATAAACTAAAATGGTTTTCTTATTGTACGCCCTGTTATGCAGACTATGGGTAGAGTTTGCAATACAATGCATTGTAGGACCGTTGCAAGGGACAATTATTTCCAAGATGACATCTATTTCGTCCCCTAAAACAATCCCCGATAAACTGCAAATCCATTTTATCAACCTTGGAATGGCTAGTTTCTTGATTCCTAGTTGAATAAATTCATGCACACTGGAATGGCAATCTGAACGAACACCAAAGTGGCTTTCCTGGCATCAAAATGGCTTATTCACTCTTTCTGTGCATGTTTTTCTCTCCTTCAGGTATCTGGGTTTCCATCAAACTACTTGAAGGTGATGCCCAGCAGGTAATGGCCTGATTGTTGCTTACATAATGAGCAGAGAATGACTCATGATGCAGTTAACACTGTGATTTAATGCCATTCATTCCACAGATTCAAGAGGAACACCCTCTTCTGATGAACAGACACACAGCCATCGCACGAAAACAAGGGTTTGCAGAAGTAATCATGCCAGGTTAGTACATCTTTTGATGTGAAAAGTACATTTATTATATCCTTGGGCTACCTGTGTGATGTAGTCACGTGATCTGCTACACAGGAACCCCACATCAATGTTAGTGCTAAGTTAACGATTCTTTTCTGTTCCAGGTGAATACAGGAATGATCTGTACATAACAATTTTCAATGGAGAATTCGAAAGAGGTGAGTAAATTTCTCAAAAGAAAAAAGTATATTATAAAAAATATTAGCCAATTAGAATTGAGAAAATTTGCAAAACTGAGGTGACCGAATAGTCATAGTTATCTTGTATGATCAACAAAATGATACAACATTGATACTATCACAACACTGATACAACATTTGCACTAACTGGTCACGTGACCCTATTTTCTCTTGAGCACAGCACCTCACCTTGGTACTACTAAAAGTCCAGATTCTATTTTTGCTTCTGGTGATTATTTTGAAACATCACTCAATAGTTGTTGAATTTTTGAAAAGACCCCCCTACCCCCGAAAATTCTCTGACCACTCCCCCCAGCCCTCGGAAATTCCAAATTCCTTCGTTTGGGGTGGCGGTGGGGGCTATGGATAATTTCTGGAACTACACATTGCCCTGAGGATATGATAATACACTACATATTCTTGTTTTTGTCTAGGACATAAAAGCGCAAATAAAAACATCGAGGTGACCATGAACGTTCTCTCTGATGATGGTAACATTCTGGAGGTACTGAGTCAATTATCAATTACCCACTCAGCTATCTTATGTCTTTGGAGCTGTTTATCATTATTTTTGTAATTCCATTTTTAGAATGTTATCAGTTACGGTGCAGGGGAGCAGCTTATCAGTGAATATCGTTCTGTTATATTCTACCACAACGCCAAGCCTGAGTGGAATGAACCTGTCAAGGTGAGTAGAATAGTCTCCTTCATAGTTCCCTGCACCATCTTTAAAGGTAGCCGTGCCTTTGCATTGAAACGAGTCGGTGAGCTTGCAGTGATAGAGACATGGGAATAATTGTCCAAGGTGTTAAAACCAGGTCTCTATCATTGCAAGCTCACCAACTCACTTCGATGCAAAGGCACGGCTACCTTTCAAGATGACGCAGGGAACTGTGAAAGGGACTATTGGTGCAGGAGAAATAGAGTGGGTTTTGTAGGAGTGAGAATCGATGCAGCAAATTAGTAGCCAAAACGTATTTTAAAATACTGTACAGACCGCTTGCAGTACCTCGGATTACACCTTGATTTGGAGGACATACTAATAGACTAATAGGTTTCCACTTCTCAGGAGATTGAAATTCTTTTGTCATGTCTTATCCTCCAAATAGCTGTTATTAGAGTTGAGCCCCCAATGAGAAATTCTTTTGTTTTAGGAATCATACGAGTGATGCTATCGGGTCGCTACAATGCTTGTTGTGTCAATTGCATCTCATTTGCATAATAACTGCTATTGAGCTGCATTGATGTCACATCCATGGGGTCTATTACCAGCTTTTAGGACAAGACTGAAAGTACTTTTATTATATCCTTGGGATACCTGTGTGATATAGTCACGTGATAGTATATCAGTGATGGGTATCCCCTTTGATGGACTTTAATAAATGTAGATGTAGATGAAAGTACTAGCATCCTCAGGTATCCCAGATAGTGAGCCCCATGCACATGACAATTCATGACAAAAAGCCTTCTGATTAATAATGTTTGTTTTGTTATGTTATTTTCAGGTCGTGGTTCCCATTGAACAGTTTTATACTTCCCATCTACGGTTCACTTTCAAACACAGATCAAGCATTGAAGGTAAGGATTAGGAACTCATGACACAAAAAGTGGTCTTACAAGTGCGTTCATTGTTGATGTTATTGTCATTCTTTTCTTTCAGATAAGGACAAGTCCCAGAAGATATTCGCTTTTGCTTTCTTGCGATTAATGAATCGGGATGGAACTACACTGTCTGATGGCTGCCATGAGTTGATGGTGTACAAAGTAAGTGAATTGGTCTTGTCGTAGGATTGTCGTTGGATTGTCGGAGGGTTTTCGTGGGATTGTCAGAGGTTTGTCGTGGGATTGTCGGAGGGTTGTCGGAGGATTGTCGTGGGATTGTCGGAGGATTGTCGGAAGTTTGTCGTGGGAATGTCGGGGGTTGGTAAGTGTTGTTGGAACATCGTCAGTCAAAAATTTGACGTGAGAATATGGCTATCGGCTTCATACTGGTTTGCTCCTCAATATTAGGATGCTTGTCATTTTGTTGACTTTCGTAGGATTTTTATGATGATGTCGTTAGATTGTCGTAAGAGTGTCGGTTAAATATCGAAAACGTTCGGTTGACCTTCGGAAAGCTATTGTTGGGCTGTCATGAGGGCATCGTCTTTTAACCATCGTCTGTTGACTATCGGAAGGTTCATCGATGTGGTTTTGTCGAAAAATATTTCCACCACCATGAAAATAATTTACTAAAAACGTTTTGTTACTGGTATTTTTAGTGTGACTTGAAAAAGGTAGAATCTTCAACATATCTCAAACTAGCTTCGCTAAAACTCGAGCAAACACTGATGACACCTCCCGCCAAAGGAATGGCGGGTTCTGTGGCTTACGCAACTGACAAGTTCTCCATCAAGTGTTTGCTGTGTTCAACCAAACTCACCCAAAACCGTAAGTCAAGAACCGAAGAGAAAATTTCGCACCTCCTTAGAGGGAGGGGGAGGGGAAGGGGAGGGGGAGGGGAAGGGCATGGGGGACGGGAGGGGATTTGGGAGGAACTTCCTAACCTGAGGCAGAGGGGAGAGAGGGCGAGAGGAAAGGGAGAGAGGAGCGGAAGGAGAAATGTTTCAATGACTGTGATATTTTTTTGGTTATTGTTTTTTTGCATGTCGTATAGTTTCTTTGTATATATTTTTGATATACAGTGGATCTTCTTGGTCTGCTCAAGTGGAGAGTGATGCCTGGCAAGTTAAAGGATATTTTGGTCACTGTCATGAAAGTCAGTGGGGAAGAAATCGTTAAGGTATCAAATATAATGTAAGGCTAGTCGAGGTTATACTAGGAAAGGCCAAAAAACCAGGCTGGAAAGAGGAAAATAAGACACTAGAGGAAAATAAGTTACAAATGAATGGTTAAATATTGGGAACATTGCTCTTGCTTTAATTTGTCATTTTTCATTCCAGTTTTTGACAGACACGTTCGACGCTCTTTTTGCCATCCTGACTGAGAACGCTAAAAAATACGACAAACTTGTGTTTGATGCTTTGGTAGGTTATGTTTCTGCTATTGGGCTTCCTGTTGCTTGGTATGCTGTGTGGAGCATGGGACTGACCCACGTTTTGCATTCTCTTTTATTTTCTCCAACATCCTTCCATCTCTCAGTAGGGTCGTTTTTAACACTGCTGATAATAATGATAACAGCTTTAGAGTATTGGGTTTCCTGTGTATTAATTCTCAATCTGGCATCATTCTTCAGGTGTTTACGATAAACCTTCTGGCTGACAAGAAGTACCATCACTTCAGACCTGTTCTGGATGCTTATATCGAGACACGGTTTGGAGCTATCAAGGTCTACGGGTTAGTAGTATCTTGTATAAATGAACACATTAAAAGCATTCTAAAAGCTTATATACTTATTGACTATGATTCCAGTACTCTTATAAATGTGCTGAAGGAATACATCGAATGCGCGGGCAAGAAACAAGGGTCGGACAGGAATAAATTGGATCAAGTACTCAAGGCAATGAAGGTAAGGAAGGCTTGGTGGTGGTAGTAACGTGGTAGGGGGGGGGGGGGGGGGGGGACATTTTAGTTGTTGTTGTGTAGTGGTGATGGTGATTAACTGAGTTCCTTAATGATGATGATGGAATGGTGATGGTGATGGTGATGGTGATGGTGGTGGTGATGGTGATGGTTATGATAATGGAGATAACAATGGTGATGTTGTTGATGATGATAATGGGGGCGGTCCTGTTAGTAGTGATGATGATGGTAGTGGTGACAATGATGATGGTGTTGGTGGTGGTTGTGAGGGGGTTTTAGAAGGTGATGAGGATGGTGATAAAGTTGGTCCGACAGATGACACCATCCGAGAACTAACATCTCCTTCATCTTCCATTTCAATCACTCGTCTCAGTCGCTCATTTCAATAGCTCAACTCTCTGGATATTCTCGATTTCGTCTCACAGGGTATGGAGTACATCTTCAAGTTCATAGTCCATTCTCGACTCCTGTACGAAAGAGCGGTCAGCGGTAAGGGCAAAAACGAGTTCCAGGATGACATGCGCAGTTTGTTTCAGGCTCTGGTACAGCTGATGGAGAACACCAAAAATGAGACTCTTCTTATTCAGGTATCTTATTATCAATCATTCTCTTATCTGTCTCCCGGCATATTACACAAGTAAAGACTCTAAGTTTCATTATTTTTTCCCCAGGGTGCTGCTTTGAAGTATTTTCCCGCTTCGTTCGCTGATTTGTTGAGAGTTTTTGATGCCAAGGAACTTGGGTAAAATAAAACCTCGTTTTCTAGTGTTGTTGAAAGTGATTACCGTATGTTATCATCATCAACATTGTCATCGTCATCAGCATTACGATCATGACCATCATCATCATCATCACCATCAGCATCATCATAATCTTCATCATCCGCGCACCTTCATCATTACTACCTTCACTTATCATCATCATAAACCTCGTCATCTCCATCACCATCAACAACTTCATCGTCAGTATTCAAGATTTAACTTTTATAATTATCCCTTATCTATCTTGCAGCTACTACGCCAGAGAATTCATTGAGAAGATTCCAGAGAAACGATTGACATCTCAGAAAATGGACTGCATTCAAAATATGATCAAAAGCCCGCTATTTGAGAATGAAGGTATACACATGAGAGACGAAATAGAATGCGTGCACAAGTGCTTTGTGCTCTAATAATGCACACCCTCCGAACCAATCAGAGTATTAGTAAGAAGTAAGAAGATTGAGCTGCTTTTCGTTTTGGACCGAAAGAAGCCGTTTTTCCATACGAATGACGTCACACTTAAAATCTCTATTGGTTTAAATGGGCACGCCCCGAAAACGCCCCGATTTTTGAAAGTCCAAATAATTGAAGTATTCGAGGATAATATGACTCAATTATGATTATGAAAATCAGATAAGTGAAAATTTTAGCCTTGGAGCCATTCGCTGTTGAGATATTTTGGGTTAAAAGAAAAAAAAATGGGGTTGTGTAAATGACGTCATTTACTCACAATTTAGATGCTGAATAAAATTGATAATTTTTCCCGCCACTTTTGACTGTGAAGAAATATGTTGCTTGGCTACTAATATAAATAAGTTTAAACAAGTTTCAAGTCATTTCCAATTTTTTTCATTTCCAAGTTTCTCTATAAGACAGGAAAAAACCATTTGAGATTCGCGTGGCATGGCTCCTTTTTTACGCTTAAGTCTAATGATTCATTCAGCTAATTTAATTTATTTTAGACTCGCGATGTGTTATTCTGCCTATGGTTGTGAGTCAGCTGAGTAAAGAGATGGAGAAGAGTGAAGAGATAAAGATCTGCATTGATATCTTGAGTAATATCCTGGTCACCCTGATGAGACGAGATGTGGTAAGAAGCTGACCTAAAAAACACCTCCCCTCCCCTCCCCTCCCCTCCCTCCTCATAAGAGATAAAGACCTGTATTGATATCTTGAGTAATATCCTGGTCAGATACGAAGAAAGAAGATACGAACATGGACAAAACTAAACAAAGAATCGCATTCTCAAGAGAACGACACGCGGTTCTGAAATGGGAAAACATTGCACCAAAACGATTTAGGTCTATTGACCTGAAAACACCCCTCCACATACTAAACCAAGATATTAGTTTCAGGTAATGAGAACAATCTTATAACCAAGACTTAATTTTTTAGGGCTTGACACACGAAGACGTTTTATTCCTGGTAACATCCCTGCTTCGTGTGGTTGTCAAAGTTGTCATAAGACATCAGCCTGTAGTGGTGAGTGTTTCACCTTAGTTGTACGATACCCATGAAGCTAATTCCATGATCCACCCAAAATTAATTGTATTTAAATTTTTGTTCAAATACAATTAATCATGGGTGGATCATGGAATTATCATAAAACCGCTCACTGATTTTCGTATTTCTCCAGGGGAACTATGTGGCATGTTTGACGGCCATGCTTCAACTGATGGATGAAGAACACTATCGAAAATACGTCAACAACTTCATGTCTAAAGAAGAACTCAGGGTAAGTTGCGCTGAGCTCTAGATATGTTTATCATCAAAACCTGTTGCTTAGCTACGGGCACAGGTGCAACATTGCGCGCAATGTTACAAGCAATCGATGCTGCGAGTCATGTCACGGAGACAGTCGTCACACAACGCAATTTGTTGCACGTAATGTTACTGAAGTAGAAAACGAACCTACTTCAGCAGCATTGCCTGAAATATTGCGCGCAATGTTACAGGCAATCGATGTTGCGAGCCATGTAACGCGACACGGTCGTCACGCCGCGCAATTTGTTGCACGTAATGTTACTGCAGTAGAAAACGACATTGCCAGAAATATTGCGCGTAATCTTGTACCGTGTGTGCGCGCCTTTAGATAAATAAATGAACGAAATAACTCTTTTTCTTTAGGATTTTCTGGTGGAACTGTTTCTGTTGTTTGGCGAGTTTGTCAGCAATAATGTTTATCCAAGGGACTGGATGGTTATGACCATGGTTCAAAATGGGTAAGCCAAGAACACATTCTCTAATTCTACCATGTTTATTCTTACTATATTTTACTATATAATCCTTTTTCGACCTGCAGGGTGATCTTGAACGCTATCCAACATTTCTCAGAAGCTCTTCTCACCATGTTTTTACGTGGTGATGATTTTGAAGTTCAGGTAAGGTACATTACATACCTAGTTCATCTATTGATGTGCAGCGACCTGATCTGTACAGGCTTCATCACCATCTTACCACCCATATCAAGAGGGACACCTCGGGATAGCTTGACGAGGAAGCTTTTTTGTCATACAAAATCAGCCTTAGAAGCGTTATGATAGAAATCATTATTGTATAATGAAATTGTTGTTTTTTAAATTTCAGCTTTGGAACAACTTTTTTCATTTGTCAGTCGCCTTCATCACACAAGAATCTTTACAACTTGAAAACTTTAGCTCGGCGAAGAAAGACAAAATTCTTGAAAAGTAAGTTACCGTGCTTTTTGTTTTCCCATTTTCCCATTTTCCCATTTTTCCTATTTAAATTTTATCTCTTTTCATTTATTCACTTGTGTTTGTAGGTACTCCGATATGCGCATGATCATTGGACTGAAGATCAACAGCATGTGGCACCATCTGGGTAAGATCTGTCAAACACCTGGTGGTGGTGGTGATGGTGATGACATGATGATGATGGTGGTGATGATGGTGATGGTGATGATATGATGGTGATGGTGATGATGATGGTGGTGATGGTGATGATATGATGATGGTGATGATGATGGTGGTGATGATGGTGCTGGTGCTGACTCTGCTGGTGGTGGTGATGCTGCTGCTGGTGCTGGTGCTGCTATGCTGGTGGTGCTGCTGCTGGTGCTCGTGCTGCTCTGCTGGTGGTGCTGCTGCTGGTGTTCCTGCTGCTGCTGGTCCTGCTGCTGGTGGTGCTGCTTCTGGTGTTCCTGGTGCTGCTACTGCTGCTGGTGCTGCTGCTGCTGCTGGTGGTGCTGCTGCTGCTGGTGCTGGTGGTGCTGCTGGTGCTGGTGCTGCTGCTGCTGCTGGTGGTGCTGCTGCTGCTGGTGCTGGTGGTGCTGCTGGTGCTGGTGCTGCTCTGCTGCTGCTGCTGGTTCTGCTGTTGCTGGTGCTGCTCTGCTGCTGCTGGTGGTGCTGGTGCTGCTCTGCTGCTGCTGGTGGTGCTGCTGGTGCTGGTGCTGCTCTGCTGGTGGTGCTGCTGCTGGTGCTCGTGCTGCTCTGCTGCTGGTGCTGCTGCTGGTGTTCCTGCTGCTGCTGGTGCTGCTGCTGGTGGTGCTGCTTCTGGTGTTCCTGGTGCTGCTCTGCTGCTGGTGCTGCTGCTGCTGCTGGTGGTGCTGCTGCTGCTGGTGCTGCTGCTGGTGGTGCTGCTGCTGGTGCTGGTGGTGCTGCTCGTGCTCCTGCTGGTGTTCCTGGTGCTGCTCTGCTGCTGGTGCTGCTGCCGCTGCTGGTGCTCGTGCTGCTCTCCTGCTGGTGCTGCTGCTGCTGCTGGTGCTGCTGCTGGTGGTGCTGCTGTTGTTGCTCGTGTTGCTGCTGCTGGGGCTGCTGCTGGTGCTGGTGCTGCTCTGCTGCTGCTGGTGGTGTTGCTGCTGGTGTTCCTGCTGCTGCTGGCTTCTGGTGTTCCTGCTGCTGCTGCTGGTGGTGGTCCTCCTGCTGGTGCTGGTGCTGCTCTGCTGCTGTTGGTGTTGCTGCTGCTGGTGTTCCTGCTGCTGCTGGCTGCTGGCGTTCCTGCTGCTGCTGGCTGCTGGTGTTGTTGCTGCTCGTGTTCCTGCTGCTGCTGCTGCTGTTGTTGCTGGTGTTGCTGCTGCTGGGGCTGCTGCTGGTGCTGCTGCTGGTGCTGGTGCTGCTCTGCTGCTGCTGGTGGTGTTGCTGCTGGTGTTCCTGCTGCTGCTGGCTTCTGGTGTTCCTGCTGCTGCTGCTGGTGGTGGTCCTCCTGCTGGTGCTGGTGCTGCTCTGCTGCTGCTGGTGTTGCTGCTGCTGGTGTTCCTGCTGCTGCTGGCTGCTCGCGTTCCTGCTGCTGCTGGCTGCTGGTGGTGTTGTTGCTGCTGGTGTTCCTGCTGCTGCTGCTGCTGTTGTTGCTGCTGCTGGGGCTGCTGCTGGTGCTGCTGCTGGTGGTGCTGTTCCTGCTGCTGCTGCTGCTGGTGTTCCTGCTGCTGCTGGTGTTCCTGCTGCTGGTGCTGCTGCTGGTGGTGCTGTTCCTGCTGCTGGTGCTGGTGGTGCTGTGGCTGGTGCTGCTGCTGCTGGCGCTGCTGCTGGTGCTGCTGCTGGTGCTGCTGCTGGTGGTGCTGTTCCTGCTGCTGCTGCTGGTGGTGCTGTTGCTGGTGGTGCTGGTGCTGGTGGTGCTGTTCCTGCCGCTGCTGGTGGTGCTGTTGCTGGTGGTGCTGTTGCTGGTGGTGCTGCTGCTGGTGGTGCTGTCCCTGCCGCTGCTGCTGGTGGTGCTGTTGCTGGTGGTGCTGCTGCTGCTGGCGCTGCTGCTGGTGCTGCTGCTGGTGGTGCTGTGGCTGGTGGTGCTTCTGCTGGTGTTAATGATGATGATACATGCTGATGATGCACGATGATGATGATGATGATGATGATACATGCTGATGATGCACGATGATGATGATGATGATGATGATGCATGCTGATGATGCACGATGATGATGATGATGATGATGATGCACGATGATGATGATGATGATGATGGTGATGATGATGCACGATGATGATGCACGATGATGATGCACGATGATGATGATGATGATGATGGTGATGATGATACATGCTGATGATGCACGATGATGATGATGATGATGATGATGATGCTAATTATGATCATTATTATTTCTAGGAGCACATAAGACCAAGTTCATACCTGGTCTTGTTGGACCTTTCCTGGAAATGACTCTACTACCACAGAAAGGTACTCATACTTTAAGTATACTCACTACACATCTACATATACCATAATTATAATCGCACTTTTACAATTTCCTGGAAGAGTCCCTTACGGGGAGCGATAGTTGTAACTTATCTTCCTCAAACAATGACCTTTATACTCATTTCACCTGCCTCTCTTTATAGATCTCAGGAAGGCAACAATCCCAATATTTTTCGACATGATTGAAGTAGAATACCGAACTTCTGGGGGATTCGTTAATGTAAGTAATTGCTGGGTTTCACATGACGTCATTTCCTGTCTCGTGCGGAGTGTTCATCAGCTGAATCACAAGTTTTCAATACATAATTCTTTCTGGTTAACAGCACATGGTGGTTAGTGCTTGACCACCATGTGGAGCAGATAATTAGATTCAGAGACTTTGATCAGCTGATTAAAACCTAGCATTACGACACGTGATCTTCCAGAACTTGTCAGGTTAACGATTTGTTAAGAGTGAGTTATATTTAAAAAAATGCGGTGGGACAACGAAAATTTGATATTCCTGCCGGTCTTGTTTTCAGGTGGAGACAGAAATGTTCCGCAAGCTTGATGTGCTGGTTGAAGGTGGCAAAGGAGATGAAGAATACAAAGAACTCTTCCAAAAGACGTTAGTACACGTGATCCTAGACTGCATTCTGATTGGCTATCTGATTGGTTTAGTCGCTTTATGACGTAATTGATATTTTTATGTCTGCAGTCATGAGTTCGATTCCCGTCTGGGGCTCAGATTTTTCTGAGTCAGACGTTGTTCCAATCTTGTCTTCTTTCATAAAGTTTTCTTTTTATGTGAAAAATACTCAAATCGAAGACAAAAAACGAACAAAAGAAACGAAATCAAAAACAATAACAATAAAACAAACCAATAAATTATAATGCACATATTGAATTTTGGAGTTGACGCCATCTAAGTCTTGACGACCACATCAGGAACGCTGTATAACTTATCGTGTCTAAATAAATATTATTATTATTATTATTATTATTATTATTATTATTATCTTAAGTTACTCTGATTAATAATTGGTGACGTAACACTTTCCACTTCAATATAATTAAAACATCTGTTTTTCTTCCTATTTGCAATTGGAACAAATGGTACCACAAGACAAGGGCTGATGCGATAGGGCGAATTCCATAATGACGTAACATACGTCCTTCGAAAAAGGCGACCATCTGCACGCCCACTGACCACATTTATTATTTTTCTCAGACAATGATTTTCCTTTTTCCTTTATCTTTCACAGTTCTTCATCTCAGTGTTTTAATATCCTCAATTTTCGTTATTGTTTCATACAGGCTGGGTGATTTGTTTGTAAGTCACCCCCAACTCAGTAGCCAAGGGCAGTTGTTTGTCGAGGGCGTTACTAAGCTCATGGAAAGACTGCTGGATTATCGTACCGTGGTACAAGGTGATGACAACATTGATAACAGAATGAGTTGTACTGTAAATGTACTGGTAAGTAAGCCGAATATTCTTTTTTGTCTTTGAATTCTTACAACAAACAAAATGGAGTGAATATTGATGAAGGCTAAGATTTATTAAGTGTTATTCAGGGACTTAAAGGAACACTTTTAGTTGCTCATAACCATATAGAGCGTTTTCGCGTGACGTCACAGCGGCCATTATGGGGTAACAAAACAATACATTTTCTATCCTCCGAGAATTGAACTCTATTTTTATGCAAACACTCTGCAGTAAGTTTTTGTTGTTTATGGCTGCCTTCTCACGTGAGTGAAAACGCTCTATTAAATGACAGGTACATCGGACTCTTGTTCATAAAGAACAGAAACAGTGATTTGAGTTTTTCAAATTTAAAAAAATAAAACAACAATAATGCACAGCTATTGTATATAACGTACATCTTTAAGGGTTTAGGTCGGTAGTTAAGGAGAAAATAGTTCCTAAAAGATACTTGACAAAGAATGCGTAAAAGAAAGTTTAGAAAATGTAGAACCTCATAACCTCATAATGAAGTACTCAAATTTAGAAATAAAAAAAATGTTTAAGACAATTCAAATGTGTTCAGGGACAGGATGGATGGGATCGTACTGCCCTCAATAACTCTTTTTTTCTGTCTTTAGAATTTTTACAAAAACATCAGGAGAGAGGAGATGTTCATACGGTAAGATCGCACATGCGCAGTGTTGGCATTATACGTGCCATAGAGAAACGTTTACGCATGCGCGGCACATTTCATAAGAATTCACTAACATTTTAATTGAATTACCGTTCAATTTCAATACTTTTTCTATCGTAAGAACACGAAGGCGCAAACTAAACCACCTGAAATTAATGGTTTATACAGCCGCCATCTTGGATAAATTTAATAAGATTCATCATTAGTCTCTTTTGTTATACATGTATCATCCAACATGGCTGCCGTGTCTTTTGTTATTTCATTCTCTTGGGAATGATTGAAAACCAGCAATAGACCCTTATATCTCGGGAGTAATGCTTTCCCATTTCAGACCATGTGTCATTCTCTAGAGTCTCATTTCTTTGTTTTATGTTGTCATTAGAAGATGCATGAATATAGATACAGCTCAACCAAAGAATTTTATTCTCGAGAGAATGACACGTGGTCTGAAATGGGGAAACATTATGCCTAAAATAAAAGGACGTATTTGCTCGTGTTATATTAATATACTCTTATCGTTCGTGTTGTGATTTTGTTCAGATATGTCTACAAACTCTGCGATCTGCACTTGTCTGTTGATAACTTTACTGAGGCTGCCTACACTCTGCGGTTACACGCTGACCTGTTGGAGGTGAGGACACCATAAACCACAGTACCCTTCAACCCCTTCAAATATTATTGATACCCTGAAACAACCTCGAGTCTGGGCTGATCTAAGTCAGGGCACGGCTAATTAATATATCGAATCTTGAAACAACCTCTGAGGGAATAATAGGCTAACTCAGAGATCAAACCCTGAAACAACCTCTGGGCTGATCTAAGTCAAGGCAAGGCTATCTCACAGATTGAACCCTAAAACAACCTCTGGGCTGATCTAAGTCAGAGCACGGCTAACTCACAGATCGAACCCTGAAACAACCTCTGGGCTGGCTGATCTAAGTCAGCGCATGACTAACTCACAGATCGAACCCTGAAACAACCTCTGGGCTGATCTAGGTCAGGGCAAGGCTAACTCACAGATTGAACACAGAAACAACCTCTGGGCTGGCTGATCTAAGTCAGCGCATGACTAACTCACAGATCGAACCCTGAAACAACCTCTGGGCTGATCTAAGTCAGGGCATGGCTAACTCATAGATTGAACCCTGAAACAACCTCTGGCCTGATCTAAGTCAGGGCATGGATAACTCACAGATTAAACCCTGAAACAACCTCTGGCCTGATCTAAGTCAGGGCACGGCTAACTCACGGATTGAACCCTGAAACAACCTCTGGGCTGACCTAAGTCAGGGCATGGCTTACTCGCAGATCGAACCCTGAAACAACCTCTGGGGTGATCGACTCACATGTAATATCTAGTCTTGGAATCAAACCCGAGACACAGAGGTGAGAGTCGAGTGTACTTGCGCCACCCATGATTCTGAATTACCTCCACACACCTGCATTCGTTTTTTTGCAACATGTATGCCTTCCATTTATAACTATTGCCTGTTTATTGCTGTTGCATTTCAGTGGTCAGACGAACAGGTATTCTCAGGTCAAGGGAAGTACATAGCAGAGACGCAACGTCAATTGAAAGAATTGCTTTACAAAGACATTATCTTGTACTTTGATAAGGGAAAGGTACTGAATATCTAATCAGTATAAACGTATTTCAATTAAACTAGTCACCTAAACTGAGACCGCTGGGGATCGTGGGAAATATTTCATGTCAAACGAGTAGAATTTTTTTTGTACAAACTCCAGCTTAACGATGCTCACAAGAGATGAAACTGTGACTGTTTGAAGTTCTCAAGTCCATTATTAGTTATCTAGTGTATCCCCTGTGAGCATCAAAACTAATGATAATAAAACTCTTAAAGCGACGGGTATGAAATTTTTCGCAATTTCAGGCCACGTGTACCTTCTTTGGGTAAATACCTTCATGCTCTTTCATAGTATATTTAACGATTTCAGAATTAAAAATTGTCGATCGGGTATTCCACAAGGCTTCATATTAGGACCCCTTCTAGCATGTTTTTCGCTTTTGGAATGATTTAATAAGCAATCAAAGTTCTAACTAAACATTTGCTTCAGCATTTAATTATAAAATTTACGACAACTAGATTGGCCGTCGACGTTTCGATAATCGGACATCAATCCCAAAGTGTTTACATAAGCAATGGATTCAAAATTTAGAAGTAAAATTTTGTTTTATTTTTTTAGAGTTGGGAAGAAGCCATCTCGATGTGCAAGGAGCTGGCCAAGCAATACGAAGAGCAAACGTTTGAGTACATCAAACTAAGCGAGCTTCTTGTAAGCATACCCCAGTCTTCTATGGAACCATTAGTCTTCTCCGCGGCCGTCATTAGTTTCGGTCCCATACCCTCACGGGCTAACTAAGTGGAGAGGGCGCGAAACTAATGACGGCTGTGGAGGAGACTAGGAATCCATTGGCAATATCCTTTATCAGATCACGTGATCGACCCCTAATTTTGATGTATGACGTGACGAAGAACTTTGGAACGTCACGTGACTGTTTCACGATTTTTAGGATAGTTTTAGGTTTTTTTCATTTTTTAAAATAAAAAATCATGAAAAATATAAATAGTGACCTTAGTTTTTTTACCTTAGTTTTTATAGTTTTTATAGTTTTTTTCATAAAAAAATTGATAAGAGAAATAATTATGAATAGTTATAAATATAATTAAATAAATGTTTATATTATATCTGTTTTGAAGAAACAACAAGCGAAGTTTTACGATAATATCATCACTCAAGTACGCGGTGAACCAGAGTATTTCAGAGTGGCTTTCTACGGGAAAGGATTCCCTACTTTCCTTAAGGTAAGACTGTTTTTATATCTGACGACTGTGCATAAAACTACTTGTCCGTGTTGTGAGTCTGAAATAATTAATACATGGAGGTTATCAGTGAGCTAAGCAACTGACACGGCTGTGTATTTTTACGAGTCACGGAAAAATCTCGTCAAATTACAAGTGACGAGTAAAAATGCAAAGTCGTATCAGATGCTAAGCCTACAGATAAGTTGTTGTTTATCATTTAATTCTGCAAAGAAATGCTCAAACTCTCTCTATAGTAATACTAAACCCTATCTTACCCAGCGCGAGAAGATGAGAAGTGCTGATACGGTCTCATATCAGGCATGTTCTTTTCTCATATCACGCACGTTCTTTGCAGCGTTAAATGATAAGTATTTTAGCAACCCTTGCTGACCAGACCGTTTTTTTAGGACAAAGTGTTTGTTTATCGCGGTAAAGAATACCAGAGACTATCTGACTTTGGCGTTAAACTACAGAGCCAATATCCAAGTGCTGAGGTGAGTATTTCCTTTCCTTTTCTTCGGGTTTTCCTCCTATTTTTCGGTGCTTTCCTGGAATTGTATTATTCTGAGACTTCATGTCTCTCCATCTTTCTTTACTGTTTTATCTGGCCTCTTGTTCGCTTTGTCATTTTTCTTTTATCTATGGGGCTTTCGGCCTTTCCGTCGCCAACCGTTCTCTTCCTTCCTCTTCTCTATCTCTACGTTCTTGTCAAAACCAAATTAATATTTAAACAACTGTCGAAATCACTTTTTATTTAAGTGTCTAGTCGTTCTAGCGCTTTCGCACTAATTGGGGATACTTTTCACTCACACACACCACTGCTACATTCAATATTCTTTGCACATGACACTCAACTCGCATGTTGATTTTTATGGAGGGAGGAAAACCAGAGAACCGAAGATATCATTCGAAGGCACTCGAATTAAGAGAGAAAGATAACCTCTACTCGCGTGTTATGGCTAATTCAGGCATCAAACCCGAGACCCCAGAAGTGAGATGCGAGTGATCTATCGCTGCATCACCCTTGATGATTTTACGTCACTTGATTCAATTTTTTTATTATATGACAGTTTAGTAACTTATCACATGAATTGTTGTTTTCCAGAATCTGAAGTATCTCTCAGCACCTAAAGATGATGTCAGGAACTCCAATGGACAATGTATCCTTTGTTTCATTCATTTTTTTATTCCTCCCTCCTCTCCCTCTCCCTCTCCCTCTCCCTCTCCCTCTCCCTCTCCCTCTCCTCTCCTCTCCCTCTCCCTCTCCCTCTCCCTCTCCCTCTCCCTCTCCCTCTCCCTCTCCCTCTCCCTCTCCCTCTCCCTCTCCCTCTCCCTCTCCCTCTCCCTCTCCCTCTCCCTCTCCCTCTCCCTCTCCTTCTCCTTCTCTTCCTCCCTCTCTTCCCCTCTCTCTCTCTCCCTCTCTCCCTCCCTCTCTCCCTCCCTCTCTCCTTCCCTCCCTCCTTCTCTCCCTCCCTCCCTCCCTCCCTCCTTCTCTCCCTCCGTCCCTCCCTCCGTTCCTCCGTCCCTCCCTCCGTCCCTCCCTCTCTACTCGTGATACAGGAAGCTCTCTCCCCTCTCTCACAGCAATATATTTTTATCCATTCTGCTATTCTTTGGCTTTGCCCTCCAGCTGATCTCACCGCAAAAGAATTCGACCGTTTGGTCGAAGCCGCGTGCACTTTGTCGCAAATTGAGTCAGAAAAGGGTTCTCAAAACAATAGTTCCCTTGTGCTTAAGCGATAGAAATTTAAACTACATCGCATAGAGCTAAGCCTATTTATAGCAATTGCTAACATTTCAGTTTTCATATCAAATAAATTAAGCTCCTTAATGGTTTCCAGTTCTGCAAATCAACAAAGTCGATCCAGTCCCCGTTGCGCGGCGGAAATTTATTGGCAAAAATGTCATGGAGCAAATAACCAAGTAAGAACCACCTGACTATAGGAATAAACACTATAAAAACCGTGTGATCATTGAAATCACGTGACGGTCGCCATTACTGTTAAGTACCCACGTGACAAAAAATCACGTCACTCGAAAACCGATGGTCCATACTCGAAAACCAGGTTGGGCTTGCTGTGACGTGGCAAATACTAAACCAATCGACCAATCACACTTACTCTTTGATTCCAGATTCTATGACGTCAATCACGTGAACACGTTTCAGTATTCTAGAAAGTTCCATCAAGGTCAAAAAGAGAAGGACAACGAGTTTAAGGTGAGCTTCATTTTGTATCAGCTGTAGAGATATAGGTCATGGATGTAACCCACATTTTTTCTTCTTCTTGATAATTCAGACGATGTGGCTAGAGAGAACGGTTCTCTACACCAGTTACAAGTTTCCTGGAATACTCTGCTGGTTTGAAGTCACTAATAGTGATATGGTCAGTATGGAACCTTTTGTCATGGATTCTGTTTTTTTAACTGATTCTTGGTTTATATTCAAGTGTATGCCAGTGTTCTACCCCTAGTGTGGGTTCCTGGCATTGTTTTTCCTAATGCGCTTTCGCCAATAACTTTACGATATTCAGGAGTAAACCTTAATGCGGATCGGGTATTCCACAGGGCTTTATATTGGGACCTCCAAGCATGTTTTTTCCGTTAAAGAATTTATAACCACGATCGTAAGGGTTTAGATAACAAAAATAGATCCTCTATTAGAGAGTTCCACAGAGCTTTAGATTAGGTCCTTTTTCACTTATTGGCTTGGTGATTTACAGGAACTGATCAGCCCCATCCAGTACGCCCTGGAGACTATGATATCAGTCAACAAAGAACTGAGAAGCGTGATTGGTCAACAAAAAGCTGACGTCAAACTCAATATTAATCCACTGAGCATGAAACTTCAAGGCATCGTGGAAGCTGCTGTGCAGGGTGGGACAGCGAACTATGAAAAGGTACCACTTGAGGGGAGGGTGCGGGACGAGGACGGAGAAGAAGAGGTGAACAATGGGCGGAAGGGAAGAAAGGGTGATTAGTCTAGAGGGATGAGGAGAGGAAGACGAGGCAGGATGAGAAGGATTGAAGGAGAAGAATAACGGGGATGATAGAAGAGGAGGTGAAGAGGGTGGCACGGTAGTGGTTTACCGCTCGCCTCTCACCACTGTGGTCCGGGTTCGAGCCCTGGCTCAGTCTGGATCATATGTGAGTTGAGTTTGTTTGATGTGTTGTTCTCTCCCTTGCCACGAGGGTTTTCTCCGGGATCTCCGGTTTCCTCCCTCCGTAAAAAAGCAATATGAAAGTTGAGTGTTGTTTGTTGTAAACATAGAATGTAGTGGTAGTGCATGTGGAGGGAACCTCACGGAAGAGCCCTGTATGGGGAGTGGTGGTCATAAAATAAAAGAATTAAAAAAAAAAAAAAAAAAAAAAAAAAGAGAGAGAGAGAGAGAGAGAAAGAGAGAATAGGAGAAGGTATCTAAAGGTATAAAAGGTGACTAAACTGTTTTTAATTTACTTTCTGCTTTAGGCATTCCTCATACCACAATACCTCCAACAGAATCCTGACCATCAGGGATATGTAGAACAACTGAAGGAGCTCCTAGTTGAACAGGTACTTAATGGATCCTGGAGATTTGGCGTCTCTCAGACCGAACTAACTAGTTATAGCCCATGTTTTTTACCAAATCTACGCGCTTTATCCATAATCTTACATTTAAAATCAGCAAACACTTGGTTCGTGGGCCAATATATCTAGTTCCGGCTTTTAGTCGAAGAAGAAAATAAATTAAAACTAATCCGTGGAAAAATTCACCAGATATTTTTTAGAAATAGCATATTTCGTCGTTATTTGTGGAAAATATTTCGCGTCGTTAAGAGGTAATAAAGAATACAGTCGAAGCTCTCCTTGCGAACCACTCCCGTAAGCGACCAGCTCTAGCTACGACCGCGATTTTGAAACCCCGTTTGCATGGGCGTACGAACTTTGTAATACGAAGCTCCCACAAGCGACCGCTCCCGTAAGCGACCGCGAACACTTTCTTAAATTACCAAGCGTGTTTTCCCTTTGTTTTTAAGCTCTCGAAAGCGACCACCAAAGAAGTTCCGGATTATTGTAGTTTACTCAACACTTTATTTAAGACAGTAATGTAAAGGATGTAAAGCTTTCGGCCTGTTTACTTTACTTTATTTAGTTAAGAGTTGTTCAATTGATTACGAACGTTCGCTGTTACAGTATTATATAATTTTCATAGTTGTCCTGCACTTTGCATTAAAATCTCCCGCAAGCGACCAGTGACTATTGTTCTAACGCGTAGTCGCTTATGAGAGCAGTTTCTCGTAAGCGACCAGCTCTACTTGCGACCACTTTATTTACCGAGGTCGTCGCTTACGAAAGCTTCGAGTGTACTTAAATTTTCGCTGTGATAAACAATGCATTGCGTGTCTAGATTCTTAATCTTCATACATTGCTTTAAAAAGCGTTTCCCGGCAGTCTTGACGTTGACTTTTTGTTCCAAAGATTGACATCCTCGAAGAAGGAATACAGCTGCATTCAACTCGTGTGTCAGATAATCTGAGACCGCTGCATGATTTGATTGAGAAGAAATACAAGGACCTCAAACAACACGCTGAGCAATGGAGAAATGTAAGTTTTATGAACTAGAATGTTTTATTATATAGTCAGGGTAGTACGCGCGCGCAAATTGGTCGAAAACAGTGCTTTATTAGTGAACAGAGCACATTACTGACGCCATCCGCGCGCCCGCGAAGCGCTGCTAGATCTTGTGGCAGTCTTTCTTTTTGCGTAAATAAATTCAGTATCAAAATAAAATTATACTTATTTATCTTACGATTGTGGCATTTATGTGGGCCGCGACGTTTTGACTGCTGCTGCTATTCTTCATCAGGCGGTGGTGTAGATTAAAAGGTGGTGTACTTATGTAATGTCAGTCTGGTTCCCTTGAGGATCGCGCTGGGGCTGGTGCTGGGGCTGGGGCTGGGATTGGGGCTGTGATAGGCTGTGTGTCTGGTGGGCGTGACGGAGTGCTTTATAACAACTTTATTCGCAAATACGAGATGACAAAAAAGGGTGTCATATGCTCACATGCGCGCAGGGGACATTCATACACATTCGTCAATTCCTTTCTTCCTGTCTTCCTTTTTTCCCAATTTCCATATTTTCCATTCAGAAAACTAAAGTATACGTACCAGTGAAGCGTTCAGCCCGTCCTCTTACCATTCAAAGAAAGTCCGACGAGAATAGAACATCTTTTGACAACTCTTTCAACGGGTATGTAGATAACGTCGAGGACGTTGATTTGCTAATTTCTCTCATTCCAAACAGTCCATGCATGCTTTGCGATGCCAATTCGAACCCAGTACCGCGCGTACCCTTTTCTTATTCGGTAAACTACAGACTTGTCAATTGAACAGGCTTATCCTCGTTTGGAAGCAAATCATTTGCAAACGTCAACCGTAATGTAAAGTACGTACAGCTTGAACAATAACAATGTTTTGAAACCCTACAGATCTGACCTTCGAAGGTATCTGTTAAAAGCTAACTTATAAATGAGGCTAAACCCGTGCAAATGAATCTGTGGTCTTCAAAAACAGCGGTATGCATCGAATGCGAAATTGTTTTCATAGGATGACAGCGATCTTATTATATTTATGTGTAGGATTCCAGAATCTCCACCACCTCCCATCCCCATCAAGAACACTCCTACTGTAGCAGCAGTTGATACCCCACCACCCAAGCCCCCTCGACCTTACTCCAAGAAACTAGAAGAAAAGCCACCGTTACTCCCAACAAAGAGCACTAGAAAAACATCAGAACAACGTTCTAGTGGGGGGTCGCGCAGCTCTGGAGAGACAGAACCACCCGAAATTAATCAGGTACAAGCATGATGCATCGGAAGTGTCGTATTGATTATGAAGTAATACTACATTGTTCTTATGACGTAATGAGAATAACGACGTGATGGAATTAAGTAGTGGATTGATTATGACGTGATAAATAGCGCTCGTGGTAATGACGTAATGACACGTGATTATTCCGTAACAGAATGACGTCACGGTATTAACAGAAGTTCTGTTATTAGTCCCCAGCCCTACCTCCTCGTAGACCAACACAGAAAGTCCGAAACAATGATCAAACACCTGTTGAACAAGCCCCGAGTATAGCCCCCAGGGTGCCTTCACCGCCCACTGCTGTTGACTCACCTCCAGTCCCTCCAAAAGGCAAACGCGGCGAGAGCACGAAAATGTAAGGAGCCTGGAACTCAAACAAAACCATTTTATTCTAAATGTTCTAAAAGCTAAATACATTAAAAAAATTCCTGTATTAATCACATTCTTTTAAGTTAACTAGTAAAATGTTAAAGATTAACAAGCTACACACGTGTGAAGGAAATAGAACGTTTGCATGATGGCGTCTTTGACCTCTACAATCAGACTCCCTTGCATACTCTCTTTTTGTTCAGTTAATTAGCACCAATTGTCTTACTATTCTCATGAGGGAATACCAATTCGAATAAGAAAGAAAATTTGCGAAGCATCTTGGTAATGGTAGTAAAATGACGCCATCATGCAAACGTCCTATTCTAGTCTTTTACATTCAAATCTTTGCTTTTATAACGTTTCTAGCAAGAATATCATATATATATTTTTAACATTTCTCATGAATAGATTTTTTATAAACACTTAGGTTTTATTTTACTACACATGACTGAAATACCGCTGACCACAAGAAGCGAAGGCTTTAAAATGAAACACACCATAGATGGACGAATCATTATTTACAGGAGAGAGAACGAGTGAAAAATCGGTCAAATTTTAATTCTTTTTTCGAGTCCTCTTTCATACTGATTTGCGGAGCTGAAAATTCTAGTACCCCTCTTAAACAAGAAATATTTAGTGGAAAACACCGAACCTCCACACATACTCTTGTCGGTGTCAAGAAACCCCCACCCCTCCCTCCAATAAATGATGAACGGTCCATGAATTTTAATATAACTAGAGCAATTGAATAGAGCTGCACAACTACTTTATTCTTAACACTAATAACTAATATTTTTTAATTATTATCACTCTTATTACGACATTCTTTGTTTTAAAAGAGAAATCGTCTGAATGTAACATTTTCATATCATCTATTATTTTAAAAATAATTCTAGTTTTATATATATTAATGATTAGAAATGTTAAATTAATAAAAATGTTTGGATATCTATTCGCAAATTTACCAGGAAAGGTTGTCTTGCAAAGCTGAAATTCTTAATATTATTCTAAGATATTCTGATTGTCTCACAGCAATCTCGTAACAAGAGCCCACGTTTCTTTAGGTCAGCAGCGAGAAACGAGTTTTTTCGTTACTAACCAAAAGGAACGTGGGCGCTGGGTACGAGATTGGTCTCAGGAAAAAAGGGCTCATTTTCAAACTGTGAAAGTGAAAACACATTTTATTTGGTCAATTTAAGATAACCTTTTCTGAATGTTCGCTGCATGAGACCATAAAAGTAACGAGCTTCATATTGATTGACACTGAAAAAGATGTATTTCATCATAGCACCATTTTATATTGAATGAAAGTATATTCTAAGACGTAGTTCTCCTTGTGCTTTTGTAGATGTAGAACCCTTATATATTGTGGGATTCCTGTGGAAATTTAACTCTCATCTAGTTCAGCGGCGTTTCCATTGAAAAACCATTTTTGGCGTTCCGGTCGCTACGTCAAAAAACACATTTTAAATAGTTATTCCTTTTGAATTCGATAATTTATTTCTTTGTTGATTATTTTCAGTCGGCGATAAATTTTTTATGCTCAAAATATTTTTATACAGATTTTATTCAGTAGAGATAAATTTTGTAAAATAATTCGACTTCCCACGTTTTTCGGAGAACATTTTTTGTTATTTTCTCTCGAAAAAAGATTCATAAAATCTTTAAAACCTCGAACGATGTAGACATGATTTACATCGTTATGTTTTGACTCGGAGTTTTATGTCTGATCTGAATTTTTTTTTTTTTTTCCGCAGTCTTGAAATATTCTTGTCATTTTAAAGTCAGTTATCATTACCAAAGAAATGTAATGTCATTTTTTTTTCAATTTTAAAATATTCGTGTCATTTCAAAAAGAGTTACTAATATCGATTGAAAGTAATGAAGCGGAGAT
The DNA here is from genome assembly GCF_029948245.1 of Actinia tenebrosa. NCBI lineage: Eukaryota > Metazoa > Cnidaria > Anthozoa > Actiniaria > Actiniidae > Actinia > Actinia tenebrosa. Next base: position 11,487,773 of record NW_028292572.1, read on the forward strand.
TAAAATAACTTCGCATTTAAAAGTTTTGAAATTCAAGACATTTTTCAAACGTTGAATATATATCTGTGGCAAGATTTTTTATTTCAACAATGGGGTATATTGATATCATTCTCACTTGCGCTTTTTTTATTAATTCTTTATCTAGGATATGTGGTATATTATATGATTTTATTAGATTTTGATGTATTTTTTTGCTTTTATACTTTTGACTTTTTTCCTTTCATTGCCTCTTTTCCATTTCATTCATCCCTTCATTTCCTTTTCCTTTCGTTTCCCTTCTCTTTATTTTCTTTTCCTTTCCTCTCCTTGTTTCCTTTCCTTTCTTTTTCTGTCATTTTCTCCCTTCATGTCCTTTCCTCTTTATTCTATTCCATTTATTTCCTTTTCCCATCTAAACTTCGACCAAATGCACCAGAAATGCGTTCGCAAGATACGTGCCATGACTTGCTTGACACCACGTACTTTCTGCATGGTTAGTGAACGCGGAACCTTCAAGAAACTCCGTAAATTTGATATCTGACTCACTTCGAGAGAATTTCTACCTTTCATTATTTAACTCTAAATCAATATCATTCGTTATGACTGACATTTTGATTAATTATTCGATTTATATCACTTAACAATTTATAGGATAGACTTGTACCCATCCCTTGCGCTGTATTGTTTTTTGTTGTTTTTTGTTGTTGTTTTTTTTTTTTTTTTGCGCGCGGTATTGATGCAATACTTAGAGCAACGACGAGTAAAAACAGAGTTAGTTATTTTTATTGTCGGTTTATTGACTTAATAAGGACAATCTTCTATCTCTTTCTATTCGTTTCCTAGGGTCTAATCTATTTACGAGTCGTTAGCTAGTAATTTGAGGTATTGATACAAAGCAAGCTAAGTCAACCGTTCGAGAATAAGCCACAATTTATCGACCGAGAAAGCTCTTGACGTAATCAACAAGGTTTACTTTACAATCTGATCAATAGTGGATTTTTTTGGAGTACTTTTCGTTCGGATTCTATTTTACCTTGTGCAAAGACGCAAGCAACTGCGAGATGTTTTGGTATCACCATCGTGTTCTAAAACGGTGTTCAAAGTCTTGCCAATTTTGTTTTTCTAAACAATAACTTTTTGAATTAATGGCTGTTAATTTGGCACGGAATCACGTCTCTCAGATACTCTTCCTCGTCGACCTCAAGCAGTGTACCTCCCTCAAACCACTGTTGCATATCCTGCGCAAACAACACTAGTTCAACGGCTACCTAACGTCCTGAGAATGGACTTTTGAATCAATATTTACCAAGCCAAAGATACAAATATTTCAAACATTATCCTAGAAACTCTTAGAAATTTTAGTAGAGACAGGAACTTTGACATAGTGAAGGTCTAAATACTGGATTATTATTAGCAATGTCGAGATCAGACATGCATTGCATGTCATATTTATATCGGAGTTTGACACAAGACGGCGTATATAATTCTTCGACTATTTTCACAAGACTTAACGTTTGGAATGTCAAATAGTTCAGCGTTCTAAAACAATGTGCATTTTTAGGTGAAAAGAAATATTCTTCTTGATAAATAAATTGATAACGTCATGGAATTGTTTTTGGAAATAAGAAATCGTGCAGAAATAATGCAGTATCTGAATATTCATAGCGCTTGTCTGAACGAGTCGATGTTTGTTTTCTTTACAGTTTATCAACAAAAATTGTCACTTCAATAAAACGATGAACTTCCTAAGCAATCGCTTCCAACTTCTCGTTTTTGAAGCGCTGAAAATAAACGCTCCGGCCTGGGTTTCGGTGTTTTTCCCACGGTGTTATATTCGTGGCTTAGTAGATATTCATGTCATATTGTTCCTCCGTCACGACGTGTGAACGTTGCCTCTTTCTTCTCAAACAAGTTCTACAAATCATGAAAATAATTTTCAGGATAGCGAGAAGGCCAGAGACTCCTAGCAAGACGACATTGAAGATCGAGTTACGCTCATTTTTATCCCAGAACACTGCAAACGTACCGGTAAAAGCGACAAGCATTACAGGATACACGGTGAAAGTATAAATGGTGTAGTCGTGGAAAACGAAGTTGTCGAGCATAAACCAGAAGAAGAGGACGGCCGAGAGACCAGCAAGGACGATGGTGGTCGCAATGTGGTCATCCATCTTGACGGAATAGCGGAAAACAATTCCGAGGTGAAGAAAAGCGGAGTACGTTGTCCACGAAGCGAACAGAGCCAGGCCGTTGATGAGGAAAAGTTGGATCGCCAAGTGATCTCCGTTCGGGAACCGCTTCGTCGTCTCGTAGAGATCTTTCGCTCGATAGAAGATGATTGCCAGCGAGATGTACATGCACAAGGACGCGCCTGCCATTAGTCCAAATGCCGCCTCGATAAACTCTCGGGCCCATAACAGCACCCATCCAGCGATCAATCCGAATCCAAGCGATACGATGATGAAGAAAGACATAGAGAAGACCCTTGGTGGATGCTTGCGGCAAGGAAGAATGAAAGAATAGAAGATCCATTGTAGTTGCCATCCAAATACGGCAACCCAAACCCACCAAGTCCACCAACAGGGTGTGATCTCAAGGCGAAACTTCTCGTACCCGTATAGAGGAACAGAGTGGTTGTAGAAATCCGTCATAGGGCTTTTATCGTTGTACTTTCCGAGATAAAAGAGTACAGCGGCCACTGAAAACACGATGAATGTCATCAGTGCTAGCAGCGCCATGCTACATCGGCCAGATAAAGCCATGGTCTTTCGATGTTCAAATGAGCGTCGAACTAGTTCAAAGTTAGTCACACTAATGCTTCACCAAACCGATTGAAGTCGAGATCTCGAAGGCTCCAACCCAAATGCAAGATTCTGTGGGCGTTCTAGCGTCAAAACAATAAACACGAGACTACATTTATGCTAATTTTATTTCAAAAGATTTGCCATCCAATAGGATTCAAGACGCCGTGCACTCATGTGGTATATTGTTCAATGATTCCAAAAGAGTTTTCGAGGTGCAGTTCGAGACAGGTGATTTTAGAGCAACAAAGTAAATACTCTGATAATTAATACATATTCTACGATCCTTCTTTTTACGGCTACATAGCGAAATAGTCAAGTATTATTATTTTTTCATTCGAGCTCGAGGAAATTAAACGACTCGCTCTAGGTCGTGAGGTTGGATGAATTAAACATTTTTTGGATCGTTTTTCATTTTAATTATTATTTGGGCAAGAATTTAGAAAATTTAGAATCCTTTGAGAGTGTTGAAGGAGTTCGAGAGGAAGACTTACTAGTTTTATTGAAGTCGGAGAACGACGACTGAATACTAGCGGTTTGAGAAGGTTTTCTCACTTGCAAAGGCAAAGTTCAAGTCACAGCTGCACAACCCTTTTCTCGATCAATTATCGCTCAAAGCAAAAAGAGAGAGAATTCTGTGTTAATGAAAAACAACATTAACTCCACCAATATGAAAAATAAATATCTTTTGGTATGCAAAAGGCAAGAGGGAAAAATTAATGAAAAAACAACCGATTCTCATGAATTATTAAAGAGATAGAAGTGTTTTAAGTGATTCAGCTGGTTGACAGCGGCCAGTATAGCTTGACTTGACCTGAATATCATTTCCAAGTCAGAGTGATTTTAGTTGAATAAAATGGATATTTTTTGAGAGTACAGAGGTTATTGGAAAAAAACAGCAGTTTCTCACCTGGGGCCCTCGTTTTTTTTGAAGTTGCAAACGCTAGTAGCTTTGAATATTCGTCGTTTTTGAAGTGCTTTAGTTCAGATCCGATCAATATTAAGCTCAAAAGACTTTCACCCTTCAGTTTTCACCCAGTATTTTACTAATTAGCGAAAATCCTCCTTTTCCAATACATCTTATCCTCCCCCTAATTATTCTGTTTGTTTCGTTAATATTTTTGTATGGTTGCTTCCAATCAACTTGTCGTAAATAGATTTTGCAGCATGCATCGCTGTCAATGCCCGTTCTTGCCAACGCCCCTGTCAAATCTGAACAGTTTCTCATTGAATAATTATGATTACGAAAATACTAAGGAAAGTGCAGAGAAACATGTTATTGTTAATTCATATCGTAGTGTGGTATCAAATGCGATTTTTGGTGAGGAACATCGCCGGAGAACTTGAAAAATTTTTCTCAAAATTCCGCCCGCTTTTCCAGCTTTCAAGGCAATTTTTTTTCCGGAAAAACGAGCGAGTTTCGCTGGGGACGAATTTAGGAAGAAAATTAATTTAACATAAATTTAAAAAATGCAAAGATAGTAGAGCAAGAATGCTTAAGATACTTATGAGGGCCCCTACCGAGAGAATGTTCGGTGGAATTTCATTTGATTGTCGAATGTAGGCGATCACAGGAGCGACAAGTGACCCAAAAACCGCAATAAATTGATGGATCATTTAAAGAAGATTTTAGCCAAGGTACTCGAATATAATCCGCCATTTTGCCCGATGGACAACACCTTTATTTGCCATCTTGTACATCTAACGACAACCTCGGGCTGTTTAAACCACATCGATGGACCATTGTGATGATAGTACTTTTATGAAAAGGAATCCATGTTTGAGCTCCAGCGTCTTGCAACCCGCGAAGCAATGGCTGCCAAAACGTCTTATCCTTCCCCCTCCCCCCATTGTCTTCAGCAGCTTCGAAAAAATCATTCCTTTCCTAAGTCCAAGTCGATTTATTCTTTTTTTTACTGCATTCGAAAAGAGAACATTGTTACTTTTTAAAAATATCCCTAGTGATTCATGAAAAAAACTGGAGCCGAGATTTGATTATACACAGCGCATATCAGTCTAGGCACTTAGACCTCTTATTTAGTCTCCGCAATTCTGACATTTGACTCCCTACCCTCCCCCCGGCGAAAATAACAAAAACTTTCTGAAGAAATTCTAATCCTTAAAAACTAATTATTAATTTTTTAAGAAACATAATTCCAAGGCACAGTTTATTTCAACGACTTCAACTCGGTTTGTCGCGGTTGACCAGAATTTTAACGACTCGCTTGCGAGGAATTCTTCGGGTGTCACTGAAATTTTCCGAAAAAAATTAATATTAATGAAATGATTAAAAGTGTAGTTTAGATTTATTACATAAGCTATTTGAGTTATTGGAGATCAGTTTCTGATAAAAGTAATTTCCAAAGAATATCATAGTTCGAAAAGATTGCTTTTGAAAAACTTTGACAATCGCGATAATGTTTAGTTCTTGCGAAGGTAATATAAGGAAACTCAGCCATTCTCGATTCAAGCCAGGAAACAGCAAGTCAGTTGATGTACTCTTTGGCGACAGTTTGACTAACATGGGGGCATTTGAACCCAATAACTAAGCAAACGCTACACTACAGAATATTTTCAATACCAACCTAAAAAAAACCGTTTCAAAATTAGATTCAAAATAAACGGAGTAAAAAAATTCACCCTAAGAATAAAAAAATATAAAATATTCAGGAAGGTTTTTAATTTTACCGCAATATGTTTTTGTAGTGACTAAGAAATAAACATAAAAATATTCAAAAATGCATAATAATAATGAGTAAGGTTAATAATAAAGTAATGCTGATAAGATTCTTTTTAGAATGGACTCTGGGAAAACAACTCCCGATTTTTTTAAAATGACAGCGCCTTAAAAAGCTCATGCGAAATTTCCATAAAAATATATACAACATTTTGTCGCGTTTTGATTCAAAGAAAAGTAAAAAACCTAGTTGAGGATTATAGAAGCGAAATAGTTATTAGAATTAAATGCATTTGCTGCTTACTTTTCTATTCTATATTCCATTTTTCCTGGAAAAACATCGCTCAGTGTGACCTTTAATGAAAAAATAATTTACAGTCCCGAGGCAAAAATTTCAAGAGACATTTGTACTGCAAAACTCGATTTAAAAATACTTCAATTCAAAGGACAACATGAAAATTTGAATTCCACTTTAATTCATAATACGAAAACACCTATTTACATTCGACGACAAAGAGTTCAAGGGTGAAAAATTAGAAAGAAAAAAGATTTCTTTTAAAATATTTTTGAAGTGTTTATATTCTGAGATAATTTTGTTTCCACGAGAGTAGGGAATTTAGAATTTTTGGTTTCAAATATGGCCAGAGTATCATTATCTATAGAGATAAATGAATAATCAAAAAGTTGTACAGTTTACAATTATGCAAATGTCAAGTATGAAAGCTTTATTCAGGTTCACTATCAGATTGGAAGAGGTAAAGTCTTGACTGTCTCTACGCATTCTTCATAAGATTCTTTGATGTCTTGGTGTGGTTTTATCAACACAATACTTGTTGGTCTCTTTGTCATGCTGGATGCACCCAGATCCTATAGATAAATTAATAATATTTCAATATTATTTAAAAGAATACAAATGTTGTGCTCTGAAATATAAGATATCTTAATGACAAACTTACAGTACAAGTACATTTAAATAAATGGATCATTTAGATGATATATTGGTTTCATACTTGAGTGAACTAAAACCAATTTATATGATTAAACAAGGTGGAATGAAAGACCAGAGAAATGGAAGGTCAACCATGAGGTCTACCTCACAACTTACATTACTGTACACTACAGTATAGACATAGAAACTACTATATATATATATCTGGTAATGAAATGAGCAAGTGTATGAAGTAGGTTTCTTAATTTTATCAACATCCACGAGGACCAAGAAAGAAAATTGTTTACTTATGAGAGAAGTCAGAGGCAGTCTGATACAAATGTGTCTTATGCACAATGATGAGTGAGTAGAAAAAAGACTGTGTTCTTCAGAAAAGATGGTTCATGGTCACTTTTTGGCTTTTCCTTAAATTTACATCTAATCCATCATTCAAAAACTTATTAATAATTCATGAAGGAAACACAATAGAAATCATGACCATGAAGGGGATTTTATATCTGATATAGATTCATCTTCATTTGCAAAAACTTTAACTTGGATTTTCTCTATCAAACTTGGTTCATTTCGTAAAGAATTCAGTACATTATGAGAACATACATCATGAGTTTTTGAAGCTGTTCAATAAACTCGCAGATTGTGTTTTATCAGGTCTAGCGAGTTTATTAAACAGTGCGTAAAAATGACGGTAAACAATGTTTGAATTTGTACAATGCTGCTTTTTTCTTATTTAATGTTAGAATATTCACAAATGCCAAAAAAATATGGCAAAATGCACAGCTTCGAGAATACAAAAACTTTGAAATTCTATGGACCTTCACTGGAACACTTGAATATTCTACACAAAATCAAGGCTAAAACTGAGCAACAGAACACTTGAAACAGGAGTATAGCAAACAGACAGATACGGTTGGATTCAGGCTGTTAGATGAATGAAAGCTCAAGAATCTAAAAAGATAGTATATTGTTTAGAACCAAACTCCTCCCTCTACCTATCTAGACTTGTAACCATCCCTCGGTCTATCCAGATGTCATGGAGTCTGGTTTTTCACTGCTGTTTTGGGAGTAGGGGTACAGAAAGTGGGGATAGCCCCAGGGAAAGAAATACAGTCTACTCTATAGAGATTATGAGTGCCACAATGTCAAAAGCCCTGTAGGTACACCTTAGCAAAGCACTTTGGGATTACTATTTGCATAATCCATTCACTGATAATGATTACTGACACCAAAATGTTATAAAATATAGACCCAAAATAGATGTTATGAATCAATTCTTTATATTCATGGAATTGTGAAAAAAAATTAATGTTATACAGTATGTTATATTTAAATATTTATCAAAATAAAATAATTTAAAAACTCAATAATAATGATTATTGACACCAAAATGTTATAAAATATAGATCCAAAATAGATAATATGAATCAATTCTTTATATTCATGGAATTGTGAAAAAAAATGAATGTGATACCTATGTTATATTTAAATATTTATCAAAATGTACTATTCAAGAAAGATGAGAGGGCAATATAGTTGTCGTTGATATGCCTAAGTCTGTTATGACATAATTTTATTCTTTTTCTGTCAGTCTGTGAATTCAAAATAATACACTATATGATGTAAAGAAAAACCTAGATGTGAACATTAAAATTGAAAGCACTCTTTAAAATTTAAAATTCAAATTACTGCAAAAAATACAGTACTCTATGAAGTATATATTCATTATAAAATTCAAGGTTTTAAAGATAACGTCTTTTGGGTTTTTTCGTAACATGATTAAAAATAGGCAAAAGATAAACAGTAAGGAAATACACGAGATAGACAGCCAATCAGAAAGCAGTAATAAAATGAGTACTGTGTGAATGTGCAATAAAATATGCAAAATCAGTAAAACAGGGTGTAAACATAATCTATCTTATCATCAAAGATAAATGATTAAAATTTCTAGAAGGTAGTAGAAGGGGAAAAATTACATTTTTTATAGAAAACTTGAGCAAATATTTATTTTTTGTTGGCTTACATCTTCACATATGTCAAATATTTTTGCTTTGAAAAAATATTTTTTTTGTGCTGCCAAATATTCACCAAGATTCAATAAGATTTTATAAAGTACGATCTAAGAGGTAGAATACCATGAATTTTGAGATTACTACTTTTCATTTGTGGAATAATTTCCTTATTTTTTTATTTTTTACATTTTTAAACAAACCATAGTTATTTGCTCAGAACTTGTTTGTCTGGAAAATTCATTTAAATAAATCTTGCATTGCATGTCTGCATCTATGATCTGCATCTAACATGAATAATAAACTACTTTAACTAAATATAAACAATCTTATTCAGTTCAATATCATGTCAATATGAAAGCTTCTTTCAATTCCAGTTCCTGAGTTTCTCAAAAACACATAATTTTTAAATAAATTTTATATAACAGCAGCATGTTCACGGTAAAGAATTATTGACAACATCCTCTGAACCATTGTACATTAGATTGAAGTTCATTAACTCTTACTTTAATACTTCTATTGTCTAGATAATAGTGCTGTGCAGTGTGTATTTCAAGGTCATTCAAAATGGCGTGTACAGTAGAGTGGACTTAAATGGAGGGAGGAGAATAAGGGTGAAGGTAGAAACCTGTCTTCTTATGTTTTAATATTACAATTTCAAAATCATGTGGGAGGGAAATAAATTGCGGGGGTTGAAATTCCTGAGCCTTAACCCTCTGTGATGCCTTCTACATCAGACCTAAAATACCACAACAACCACTAACTTCTAGTGAATTTAGGCTGCGTTTATAATGTATGGCAGAGGGGGGAGACAGGTGAAATTGAGGGGGGATCGGGAAAATTTTGGTAGGAAAAAGGGGGGATGCACAATTGTTGGAAGAAGCTACAAGCCTTGCTTCGGGGGGATCGTATTTTTTTTGCATGACTTTAAGGGGGGGGGGGGGCATTGAGAAATATTCTGGACATTTCAAATTTTCACCTGCCGCCCCCCTCTGCCATCCATTATGAATGCAGCCTAACAGCTACTTTACCGACATGCCACATCTGATGTCAATCTTACTGATCACATACATACTTACCACTTTGGATGGTACATATACGTATGGGAGTTTACTGTCTTCACACATTATTGGAATATGAGAAATAACATCAATAGGGGATACATCACCAGCTAGAATAACCAAACTAGAATGGAGAAGAAAAAAAAGAATTATGCAACTACAAGAAAATGGGAGAAATTTGATTAGAAATGGGAGGGACTTTTTGGAGAGTAAGATGATGGGAATGATCGTAGTTAAAGAAATGTTAAAAACTTTGGTAGCTTTTCCAGCAAGAATCTGGGGTTTCCAGGAAGCCAATGGTACCCGTTTTATCCCCCCTCTCCTAACCATAGGTAATGCTTCTCACACATCTTGAGTGCTTAGGGTGCTTCCTACAAGTGCTTCATTACTGAATGAAGCACGGAAAAAGCTGTTTTATTTGTTTCATTATATAGCTACTAATTTTATTTTTGGTATTGAATTTATTTATCCTAAATATATTATAATAATTACAGTTAGCACACTAAATGTAAATCCTTCACAAACTTGTTTCTGATATTCTTGTGTGTACAGTGTTTATTATGTGTATCTGTGTGCGTGCGTGTGTGCGTTGTGGGGGGAGGGGTGAGGAAGTGGTAATACTTTACTTTTGAAGACAAACAGTCCAGTTAAAACATAAGATAATAATATATTACAATAGTAAAAATTATAATTCTTCGTATAAAGATCGAACAAATCCAAATATATCATCGCCTTTTTCATACTGATTGATTATCCAAAAATTATACATCAAAGATCCCACACGACTTCTCTTACCCCTTCTCGCCCTTTCTTATGGCCTTTACGACTTCCTTTACTCCTCTTCTTAGAGACTTAGCCTTGGTAGCTAGATATAAAGCGGGAGGAAAAAAGCCAAACTTAGACACTAAAACTCACAAACAAAGGTTAGGTCCAATCATTTTAACTCTACCTTTCTTAACCACTTTGTAAACTTTCTTCGTCAATTTTCGACTTGCAAGTGGCTTAGATATCACAGTAACTTTGGACGCTAGTTCGTCGTAATCGGGTCTAGATTCGTCCTTATTTTCACCATCTTCTTCTTGCTTGTTATTCTTATCTTTCTTCGCCATTTTGTTCTCCACGTGCGCGTCTGAAGAGGAAGGCCTGGTAACGAATCGTGGATAGCCACTGACCAGTAGATATGACAGGCTCTTTCCCGCCTTTTTTCAACTTCAAAAACTAAAAATGAGGCAGAAAAAATTTGATTTACAGCCAATTTTTATGCCTTTTTACCTATTATAAGGGGATATAAGTCGTATTACAAAATCAAAATGTTAGTTTATTCCCTTTTGTTTACAAAATGTCGAAAAAAAGCAAGAAAAGTACGTCTTGTTGGGTTGTGGATGGTTTTGCTCCAAGGTAAGTGCTTGACCTTGTTTTATGATATAACATTGTTCATCATGTACTAGTGTTCTATTGCTTGGTATCAATCAGCTGAATGAATCTCATTACCAGCCTGCAATGACAGGCAAACACTGCCCATAATGTGCTATCAACCAGAGAGTATTCTATTGTGTGGTATAAATCAGCTTACTTGTTTGCATTGTGTTCGGCACTTGTGGGCTTCAGCATCTGAACCAGGCCTTGCATTATGTAATAATCTGTTGCCTTGGAGGGCCACAGGGTTGTCATCAGTTTTCTAAAACTGTAAGTGTTACCCTCTTAAGATAAAGTCTATTGTATTGTGTTGTGTTGTGGCTGAATGAATCTCATTATCAGCATACAATGATAAGCAAACACTGCCTGTTATGTGCTATCAACCAGAGAGTATTCTATCGCTTGGTATCAATCATGAGTTATATAGTTATATATACATATATATACTTATATTTTACAACCCGGACCACAGCGGTGGGAGGTGAGCGGTAAACCAGCTGACAATGCTGTTATGTGCTGTCAACCAGAGAGTTAGAAGAGTATAGTATTCTATTGCTTGATATCAATCAGCTGAATTTATCTCATTACCAGCCTACAATGACAGCCAAACACTGCCCGTCATGTGCTAACATGTGGTTGGGGGTAGCCAGTTTTAGAAGTATAGTAGAGGGAGGTCTGGAGCATTTAATTACACCCCCACCCCCCCCCCCCACCACCACAACCACCACACACCCCACCACCCATGTTTGTTCCTTATGATTAAATGCATAACAAAAGTAAAATGCTGTAAGGAAAATAAATATTTATTCCAAACCCAAAAGGAAAGATATAGCCTACTTAGGATTAGGTGTTACCTTATGAAGGTCAAATAATACATAGTATGTGTTACAGACACATTAGGGGAAAATAACTTAAAACAAAAAGGGTAGTTTAAGGTGCAAATCACCTGTGAAAATTATTCTCATAATTTGTTGAAAAGATTTTGCTAGTGCAAATCCTGTGTTTTTCTAGTTACTGTAGTAGAATAACCATAAAACAGTTGGTGCTAAGCTCTAGTAAACTTAGTCTTTCTTGGCTGGCTGGGGTTTGTCTTCAGTTTTCTTCCCCTTTTCTTTGGTCTTCTCCTCGGCCTTGGGTTTGTCATCATCTTCATCATCATCATCTTTCTCATCATCCTTGTCATCTTTGTCAATTTCCTTCTCATCATCTTTCTCCTTCTTCTCTTCTTCCTTGTCTGCAGCGCCACTGCTCTCTGTCTCGGCGTCATCCTTGGCAGAACCTTCACCATCGTCAGAATCTTCAGCATCATCACCATCGTCAGAATCTTCTTCATCTTCAGCATCATCTTCATCATCGCTGTCTCCTTCGTCTCCATCACCTGATTCCTCCTCATCAGATTCATCATCACCCTCGCTGCCATCTCCAGAATCCTCTTCATCACTGCTGTCTTCAGCATCATCTGATGCTATGTCATCATCAAAATCACCTGTGTCAGCCTCTTCAACGTCGTTATCTTCTGGTTTTTCTATGGCGAAAAATGATGTAAGATTGTCAATTATCACTTGATTATCACGTTGAATCTCACAAGAGACGAACCTAATTAAAGCGATGGATAGCAAGGCGGTCTTCTTTGAAGTCATTAGGTTCGGCTCATGTGAAGTTCGACGTTAAACCTGAGCCTTACTCACAGGTCGAATTGGAATCTAGCGTGTTAGGTTTTATGGAGGCGGCAGAAAATCATAGAACCAAAAGAAAAACCCTTGAATCAAGGGAGAGACCTAACAAACTCTAATCACATGTGATGCCGAGTCTTGGAATCAAACCCGGAACCTCAGAAGCATTAGGTGCTGCTCTAACGCTACCCTAATCAGTAGGTCGGAAACGAAAATTATATATGGCATCGCTGACTACAGATCTAAAACAGAAACGCATTTCTGCCGTGCTAAATGATAAAGGATTTTAAGACGTGAGCCTAATGGACGACTACAATGCGGCGGCCATCTTGAATCGGAAGGCATTATCGGTCGCCCAGGGGGCAAAACAAAACGAAGAAGCTGAAAATGACGGCCCCACGATATTTGAAAAATTTCCTTAATCGTGGAACCGTTCATTTATTTTAATTGATCTCTTGTGAAATTGTCTTTTGTAAAACTGAATGTCAATCAACGCTATTATTGTAACCAAGCTTCGTATATTTATTTGCCTCCTGGATTACCCATAATGCCTTCTGATTCAAGATGGCCGCCGCGTCGTGGAAGTAGCCCATTTCGTATCAATGTTAAACAGGTAATAAGCCACGTTTGAAAACAATTCCTAGATAGATCAGTTGAAATGTCAAAACATACCAGCCATTCTTTTGGATTGATCTTTACCGTAACCAGCCAATTATTTGAATGAACTTTGTTGCTCTAGTAGTTAAATATAACCGTTATCATTCTTGTTGGTAATGTTTTTCAACTTTAAAACAGTTATTGATGAACGAATGATAATGTTTTATTCAGTTGGATAGTTCGATACTATAAAGTGACGTTTAGTTTTCTTTCGCACGACCGAATTTTGTTTCCTTTCTTTCAAATTTTCACTTCTTTTTTTCTTCATTTCTTCAAAAACTTATCATTTATCTTATTCTTCGGAGCTACGAAACCAGAATGAAATTATTTTTTTTTAACAATTGATGATAAAATGAAATGAATATTTGATATCAATATTTTACATTCCACCACAACACGTACGTTCTAACGAGAAATAATTACTACACCTGTTGTTTAAAGAATTTAGACTTACTTTATGTCAAAAATACTTTGAAAAAACTAAAAAAAGTTACATCGATATTATCTTTCTGCATAAAAGATAATATTAAACGACTTTAAAATTTTCTTCACCACTTACTTTCTTCATCAGCTTTGACTGTGTAGGCTGTTAGGCCAAGAATAAGGCAGAGTAATAGAAAGTACTTCATTTTATATTATTGATTAGAACCCCTGAAATCAAAAAAATAAAGTAAAATTGAATAAATTTATCTATAACTATAAGAAATAGAAAATAATAAATACAGGACTAAGAAAAAATGGTGCTGGAGTGAATTTCAAATACCAAGAAAAAAAACAAGAAAACTTGACAAAAAATTCAGTTAAATATCAAGAGAGAGGAGCGAAAAAAGTATCCTAGTATTCGTATAATGTAATTGTAAGAATTTATTAAAAAAAAATAGACGAAAATGGTTTGAAACTTTTTTACGCTTTGAAACTAACCGCCTTCTAAAAGAACTGAACTGTTCATTATGTTAAATCAGTATCAGTGGAATAGTTTTACTAGATTTTATAACTTTTTTTTGAAGATTAAGAATTCTGCAGTTTTTAGAACTGAATCTTTTAGACTTTGATATTTTAAACTCATTCTTTTGTAAAACTAAACTTTTCGGTCAAATTATGGAAAAATATGAGTGAAAATCTAATATAAAAGTGAGGGAAGTTATTCGATATTTCATTTAGTGGAAAAAAAATTGCAGGAAGTTGAAGCCATGAGTAGAACTACTTACCTTACACTGGTGAACTCAGTATTGAAGAATGAACCTCACTTAGTTGTTCCTTTATTCTATATCTTTCATAAATGATTGACGTCTTAGCGTTATAAAACATTACACAATGATTTAAACAACAACCTGCTTCATAAAGGTCAATATTTTCAAAAACCGCCGATTTTGAACGGCTTGAAATTCCATCTCTCGTCTGATTGGCTGAGAAAGACCGTATTTTAAGATATAAACTTGTAACTACTTCGGGTGGAATTTAGAAAGTTTTCTAAACAAACTGGATTGTACCTGTTTTTTTCTTTGTTATATTCTCTTTCGATAGTTCTTATTTACGTTTCCTGTGAAGATTATAACCAATCCCAAAGCTCGTCATTCGCAGCGTAATTTCAGCTTGGCGACACGTTTCAAAATTCAAACGCTTGGGTTAATTTGATCGTCATCCTTTCACTTCGAATTTTGAATTTTGAACAATTTTGGCCAAAAATTAATTTTCATCAATATGAGACGAAAAATTTTCTAATTTGTCCTGGAAAATACGAATGCAAACATTTCCCCCCTCCGATTCTATTTTTGTTTCAAAGGATGACACCGCTATAAATATGAACTTCTTTCAGTTACTGGTTTGACTGAACTCATAAAATATCTAGTGAGCTTTAGTGTCAATGTTGTTTGGCGTCTTTATATATAAACTGCAATTGCTCTTTTTTTTTTTTTTTTTTTTTTGAACTTGGAGAAGTACGTTCTATACACCCTTCTCATAATGGCTGACGAGCGCACAAAAACGAGGTCACCCAGTCATCTTGCAAGGCTGCTCATTCTGAATAAAGGTGGATAGCGCGAATACAGGTCAAAACAAGAGTTAAATTTCTATACCTTTCCATTATAAACTCATTTAATGTACTTTTATATCTTGTATTGTGAACTAATGACTGGGTGACCTCGTTTTCGTGCCCTTTTCAGCCATTATGAGAACGGTGTATAGGCGTTCACGGGGTTGCCTGTATTATGCACAGAGGCCTCAGGGGCGGATCCAGGATTTTGTTCAGGGAGGGATGCTGCGCACAATGTTAACCCAGGGAGGGATGCGCACCCCCTGCACCCCTCTCCGGCAGGATACGCCCCTGGGCCTAGTACAGCTGAAGAAGATATCCCTCTGTCATTGTCACCAATTAATTTTCTTATCGTTTTACCATCCCTTATTATTATATTTACTTGGGTAACTGTTTATTTTCCTTGTCACAAAATGCAAAATATTGCGCAATAGTACCCAGAAGTCTTCACCGCACCACCCACTAGTCCTTTGTGGGCATATGATATAGAGATCTAAGTGCAGAATCTTTTTTCATTAAAAAAGATTGCCTTTTGTTGAAAATTAATTTAATGAAAAATGGAAAGAAGAAGAAAAAAAAAGAAAAAACTTATGTGATGTGGATAAGATGGGACTCGAACCCACCAAAAGAAATTAAAAAAGTACGATTCAACTTTGCCATACCCCCGAGACATCCGCAGAGCTGAGGCGGCGTATGGACTTCGGACCTGACGGCGATTAAATCCTTCTGCCCTTGGGTGTACGAATTACGCAAGAAAATGTTCTAGCCGAAGCATCAGGGGAGAGACCAGCCGGCCCCCAGACCATATCGGCTAATCCCTTGCATCTCTGCCACGCACGGAATCGGTTGAAAATATAATGTTAAAAAGTCTAGTCTATTGGGTGCATTGTTTTCATGGCTATTGTTATGCTGATTCACCTGGAACCGTGGTCCCGTGGATAAATCGTTGTCGTTCAAGATACTGAGTCAAGCCCGGCTGAGGAGGGTTAGCATTTGGATGGGTGACCTAAACATTATACCTACTCACGCTTTTGCTCATTTTCCCCGTTTTTCATTTTTCATTTTCAAAATAATAAAACATAGAATAGTAAAAAATTCCTATTTCCGAATAACCTATTCCTTTCTACGCAAATACGTCAAATTGAAATCTAGCAGAGGACTGAATCACTGAAAAAAAGAACTGACTGTCTGTATTTTCGTATAGGAGCGTTTCAATTTCAATTTCAAAACACTAAATGGCCGTCAGTTCCATTTTATTTTTAAAAATCCAGCTCAATCAATACGATAATACATAACGCCAACTTTATTAATTAAACATAGATTTGTTCTCTCACGGGAATATTAAACGCCTTGTTTTCAAAGTAGTTTATGTTAGAGCCATTAATCTTTTTTTAACTCTTTCTTTATAGAATACTGCTAAAAAATTGAAGAAATAAAAGAAAGATCTTTTCACGCCATCTTGAACTTTCTTGGTCAGTTTATACACCCGAGTAATTCCTAATCCTGCACTGAGCCTTGAATTTCAGAAACTAACGCAAAAAGAATATGCGTAGGAATCTCCGACACGTAATTCGCAGCCCATCCCCAATCAATCAATTAGACATTGATTGGTAACTGTCACTTGAATATAAATTAGACTTTACGCGGGATCTTTGTATCATATGTCCGCAAACGACTTTTGGATAGTGCCGTGAAGACCCCTGGGTATTATTGCGCAATTTTGGCATTTTCTGAGCAGGAAAATACGAAGACACGCAACGCATTTTTAGACTTGGCTGCCACAGGCAACCCAGTACCAACCATTTCAGTCTCGGCATGGGCTGATCTAAGCAAGAACAAGGCTGTTACAGATCGTGACGAGAAATGATCGAAACTTTATCTTTATATTGCATTTAGAAGTCCTATTCTGATGAGGAGGCTACGCCCTCGATTGCTGTAAGCCTAAATTCAAATTCAATACAGCACGCACGCGTCTCCACTTCGTCATTCGTATAGTGTATAACATTTGTATAATATATAATATTATACTTTGTATTTTATAAAAGAAATAAAAAACTTTCATGCTGTGTTGTACGCAGTTATAAATTGAGCACTTGAGGCTGATTGGCAGAACATTCGAGAAGTGTTGAGAAGCTAGACGAGCTTCTCCTCACAGATCCTTTTTTTTTTGCGATTTCCCGCTTGCTTTATAACTGCACACCTCAGGCGCGCGCGTTTTCTATATTTCTTCAAATCTATTAAAGTTTTATTAGAGTAAAAAAAAAATTTATACTTCCCATTAATTTTAGTCTTTTTGTATATATCAGAATTTGTATAGACTAAATCCAACATTGATAGTCATTTTCTTATAATCAATAATTGGCGGGAATAACCGCTGTTAACGTTGTTGTATATCCAGTAGGATTCTCTTCATAAAACGTAATTAGCTCTTAGCACGCACGTCCATGCACTAACTTTACCATCACGTCAAATTTTAAAATAACCAGTAAACCATTCTAGTGAAATTTTAATACCCATTAAGACAAGATCGACCTTGGTGAAGTAGCTAATAAACCATTTTGTTTATTTGACGTGACGATATAGTTGATGAATGGACTTGTTTGCCAAGAGTTAATTTCTTTTATAAAGAGGGCCCTGAACCAATTCAAAACTGACAAAAACTAAAATAATGTAATCTGGCATTTCATCACCACAGATCACAACTAGTCCTCTCTCAAGGCAGACACTGCAAGATAGTCGTCCACATTCTAAAGGGAATGAGGTAATTACTTGTCAAGGTAAATATGATATAAGCTCTTAGTGATATTAACTACACTCTTGAAGATTCATAAGTATTGTAATTACCCAGAAACTACTCGAAATTAGCAAAGTTGATGTGTGGTAAGTTCCGAGTGTCGGCAGGGGATCATAATGTTCAGGACTATCTCGTGTTGGTCGTCAAAACTCCGCCTATTGTGTTCACAAATTATTTTGATTATTTATCAGTGTGGACACTCGATGAGTATCCTGGCTTCCAGAGGTTTATCTTGTCATTCCATTGTTCGCTGCTTAGATAGGAAGCCCCATAAACCTTCCCAAAGCGATCAAGTTGAACCTTTTGAACCAAGGGTAGAACGCAAATAGATTTTTCCCCATGAAGCGAGGTTCACCTAAGTAAAAGTTGAAGTCTGTGTATGTAACAATGATTTGTTTTATTTGAAAGTATTATGAACTACATATGTTACAAATGAAAAATGTTAGAAAGGAAAAATATATATACAATAAATGTGAATACTAATATGCTGCTAAGTCATGTTTAAAAATGTCTATCTATGAAACAGTAGATCATAGGTAGTGTTCTCATACTAAGTGAGGAATGACGAATGTCTAACGGGATAATTCTAGAACTCTCTGACTTTATAAACACCATCTAAATGCCATCCCCGCCCTTTTTTGGGTGCAGACTGAATTAGTATGTGAATGTCAAAGTTTTCACTATGTATTTCATGTGATATAAAACTGAACAATATCTCTATATTATTTAATATAAATATGTATCTAACAAATCTAATCGGTAAACATGCAAGCAAACCGAACTATCAGATAGTTCGAGAAAAGCTATTAGTACAAGCGGAAATAAGAGCCACTAAAAGCACTTATCAGGCAGTTGTGTTGTAGGAAATAATGTTCTAACTCTTAAGGGTTTTTCAATACACAACGGGAAAACGTACGTACTCATCGATGAAACGCAAACACACTCGATCAGACAAAATGATCAGAGTAACTCGCCTATACTTGGAACTCTGAAAATAACTGATTTCGTGTTAAAAAGAGCTGATATTGATACTTCAAAGCAAAGAGTGAAATCTTCAATGATTCTTGACTCGCGTAATGAGTCTTCTCATATTGGTTTAATGATTACATCGAATGCCCTCTCCGCCAGACGTCTTTCCTATTTGTTCTTCTATAAAAGCTTCTCGACTGTAAAGCTTCATTATTTCTTAATTTACGACTGCCAATTTAATTTCCTTAATCATATTTGAAAGGGTTTACTGGCCAATAGGAGGGCTGCAATTTGCTAGTCAGGTAAGATAGTGTTATAGTTAGGAAAAATAGCTGTCGATCAGTGCACGAGTTGAATTTCTTAACAAATCTAGGGTATATTTTATTCTAGATTGTACTGGACTAGACAGCCATGGTAAGGCGCACTGAAATGGAGTTCAATTGAATGTTAAATACTGTACTTCTTGGATAAGGCCTTTCGTTCGGGTAAGTCAAATATTCGATTTTTTCTCTTCAATATCTGATCTAATTAAAATTTGCGTGTCTATTATAAACACCTTTTGGCTCAAAATTTCATTAAATCTATCTCCTATTCCGCATCATGAACATGCAATATTGCATTTTCCACCAGTTTCATTTTACCTGCGGCAAAAGAGCAGATTTTCTTTCTCAGATTTATTCATTCAGTTCTGTAATTATCAAGCATGCTTGCCGCGTCCTTGTGAAAAACAGTTTAACAATATCATCAAACCTCTTCACATTTTTTTTGAATAGACTTGTGGTTTCACTACGTATGGTAAGCTGTTTGATTACCTTACACTTTAGCCGTGCAGCCTGACTTTCCATCTTTTTAATTATCGAGTAGCTAATACAAAGAATATCGCATTGGAATGCTTATGCATGAGGATTTTCTGAGGAGGAAAACGCGCAAAAAATGAATGGAAAAAATCTTTCATTGAAAGATTTGATTCCTTCTTTTTTGGCGCGTTATACTTTTCAGAAAATCATCATTTTGATAAACCCTTCTCAAGGCTTACAACAACAACGACAATTCTATTGTGCTCCTGAAGTGACGTTACAACTATATATGTTGTTTTGCAGTTAATGAGAGCACAGACATTTAGAAATAGCTTAAGCTAGTCGAGCTAAATGTCTGGGCCACGCGGTATAAAGCATACAATTAATTCAGTACTTTAAGAACGAGTATAAGAAAGCATGCTGACAAACACACACAGTACGAGAACTAACACAGAGCAAAATGGGCAATAGCTGAATTATCGACTATGTTCTCATCAACTGGAAATAGATTAAGCAAAATCACGCATGTCGATCTAAATACTTAGAAAGCAAAGAAGATTTAAGACAACGTTTAAAAAAAGTACGGCTTTTGGATTTTAAGTCATCTTCAATAGAATTCCAGATTTTTGTGCCAGTGAAACGAATAATTGGTTCTTGCTTTAGGTATATAGTACGATTTTTTTGCTGCCAATCTAGTGTTGTATTGGTGTACTTCTTTCACATGTAAAGAATTTCTTAAACAAAATGTACGGGTGTTTTCCCAAGCGCATTTTTTTGCATAGAACAATAAAAAGATTATAATAATCTTGATAATATCTCACTGAACCCTTTGAAAGCTTTTTCTGCTTTTTCTGAATATTAAAAAGTGATTGAACTAAGAAATTATTTATTCTTTATCTTATTTATTTCTTTGTTTTCGCCCGTACTTTCGATGAACTTCTAAGTCATCTTGAGGAGTCATCCGTTGTTCAGTGCATTGAAGAAGTTTTTTCCTACTTCAAAGTAATTTATACCTGCATTTTCTCGCATACTAAAAGTTAGGAACTAAAGAAACCTTCTTTGCTAAAAAAATCCGTGTTGATGTTTTTCCTTCAAAATGGCGAATGCGTAAAAGTGTATCAAAATATGCCTATTTCGAAAAAGGTTGCCGGGGCGACAAGCGATGGGCGATGGGCGATAAGCGATAAAACACAGGTCATTCTAAGCCGATCCAAGAATAGCTGGAATGTCAGATCAATCACTGAGAAGCCGTGCCATTATATATTATAGGACACGGCATGGAGTTGAACCAATCAGCTGGCGACATTTCAGTTTATCCAATAAGAATTGCTTAGACACGACACGGTCACCTCCATACTCTCTACAAGATTGGCCCTATTTTATAAACTACTTTAACACTGGAGGCCAAGATCCCTTCCCCATGAGAATAACAAACCACAAAACTCCGCCATATTGGTTAATGTAACAAACCAAACTAAAAAAGCATCCAACATGGCGGCTATGACGTAGAAATACCACTGTCCTTCCTATCCTCATGCTTATGACCCTCGCTTTCCATAAGTATGACGAAGACTGGTAACGACCTCGAGGCGCATAGGTCCGATATTTTCAATCCCACAATCCTATTCGCCACGTTTCGTTACCAGTCTTTCTCTAAACTTCGGTAAGACGAGTTGATATGACCTATAGACTGTGCAGTGCGTTCGCATTACACTATGGTCACTTCAGAGAAGTCACTGGTTTACTCTAGCTGCTTTGACACGGTGATCGTAATCACTTTTATTCCACAGCTTTGCCCAATTCAATGACCCACTTTAAGGTTTTGGATCTCAATTCTTTGTGAAGTGAATTTGGATTCTCTTGGCCAGCAATACTTCCTATTGTAAGTACATTAAGTCAAATAGATAGTCAAATAGACAGCCATAGACCTCTTGCACTAAATCCCTACCTCTGGGAAAAAAAACGATGAAAAATGTCAACTCAAGAAAGTTTCAATCCTCAAGGGAAGCTAAGAGAATGGAATTCTCATGTTTTGACCCCAAAATTGGGAATTATGTGCAAGAGGTCTAGATGAGAATATTTGCAGCGTTATTGTTGTTTCTGTGATCTAGACAATTCCAGACGTATCTGGGTTTTATCTAATTCAATTGGTGTGTGACTTATGAAGTATAGACTGGCGCCCCTGGCTAGTAAACACCACTCCTAGACTTCGTGTGGGTGAATATTCATCGATAATTGCCTTTCGTCAATTAGCACTTTGTCTTCAGCAAATTATTATTATCATTATTATTATTATTATTATTATCATTATTATTATTATTATTACACAGGTTATCATTATTATTATTATTATATGTTTATTTCAACTTCAGACATTTTTGCTACATGAATACAGAATATTGCGTTCATATTATTATTATTATTATTATTATTATTATTATTATTATTATTATTATTATAATATGTTTATTTCAACTTCAGACATTTTTGCTACATGAATACAGAATATTGCGGGCATGAATAGCCTAAGCAAATATCTGCATGACTGGGATTTTACAAATATGCATACAAATTTAACACTTGTACAGACGTTTCACAGTTCTGTGAAATAACCCATTTTTGACACTTTCTTACAATTTTTAGTCCTTCAGTGAGGTCATTATTACACATATTATTATTATTATTATTATTATTATTATTATTATTATTATAAATATGTCCATATAGTTCTTGATAAGACACCTGTGAGTGTCAAAACATCCGAGAAAAATAAAAAAATTCATATTTAATTAAATGCTCAAAACAAAACGTTTAGTTAATCATTCAAGTAGTGATTAGCGTGCATCCTCCAAACAAAAAGGTATAGTCGTATTTAATTGTTTTCCTTTCGTTCTTTCGTTCTCTTAATCTTCTCTAGGGAACCAGCTAGTAGTTTTATTTTTATTTTCTAAGCCGTTGTGAACGGTTCTTTCTCAAGTAACGCCAGACGTAATCCGTGGTGTTTTGAGTTCATGTTCCGCAAGCGTCACAAGTAGAGGAATATACTCACATTAGTGTAGTCTTTCACCATTTCATTTCTATTTTCAACGTTTAAACCCAAACAGCTATCAAGAATTAGTCTTAGATGTGCGCATTTGACCGGATTTAGGGGATGGTCAGGAAGGAACATATCACTTTATTGTACAATCCCACTTAGAGATAAATATACTAGAGCTGATAATATCTACAAAGGAAGTTTGTTCTACTCTTTAAGTTCTCAAAAATAAACTGACAGAAAAAAACAAACCTCCTTGTTTTTATTAAGAGGCGGCGAAAGCTGAAAATCTGCATTGCAAAAAATCACAACAATAACTTAATATCAGTAATAAAAATCGAAACTAGGCCCCCCCGGTTCCGCCGCCCCTGTTATTAAAATGCGTCTTTATTCCATTCAACTTCAACCGAAGCACGAAGTAAACGTTCAGCTAGGGTATTGGAATGAATAAAAAATGGCGGGAAATATTCACGTGACCAGCCGGTACCTCTAACAACTCTTTCGGTCTAGGTTTTTTGAAAAAAAAAAAGATTTGAAACTGGCGGGAAAAGATCACGTGATCTGCTTCTATCTGACAACTGATTGGTGGGCTACATTTTTCATTTCTGTGTGTAAAAAAGTTATTTGAACTAAAGATTCTAAGAAAATGTTGCAAATGATGACCGTGACCTTCCAATTTCTTTGATGACTATGCCCGCGATATGACTCTGCCAATTATTCGCCTAAGGCGAAGTGAATATCGGGGAATAATAACCGAAACGAAGTTAAGATAAAAGACACATTTTTTCCCGGTAACAGCAACAAAGATTATAAAAGATTGGATTATCGCTGGAGGTGATTATCGTGTGATAGTGTGAGTTATTTTTCACTAAAACAACATTACTATCAAAATGCTTTTTATCAGTGTAATTAGAAGCAAAAGAACAAGTATGTTAATAGCTCCATCAACAGCAGATAAGCGACAAAGCGATAAGTATATCGGACTTCTACAGGACAGTTAATGATTGATTGTATATGACAAACTATAGTACTTGTTCCGTCACACTGTTATTGTCATACAACACACGCTAAAAGGCCCTGTATCTAGCAAGATACCAAGGCTCTCCGCAATAAATTGTTTTAAACTCCCAAAGGATCAGTAGCATAGTGCTGTAGATTCGATTATCACTTTGTTGAGTAGTGAACTGAATAATAGCATTAATTACTACCCAAAGTTCCCAAATACTTTCCAGAAGGTAGGAACGTCGTATTGGAACGTTATTTTATTCCTACCAATAAATGTATTTGGTAATCCCCGTCTGAATTTTAAGATATGGAACTGACGTGGGCCAATAGTATCGTACCTTTACTAGTTTATGTGAGATAAATGCTAAACTACTGCGCATGTGCAAAAGCGTGCACGATGGTCAAACAACATTCCCATACCCAGAGTTCCTCGGCTTCGTTCCTATCCCATAAAAGAAACAAAACCGAGGAGCTCTGGGTACGAGAATCTACAAACGAAGATTTTCGTTCATTCATTCATTTATTGCTTTCGTTTTTGTTTTCGTTTTTTCGCCATGAATTTTGAAACTCATCTCACGAATTATAAAGCAGTTTAAAAATTCAATGATCTTAAATTTCTAAAGAGCCTGTTTTATTACGAGCTTCTAATGAATAATTTCTTCATTATACGCGCGCACAACGCATCATTAAACCAGGTCTTCACACATTTGTCATAGTATTTGTCCTACATGTCAAGCCAAACTGTGTCAGATAACCTTCAAAACACAAAACAAATAGCGTAGAATTGTACTTTTTTGTGTATAAGCAAACAACCTTTACCAAGTTTACTTTGGACGTGTTAAAATTTAATTTAAGCGATTTAAAGTGCACATGAACCCTTCGACAATACTTTCAGTACTGATTCTACATGAAGTAAATAGTTGAATGGTAAAATATTTCTTGATTTGAGTGATGCGTTTCTAAGTTATGAAGGTTTATACTTTCAATATGCTAATGAGCGTGACGTCTATTAAGGCTTAATTAAATATACAAAATCGAACTGGTTCATAGATACAGTATTTAAAAAGCATCATTATTTTACTCATGGTTTACATAAAAGCTATTTAAAATTTTTATTTTCAAAATGGCCAGCATTTAGTATTACTAGTTACAACAAAAACACTCAAATACCTTACCTGACGTCATCATCATTTACATATTGGAAGTGTAAACCTTCATAACTTAGAGACGCATCACTTAAATCAAGAAATATTTTACCAATCAACTATTTACTTTATGCAGAACCAGTACTGAATGTATTGTCAAAGGGTTCATTTGCACTTTAATTAAAGATAGGGATCGTGCTTTATCACCGACGATTGGAGGTGAGACTTCGTCTGTCGTTCCTTTTTCCTTCATTGCCTTTGTCATTGCTAGTTTTACCTATTTAATATTGTTTATCTTAACTTAGTTTATATATAGCCTATTATTATTGTTTGTATTTTAGCGATATTTCTATTGTTATCATATTTAACATTATATTTGATTTTCTCAATATATTTATTATTATTTATCTATATTATTATCAGGCTAATTCTAATTTCATTAATTTAATCTTATTTTAGTATGGGAAAAAAATATCTTTTAAATGTCGTAATATTCTATTTTACACTTCCATTCGGTGATAACAAATAATAGTTCCAAGTTGAAGTTGGAGTTTCTGCTCATAGCAAAACTATAGCTTATCACGCGCAGCAACTCCAATCTCAGCTTGGAATTCTTGTTTGTGGTCACTGAACGGAACTGTAAAATGGATTATTAAACATCAAACTCTGTTTATTTCTTTGATGTTTTTTGAGGATTTCTTATAATTTCGGGAGCAGACAAAATGATTTAGTTTGCTTAGTATCAGCTATAGTTTCTCGAATCTTCTCATAATCAAAGTCAGTTTCGATCTGTCAGAACCGATATGTTGTTTTTTATTCTTTCATTATATCCGGCATCGAAAACAGACCAAAAAAAGCACAGATAAGCAATCATATAAAACCAGCACCGGCAAACTACCAAGTCTTAATTTGCCCCTTGTTTGGAAAACTCGTGCAGGGATTGGCAGAACCAGTAGACAATCTTTGGAGGACCAGCACTTCAAAAGATTGGTCTGTGGTAGGTAGTTTTACGAGTGTCGATAAATTTTGGGTATGTGTTGAGTGCCGCCGCTCAAGGTTAGTCTGTGAAGACCATTCGAGTTCTGAAAAATCGAAAATTAACGGGGCTGGTACAATTTACGGAGGAACGACATTTTCAACATTTTAAGTACTTACCGCCAAATCTACATCTGTCCTCGAAGCAGAAGGTTCTGGAAGTTCATCTGGAAGCAAGGAAATTACTAATATTGATAAGGTATATCTAAGCTCTTAGGCTACCGAACCGTCCTCATTTTCTCAACAAATCGCGGTCATCTATACTCTAGCCAATCAGCTTTACATCTTGCCTTCACATGCTGTTGAAAATTACATTAAGAAATTACCGCCTTATGCGGTATTTATAGTGAAACTTTCGGATGGACCAACATATTTAATACCCCAATCAATCTTGTCGACTTTAGGACTTAATCACCATAATAATACTGAGTGGAAGAAAATATCAACAACTATCAAAGGAAAGAAGCGACGGACTGAACTAGAAAAAAGAAAGTTAACACGGCTCGGTGCAATATGCGTTTATAGTACGTGAGATTGTATACATAACGTCTATATTATGAATAGAACTATTGGTTTTGCTACACTAGCATAAGGCTGAATTTGATGGGTATGTATTTTAAGTTATGGCATTTTCATTTGTCTTTTTTGTTTTTTATTTTAGAGTTTGAAAGTCATCTTGCACCTAAATTTTTAGTCCAGTGTTCAGTGATTACATAAGTTTGGACTTGAAAACCCCATTTAATGCATCATAACAATTTAGATAGTTGTAAAGTATGATAACCTCCTAGTGTTAATTGAACAAAACCAGGCGAAAGTGCATGCGGATAAAACCCTTGAAGTGCTTATGGTTCGAGTGTCTTCGATGTAAGATATATTGAAAGATAGTTGCACTAGAAAAGATCTTTCGTGAAAAACTGAACGATCGGGTGGCTTACAGTTTTCCCGTGCTTCTCTGATTCGTAACTTAAAGTGCTTATCACCCTTCTGACAATATTCACAGTATTGATTCTACATGGGGTAAGATGTGGAATAACCTGAATAAATTCCATACTTTGAGTGCAGCTTCTTGAAGTTATAAAGGTTTTTCCAAGTTATATGCTAATGCTGTGACGTATGAGCAGGCATTTATGGTTATTTGTTGTTAATGTAATTCGAAACACCGGCTTCTATGTGAAAACTAACTTGCAATAATTTCTATAAGAGCAATGGGGAAAACAATGACGGATTTTAAATGTAATCTATCTGTACCAGTAATATTTTGTATATGAAATGATTACGTCTCATACCTCACAGCATTAGCATATGGAAGTTGCACTTAAACTATACAATTTTTTAGTGCTATTCAACATCTTACCCCATGTAGAATTATAATACTGTGAATATTGTCAAAAGGGTGATAGGCACTTTTACATTCGGTAATGGTTTTCAATTAGCAGTTTCATATGCCATAACTTTGAAATGGCTTTCTCTCGGGAAGTATTAATTTCTCTATTTTATAAAATATTGCAGGACCTCTATGGGGGAAAAAACCACTTCGTATTGATTAGAGCTTTATGAAAAAATGTTATTATTCGGTTATTGTAAACATCGAAATGAGTACAATATAATGTAACATTGAAATAGCTTCCTAAGGTGATACAATGGGAATTATTTCACTTAAAAACTCGTAGCATTAAATTGGCTTTCTAAGATATTGGGAATCACTTTACTAAAGTCTATTCGTAGCATTGAAATGGCTTTCTAAGATATTGGGAATCACTTTACTAAAGTCTATTCGTAGCATTGAAATGGCTTTCTAAGATATTGGGAATCACTTTACTAAAGTCTATTCGTAGCATTGAAATGGCTTTCTAAGATATTGGGAATCATTTTACCAGGAAGAAAGTATTCGTAGCATTGAAGTGGTTTCCCGTCTGTTCTATGTCACACTTAAAATGGCTTTTCTTCGGGAACTTGAGAGCACTTTCGTGCTTTAAACATTGTAATGGCTTCTAATTGTTTTGTATGTGTTCCTTCCAGTCGGCACCAACACGATACCCTAGATCAGTAATCATGCATTCTTTTATTTATTTATCCCATTTTTCCTTCTCTTTTTCATTTATCGGCTCGTCAAAGGAAAGGTGTTCTTTTTTATGTTGGTCGAAACCAAATACGAAGCTACTGCTGCGGTCAACCATGATGAATTGAGTTAAATCTATTAGTGATCTTTTCAAGAGCCATAAAAACTTCATACAATTCTAATTAAAGCACAAAGTAGTGATAATCCTCATTCTTGTTTATTTGCTGGTCCTCCTTCAAATATTATCCTTTAAGCAGATTTCATATGGTATTTGTGGACAGCATGGTCTTTCAGTACCATTCTGAACCAGTCCGATCTTGCTATCGCAAGCGCTGTCCAATCACGAAGCATGAATTGGAATGCCATTGAAGTGTTGTCTCGCGGTGACTCATGAATAAGTTCCATTCTGAACCAATCCGATCTTGCTATCGCAAGCGCTGTCCAATCACGAAGCATGAATTGGAATGCCATTGAAGTGCTGTCTCGCGGTGACTCATGAATAAGTTCCATTCTGAAACAATTCGATCCTACTATCGCAAGCGCTGTGCAATCACAATGCGTGGAATTGGAAGCCATTGAGCAAAGCGGAGGAAAGTCGTATAGTGGAATGGATATCATTATCAATCTATTTTTAACTAGTTCTCAGATTATATCATATCGTCACCAAATCCCACCCATATATTCAATTTGGGTGGAATTTAGTAATGATATGATATAATCTGAGAAAATGAGTTGTCGCTATGATCTGGCTAGTCTTTCTTACATGTGAAACCGCATTTGTATTTCCACGAGAACACGAGGCTGGTCTGTCGTTAGTGCAGAACAATAGTTCTTCGATTCGCTGTATAAAACCCTAAGTGTGTTCAATTACTTACTTTACAGCCTTTAATTTATCAATGCCCTTAATTCTAAATACCTTTACCGTAAAAGTTAATTATTAACTATAGGTTGGTTTAAAACTGTTTCAAACCATTGGAACTAAGCCAGCAATAATGTTTGTACGAATTGGTTGAAAAACAACCGAGTTGGACGATGGTAACTAAGCAAGCCGTTCTACTGACATAGAGATCTCCGGACGTTTACCATATAAAAACGTTCATTAAAAATAGTTGTGTAAACCGAACTGCGTATAAAACAGAACTCTAAGTGTGTTAGCCAAAACGTCACACAGAGCTATCCTGATAATTATGATAAACGAGAAAAGTTGATGGAGTTTGGTGCCTTCGTGAATAATAGATCAAAACGTGCGTCTATGTCGGTAGATTCGTACGGATTTGTTTTAACCGAATCAATTAATAGAAACAATAATTTCTTATGTATAGGTTTTTTTTAGCAGGAAGCAGACTGTAGATGCAAAGCTCCGTCGTGGGATAAGGTCAGGTTTGGTAAGTAAATGATTACCATTATTTAGTACAAAGTCATAACGCCAAAAACTTTCTATACCTATTTTTTTAAATGATATTAGGATTTTATGAGTCGTATTATAGCAATAATTCTATAGTTTACTAAAATAAAGAAAATATCCTATTACATTTCTAATCTATAATTATGATATTTGTTAAATAAATGTAAAAATATATCCTTGCAATATAACAGTCACTTTGATATCGCTTTAGTTTAAAGTTAAAAAGAGGTTGAAAGATTTGTCTTAATCATTGAAGGTTTCTCAATTTCAGCGGTCTTGATCCACGATAATTAGCACACTTAGGCTAATAATATTATACAAAAATAGAATTAGAAAAATCTGTTTTAGTACTTACGCGGAGAATTTTGTTATAATTCTCTTCGCAAGGTGTTTTTTTTTTTACTTTTTCTTCTTAAAAGTCTTTGGTAAATTTTGATTGAAATTTAACCTAACTCATAGATTACAGCATCCATCTTGACTGGGGAAAAAAAACAAAAAACAAAACAGATAGAGCAAATTTTAAAAACTGTAGTACCGGGTAACTTCTCAGTTACCCCAAAGATCCACACTATTTAAACAATTTCGACTCTAATGATTATTTGCCTTCGTATTTAAGCTCGTCATTTGTCAGCTCTCAAGATACCAAAAAAATATTTTCTTGAAACATTTGAGCCGTTTATATTATTAAGATTGCTAGAAAAAAGATTGTAAGGCTAAAGAATCTCGCCCTATTCGTGAAAGTTCTTTCTCTGTTTGAGTCTCGTTTGAGGCTATTTTACGACGTAGACACTACTAAACTGGGGAAAAATAACTTTATATATTGCATTAATAAATTCACTAAAAACCTGTGAAATTGGCTTCGAGAATCAAATTTTACAATCCATTAAATGAGAATACTAGTAAGTTGGTCGTGAAAATTTAACTTCAAATATTTCGATCAATATTATATTTTATGGAAATGTTTGCAACATTTCGCGTGGCTTGCAGACTAAATCCTTCCGAAAACCAAAGAATATAAAAGAAAACAGCGAAATCCCCTTGAATTTTATTTAAGAATATAAATTGTAAACTCATGAATAGTTAATGTTCTGGTTTGTTTGACTTTAATAAGCATCTTTACTGCGCGCGCGTGCGTTTATTTTTATTTTTTTCAGCCGTCATTAGTGTCGGTCCCAGATCCTCATAGACCCGCGCTAATGACAGCTGTGGAGGACATTAGTTAATTTTATGCTAGGTCGTTATTTTATAACTTCTTAAAAGAGTTTAGAAAGTGTTTCTGTCGTCTAGAATGACAGCCGTCTCGTCTGTTCGCACACTGAGACCTACGTTGAGTGGTTTGAAATGATTGAAAAGGACCGGGCTTTGTTTGGGATGAATCTTCTTTCCGAAGGCGGTTGGATGTGTAGGAAGCGTGGTGATATGATAAACAAATGTTGGAAAATATAACACTGGTGGAAAATGTGGAAATATAAAGGGCGTCCCGTAGACTATAGGTTCAAGAAGAGAAAGAGAAAGAGAGAAAGAAAGTGAAAAAAAGAAAGAAAGAAAGAAAGAAAGAAAGAAAAGAGAAACATGAAATAAAAGGAGAAAAAAAAAAGAATTAAAAGAAAGAAAGGGAAAGCAAAAGGAAAGGATTGAACAAATTAATATTAAGGAAAGATGAATAAAAAATAAAAAGCAATGAAATGCACGATGACATTGAAAGAAACGACAGTGAATGAAAAAATGAATTAAAAAAACTAACTAGTCCTATTTTCTTCATTGAAAGACAGTTCAGAGATCTAGGAAGTACAAACGATAATGAATAAATTTAAACTTGCTTGAAATAAACTACATTTCTTAAATTTTTACAGTTTGGTATTTTCGAATTTTTTTAACGTTTTTCTCAAAATGTAAACTATGATTACAGAAAAAAAAGTTTTCTTTTAAAACTATTTTATTAGTTGTTCAGTATTATTATTATTATCATCATTATTATTATTATTATTATTATTATTATTATTACTTTATTAGTTTATTAGTTCAACTAATGAACTTATATCTCAAACTGAATAGCATAAAGGTACCGACTTTGGCTCACTTCTTTGTAGTTTCTTGTTTAATTGATAAAAATTAAAGCTAATAATGTCAAACTACTGGACACCTGTCAACACATCGAAGTATACTTCTGTTAATGTTTTGAGCTACTAGAATATCGATAAATAATTGTGAGCACCGGGATACTCGTTTTAAATTCATTGAAGTCAGCTTGGTTTAGCGAGAGGGGTAAATAATTTGTCCATATATATCTAATACGAATCGAAAGCGAATAGACCAATGGGCCAATAATAAAGATGATTGATGTAGTATCATCATTTTTATTGTTAAATATTTTATTAGGTGCTAAAATAATTAAAATGTGGCAAGTCGATGATTGGCAAGTGTTACAGTAACTTCGAAATGGCTTCCAACTGGTGCGTTTCATTCATTCGATTGACACTAGAGGTGTCATGACTTCGAAATGGCTTTCCATACTTTTTTGTGTCTCATCCCATTGATTGTCAACCAAGGGTGTCATGACTTTGAAATGCTTTCCCATAGATTGGTTCACTGCCACAGCATTGAAATGGTTTTCCTACTTTGTTGTGTCTTATCCCATTAATTGTCAGCCAAGGGGGTCATGACTTTGAAATGGCTTCCCATATTTTGGTTTATTGCCATAGCATTGAAATGGTTTTCCATACTTTGGTGTGTCTAATCCCATTAATTGTCAACCAAGGGTGTCATGACTTTGAAATGTCTTCCCAAAGTTCTGGGTGCACTGCCATAGCGTTGAACTGATTTTCCAAGTTCCTTTTGTGCCTCATCCAATTAATTGTCAACCAAGATTGTCAAGACTTTGAAATAATTTCCCACGCTCAGGTGGGTTGCATGTAATAGATTGACAATCCAGAACTGCCAAAACTTTAAAATGGTTTCCTGCATGAAATGGAGTATCATCATCCAATCAATGTCAAGAACAGCTCATCAATAACGTTGAAATGGCTTCCCTTTGTTACGGCCCATCTCGAAAATTCCCACTGCGATTTTTGAAACTAATGCGAAAATAAAACCAATTAAATGGAATCAACCGAAAACCTCGGACCAGTTGACACTAAAACGATAAATGTTCATGATCTTATCTAGTAAAATCCGCAATATAATGTTATAATTGAGTAACATTTCTAGACACACGGCAGATTCGACCAACCAAGGCTGGAAAAATTTTCACGGTTTTTTCTTCTTAATGAAATCACCAAGACTGCCGGTAATTCATTAGTGAAGATTAAATAATCGATTTATGAATCCTTGCCACGAATATTCGACGATTGTCCTTTAAATTGACATAAGGTATTGCTCGAAACTTTATTGATATCGCCGTAGCTTTGTACGCTTTCTTTAAACCAAAATCCCTAGAAACAATCTTGGATTATCTGCTTCAAAAGGTTTTAGTTCTTAGTTGATTATTAAGTAATAGTGCTGCCGGTCAGAAAATAATTTATAGTTTTTTCTATTTTTTTCTTCATCCCCCCCCCCCCCCCCCCCCCCTCCGAAATTCTGTCGCTCGAGAGAAAGTTCTTCTTCTAAGTTTTCATTTGTAAGGTGACGTTTTTTAAGGAGTATTCTCATTAACTCAATCTGATTATTCAGTTTGAAATACAGCCTAATAAAATTGTGCTTTCATCGCTGCTAAAAACAATTATCAAAAGCGCTGTCGTTGTCATAGTGACTGACAGATATTTATAGATTCACCTGCGATTTAATAAATTTTTTGTACCTTGATTGGCAATCTAGAGTGCGCCGTAGTCAGTCAAATTACCTTGTATTACTAGGCTAAAGTTCTGGCATTGAATGTTGTCAGTTCTTTGGATGTTGTGACGATAGGACAAGAGAAGATAGAGTGATTCAGCATATTGAAAACCCAGATACCTTTTAAAAACAACAGAAAAAGAGGTGAGAAGTGAAAGATTATTTGAAAATAGATTCTTTTCCTTTGGAGGAAAGTATAATCCCATTAAGAGATAATGTCAGAGAGAAAAGACGATTTTAATGGTTAAAACAGGAATGAAAAAACTTAAATCATTCTAGTGAATTCAATATTTAGTGTTGACTTGCTTACTTGGTTATCAAACCACGATTTACTAAACTTCGTAAAATATCACAAATAAAGCTTACTTTTTAACTGAAGATGGGACAACATTTTTTGACGCTGATTTTCGGAAAATAATCGTTCTTTGATGTTTGAAAAATCATACTATTTTAACGAAAAGGAATGATCTTTGACGAGGACGGTAAAACAGAGCTCAAATTTACGATATTTGCTTCTAAGCGAAATATTTTTTCACTCGGTTCAAAGATCTTTAAATTGATATTGCAAATCAAAAAGAAGTCAATACGGCTGAAATTGATTCTTGCCTAACTACGAGCTGTACACCCTCTGTCATTGATTTTGCATAGGATATGTTTATTTACTTCTGTATAGCTCTTATCCAATAGCATCCGAAGGAAGGATGATAATTCTTTACTACGTTTACGAGAATATTCCGCAATTTGAAAACGCTATCGGCATATCGAAACGAAAAAAAACAAAAAACAAAAAAACAAAAAACAAATCGGGATGGAGGTTTTTAGAAAACGCCGACGTCTACAGAAAGGTTTGCTCATAGAGAACTCATTGTCCATCAGCTAAGAGTTTTCTTATTAAAAATTGTTTATTTAAATAAACAAATAGCAGTTTCAAGTAAAAAGGTTGGAATAGACAAAATGTGGTTTGTTAGAGATTCTGTGTTCTTTATAAAAGATTACTGCAAGGCGAAAAGCAAAGAAAATGTTATTATTCTTTTTACACAGCTGGGCTTCGTGTTTTCTGTGTTAAATTGCCGTTCAATTACTCAACACCTGGAAATTAGTTCAAGTTGTTTTTTTTTTTTTCGCCTTTCAGAAAAATAATAATGTATACGCAACGTAAACCTTTTTCTATGACTTTTTTTTGCCTCCAAAAGTTTTTCAAACAGGTTTTTTGGGAAAAGACTAGAAATATTTTGCGAGAGTTTCGGTCGAGCAGAGAAAAATTGGTTTCTCGGTCATTTAAGGCAAAATTATTTGGTCAAACATGAGTTGCAATTAAGACAAAGGTTTTCCTAGTGTGAAAATAATTCTTTTGTATTAGTAACCTATATTATGAAACTACGAAGAAAGAAATCCCCTATCCCCGTGTTAAATTTCTTTGAATCTTATTCCAGGTTGGGACTGTATGTGTTGTCAATTCTTTCAAGTATTCTTGATATCCTTCCAACGATATTACATCAAAGCTTTCCAGCACAAAACTAGAAGTAAGCCCTAGTTCGATTTTTATTCTACAGGACTCTTTCTCTCGATTTTTCTTCTTCTTCTCCTTCTTCTCCTTCTTCTCCTCCTACTTTAAATGCCTAAATTATCAAGAAGCGATATTCAATGATTCGTTCATCTTTTCTAAAAAATGCTGAACTATATATTCATGATAAAAGTTGTTCATTTCTGATTGGTAGACTTATTTTGCATAAACCTGGGAGGATACTTAGTTTGATTAGCTTCTGCTATTTCTAAGTGGTCCTCTTCCTGCAATTATATATCTTTCTATTTTAAATGAAATATAACGATGCTAAATAGAAATGCTGTTGTAAAATCAACCAACGAGAGCTCACCCTTTGATTGATTCACCGGAATTTAATATACTAGACCTTTTTAGCAGGTAATCAATATATAGATAGTGTTAACTTGATGCGGATCTGATAGGATGTATATTAAGTTATGCAGTAGACACTCACAACTCACCAGGAAAGTCGTAGTTTAGACCCCTGGTATTAAATCCCGGCCTGAGGGTCAAATATGAAAAATGTTAACATTAAAATATATATATTTCAATCCTCAAGAGAAGGGAGTTCTCGCTTTGTTTTGAACTTCCAGGTTCAATTTCAATTTCATTTTATTTACAGTTTTTTTTTTTTTTTTTTAAATTTTACAAAATAGAATTACAAGAATATATGTTATGAGAGAGAAAATGAATGTTTTTACAGACTAAGCTAGACATCAGTATTCTAATTACTATTTCTTATCGTATGAAAAACAAGATGAAGAACGATCAATTAGCTATTTAAAATTATCGATATAAGATTTCAGTAAGGCTACCATCACGCACAAGTTTAGATAGTGGTATGCATTGAATTCACAAGTAAACCTCTTAGCTCCTCCCATTAGCATGTACACCTATGGTTACACCCTAAACACTCTTTACCTCTTCGCTCACTTATTTTAGCATTATTCTTTTGAATCGTATGATAGAAATATTCCTCATAGCCTTTTCTATACATTTACAATATATTCATATATTAACTTTAGTTTAAGCTATATTTAGTTCTAAGATTTTTACTCGTACTACTCTTTAATAAGATTTCACACTTAGTAATTTACTATTTCTATTAGCCAATCATAATTCAACGATATTATCACATTGATTAGAGACTGACACATGTCATAGAATTATTATAAATAGAGCTCATATGTAATTAGCTCAACACACACAGAACACACAGAGATTAACACAGATGTAACAGAAGAGAGTAGAATAAAGATCCCGGAGCTCGTACCGAGAGCGGTAGTTTAGACCCCTCGTACTAAATCCCGGCCTGAGGGTCAAATATGAAAAATGTTAACATTAAATTTTTTTGTATTTTAATCCTCAAGAGAAGGGAGTTCTTTTGTTTTGAACCCCAGGGTTGAAAATTATAACAAGGAGCCAGGGACCTATGTGTGGGGCATGATACATTAAGGTATTAGGATACGAAAAATGACGATTTGCTCGAAAAAAAATTTTTTCTGAAATTTCGTAACTTTAAACTTTTGTCTTTCATATGTTAGTGAAACTTCTTGCAATTTTTGATTGGAAAAACCAAAAAATTGAGACAAATCGAAATCGTGACTTTATCAAGACCGGAAATGTCCCATCGCTTGCAATAACGTTGAGTCCAAATGCTCCTTTGTCCTTGTAAAAAGATCCTACATTGCGATCGTCCAGAACAACAGATAATATGACAAGTGATGACAAAATGGAAGGCTGAAGGTGTTTTGACCAACACCATCGTGGCTCCCTGCAGCTTCCGGCTCCAAACAAAGAAATGCAATTTTCTCGAACTTTATTTGCTGCTAAAACTTCAACTTCAAAAAGCTAAAAGGCCCTTGGATTTCATTCGATTTTTCTAAAATTTGGAGAGTTTAAAAAGAAACTCATGACCCAAAAAAGGGTGTCTCCGATTTTTGAAATTTAATTTCTTTCCAAAGTTATGACGCTTTTTACTTTAAACAACACTCCAACACTCCAACATAGTTTAAAATGTACGTGTCCGTTAACGTTTTTACTGAGGCATGGTCAAATTTCGCTTCGAGGACAATAACGTGAACAACAATTTAAAAAATCGTATTTTGAAGATTTCTTCATAAACTATGTTTACTCAGCTTTCAGAAAATGTATACTTTGTATGTGTTATACTATAAAGCCAGCGCGTTATTTAAGTTTGCGCGCATAGTGGTCGTAAACGTATCCTAATACCTTAAAGCAGTCATAAAATCTAAATTGTCATAAGAGGTATGGCAGTTATTTTAAATATTCGTGTGTTCGATCCATTGAAGGTCGGGGAATTTCAAAGTGTCTGTATTGTTGAAGTTGTGCATTCTTTAGTTTATCGTTGGTATTTGTGAATATTTGAGGCTAATCCTGAGAATATGAGTCTATAATGAAGAAAGACAGTCATAGTTGACTTATTCCACTGGAAATGGTCTTTTTTCTCTCAAGGCTTTTAGTTTTGAAAAAAGTCCCCACCCAAGAGTCGTATAAGAGTTTCTTTTAAAACCTTGTAATTAATTTACATAGCCCTACAAATCTGATTAGGATCGATTAAGATCGCATTATCCCGACCGAAACGTCAAAATGAGATAAAATTATCTAACCCACTTCTCGTTTATAGAAGTATTTTCTCATTGTAGTTTATCTGCGAAGCCTTTTTTTTTTTAAGTTCTGTAAAATCAAATGAAACGCACTCATGCTTAAATATAGTCATAAGGTTGGAACTCGTTTTATATTTTTAAGGACATGCGTAATAGAGAAATTACGAGCCTCGTATTTATATTAATATATTAATAGTTTATTAAAAATTTCCCTCTGATAAACAAATAACCTTCCTTACAATACACTAGATTTCTGTGCCAAAAATTTCTCACAAAAATTAATTACTTATTCAGTATATTGAAATTCGTAGTAACAGGAAAGCTTGTACGTCTTTTAATTCATAAGCATGCTTTAGAAGATACAGTCAATGTCATTAACGTTGTCCACCGAAAAAAGACATTTAACTCGTGAATCGAAAATCCAGAATGCCCTGACCATTTAGTGAGGATTTAAGATGGAGAATGGCATTTCAGCATTTGTTTTATGCCAGAACCTTCGAGGAAACACGTGATATTTCTTTTAGTCTAAATGTGTAAATGTCTAAATATGTAAATGTCTTTTTTTGGAGGACAACGTTAATGACATTGACTGTATATTCTAGATTGATTAGCTTATTCTTCGTGGTTAAGAACTCCAGCAAGCATAAGATACGAAATTTGCATTATGGCGTCATTTACTATCATTACCACTCCCTTGCACACTTTCTTTTGTTCAGTGATTTCTAATAATACAAATTTGAATAAGAAAGAAAATTCGCGAAGTATTTTGGTGGTGGTAGTAAAATGACATCATCATGCAAACGGCCTATTTCCAGATCTGTAGACACTACTTCGGTTTTTCAGAGCGATTTCCATTAGTTGAACTGACCAGTCCTAGCGCCCAGTTCTCAAATGGTACGCGTCAGTTCTATAGAACTGATTGACCGAATTCTAAAAACTCATTAAGAACTGACGCTTACCACAAAGATACTTAACTAAACAAATGTAAGTGTGTAATTTACCTGCTAATGCCAAACAGTTAACTAAACAAAGTATTTACACTACATCTCTTTAATGCACTCGTAAGCCATACTAATAAAGTAAGAATTACTGGTTTGCACTCTAGTTTCCATGGTAATAAAAGTACTTTAGTCAGTCTTTGTTTGTTTTGACTGGTAGAAAGTAGTAAAAACCCTAGTAGTGAGAACACGTTGATCACTTCCTCTAAACCTTTGATTCTTTTACATGGCAGAGAGTTCAAGGAATACCGTAAAAAAAAACAAAACAATTTTTGGGAAATTTTACAGACAGGACATTTAATTCTAAAAGCAAGACTCGATATTAGCCGTTCTGGAGTTGCAGAATGCGTTGCATCGTGAGGCTGTTTAATGGGACGCATTATTACTTATATGGCGTCTTTTTCGCTTGCTGACAGCAAAAAGAGAAAGAAAAGTGATAGGAAATCTTAATTGTTGTGCTAATTTTCAAATTTATTTCGTTTCTTGATGTA
Source organism: Actinia tenebrosa (assembly GCF_029948245.1). Classification (NCBI taxonomy): domain Eukaryota; kingdom Metazoa; phylum Cnidaria; class Anthozoa; order Actiniaria; family Actiniidae; genus Actinia; species Actinia tenebrosa. The sequence continues at coordinate 11,526,751 of NW_028292572.1, forward strand.
AAATGTCAACTGATGTATTGATTGATGAAGGGTCCCCCAAACAAACAACAACAACAACAAAAAACAAAAAAAAAAAAAGGAAATTTTTTTGAATATTTCATTTTCTTTAAATTTGAATATATATGTGAGGGACCACGGTAATTGGCACATGCTGTAGTAGATTCCCAGCCACTATATGCATGTATATATCATATAGAACGTGTTTGTGTGTGTATGTATGGGTGTTTAAATGGCAAAGCTAAATAAATAAATAAACAGCCATATAATGCAACACATTTCAACAACTCTACTACGGCTAATACTCATGACCCCAACGGGCAGTTGTGGAACATTGTTCAAAGGTGGTGTAGCGGTAGCATATTTACTTTTCACCTCTGGGGTCTCAGGTTCGATTGCTGGACTTGTAATGGACTACTCACATGTGAGTAGAGTATGTTAGTTTTTGTTACAAGGTAGCAATGTTTTCTTTTTACAAACAACTTAAAGTCAGATGAAAAATATTCGCTTTCTTGCTGACGAAGTTCTTATTAAAAGTTCTGCTTATTTTTCTCATTTAAAGACTTACATATAATTATATAGTGGTATAGTGGAGTAGCTGACCACAGCAGCAACAAGGAGGTCTCGGGTTACTTTCATTCCCTAATGGAAAACTAGAAATTATTTTCCGAGTCCAGAATATTAGCTTTGAAGAAACCAATTACATCTTCAATTTTAGTTTTATCGCTGTTTATTTTGAGAGTAAACTTTACGTACTTCTGAATTAACAATAACACAAAAACTCTTTAACATGGCTTACCTAAATGAACTAAAAATAGAACACAAAGCATATTTTAATCTTGGCTTGTGGTCTTGTTAGTTTTTGGCGCCAAACGATTGAACCAGGCCCTGACAGCTTGTCATGTCAAAGCCATCGTATTTGGCTCAAGGTACAAAAACTTTGATGAGATTTTGAGTCACTTGTCGCAATCTTAAATGATATGTCTCCAAAAGTACATCAAATTAATGAACATTTGGCAATTACCTGGGTTTTTTGATGATAAGATTTTAATATTAAAAAATTAGCGCTATACTAAAGAACAGCAAAATTCACTTTGTTTCTTTTTCATGAAGATTTAGTTTTCAATACTAGATCTATATAAATATTTTTTGCCGATTATAAAAATAAGAAAAAATGTACAAAATAGTACTTTTTTTCATCTTATGAAGATTTTTTAAAATACATCTTTATATAATACGAAAACCATTATTACAAATGCAAATATATATCTAAGAGAAAAAATATCGTACAATAACAGTATGAATGATCTGTAAAAAAACTATGAAAACATTATTTTAAAATCTGTAATGTAAATATAACTATGATAAAATAATAATAAAAAACTAAGTAAAAAAAGGAAAAATTCTAATTCTAATAAATGATATACAGTATAAATCGTCTATAAAACATTAATTATTGATGAAATTGAACTTTCTACAGTCTGAATATCAAGATCTATGTTATCATCAAGTATGAAGATTGAATTCATCTGATATGAATATTTTTTCCGGATGAAAAGTCAAAATTTATAAGAAAAAAATGAAAAAGGCTCTTTTTATTCCTAACATTTTAGATTAACTATCAACAAGTGCTAAATCTCTTGAAAACGTTTTGGAGTCGAGCGTCGTGCAGATATCATGATTACTGAACCGTTTTTCTCCAATTATCATCTATTGACAAAACTCGCAAATTGCTTATTCAAATAAGGTTTCTTTAGTTTGATTCCGGCAGACTAGATTTTGATATTTCCTGTCTTTGCCCAGACTAGGGGTGAGTTACTTTTGCGAAAACTATCTAATTCTAGTTTGGCTTCCACAGGGAAAGAATCTCCAAGCCTGCCCGCATAAAGTGGATTTCTTTCAACTAAAGGTGAGTTTCAAATAACTTATAACCTTTTTTTCCCCCTTTTTTTCTTTTCTTTCTCTCTTTTTCTCTCTCTCTCTTTTTCTTTTTTTTCTTCTCTTTGTTCTCGTTTTCTCTTTTTAAAATTCATAAAGTTATATCTTAAAATGACCTCATGTATGAATGAAATGTTGATCTGATATTTTCAAATTAAATCTTATCTTGATGTTAAATATATTGAGGTCGAACGGCGTCTAAGACTTGGCGTTCTCTAACAAGATAATTTCAGACGCGATATCTGTAGATATTTGATGGTAATATTGAATTTTCAGTTGAAAAGCAAAGATGGCGCTAACAAGCAAGATCTTTATTGATGATTTTCAAACTCTGACGACATTCCTGCCTTCCTTCCTTCCTTCTCAAGGAACAAACACGTCATTTTTATTGTTGATAGATCATTTTTCCATCGATAAACGTTGCGGATTTGAAGTTCACGAATTGACGTCGCGGTGAATACATATGCCTAGGTTGATGAGCACTGAATTTGAAAACATAACCTGAACTATCTTGTACAATTCCAAATATCACTAAAATGTAAATACAAAGAGTATATATTTCGTGACAAAATCATCTTCTATAATTCAACACTAATCCAAATCTCATAATCAGATTCTTTGATTTATTTCTTTTCAATTTTCATTCACTTTTCAACAATCAAAGTTTTTAGCGTTTTTAATGATTTTTGAACGGCTTTCTATAAAAGTTAAACTACTAAAGTCCATAGTTTCCACACAAAAAATCTATTTTTCTTTTCGTGATGTTACGGTTTTTTCTGTGGCTTTAGCGGTCGTGAATCACGAAATACGTGGTCTTTTAGTTCAATACATTTATCTATAAATTACGCTCTATTTTTTTAATAATAAGAGGAAATGAAAGCGTTATAAGATTAAATTAGTGCACGAACTTTGTATGAATAAACCCCAAAACAAACTCACGCAAAATCATGTTACTTAATATGGGTAAAACTGAAAAGAAAAAGAAAGCCATTTAATGATTGAAGAAAAAAAATGAGACGAAGGGCGAAGTGATCGTAATAAATTAATAGTATTGAATAAGACCGTCTGAAGTCTGAATGTAAAATAATTGAGGGGGGGAAATGAAAAGAAGAGAAAAGAAGAAGAAAAAAATAACGATCACTAAGGGGGGGGGGGGGGGGGAATGAGACGAAGGGCGAAGATCGTAATAAATTATTGAATAAGACCGTCTGAAGTCTGAATGCAAAATAATTGAGGGGGAAAAGAAAAGAAGAGAAGAGAAAAGAAGAAGAAAAAAATAGCGATCAAGAGAAAAAAATGGCGGAAAAAGAAAGTGAAAAAGATTTTAAATGCATAGAAAAAAAAAAAAAAAAAAAAAAGAATAGACCTTTAGATGTAATTTTTCCCCATTTTGGATCACATTTTATTTCACCAAAAATAATTAATGTTTCGCTAGTAGCTTGACTGACGAGTTCGCCACGTTACTATGGGTGCGATTCGAGCAAGGAAACTTGTTCTCCAGAAAGTCTATTCAGTCAAGGGATAGGGATCAACAAATTAATCCATTGATCTGTTACTGAAATACAAATCATGTTTCGTCCAATAAGAATTAACTCCTGCCAACAGACAATATTAAGTCTGTAAGTGGACATAAACGTATGGGGGAGGGGAGGGTGGGGTTTATGTAACCTCAAACTTTGTCTTATTTGGCTTTAGAGGTTCAAAACGTCGACCCTACCCCTCCCCCCTCAGTGGTATTTTGTGACCAGTCCTTTGAAGAAGATTATTGGCTGAGTAAAAGTGCACAAAAAACAAAAACATGGGATTCCTGTGTTATCTGATACTTAGGGGGGGGGGGGGGGGGTAGTGTAAGGCAGAGTATAATCAACGCCGCAGGCAAGACATAATCACACACGTGTTCAGTGTCTTCATGTGAAATAAATGAGCTTCGACACACTTAAAATGAGAACAAATTGATACTCTAGATGATCAATGTTGATTGCTTCGAGCGGGAAAGCCCCGCTGTTCGTGACTTCCTGCGGCGGATTAACGGATCACGTTCTATGCTTTTTGTATGCAACACTGATGTTAAAACCCGCGGTTAATTTGCACATTGAATCACAACCACAAAACTGAGTCGACAGAACTACGATGAGAATAGAACAGAAATATCGCTCTTACTCGGCTGGAAATTAGATTATAAAACGGCTCAATCTTAGCAAAAAAAACCCAAAACCAGATAAACAAGTAAGTAAATTTACTTATTTCAAAAATAATGTAAAAACGGGATTTTCGCGTTTAGAGAAGGCGAGACAAAAGAGAAGAGTTCTGGCGAATGTAAGGGATAAAGGATGGCGCCGCGGTAGTGCAAGCGCTTATTACCTCTAGGGTCTCTGGACTTGGCATCACTTGTTAATAGAGCCAGTTTGTTACGTCTCTCCCTTGATACAAAGGTTTTTCTACGAGTTTCCTCCCTCCGCAAAACGCAACAACCGAGATTCCAATTCAATCTGTGATTTAGCCGTGCCCTGTATAACCGACTCTTATTAGCCCAGGTTCTTTCTGCGTTCGATAAGTTTTTTTTTCAGTTTGCTGTGTCATCCTCATTCTAAACTAGATCTGCACAATCAAATCCATCATAGCGGCTTTGCATACGAATTGTCAAGAAAGTGTTGGAAAACGTCATTAGTAGCAATATCCAACATTATATATGTTAGAAAATAAGCAGATTGTGATTTATCAAATGTGAGTCTAAACTAGACAGTAAACTAAACGCGCACGTACAAAAAAGGTAAAAATGGTAACTTTTCTTTAATTTTTCTCAATTCATTTTCATCGTAATAAAAGATTTGAGGTGAGAATTTTCCAGTTTGGATCGAACTTTTTCCTAACTTAACTAGAACTTCCAAGAAAAAAACAGTCAGTGACAAAGTATGGGTTGAGTGTGGTTGTAAAGCATCTTCATTCAGTTTGGTTTGCAGTAGATTAGACAGCTACTAATTACTCTGAGGACAATAAAATAATAATCCAGTTAAGCTAAACATTTCTTCCTACATTGCGCAAAAGCATCTTTCATTAATTCGAAAATAAAACCGTGCGTTGTAATTGGTTGGAACGTAATTTTATTAGTGGTTAATTATGTTATTAGTCACGTGATTCGTGCCCATGGCGAGGGTCTAATTGTGTAAGTAAAAACAAACTTGTCGAATGGTAATGAAAAATAAATGAAATATTAGGAAATTTGACCAACAAATCTACCGAACCTTGCGGATCAATAACGTTGACGAGTTGTTGAATCATTAATGGACTAAATCTAATAGACATCTTCGGCTCTGACGTAATGTTTTCCCATTTCAGACCACATGTCATTCCCTAGAGTATCATTTCTTTTTTTAAGGTTTGCGCTCGGTTGCGTATGAGAAGGCACATGAATATGTATACAGCTCAAACAAAGAATCCTATTCTCAAGGGAATGACATGTGGTCTGAAATGGGAAAATATTACCCCAAGCCGAGGAGATCTATTGGGCGTAATGAAATAGAGAGAATAAGAAAAAAATATCAAATGCCCTTGGCGGGAATCGAACCCACGTCTTCGGTATTCCAGTCCTATGTGTTAACCACTAAATGTAGGGTACTCGTATTATTGGGCGTAATGTTTTCCTAATTTAGACCAAGTGTCATTCTCTTGAGAATAAGATTCTTTGCTTGATTTATATCCTTATTCATGTGTCTTCTGATGCGCAACCGTTAAATAAGGGAATAATACTCTAGGGAATGACACATGGCCTGAAATGGGAAAATATCATTTGAACCATACTGTTCTCTCTGTTCCAGAATTCAACCATGAACTATACCAATTCAACACTGAGCTACGGACGACCCCCGTCTATCCCTCCCGCATACATACTGGACAGAGTGTGGGCATATGTTTTCGTTGGTATCTACGTCCCTCTCAGTATTGCTATCACCTTGGGTAACGCCCTGGTTATCGCTGCTTTCTTCACCACACCTAAACTCAAAACAAAGACCAACTATTTCATCGTGTCGCTGGCGGTGGCCGACTTGATCGTCGGTACATTCTCTGTCCCTATGTGGATGTATGTACTAGTCACGCAGGATTTTTCGAACCCGTTGTATAAGGCGTTTCAAGCGGTGGATATGGTGTCGGGTGTGTCGTCTATTATGCACCTGACCTGTATCAGTTTGGAGAGGTGTTACGCTATCATTGCACCACTCAAGCACATGAGAATCAAAAAAGGTAGGTCGCCACTTAAAAAGATGGGTTCATATAAGCCTATTAATGGACCCATCTTATACTCATTAATAATTCATGAGCTCATCGACCAACAGGAGTTTCTTATTTGTACCACGTGCAGTAGTTTGAAACCCCCATCAAGTGTACGACCGCACCCATTTTAAAGTTGTAGTACTTTGAAATTGTTCAAAGTCCTACTACTCAGACTTTGAAATATTTCAAAGTACTAGAACTTTGAAATAAAAACAAACATAACAAAAAGAGTATACGATGTCGTGTCAAATACTCGTCACTGTATTCTATTGGGGTTTCAAAATCGGCTACTCCTCGGCATTTGAAATTCCACTCGGATTTTGAAACCCCAATAGAATAAAAAAAAGAACTTGGATGCGAAGATAGCATGAAAATACGAAATAAATCACACTTTTTCTCGATGGAATTTGTAGCATTTCTTGTACTTTCATGTTAGCCTCGCATTCAAGAAAATTTTAAGAAGGGTGCATTCTACACACAACCAGTTGATCTGACTAGGCTCGCAAAGCATGATTTCCTTATTGAAAAAAGAATCAATCCCATCAACCACCGCACGCTGAATTCACTTGAGTATCGTGGCGGCCATCTTGGGAAAAAAATTAATATGTGCGACTTTTTTGCAAATAAACCTTTTCTTGTTGAAAACGAGACACTTTCAATAACAGTTATAAGGTTTTATTTAAGGTTTAAAGTATCTTGGAGATTGCCAAAGACCCAAGATCAGCAAAAGATTTGGAATTTGTAGTTAAATCTTATCAAGAAATCGAGAAAAGTTTTTCGCCAGCTCCTTCAAGAGCTTTGAAGTCAGTGACGGTCCTCCCATTGCGCAGACCATTTTTATCCTCAAAATGATAATTTATATCTCTTTTCCAGCTGTCCTATATTCAGCCATCGTCATGTCATGGTCTTTAGGAATCCTATCGTCAGTTCTCAAGACGTCCACGGGTTCGAACAAAAAATTTGTCGTGACATTCGTGACGAGCGGGTTCTTCTTTACGCCGTTGCTTGTGATTTTTATAGCGTATTTCTTGATATTTATCACGGCCAGGAGAAGCATTACAGCCCACAGAGGGAGATCTTTGAAAAAGGTAAACTTCAAAAAGACGATATACCTTAATAGTTACATGAATATCACATGAGCGCGCACTGGCCCTGCGTCAGTGTGAATACAACATCAAAATGACGGGAAAAAATTATCACACTTTTGCTGACGAATACTGTCGTGACACGGCAAAGGATACACCAGGCCAATCACATTGCTCGAGAATAGCGCAGCGCGCTGATTCTAAAAATAGCTTAAAGATTCGGACAAACATTGCATTCTGTTTAGCCGCTACGAGGATTATACGAACCGATTTTATTATTTTTACTTAAAGTTACAATAATAACCCATGTAAACTAAGATCAACTGCGATCGGCTGTGAAAATTATCTGCTAAAAGTAAACTTGTAAGTTTGTTTGTCCGAATTTCGTCTTTGTCTTCGTTTTTATGACGTCACGGCTGCGCTGCGCTATTTACTCTCCATCCAATCAAACAAACACACGAGATAAACACGGCGCGGACAATGTCACGGCACGGCTGCCAGACCAATCACGTTGCTCGAGAAAAAAATCAGCCAAATCAAATTCTAGAAAACAGCACGGTCACGGCACGCAACGCTTACGGCGCTGAGCTTTTCACAGTTATGCAAAAACTGCTCTATTTCTGTTCATAAAGAATACTCATGATACTTTACCGAAATTTATCTATATTTTTTTGCACTTTTCTCCTTTCTCCAAGGATCTCCACATCGCGTACACTGTAGCTGTGGTCATAGGTATCTTCGTTATCTGTTGGCTACCGTTTTTCATCATCTCTTTATTATACACGTATTGTCCATCGTGTACCTTCGTCTGGGACATGCGCGTCGTCATGACGGTCAAGATCTTCCATTATTCAAACTCCGTCTTCAACCCCATCATCTATTGCGTAAGAAACAGACGGTTCTACTTGGCTTTCGCGAGGATCTTGCGTAACCCTTTAATCTGTAAGGACAATAGCTCGAATGACGAATTGGATTCGACGCGTATGAATTACAAAATGACCAATCGAAAGAAGAATATGAATTGCAATGGTCAGGATGAAACTTGTCGCTTGACTGTACGATTTAAAGGGGCACTTGGATGAAAACACCCCGATTTTTGAAAATCCGAATAAGTATTTGAGGACAATATGACTTAATTATAATTATGAAAATCAGATAAGTGAAGGTTTTAGCCTGGGAGACACTCGCTGTTGAGATATTTTGGGTTAAAAGCGAAAAGAACAATAGGGTTGAGTAAATGACGTCATTTACTCACAATTTAGATACTGAATAAAATTGATAATTTTCTCCCGCCACTTTTGACTGTGAAGGAAGCGTGTTGCTTGGCTACTATCTGGGCAATATAGATAAGTTTAAACAAGTTTAAAGTCTTTTCCAATTTTCATTGATTTTCATCCAAGTGCCGCTCTAACGGTCAAAAGAATGGAGTTCAACTGGAATGTATATTCATACACTAAACTGATCATTCTGGGCGGGTTGGAATATGACTGTCATCCGGAGTGTTTTCAAGAAGAGTGGCTGTTACATATGAAGCCTGTCTATAGATTTTACATTTAACACTTATTTACTGGAACCGAGGGAAACAATTTGTTTGAAGTCCCGAGACGGCGATGTTTTCCGAGACGAATTCTTTGACTTACACTGGAAAAGTTATTCAATCAATCGATCAGTCAACTTTTTTTAAGGAAGGTGACACGTAACACAGTAACAAATCTGTTACCCTCCATCTCCATATTGGTGCCCGCTGAGAACCGTTGCCTGGGAAACATCGAAACCCGTTCACGTTCACGTGATACGCTCTCGCCCAATCAGAGTATGAGAAAAATGGACTTTGACTGTTGGAATATGAAAATAATCTTTATTCTTATTTTTAAAATTCCAAAGTAGTGCGACTAGCCACCCAAACCAGACCTCAAGATCTGTCCCCGCGTAAGTCTCAATAACTTGAGCATTATTTCTTTCTTTACCAAAACGCTTTATAATAGATTATTATTAGTGAATTTTAACATAGAAGTAAGGAAACGACACGTGATCTGAAATGGAAAAATATTTCAGTTCGCCCTAACTACGCATGACTTAACGTTACCAATATTAGGAAAACGCCTTTTTGGCGCGATTCATTGTTATATAATCCTCAGAGTCCCAAGATATTGTACATAAAAAGTGTAGTTAATTAATTAATAACGAAATAACTGATTGGTTTTGAGATTAGTTGCTTATTAGGGGCGAGGTCAAAACAATGGTCCAAAATAGGGACCCGATTTTATGAATTAGGTTGATGGGTACCGGTACGTACCCCCTCCCCCCTCAGAGACCTGTTCAAATGCTCGATACTGGGGGTCCGTAGTGGCAATTTCTATACACAAATATGCTTGTAAGCATACATTCAGACAGACAGTCCATTCATTTCTGTGATTTGGCTTTTAGTTTTGGAGATATTTGGGGACAAAATCTAAGATTTCACTTCCAGGGGTGGTGGGTACCGGGTAACACCACCCCTCCCCCCTAAATATGGTCCCGTAAGATGACAATTGTTTTGCCCTCATCCCTTAGGTATTCCGAGGTTAAATTGAGTTTGCAGTGCATTGTGGGATTTTTTATAGTTGACCTAATACACACCATCTTGGAAATATGTTTCCTGGTGAAACTAGACCCACACTGTAATGCCAAACTCGACCCAGTCTTTTCCTCAACGTGTTGATGGCTGATTGATAACTTCCCTTTTATACACAAGCTAGGTTACCTTTCAACATGGCCGCCATTATTCGATACCTTGTATTTGTATGACTTATTATTTTTGAGCACACAATAAACATAAAAGGCACGCGACAGTTTCATTTAGCTTTTTCAGTTCAAATATAAATGTAATCAATGTCGATAAAAACAATCAGATTCTTGGTTCTCGGGCTTGTGGAGGGGAGTGATTGTGACACAAATGGCTTTGAACGCATACTCACTCCTTTCCATAAACAGAACATAAATTTGATCTGTTTAAAAATTTATCTGCAATGAAGACGTTATGTTGGGATTTTTACTATTTGGTTTATCTTTAAGGACCATACTTCCAGATCATACATCGAGTGGTGAACCGTTGTATGGCAGCGCGAAGCATTTACGGCTACGCCGGAGATTTCGACCCCGACACCGCTATCCGAGGATTTACAAACTGATCAGGAAGCTTGGCCGAAGCCTAAGGGAGAGGTTAGTCGGCCCCTAGACCGTACATGATTAACCCCTTGCTAAGGTACTTTCAAAGGATTATTCAAATTTGAACCTTGCAACCTCGACTCAAAGCTTGTGTTTGACCAGTGAACCGATGTATGGAAAATGGTGAATGACCAGCAAGCTGGATAATCTTGATTGCGATACAGATGGCTTTGAACGCATGCTCACTCCTTTCCAGACTTATAAGCAACCGAATACGGGAATAAATATTTTATAGTTGAAGATTTAAATCTAATAAAAAATAGATTAAAAAAAGAAACATTTCATGTGGATAAGACGGGATTCGAACCTACCAAAAGAAATAAAAAGAAACAAAAATCGATTCAACTTTGCCATACCCCCGAGACATCCGCAGAGCTGAGGCGGCGTATGGACTTCGGACCTGACGGCGATTAAATCCTTCTGCCCTTGGGTGCACGAATTACGCAAGAAAATGTTCTAGCCGAAGCATCAGGGGAGAGACCAGCCGGCCCCCAGACCATATCGGCTAATCCCTTGCATCTCTGCCACGCACGGAATCGGTTGAAAATATAATGTTAAAAAGTCTAGTCTATTCGGCGCATTGTTTTCACGGCTATTGTTATGCTGATTCACCTGGAACCGTGGTCCAGTGGATAAATCGTTGTCGTTCAAGATACTTAAAGTCAAGCTCGTCTGAGGGGGTTTAGCATTTGGATGGGTGACCTAAACATTATGCTACTCACGCTTTTGCTCATTTTTTCCGGTTTTTTTTTTTAAAATTAATAATAGAATATAGAATAATAAAACTTTCTATCTTTGAATAACCTATTCCTGTTTACCTTGGGGGAAAAAAGAAACTGCCGGCCATTTAGTAATCCGGTCAAGAATTGCAAAACACACTAAATGCCCGTCAGTTCCATTTATTTTTAAAAATCCAGCTCAATCCACAACATATAAAACAATCCAAACTTAAAGCTGGAACAAATCTTTTTATGCTTTCTATAATAGCGTTTATAGCGGTACCATTCTATTAAATTAAATATCTAACAAGTAAAAATGTCTTAGAACAAGGTGAGGGCGATCATCCACGGGGAATTGAATTTTAGAAATTACATCGACAGAAGGCGTCCCTCTGAAGGGTGTGAAGGAGTTCGTAGGAGTGAGTTTCACAAATATCACAACACTCAAAAGGACACCAAAGTAAGCTAATTTTCTTTTATTTTCTCGACATTCAGTACATCGACAAAAGGCGTTTCTCTGCCACTCAGGTCGAAGCCGCCGTTGCTAGGAGATCACGTTACAATCATGATAATTGAGTTCTGTCTGTCAAAACTAAATCTTACAAGATAATACAAATACCCGCTTGGGGGCTGTATTCGAGACTGATAGAGATACCAACCGCTTCATCGTTACGCTCTGAAAACTGAAAATTCCGTTTAAGTTTTCAGTGACCTTTCAGGTAAGAATTTGAAACTTAGTCAAAGATCGACTAATGTGTATTTTCTAGAGTCGGTAAAATAGTATTCATATATTGTTTAACCGTTTTGGTTTAAGTTTTCGTGACTATGAATGGAGATTTAGACAGTAGTAGCTAGAGCTGTTTTCTATGGCTTTTTTTTTTGACTAACCATTCTTTCTTTCTTGTACTAAACACGGGCGTTCATTGAGCATTCAATTTGATCATAGATCATAATGCCTTTACCGACTGCCATTAAACATCAGCAAGAATGTACACCGATAGATGGATTTATCCAGTTATGTAGAATGTTGCAAATTTCTGTGATAATTTCACAAAAAAAATATATATATAAAATACTTCTATAATTTCATTTCAGTGATCGCTTTATAATTTCTAGGAGGTTAATAAAGTTACAAAGTTGATAGGCCTAAACATGTTTCTTTGACCAAAACTCCCGTTAGTCACGCTATGTTGTAGTGATAGCTAACTCGATCAACACTAGACTGGACGGATAACATCAGGTCAACTATCGAACGATCACGTCTTTACTTCCAACCCAGGCACAGAAAATAAATTGCATATTTGCGCGCACTGTTTATGCATGCGAAGGTGAGGTCACATACGTTATTCTGTTTGAGTCTGTGTAAACAAGGTAGGGATGCAGTTACAATACGATACAGTTAGAGATAATTTAACAAAAGCACTGCAAAATATCATGTTACCAGTACAATGTACAAAAATTGGACCGAGAGGAGACTGGATCGAGCAGATTTTTCCTTGCCCCCAGTCCCTGAGAATTTTCTCATGTAAAAAGTCGCGCTCTATTGATTCGATGGTACTTGTAACTAAGGTTGATAGCCCAAATCGTGTAGTATAGCAATATAGACGCTTGGGTTTTCAAGGGCTAGTGGTCACTAACAAACACGCACGTGCTGTTCCACGTGGAATGGTACAAACAAATTTTGTTCAACTTTCTGCTTTCCAGGCCATTTAGCAGTACAAAATGAAGTACAAGCTTGTACAAAATATAGATATAGAGAGAAAATAAAATTAACAAAAGCATTTTGAAAAAGCTATTCAAAAAGAGGAAAGTTCTTTCAGACCTGAAGTAAAAAGAAAATTTTTTTATGGAAGACATGGAGACGAAGACATGGATGCTGGAAAGATTTTGTTTCTGTTTTTTTCCCCCAGATTGAGCTGCGAGGTGCTGTAAGGGACCAGAGGAAAAATAGGACAATGATGCATGATATAAAATCCACATTTCTTCCGAAAATCAATCTTTGAACTTATATTTTATCATAAATTCATGCACGTGAATAGCTATTGACATTCGTAATTGTTCTTTGAATGGCTTTCGATTCAATCGTAGTCAAGTATTTGTATAGGTGTTAAAATAAGTGTTATGTTTTGTATTCAATACTCAGCCAGCGAAACAGTGATGTTATGCAAATCGCGCGCTTTATGTAAATCAGTACCTTGTAGCTCTTGCACATGGTCGCTACCTCCAGAAACAGCAGGAAATAAAGACAACTTCTCGGCTCAAAAAACACACTTAAAGATCAGAAATACGCTTCTTTGTAGTGTCTTGTACTGAATTGAGTAAGTAGAAGTAATTAGAATACGTACTGTTTACATTTCCATTGAATTGAATCGAGACTTAACTCGTATTTTATATTTTCTCTTCGACGAAGTACAGCAAAGTTGAACTCCAATTTCGCTGCTTTAGTGAGAAAAATTTGTTCAAATCTTTCGTACAATGAGTACAAAAGTTGCCAGTTTGATTTTAAAAGTTTTGATTGTTATGTTTAAGGGTTCAACGGTAATCGTGGTGTTATCCAACTTATTTTATTATAACTAAAACGTTTTACATACGTTGCTCCCCGCCATGTGGTCACACACCGCAATCACGTGACCACCACAGGTAGCCCAAACTACATAACACTCCTTCCTTCCTTATGAAAGTCAATGTTCTAAACAATCAACAACTGTTCCAATAATATAAACAAATTAAATCATAATGTCAAATGTTCCTATGACTCTGTGATCAAACGCTGAGGTGGTTTCCTCGCTCGTAGTGGGTAACGTCGACCTGATGAAGGTGGTTTAGGACTTGGTTTCCCTGCTGCATCTCTTGTTGATATCACCTCTGAGGGGGTTTCTTGGAGGGTCTGCCCTTTCGCTTCAGGTTGGACTGGTATAGGTGGGATTGGCAGAGCTCTATCTCTTTGGGGTACTGGCAGCTGTTGTGTTGGTGAGTTTACATACCCCTGTGGTACAGATGGGTTGACATCCCTTTGAGGTACAGGTGACAAAGAGTTTCCCAACGTCTCCGGGAACTCTTCTCTCCTGGGTGGCCACACATTTTCTGTAAATTCTTTAAGTTGGTCAATGTGGCGTTTCCAAATGAACTCTCCCACTTGGACTTGATAGGTTACTGGGCCTAGCTTGGTCAGAACAACGCCGTGACTCCAGGATTCCTTAGTATTAGATCGGTAATCTTGAACTAAAACTGGATCTCCAACACTAAAATGTCTTTTTGGTGTTGTACTGCAAAGCCCTTTTTGTGGCCTTGCAACCTTCTTTGCCATGTCAGGGTGTAGCACATCTAGTCTAGTGCGTATACGCCTACCCATTAGCAGTTCAGCTGGGGTATATCCAGTAGCCGTGTGGGGTGTGGTTCGGTAACTCAAAAGAAAAGAGGCTATCTTCTGATTTAGTGTTCCTGGCTCCTTTCTAACAGTTTTCATTGCTTGTTTAAAGGTTCGAACCGCTCTTTCCGCTTCCCCATTAGAGGCGGGATGGTATGGGGCACTTAAGATGTGTTTGATCTTGTTACATTTCAGAAACTCCTTGAATTCTTGAGCAATAAACTGTGGACCGTTGTCTGAAACTAGTTCTTCAGGTAAACCATGTGTTGCAAACACCATACGCATTGCAGCAATGGTTGCTTCAGCAGTAGTGCTAGACATACGTAGGACCTCTAACCATTTACTTTTAGCATCAATCACAATCAGGAAGGACTCCCCAAGAAATGGACCACAATAATCAATGTGAAGTCGCTGCCAGGGTTTATGGGGCCATATCCAGGGATTATCTGCGGTAGTTGGTGCCCTACTATTTGAGCTTTGACACTGCTCACAACTTCGAACTAGCTGTTCAATGTCTGTTTCTAGGCCTGGCCACCAAACATGTATCCGGGCCAAAGCTTTCATGCGTACAATTCCTGGGTGGTTCAAGTGTAATTCAGCTAACACCCGATCTCTGCATTTTGCTGGTATCACCACCCGTGTCCCGCGCAACAGGCATCCATCTTCTACACTGAGCTCCTCTATCTTGGTGAAATAACTTTTCAGATTGTCTGGCACTTCATGTTTCTCTGGCCATCCATGCAATGTCCAATACAGGACTCGGGATAGTAGAGGATCCCTAGCTGTTTCTGTGCGTAGGAGGTTGACATCAATTGGTACTCTTTCAATCTGTACTTTGTTGACTGCTCCAGCTTCATCGAATTCGAAATCCAGTTCGGTTGACTCTGTTTCTGGCAGCCTTGACAATGCATCGGCGTTTGCATTCTTCTTGGAGGACCTATACTTGATATCATATTGATAGGCTGACAGTTGTATCGCCCATCGCTGTAATCTTGATGCTGCAATAGCTGGGATTCCCTTTTTTGGACCGAACAATAATGTGAGGGGTTGGTGGTCGGTCACAAGTGTGAACCTACGCCCATACAAGAACTGTTGGAACTTCCTTATGCCAAAGATTATGGCCAAGGCTTCCTTCTCTATCACTGAATAGTTCCTTTCTGCTGATGTTAATGCTCTAGAGGCGTAAGCAATTGGACGTTCCACACCTTCTTGACTGACATGAGAAATCACCGCCCCTAGGCCAAAAGGAGAGGCATCTGCTGCTAATTGTACTTCCAGTGCTGGGTTGTAATGGACTAACACTTTGGATGACGTTAACGTGTCCTTTAAGGCTTGAAAAGCTTGCAGGCATTCCTCACTCCAAACCCAGGGAACATCCTTAGCCAACAGCTGGTTGAGTGGGGCTGACAGCGAGGACATGTTAGGAATAAACTTTCTGTAATAATTAACTAATCCTAAAAAAGATTGCAGTTCAGTTTTGTTCTTAGGTTCTGGCACCCTCTGCACCGCTCGTACCTTTTCTGGCGAGGGGTGGATTCCCTCTCTGTCAACTACGAAAGCAAAATACTCGATCTTGGGCTGCATGATACTACACTTGGATGTCTTCAGTTTCACTCCACGTGATTCCATTCTTTTCAGAGTTGCATGCAAATTTTTTGTATGCTGGGGAGTGTTCTCTCCTGTGACTATCAAGTCATCTAGGATCCCTCCAGTGTGACTCAAACCATCTAGTAGCTTATCCATGATCTGTTGAAATAATGCCGGTGCCGCTGCTACGCCAAAAGGAAGCCTTGTGTATCGGTACAGTCCTAAGTGAGTAGTGATTGTCACATAGGGCTGTGATTCTTCATGTAAAAGAACCTGCTGATAGGCATTACTGAGGTCTAGCTTGGTGAAAAGCTCACCCCCATTCAACTTAGTAAACAGTTCTTCAGGGGTAGGCATTGGGTATTCAGGTACATCCAGGTATGGGTTTAATGTTACCTTAAAGTCTCCACAAATTCTGACTGAACCATCAGGTTTCAATACTGGTACTATTGGTGTAGCCCAGTCAGAACTTTCAACTTTCTTCAGAACTCCCTCTTTTTCTAACCGACTTAGCTCTTCAGCCACCTTATCCTTGAGAGCATAGGGTACGGGGCGTGGCTTGAAATATTGAGGTGTTGCCTTTTCTTTCAATTGGAGTTTGGCAGTAACTCCTTTGATGGTGCCCAGTTTCCCATCAAACAAGGTTGGGTACTGTTTCTTTAAATCAGCTAATGTAGGCTTTGGACAATTGACTCGATAGATATTACTTATCTCTTCCCAGTTTAATCTCACTTTTGCCAGCCAGTCTCTCCCCATTAATGCTGTTCCCTTACCTCTAGTAATGATTACTGGCAAATCAGCTTCTTGACCAGAATACTTGACATGAACTAGGGTCTCCCCTACTACTGGTATGATATGACCTGAGTAGCTTTTTAAAATAACAGCTGATCTCTGTAGTGGTTTTGCTCCGAACTGATCTTTCCACATCTTCTCTGGTATTACAGTGGCTGCAGCTCCCGTGTCTAATTCTAGCTCGCAGGGAGTGTCATTGATAGTAATTGGGACCATAATTGCATCAGGTTTTCTGGTTTTATCTAGACTGAGGTTCCACATGGGCCGTTCATCGGGATTATATTGGTCACTATCACCACTTTCAGACTCACTAGACTCACTACTTTGTTCTTGGTGGCCAACCAACTTGATCCTAGAATTTTTTTTCTTCTTCTTTTTCAACTCCACTGGCTTCCTCAGATCTTGTGTTTTGACTCTTGTTCCCTTCTTGCCTTTTTCAGGGCATTTTGGCTTAATGTGCCCCTTTCTTTTGCAGGCATGACATTCTGCATCTTTGAAAACGCATTTCTCTGGGGAATGGTTACTTCTTCCACATCTAAAACACTCTTCCCTTTGGATATAATTTACTGGGGATGATTCAGTGCGAAATTGATTCATTTCTTTATTTGCCAATTCCATTCCCACAGCAATTTCTATGGCTTTCTTGAGAGGTAACTCTTCTTCGCCCAGCAATTTCCTTTTGATGGACCTGTCTCTCAGACCACAAACTAACTTGTCTCGCAGGGCTTCGTCACGAAACGCTCCAAAAGCACAAGTTTCTGCTAGTTTCTGAATCTTAGCTAGAAAATCTCTTACAGACTGGCCTTCCTCTTGCTCATACTTGTGAAACTTATACCTCTCAGCAGTGACAATGGGTTTGGGCGTCAAGTGTCTCGCCATGATTTCCACTATTTCTTTATAGGACTTCTCGGTTGGCTTGGTTGGGGCTGTTAAATTCTTTAACAACGAATACATCTTACCTCCCATTAAGGTAACTAAACTTGCGACTTTTTTGCCCTCTGGGACATTATTGACTATGAAAAACATTTCCAACCGCTCCACATACGTCAACCAATCTTCGTTGTCGGGATTGAACTCGTTCATTCTTCCAAAACAACTCGCCATTGCTGGGCCAAGACTGCTTATTCCAGGTTGATTTTCGGCACTTGCCGTCGCTTTATCGTTCATTTCTACCAATCGATTACTCCGCTCCTCGTCGCCAATGTTATGTTTAAGGGTTCAACGGTAATCGTGGTGTTATCCAACTTATTTTATTATAACTAAAACGTTTTACATACGTTGCTCCCCGCCATGTGGTCACACACCGCAATCACGTGACCACCACAGGTAGCCCAAACTACATAACATTGATAACAAAAGCAGCTCATTTTTGGTGTTTTTAGAGTAGAATCCTTTCGATACTTGGCGCTTGTTTATGAGCTCAATAATTTTGGAATCTGACATCAAAGGTACAGAAACTTTTTAAAAAAATTTATACTCCAGTGTATTAAGGACTGAGCTATGAAAGCTGCTCGACAACTTTTTATTTCTTGTTTGCTTGAAATCTTGCCGTGCATATTTATTTTAAAAAACTACTTTAATACATTTTTTATTATGTGTGTACCGCCGGCAAAAGACTTTATTATGTGTTGTGGAATATCTTATTCTATTGTCTTTATTAATTTTCTGCACAGGCATTAAAAAATAGCAAAGTTTCAACGGTCTAAAAAAAAATAGCAAAGCGAAAAACCAATATAAAAAAAATATACGAAATTAGGGTTTCATTTTCTATTCATTGTTGTTGTTATAGAAGCAAAGTAGGCTCACTATTTTCTATAGTCAAGGCTACGTGTCAACAGTCTTTTTTTGAAAAAGAACAGTTCGTCGAGAATATAACCTAGTTTAGTCTTTTAGAACCCAATTTTATTCTAAGAAATACCTTTTCACAGATGAGTGAATTTTTTTCAGGTGTGTGTGGGTATTTTCATCAATATTAATAATATGTATCACTTTTATATTTGTGGTGTACCCGCGCTGATTTTATGATCGGTTGGCATGGAGACGACAGGCGTCAAAATAGCAATATATATTTTCATTCATTTGTACATTCGTTCATTCATTTATTCGCATTTATTTTTTTATTAATTCGTACATCCAAACATTCATTCATCCATTCATCTATCTGCACCTAAACGTAGTCGGGTTCGAGAAGGTCATGTCATCGAAGCTAAGACTGAAAAGGATTTTGGGTACTCCGAAATGTGTATTATATTTGCATATAGACATGTAAAAATGCACAGTAGAGCAAAGTCGGTTGACCTAGATTAACAACATGCCAAAGCCATGATGCATAAAATGTGCACAGGAAGGGAAACTGCAATACGCATGAAATTAGCATAATTGTTTGTCCTTCCATGCTCCCCTTCGGTCTTAGCTTTGATGATATAACCTTTTTTTGAACCTGACAACGTTTTTTCAATTAGGTGTATCCATTCATCCTTCCATCCATCCATCCATCCATCCATCCATCCATCCATCCATCCATCCATCCATCCATCCATCCATCCATCCATCCATCCATCCATCCATCCATCCATCCGTCCGTCCATCCGCCCATCCGCCCATCCGTCCATCCGTCCATCCGTCCATCCCTCCATCCGTCCATCCCTCCATCCGTCCATCCATCCACACCCCCCCCCCCCCCCCCCCCACCCACACACACACTCATTTTTATGGACCACTCATCATTTATCCCCTTTGGGAGTTGAAGGATTAAGGATGGATCACACGGTTTTTTAAATACTTTATTCCTTGTAGGTTCTTTTAAGATGGACGTCTTTGCTCGCAAGTCCTTAGAGGCCCACAATAAATATCGAGCTCAGCACAACGTGCAGGCTCTCACGTGGTCTAACAGTATTGCACGTGAAGCAGAAGCATGGGCCAAGACTCTCGCTAAGAAAGGCAAGCTGATGCACAACAAGGACAGGAAGTCAGGAGAAGGAGAAAATATATTCATGAGTAGTGCAGCAGACTTTGAGAGTGTTGGTGCTGATGCTACAGACAGCTGGTACTCTGAGGTCGAGAAGTAAGTAATATTAATAAATATTAATAAATCCTTTGCGCCAAGGGTCACTGCCATGCAGCCACAACTACAAAAGACGAATTAAATTTCCTCTCTATTTATTGACTCAAGATCATTTAATCCTAGATATGACTTCAAGAGGGGTGGTCACCAGCCCCAGACCGGCCATTTTACGCAAGTGGTATGGAAAGAAAGCACAGAGCTTGGAATGGGCCGCGCGAAGTCCAAAAACGGGATGGTTTTTGTCGTAGCCCGCTATAAACCTGCGGGAAACAATCTGAGAGACTTTGATAATAATGTGCTACCAAAGGTATGCTGGTAACAGAAATATATACAACTTGTTGGGCGGGGGCAGCTAGTCGTCAGGATATTTGGGAGACTGGGTAGGAGGGGGTTGAGGCGGCGATACATCTTTGGTCGTTGGCCTGTCTATATACCACCATTGTACGTTTCAAGCTCTCTAGGTTTTTCTAAGCTACCATTGTTATTTAGAAAAAAATATGGCGGCTCTTCCAGCAACAACTTCGTTATGACGCCTTGCTAAATGTTGAAAGTTTGACGGAAAACCCCTGACGTCGAACTGCAGTTTGGGGTTTGCTGTACCTAGCAAGAACGTCTTGCTAAAGGTCTCGATTATATTTCTGTATATTCACTACAGGTGTCGTCAGGTCAAAGGTCACCAGGTACGAATAACGAGATCAACAGTGCTAAGCAACCACAACCAGCAGAACAGAAGCCAACTTACAAAGACGAAAACAAAGGTAAATAAGAGATTTTTAGAATAATCTATCGTGAAGCGCTTAGTTGAATGCGAGAAAACCCGGTTAAAAATCCGCTCCCGCCAACATTTCTGCCGCATGAGAAGGTTACCAATGAAGTGAAAAATTTAAATATGAAAATACTGATGTGTGCTGAAACGTCACGGCACACAATCTGAGGTGAGGGATATCATACCAGTTAGCTCGTCATATTTGAGGTACATTTAACCTGTTGTACATTGTAAGCTGGTAAAGGAACCAGTAAAAAAGGTTGCTTTTACCAGCCAAGTGGTAATAGTTTGGAAATAACCCAGTAATATTAAGAGCATGAGCAAGAATGAAATCCTATAACACAACACTACTGACATTAGTCACTACTAACATTCAAAAGCGAAAACAATTTTTAACTTAGCCATGTTTTTAATTCAGGGTTAGTATGATCTATCTTAAACCACTGTAAATTATTTATCCTCTTATTATTATTATTATTATTATTATTATTATTATTATTTTGTCGGCTCCACAAACATGAATCAAATTGTCAGCCCTAAAAATTCATGAGTAATTTATAACATTCTAATCCTGTTTGTGCGTTTCGTAACACATTGATAACCTAATAACATAAAATTGCTTCATTGATTCAGGAATTTATTGATTTATAATCCGGCATATAATCATAATATAATCATTTTTTCTTTTGTCTTATTCTATCATATAAACACTCCTTTCTACCACCTCTTTCCATTTTACTCCGACGAAGGACTAGCGTCCGAAACGTCAGTAAGTTTTTTTATCTTTTCACGGTGTAAAATTTACCTTTTTATCATTACTGTTTCATTAGAAACACCGACGCAGCTCACACTAGTGTTTAGCTAGTTATATCTTCTGATTTATAATCATAGTAATGTTTAGAAAACCTATTGATATTATTCACGTCTGTCCTGTGAGCAAAGTGGTCAGAGGTCATGCAAGACGAATCAACCGAGAGGGAGGGATGCAGGTTTGTTACCTTTTGACTACCATACTAAGCTGTCGTCTCTTATTTCTTCATAGGAATGAGTCCAATCAATTTGACCATTAAACCAACCACGGTTACTCTAGATGGTAAGTACTTGTGTTACTTCCGCTTCCGGTGTTGGAATCCGCTGATTTGAAAATCGCGGGCGCATTTTTTAAAACCTAAGTGACGGTATGTATATATATATATGTACAGGGTTTATTCAAGAGTACTAACATTTTTCTTGTTTACAGGGAACAATATCTCCAATATTCTACAATCTCACAACAAATACCGTGTAATGCATGATGCAGCGCCATTGAAGTGGTCAGAGGTCTTAGCTCGAACTGCGCAGGCGTGGGCTGAGAAGATTGCACGCGAGGGACGCCTAGTTCATGCCAGTCGCGAGGATAGATACTACAAAGGCGAGAATATCTGCCGTATGTGCAGCCACTTTAACACTGATGATGCTATTAGAATATGGTACTCAGAGAGAAGTAACTATGACTACGACAAGCCGGGATTTGATCTGAGCACCGGGCATTTTACCCAGATCGTATGGCGGGATACCCGGGAAGTTGGTGTGGGAATGGCGAAGAGCCCCGATGGGAAGTTAACTTACATGGTGGCCCGATACAACCCCCCGGGGAATATTCTCAATAGGTTTGAGGTGAACGTTGTATCTGACGTTCAGTGATACTAACAGCCGAGGACTGCAGATAATCTGCGTCTAATGGCTATACGTATTAACTCACATTTATATTATTGGCCAATCATTGTTTAAGTAATTTTTCCATCAAGTATAAGCTTAACATCCTCGTAATCGAATACCAACTTACTTACATTTAAAATTATTTGTATCACTCGCATTCAATCATCCTTAAACCATTCAAAATCCAATATCTTTTTCGACTTTGCGCCTTTCATTGTCGGTTTATGATTTAATACATTAAATTCCTGTAAGAGTTAATCAAAATAACCTATAAATAATGAAAAATTATTATCAATCTCCTTAAATAAAATATTCGTACTTCTTTATTATAAGTGATTAAAGGTTTCTATCGCAGTCACGACTAACACTGTAGTGAGTTTATCTTCCATTATCAGGCGAGCTGCAGAATTTCTTTCTTTCTTTCTTTCTTTCTTTCTTTCTTTCTTTCTTTCTTTCTTTCTTTATTCATTTATTTATTTACAATTTTTTTGATGTATTCGCCGCGCATCCGGAAAAACGTTCGGACCGTGTTCGGAATTCATCCAGGAAATACCTTGTATTAGCTTCGAACCACCTTCTGGAATACTTTTGCGTAAATGCCAAAAGGCTTCAGCGAAACTATTTTCCTTGTTTATGCAACACAGTGTTAAAACAGCGTCAAATCAGAACACATTTCCTGTCCACGTGAGAGGTATTCGCGCGCCATGTGAAGCGCAATCATACAACAGCGAGCCGTTTGTGTTCGACTGATGCTGGACGAAACTCTTTCGTTCATTCTTTCTTTCTATATTTTTCTGCGTCGTATGTACAGTACGAACCCCAAAAACGATTAGTTATAATAAGTTGTAGGTCACTATAACTCATTCTCGTATGCATACTCATTATTTTGTCGAGCATGCGCAGTAAGCAATAAGGGCTCTGGGTATGATATTGAGTATAACTCACGAAATCTTGTCACGCTATGTAATTATTGGTCACGCTCACTTCTTCGAGACGTATACTCGAGTCCATACAATTTGAAAACGCTAATTTATAATCTACGAACTAAACAAGAAGAAATCGTCAGTTAACTTCAAGAAAGTAATGTTTCCGCACCAAAAAAGCACTTAACAAATTTATATTATTTTTTACCTTTTGTCTACGGTTATCAGTCATGCGTTGTCCCCTGTGTTGTTGACTCTCTCATACAAATTAATTTCGCGCGTCTTTGAACTTTGGAAAACAAATTTACCGGGGATAAATATCTCGGCGACAGACGTCACGTGACAAGCCATTATCGGATTAAAATGTGTTGAAAATTTGAATTTTTTGTTTTTTAAATTTAAGGCAGAAAAGATTGCACGGGATATAATGAAAATCAAGATAGACAACTAAGGAAAATTTTGTAATTGTTTTTGTTTGCACCATAATTTTGCACTTTCAACATATTTAAAAGATTTAAGTAAAAAAATATTTTTCAAAAGGATTCCCGTTCAAGTGGTATCAAGAAATAGTTTTCTGTCATTGTAGTGTCATTGTAATTTATGCACATTCGGTTCTAAATGTAAATGAGATCTTTTGTGTGTCTCCCCTATTTAAAAACACACATTTCATGTGTGTCTTTGTCCCGTCTTATCCTTCGACTCATTCAAACTTATCACAGGATATAGGAAAAACAAGTCGAAAATCTTGCAACACAAACGAAAATATCATCTGGAAACCAAAACAGTGAAATAGGAAAAACTAGCGCGAAAATCAAGGCAAGGTTAGTTGTCGATGTTGTCCCGAAAAGAAATGTTTTCATTGAGCGACAATTATACTAAAAAACAGATATATATTGATAAACGTTTCAAGAATAGTAAACGCCTTATTGCAAGCTTAATGCATCTGAAAAGAAGTTTTCACTCGCTTCCTAATGTACTTTGGTCTTTGACTTTGATCTCCAATTTATCTGATTTTGAGGTGGTTAGTTTCGGTGTAAAACAGAAATATTATGCTTCATTTTAAGCAGGGTAAAGTTTTATTTATTTAGACTATAAATTAGTAGTCGATAATTGTGTTTTTGGTGATATTTCTTGCAAGATTTTCGTTTTTAAAGCGGCCTACTTCTCCAAACGAACGAGTTTTAAGTTGAGTTGAAGCAAGATGGCGTACTTTTCATATTTTCCACTTCCTCATTCATCTCAAAACATCGTCTTAAAAGCATTCAAATTCATCCAAATTCTCTTTCCAATCCTAAAAGCTCGATAGCTTTCGATATTTCTTAAGATAACATATTGTTTTTTACCTTTCAAGTATAAAAACGTTCGTATTAAAGTCGATACTTTTTCGAGAATTCCTCGTAAATTAACCTGACAAATTCAAACGGAAATATTTGATTTTTTTTTTCCAATTTACTTGTAATTCGGTTCGTGTAGACTAGGGTCAATGCAGATCAGTTTGCGTTTAATTTCTTTAGTCGTTGCTGTCATTAAATCTCCAATTCTTGGCGGCTGCGAGTAGGTCATACTTAATAACACCAGGAATTTGCAAATTTGTTTATGGTGTAGTATAGTGGAGGTTGTCGACATCGACAAAAATAGATGACAAGATTTTTAACAATAAAAAAACTTACTTTGTTCATAAAAAATATTTCTAGAATTAAAGTTAATATGTTAAGAATGTCTTGTAGAGAACCAAATGCCTCTAAATGTTCAGTTTTAATGGTTTTTTCTCACAATATGATGGCATTTTTAATTTATTCATCATCTTTTCCAGCTGTGTGAATAAACGCGCTCAAGATAGACTCGTTCGTTTCTAGGCAACCAGATGTTTAGCTAAGAAGGAACGGATGTTGTCGTCAAGCGTTTTTTCATTTTTATTTCTTTAAATTTTGAATTGTTTTCCTTTTATTTTGAGAATATAGCCAGGGTAAAATCACCTTTAAGGATTAAAGTCCCAATATATGGCTACCAAATTGTAATTTTAAAGAAAAATCTTGAAATAAAAACTGTAGTAAAGTAACACTCTGCACGTACTTGATATTAACTATTTTAAACAATTTGTTCTAGAAATTACTTTTTCTATTTGAATAATTTCGAATCATTAGGGATCAGGAAAATATAGTGAGATATTGGGACAAAAATATGAGATCCCGAAGCAGCAAAACTACGGTTTTGAAGGCTTTCAATGACACCATTAACTTTACACCTAGAGATAGCTTTCAAAATTTAATCTATCATTAATAACCTGTGGGTTTTCCCCCGCTTTAATTTACCTTTGTATTAAGAACTTACTTGAGTGATCTCAAGTTTTATTATGTTAGCGCGCGCATCAACCACATCTCAAAATCCCTTGAGATATAAATATGGAATGCTTGGTTATGCATTAAAATATAGTACAAATATAGTTGTTCTTGATTAATAGCTTTAGTGTACTGATTATGTAACAAAAGGCAGCTCTGGAATGAGGGAATAAAAGTGCTATTTTCCATATTTCTTTGCAAGCCATCCATAGAAGTGTGAAACTTGATGAGTGCGAACACCATGTCTTTGAAACAGTACTATTTATGAAACATAGCACTATTTAATAATAATAATAATAATAATAATAATAATAATAATCAGATGTGCGCAAAGCGCTTTACAACAGTATAAGAAATATTTAAAGTGCAAATGAACCCTTTGACAATACATTCAGTACTGGTTCTGCATAAAGTAAATAGTTGATTGGTAAAATATTTCTTGATTTGAGTGATACGTCTCTAAGTTATGAAGGTTTGTACTTCCAATATGCTAATGATGGTGACGTCAGGTAAGGTATTTGAGTGTTTTTGCTGTAACTAGTAATACTAAATGCTGGCCATTTTGAAAATACAAATTTAAGATAGCTTTCATGTAAACCATGAGTAAAATAATGATGCTTTTTAAATACTGTTTCTATGAACCAGTTCGATTTTGTATATTTAATTAAGCCTTCAAAGACGTCACACTCATTAGCATATTGGATGTATAAACCTTCATAACTCAAATCAAGAAATATCTATAAATAAATAAAAACTAATAATATGCTTCTCTATGTAAAAAATGTTTTAAGTTGTTTTTTTGTTATTGTTGAAACAATCCAAACTTGCACATCCAGAGAG
Source organism: Actinia tenebrosa (assembly GCF_029948245.1). Lineage (NCBI taxonomy): Eukaryota > Metazoa > Cnidaria > Anthozoa > Actiniaria > Actiniidae > Actinia > Actinia tenebrosa. The sequence continues at coordinate 11,553,342 of NW_028292572.1, forward strand.
ACGAAGAGCATTCCATTTAGTGCAAAATATTTGTATTATTGTTTCACGGATTACTGTGTTTGAACTGACTATGCAAACGCAACATTCAGGTTAAGCAAATTTTCATTAAAGATTCTTAATGAATAAAAATGATTTCAACTTTTATTTTATTAGCGAACTGACGCGACATGAACAGCTTTGAAAAACAGATCCTTGACAGCCACAACAAACACCGAGCTAATCACCAGGCTCCACCTCTGATTTGGAACGCTCGTCTCGCAAATGAAGCGCAAGAATGGGCCGAGCGGCTTGCTCGTGAAAATCGATTAAAACACGCGGACATAGAAGACGGTGAGAATATCTATATGGCATTTGGCAAGGATGTGAACGGAAAAGAAGTGACCTATAATTGGTACGAAGAAATCAAGAACTACAGCTTTGGAAGACCGGGCTTCCAAAGCAACACGGGCCATTTTACGCAGGTCGTCTGGAAAGGAAGTCGAGAGCTTGGTGCTGGGAAGGCCGTAGGGCAGGATGGGAAGGTCTTCGTGGTGGCTCGCTACAGGCCGTCAGGAAACAACCTGAGGACATTCCACGAGAACGTCCAGCCATCTGTAAGTTAATTGGAATTTCTCAATGAGCACCTATGACATGCACACTGTAAAATATGACTCACTAAATATACAGCAATCGATAAAAAAAACCTATGAATTAATGAAGAATTAGAAAGCGCGAGCGCGTGCTGTGTGCAGTTATGAAGCACGCGAGAAGTGTTAGGAGAAACATGATGCATACTAAGATAATATTTCTGCAAATCCCCAAGTGCTTTATAACTGCACACAGCACAGCGAGCAAGTTTTTAATTTCTTTTATAAAATACAAATTACAAATTGGATCTGAATTACGCAACTTAAAACTGCGCGCGCGTGCTGTGTGCTCTCATAAAGCACGCGCGCCCAATCAATCAGAACGCGAGAGTTATAACAGCTATTTTATAATTTCCTTTATCAAAATCAGGGCATGCATAACTCACAGAGTGAATTTGTTGAATTTAGCGTGTTATTTTTTGTGGAGGGAGGAAAGCTGAAGATAATCGTAGAAAAACCCTAAAAAATCAAGGGGAAGATCTAACAAACTCTACTCACACGTGATACCTAGTCTTATAAATAATAATAAATATATATATATATACATACATATATATACTTAGTACCCTCGCGGGTTACAATGAGACTGATTAGATCTCTAGCAAAATACATGCTAATAATAGATAATAATAATGATAATAACAACAACAACAATAATAATAATAATAATAGTAATATTAAAGCTTACTTTCCTTATACTTTGTACAGAAAAAGGGTTCCAATACGGACTCAGGGCAGTGGGATCGCGTCAACAATAACGACAGAGAAACTGCTCCCAGAGTTGACCCACACAAAAGACACTCTGGCCGATGGGATAGTAACACAGAAGTCATGCGCAATCGCCAGCCACTCAACAAACGACACTCTGATGGGTGGCAATCATTGAGTATCAATGATGATCGATCTTGGATTCAACAAAATGCACCACAGCAAAACTCCAATCAGGAACCCGTAAAAAATATATCAACAAAACCTTCAAAGGTCAAAGATGACCAATCATGGATCCAGAATAAAGTGTCTAATACCACGCCTAGCTGGTCCGACCCGCGTAAAAGGTTGTCGAACGGGTATGATTATTTTACCGCTACAAGTGTTAAAGTACAGCAAAACGCGCCAAGTAAGATGTCCTGGAATCCTGCTGCCAAGCAAGACAAATACGACAACACATCAGCTAGAATGTTTAGCTTCTCTGAGCCAAACAATCGCATGTCTGGAGGCTGGGACGCCACTGATGGTAATACCAGGCAGGGGAAACCTAAGCAAGGGGGAAAAAAGAGAAGCACAGGTCGTTGGGACCCCATTACTGATTATAACCAGGCGTTTCCCAATGCTAAATGGGACTCTGGAAAATGGTTTGAGCCTGTTGAGGACAGTACGGTCAGTGTCACACAACAATCTGCACCATCAAGAAACTTTGAGGCACTGGACGATGATTATGGACAAGAACCAACACCCAAAGAGAAAAGCAACAAGCGGCATTCTGGTCGATGGCAGCCTGGGGTGAATGACGTAATGTTCAGGGAACCACAGCAAGAAAGAGTCTATTCAACCAATCAACCCTTGAAGAAGCAAGAGTCGACTGGTAAGGCTAAAAATATCGCTGATCGATGGGAAAAGTCCAGAGAATCTAACGGTGGGTCGTTGGGTAGAAATGGAAGCGTGGAGATTGATGGAATGCGTTACCATGGTATCCAGTCAGGGCGTGGCAAGACAAGGGAATCTATAAAACGATGGGAACAAAATGTAATGGATCAACCTGAGCCATCAAGCATGGGCAATAGATTTAATAAATCAAGTCAGTCCGTTACTTACCCGTCTAATTCAATCAACCAATCAAATCGATCCACTCGACCCAACCAATCAAATCAATCATACCCAACCAACCAATCAAATCGATACTCGTGGCCTAATCAATCAAATCAATCCACGGAACGATGGGATCCGTTGTGGCAAGAAGATAGACCTTCAAGCCAGAAGCAGCGACCAGCTAGCATCGAGGGATCCAAGATTCGTGAAGATAAGATTCAAAATACGCAAATTACTGAGTACGAATCCACTCCATACAGGGAACCACGAGAGAGAAAGGTAAAAAGTTCTTCAAATTTATCAACGCTCTCGTCAAAATCAGATTTGGAATTTAACGTTTGGTTTTGCAGAGGGAGGAAAACCGCAGAATCCGTAGAAAAATCCTTGAATTATGAAAGAGACCTAACAAACTCTAATCCGTGTGATGCCGATACCTGAAAGTCTATACACTTTGTTTTTGTTTGCTTCAGAGGAATTTTGTGTATTAAAGAAATAGAAAATTCGTGCGCGTGTGCTGTGTGTGTAGTTATAAAATTCGAGTGGTTTGGCAGAACACGATATAAGTGTTATGAGAAAACGCGATGGTGTAATGGATTCTCTTCAACAAAATAATATGGTATCTATTCACGCAAGCATACAGAAGAAACGCGATGAAATTAAACTCATGACACTTATTTTGTTTATAATCTCTAATAGATTATAACGACGATTGTTGACGACCCCAAGAAAACTGTTGTGTCTTCTTTAACGATCACTCTTAAGGGAAACGGTACGTAGCTTACTAGATACATGGAACTTTCTTTTTTGTAATTCGTAATTAATTGAAAAAACGATGTCGGGTTCAATAGGTCTATCGTAAGGTAAAGCTTTTTTCATTCCTTACACAGAGAGTCGAGTAAGTGGCAGATCAAAATCATCTGAAGGCGAGTATAAATGTATTACATCTTATGTTTGAATTGTTTTGAAATATTTTTTACATTTAATCAAAAAGAAATGATGTGGTTATTCGAAGGTTTTTAATTTTGCTCTCGTAGATTTGCGCCCAAAAAGTTCTTACTCGAGAGGATCCCGCGGAACACCCGGACGAGAGGGTAAGACTGTAGCTTGATATAACATGGTCACGTGATAATTATTTCCCGCCGTTTTATATGGAAATGATCACGCGATCTATCAAGGTTAATGATAGTCACGTGTATCACGCAATTGGTTCCCGCCATTTTATATGGAAATGATCACATGACCTATTAGTGTACATGTTATAGCCACGTGACAATGATTTCATTTCTTTCTTTCACACAGCATATACAAGCTACCCATATGCCGAGGCACGTGACAGAATGGTAGATTCAAGATCAAAATCTTCAGAAGGTTAGCCTCTAGAGACATCAATCTTGTTTAATTAAAAGTATGTAATTTGCATTTTTTTCCTCAAAATATTTGTATTTTTTTACCTTTAAGATGTAAGATCACGTGATGCACATCCTGTCAATGAAGGTGAGCTTAAAGATTTTTTAATATCGTATAAGTGGCCGTGTTGTATTGGCTATAAATTCACGAGCCGAAGGCAAGAATGTTGTAAACAACTTGTGAAATCCGTTTATAACTTTATAATACATATTTATACTTCATAAGTCCTTTGAGACATTTTGAATTCATATGCTAATTAGATAAAACCATTAGTGTTGTATCAGAACAGTATACATCCACTAGTGGCTGTATCTAATTAGCATTTTGATTGTGAGGTTTGTATCGGGTTTACATGATATTCATGTGACCTGATTTCTAAAGCTTAGACCCTCAATAATTATTCATGAATTTTACAAAGATTATAAATGTATGAATGCTAATATTATTGCGTTTGAATCAAAAGATGTTATTGTTGCGGAGGAATTCAAGCCACGACAAGCGCAAAATCAGACAAACTATGGTGAGTAGATCATGGATAAACATATGAAAAAATCCCATCCCATCCCATCTCTTCCCATCCCATCTGTTCCCATCCTTCTAACCATCCATCCATTCATCCATCCATCCACCATCCACACCCATTTGTCTATCTCATGTCTTCCCATTCCTTTTTCATTCCGTCTCGTCCTTCCTATTATCTATTCATCAATCTCTTCCATCCTTTCATGTGTTCATTTCTCCAGATACTACTGACGGATACCGTGCAATAAAACCTGTTACAAGGTTCCCTTCTCTCGGTCAGTTCGCACAGCAAGCCCTAGACACACACAACATCTATCGTGCTATGCACGGAGTCACAAACCTCATGTGGTGCGCCGAGATGGCTGATTCCGCGCAGGCCTTGGCCGAAAAACTAGCAAGAGATCGGAGCCTGAAACACACAACACGAGAACGCGGAGATGGAGAAAACGTAGCTATGTTGACCGGAGGCTCTAGGAATGCCGCTAAAGAGGCAGTCGATACATGGTATAGCGAAATCAAGAATTATAATTTCAATAAGCCAGGGTATCAACCAAAAGCTAGTCACTTTACGCAGGTTGTTTGGAAGGATACTAGAGAATTTGGAATGGGTTGCGCAACTTCGTCTGATGGTCGTTTAGTGGTTGTGGTAGCACGGTATCGACCTTCTGGAAACGTTCTTAGACGATATGAATTGAACGTGTTTCCGAAAGTTGACCTTATTGATTTTTAAGTCTTTGGCCGATATTTATAGCTAACTTGCAATAAAAAATAGAAATGCGCAACACTGGAAAACAAGAAAGATGTTGGACGCGACGGAGAACAAATTTCTTGGTCATGAAGTCTTATTTTTCAATTCCGTCAAAGACTTTGGTGTTCAAATTAGTTTGGTCGAGGATGGACACACGTGATACTTGTTTTAGATTTTAAACCAGACGAGAAGAAGACCGCTGAACAAGTGCACCACACGTAATATCCTTCAAGACTAAAGCAACTTTAAATTATTTCACTTGTATTCTTGTATTCATTCGGCATGCGATAAGGGGGGAAATAGACATTTGAAACTTAACTTTAAAAATAAATAAATAAAAAAAATTAGTTATAAAATTTTCTCAACTCGTGAAATAAAAATAACTAGCCAGGCTTTAGAACAGCAAATATTTTAAAGACTCTTAAATAAGCGCGAAACTGTGTTAAATTTTATTATAAATCTATAAGTTTAGCGTCTTTGAATTAACTCAATTCCTTCATATCTTCCTTTCTTTTTTAAGCCGAGGGAGATGGAATTCTCAAAAATCGTAAAAAAATATACTAGCAGTAGCATGATGAAGGTTTGGTCAGAGATGGACAATTCTTTGTATTACCATGTATCATATTAGTTTAAAATGAATTTGAATTAGAAAAAACATATTAAAATTTCTCAAGGAAACTGTTTCATGCTCAGTATACTTTCCATGTAGCTCTTGTAATGGAATAAAATATTTATCAAATAACACATATCAAAAACACATTTTAGCTTATCCGACGTAGCAACAGTAACTAGGAAGGTATAACAATGAATGTTGGAACGGTGTATAAGCGATCACGTGAGTTGTCACGTCACCGTGTCCTGTCCCTCCTATTCCCTTCTATCCTTTTCAGCACTCCATTCAACTCTATGTGTTCATCTCCAGAGGAAACGAAATTAGGTCATGCAAAACAAGTGCTTTTTATTACGTCAATTTATGATCAGCGCACGAGCGGATCGAGTGATTTTAAAAAACACAGAAAATTTTTTTTAAATTTCGCGAAGCAGAGGCTAAAGTGTGCCAATCAAGAAAAAGTATCCATTTCTGTTTAAGAAAAGGATTAGCCGAAATTCTACGCATTTGATATACTGTGAAGAACGAGTTGATGAATATACTAACAAGCCTTTAGACTAGCCAATATCTATCCTGTGATGTTACTAGCATGCTTGATAGAGTGGCGCAAGAGTATTTTGAGGTATCTTGAGGTGTAGGTCAAGTAGCTCACTCAAACGGTTCAGTACCACAGCTCAAGCAAGACAGAATATTAGAAGAATGTCATTTACGTAAAAGAGCACACAAAAAACTATACAACCCACCTTTAAAAAAAGTTGACACCTGATCTAATAAACTTGAAAAAAATACCCCAAATATTTGCCTCCTAAGACGTCAGTTTGCATTGATTTTTCGACTGTCTCGTTTTCTTGCATAAATTTGTCGTGTTTTTTTTTACTTAATTTTAATATTTCTATCAAAAAGAAACGAAAGTCGACTGAACTTTGTAGGCAGAGTTGGCAGAAAAGTTTAAGAACGTGCACTAAAGACTAACAGTGAAAAGTCAAATTCAAACGACGTGAAAAGGGTATGGATGGAACTGTATCAGTTCTATAACTAAGTTGTGAATAAGAATTCAAAGAGGGACGGAGGATTAATATAATTGGTATAGTGATATATATATAACTTTTTTAGACATAGATAAGATAGAAATAAATAAATATACAAAATATCAGAACTAATAAAACAGAGTCCCATATACCTGTTTGCTAACATGCAGGCATTGAGTTCAGCAAATAAGACAACAGGTCCTGACAAATCACCTTTGGTATATTGATATATGTAACCCGTAAAAAAGGAAAGTTGTTCTACTCTTGTTTATTCTATTCTGTTAGCTTTTGAATGTAAACATGGCTTGTTTTGACGCTCGTATGCAGATTTGCCTAAACAAATTACCCCAAGGCCAATAGCATGCAAATGTTTTCTTAAAGATGATACAGCTTCCATGCTTTCGGCTCCATTGAATGTACGTAAGACTGAAGAAGCCAGAATTTGATTAAATGCTTGAAGTATTTTAAAGTCGTGCTGTGAACTCGTGGCAGAAAGCGGAGGATACGATATAAAGCCATAAACTACGCGTATAAGAAGCTGTTCTTGCAAGAAGTACACTGAGAAGAATTTGAACATTTGCAACATCATTCTCTTGCCAAGTGAGTACAGGTCAGACAGTGCAACTTTTTCCGAATCTCACAACCTTAGACTCAAGGTACAGTTCGGTTGAATGCAAAATTAGACAAAGCTTAGCATATAAAAAACTACCTCAATTATTTTTATTTTTAAAAAAACCGTCGCAAAACTGCATAAGTTTTATTTGAACGAAACCTGAACAAATGTATGGACATTAGGTGATATCTCTTTCTGACTACTTCTGTACTTCGGTATAGATGTCGGTGTTTACGACTTTCATGTCAAAAAAGTAGTACTTTATGATTGATGAACACTTGCCAAATCGTAGTTTCACGCTAGGAATTCATTCAAAAAATTATTCAACTAAACTTTTTTCCAAAACATTTTCAACCTGGAAGCTACGGCTGGAGTTTGGAATCCTTCGACTTTATTTTTGGCAGTTTCCCGTTTGACCTTGCAGCTACGGGACTACTTTCTTAACGTTAATATTACAAATTTGGAGCAATTTATTTAAGAAATAGCTTACAAACTACTTGTGTGACATGCCTCTATTCTTAGAGTTTATCGTATTCTATAAGTTATCATATTTGTACTTCATGACATTCTCGTGTTGTTGACGTAGCCTCATGATTCTCACACTAAACATAATTGCCCGACTTGGATCAAAACTTACGAATAAAAATCACTATGTTCTCAAAAATAGCAATTGCAGCAACTAGGATCCTAAAGTACTGAGTCAAGGAGAATATTTCGGAGGTATTCTTCAAGAATATATCGGCTAATTTTAGAGCTGTGTTAAATGTGATGACACGGTAACAAGTAAACATTTTAACATTTTAACATGTTCAAGGTCAATAACCAAATAGGTGCAAAAGATATTATAGTTGAATAAAGAAAATGCTTTAGAGACGTCTGAATCACGATAAGGGAACGAATAAACTTTATAATTCAGTTTTACTCTTTGCGAGTGAAAATTATTTGAGAATTAAATATACCAAGAAATGGCGGCATGCAATAAACTTGCATACAATGAACAACATTCAGAGCTCTTGTCTAATTTACAATTTAATCCATGTTGACAAAAGTTTATATTAAGACCCTTAACGTGCAGTTTAACTTACTCTTCGAACTTAGAAGATTTTAGATTCAAATTTGTGTTACTAAATGACGAAAACTAAAACATTTATTTACAATTTTGTTCAATAATTTGTTGAAGGAATCTTTCATCCCTTAGTATAGTAGGGAATTTTGACTCTTTTTGGTATGCGACTTTAGATTAAAGGATTATTGAAGCGAAAAGAGTTAAGCTATTAAATTGATATACAAGCTATTGAAATAATCGACTCATAAGGACAGGCGGCTTCTCAGGAGTGTCTTAACTCTTGACTGACCAGTTCAATACTATTCGTTTGCATTATCAGTTCTACGTCGTCCATAAGCACACTTAAGAAAAAATCGTATTTTTTTTCTATTATCAAAAATAATTTGAAAATCTAAGAGTATTTAGTGAATACCCAATGGAATCTAAACATTTTTGACATGATTCCTTTTGCGGGTTGATTCAAAAGTACATACAAAATAGCTGCAAACATCAATATCGATTGACAATAACATCTTCGTCATCAGGGCAGAAGTAGTCACGTGAACGAGGCCTTGTCTGCCTCGAGGTTTTAAAGGTTTTTGATTTTGTAAGACTTTGGCTGCAAGGACAGGAAGGGCTAAAGTCCAATAGATGAGTTTTTCATTTAAATTACAACTTTTATGACATTGAAAATAACTATATATAGATATGTATTGGGAGTCATCTGCTTCACATTCCATCACACAGCAATCACTGGCAAAAATTGAAAATCCTACCCGGTGACTAGAAAGTACATAAGACAGCTCGATAAAGCTTTGCTTCTTCATTTTCTGGTAATTTTTCATTTTTTTTCCTGGATTTTTTCAACTTTCAATAAGGTAACGTATTAAATATGAGTTTAAAATAATAGTTTAGTTTTTTTTAACGAAAATATTAACAATGTCTTTCTCGCCAGAGTTGTTTTTCTGGTTAAAACTGTTTCGGCGTATTCTTCAGTTTCCCACGAGATATCGATCTAAGCCTTCTTATACTCAGGATTTTAATTTATAATTTTTATTTTTAACCATCTTCTTAATCACGCTAGTCAAAATACCGCTCGACTCTAAATCATCATCAATATCATAATTTACCTTTTTTTTCCATGCAGCAACCATGAACTTCCTACTGGATTCCTTCTCAAAAGATGCACTCGAAGCGCACAACAAATACCGCGCTATGCACCAGGTTCCCTCGGTCAAATGGTCACGTAGTCTAGCCAGAGAAGCTGAAGCCTGGGCCCAAACCCTCGCTAAGGAGAGTCGCTTACGTAATGGCGATACAGACGATGGTGAAAATCTTTATGGTGTAACAGGCAAGTCAGATTTGAAAGGACACGAGGCCGTGGACAAGTGGTATGATGAGGTACGCAACTACAACTTCCATCGGCCAGGGTTCCAGAGCGACGCAGGTCACTTCACGCAAATAGTCTGGAAATCGACGAAAGAGATTGGCGTGGGTAAAGCCAAGACCCCGGATGGCAAGGTGTTCGTTGTTGCTCGTTACAGGCCGGCAGGAAACATGGCGAACCGATTTGAGCAAAATGTTTTTTCGAAGGTCAGAACTGATTTTAATGCTGTTGGTATCAGATGATGATGATAATGATAATGATGATGATGATGATGCTGGTGATGCTGATGGTAATGTGGAGGTGATGATGATAATAATAATGATAGTGAGTGACGACGATGATTTTAAATCATGATGTTGGTGATGGTGATGGTGATGATGATGACTGAATGTTGTTGGTAGTGTTGTTGGTAATAATACACACCAATAATTATTGATTTAACACTCCTGTTTATACCAACTACTTTCTACTTTATAACGACGTCTCAGGAAACCGAATCGTCTTCCAAGTCCTCCTCCAGTCGTGTTTACACAACACGAATCGAGAAACAAGAAGCTGAGCCCGTTCGTAATTCTGAACGCACTCAACGCACCAGAGACAGGTTCAACAAAGATGATGATGAATTCTTTAAAGACTTCAAAGACATGGACATTGGTCGAAAAAGTGGGAAAACTGAAACGGTGAAGACTTGGGAAATATTTATAAAAATTCTTCTACAATATAAATTATTGACTACAAGTTATAGTGCTTTCTAAGTGTTGCGTTTTTCGTATGAAGAAGACTTCCGCAAGTCCAAAATGAAAAGCAGTTCTGCCGTAAATATTTTTCTTATACATTTTTCATAGTAGGATTTCGTTGTTGAAATGTCGCCTTTTTGCTCGTGGGGACAAGTTTTTAAATCAAACGTTTTGATTTTTTTAAACAGTTTTAATCCGCAATAGATTTTTTACCTTTTTTTACTTTTTTACCTTGAGATTTTTTACCTTGCACCGTTATGTTTTCCCATATCAGATCAAGTGTCATTCTTTTGAGAATAAGATTATTCTTTGTTTGAGATGTATCCATATTCATGCATCTTCTAATGACAACATTAAACAAAGAAATGATACTCTAGGAAATGACACGTGGTGTGAAATGGGAATAGATTACACCCAAGGTAAAGCGGTTTATTTGTTACGCTAGCCGTTCTTCTAGCATATTGCTTGCCCTCTTGCGCGTCCTTGAGGCAGTGCTCATCTCATGACATTTAGACTAAACTGATTGTTGTTTTTGATGCGTTTTCAATGTTTTCAGGTGACACTCAACAAAGGCCCAGGAACAACAGTGGTCACCAAGATTTACACAACAGATGATGGTAAGAACCAAAAGAACACGAGGGAGGGGAGGGAAGATAAATATTTTCAATCATACACCTTAAATTTTAACTAGCCAATCCGAAGTCGAGGAAAAACTGTTCCCAAGCTAGACTACATTGCAACGTATTTCACCTTTTTTCTGCGTGTCTCCACTAGGTATATACATTCAAGGTATATAAAACGCGCGCGCGTGTCTCTACTGTGATATAAACACGCTGCTGGGAGCTAGAGACTAACAAGAGAATAGAGAGCTTGGTAGCACAAGTTGTAGCCAAGTACTTAAAAGCTCCCAGAGGTTTTTATCACAGTACGATCACCGAGTTACATTTTAAATGTTTTATAAATAAATATAAATGTACGAGTTTGTTACTTGTGTCTTGATACTCTTTTAGGTACTGGGGTCCGTACTGTGCGTAAAGAGGTTCACACATCCAGTCACAATGGATCTGACGAAGGTTAGAACGCATCCTTACGAACTCGCAGTGTTATCAATGTTTTCGTAATGTTATAGTTTTTTATTTCTTGACACAGATTTTGGCTCAAGAAGGCGAAACTTGGATGATCATGGTATGCATGGTTGCGTCGTTAATGATTTTTCTGTCTTTTTTTCCTCGTCTTGTTTCCATTATTTTTTTGGATTCTGAATCTCTGTGTTTCTTTTTACAGATTTCTTTGGTAAGAGGGATCTCAACGCAAATGTGAGAAGTAGATGGAACGACGAAAGAGGTAAATGAAAAAAATACTAGTTTGATGTTGCTTTAATAGAAATCGATCGTACCAGCTATTTGTTTCATAATCAGCGATCTTGGTTATACAGCTATTTCAAAAAAGGTTGAATACTGAATACTGCATACTGAATAGTGCATTCCAAGACCAAAGGGGCATTGCAGGTCTCGTTAATTCGAAATAAAAGGTAAATATGCAGCAATTAACTCTCTGCATGTAGTTAGTATATTGTTTCAGATGGAATACACTAAAAATAGGATAAATAATTATTATTAATCCTACTTAAGACAATGTCACTATTTAGTATTCAACCTTTTTTGAAATAGCTGTATATAGCATATAACTAAGATTTTGCTGATTATGAAACAAATATCTGGTTAAAAATTTTTAAATCTGTATGGCTTCAATGTGTGATTTCCAGATAAAAGTCCATCAAGGGAAAGGGCCAGGCCACCATCCAGTAAAACAGGTAAATCAAGATTGTTGTCTTTTTCTGATTGGTGGTCTCCTGTGTTATATTCGAGTTCATACCACGGTAATTTTCGTAATCACTTGATGGCGCGCACGGCCGTCATTCAGTTCCTTCGCCTTGCACATGTTTCTTCTTTGTCAGCCTACTTTTTCCTTTTGCTATATATAAATACTATAAGAAGTCAGTAAATATTAATAATTAGTCGTTATTCTAGATGTGTATTTACATCTACATTCCATTCCATATCTACCTGTAAACAGGCGGAGCCAGTCCCAGGTCTAGCTCATCATCAGACAAGTCCTTCAAAGACCAATGCCTTTCCTCTCATAACAAGTACCGTGCCATGCACTCGGCCCCGGCTCTCAAATGGGCAAACGATTTGGCTAGAGATGCTGAAAGGTACGCAGAAAAACTGGCCCGATCTGGAACCCTGCGGCACTCCAGTAAAAGCGAGCGTGAAGACACAGGAGAGAATCTGGCGATGTTTTCGGGTGATTATGACAGTGCTGGTGAAAGAGCGTCCGATATGTGGTACGAAGAAGTCAAAGATTACAACTTTTCACGTAAAGGATATCAGGGAGGGTCTGGTCATTTCACACAGCTGGTCTGGAAGGGAAGTAAGGAGTTGGGAATGGGCCGAGCTAAGACACCGGATGGCCGTTGTACGTATGTCGTAGCGAGATACCGTCCTGCCGGGAATATTGTCAATTACATGGATGAAAACGTGTCTTCAAAGCGACGATGAATAACGTCATTATGTCACCAGAGCTATACCAGAAACTAGCCAATAGGATGCTGTGAAGAGAACTTTTTTCACAATCCTTTATTATTTTCTGAAATGTATTTTGATTTTAATTTTTCAATTTTTTCAAATGGCTGTTTTTGATATTCAATCTATCCATTTCATATTGGTTCTCTTCTGCAATGGAAAAATTGGATCATAGTTAGCATAATAATTAAGCTCAAAGTCTAACTATTACCGCGGGCAATATTTTTGGGAACATACGCTGAATGCAGTTCGACAAAATTCTAAACTGACAACAATTTATAATTTCGCAATCAACAGTTTACACGAGCATATGCACCGTACAAAATAGATATCATTAAGACTAATACTCCATTCACACCTAAACGTGTTTAGTTAATCTATGTTTTCATTAGGAAAACAATTGAGAAACTAGAAACCTACAATATAATGAAACTTTCTAAAATATTATCAGAGCAAGACAAAGGATAGCTTACATGCATTATTTCACCAAATATTGTGCAGTGTTCGTAGATAGTTTTCCAAACCTGTTTAGTCAAACCACTTTTAAACATGTTTAAGCCTTGGTGTGAATGGTTATAAACGTGCAATAAAAGATAATCATTTTGTCATCAGGGATTTGTACTTAGAGCCGTCTAAGTTGTCTGTGTGTTCTAGGTTCTATAAAGAGTTTTCATTCACGTGAAAAGGCAGCCATATTGGTGAACCATACGATAGAAACTTTCTGCACAGTTTTTTGCATAAAAATTGAAATACTACAAGGATAGAAAATGTATCGTTTTGGTACAGCAACATTGCCATTGTGACGTCACATGAAAAAGCTCTATAAATTAAAAAGATTCGCGTGATGAGAACACGATGCAAACGTGTTTTGCCGATATAAACTGACGTTGTCGTTTACGAGCTTTCTGATTGGACGACGATGAAAATTTCTCTCGCTGTGATTGGTCCTTACCGCGACTATATTTGCAGTAAAGTATACTTCTACACGGCTATGGTGTAGTGTAAGGTCTTTTCGAATTCCGTGTCTCATAACTGTGAATCTCTAAATCTTTTGTTACAATTTTTCAATGAAAACCATTCTGAGGGTGTTATTTTAACATGTTTTCACGCGCAAATATTGGTTTTCGTCAAAACTACTGGTTTTTTCCTGTAAACACGAACCACTTGACTTCTTCAGGGCAGCGACAATATAATGATCATGACTACATTGTCTGAAGATGATTCTATATTCACTCAAATCTCAAGCATATACTGAGTATCAAATAACAATGCTTCTTAAAGAAAATGAATTTTCTGGAATTTCCCCCATTATTCTCATAAGCTTTAGTTCATCGCTTGAGTTAAAATTTATATTCTATTCTATTAATATTAATATTAAAATTAATATTGTAAGCTTCCATTTTTATCCAATCATCTCTCGTTTCTTGGGTGACATCTCTCTTGTCTGACAATGTGAGGCGATTGGGCAAAGTCTGCACGAAAACCCTGACAAATTATCTCTTCTTTCGTTTAAATCTTCTGAAATTGTGTTACTTAATCGTAACCATTTAAATATCTCAATATTCACCTGAGGACAGAATTTCTAGTGTGCAAACACATGACTCCGAAAATCTCTTGAGATTTAAATAGCAATGAGCCGAAATTGCCACCATGTTGTTTGATCTTAAATTAGAAGCTAATGAGCCGGTTATTCTTTCATCTTCACTAACTGACATGGCGGCTATGACGTAACACTGATGCACATACAATAATCGGAAACTCTTGGAGATGTTTCTAAACACAACTGTCACTCTGAAATGGGGTAATTTTTGGATAAGGGTTTGAAATAATGTAGAATATGAGCCCTAAACTTGCTATATCCCTTAGATCCTGAGCAGCCCTAGATATCATCTACCAAACGATGTAATGACGTACTTTAGAATGAACCGTTGATTCATCTTAATCCGAAATTGTTCTCATACACAATGGTGATACCATGCACGGTTTGGAATAAAGTAACTCAAAAGAAAATCTTTGTCACGTTATTACAAAGACAGTCATAAATATTCTAAAAACTATCAACAATTACACATTGCTTATAGCATCAAACACATCTTATAAAATATTCAAACTTATTTTCGATTAATGATTTTTTTCTTGGGTTTAAATTTTAAATGCTTCTTAAATTTTTCCACGTCTGTTTTGTGACACAATGTTTATATGATTATTTCAAGTTATAGAAGTTTGTGTTTTCTAATAACTCCAAGTAGCATTATAATACAAAGTACTGCTATTGTACTCGTTGTTTATCTTTTAACTATTATTTATTATCATGGATAACTTCTGCTTTAGGAAATTAAAATCACTTAACTAAACTTTTCAGCCTCGAGAAGTAAATTTTTTCAGCTGTTGCTTCCTTAAAGCTGTAGTGTTCAAGGCATAAAAAATTTTCTGTTTTATTCTATCAATTAATGAACACCTAAAATGGCGTCTTGGGTCCTTAATTACACATAAATTAGCATAAATCTCCATAATGTTATTGTTATTAATCTGCTCGCAAGGTGGCCTTTGTTCAGCCCAGCCCAACTCATATTAGCTCGGGTTGTTAATCAACAACAAACGTCGTTAACCAGTTTCAAGTTCCAAGTACGAAGCTGCGTTCCAACACAAGTTATTCACGTAAGTTGACCATATTTCTTCTTAAAATAACTAACAAAATAAATTTTCAAATCGAGAAAGTTGGTGTATTCAAAGGTGCCAATGCCTTAGTCTTGTTAAATAAATAATTTGAAATATGAATTGTGCCTAGCATTCGAACATTTCGTTAAGATTATCGACTTTTTCTTGGATTTTCTCAAAAATTTAAAACTTTTTCTTCAAAACCATTTGTGCGATTTGAGGTTTACCTTTTCGTACTATATGTAAGGATTTCTCCATATTTTTACGCATTCATGGATAACCACGTACATGATTTTGGCTGGACCTTTTGTGTAATAAGTAAACAAGAATTATAGAAACGAAAAGTATGAATATTTCAGCTTCTTATGCTTTCATTTTCGCTGTGCTGACTTCGATTCAACGCGGTCTTTTTGTCTTCAAGTATATCATCTTCCAACACGTACTCAAAAACTGATAATCAATAATCCAATTCTCAGGGAACTTCTCCGAAAAATATCGGTCTAGTCATTTCCCTTGCTCTCTGATAATTAATAGTTCTTTCAGTATTAGCTTTCTTTATCGTAATTAGTAGTGATAATATTTCATGGCGGATTAGAAAATAAGCCAGAAAAAGACAACGAAAGCAAAATCATTATGCTAATGAACTTTTTCCCCGCAAGGATCGAGCGTTTCAGTAGCCCGCGTTAGACTTAATTTCTACTTCAGAAAGATTAGATGAAGGTCTTTACTGATGCAAGAGATCATCGGAAATTCTCTTAAACACTGCAGATTTATCGTTCATCAGTTACCAATCCAAGCCAAAGTATAATTCAAATAATCTGCTACCCGTTCATTGATGAGTGTTTTAGAGACAGGTTGAATGGTGGACCACTTCAAATTGAATACACTTCAGCTATAATACTCTCTCTAATAACATCAGTGTGACTTTTACAAGCTTGTTAGAAATGATTCAGGGATTTTACAATATACACTGATTCTATTGTAGATTCGGCGTAGAGTAATAAACGTTTAGATGAGTAAAGAACACTATTCTATAATGATTAAATATCTTAATAACTATATGAATATTGGCATATTCAAAATATGAATGTTTTTTTTTTTGGTCATTCATGGCCCGATTTCCTATTGTGAATGAAATATTCTGTTATATATTATTGATTTCATTTGAGTCTGGTTTACGGGTGCATCAAGGTTCGATAATGACCCAACATCCTCGATAGTCCTGAGAGGGTTCTGTTTGTTTGATAAGACTCTATTTAGAAGATTTTCACTAAGCTTTATAATGCATAACAAGTAGTACAAATTATTAATTTTTGATATTTTTGTGTGCGATTTGCGGCCGTACCCATGGTTATAGAAGTTCGTAGGACAGAGGCAGAATTAATATCGAAAATCAAAAGAAATATATCTCTAAATGCGAAATACGATGTCCAAAAAGGGATAAAACTATTACATTAAATAAAGAGAAATAACATACACTCTTTTTTCATGCATCCAAGTGTTTTTTCACTTCGTCACCTGTAGCCTTCGGGTAACGAGCGTGTCTCGTTAAAGAGCAAGGATAAAACAAGGAAAAATTTAATTTTCAAGGACTGTTTGTTAGCTGTTTAATGAAAAGCGTTAATGATAAATAAATATGTCTCGTGCTGTGTTAATTCTGCCACTAAAGCAACTTTCGTGAGAAATTGCCGGATTGGAAATTGAATTTCGTTTTCATGAATATTTATGAAGTTTATTTAAAGAAGTGGGTTTTGAATAGTTAAATACAAGTGAAGCTTCTATATCATAGAAAATAAAAGTCATTTATAAATTGCATTAATAAATGGCTTACAAAAATTCGCCGACATTCGCCGAACTTTTCGACTATCGTTCAACTTATCAGATTATCAATACCTCGGCTGCCTTCTTCTACGGCCAGTCCTTAGCTTGTCTGTACAACAATCAGCGATAGTTGTTCGTTCTCACAATAACACTCAACATCTGCCATGGGTAAGATAACTTACCATGCCACCTTGGAAGGCGTAATGCTTTCCCACTTCATGCCACGTGTTTCCCCTGAAGGAATTATAACACCCCTTTGTTTAAGTTTCATCCATTTTCATGCATCTCGTTTACGCTAGCGCCAGTTAGACAAAGAAATAATACTCGAGGGAAAAGTACGTGGACGGAGAAATGAGAATGAGAAATCATTACCAGTTACGCCTAGTCTAAAAAAGTTCTTTTTTTCAGTCTGTCTGCTATTTTTTTTACTGTCATTGTTGCTAGGCAACATATTTTACAGTGAAAATAATTAAGGTTGCTGATTACAGCTTAGACAAAGCGATCCAAGGACCGTAGGGTGTTCTCATAACACACTTATTTTTATCTCCACAGAACTTAAACATGGACTCATTTGCAAAACAATCTTTGGATGCGCATAACAAGTACCGCTCTATGCACCATGCCCCGCCACTCACCTGGTCTGACTCGATGGCAAAAGAAGCGCAAGCCTGGGCAGAGAAAGTCGCCAAATCAGGCAAACTCCAACACGCGGCAAGAGAAGAACGTAATGGTGATGGAGAGAAAGTGTTCATGATGATGGGCAAGCCAGACGTTACAGGTAGTGACGTTGTTGATACCTGGTATTCTGAGGTGAAGAAGTATGACTTCAAGAAAGGAGGGTTCCAAGGCGGTACTGGACACTTCACTCAAGTCGTGTGGAAGGGAAGCAAGGAGCTTGGAATGGGGAAAGCCAAGTCACCTGATGGCAAGATCTTTGTCGTAGGCAGATATAGGCCGGCTGGGAATAATATCTCTAATGTTAATGACAATGTATCTGCGCAGTAAGATATGACAATGTCACGGGGATCGATGGGTTTCACGGCAGCCATGTTGTAGGGCAATAGTCTTCTTTCTCATCCGACGAGACCGCTGGTTTTGATGACCGCAGACTCGTTATACATTTTTAGTCTCGTCTATAAGTCAGCTATTTAAAGACACCATTAAATGTCCGTGGGAGTATAAATACACAGGTGATTCTTTCAAAAAAAGAAGAAAAAAAAGAAGATAAAAGGCATTTTTTCCCGGTAACAGCAACAAAGCAGCTGGCCGCCATTTTGGTTTTTCGAGCAGTGCACGAGATTTTCCATAATCGCCTGCGTATTTTTACTAAAAAACATTTAAAGCAAATAGCACATTCTTGACATTCCAGTTGGCTTTCGTGAATGATTTGCTTTTAAACGAGGCTAAAGATGTGAAAATCGAGCCTGTAGTCAACCATCACAGTGGTATTACTGAATGTGAAAAGGTTGTGTGAGATTATAACTCCAAAGAGGTGAAAAGTTTTGCTTTGTTCCTCAACATGACTGCTGTGAAGACTGTAAAAGACTTTTGAGGGATGAAATTATTTAAAATTGTTTTCTTTTCCTTTTTTTTTTTTTTTTACTTTCTTTTTTCCTTGTCTTTTCAATGCACATGCAGATTGAGGGCGATAGGTAAAAGGTTCTTCTCTTTTAAAATAGGGGGGAGATACAACTATTATATCGATAAAGGATCCAAGCCAACTGTTTAGTTCAAATAAAAATCCAAACCATAACTGGACTGATATAATAAACAAAAAATCTATTCTCAATTGTATAGGTCTATTTATTATATGTGATATTCATAATATTGCAATCTGTAACACTCGGCACATTCCTTCGTGCAGGCTCACGTCTAATATTAGTATTTGAATATTCCCGCCATTCCAAAACAACTCGTCCGCTGTGTTTGGTTTGCTGATGCATTCAGCCTGGTTAAAAAACCATCGTTTATATCAACAATTCGCTTGCTTGTGACTGAGTTTTACCCTAGTTATTCTGTTCCATTGTTCTTCTGCCTTCTGCAAAGCCAAAACACAAGTGTTTGCAGCTATAAATAAAGCAACAGAGTTCGAACATGAATAAAACGACGCTGAGAAGCTGGAGGCAGTAAACGCGAACACACGAAGATAGGTCTGTACTTCGACATTGAGTTTGACACTGAATCTTTAGAAGGAAGAACAAACTTCTCAACGATGGAAAGCTTGACTCATATGCTGGAAACGAACCCTAAGACCAAAGGTAAAGATTAATTTTAAAAAATTATTTCTGTGCTTTAAAAAACTCTAAACTAAAAGTCGTTTTGGCTTGAGCATCGACTTTACAGCATATCTATCCAGCTTTTGCAGTTCAGCTCTTATAGTATACTTTACAGCGATAGGAATAATATTTAATATTTATGAAAAATTGTTTTTGAACGCTATTTATATTCTGATTTACGTAAGACATCCAAGTAAGGGAGACATCCAAGTAAGGGAATCATTTTCGTGCTTCTCCAGAAATTGGTCGATTCTACACGACTGTTCCCCGATTTTTTATCGAAAACCTCGGATATAATTCGTATATCATTCGGTATTTGACCTTCCAACATCCATGTGTCATAACTGAAAAATGTAAAGTTCGTTTTTTATTTATAAAATATAAGCTTTTTTATCTGCGTATAGAAATCTAAATTCGGAGCATCAGTTCCTCCGACTCTTAGTTTAGGAGCCTATAATTTTTATCGCTTCATGGGGGACAGGGATGACCCTTGAAGCAATTCCCCGCCTCAACACAATCACACGTCACGTGGACAAGCGTTTGGGATGCGCGAAGTCTCGGGCGAGTATTCAAAGTATAACTAGCCTGGGTTATGATCAATGTGGTTTGTGTGACAGACTGACAAGCCTCGCTTTCACTTCGTTCTTTTACTCTTCTCATTTTAATTGCCAATCACGTGACTATACCATGTCAATCACGCATACCACGTTTCGCATTTTTTTATCTGGCATTTCACATTTTTTTATCTGGCATTTCGCATTTTTTTAATCTGGTATTTCGCATTTTTTTATCTGGCATTTCGCATTTTTTTATCTGGCATTTCGCATTTTTTTAACTGGCATTTCGCATTTTTTTGGTCTGGCATTTCGCATTTTTTTATCCGGCATTTCGCATTTTTTTATCTGGCATTTCGCATTTTTTTATCTGGCATTTCGCATTTTTTTATCTGGCATTTCGCATTTTTTTATCTGGCATTTCGCATTTTTTTATCTGGCATTTCGCATTTTTTTATCTTGCATTTCACATTTCCTAATCTGGCATTTCGCATTTTTTAATCTGGCATTTCGCATTTTCTTAATCTGGCATTTCGCATTTTTTTATCTGGCATTTCGCATTTTTTTATCTGGCATTTCAGTAGTATAGGGGATGGGGGTTCCAGCGCAACGACCACCGGAGGATTACCCGTCTAAAGTGAATTCCTCGATTCGTACCGCGATTACCCGCATCCCGTGTTTATGTAGTTAAATATGTTAGTCTATATATGGAGTGTGAAGATTGTAAGAGAACTTTTAAGAAAGAAGTGGACTTGAAGAAGCATTTGAAGATGAAGACGAAATGTATGAGCAGCTATGATTGTGGATGTGGTAAGAAGTTTGAGACTAAGGTTAAATTGTTTTGGCATTGTCAGGATGGTGAGTATGACTACGATGATCTGAAAAGGGTCTGGAATTAGGTATAAGATATTTCCTATTATATAGATGGAATCCCAAAGCAATTTCGAAACGGTGTCAATACCCGGTAACGGTGAGATTGACGTTAGACAGTTTTGGCGTCAGTCAGAGAGGAAGGTCAAGAGAACACTTCGAAAAGGTATAGAAGAATTAGGAGCCTTGAAAGCGAGTATAATGGTAGAAGTAAGTTTATCAAAAGATGAGGTAACGACGGCAGCAATGTTGCGATCAAAGTCACTGGTTATATTAGAGTCCACGAATCTGGATAGGTCACTCAGCGAAGCCTTAGAAGCAATAATGGAGTCGCTGTCTAACTACACGAAAGAAGGATCAGGTTGGACAGTGGAGGAGGTAGAAGGTATGGAGGTTAGCATGGCAAGGTACGTGCCAATACGAGGAGGAAGTTACGTGCCCCTACCAACGTGGGTAGAAAGGAAGAAAGCCATAGTCAACGTAAAAAATGATGACAATTGATGCTTTATGTGGGCAATACGATCCGCACTGTATCCAGTAGATAAGGATCCATGTAGACCAAGCAAGTACCCAACAGATGATTTGGAGTGGGATGGCGTAGAGTTCCCAATGCAGTTGATAGACATACCGATATTCGAGCAGGAAAATGACCTAGCCATTAACGTTTACGGAGTTAGAGACCAAACGATAGTGCCACTAGTGCTGTCAAAGAGTAAAGGAGAACGAATACACCTCTTTTACCACGGCGGGCATTATTCGTGGGTCAAACATGTTAGCAGACTATTTTACAGACACACCAAACACAAAGGCAAGAAATACTTCTGCGACTGTTGTTTGTTATCCTTTACCAGCGTTAAAGCTCTAAAGGATCACGACGAAATATGTCGCGGAGTCGAAGAAGTGGCGCAACGGATCCAGATGCCCACAGATAAGAACCTATCCTACTCAGACCATCAAAAGCAGATGCAGGTGCCTTACGTGATATATGCAGACTTTGAAGCGTTGATAACTAAGGAAGAGCAGAAAAGTGGTGCCACGAATAAGGTGGGATTACACGAGATCTGCTCCTTTGGTTACATAGTAGTCAGATCAGATGGTAAGGCCAACCCTCCTGTGATTTACCGAGGTAAGAACGCAGCTAATGAGTTTCTAGAAGCATTGCGAGAAGAGGAGGAAGAGATAAGAGAACAATTAAGACGCCCAAAGAAGATGGTATTTACCAAAGAGAACCAGGAGGCTTTTACCAAGGCAAAGAAATGCCACATTTGCCAACATACGCTTCTCCAGTTTGGAAGACGAGCCAAGAAAGCGTGGGACGAAGATGGAAAGTATCTAGGAGAAGCTCATTTCAAATGTGGCAGGTATGCAAGGAAGGGGGAAAAACCCAACAAGCCTTCCACCCACTGCATTCATTGTCATAAAGCATTCGTTGAGGATTTCTATGTGGATAAGGTTAGAGATCACTGCCACGTCACGGGTAAATACAGAGGTGCGGCTCATTGGAAATGTAATATAAACTTCAAAGTAGATCCAGAAATGGAAATACCCGTATTCTTTCACAATTTAAGGGGTTACGACAGTCACTTACTCTTACAAGGAACAGACGGCTCCGAAGTAAAGTGCATACCCAACAACAAAGAAAGGTACATGTCCGTAACCGTAGGCAAGCTAAAGTTCTTAGATTCGCAGCAGTTCATGGCGGACTCCTTAGCAAACTTAGTAAGGTATAACACGGAGTTCCCCATTTCCAGTCAATACGGCGCGGAAAGGAAAGGAGTCTACCCATACGAATAGATGGACTCCTGGGAG
This sequence comes from Actinia tenebrosa, assembly GCF_029948245.1. Lineage (NCBI taxonomy): Eukaryota > Metazoa > Cnidaria > Anthozoa > Actiniaria > Actiniidae > Actinia > Actinia tenebrosa. Next base: position 11,576,444 of record NW_028292572.1, read on the forward strand.
CGATTCGAAGAACCCCTACCACCCAAAGAGAGATTCTACAGCACCCTAAACGAGTCTGGTATAAAGGACGAGGAGTACCAGCATGCGTTAGATGTGTGGGAAAAGTACTCCTGTGAGAATATGGGAGAATACCACGACATCTACCTACGTTCAGACGTAGTGCTGCTCGCAGATGTTTTCCAAAGCTTTCGAAAGATGGCAATGGAATACTACGGGTTGGATCCAGCGAACTTCTACACGGCTCCTGGGCTTAGTTGGAGTGCGCTGCTAAAGAAGACAAACGCGCAACTGGATATCCTAACGGAATACGATATGTATCGCTTTATGGAAGATGGTATCCGCGGCGGCGTTTGCGGACCCAGCAGACGATACGCAAAAGCGAACAATCCCACGGTGGAGTACGACCCGGAGAAGCCAACCACATACATCTTCTACTTAGACGCAAACAACCTCTACGGTTGGGCAATGTCGCAGTACTTACCTGTACGCGACTTCGAATGGGACAACATAAAGCCCATAGAGTTTTACCTAAACGTAGGTAAAGAAGACGACAAAGGTTACGTGCTGGAGGTTGATTTGGAATAACCAGAGCACTTGCACGACGCGCACGATGAGTTCCCGTTAGCACCAGAGACCGTGGAGATACCATTTGCGCAGCTGTCTCCGCTGCAAAAGCAAATGTGCCCCGGATACAAACCGTACAGGAAGCTAACGATGAACCTAATGGATAAGAAAAAGTACGTGGTGCATTACCGCAACCTACAGTTCTATGTGCGCCACGGCTTACGCGTGAAGAAGATCCACCGCGTTTTGAAGTTCACGCAGGAACCATGGATGCGCTCCTACATTGACTTTAACACGCAAAAGCGTACGCAGGCAAAGAATGACTTCGAAAAGAACCTGTTTAAACTAATGAACAATAGCGTATTTGGTAAGACAATGGAGAACATCCGCAAGCGCGTAAGCATAAAGATAGCCAGCACCAGAGAGGAAGCAGAAGCATACGTGTCACAGCCTGGATTCGTTAGATACATAGAAATGTTAAATTTCTACGTGATTCACATGAAGAAAGCGAATCTATTCCTGAATAAACCCGTATACACGGGGTTTACAGTGTTAGACCTATCAAAGCTGCTCATGTATGAGTTTTACTACGACAAGCTAAAACCGAAATACGGTGATAAGTGCCGACTCTTATACACCGACACCGATTCCTTGATACTAGAGGTGCAGACGGAAGACATTTACGAAGACTGTGTTCCCGACATCGATGAATACGACACCAGCGATTACCCACGCGACCACTTTCTTTACTCCCCTAAAAACAAGAAAGTAATCGGGAAAATGAAGGATGAGATGAAAGGAAAACCCATCGTGGAATACGTGGGCCTGAAACCCAAGTTGTACAGCGTGCTAAAGCTGGACGGTGTAGAAAAGAAAGCTAAAGGCGTAAAAAAATACGTGGTTAAGAAGGACATAACCCACGATTCCTACTTAAAGGTCCTGCGTACGCGTAAGGAACAGCGACATAAAATGAACAGCCTGCGCAGCTACGGACATCAAATACACAACGTTACGCAGGAGAAGGTGTCACTGTCAGCATTTGATGGTAAGAGATGGATGTGTGATGATGGTATCCATACGATAGCATTCGGACATCACACGATAAGCAGTTCTTCTTTGACGAACCCACGAGTGGGACCATCATGAAGATAATACAAGATGGGCTGACCCTTCTTAGCTATCGCACTTCGGATCTGGTAAGTTTCCAAAGACAAATTAGGATCCGTAGCTCTTTTGGATCCTCCTTCTAATTCACCCGGCTCATAGAGATATCGAACCGTGACATCGCCTAATCTCTTTTCCTGGGGGAAGACCGCCCTCGAACTTCTGACGAAGGACTTGTGTTCCACGTGTTTCTTTTTTATGGCATCCTTGGGTTTCATTCCCGTAGCCCTGGCCGCCTCGTTGTTCAAAGCCGCGACGACCTGGGGGAGCCTCTGGGTCCATTCCCTGTTGCGTTTGGAGGGATCTTCCAGCTCTTTCCAATACTGGTACCCAAAGAGGCGCTCAGCCAGGGTCTTATTGAATCTTTCGACGATGCTCTGACCCCTGTGGTACTCAGCTTCGGCTCTCCTAATCTTAGTGCTGTGGTCTTTCAGGGTCTTAGTAACCACGCCCATGAACTCTGTCCCCGCATCCACTTGCAGCAGCTTAGGCCATTTCAAAACGCGCTTATAAATCCTACCTAGGGCTTCTGCGACCTCCCCAGAATCCTTGCTGGTTATGGGTTCGGCGTCCTTGTATCTGCTTGCGATATCGACTACGGTCAAAGCGTACCTATAGGTCTTTTTTCTCACCTTGTCGTGCGGCAAGAAAAGCAAATCTGCCTGATGAACTTCATTGGGGACATTTACGGTAAAGCTGGGCCTGGGAATGTACTTAGGCACGGGAAGATAAACCTGCCAGAGGGTTTGTTTTTTTAACCAGTTCTTAGCCGTTTCTTCTGATACCCTGGCCGCGGTCGCGAGTTTCTTGATGGCCGACGCTCCTTTCCAATAGCCTTCAGGCCCATAGTAAATCCTTTTGAGTTTGTCCTCAGTTCGACCCATTATATGAATTCCAAAACGAGATTGATCTTGCGTCCGTTGAAATCCACCGTCTTTCCGTCCACTTTAATGGTGATGTTTATGCTTTCTACCAAATTAGACAAGTCATAGCTTAAAGAAATGGGAGTGTATTCTACTGGGTCAAATGGATTACCTTTGGGCAGAAACTTGGACATAAGAGAAGACTTTTCTCCATTGTTGTAACTATGGACCAAGTCGCAATAGACTTCGTAAGAGGATGCGACTTTCCATTTCACAGGTATGGCCGTGTTGGTAATTGTCTTGCCCGAGGCACATAATAAAGATCCCAATGGGTCAAACTTTCCAAAAGTTACTGAATAGTTTGACATATTATGTTTGAGGGTCATTTCGTGCGGCAATCCTGTGGTGAGAGTATAACCGTGTTTTGCTAATTCCTTGGCCAGTGTGATTGGCGTGTAATGTCCATCGGGCAGCATTACGACCTGATAATTAGATCCTCCTGTATGCTCAGTGACTATGCCCCCAATCAGGTTATACCAAGAATTGTACAAAGAGCAACTTATGAGCCGAACCTTATGGGCTTTGATGGGAGGATTTAAGTAAGTGGTAAAGTCATTCTTGTCGCTTTCCAAAAAGACGATCATTATATTAGATACGCCAAAGCTACGCCTCCCGCCAGCCCTGCGACTCCTACGAAGACCAACTCATTGTCTTTTTGTTTCTTAGAAGGCTGGTAGTAATTCTTGAACTGGGGCTTTCTCAACCCCGTCGATGCCGCGGGGTGCGCCTGTGCATAGAGCTTAAAGGCGTAGTCTGTGTTTTCGAAGTTCTTATCCGCCTGCATTTTGTCTTGGTAGTTCTTATCCAACCAATCCCTGTAAGCTTGTCTTTTTTCATTCCAAGCTGCCACGTCCCTTTGATATTTCTCCAGCGCTAAGTCGTGTCTCTTTCTTTCGGCGGCCAAATCTCCGCTTTTATCGCCCCTGACTAATCTATCCAAATATTGACCACCATAATTAGCTCCAGTGAATGCTAAAGCTGCAATGACTCCACCTACGACCACGCTAGCCATTTATACATTAGGCAGGTACTTTTCCTTCCGTAGGTAATCCTTTACCATGATAGCCCCGCCTACGGCAGCGGTCATCTTAGCAAAATTAGCGAAGCTCTTGCTTGGGTCTTCAGTAAAGTCTTCTTTGAGCACTTTCTTACCTACCCAACCAATACCCGCAACGATGGAAGTAATGATAGCTGCTTCTTCAACAGTTTTCAATAACGCGGTTGACATTATATTACAGAGCGAGAAGGTTATTCCATTACGGGTATTTTGCTTCTAGGCTCCTGCGTCACATGCACGGGTTCTAATTCTACCTTTGGCTTTGCTGCCTTCCATTGTAAGTAAAGGCTACCTGCTGCTATGATGACTCCCAACGCGCCGATGACGTACCCAGGATTAATAAAGGATTCCTCTTCTTTCTCTTCTACCTTTTCCTCCTTCTTTGCTTTGTTCTTTTTATTCATCTCCGCGAGCTTCTTTCCGGCAGCGACTCTGCCTGGAGATTTAGCCTTGGTAATCTTTTGCTCGGGTTCCTCCACCTTTGATTCAGCTTCACTCATTTATATCTAAGGACTTGAAGGACTTGATAAGTAACTTAATAGGACTTGACTAAGTACTTAAGGACGACTTGACTAAGTACTTGAGGCGACCTGGGTAATTCCTGAGGACGACTTGACTAAGTACTTGAGGCGACTTGATCAGGTACCTCAGCAAGTGCCGCCTGGAAGACCTTTTCAACGTCTCTGTCCTTCTTGAAGTCCTTCCAAGACGTTGTAAGTTCCTTCAAGTCGACATGCTGAGCTACGTGAAGTGCCGCAGAGGCGACTGCCATTAACTTACCGCACTTCAAAGACAACCACCCGCAGGTTATCTTAAGTTCTTGGGCGATGACATAGTCGTCTCTTATGTCCTTCTGTAGTTGCTCCCCGTCGTCTATGGGCAGCGCAAGTCCAAGCAATTTAGTCGCGAACTTAATGGCTGAGTCTGCTACGGCGTCCGTGGTCTTACTTGCAAGGGCGGCCTCGTACCTCTTATGGAACTTCTTAACTTCCTCGTCGGACAGCTTATTAACTTGCTCATGGGTAAGTTCCTTGCCTATCATTTCCTTGCACTTCCCAGATGACACAAGGATGTTAAGTTGTTCCTTAAGGTTACTTTCGTCTAACTGTGTGGGGACTTCATCTAAGAAATCATAGATTCCAACTTGATACGGAAACCTCAAAGAGAAGATCATCTTGGAGTGCTCATGCGTCTTTAAATGCCGCATGTATTCATGCAACTGTTCCTTGCTTATCTCGCCTCCATAGTCGCTTAAGATGGTTTCCAGGTCTGACTTGCTCGGAGTATAAAATACGACAAGTGAACCTATGTTTTCCCTGAAGGGCTTAGAGACACTGGTAAGCTGCTGCGAGAGCAACCAAACGCTGATATTGTCATGTCTACCACTAAAGGCGAGTTTAACAAGCTCTGACGTGCGTCTTTTTACGTCATCCCCACAGGCAATGTCATCCAGTATGAGGAGGGTTTGCGTATCTTTAGGGAATTGCCTATGCCAGAACTTAAGATGCCCAGATAACTCGTTGGGGTCTAAGATATCTACGAAGAAGTCGTCATCTTTTGCTCCTATGCCCGTCCAGGTGCGGCTATTCACGTAGGTGGGGCAGAGCAGCACTATGTAGTCGAAACGGTATCTAAAGGGTCCTAATAGCTGCTCTACCACGAATTGGGTCTTTCCGCAGCCGGTGGGTCCTACTATCAGAGCGTTACAAGGCATGTGATCTGGGTTCATATATAATGGAGCCCGTGGAAGCAGTCAAAGCAATGGTTAACGTCGTCAAAGAAAAGTCAGACCTGGAGAGGACGGTCGAAATGCAAAGGGAGGAGATAGACCGGCTGAATGAACGCGTAAAGGAGCTTTATGAAGAAATGTGTGGTCTAAAGCGCGCAGAACGGTTTGGCGCGCTGATAACGATGGCAACGTGGGTAAAGGAGTCAGTCGTGGACTTCATGCGCTACCCAATCTAATGTTAAGAGCTCCTAGAAACCCCCTCAGAATGTTAAATGGAGGTTAAGATATTGTTAAGCTGGGTCCAAGACTCCCGTAAGAAATGCCTCAGAATGTTAAGATATGGTTAAGACTTTGTTAAGGAAGGTCGGAAACTATCTCAGAAACCCCCTCAGAATGTTAAATGGAGGTTAAAATATTGTTAAGGAAGGTCGGAAACTATCTCAAAAGATGCCTCAGAATGTTAAGATATGGTTAAGACTTTGTTAAGGAAGGTCGGAAACTATTTCAAAAGATGCCTCAGAATGTTAAATGGAGGTTAAAATATTGTTAAGTATATATGGACTGCTTGAAATGTAAGAAGGTATTTAGTACCAAACAAAGACTGCAATACCATGCTTGGCATGGAGTTTGCACAAAGGAGCCAATCAGTAAGGCCTGCAATTACTGTAACAGGGAGTTCAGTACCTTACAGAAACTACAGCAGCATGTTAAGAAGGGCGTTTGCCGTAGGACAACAGAATGTAGTTACTGTGCTAAGGTTCTTAGTAGCCGCCAACGTCTTCAGACACATAAGAAAAGACACGAAAGGACATACCGATACCTTTCAGAGAAGTACGATCTGGAAGGAGGGGATTGTTACCAATGCGGCGATCTGATGAATTGTGAACATAGAAATGATTACCTAAGGAATCGAATAGACTACTTTAGGAAGATAAGCAGGACATTACCCCGCTTTGATACCTTAGAAGGTGTCCCATGGACTAACAGGGAATATTGGAGGCAGCAATGTGAGAGATGTGGATGCGTAAGGGAGGAGGAACACATATTCAACTGTCTCTTAACAAAGTCTTAACCTCAGCTTAACATTTTGAGGTATGTTTTGAAAAAGTTTCCGACCTTCCTTAACAAGAATTTAACCATATCTTAACATTCTGAGGCGGTTTCTGACAAGGATATATGATAGCCTACGCAGCAGCATTTCTTGGAGGATTACTAATAACCCTTTCAATATATGGACTGTATTACGTGCGAACCCCCTGCAGACTGCATCGTTAAAAAAGAGTCGCCGAGCACTGCCGACGACCCTACTTTAAATGTGCCTAACTACATAGAGGCGAAGGAAGGACGCACTTTGCGACGTCAAACGCCCAGCGACCATCCTTCTTCCCATACGACCTCAGATGCGTAAACTCCTGCCCCTCTATCACGTATCGGACGCGATCCGGCGCCCACAGGCTGTACGTAACACCCTCATGCGCCAATAACAACCGTAGCCTGTCAATATCTTCAAAGGCTACATAATTTTTTATTTCATACGTAACGCCCTCCTTTAAGTCTCTCCAGTGTATCTGCCTTACAGCCTCAAACTCCATATATTCTATGAAATATCTTTAAATGCGTCTTTAAAGTGTCCGCGTTCTTAAAGCGCTTACAGCACCACCTACATGGTAGACGCATTCCTTGTGCATACTCCGTGATGGCTCTGCAGATGTCGTCGTAATCGTTACTGATCATTACTTTATAACCATTTCTTTCGTATTCGTGCAACAGACGACGTTGGTCCTCAGATAATACCCCATTGCCTTTAGGGGTCTTCAGCTCTACGCAGAAACCACGGTATCGCACGTGTGCATTAAGAATTAACAAGTCGGGCTGACCGCGTTGGTAGCCCTTCTGCCAGCACTTTATGCGCTTTCCATCCGAGTCCTGCAGTTCACCTAGACCAGGGGTCACGAGCATTTGGGGGTAAAACCTGCGGATGTAGTCCACTACCTTTTTATGCAGGTCGAATTCATTTTCGATCTTAAATACCAACTTGTTTGGACCGTCAAACCGCTTTTCTATTGCATATCGACCGTCCTTACGCAGCGCGGGTAGGACTTCCTCAAAGACCCAATCCTGAAATGCTTCTGCCTTTGGTAGCTTTGAGCTAAATATCAGCTGATACAACCCAGGTTCGGAAATGAACACGGAATGTGACAGACAGCCTTTTCTTGTACTTATCCGAAACGTGAGTAATTAAAGCATCTCTAACATTGGAATATTCCAACGCAGCTGCCACCTCCTTTCCCCTGAAGTACAGTTCGTTGCCTTGCACTATGCATTGCAGTTTGGTTTCGTTGTTTTGAAATACGCGAAGCATATTATACGTAAGGAATATTTTAATTTTTCGTTCACTTTGTTCACGAAACTAGTAGGCAACGCTCTTTAGCTGATTCATTTCCACGCTTAACTGCGCGTCAGACACGACGAAAACGTAGCAGTTTATTTTGTCGCCGTCGCCGGCATCGGTGTTCTTGGTGCGCTTGATCTCCAATGTTATGCCATCCTGCGTATTTACTAGACGTAAACCCTGACCGTGCATGCTTTCGTCGTTGGTGGTGCGCATATCGATCCATAACGCATATTTATCCTTAAAGAATTCCTCAGGGCTAATTTGGTCGCCAAACTTGCGCATGGCCTCTCTGTACACGTCTGCGGGCTTTATTCCCTGGGAGTAGACCTTGTTGGGTACTCCGTTGACATTTACCCCCACGTTAGTAATGTTGGGGTTGTGAAAGGCCTCGGAGTCGCGCTTGCCGGCTTCGTAGGGTTTGGCAAACACCAACATCAGCCCCGTGAGACTTCTTCGGGGGAGGTTAATGCTTTGGTTGATAACCTCATCCGTCTTATCCAAGAAGCTAAATGTCTTATACATCACTACGTGGTCGTAAAGGAATGCCTTCCCTGCACTGTATTCCATACCGGCGCTACGGGCCAGCTCTTCGCTGTACACGGTCTCGTACTGCAGCTCTAAGTTGGTAATAGAGTATGGGGTTGTTGTGGTAAGTGCAGTGGTCAGCCCACCAATGATGTTATTAGCATCTGCTAAAGTTACTTCAAACTGTAGCTCGGATAACTGTCTTGGGTAATACACACCGTGATTCGTAATCACTTCAAAGTCCAGTGGTATGACATACTTGCTACCATAGGCGGTCTTTATTCGCTTTGCGTCTGCCACTGCGGTTTCTCCGCTGCCGTCAGTAGGTTGCGTTTTCGTAGGTGTGCGGACCTTACGTAGAATGACACTACCAATTCCTTGTTCTATCCTTTGCGCGCGGTCAAAGGCTGTCAACCATAAGTCTTTGTACGTGGTATACAGATCGTACCTATTTAAGTCCAGCAAGGATTCCCCGGCGAACTTTACGCGCATCTTAGAAACAATGTTGCGACCCACGTTGTTAACGATAATCCTTTCATCTGTGGGGCTTGACTGTACCGCTAGGTCGAACCTTAAAGCCAAGGTACCGGGTACTAGGACTAGGTTATCCGTTAGGCGGGGTACGCCTACGTACAGGGTTTCCCCTGGCTTTGCGCTAGAAGGTGTGAATGTGACCCGGTGAAAGGTGCGTTCTGCTTTCAGTCCGCCAACCTGCTTAGGTAATACGTTGGGGTTTAACTTTGAGCTTATCATATATAATGGCGGCAGAAGGAACGGATTTTGACCCCCTTACCGAAGAAGGCCAAGTAGACATTAACGACGAAGGCCAAGTAGACATTAACGACGAAGAATACGAGTCCTTGCTTCCCGATGACAACGTAGACGGGCGGGGCCTTTTTGACAAGCTAAGACGCAAATATGGCAGCAGGGCCCGCGAGGCCTGGCGTTCCTTAGAGGACAAGTGGCAATCAAGGAACCCAGGGCGACCTATTCCAGAATATTTGGAATTGCAAAACTTGGATTCCACGGACCTAAGAACTGAAATGCTAAGGGGGCTTTTAGACGACGTAAGGGAGAAATTTCCAAATGTGGACTTGGCCCGCCTTAATTTCCAAACCGGAGATAAGGGGCAAATTCAAATCCAGTACCAAGGAAGGGATAAGTGGTATATTCTCTACCAAAGGAGAGACTCCGACAGGCTCACCAGTAATCTCCCAAAAGAAATCAAAGACGCATTAGGAAGACCTAATTTGGTGGAAAGACTAAGAGAAAACGATGAAAACACCAGCGAAGCCTTTGAAAAGTTCAAGACCCTAATGCAGCGGCAACAAAAAGGTAACGAGGCGATAAGGGAAGTCGAAGGACTAAAGGAAACAATGGAGGAAAGGGAGGCAGAATACATGAGACAAAACCGACTACTCCTTGATGCTCAAAAGAGAGAACTTAACGATAAAAACCAAAGAATGATAGAAATGAGAGAACAAAGAGACAATGCCCTACGCGATAGGAACCAAGCCCAAAAAGCCTTCGAGCTCGCCCTGCAAGACCTGGACATGAGCAAGGAAGAAGCCAAGGACTTGCAAACCACCATAGTCGGCTCTTTGGAGGAACGCCGGCAGTTGGTTGCCGAAATCAACACTAAAGAAGAGCAAATCCGGCAAAGAGATCAGGCTATCGAAGACCTGGAGGGGCAAATAGAGCGGCAGCAAGAAGTAGTTGCGGACCAAACTCGTTCCGAAGAGGAAAGGGAGGCTGCCCAAAGGGAAGTAGAAACCCTTCAGGTGCGCCTTGCGGAATTACAGGCACAAAAGGACAACCTGGAAAAGGAGTTGGGGCTTACCACCAAGGAAAAAGTAAAAAGAGCTCTGGTGAAGTATGGTATTCCGCTGGCATTTGCGGTCGCTATTTCGAGCGTAGTGGGAGTAATCTTGTCCGCTCTTAAGGCTACAGGCGCGGGCGTAAAGAAATTAGGCAATGGGCTGACGGACTTGGGAAAAAAGATGGCAGCCGGTCTTCCTGGGCTGCTGGGTTCAGTTGTTTCCTTGGCACTTAGGGCCGGCGGCGAACTGTTAAAGTTCGTGGGCAACAACATTTGGATCTTGGTCGTCGCTATTGGAGTGGTACTCCTGAAGAAGATGAAGGGTTAATCTTATCCTTGTACGTTACTGGCGGCTTATCGTCGTCGGGTACCCGAGGCATCCTCGACTGGGGATAAGTAAAGACAGTGTTAGCGCCGCCTTGATAATTCGGCATTAGCGGTAGGGCAGTCATGGTGCTAATGGGCTTATGATTCCAAGTAGCATCTACAGCAGGAGCGCCTACGGCGTTCAGTCGAAGGTAGGCAACGTCGTTGGGAAGAACCTGAAGCTTCGCATATTGACAATTGGCTATCATATGAAAAGTTACTGGCGTTAAGTCTTCTCCGCTTTTTGGAGGGGGCTCCGACGAGAAATGAACTGGGTTCCTATTGTTATCTTTTTTTCTGTAAGGTAGTAATGAATGGTTATTCTCATCAACGATCCTAAACCCAGCATTGCATGAATACCCCGTGTTAATGCTAATAGTACACATGATTAATCCCAGGCCCCCAACCTTCACCCACAGCCCGGTGTCATACCAATGCTGTTCTGAGTACTCCTTTTCCTCCAGGTAATGGAGAAACCAATCTTCCTTCATGTGTGGGTTATTCATATATTACAGGGAACAAGTCCCCTTCGTTAGAAGGGGCAGCAAACATAGTTTGCTTCTAGAGACTAAGCACCGTAAAAGTGCTAATGGTCTTATGATTATAGGCTGTATCTCTTTGATTTTCTATGCTATTTATGCAAACGCTCCCTGAGTCATCTACGCGCATTTGCAGCTTCACTTTCCCATGGCAATCAGCAACCACGTGGAAAGTCCAAACCGATAGATTTTCGGCGCTTTGGGGGTTGGGCTCTACGGAGAAATGCGCAGGCTCCCTGTTGTTTGTCTTCACACGCATAGGCTGCAGTATGCCATTCTCATCCAGGAACCTAAAGCCCACGTTGGCATGGCTGCTCGTACCAATGCAAATGCTGCATATTATCAGCTTCTTTCCTGAGTAATTCAAGTCTACAGACATGCCCGTGACATCAACCCAAGATGCCTGGGTGTATTTTTTCTCGCCTGTGTAAGTCGTATAGACACAATCTACTCCAGCTACGTAGGGGTTGTTCATCGCCATATATAATAACTCAGACCAACGCCTGCGGTGGCTAAGCCGGCCTTTAGTAAGTTATGGTCATATTCCTCAGGTATCGCAGGCAAAACCTTCTTTGATGGTTTCTTAACTACGGGTAGCTTCGTTTCGTGTGACTTTTTTGGCTTCTCTACGAAGTGAGGAAAGCCCTTGGTCATGTCAGAGTTCACGTCATTTGCCCCAAACTTCATGTCTTTGGTTGCTCGCTGCAGCTTGTTGTTGTAACCCACAACGGAATTGGTGTTAATAACCAAGTTACTTGGCATTAACCAACAACCAGGACTCAAGGCATAATCTAGCCGCACTTTAGATTGCTGCACCGCTAATTGATATCTCTGCACTGACTTGGATATGTCATTTTCTATTATTGCGGACTCAAACAGGGTTAGGAATTCCTGTTGCGTTTCCCGCGAAGCACCTTGGGATCCAACAATGGGGCTGCGGGTATTTACCTGCGCTCCCAGGATGCAATAGACAAATGCTTCAATGCTGCGGTTAATTCGAGCTAGGTTTCTTAGGCCTTTTCCTTTTAATAATACAAACGGATCCCAAGGACTGGGGTAAATTGTCTCAATCCTATCGATCAGCGTAACGTCATTCTTACGACCACCCAAGTCGTAAAACTTTAGGATCCCGGGGTATTTTTGATGATACATGTCGGCCGGACGCACGCCGTCAACATGCCAAGCATAAATAATGCCCAAGCCATGCGTGGCGCCCTCCCGATAACGAAAGTCTCTTTGCTGCGGCTTAAACTCATTCATTAGTCTTTCTAGGGCAGCGGAATCGTAGTGGTTATCCATTCGATTGAATGGCTTTTCCCCCGGCAGCGGTACGCTAAGCTCCTTCAATATGCGCCGCATAGTAAAGGCAACGTGGAACCTTAGAAAGGCAATGTCGAACATATCCGCGGCAACCCCGCAGCCCTTTGTAGCCGCCCAGACGGCAAAGTTTAACTGCTGCGGCCAGTACTTAAAGTTAGGCCCCTTTAACCATTCGTGGGCTTCTTTTCCTGAAGTGTGCGTAAGGTTAAAATCCTTAAAGATATCCCTTATTACTACGTCAAACGTTTGCTTACCCACTGGAATCTTTAAATGCGTCACTATCTTATCAAAGTCGTTTATGCCGCCTTCGGCATCGTAAAATGGGTAATCCTGGTTGGTTATTAATAGATTCTTTGGAAAATTAGGTAGCCTTTCTTTATGCACGGGTTTTGGTGGCTTGGTGGTCGCCTTTGGCTCCAAGTCCGCATTACTGTACATTCTTTCGCCGTTGAAGTAAATCCCATCGGGTCTTCTTTCGAACTTACTAGGGTCTGCATGCGGAAACATCTTCCTAAATGCTCTCCAATTCCAGTAATCCCGGTTGTCATGATGTGGCTGCTCCTCAATGTCATTCCCAAAAGCGTCGTACATTAGTATATATAATGGATGTTATACCATCAGCACCTAAAATGTACCCAGATATTCCCTATACTACACCCAACGAAATGAATGCCGAAAACTTCAGGCTCAATAAAGTAAATTTAATCCTGGCTTACTTGGAAGGGCAGACAAAACACTACGAAAAAGTTAGGAAAAAGTACGCCAGAGCCCGGACTACGCTACATAAGATTTCGATAACTTCAGGATCCATATCCGTTGTGTTAACGGGCTCCGGCGTTGCTACTTCGCTTACTGGGCCGGGAATAATCGTTGGAGTTCCTTTGGCCGGCGTTGGGGCAGCCTGTGGTATTATTTCAGCCGTTGCTACGGGCATTATGAAACAGTTGTCAAGCAAAATATCCAAGCATGACACGACAATAGCTCTGTCAAGGGCTAAAGTAAATACAATTACCGATCTTGTCTCAAAGGCTTTGCGTGACAGAAAGATAGACGACGTAGAATTCTCGCTTATTCTGGCCGAAGAAGACAAATACGAGAAATTAAAGTCGGACATAAGGAATAAAAAAACAGTCGTAAAAGATCTTTCCGAGGAATCTCGCAAAAAGATCTACCAGGAGGCAAAAGAAGAGCTTCAAAGAAAGCTTGCTCAGTAAACATCTGCTTCGAAAAGAGCGTGACAGGATTCTATTTACATATCGAACGTCAGTCTAGAAAATATGCAAATTAGAGTGTAAGACATAAAAATAATAATTTTCACATACATAAGCGTCCAGATGTGTCTGGCGCTCGCTTGTGATCGCCACATTCATCCTGAATTTGCTTACACACTTTCTCCATTCGATTTCCATTTTCTCACTTGTGATCGTGGACTTTGGAGCTGTGGAGGCCTAAAGTCCCGAGTTCAAGCCTCGCTGTAGACGCATTTGGACCGGTTGCTGTGAGTGAAAAAAAAAGCCTCCCCCACTCACAGCAACCGTGGGGGGAGGGGTGGAAAAGATAGAAAGTGCGATTCAACCCCGCGATGGGGGGTTTCGCGAGGAAAAGTTGGAAAAGTCAGGGGGTGTCTCGGGACGCTGTCCGGAGTTCAGCCTCTGGTGGGTCGTAAGAAAGATATATGTGTATGTACTAGAGGGCCTCTGGCGCGGGATGAAATAAGCCCCGTAAGCCCAAAATGCAAAAAACCCCACTGGGGATAGCTTGGTGTTCTGCGCGATGCATTCCCCAGTAGGGTTTCTGGCAAAATAAACGCCAGTTTTGCATTTTTATTTTCTCGGAATCCATCCTAATAGGGGGTGGTTGGGGTCTATTTTGTAAAATATTTCGTAAATTACGTCAGGGTAATAAGGAATATCCTTATCCAGCCGACAAAACATCCACTCGGCTCTGCTCATATCAGAAACCTCGGGAATAGACTTACCGGTAATTTCAGACAAAAGATAGGGAATAGCTTTGTAATATTTCCCTAGTTTTATTTTTTTCAGCGTTTTCCGTAGACTTTGTGGGGTTGGCTCTTCTAAGTGGTCTATGATTTTCTTCCTTACTTCGTTGGTTAAATATACCGGTCGATAACCTTGGATATGACTCATCCAGTCTCTAAAGTATTTTATTCTCTTATAAGGTGTTTTCTTACGACCTCCATTGGCGTAATATTGCTCTGTACGGCATTACGAATGTTCTTACCACACTCGTAACACTGCGCTGACGTGTCGTCTTCTATTTGCATTTTCTTACCACAACAAATATACTTATTTGGCTTAGTAGGTACAAACTTGGGTTTCAAGCACTTTGCACAGAAATCATAAGCAAACTCTTTACATTCTTCGCACTCCATATATAGACTAACATATTTAACTACATAAACACGGGATGCGGGTAATCGCGGTACGAATCGAGGAATTCACTTTAGACGGGTAATCCTCCGGTGGTCGTTGCGCTGGAACCCCCATCCCCTATACTACTCATTTCGCATTTTTTTATCTGGCATTTCGCATTTTTTAAATCTGGCATCTTGCACTTTTTTTTATCTGGCATCTTGCTTTTTTTTTTATCTGGCATTTCGCATTTTTTTTTATCTGGCATTTCGCATTTTTTTTATCTAGCATTTCGCATTTTTTTAATTTGGCATCTTGCTTTTTTTTATCTGGCATTTCGCATTTTTTTATCTGGCATTTCGCATTTTTTTAATCTAGCATTTCGCATTTTTTTAATTTGGCATCTTGCACTTTTTTTATCTGGCATTTCGCATTTTTTTATCTGGCATTTCGCATTTTTTTATCTGGCATTTCGCATTTTTTTATCTGACATTTCGCATTTTTTTATCTGGCATTTTGAATATTGACATTTTTGTATTGGCATGTCCCTTATGGGCCACCGTATTATATGCAAATCTTTTCTGAAGTCTTTCATGGTCATTGCTCTCTTTGTTTTCTTTGTGGGGTTTTCTGAGAGGTTCTTGAGAAACCTCTGGCACATGAGAGCAGAGCTTGGCTTGCTCAGGAAATCTTTTGTTCGAAGTCACCTGTGGAACGTGTTTTACCGGTTTGCCACGTAAGATCTTCTGTTATTCAAATGTAATGACAGGTGTGACTCAGCTCGTTATAATAATGGTTTACTTTGAAGACCAAAGATCAGCTTAGAATACAAAACTGTCTCTACTTTTTCGCGAGATTATCCGTAGGATCGAGTTGAAGTTCGATCGACTGAAGTATTGACTGAGAAGGAAATAAACGTACATAGGTCATGCCTCAAAAGAATGTCCAAAAGAAGCCCCTAGATGCTGGTGCTAAGCCCAAAACAAGCCAAAAATCAAGTTCGAAACCTGTGCTGGGTTCGAGCGACATTCCACAAAACCAAGATGAAAGCTTTTTTGAAAACGGTGACGAACAACAAAAGTTTCTAGAATGGTTTTGGAAAGGAACTCATGGAAACTACTTGGTTAGAAAGCTAAACGATTATGCTCAACAAGAAGATTTGGAAGATCGCATTCGCAGGGAGAAAGAGAGTCCTGCTGTGTATGCTGTGGTCCTGAATGCTGGCGATTTTCCATTTAAAGAAAAAGGTAAGCAATGGAAGTTGTGTAAAGTTGGTTTTACTCACCGTTCGATCAAAAAGGGTGGAAATCGAATGGAGAAAGTGTGTAAGCAAATTCAGGATGAATGTTTAGAAGGAATAGGGCAGCATACAACAGCAAGTACACTGTTTGCATTACGAATCGGAGCAGTAGACACTACATCGTTTAGCGCAACAGAAAAGCGAATACGAGAAAAGGTTGGGAAGCCAGTATGCAAAAAAAAGGCGAAGGGCCAACGTCTGCCTTTTCCTACAGAGTGGGTTTTAACAACCCAGGAACACATCGACACTATCAAAGAAAAGAAGGAGGAGAAGATGTCGGATGTCGACGAAGGTGGGGATGTGATTGATTTTTTTAAGGGTATCAAAAATACACCGGAACTACCTGAGAAATATAAAGGATGGCTCGCGGAATGACTCAATGAAAAATGCTTTCTGCTATGAAGTATCTTGAGGCAGAATAACTGTGGACGTATGAAATAGACTGTAGTTGCATTACTTGTAGGATATTAAATGATGTCACGAAACAATTCAAGTCTACTTTGGGACTTATCGTCGCCGCGACACAATGCGACATTGTTTTGTGAACAAATTGAAAGATATTGGGCAATGATGGGCAACATTGAACGATTTTGGACAGCATTATGTGGCCCTGGGCATGAGATGAGTTTAAAATAGTCTTGTAGGTTGCATTGGTGTCATGTTCTCAGTAGTTTGCTTCTTCAACCTTTTGAAACTTTTTAATATATGAGATAAGTCACACTGAGTAGGTAACAGCACAAATTGAGGCAAGGCCATAGCAAGGCTTGAAAAACTAGGGGGGGGGGGGGGTGGGGGTTATGAAGTTACTTCGCATCACGTGCACACCGGGGAGCTTTTAAACGACAAAAAAAGATCCACTGGCTGAGGGAATAAATTTAGAACCTATCGTATTTTCAAAGTTAATTATGATTTAGAGGAATATTTATTGGTAGTTAAAAATTTTAAACACAGAAATGCGCTAACTGATTCTGTAGAAGACGAGAGTTACTTTCTTTGCAAGTGCACCCCATAGTTATACTTCAAGTGGCTTCAATTAATTTATTCTTAGAATTCTACAGGTCCTCGTGAATTACAAAAAATCGTAGTAAAATAGGAGATTACAGGACATAGCCATACTCAAGTTAAAAGTCAAGAACCAATTGTGTCCGAAATATATTTAGGATTCATTCCAAGTTAATACTAGCAGGTATAATTTAAGTAATGCAGATTTCATAATTCCTAGTACAAGTTGATTAGGCTCGTGGTATGGTCTAAATTGAATACCACCATTAAGTCAATAACCACTTTAGGTAATTACCGGAAAGGTATCAGGAAAATAGATTTATCGGAGCTTTTAGAAGTAAATGTAATCATAATTGTGTCCTTTGTTCAAATTAGTATGTGATTATGTATAGCTATTACAATATTTTATTATGCTATTAGAATGACTTTTTAGAATCTTATTATTGTATTATATAATTGTATTATTTAATCTTTCATCATCAACAACAACCTGAAATTCACCAGCTGTCCTGTCATGGGTTTATAAACGCTTAAGAATATAAGATGGATGCTTCATTCTCACCTTATCTGTTTCACATGTTTATAAAAATCACTCTATGTATGAAACTTATAGAGGACAGAAAAAATATTTCAGAATACTAAAATTCCTGAAAACATACATTGAATTACCTTTAAGAAAAATTGATCAGTTGAAAGACCACCTTTGCCAACTTTAAATTATCATTAATGTATGGCTTTATCAAAGAGCCCCTCCCAGAGGTTTTAGGGAACAAGGGAACAGGGGCATTTATTTTCAGGGAACAGGAGACATTGTCAAATTATTTTCAGGGATCTGGGGAACTCCTGATTAGATTGTTGGGAACAAGGGAACACCAATATTTTTTTTTAACTTTCAGCCCCTACAATAAAACTATCATTTTAAAAAAAAGAAATAAAAAAAGAAATAAAAATAACAGTTTTAAGACAATTTTTGTGAAATGGAGACCAGTTAGCAGCATGAAAACCTGTGGTCTCTATTTGAAAACAACTGGTTACCAGGGCCGTTGCTACGATGAGGCGAGGCATTTGCCTCGGTAAAATTTCAGATATTTCAGTTTTTTTTATAACGTCATCCGAAAGTGATTTTTTAGCTACATATATATTGTGAGCTACTTATTGTGAGACTCATATCAGATATGCCTTTTCTCTTCTTTTTCTTTGCCAGGATGTGCAAAATGGTCATAGCTTTACAAGAATAAATGTGTCGCAAATGCCTCTCAAACAGCTGGAAATCGCATTTCCGAGGGTCTGAATTTTCACTTTTTTAATTTTTTAAATTTATCATAATGCTGTTTTCTTTAAGGGAATAAATCAGAAAGGAAAACTAAGAATTGATGAACGATTCAGGAAAAAAAGCGGTAGTTTGAAAGCTTTAGAAAATAAGCAAAACGAGTTTGTCATTATTCACCGTCCCTGCGAGTCGCAAAAACAAAGACATGGCGACCTGTTGATGCCACTAGTAAGAAAGGCCGGTTTATGTCCAGAAATCTTACCTACACCAGTAACTAACTATGGCACCAGTAATGAAAGCTGTTTCCGTCCTAGAAAGAAACCTGAAACTAAGAAAACTGCGGCTTTGAAATAACAATTCTCTGTAGACTTTGTACGAGCACTTCGAAGTCACCGCGGTAGGGTAGATTCTCTGTACTTCAATTCTCGCTATACAATATTAAGCCGGTAAAACTTTTTGTAAATGACCGGGTGGTTTTATTGAGTGACTGATGGCTACCATGAAAAAGCACTACTGTAAAAGACTAAATGAGATAATGCACATTTTTAGAGCATAAAAACGTTGATTTTGCTTTAAAAACCGTTAATAAACTGATATCAGTTTTTCTGTCATGGTTGAGGTGTGGGTAAATCGTGGGTATAGGGTCGAATGACTCGGTTAAGTTGATCGTTTAGAGAGGCGTAAACCGTGAAGTCAGGCTCAGTGATCATTTGCACCTTCCCTGAAGGAAGCAATAGATCAGGGTAACAACAGTTCTTTATTAGTTTAGAATAACTTTTGTTAGCAAAGAAGTGGAACTATTTGTGCCCCAGTGTTCTCGAATGGAATAATACTAGGATTTGTTCAGTCAATTGGTCATGAAAACGCGACTTTTCGAAAACCAATACGTGTGGAGACAGGTAAAAAGGATTCGAATACGCTACGTGCGGACAGACTTTTTTTTGAAAAAGAAACAAAAAACCCTAAAACAAAAATTATATACGTGTGGATGGGGCCGAAATTTTGGTTTCAACTGGAGAATTTTAGTGAAAACAAAGGATTTCAAGACAATAGATCATGGTAGTGCATGTAGCTGCATTAAAAATGCAGTAGATTGCTTAGTCACCGACACGTGTTTTTGAACCAGAATCAGCTACAAAGACCAAGCACTACAAAGCGCGCCTTGTAAACCAAAAATGCACTATAAAATGTTTCTAGGTCAAGAAAATTAGCGCTCAAAATGAGAGAAAAGTATAAAGATTAAGGAACTCAGTCGTACGGTGGAGATGGCAACAGAAAGCGGAGGTCTGTCTCCTGAGTATTACCCAAAGGGCGAAGATGAAAACAAGCGCATTAAACAAAGGCTAAGGAACAGTCGACCTTGGAAAATCCTCTCCTCGTTCTGCCAGAAACTCGACTATATATTATGTTGTGGATTCATCGTTTGTAGACATTGTTTCGTACGATGTTTTCAGCTTCGTCAGTCCGTTTTCTCTCGTATGGCTTATATCGGGTTTCTGTTAGGAGGCTGCATGGTGAGCTGTTTAATGTTGACTCCAAAAACAAAGATCTTATTCAGTGATCGCTTCTGCCAGACCATAACGTACTTCGTGTGCGACACACTACGAGGTTATTCTGCCGTATACCGGGTCTTCTCAGCAATTGCAATCTTCTTTTTCATAATGTCACTAATAACATTTGGGATATCGTCAAGTAAAAGTGCTCGTTCGCAACTTCACAACAATTTCTGGGGAGTCAAAATCGTGTTTCTCTCAGTTCTGGTCTTCTCGTTTCTCTTCCTCCCTCACTCTGAATACAGCGGAGAAGTTTGGGTGTTTTTTGGTTTGAATGGAGGTTTTGTATTTATTATTCTAGAATGTGTTCTACTCATCGATATTGTACATTGCTGGAACTCAAGTTGTGTCGTGAGACTAGAAAGTTGCCAGAATAACCGTCATGCATTTCGACTTTGGTACACCATTTTATGGTTGCCCACAATCACTCTGTACAGCGTCTCCATCATTTCCATTGCGCTATTTTACGTCTTGTACGCACAACAAGGCTGTTACAATAACATGTTTTTTATAAGTTTCAATGTGTATCTCTGTTTAGCTGCCACCTACATATCGGTCAATCCAATCGTCCAGGAAAAGCGCCCGCGATCCGGCCTACTCCAGGCGTCAGTTATCACCACCTATAACACGTTTGTCACGTGGTTGGCACTATCAAACGCACCAGATGACAAATGTAATCCGTCTCGTTCATACCTGTTTCCTGGATGTCCCTTCCAAAATGTCCAGTTACTAATGAGTCTTGGACTGATGTTTTTTCTGTTGATCTGCTCAAGCTTACGAGACGTTTCGCCGCCACAGTATGGCAAGTTCAAGCTGTTTTCATCTCGCCACGCCGAAGCTCCTTTACCCAGCAGAGAAGGAATAGCACCAGACAGCATTGAAGACACCCCGTCTCCAGAAGACCGACCCCAGAAGGTAGTGACAGACGACGAAGAAGACGGAGTAGAGTACAGTTATTCTTTCTTTCACGTTATGCTCTGTCTGGGTTGCCTTTATTCAATGATGACCGTGACTAACTGGTACCGACCAGAGGAAGGAGAGAACCTGACGGTCAAACTGGTATCAAGCTGGGGTTCTGTGTGGATTCGTATCTCGGCCGCCATATTCAGTGTTTTTATTTATATCTGGACACTAGTGGCACCTGTCATGTTTCCTGATACTTACAAAGAATTGGTCTTCTTTCAGTTCATGCTGAAGGAGAATTAGAAAATAAATAAGGCGGGTGGGGTTGGGGGATTCAACTCAATGAGCTGGGTTACAAGGACCAAAGACATGAAACAATGGATCCATCGTAAGTGCGTAGTGGTGCATTTTGGTCTAGCTTGGGTACATGCTATCCTCGTTCCCAGTACCTCCGCAGCTTCAAGACAAATCGGAAGGGCCTGGTCACATACATGTACCCACTTTCATAGTAAAACCACAAGGTTTTTTTAGTCCAAGATTCGTTACAAAAATATTGCAAACTACACGCAAAAAGAAGCTTTATTTTCCTGTAGCATAGCTACAGCAAAATACTAGGAAAGAAAGTTGATCATACAATAAGCGTGTAAAAGCACAAGGTTTTTTAGTCCAAGGTTCATTTAATATAAAAACATTGTAATAAACTACACACAATAAACTAGTTTCATTTCCATGTAGCATAGCTTCAGTGACGTACTAGGAAAGAAGTTCATATCTATAATATGTGTGAGTCTAAGACAATAAAATACTCCAAAATCCACTTTCATCTTCACACTCCCACGTCAGCCCATTTCTCACTAATGGCTAAAAATAACTCATAGATATTTTCCAAGTGTTATTTGGGAGTGGAAAATAAAAAAGAAATGACAAAATAATACCTTTACACTGCAAAAGAATTTCATATGCATAGCTCCATAAAATATCCATACCCCCCTCCCCCCACAAGTGGGGAATACAATCCCTAATGGGTAATAGGTAAGGATTGGTTATACGTTTTCAAGGAAAGAATATTTTAGGTATTATACACAAAGTACAATACTATTTACTAGGAGTATGGATATTTTTTGGTGAATAGAGAAATTAACATTAATATAATCCTAATTAAACTAGATTTTCTCTTGATAATTGTATTTAGCAGTAACTATGATTTCAATAAAAACTATCTATTGGTATTGGTACTTCTATGTCTAATAACTAAATAGAAATTAATTAATTAATTAAGACTTTAGCACCACGATGGCACAAAGGATTGACCTGCTCCTAGTAAGTCGTATCCTATCACATACTGTTGACTCTGGGACTCTCTTTTTCTGCATGCTTGATGACTCCTCTTGAAGTTACGCACTGCTTTGGCTGTAGCTATCACTAGAACCAATCGTCTTCTATATTATTTCTCTAGATTATTCACTATCTCCTGAAGATATAATTAACATAAACATTTTAAAAAAATTAAGCAAAGTAAGATAAACATTTTTTTTAAAGTCAAATTTTGTTATCTACCTTGTAACTCATCTCCACGTCTTTTTCTATCTGAGTTTTCTCTGGTGATAGATAAAGATACATGAAAATTTAATAATCCCTTAATTTTATCCAACCCTGAAATATGAAGCATGAAGTAAGGACAAAGCTAAGTTACATGTCATATTGTAGACGTGCAGTTTCCGTATGACTGTGAAAAGTTCACGGCACGTACACGGTAGTGACACAGCAAGGGATATGCAAGAGCAATCACATTGCACGAGAATTTACTCTCCATCCAATCAAATACCTGGAACATGGCATCAACACGGCGCGGACACGGTCACACCAAGATCACGGCACTTTTAGACCAATCATATTGCGCGTGAAAAAAAACAGCCAGTTAAGATTCTAGAAAGTATCACGGTCACGACACGCTTCCGGCACTGAGCTTTTCACAGTCATACGAAAACTGCACCAAGATGGATTTTGTGAGAGGAGGAAAGCTAGATAACCTGGTGAAAATCTCTGGCATTATTGGAAGAAACCGAACAAATTCTATCACATGATGCTGAGTTTAGGTATTGAATCAGAGACCCCAGAGGTGAGAGGCAAGTACACTGCAAATGTATCCATTTTATGGAAGAGTGATGAAAATTTTTCTTACAAATATTTATTCAGCCCCCTCTCCCACCTTAACACCTTAATTTCCCCCTGTATTGAGGTTGGTAGTATTTATGAGTTCTACAAATATCAGGTATGTTTTACCTGGTATATCCATATTGGTCAATAAGGTCTCTTTGTAGCTGTCTCGTTTCTTCAATGAATAAAGGAAGGTCTTGATGTCTGGATGCTGGTAATAAATTAGGTACATACTTGGCAAATAGAGAGGGATTTCTTTCAGCAAACTCTGAAATGAAAAAAAGATGTTGGAAGCAGCCATTGTACTGATATTGGTGAATTTATTGAAAGACTAACTTAATAATGGAAATCCATCCATCCCTCCCTCCCTCCCTCTATCCATCCCTCCCTCCCTCTCTCCATCCACCCATCCATTGAACCATCCATCCATCCAAAAATTTTCAATTTCAATCCATCCATCCCTCCACTCATCCACTGATCCAACCAAAAATTTTCAATTTCAATCCATCCATCCCTCCACTCATCCATTGATCCATCCATCCATCAATCCATCCATACTACATCCATCAATTCATCCATCAAACCATCCAATCCATTCATCCATCCAACCATCCATCTGCTTACCCATCCATTCATTTAACCATCCATCTATCCTTTCCCTCATCTGTTTATACAATCATCCTTCCAATCTCTTCCCTTCCCATCCCATCCCATCCCACCATCCTTCTATTTATCCATCCATCCTGATCCACTATCAATAAAGAAGTGTACCTGGTTTGAGTGAGTAGAGTCCTTTAATGACAGACATCATGGTATGTGGACTGACAGCAAATGGGTTTTGAGATACTTCATCTATCATATCTAGAATGAATAAATATATCTTGGTTTCTCAACTTACTTTATGTTAATTTTTTTTCAGTTAGTTTCTCGATAATGATGACAGGATGTCACCGAAACGTCAAAATCTATCTGCGTTAGTTTTTCTGATTAATTGAATAAATAAAATAAAATAAAAATAAAATAAAAATAAAATAAAAATAAAATAAAAATGAAATGAAATGAAATGAAGTGAAATGAAGTGAAATGAAGTGAAATGAAGTGAAATGAAGTGAAATGAAGTGAAATGAAGTGAAATGAAGTGAAATGAAATGAAATGAAATGAAATGACAATAAAATAAAATAAAATAAAATAAAATAAAAATGCTGTTTTATTTGTAGCAATTAAGAGGGCATGTCAGTAAAAATCGAACAAGAAGCGGCCACGGTTGAAAAATCGATTTTGCTCAAATTTTGTCCAGATGTACTTTATTATATCACAAAATGCACTGCATAGTTTTTTAAGGAAAATATATTTTTATTTTTGAGAAAATGCCGTTTTAAAAAGTCCTCCCGAAATCGCCATTTTAGTGGCCAAAATTTGCGTTGAGTTTACCGAGCGAGTTCAGTACAAAAATCGATTCTGATCAACTTAAAACCCCTAAGACCGTGTTCTATGCTATCTAAATATCCGGTTACGTGACTTACAGGAAATTTGAGTTACTTTTTGTGACATAAATAATCTTAGTTTTAAGACTCGTGATTCTAGGTGATTGACGATATCCCCAAAACAAAATCGATTTTCACCATGCGATAAAGCTCCAAACCCAACAAGTTTCCGAGGGTTAGTTCTTTAAGAAACAAGCTTTCAATTGATGTAAACATTTCTTTGGGCAAACAAATATTCGTTACGCGACGGGTCATTCAAATCTTCAATTTTTGACCTTTCGAAGTCATACGCCATAACTTCCCATCACTCACAAAATCAAAAAATCTCGCCTGGCTAATCTCTTATTCTTACTATTTTACCCTTACAGGCCAAAAAATACACTTGTTATAGCATTTCTTACCTTTTTAAGGCGAAAATCTGGTCTATTAACCTCGGTATTCGTTATAATGGTATCACAAGTCTTGACCATTATCTGTCAGTTGATAACTTCCGTTTACTATCCAATATGTCAACCGTCCAGCGCTTACTAAACGGCGTTTAAAACCCTTGTCGAACAGTCAAGATTGTTTTCCTTTTTATCTGAAGTTCTACGATATCATAATATATCAATATGATTTCAAAATTTATGGTACAGCTGAATTTCCGTATCGAATTTAGAGTACGTAAACAAATGGCCTGGGATTATATGCTAATCAGGTAGACTACGACTTTCTAGGGTAGGGACGGTATGTCCCATTTGCCTTTCTCTGACATCCCAGCGCTTACTAAAAGTTATTTAAAGCCTCTGATTAACTGTTAGATCAGTCGATGTTGTTAATATACCCCAATGATATATATCGTTTGCTGGATATCGTCATCATCAGGAACTGTAAAATAATATAATTTGCGTTTCTGTACTACACAGGGAGCCCGATTCGCTGGGAATCAAGTGCTTTTACAATACAATACGATACAATACGTCTTTATTCACATTTCCTCTTATGTTACATTACATTAAATTATGTATTTAGATCATTGAAAAGAAAATACTTATTTGGTCAAATAAACAAAGCTAAATATAGTTTGTAATGAGAGGAAATGCCTGGAGCCTAAATAAACCATATAGTTTCCTAGTTAGGCTTTAGTCATGTTTTGTGTCAGTTTGATGTAGACAACAAACACGAGGAAAAAGAAATGAAATAATATACAAACAGTAAACAAACAACGACAAAAAGATCGATTAATGATGTGACATGCATTTACAATTGAGTTGGGTATTACATATCGCGATCGAAAGATAAACAAAGATGAAATCAGTTTTAGATAATCTACGAACTCAAACATTTCAACAGCTTGTGAAATTGCTTTTTACTGCCGTCAGTGAAGAACATAAAAGGTACCGCCTGACTTTTTTTGATTGAAGGCAGCAGAAAAAAAAAAACAAATTCCAGCTTGTGTTCATTGACTATCGAAAACCGCAGTTATTAATTAGCGATGGTTTAGTGCAGATGTTGTAAAGAAAATGGAAGCTGCGTGTTGTTCGTTTAGGTCTATCGTCGGTACTTCTTGTGGTTTTGATGCCAAAGATCGAAAGCGCCAAACCCAAATTGTACCATTGATGTCCTGTACAAAAGATACCGCAAGGCACTTGTCCACCCTGAGTTTTTCAGGTCCTGAAAATGAGGTAGATCTGATATTGTCTAGAGTAGCATTGTATGATAAGTCGAAGGAGAGCATCAAATCGATGACCATCTGCCCTTATCATCGCGCGACGCTTGGGATAAGCTGGACCAGAGGAGGAGGTACAAGATGTAGAGTTCCGCAGGAGATTTCAGACCATGGAAAGGGTAAAGGAACCTGGCCTAAAGGTGATCGAGGTTTAGGCAAGCAAGAATCATCTATTATATTACGCAATACTGGCGTGTTTGTCGCTCCTGGATCAGGTAAGTTTTTTTCAAAGAACATATATAACTAGTGACTGTTTATAAGTTACTCAGTACTGTCTCTTTACGTTAATATATACATCGATATTACTTCAGGTATTTGCAAGAAATGCCGATATCTCATTAAAACAATGGAAAGTAAAGATTCCTCAAAGTCGGATGTCATAGCTATGGGTGAACAGATAAAAGAGTTGACCTTGGTAAGACAATTTGTCATGCGATTATCATTTACACGTACATACTGCCAGGTAAAGAAGTGAGGCCATTTGAAGGTGCTTGAAGTAATTATTTACAAGTGCGGTATTTTACGGGTCAGTCGTCATTCTTCACATTAGTTTATCAGTACCAAGACTACACGCTTAAGATATATTTCATATGCAGGTACTTACGCCTTAGCTATTTAGAATTTTTCTTATTCATCTTATGAATCTGATGGCATGGCACAGGAAGCCCACCCAAACGACAAGAAAAGCTACACAAATTTTAAAACATCAATCCCCTCCTACTCACACAAACTTTAACATTTAGAACATTTAATTTACAGGAAGACGATGAGGTAACCTTTAAAGCCAGCGCACAAAGTCCAGCTTTTCAGAGCCCACCAAATACTACTATACCTGAAACACCATGCACAGCCTATGAACCCTCAGAACGCTCGCTATTAACAGAAACGGAGGACAAAGACAACTCAGAACCAATGTCAAGAGAACTGCTAAATTCATTTTTAGCCGCAAGGGACATAAGTCCTATTAGAAACCAGCTGACTACACCATGGGATGAAGCTTCGCAAAGAACTAAGCGACGCTATTCGCGTAAAGCAAAGCAGGTTGTCTTTGCAGCTTTAGAAGAAATTGCGCCTGAAAGCTCAGAAATGTTGTTCAGTGTATTACAGTCATCTGGGCAAAAGGATGAGAACGTTGATAAATCACTGATGGATGCTCTTGTTGAATGTTTCAATAACGCAAGTCATTGGAGCACAAGAAGGCAGATCTTGTCGATAATGGCAGATAAGATGCCCTATTCAGCGTTGAAAAACTGGATTCCCGGTCTCTCCAGATACAGGTTTAATGTGGCCCGCCACCACGCATTGCTTCATGGAAGAGGTACTCCCGTTACCATTACAAAGAGCCCGCGTATTTATGTGTCAACTGAGAAACTTGACCACTTTTTGACTTTTATCACAAGTGGTCAAGTGATCCAAGATTTGCCGTTTGGAGAAAAGACATTGAAGTTATCTAGCAATACAAAGATCACAGTCCCAAATGTTGTAAGGACATTAATACCTGAACAGGTGGTGCAGCAATACACTACCTATTGTCAAGAAACCTGTTTTGAACCAATGAGCCGTAGCAGTTTATGTAGAGTGTTGGGTGTATGTAGTGCTTCCGTAAGGAAGTCACTACAAGGGCTTGACTATTTTTCTGCCGATGGTGCTCAAGCCTTTGATGAAATGGAGGAAGTAGTCCAAAAGCTTGGAGATGAGTACGGAAAAGGTCATTCCTGGGCAAAGAATCAAATCAATAAATTGAAAATTGCAAAGCGCTATTTGAAAAGTGATTACAAGGTATGTAAATCATAGGCGGGTCCAGGATTTTGGTTGACGTTAAAACGACAACATCAAATCTTTGATATTTGCAGGTTCATGTGTCAAAAAGCTCACGAGTCCCCGACCACTGTAGAGCGCACGCTCTCAATCATGAAAGTGATTTGGATTTCACCACTAAATGTGACCATCAGCACGACCTAAAATGTGACCGGTGTGAGCTGATTCCATCTGTGTTTGATGAAGTTCATTCGGCTTTGGAGGATCTGGCCATTGACAATGAAGAGAAGAAAGAGATGATGTATGTCATCACCCAATCAAAGAAAAATATCCAAGCCTGGAAAGCCCACCTGCTGCGTGCTATCAATCAAGATGAAGCCCGGTTGAACGTTCTGCAGAGTCTGGGTCCAACCTCAGTGCTTGTAGTATTAGACTGGGCTATGAAGTTTCTCCCGAGGAAGTGCCGTGAAAGCCAATCTGATTGGTATGGAAAGAAAGGTATTTCTTGGCACATTGCAGTAGCTACAACAAAAAGAGAAGGTCAGTTGGAAATGTTGACATTCGTACATGTTTTCAAAAGCTGTACCCAGGACAGCTATTCAGTAATGGCTATCATTGATGATGTTGTGGGGCAACTGAAAACTGAAAGGCCTGAGCTCGAGGAAGTATTTCTAAGGCAGGACAATGCCGGCTGTTACCACAGCGCATTCAACTTACTGTCCATGAAAGAAATAGTCAAAAAACACAAAGTTAAATTAAGGGTCGATTTTTCAGACCCTCAGGGCGGTAAAGGGTCATGTGACCGAAAAGCTGCCACCATAAAGAACCACATCAAGGCATACTTAAACTCTGGAAAAGATGTCGAAACTGCAGAACAGATGAAAATAGCCATCGAATCATTGAGTGGTGTCAATGGAGTAAGAGCTATGCTATGCGACCCGCCTTCAGTCCCAAATTTAGTGCCTTTGAAATGGGATGGAGTTAGCTTCATCAACAACATCTCCTACAATAAGAATGGCATGAAAGTATGGAGAGAGTATGGCATTGGCGAGGGTAAGACCTTGAAATGGAGTGCATTTAGCCTGCCAAAAAGTATTCTTTTGCCAAAACTAAACGTCATTAAAGAAGCTACTCCCCCTAAAGCCACTTTTACAGAGGTACTGCAAGAAAGAGACCAGCGGCGAAATCTAAAAGTATCGAGACCCAGCCTACGCATACGGATGCTGAAAGCTCCAGCTCAGAAGATGAAGAGCAAACGACAAAGCTGTTTCCATGTCCCGACGACGGCTGCATTAAATCGTTCCAGCTTTTTTCATCTCTTCAACGCCATCTTGACGTCGGTAAGCATAAATATGTACTGGAACGCGAAACACTTCTAGACAAGGCGATGCTGTCATACGCCGTAAAACTTGACCAAGGAAATGCGTCATTGGAGAACCAGCCACTTGAAGAACCAAGTACTTCCCGCACATTGGCATATGGCGATGCTCTATCAAAAGGCTGGGCATTGAAGTCATCCACTGTCCAAAGGAAACGCTTGAACAAAGCTCAAAAGGACTATCTTACCAAGATGTTCGATCTTGGAGAGCAGACAGGGCACAAAGTGGATGCTAATACCGTATCTAATTCTATGAGAAAGGCAAGAAACCTTGATGGTTCTTTTATGTTTAATTCAAATGAGTACCTCACACCAAAGCAGATAAAAAGTTTTTTCTCACGTCTTGCTAAGAAAAGAAGGGAGGTTAAAGTGGATGACGTGGACTTAGAAGACGAGATGGAGGAAGATGAGGAGGCAAGGCTCGACGAGGAAGAGTTTGAAGAGCTTGCACACAACATAATTAAGGAAATCGGACTCGGTCATCCCATCATGTTTGAAGCTCACAATCTATGCGAACTAGCTACAAGCTCGAAGCTTTCAAAGTTCTCCATAGCAATGCTGCAAGAAATATGCACTTTTTATGAGCAGGATACCTCTTCAATCAAGGGAACAAGAAAACAGCAATATGTTGATTTGCTTATGGAGTTAATTGGCAATTGCAGCTGTAAAAGGTAATTATTTATTCAACCTGTCTTATTGTTTGTTTATGATAATAATAATAATAATAATCATCATCATTTCATAGCTTAACCTCCCCCCCTCCCCTCCCCAATTCCTTCCCCGCCGCCAATTGGGCTTCCTGTGTACACAGTTCCTGTAACTAATTCAAATTATATTATTTTGCAGATCATGAACTATGACTTTGACGATATAAGCCGAACACCCAACTCGTTCTTCGAAAAGCATATTAACAACATCGACTGATCTAACAGTTAATCAGAGGCTTTAAATAACTTTTAGTAAGCGCTGGGATGTCAGAGAAAGGCAAATGGGACATACCGTCCCTACCCTAGAAAGTCGTAGTCTACCTGATTAGCATATAATCCCAGGCCATTTGTTTACGTACTCTAAATTCGATACGGAAATTCAGCTGTACCATAAATTTTGAAATCATATTGATATATTATGATATCGTAGAACTTCAGATAAAAAGGAAAACAATCTTGAC
Source organism: Actinia tenebrosa (assembly GCF_029948245.1). Lineage (NCBI taxonomy): Eukaryota > Metazoa > Cnidaria > Anthozoa > Actiniaria > Actiniidae > Actinia > Actinia tenebrosa. The sequence goes on from NW_028292572.1 coordinate 11,606,899, forward strand.
TGTTCGACAAGGGTTTTAAACGCCGTTTAGTAAGCGCTGGACGGTTGACATATTGGATAGTAAACGGAAGTTATCAACTGACAGATAATGGTCAAGACTTGTGATACCATTATAACGAATACCGAGGTTAATAGACCAGATTTTCGCCTTAAAAAGGTAAGAAATGCTATAACAAGTGTATTTTTTGGCCTGTAAGGGTAAAATAGTAAGAATAAGAGATTAGCCAGGCGAGATTTTTTGATTTTGTGAGTGATGGGAAGTTATGGCGTATGACTTCGAAAGGTCAAAAATTGAAGATTTGAATGACCCGTCGCGTAACGAATATTTGTTTGCCCAAAGAAATGTTTACATCAATTGAAAGCTTGTTTCTTAAAGAACTAACCCTCGGAAACTTGTTGGGTTTGGAGCTTTATCGCATGGTGAAAATCGATTTTGTTTTGGGGATATCGTCAATCACCTAGAATCACGAGTCTTAAAACTAAGATTATTTATGTCACAAAAAGTAACTCAAATTTCCTGTAAGTCACGTAACCGGATATTTAGATAGCATAGAACACGGTCTTAGGGGTTTTAAGTTGATCAGAATCGATTTTTGTACTGAACTCGCTCGGTAAACTCAACGCAAATTTTGGCCACTAAAATGGCGATTTCGGGAGGACTTTTTAAAACGGCATTTTCTCAAAAATAAAAATATATTTTCCTTAAAAAACTATGCAGTGCATTTTGTGATATAATAAAGTACATCTGGACAAAATTTGAGCAAAATCGATTTTTCAACCGCGGCCGCGAAATATCGAATTTGTTTGATTTTTGCTGACATGCACTCTTAAAAACCTTAAATTTCATCAAAGCCTGAAACAACATCTTGTTCTTAGTCGGGACATGGATACTGTAACTCATTGAATGAATTGGAATTTGGTATGTTGGTTTTTGTGAAATGAGAAAAACCGAAGAAAAACCCTGGAATCAAGGGAGAGACCCAACAAACTCTGCTCACATTTTATGACATGTCCAAGAATCAAACCTGTGACCCCAGAGGTGAAAAACGGGTGTATTAACATGTACTACACCAGTGACTCTTCATTCCCTTAAAGACTTACTAAATAAAAAAGGGTTATCAGCAACAATTTCTGTAAATAATCTTTTCAGCTCTACTGTAAGATCTGCATGAAGCTTTGGTACAACATAAAATCGATTCTAAAAAAATTAAGAAAATTTCACAAATCTACAAATAATCAATAGAGATACATCTAACATAAATATTGAGGTCCTTAGTGTCAGCTGTACGCATTACACATGCAGAGAGGATAATTATGAACATTAGTATAAAGCCAAACAAAAAATAAGTGTGTTTCCTGTTGCATAAAAAAATTATTGGGTTCGGAAGGGTGGATTTTTTATACTGATACAACAGTGGAAATGAGCTTACTGGAAAAATATTAGGGTCGGCAAAAATTGACAAGAAAATTAGGGTCAGTTGCACAACAGGAAACACACTTATTTTTTTGTTTGGCCTAAGAGTTTGATTAATCTATAATTTGCAATGCAAGTAGTTAGATTGATATTACTTATCCCATGAAAAGATAGTAAGCATAATATAATTATAGTATAAGACAATCATTCCGCCGTTTTCTTTTGTTTTACTTTAAATGTTACTCACTGCTTATACAACTTTGTTTCATGGGCCAAATAAAATCATTCCAACACCATCTCACACATACCATGTAATTAAAAATCGCAACAATGCCTGTAACAGCCTGCAGGTACTGAGCCATCAGAAAATCAAACTTCTCCAAATACGTTTTCCCAGATGTGCCCTAAAAAGGGAAATTTGAGTATATTAGAATGTAGATCTCTAAATAGACCCCTTCACAGTTCCCTGCGCCATCTTGAAAGGTAGCCCTGCTTTTGCATCGAAGCAAAATGAACAGTGAGCTTGCAATGATAGACACCTCTTTTAACACCTTGAACAATTATTCACATGTCTCTATCATTGCAGGCTCACCGTTTGTCTCGCTTCGATGCAAAGGCACAGCTACCTTTCAAGATGGCGCAGGGAACTGTGAAGGGGTCTATTAGGTATAAAGGGAATGTTTGTTGATTTACTTATCCTTGCAATGCCATATTTCAAAAGGAACCAAGACTAGAGTAAAATGTTAATAGCACTCTTACCTGTAGATCCTTTGTTACCTCTGTCAAGTGTATCGTTACTAAATCAATTAAATTCTTGTACATTATCTCAGAGTATTGCTGACACACACACTTGTAAACAGCACTAGTCAAAAATAAAACAACGTTATTATTGTTAAGCTTCAGGAAATATGCGATATATATATATATATATATATCTCATGGCTGAGGAATGGAATTTCCAAGAGGTGGTAGGGGTTTGAGGATTGCTTTTTAATTTTGTGGTTCCAGGAAATATTCATGGAGGGAGATTGAAGTTTCCAAAAGTTGATGAGAGTATGAGGAGTGTATAGTATATGGTGTGGTCTAAGAATATTTCCAAAAAACCCCCCAACCCCCCAGAGAGGGATCTCAACTTTTAAGGGGTGGAAAGGGTCTATTTTTTTGTCTAGTTCCAGAAAATATTCATACCTCCCCTATTAAGGGAGATTGGAGTTTTCAAAGGTGATGAGGGTATATTGTCTAGTTCCCAAAAATATCCATACCTCCTCTATTAAGGGAGATTGGAGTTTTCAAAAGGTGATGAGGGTATGAGGAGGGTATATTGTCTGGTTCCAGAAAATATTTACACCCTCCTTTATGAGGAAGGACTGGAGTTTCCAAAGGGTGAGGAGGGTCTGAGGAGAAAGTATCAGTGTGCTTACCTATACATCTCTTCGTATGATATTGGTATAAATTCACCAGGATTTTGCCGTAGTATTAATAAAATAGCTCCTTCTAATTTGGGCCAGAATTGTGCAGAATATTCTATGTCACTTACAGGGGGAACTATCAAACAAAAACAGTTTACATATGAGTGGATTATACACTACTTAATATAGTTAACGAATAGTTTTTTTTCTGTGCTATGTTCAATAATACGGCATCCAGGAAGCGATGTAAGCATGAATGTTCTTGATGCTTTCTAAGTTGTTAGAAAGCATTACAGAACAGAACACAGAAAAAAAAGGTTTTTTATTGTTTTTATCATATAGAAGAAAAAATATGTTGTAGTTTCAATGCTGTTTTCTTACTAACACTTCTTTGCAAAGCTTGCTGCATGCGAATAGCATTAGCAAACATCCTCTGTTCACTGCCATATCAATGTTACGGCATATTTCATACCTTGTCTATGCTGTAAGTCAGTACTGTGCATTTCCCATTCAAAGAAAATTACTCTAAAGTATGTGTCTAAGCTACTGGGCCCGTTTGTACGAAGGGTGGATAGCGCTATCCCATGGATAAATCCTTATCTAGTGGATAAGTCAATGCAATCCAATAGATTTATCCACTGAATAAGATTTATCCGTCGGATAGCGCTATACCCTTCATACAACCAGGCCCTGGTATTCAATGATATTAGATTTTTACAATAATTGTAGATTTAGATTGAATCAAGGGAATCCATTTTGCAAACAAAGTAATCTTAATGACATTTAAATGCACATTATATTATTATCTATGTTCAGATTAGTACTTTGTCTTAATGTGGTAGAGAAAACATCTTACATTTTATTTCAAAAACAATATTTTTAAACATCAACCATTTGTTTCAAGCTTCAATGCCTTGGTTTTAAGTAATACATAAAACCTCTGGAAGGAGCCATCAAAAAACGTATAAAATAAACTAATGAATAAAACGATATGAAAATAAAATGAACGTAGATTCTATATCTTTAAAGCTTAAAAACGATTCATTTATATTTTATTTACAACGACGTGACGCGAAGTGCAAATCTTTGTCACCAACTTCAAAAAATGTAGCATAAAAATTCTGGTCAAATCTTTTAAAAACTTACTTCTCTGAGGACGTAGAAGCGACGAGAATTCATTATTTGTGTTGGAAATGACGTTAGTCTCTCCCATTTTTGGTTGAAAACCATTTATTTTACGAGAGAAAGACTTTTTCACCTCAAAACATTTCTACTCTTCGAAAACAACTTGGACTTTCAGATACCAGTGTCGCGCGACCGGACAACACAGGAATCCCTACAACAGAATATTTTCTTCCGGAAACAAGTAATCTATAAACTTTGCTCCAATTTTATTAAATCGTAAGTCGAGAAAGCTCAAATCTCATATTTGTTACTTTTTAAGAAGGCTAGACAAATAAAACATTACTTAGTGAATTTGAAAAGAAAAAAGGGTGTGTTATGGGTTCCCTGTGTTCTCTCCAGGCCTTCTCTGTCACGATCCAAGATGGCGTCAGGAAACAGTGAAAATCGCGGTAAAAAACGACAAATAAAACAGGCCGAATCCGACGAGGATTCTTCCTCTGACGAGTGCAGCAGTGAAGAAAGTGCATCTGATGAAAATTTCGACGAAGATATGGTGAATATATTTATAAATTAAACTGACAAATTATAGATAGACTGACAGAGTTAATGTTGGGTGCACGTGTTTGTTTTTTGTCTTAATTTAGGAAATCCCTGTAGAATTTGAAGCCTTTCCTCCTGCGGAGTGCGACTTTAGAGCTATGAGAAATCTTTTAAAACAGGTACGTGAATAACTTTTTGTCTTTCTCAACAGTACAGGACAAAACTGCACAACCCCCTCTCCCAAGAATTATATCCCCTCCCCCCCCCAAACAGGGATTTGGGAGTTCAGTAGTACTGTGCATTGTAGGTTGATATGTTTATTAATAACTGTGTTACACTTTAACTTGTAGTTATTTTTGAAGGATTCCATTGATCTATCTGAACTTGCAAACCTTATAATTTCTCAAGAGAAAATTGGCAGCATAATTAAGGTAATTATAACTGCCATCATTATTTTTAATCCTATGGAGATATATTCGTTGATAGGGCTACATTTTGTCCATCAATAACTACAATTAATTGTTATAACAACCACAACTATGACAACCACAGGAAAAAAAACCGGATTCCCAAATTAGGAATTGTTGGGAATTTCCTTGAATTCCCAATTCGAACACCAACGTTGGGATTTATTGTTGGGAATTTCCTTCTAATACCCAATAGAAAAACAAAATTCCCAACAAACTAACATTGGGAATCAGTGCCACATTCCCAATTTCCTTCTCTCTGGGAATTGGATGGGAATTTGTTGGGAATTCAAGGAAAAATCCCAATTTGGGAATCCGTTCTTTTTTCCTGTGAACAGCAGCAGCAACAGCTGCAACAACAGCAGCACCAACGGCAACTGCAACAACAGATGCAACAGTAGTAGCAGCAACCACAGCAGCAGCAGCAACAACAAAAGCAACAATAGCAGCAACAACAGCCACAAAAGCAGCAGCAACAACAAAAGCAGCAACAGCAACAACAACAGCAGCAAGAACAGTTAATCTACCTTTATAGGAGAAGAAGAATAATTATACTAGAATTAAAATATGTTGGACAAGTTTAAGATGCTTGAAATTGGTATGTTGAAGGTAGTGGAAGAGGATGAGACAGAGGAAGAAAAAGAAAAGAAAGAAGATGGTCCCAGCACAAGTAAAGGAGAAGAAGAAGAATATGAAGAAGAAATACTAGGTTTAATAACCATCTTGGATTTGGTGCAATACCAGGTATGAGTTGAGAAACTATTGCCATTATAACTAAACATAGTGCACATGTTGTATGTTTGGTGATTTTGAAGACTGTGCATTTGCTTGGATTCTATATACAGTCAATTCAAAAAACGTTGTCGTCGACCAACTCAAGCCTACGCGACTGGACCGAAAGGAACTCTGGGTAGCAATCATTGAAGCCGAGTTGACTCCATTATTTTATCCGACTAGTTATGCCTTGTTTACAGCATGAACCTTTGTAGGCGAGCGGGAAGTGTGGAAGGAGACTTTTTTTTAGTGCCTTCATATTTTCAAAATTGTGAACTGAATCATAACTACTTTGTTTTTCTTTCCCTAAACCCAAACACATGCATTTGATGGATTTTTTCTCGCCATTATTATCTTTATTACTAGCGGAAACAATTAATTCAGAACGAATATTTAACCGCTTCAGTAATTTTTACCCATATTCCTTTCGGTCCAGTCGCGTAGGCTTGAGCCGGTCGACGACAACGTTTTTTGAATTGACTGTATACTTGAGTTAACAGAAACTTACCAAGGAATATACCCCAAAAATCTTATGCATTTGCCAAGATATTATATTACAAATGAGGACAAAACTTTATCAAGGAAATAATTGCATAATGCTGAGGTCATGGGATGCAAAGATTTTGCATCCAAAATATATTTATATTGGTGTTCGAAATGCCATCTGAATAGAGTCTTTTTCAAGAAAAAAAGTGGGAGGAATTTATTTTTGTCCATTCAAGTAGAGGTTTTTCACTCGAAAACTAGAAGTTTTCATCAAGGGAAGGGTTTCCCAAAAAAAATAATTGAGGCTGTTGCTAGATCATTTATGTTATTAAAGGGGAAAATGCATGTCATTTTACAGGAAAAGAAGTGCATTCAACAAATAAAGCAGCTTTTACTCCACAAATGCAAGTCTTCTGCTGATCCTGAAACACAAACAAAATTCAAAGACATACTTGATAGTAACAAGAGAGTAGGATTGTTATTTAGTGAAAGGTTTATTAATATCCCACCACAGATTGCCCTCCCTCTATACCAAGCACTAAGGTAAGGAGATTTTGAATTCTTTAATTATTGTTGCTTAATGCAGATTTGTACTGGAAGGAAAATACCCACTATAGAAAGTCAGGAGCAGATTTTTTAATGACAGTGAAAAGCTCATGGAATATTGTCTTGTGCCATGATGAATTTGATGGTTTGATATCCATGCCATTACGAAACCGGACCAACCGTACCGGTGGCTATGGCCCTGATACAAAATCTACTCTGTGCAATATGGCAACTGCAATGCAGTGACTTGTCTCTTATGCCGTTCCTCTAGAATGGTCATGTTGAGTGGTCACATTGACTGGTCAAATGTTGATTAGTTCAATGTGGCTGGCCATCATAATCTATGTGCAACTATTACACACTCTATCAAATTTTCTTTAAATTTATTTTGTTATTGTCTTATACCTCATTGAGCTGTGATACTAGTAAGTGAATATTAAGTTGCCTTAGACTTTTATTCTTGATTCATTTCAGGGCAGAATTGGAAGAACAACATAAAAAGGTAGAAACATGTACATGCACTCCTAAAGCCAATATGTTGCAATAGTTCAAATATTCTGACTGAATTGTCCCCCTTCATTTTGGGCAACTTTGGGAATCAATGGTGGTGTAGCAGTAGTACACTCACCTCTTGGGTGATGGGCTTGATTCTTGGACTTAGCATTACATGTGAGCAGATTTTGTTAGGTCTCTTCCTTGATTCAAGTATTTTACTCTAAATTCTAATTCAATCTGTGGGTTAGCCTTGCACTGACTTTGATCAGCCCAGAGCATGTTTCACGGTTTGAGAAACTTTGAAGGCCCTATTTTACCAGTAAAGCCATGGGAAAACATGACATTCAATGGATTACTTAAACAACTATCAATCTAATTTAGGATAAAGGTGGCACTCTCAAGTACTTACTAGTGTTGTCCAAGTCATACAAAGAAAAACAGACAGGTCAATCCAAGAAATCCAAAGGCAAGAAAGCAGCAAAGTTACAAGAAAAAAAGAATCAAGACTTAAACTTTAGTAATGTAGAAGATGAAATACTCAACAAGGTACCTTTTCTTTGGATGTTTTAAATGATTTGCTTCTGGGGGCAAGGAAATCCATCATATTCTCTGTTCTCTCATTCATTCATGCATTTTCCCACTCCTTCATCTCATTCATTTATTATCCAATCATTCATTGTTTTGTGTGTTTATTCCTTAATATTCTCATTTATTCATTTATTTATTAGCCAATTACCCATTTATTCATTTAACTATTTATTCATTTATTTCTTTAAACATTAGATCATTTATCCCTCCATTCTACTTTCCCCATGTCTTTCTTCCCTCTCTCCCTTTTGTCATTGATTCAGTTCCCCATTCGTTTTCCCATTTATTCCCTTTCTTTTCCAGGAGTCCACCATCAAGTTTAGTTACCCTGTCAAGGTAGATGAGGAAGAGATTTTACTTGGTGGTAATTGGAGTTTTGATGATACATTATTGGAACCTTACAGAACTGTTATGATAATACCCTATGATAGAATGAGCACTATTATTGAACAAATGGAACAGCTTCTAGCATCTTAATCATCTGTTGTCTAATCAACTAAATATATACACTGTGTAAAAGAGATTAGAACATTACTGATCATTCAGATGAACGCTGATGAAGGAATGACATGTCTGTTTCCTACTTATTTATTTGTCATATTCGACATGCCAACACAATTTGAACTAGTAACTGCTAGGCATTATCTGTTATCTTATCAATCCTTTTTCTTTTTAAATTCATTTCAGTACAATATTTTTATATTTTATTCATTGTTCAGTGCAATGAGATTTTACAAAACATTTTCGAGTTCTAAAGCTTTACTACTGTTTTCATCATTACCTGCTGATTGAGGCAACAGTTGTGCAAGGAAAAACGGACAATACACTGCCATCAATCAAAGTATAAAGATTGATTACCCTATTGTGACTGTTAACTAATCAGCGAGTGGCAATCTAATAATTGAACACAACGACATACTCTAACACACACCATTTACCAGCCTACTCTCACAGACCTTCTCATCATGGAACACTCTAACACACAACATATACCAACCTACTCACACCACCCATCTCATAATAGAACACTCTAACACACACACCATATACCAACCTACTCACACCACCCATCTCATAATGGAACACTCTAACACACACAACATATTCCAACCTACTCACACCACCCATCTCATAATGGAACACTCTAACACACACAACATATACCAGCCTACTTACACCATTCATCTCATAATGGAACACTCTAACACACACAACATATACCAGCCTACTTACACCACCCATCTCATAATGGAACACTCTAACACACACAACATATGCCAGCCTACTTACACCACCCATCTCATAATGGAACACTCAAGCACACACAACATATAACAACCTATTTACACCACCCATCTCATAATGGAACACTCCAACACACAACATATACTAGCCTACTCACACCACCCATCAACAAAGAAAACACAACTGAATTTCATACACCATGAACAGGATGGCTGTACCTCATAGAAAATAAACAGACATATAATAAACACTAAGATAATAACTGCAAGACAAGTCACTCTTACGACATGCTCTCTCCTAAGCTTTAAATTTGGTAAGTATGTGAATCCTAAAAAAATTCCTAAGATTAAACCAGAAAAAGTAGAAAAATTATTCACGAGTGGAAATGAAGATAAAATGAATAAAACCACCAAGGAAAAAAAGTAACCAGATAAATACAACAAAATTCTGGAACTTTGTGTTTGGGCTCTAAAGGAATATATGATACTTATGACTATGATCCCTGCAAGCGAAGGTACTCCTCCAGTTGTTATTGATGTTGACTCGCTGCATAATGACCCAATCTGAAGGGGAAAAGTTGATGAGTTAAAATGATTGGTTTATTAATATTTTACGATAAGCGTGAAGGATTCTGGGATAGCTCAGGGTCTACCTGCAATAGAATTTGGAGTCGAATCTACTCACCACAAGGTTGGTAAAAATATAAAAGTTAGTAATTAGTAAATTTTTTGGTAAAACTAATTAGGGAACGTATTGTATTATTATTACTCCATAATATGGTTTCCTCTCTCAACCAATCAAAGCGTACAGAATTCCATACTGTCCTATAACAATGCGATGTTGAATATGGAAGCCATTTGAGAGTCAAAGAACCAAACATAAGACATTTCATTTACCAAATGTCCTCCCACGCCAGCGGTCGTGTGCACAAGTACCATGCGCAGCAATCCAATCTTCCTTTCAATGATCAAGCAGATCGGTAAGCCTAGTAGATTTAGTATGGTGCCGTCCACTATTCCATGTGGGAGGTATATTGTCACAAGAAATCTCCACCACTGGTGATAAGATGGAGGTAATATCACGCCTGCAGATAACAGATGATCGTCGTCTATACCACGCACTTCGGGGTCGGCATCGCATGAAAAAGCAAGGCAATCTACCTACGGAGAATAAAAGAAAGACGTACTATTCATGGCAGTCATATTTAAGGCAAAACAATATTTTTTTTTTCTTCGGAAAACAAACTATCTTGTCATGCGAAACCATTGTTCCTGCTCTGCAACACGACGGCCGTGAAATCATTCTATTGATTACGCGAAGAATTCTTGTCAGCCTTGATACTAACAGGGGAGAGTACTAGTGGGGCTAAATTCAAATTTCCATCGCAATTCAAACCCTACATCGAACATTAGAAATAGGGCGTGGTTGGTTTTTAAAACGCACGTGCCCGGGTACATTGAAATTCAAGGAAAATTTCTGCGGCCCTCGGTCTTGCACTTCAATGCAAACCCTCGCCCTAGCGTTTTAACCTTTATATGATATTATGAATTCTACCGTGTCTCAAGATTTTTTTCATTGCAATGTATCAAAGCTATACTAGTATTGCAGCGTTCCTTCTAAAATGGGCGTTATATCAATCATATTTGTGACTGAAACCTCTCATGAATCTTGTCTGACAACGCTGTCAAACAAGTTCCATCTACAAGATTTATCTACCCAAACGTAGGGGTTGATAAATACCTGGTAACAATGTTCAGCGTGGAGGTGATATACTCCGCCTATGAAGACGCAGTGGTCAGGACTTGTCATGTGACATTTACTTGCTAATGCATCGCAACATGGACGTATTGCATGCGCGATGAAGTTCTGCCCTGTACGCCGTTGACTGCACCTTATTTCCTTCCATTGTGTCATGTTAGGCGCTGACATGCTTTGACATTGTTTCTGTCAATAGAATCACACACAATTTTTGTATTAATTTTATTTGAAATTTATCCAGCAGGGAAACAAAAATGGACTTGGGAAACAAGAGGAGAGCCAGCGCAGGGATAATTGGCACATCATTCACAGGATTAATATTCAAATGCTCATAGGCAGGAAAACTAGAAAACTTACCTTCGTCAATGTGCCAGCGATGTTCAGGGTTTCTGCTTCACAGCAGCCTAGTTTTTCCCGTCCCAATCGCAGCTGAATGTTGCTCCATGAAGTTGCAAACTGGTAATTGTACCGATGCTCCGTTCTCATACAAGGAGGAAATAACGCACCAAGCTGAACGAGGCTGCGCTCTGAGGGTCCGTACCAGGGATTTGGATATTCAGTGTGGTTTATAACAGTGGGGCCTCTGAATGTGAGCGTTTCTATCGAGTAAGAAAATATGTACATTGAATATCATCAGCACTTAAGCTTTTCCTTAGATAGTACAAAGAAGATATAACTAGCCAAAACTAGTGTGAGCTGCGTCGGTGTTTCTAATGAAACAGTAATGATAAAAGGGTAAATTTTACATCGTGAAAAGATGAAAAACTTAATGACGTTTCGGACGCTAGTCCTTCGTCGGAGTAAAAGATAGAGATAGATAGTACACATGTTTGATTCTGAACCATAAATTTATACGATAAATGTAAAAATAGGGATATTTAGGCGGATTTTAAGAATACATCTTACCTAATCTGCTTCGTCGAATAGGCTGTAAAGCATTCGATATCTTTCCTCCTCTATTACATACCCAAATCATCATGGATATTTGTACCAAACCATAGGCACACGTGAAAACGGGCCAGTGTTTGTAGTCCGAACCAGCCGCGGGAACGACTAACCCTCTTGTGTTGCTTGACGGAGCAGTAGGTCGTATCTGAGAAGTCATTAGACTTGATAATCACCCTAGCAGCAGCAAGGAAAAGTCACCACAAGCTGAAATGGTCGACGCTTTACGGCTACGCCAGAAGTCAGCAAGTAGTTTGAAAAGATGATACGATGTCTTACTCAGTATGAGAATCAGAATTATACACCGGCGGTAAGATTTCTTCAGCTATACTATCGATGATGCCAAAATGATTGCAATGATGCAATTGATTAAATTTATGAACCGTTACTTATTACTGCGTTTAGATACTTTTTATCCGGGAGATGAAGAACCATAATCTACCATCACCGGGGTCGTTCCATGATGAGCTGTTTCTTTCAGTTTCTCTTTGCGTTTTTTGAGTTGATGACATGTAAATGCGCGAGCGCGACTTGTTCTCTGCGCACGCACGAACGCAACACAAACTGATGCGCGAGAATGCGTGCGCGCGATCTATTTGTCTGATCATGGATCATATAAGAGGACTGGTTATTATCCATGGTCTAATCAATGGTTCTGCTTGTGCACTCAACTGAAAAACCACTACCATCTTTTTGTATACATTTAAAAATTAACCATGCAAAAACCATGTCATGTTGGTGTCAAATTAGATCCTGCAAGAATAGCATAACTACTTATTTATGCTCTCTTTGATCCTGTGATGGAGTGCTCACACTAAACCTGTGAAATACTAATTTTTAGCACTAAATAGTGATAACTAAACAATAGAAAACAAAGGATTCTGTATGAAATAGTATTAATTAGTACTATTAAATGTTCACGGTTTTAGTGTGTGCACTCTAACAAGATGAATTAACTTAATTGTTAAAAAACGTATGTACGTTTGATCTTGAAGGATTGGTGTAACAAATTTGCTTTCTTTCTTAGTTTTGGGAGCAGGACAGTTATATTAGTAGCCGTGTTCTATGGGTAAAGAAAACACAAGCCTAGTGCCTAGAATAAGAGTAACTCTAACTTCTAAAAACTGGGCATTTGTAGTGATTTTAGCAACTTTAGGTATTCTCACAAATATCATTTGCCACGGAGTACAAAAAGCTTTCAATTGGTGTGATAAAGAAAATTTGTGGACGTGGAGTTGGTCATAATATGAGCAACACTCAAGAAGCAACATGCAAAATACCCTGTATCGCCAGGGAATCTGCAGTTGATTTTTGAGGGAGGGGAGGCTGGAGGAAGGAAAGACTTTCACCTACCATCACAATGATCACAGGCCACCAAGCAATGCAAGGGTACTTACAAAACCAAGTTACATGGATTGAAAAAGATAAAGTCACTAATAGTTAGGTCATCAAGAGTGTACAAATGGCTTTTCAATTTAGTACTCAATGCCATAGTTTAGCCATCTCTGACATGAGCTGGTTGGCTAGTAAATTGACCCCGGATTGCACAGCTAAGTAATACAACCAATACACAGATATATAAGTTGGAATAATTTTTATTTGAACAAGCTGATTAAGAGAGGTGGTTGAAGCTTGACCTTGATTGACAATTTGGAAATTCTGAAAAAGAGGAATAAAAAGTTAAAAATGCAATAAATACACCTCCAGATAAATGAATAAAGGTTTGGGTTAGTAATTTTATGAATACAGAAGCCAAAAACTCCAACATTTTGATCCTCGGTTCAGAAGCATGCAAAACCAATTTACAGCCATTCTCAATCACACGCGCCCTCTAGCGAATGTTTCTGTCGCGACGAAGAAGGTTTTGGTGGACGTCAATCACAAAGCCTTTCCATAACATTGTCGGAAAACACAAACCTATAAGGGCACGTGCCTATGGAATGTCATGGAAACGCCTCGATTGACATCCACCAAAAGCTTCTTCGTCGCGACAGAAACAATCACTAGAGCGGCGTGTGATTAAGAATGGCTGTAATAGTCATTTCCAAATGTGCTTTGGGAAGCACTGGTGTCATTACATCAAAGCAACCTGGGTTCAAATCCCACCAAGCTCAGTGTCATATGCGAGTAGAGTTGCTTGTTGGTTCTCCTGTGCTTCAAGGGTTTTTCTCTAAGTTCTTCCAATATTCCTCCCTCTTTAACAATCAACTCCTTAATTCCAATTTGACATGGAATGGGGACCGGTGGTTGACTATTAAGTGCTAACCTTGTAAAAACAATGACAGCTTTTTAATTTTTTTCATAAATAGCATGCATTGGTGCGTCAAAGATAAACTTGATAAAAAATCTTCAAGTCTACCAACATAGCACTGTTTTACATCAAAAACTATTCCTGGTAGGTTAAACTAACATTTGGTAAATTGAATATTGGACACTGGATAATAAAGTCATGTTCCACCACATGAAAGTTGTATTGTACATTATATTGTTACAAAATATACATAGGGTAGCCCATTCTTACTCACAAACATGTCTGAGGATATAATTTTTTAAATTAAATATTTCAAAAATTTTAAATATTATAAAGCAAAATACTCGAATTCATAGAATGACTTGTTATAGCCCTACTGTACATGCCATTGATTTGCTGTCTGTCTTGAATGTACTCAAGAAAAACAGCTGGGAATGACAATGTTAAGAGCATATATTTATTGACTGTTATATAGTCACAGTTCTTGTGGTTACCTGTAAAGATACTTCACTCTGTAGCCATGGCTTGGACTTCCTCCTCTGTGTGTTTTCCCTTCTCTGCTAACTTGGAACGGTTCTTTCTTTCCAAAATTCTCTTACGATCTTTATCTAGCTTGAGTTTGACGACCTCAACCTTGCTGGGATCGATACCTACACTCACGGTAGCACCATTAGCCTTCTCTCTCTGGATTCTATCGATGTGAATAACCCATTTTTTACGGTAGACTTGGATGATTTTGCCAACTTGTTGGCTCTTAAAGTGCCCACGTGTGACTTGCACCTCGTCGTCTTTACGGACTGGAATTGAGCGAACGTTGTATTTTTGTCGCAATTCTTTCGACAAGGGAGCACTCATAAGCTTTCTTCTAACACTTGATGGGGCTGAGAAGTGAGCCTTACGGCATTTTCTGCGAGAAGAAGTCACGTCTTTATGTTGCTTCATTTTGTGCTTCCAACCTCATGCAACACAGCCGACTGAAGAGAAAGAACATGTTTAGAGGGGGGACCCTTAATACTACCCATCGATACAATACACCTACCCCTCAACCGCTGGAAAAGAACGCAGGCTCACCAGGAAAAAGTTAAAAAATATTTCAAATTTTCCATTTCTAGGTAAATAATATTTCAACTCTATGACAAAAAGTCTTTTTCTTAAGAAAACAGACAGTTTATCGTTTTAATTGCGCTTTTTAAATAAAATGTTTTGTTTCACATGCGCGCTACAAAGAAACTTGGAAAAAATTTCAAAATAAAGCTTGTTGTATAAAGTCATTTTATTTGATATTTAATGCCTTATTCTTACGTTTAAAATAATAGCATTTAATTTTTATAATGATTAAAAAAATGCGCGGAGGATTTTTTCTTCAATATTGTTTTCCGCTGAGTCGTGAGATCGTAGGCTCACGTGACAGCGACGCAAGGTCTGAAAAAATGTGCAAAAATAATTGCTTTGCTCGTCGTGTTTAGTCTATAAAGAGTTATGGCGTTTTATTACCACTATTTAACGCTATTATTTACCCTGCTCCTTATCTATGAGGCCACATCGCTGCTCCATGACGATATAAGCGGCTTCAAATACATTGTCTTGGACAAGAAATCCAACAACGCAGCCTTCTACTCAAGTTTATTCAAGAATGGCAAGATTGATCAAAACAAGTTGACTTCTCTTTCGACTCGTGGCAAAAGAAGCCTCACAGACTCCCCTATCTTGTATTCTAGCAATAGTTCAAGGAGTGGACTAGCTACAGAGTACGAGTTCCACGGTGATAACCATAGCGTAGCTTTTCTACACTGGTCGGGTTCAAGAAGCCAGGTAATCATAAGATTGATTAGGATTCTTATGAATGACAGCCTGTTTCTTTAGTATTTCGTTTAAGCACAGATCTGTCATTTTAATATGAATATCAAATGAATAGTCTTCGGTGATTATCTAGAATCTTCTAAACATATGTTAAAGACTCTAGCTTTGATAAAGTATTCCCACTCGATCCATGCAGCATTAACAAAACACTGAATACGCATAAGTTATAGAAGCGAAATTTTTCTCCGGTTTCGAATGCTGAAACACGAAAGAATTGATTAAGACGCATTGTTTAATGATTTTTTGTTTGAGTTTTTATTAGTGTTATTTTTTTGGCTGTTAAAAATTTGAACTGTTCCCAGATGTTCATGATGTGGTTTGTTAGTATGGTTACGTCTGTATTGTACTTTAATGGCTTCTTTTAGACTTTATTTTACAATAAATGGATAGAATAAAAATGTGTAAAATATGTCTACGGTCCTTGCTAAACGAGGAAACATGTTTTCCTAAATGTTTCCTAAGGTGGCAAAACTGTCAGGAAACATCTGGAAACAATGTTTCCACGCGTCTTGGAAACATGAAATGTTTCTGCTGCACAGCAAAACATTTTTTGCATCTTGGAAGCAAAATTTGTTGCACACAGCAATGTTTTGCATGTGGCTAAACCGGGAAACATTGAGGAAACATGTATGCAGTAAGCATGTTTCCTCGTTTAGCCAGGGCCTACCAAGTACAAAAAGATAATTGATTTTTGAGAGAGAAACAAAGACTTTATTTTTGACACATATTTGTTTAACAGCAAGTTAATAGAAAACTTACACATTATTTTTGGTTATAAGAGTATCTTACAGATGTAAATTATTCAAATATCAGGATGTTACTCTTTCTATTCATGTGCTACGAAGTTATGCTTTATAAGTCGTGGTAAAATTCAAGATTATCTCATTATGAATGTCATTGCCCTATGCTAAGCTAAATTCACTTGTTTGTGATTGTTCTGTGTTGTTTAGACATTGATATGTGGATGCTGAACAACAAATTAAAGCTTAATGATGATAAAACTGAAATCCTGATATTTCATGCTAAGCACCGTCCGGCTCCACCACTACATGCAGTGCAAGTGGCTAGTTCCTCTGTCACTCCTTCAGAGTGTGCAAGAAACATTGGCGTTATTTACGATAATACCTTATCTCTGGACAGTCATATAACTCAGATTTGTAAATCTGCATTTTATTTTATTAGAAACATTTCACGCATTAGGAAATTTTTAAGTTTTGAAACCACTAAGATATTAATTCAGGCTTTCATTACGAATAAGTTAGATAATTGTAATGCCTTACTTTTTGGTTTACCGAAGCATCTTTTGCAGAGGCTGCAGTATGTACAAAACACTGCTGCCAGGCTGGTTACCTTATCATGCAAATCTCAGCGTATTATGCCCATTTTAGTACAGCTGCATTGGTTGCCGATTGAGCAGCGTATCGAATTTAAAATTCTTCTTTTTACGTATAAAGTTATCCATGGTATTGCGCCAAAGTATCTCTGCGATTTACTTGAGCCTTATGCTCCTCAACGCTGTTTGAGATCTGGTTCTAAGAGGTTACTCAAGGTTTCAAATTATAATCTAAAGTCTTATGGATACCGCGCTTTTTCTATTTCTGCTCCAATGCTTTGGAATGCCTTGCCACTGCAAATTAAATGTAGTACATCTTTAAATATTTTCAAGAGTTATCTCAAAACATATTTATTTCACAAAGCTTTTCCTTGATCATTCGTTAAATCTTATTGACTTTTAGATTACATAGTTTTTTTATTTTGTATTACAGATATTGTTATTATTAATTATTATCATTAATTATTATTTGCTTGTAAAGCGCTTTTGGACATTTTAGGAAAGGGCGCTATATAAATAAAATATTATTATTATTATTAATATTATTGTTTGGATGAGTTGTTGTGTTGATTAACAAGGATATTGGCTGTTTCGTTAAGAGTCAATAGGATTGGTCATCATGATGGATCTTTGATAGGATAATCTCTTGATTATATTTGGTTTTGAAAGCTTAATTATTCAAGCAAAACTAATTCTTCAAGTCCTAAAGATCAATAAACCATATAGCAGCTAAGAGGAATGTCACGTATGTTAAATTTAGTATTGGCTTTCCTGTGTTAAGTACAGTTCACAGATGTAACTCTGCCATAAACTGATTATTATTCATGATCCTCACGCACAAGAATATTCACATTCAAATATTAAAACATTTGATGAGATTGCTCTTTGTGTCGATTTTAGGTGATTTTTATCTTCACGTCAAACTATCAAAGTATTCAGCGCAATCCAGGAGGAAGCGTGCATGTTGAGAATGCTTATTTATGGAGGTAAGGCAGAGAAATTAATCACACACACAAAATCGGAGTTTACAAACCTGTGATGGATTGGCATACCATGCAGGAGGGGTAGTCATTCTCTTTGTGTGGGATTTTAAAGTAGTTCCACCGAATGGCTTTTCTGGACCACTAAAACCAAGGGGAATTTAAAAGTTGATTTTTGCAGAAAAAGAAAGCCAGAGATTAATCCACACAGGTGGATATGACATACTTTACATTGGAACGACTTTATAAAGAAAATGCGGATGCCACACAGGCTGATATTATGCTGAGATAGGGAATCAATCCTGGATTGCATTATTGAAAGACAAACATTCTACCATATTATGTCCCCAATGCTTTTCAAAATTGATTGCTTTATAGCTGCTTCATGCTACAGTCCTGTTGTCTTTAGTGTGCACTAAAGCATTTGTCTTAACCTTTGTTCTGGTTTTAGATCCACTGATTATGGAACATCATTTCAACGAGAAGACCAAACTAAGTTCAACAAAGGCAGCAAAAACATCAATGGAATACATTTTTGTAAAGGAAACAATAAGAGGGTAAGAATGAAGGTAGAAATTTTTACTTGAAAGGTGTTCACTTGAAAAGTGAAAACATTTGTACTACCAATAAATATTGATGATGGAGGTTAATGATGTTAATGGAAGAATCTGGGAAGAGGCAGAGGACAAGGGCAGGTCCAGCCAAAACTTTAGGGGGAGCTAATTGAGTTTCTTCTGTCAACACAACAGAAAACAATAAAAAGGAACTAATTCTTCAGCTTTTTTTCCCCTGCTAAAGTGGGGGCTTCAGCCCCCCTTGCCCCCCCCCTGGATCTGCCCTTGAAGGGTGGGGTCTTAAAATTATCCACTTCATTATTCCACTTTTTTTGCTTTTCATGCGTTACAAATGCCATTAATGAAGTACCAGAACTTTTATGAAAAATGCTGACTAGTTTTAGTTTTATGCTATGTTAACAGACATTTCCCTGTAACCATGGAACAGAATCTCTCATATGATACTTAAAAAACATGTCGGCTTTAAAAAAGATATGATACTTACTTACAAAACATGTCGGCTTTGTGTTTTGTAGGTGGTTGTGTATGATAAGAAGGGAAAATGGGTGTACATATCTGATGACGAAGGAGATAGCTATGCAGCATATCAAGTCAACTTCACTCCTCAGGAAATCCTTTGTACAAGAGATAGTGGCAAGAACTTTTTGGTAGCTTTTGATGAAACAACATCTAAGGTAGAGTTGAAGTGAATGGATGGATGGACAGACGGACGGATGGACGGACGGACAGACAAAAGAACTAATGATGAATGGAAAATGGAAATAATTTAAAAATAAACAAGAAATGATATCAATAAATTAAAACTTGTTTTCTTTTATCAGCTTTATCATGCAAAAGACGATGGGAAAAATTGGCGATTTATCTGTAATGATGTTGTCCAATATTTCTGGTAAACTAAAGACATTTTATTATTTCACTAGTTGTTTATTTATTTAAATATAATACAATATAAATAATATAATATTTAGATCTTATTAACTGAGCGGGAGGTCTGTACGGGATAATCTTGATCGAGGTTGGAATGTAAAGACCGACCGAGGTCAAGATTATCCCATACAGACCGACCAAGCTCGGTTGATAAGAGTTTTATTATATGACCACTTTTCATTGAAAAGGATTTTAAAATGTTTTCACTGTAAGATTAATATGCGATCGGACCGGTTAATACCGGAGAATCTAGACCATAAAAATAATATTATGATTGATTTTTGTCATCAGGGGTACCAACTCTACGACATTGTTCATAGAAACACAGCAACCAGGGCATAAATGTAAGTATCAAATTGGTAATTATTGTTACAAAAATGTTTATGTTTTGGGTAAGAAGGGTAAACCTCATTAAATCCCTTTTCCATCCTTCTAGCTGAGTGGTGAATTTGGTTTCAGCCAATCACAGTGCATTAAGCTGTTTTGCCGCCATCCCTCATTCCCAGGCTACTGTTTTTAATCCAACTTTTGCATATTTTTCTATTTTCTTTTGACTAAAATATAATAATATACATGCCTATAGCTACAAAGTTGTGAACATTTCAAGAATCATGAAGGCATCAACCGTTTTTGCACGCTCAGTTTTTTGCATGGTGCAGACAATCACAAAAAAGAATAAATTATCCTATGAATAGGCACTTGCAATGCGAAATTCATGGAATTGGCCTAATTGCAAAATACTAATAGTATTTTTACTGTAGGAGGTTGGAGTCCACATTGAATAAACATGATTCTCACTTCAATCTTTTTATCTCTTTTACTGATACACAATGCTTTTACAAAACCTTAGTCGGCACTAATAATATTGTTTATTGTTTGAGATCAGTTGTATGTAACTTGGTGTGTAATGATAAAAAGGTAAATTGTACACCGTGAAAAGATGCAAAAACTTACTGACGTTTCGGACGCTAGTCCTTTATTGGAGTAAAAAGAGAAGTGTAACTTGGTGTGATTGGATACTTAATTTTATGAATTGATTGACAGACACATCGGTTTTAAAATACATCCATCTTCCTGGTGACGCATCGGACGTGAAGGTGTTTGATGCTTTGCTTGGTGGTTTTGTGACGAGGTCTTTTAAAGTGAATGGAAAATACATGTTTGTCAAGGTATGATACTTCATCAGGGTTGGTATAGTAGTACTGCACTTGCCTCTCACTCTTGCAGGGCTTAAAATAATGGCTGGACATCAGACAGTGTCTGCCCAGAATTGGAACTTTTCAGGTCAAATTTTTAAATTCCCAGTCATTTTGACAAGTAATGTTGAGCCAAAAACGAGGCATGTCCAAGCTAAAACTAATTTGGCCCGTCATCTTGACCAGCGACTTACCAGCTGTTACTTTAAGCCCTGCTCTCTTGGGTTTTGGATTTGATTTATGGACTCGGCATCATGTTAGTAGAGTTCATGAGGTTTCCCCCCTTGATTCAAGGGTTTTTCTCTGGGTTCTTTAATTTTCCTCTCTCCCCCAAACCTAACAAACTTAATAAGTTGAGTTGTTCCCTGACTTTGATCATCCCAGAGGTTGTTTTCAAGGTGGGGAGACAACAGGATTACCATGATGAAGGAGACTAAACCTTGAGATGAAAGATGTTACTCTAATAGCCATTAAAATATGGTCATTATTCCAGTCATTGTTCCCTTTCAAAAATAATCAAGTTCCACAAATATTTTTGTAATATTGCCTTCTATTATGTGTCATAAAAATTTGTCTTTAGAAAATGTACCCACAAATGGCAATGTATGTATCTTACAATGGAAGTTCCTTCAAGAAAGCAATGTTTCCCTTTAACTTGGATGTTAAGGTAAGGTAGATATACTCTTAAAAGATAGTAAATAATATTGTATGACTTAATGCTGCAGGGATCCCAAAAATGGGTGTGGATGTGTCTGGGGGAAGGGGTGTCTGGGGAAGGTGTCTGGAGGGTCATTGCTCCCTTAATTTTAAGATTGCAGACCCCTCAATACTACATCTACATCTACATTTATTTAAGTCCATCAAAGGGGGACCCATCACAGATAGACTATGATAGACTAGATAGATAGACTACTCACATTTAAAGATACTCTATGGCTCCTATAGCTGTTTTGTTGCTCTAAACAGTTTTTAAATTAACTAATTTGTTCCCCTTATTTTTTTTTTCTCCAAAGGATTTCAATGTGGTAGATGCCAGTGAAGATGAAGTCTTATCATGTATCCGCCATGATGATTATTACAATCTTTATATTTCTGATAAAACTGGAACAAAGTATTCGCTGTCACTTCGTAGGATACTTGCAACTTCTTCATATCAATGGGGACGGACACTGAAACTTGCTGATATTCACAGAGTAAGAAATCAGAAATGATATTGGTGTCACAACGGCCATGTTGGTGTACGAAAACAATACATTTTCTAACCTTGTGGTATTTCAATTTTTATGCAAAAACTGTGCAGAAAGTTTCTGTTGTTTGTTACACCAATATGGCTGCCTTGTCACATGAGTGAAAACACTCTAGATACCCAGTAATAATTGTTATGTAGTGAGTCATTCCAATTGCGTCCTAGTGATGGGCTGCAGCATGTTAAATAATGACTTTACATTATTTTTGTGGTTGTAATGTAAAGATTATTGAAACAAGATTGTTAAATTAAGGAAGTGAAATGATGGTACTATTACTAATGAGACTTTCTTAAAAATTTCAGGTCAGAAGTTTGCGTGGTGTTTACATTGCAAACATCCGGAGAAAGGACGCCATTGTTCGTACATTTATCACCTTTGATAAAGGTGGTGAATGGAATAGACTTGCCATTCCTGATAATGTTCAATGTAAAGAGGTAATACATACATATCATTAAGCCATGGCTTGCAAAAGCTGTTACACTTTTATGAAGTCCTGAAACAACCTCTAGGCTTACCTGAGTCAGTGCACGGCTAACTCACAGATCAAACCCTGAAACAGAATCTGGGCTGATCTGAGTCAGGGCACGGCTAACTCACAGATCAAACCCTGAAACAACCTCTGGGCTGATCTAAGTCAGGGCATGGCTAATTCACAGATCGAACCCTGAAACAACCTCTGGGCTGATCTAGGTCAGGGCACGGCTAACTCACAGATCGAACCCTGAAACAACCTCTGGGCTGATCTAAGTCAGGGCATGGCTAATTCACAGATCAAACCCTGAAACAACCTCTGGGCTGATCTGAGTCAGGGCACGGCTAATTCACAGATCAAACCCGGAAACAACCTCTGGGCTGATCAAGTCAGAGCACATAACATTTTTTGTTTTATACTTGGTTATAGCTTGAATGTGGTTTAAATTTGCACATGGTGCACAGTGAGAGGTATTATCAGATTTCAAGTGTGCTGTCCTCTGAATCTGCCCTTGGACTTATCATGGCTCAAGGTACAGTCCAACTAGCTGTTTCTGACAATTACAAAATCAATTCAAGCTAAACAATTATTTCAATTTTTCGTGATCGTAGGTAATGTAGGAAGATACTTAAATGAAGAAACAGATGTATATTTGTCTTCTGATGGAGGACTTCACTGGAATAAGGTAATCGTAATACAAAAGCTAATAATAGCCCTAGTCCAAAATATGCTTTGCTTGTCACAGACAAAGGTTCGAGTACAAGGCTACGTGCAAAATTAAATTTATTCTTTTCTTGTTTCATGAATCACTGAGCATTATGTGTGAAGCCTCACATTGAAACCTTTGTGTGTGACAAGCGAAGCATATTTCGGAAGCGAGCTATTATAATACCAATATACCCTCTTCCCTGACCCTTGACAATATAAGTCCCCCCCCCCCACAGGAAGGGATGGATATTTGTTTTGAACTACACACCTTACACTCCTCAGACCCTCTCCACTCCTTGGAAATTCTAATCCCCCTCCACTGAGGAGGTATGGATATTTTCTGGAACTTGTCGACATACCCTCTTCAGACCCTTGCCACCCCGTGACATTTTAAATCCCACTCCATGGAGGAGTTCGATAAAGTTCATCGTAATGTATAAACCATTCTGATAATGGCTGACAAGTGCATGAAAACATGGCCACCCAGCACAATATACCCCCTGCACCCCTTGACAATTTTAGTCCCCCTCCATGTAGAGGAAGTATGGATGTTTTGTAGAACTAAATATCAAACTATTCCCTTGTTATCTAGATACTAAATGGATCACATGACTATGTGTTTGGTGATCATGGTGGATTAATCGTTGCTGTTGCACTTGGGAACTACACCAAGAAAGTTTGGTAAGGTTTATTGCTGTGTATTTACTCAATAAATGAATACACACAAGAGAGTATAAATACTCATGATATACACGAGTCTCAGCTCACAGTGGGTTGATGATTATAGAGGGGGGAGAAACTGCAGTCCCCTAAGTGGTGAAACCCTCGTAGCAAG
Organism: Actinia tenebrosa; assembly: GCF_029948245.1. Taxonomy (NCBI): domain Eukaryota; kingdom Metazoa; phylum Cnidaria; class Anthozoa; order Actiniaria; family Actiniidae; genus Actinia; species Actinia tenebrosa. The sequence continues at coordinate 11,631,074 of NW_028292572.1, forward strand.
GGAAAATTAAACAACATTTCAAACACTCTCAACACACATGCTGTCTGTTGATACCATGCCTATGACACCACCATTAGTGATGTACTGGTGTGAAAGGAAACTTTCAGGGTGCAGGGTGCTGCTGCCTTGCTTTCACGCCTCCCCCTTCCCATTTTACTCTGTTACCCCCCTGCCCTGTCTGACCCTACCCCAGTTCTGCTTTGACAGCAAGAAAGACATATTTTCATGTTGATTTGTAATTTTACAGGTACAGTTGTACAGAAGGAAAATTTTGGAGTACAATTGAAATGGAAAAGAATGTTAGGGCTTATGGCCTTGTGACAGAACCAGGAGAAACAACTTGGGTTTCAAAGTAAGTTGGAAAAGTGGGAGAGAATCTTGGCTAGAATAGAACTGATTTTTGAAAGTGTGACAGGATAAGCAAGCATTGAATGCATGCGAACGGACAGACGGACAAGCAAATAAACAAACAAGCAAATGAGTAAGCAAGCATGCGAGCAAACATACAATCAACCTATAGCGTCATGTCAAGTCCAGCCATTCTTACTTTAAGCCATAAATCCCAGCTGTCTGTCATATAACCAAATACTCTTTTTTTATATCAGTATCTTTGGACAACATTTAACCAAGAGTTTTGAGTGGCTTTCAGTCAAGCTCAACTTCTCTTCTGTATTTGAACGAAAATGTACAGATCAGGATTATACTCTGTGGACACCGAATGACGAGGCAAGTATCTTCTCTAGTTTTACTGTGTTTGTATCCTTGAAGCAGTCGTACTCTCTCCCACTAACGAATGCATTACATACTGGTTTCAGTTGGGTTCAAACAATTTTTGTTTATTATGCCTTATGTTGTGTTGGTTTTATCAAAGCTAAAATTGCTGAAAAAGGTATTTTTACTGTTTACGTGCTGTAAGCCAGTACTGTACATTTCTCACTCGTACAACAACCGCTTTATCGCCACCCTTTATCATTCTCCAATAATTGTCCTAACTCTGCTCACGCGATCAGCGTCGGATCCAGGAATTTTAGAAGGGGGTTGACTGTTACAAAGGTTTTACCAGGAATGCAAGGAAAAAGGGGAATGACTGTTACTAACGATATACCGTGAAATTTGAGTAAGGGGGGTGACTGTTACAAAGGTTTTACCAGGAATGCAAGGACAAAGGGGTTGACTGTTACTAACGATATACCGTGAAATTTGAGTAAGGGGGGTGACTATTACAAAGGTTTTACCAGGAATGCAAGGACAAAGGGGGATGACTGTTACTAACGATATACCGTGAAATTTGAGTAAGGGGGGTGACTATTACAAAGGTTTTAACAGGAATGCGAGGAAAATGGGGGTTATTGTTACTAACGATATACTGAGAAAATTGAGCAGGATAGGGGTGACTAGTCACCTACTTTACCACCGCTGGATCCGCCCCTAATGATGTTGATGTTGTTATTCAATTGTTTGCAGAGAATGAAAGGGCAGTGCCTGTTAGGTGAACACATGGTGTATGAACGTCGTAAGGCTGACATCTGCTGCTACAATGGCAAACAATATGAGCGAGAAATCAACCAGACGTCTTGTAACTGTAGCTTGGAAGATTTTACGTGGTAAGTTTTTGCAGTAGAGCCAAATGACCATTGGTGTAGCGAGATTCCTAGAGTGATGCGTGAATTTGCGAGAGAAATCCGCGTGAAACGTGAACTGGGCCACCACCACGTGAGGTACTCTTCCCGTGCATTTCAAAGTCGCTAGAAACCTTAGAAATGGTTAGCATGGATTTCAGTCTGGAATGATGATCCTGAACCCTGACTATTGTTTTACTTATCTTATTTCAGTGATTTTGGATTCCAAAATAATGACATATCTGACTCGTGTGTTCCAATCAGTGAAGACCTCATCGTACCTAAAGTGTGTCCTGAGTTTCAGACATACATGCGCTCATCTGGGTAAATATGGCAAAGAACTGTTTGCACAATGTTCTTTCTCATAACTACTTTTAATTAATGATTTATAACACAATATCACAGGGGCGAGCGGATCCAGGGGAGGGGTGCTGGGGGTGCGCACCCCTCCCTGGTTCAACTTTGTGCACGAACTTCGAAGATAACCAATACTGCTTTTTCCCTTTGATTCTAAGGGGTGCACCCCTCCCTGGGTTAACTTCGTGCGCAGCATCCCTCCCTGAACAAAATCCATTCATTCCCTTGAGTATTATATCTTTATTCATCAATAAGTTTTGGATAGATACTTTAGTGAATGCGGATGCACCTCTACAAACAGGTTTTATTCTCAAGGGAAGAATGTGTGGTCTGAAATGGGGGAAACGAGCTATGCTAAAGCTAAAGAAATCTATCAGTTGCCGTAGATCACTATGTCAATAATCGGTATCTTGCCTGCACATTATCTACGGCTTACAATTGGGTTGTTTATAGGTTATTGCCATTAGATGTTTATGTAAATTCAGATTCATTCTTCATTCTCAATTTGCTATACTATGTTTCTTTAGATATCGCAAAGTCGCTGGTGACAGATGCGTTGGAGGAATTGAAAAGGATTTTTACCCAGTGAAAACTTTGTGCCCCGTAAAAGGTACACTATGATTATGTTATATATGATAGTATGAAACAGAAGGGAAGAAAATATATAGCCCTATGTGCCAGGTGATTCTCCTTTTGACAGCTCATCAAAAACGAGAGAATCATCGCACAGGAAGAAATCTGATCAGGCGGTCCATCGAAAAAAACATGGTGGCCGAAGTAAGAAAAAAAAAATACTTTACTTACTTCTTTGCTTCGCTAGCTCCTGGATTTTATGGACTTGCTCCTGTTCGCTTCCCCAACAACGCATGCAAAGAAACTTACGGCATCCTCTTAATATTCTTTTTTACTTCCAAAGGAAGAAGATCCTTATTTAGTTTTTTCTCTCCTGACAGTTCCTTCTGGACTCTCTATTGTACTCAAGCGGACGACTGTGGCAGCTCACATTCCTATTACATTCAATCTGAAACAAGAACAGGTATTGATTTATTATCAAAAAGTTTTTTTAAAATCCATCATATGATGAATTAAAGTTAAAACTTCTGAAAAAGTACTTATGAACTCTTTAAGAGTCAGATATTAGGACAACTACTTTTGAAATGATATTGAAAGGTATCGTTTTCATGACAGGTCGACCGTGCCTGCATTTGTTAAACGAACAGAATATTGCAGTGCAATGATAGGAATTCTGTCTAAATTCCTTGATATTTATTTCGCAGGGTTCAACCGGCAGCACGTGGTACTTGTGGGATTTTGGTGACGGTTCTAAACCCATCAATGTGACAGGAATCACGAAGGCACAGAAACAGAATCACACATTCACTGATCACGGGAGCTTTAACGTGACAGTCACGGCATCCAACAGTATGGGCACAACCAGTACTAGGATTGCTGTCCAAGTCATAGGTTAGTAATGGAGGCTAGGGATTGGGTCAGGGTGTAACGTGACAGTCACAGCATCCAACAGTATGGGCACAACCAGTACTAGGATTGTTGTCCAAGTCATAGGTTAGTAATGTTAAAGTTTGGTTTAACTACTCTGATAAAGCTTAGAAGTTAGCAGTATTTGGCCGTATTTGACACTACATGTACCTATTAGTGATGGAGATTGGGGTTTGGGTAGCCTGTGGATGGTTCTAGTCTGGGATCTGGTCATCTGCCCCAACCTTCACCGTCCCCGATCAAAACCAACAAGGATCGCCTGCCGAATTCTGGCGAGGGTGGGTTTGATTCAATTGCACACCAGGGGCCTCATCTGAAGAGAGCAAGTAGTGTGACCGGATGGCCGTGGTGTGGGTTTTCTTACTTTACATTTCTGATTGGTCTGTTTGTGTATTTTAGTGCATTTCGATTGGATAAGAGCACTTTGAGAATCGAATACATAGTTCTGTATGATTTTCCATAAAATGGTTTCAACAGCCGAGTGAAGTATTCTACGTTTGCTTGTATTCATTATAGATGCGATCCTCCGTGTTCTCATAACTCCCCCGCATGCCGTCCTGATCGGACAGCCCGCTCCCTTCAACATAACCTTATCCTCTCAGCACACTGAACGGAGCTGGGTAGCAGAGCATGGCTATGTGCACTTTGTCTGGACATTCGAACCTAAGCAGAGACCTAACTTAACATGGGAAAACGAAGTAGAACATACTTTTACCAAGGCAGGCGTGTACACGGTTAAAGTAGAGGCCATCAATGCTATCAGCAGGCAGTACGGACAAGTTACGATCCATGTTTACGGTAAGTACTTCTTTATATAGCGCAATAAAACAGATGTCGAGTGACTGAAAAACTTAAGAACGGACGTACAACCGTGACATTGCACGAGTATTCTGATTGGCTGAGCAGTGATATTGCGGATAGTGATTGGTTTAAATGCGTGCCGTTATTTTATATATATATTTCTTTTTAATAATGGAATTGTCATTCCACTATTCTTTTTCCTAGACGATCTTCGAACTTTACGTATATCATTTGACGATGAGCTTGACAACGAATACAAGGACTCGCAGAAGTGGAGAGATGAATTCAGGAACATGTTTTTGGCTAAGCTGACAAGCGTATGTAACTATGCCTATAACTATTGCCTATGGCAATTTCTATCTGATGATGATGGTGATGATATTGCTAATAATAGTAATGATGATGATCTGATGCTGAAGATGATGATGAAAACAAGCTGATTGATGATGGAGTTGGTGATGATGGTGATGGTGATGATGATGATGATGATGACGATGATGATGATGACGATGATGACGATAATGATTACGATGATAATGGTGATGATGACGAGGATGACGAGGATGAGGGTGATGATGACGAAGATGATGATGATGATGAGGGTGATGCGGTGGTGATAAATATTTTTGATAATCGTTATGGTTATAGTTGGTTATGGTGATGATGATGATGAGGTGGGCCGGGATGGTGAGGATGATGATGATGATTCTGCGGCTGCATGATGCTGGGGATGATGACGATGATGATAATTAGCAGAAATAATATTTTCCTTTACCAGGTTGTTTTTATTCCCAAATCTCGGCTAGAGGTGTACGTACTTCCTGGTTTACCGACACAAGTTGACGTGTCCATCAAACCAAAAGACACTAATGACAACCACACAATGGACCAAGTAAGTCCAATCCCTTCGCTTAATGGGTATATCTAGGGATAAATTCTCGTTTTTAAAATCACTTATTGTGAACAGCTTATGTGGTCTTCTTGTATGAGATATAAACATTTGAAATATCAATATGCAAATGAGATGACGTAAATTCCAGAATGTGTTACATTTTGTAGTGTAATTTACGACAAGTGTTCTGAAGTGAAATAAACTAAAAGTGTACAAAACCACATATTTCAGTTATTAGGATGAAAGTTTTTTTAAAAATCTGTACTTTCCACAACAGCATTTTTGTATTGTAAATTAGTCTTGAATTTAGGTCATCTCATTTGCATATTGATATTTCAAATTTTTATATTTCCAAAAAGATAATTTAACATACAAAAATACGGCAACCATACTACTACACTGTTCACATATAAGTGATTTTGAAAAAAAAAATTTTTTTTTGATATACACTTAAGCAAAATACATTGTTACCCCTTTTAAACAGACACCTTGGGGGCCTTGCCTGGTAAATGTTCAAAAGAGGGTTTTATTTGCTGAATTTATAGTTCCGACTCCCCCTAGTTACCGTTGCTATGTCCCACAAGCTCAACAAGTTAGCTTGAATATCTCAGAATTTAAAACTCTGATTGCGTCAAATAAATCATAAATTGTTTCAATTATTTCATGTCCTGCGAAAAGAATAGAAAATTGCCTTGTAATCCTTGTAAATGTAGCATACTTTAAAACAGATACTGTGTAGTTGTTTGTGGGACAAGATTTTAATTCCACTGAGAAAACTGCTGCAACGTTTGCTACTGTATGAGTCTGAACTACGAATAGAGGCTTGTTGTACAGAAAGTACGAGAAGAAAATTACGAGACCGCCCAGGGGGTGTACTCGGGTGGGTAACATGACGGGGGGGGGGGGGGGGGGGGGGGGTCTGACGGAGCTTCATATTGCAACCCCCCAAAAATACTCAAACCTGAAATTTTACACCCAAAAAAATACATGGCATCCAAATTTCTGACACCAAAAAATACAAGACATGAACGATTGACGTGTAATAAATTAATATGGAACCAAGGGAAAGTAAACAAGATTACATATTACAAATAACGTTGTATTGTCTTCTTTTATTGTTATCAGTGTGTTTCTTTACGGAACTTACTCACGCCTTGCTGATAAAAAATCAATCAAATAATTTTTTGATACAAAAATCGAACTCAGAGATATGACGACCCAAAAAATACGGGTTTCATTTTGAGACCTAAAAAAATACGTGGCTGGTCTCTTGACCCAAAGAAATACCGGGAACGACGAAAATTGTCAACCCAAAAAAATACGTCGGACATCCTCGTCATGTTACCCACCCGAGTACACCCCCTGGGCGAGACCGTGTAATTAGCTGTCCGTTTGATAAAGCGTGTCCTCCTCTGGACCTAATGAAATTAATTTAACCCCTATAAATTGTTTTATTTCTGTAGATAGTGGACAGAATCAAGGTAGTGATCAAACAAAAGCGTCTTGTCATACAATTAAGTGAAGGAAAGTCTACTGCGGCTGTTTATGCTGAGCTCCTCGATAATTCAGGTGCTGTATAATGTTATGAATAAAGCATGGAATTTATCATGAGATAATGAAAGGAAATGGGAATAAAATGGGAGGAAAGGGATGGTTCGTACATGAAAGAAGGGAGGATTGTTTAGGAGAAGGAAGGAGTGGAGGCAAGTTTCAAATAAAATAAATTATATATTATATATATTTTAATGAGCTAGGAGATAAGTATAGAGGCTTTGCACTATCGCGTGATGGCAGCCATGACAGGAGGCAGGAACAGTTTAATCTGGTCTAGTCTGATTTAAAAGAAAAAGAATTAACTTTCCCAGGGGGAAAATGCTCTGTCGTTGTGCCTCCTGTCATGGCTGCCATCACGTGATGGTGCAAAGCCTCTATAGAAATCATTTGTCTCTAGCTAAAAGGAACCCAGACCCTCCGAATACTGGTTGGATGCTAAATAATAGCTCAAAATTTGAAGGATTAAGAATGAAGTCATGAAGTGGGTTACATTGATACAGCTAGGTAGCAGAATAGATACGGTAGCATACAAAACCATTCCTACCGTAAACGTATCATAAGCTTCAAGAGTTTTCACCGGGTTCACGCCCTCCTCTCCCCTCCCCCGATAAAGGAAAATTGCACGCTATGACTGATTTAATTAGTATTGTCAATTCAATAGGTGACCGTGCCGTGTCCAAATTATTCCCACTTCCATTATGAACTATTTGAAGGATATCTCAATAAATTAATTTGCTTTATCCACTTTTAGGCAAGAAGCCTATTGCTGTTGACGACAAGCAGGGTAACCAGGACACACGTCTGGCCATTGCTATAGGACTGGCAGCCGGCTTCATTGTCATCTTTCTAGTTGGGATTATATTCTATGTGTACAGGTAATAATAACCAGAATTAATAGATTTTGCCCATGAGATTTGGATTAAGGGTTAGGCTGCGTTTACACGGTACCGGACGATTTTTCAACTGTCAAATATTTGTGCCGCACACAACTGTTTACACAGAACCGTCTCTTTATTCGTTTAAAAAATACGCTCTGTTTACACAGAACCGGATTCAAATTTTGCAGGGCTAGACGTACGAAATTTTAAGATAGCTCAGTCCCGTGTGAACGGAACCCCTACAACTTTTTGTTCGGTTAAATCCGGTACCGTATAAACTCATAGTATTTGTCATGTTCATTTCGTTGATTAAACATAAGAGATTGACTGGGAACATAAAGGAAAGAAACAACCTTTCCCTCTACCTCCCCAACTCTTTTTCCTTCCCGTTACAAACATCACGAATATATAAGCCCAGGGGATATAACCGGGTTTTTACCGTATTTTTGCCAAGAATGCTTCAGCACCCTTTTATAGGAATATTTTGGATCCGCCCCTGCTGGTGTTTGCGTGGAGATGCGAGGCTTGCCTCCCTTTAGGGCGTAGTGAGGTCTCGAATATGGAGGGGGGGGGGTGGGGATTGGGGTGGGGGGAATGTATACCATTCTCCCGTCAAATCCACGGGAATCCCGCATGAATCAATAACATTTTGGTGCTGAAAGCAAACTTTTGGGGGTCACGTGCCCCCCCCTCCCTACGCTAGTGCCTCCCTTTAAATATCTCACGGTCCCTGGCCCCTTCACATTTTTCAGACGATACATGTGGATATACAGAAGATACAGTCGCTTGTCGATGAACGGTAGTAGGCCGGATGGATTTATTCCCCTACACCCAGGTGGACAGGAAAGCGTTGGGTACAATGCCGATGATGATGTTGTCCGGTATGCTGTGCCTGAGACAGAGGACATAAACGACAGCGAAGATGAACTTCTACTTGACGATCATACTGAGCCAGGTTAGGACTCTGCTTTCTGATTATTATCGTCAGTTAATCGAAAATCGAAAATCGAAAATCGAAAAACTTTTTTCTATTTCCCTATTTTTCGTTTTTCTACCTTCATTTTTCCATTTCCTCTCCTCCTCAAGCTTTTCATCTATTTCATCTGTTCTCCTCCATCTATCCAGACAGCATCGTTCACTAATACCCTTGATACCGTGCCCTTACGGCCTTGTTTCATTCTTCCATTAGGTCGTCTGTCTTTAGTCATTAATGAAGACACTCAGCAAGACAACTCACAGAGTACAGACGCAGCAAGAGCTTAGCGGAAAAACCAAACGAAATGCGATGAACCAATTATTTCACGCTGTTAACGCACGCAATTACACTATGATCGCACACAAGAGAATATATTTCTTGTCGCACCTGCATAAAAAACACGTAATACGTCTAAGTTATTCCACCAGGAAAGGGCGACGTATAGACACCACAAATATATTTGCACATTATGTCACCAGTCAAGAACTATTTAACGAATCTATTCTGCCTTTAAAACGCTCCCAGAATGCATTGTTTTCTGCGTATGACGTCATATTTTTTATCAACTTTATTCGTAACCAAATGAAAAGAAAAATGAAAGAAAAAACGGACAGAAAGGGCAAATAAGAGATAGAAGTGGAAGAAATAAAAAATCACCTGAAATGAAGTGAAGAAAACAGCATATCTAGAAATCAGTTATAACGATATGATCGTGAAAATGATGCATTTGGGGATATTATAAGTCGTTTAAACTTAAAACTATAGGCATAGTGACATCAATTCACTACTCTTATAAATACCATAATTTCTGGAATATGCGGGCTTGGCTTTAAATCCAGGAGTTTCTTGTTTAACTTTGTTATTCTAATTTCTGCTTTGGTTTTCATTTTCAAATGTGAGGCTAAGTCCACACATTCTAGAAATTATGGTATCCTTTTCAAGAGCCTAGTGAATTTGATTAATCTACTAACAAAGTAAGATTAATTCTGCATTGTTATCAAGGTGCACACCAATTTATATCATATAACTGATATTCAGTGTTATTTCTCTAACATCAGTAACTAGTTGAAGTATAATTTTAGACTTGAATCTAGAGTTTGTGTTTGGTCGAGCGAACGACGATTCTGATTGGTCGAGCGACCGATTATTCTGATTGGTCGAGCGAACGATGATTCTGATTGGTCGAGCGACCGATGATTCTGGAGCGGTGATTATAAGGTTTTCTAAAGTTCCAGATCGGAAGTAATTCTAAAACGTTTTTTTATCCTGAATTTCGACTTTTCTCTGATATTCAAGTCTAAAATTATACTAAAACAATTATTTCCCTCAGGCTCAGTGATTATGGTAATATTCCACCGATAATCACTTCGCCTTGGGCAAATAATTGTTAAATATATAATGTTAGTCTCAACGGAGCCGTTTACGTTCTACTGCTAGGGCCATGTTTCTTTACCAGGGACACAAACCAAAACGAGAAGTTACAGATGAACAAAATCTAACAAACTATCAGTAGTGTCGTCATTGACTTACCGTGAGCCTCCGTGGTGCATGAAATCTGCTCTCTATTATAAGCACTTCTAATATCTTTAACTGTTGTTAGAATAATAGGACAAGAAAAAGTACTCGCGACAAGAATATAGTAGAAAAAAAACCACACTAAACTAAGTCAAAAATTGATATAAAATCATGACTTGCTGTGACCTTGCCGCGGTGAAATCTGATTATCAGTAAGAAAACGAAAATAGTGTATATTCGCGACAAAAATAGTAAAAAAAAAACACCAGCTAAAACACCTACGCCAAACTAAGTCAAAAATTGATATATAATCATAATTCGATGTAAATTGTTTTGCAAGAATAAATAAAATAAAGAGCAAAAATATAACGTACAGTTAAAGCTAGTTAAAGTGTGGTTAGAAAAATCTGCTGTGAGGAACCTGTTCGAGACGCGCATAAGCTACGCCCGCGCAGAATTCTGCCCCGACAACGCTATATATATTCGAAGATTTACAGACTCGTCAGGAAGCTCAAACGAAGCCTAAGGGAGAGCTTAGTCGGCCCCTAGACCGCAAACTCAAAAATCTTGATTGTAACCACGCTGATGGCTTTGAACGCATACTCCGTCCTTTACATTTGGGATGCGTTTAGTAAAACTAAACGAAAAGTGCATTATAGTAAATTTGATCTATTTCAAACCCTCTACGGAAAGAATATTTTGGGATTTTCACTTTTTGATTTATTGAAAAAAGGACCATACTTCCAGACATCGAGTGCTGAACCGTCGTATGGCAGCGCGAAGCATTTACGGCTACGCCGGAGATTTCGACCCCGACACCCGGCGCTATCCGAATTACAGACTGATCAGGAAGCTCGGCCGAAGCCAACGGGAGAGGTTAGTTGGCCCCTAGACCGTAGATGATTAACCCCTTGCTAGCAGCCAGCACACTCAAACATATCGATCGTGACGCTGATGCCTTTGAACGCATACTCAGTCCTTTAATTCCATTTGGGATGCGTTTAAAATGTAGTGAGGCATGATTCACGCGCAAACTTGAAGTACAAACCAAAATTACCGTGTCTCATTTTCTCACCAAACGATACACACTAAAAGGACCGTCAGAAAGGATAAGAATAACTGAGGGGGTAATTAATAACTTGATTATGCGCATCAGTATTTATTATTGAAAACGAAGCTTTTTGAAGTATAAATTTATTGTATCTATTTTTTCCGAAAATTGTGCTTCTTATATTCCTTGCCCAGTGTTTTGTATTTCTCAAGCTTCGGCCTTCATTCTTCAGATTTAAACTGTCAGTATTTTTAAAAAAAAAAAACAAAACAGTTTTCATTGTCTTTACGCGTACTCTCCATTTTCATCAACTCGTACCCATAGTCCTCTCCGTTACATTGCCGCGCATGCGTAGTCACGAACTGTTTCGACACGAGGGATCCTCCATTTTTTGTCCTCGTGGGAAGAAGAGGCAAAAAAAGGCAAAATGCCGACGTATTTTCAACGCCCTGAGAACGCTTTGAAAAGAGCAAATGGTACGTATTGTTTTAACAATCGTATATAGTAAAATATATGGGTGAAAAGTTGCTTTTTGACTCGAAATTCTCGTCGTAAATCTCATCTTTGTCAGACTACCATTTGATTTATGACACGTCTGTGTTCGCCACAGTCTTACTACAAGTCTTTACTATATCTTTTAGGATTCCTCGTTATCCTTATGTTTTTTAAGAAGGGGCAATAATTTTGACGTATAAACCCTGTCTTTTTACGCTAATTTTCGACTGAAATATTCCTTTTTTTTCATTAACTACCCGGATGTGGAAGGAATATATATAGATAATTTTTGATTCTTAGTCCTACTCAGTTTTGTGTCAGTATGCTGATATTTTTATACTGAGATTTTCTGTGATATATTGAAATAAAAATGGAACTTGGTCTCCTTGTGGAGACAGCAAAAACACACAGGGTCCTACACCTAAGTAAAGTTCTAACCGGACATTTCTTGATTGACAGAGTTTATTGAAGTTGGAAAAAAAGAGCCTGCTCTTGACGTCCTTTATGATGTCATAAAGAGCAAAAAGCACAGGACATGGCAGAACAAGATCCATGAACCTATCCTCTTTAAGTACCTGGAGCTGTGTGTAGACCTACGACGCAGCCATGTCGCCAAGGAGGGGCTATACCAGTACAAACTCATCTGCCAGCAAGTCAATATTGCTTCTCTTGAAGACGTCATCCAGTATTTCCTCAAGCTTGCCAATAAGAGAGCAGAAGATGCTAAAGCAGAATCAAGGCTGGAGGTAGAAGATGATGTGGATGATTTGGATCAGATACAGACGCCAGAGAGGTAAAAAAAACTCTTGTAGTTTTGTCATACACGTATAATAGACCTCCTCATCTTGGGCGTAATGTTTTTTCATTTCAGACCATGTGTCATTCCCTTGAGATTAGGATTCTTCGTTTGATTTTTATTCATATTCGTGTTTCTTCTCATGTGCAACCGAGCACAACTGTTAAACAAAGAAATGATACTCTAGGGAATGACACAAGGTTTACATAAATGCTGAAATTGTGTATTTCATGCAATATAGGACTGAAAAATGCATCAAGTACTCACTTTACTTGCGTTGACAAGGGTTTCCTAAATATTGATTGGTTCCCACAACACATTGCTTGGGACCCCAGTTTGAGCATTGACATGGGTCATGACTCGCTTCACTTGTGTTGACAAATTGTTGATTGGCACCCACAACACAATGCCTAGGACCCCAGTTTGAGCAGTTACATGAGTTATAAGAACAGAATTGAATCCTGATTCAGCGGTAACGGTAACAAACTAACTTGCAAATAATCCTTCCCAAGGACATTTCCAACAATTTGCAGTCAGGCTGTTAGAAAAGAAAATTTGAAAATTGCTAATGTACTGCTTTTGTTTTACAGTCTATTGCTAAGCTTTGTGAGTGGAGAGGATACCCAAGATAGGACAGATAGAATCAAGCTTACACCATGGGTCAAGTTTTTGTGGGAAGCATATAGAAATGTCTTAGAGCTGCTTAGAAATAATGTTCGTGTTGAAAAATTGTACCATGACACAGCTCAGCAAGGTAAGGCAGTCTGAAGTAATAATCTTTCATTTCTTTACTTATCTTCTTTACTCATTCAATTAATATTCCTATGTTAGGGGATTTCTTAGATTGTTTTATTACATATACTGTCTTTTCTTATGCCAAACATGTATTTCTTGATTAAATATTTTAGTACATTACCATACACTAAATTAGTTTAAATGTTTTCAAATTTTCAGCTTTCAAATTTTGTCTGGAATATTCCCGCCGAACTGAGTTCCGGAAATTGTGCGATAATGTAAGTGTCTGAACAATATTGTGCAAGGTTTATGAAATTGATGTAAATAGATTAAAGAATGAAGTATTTTAAAGCTTTGTGTATTATGTTTGTTTCGTTGTAGCTACGTAACCATCTAAATGTTACGCTAAAGCACCAGGGACAACCTAATTCTGTCAACTTGAACAACGTGGACAGTATTCAAATGCACCTAGAAACAAGACTGGCCCAACTGGATAGTGCAATCAGTATGGAACTTTGGCAGGTAAGTTATCCCCTTACTGCTGGACAGTAATGAGAGGAAAACATTTGTCAAACAGCTTTCAGGCAACTTAAAACATTGCAGACTGTTTTTTTGTTTGTGGTCTAACAAACTGTCTGTGTGTGGCATTGTAATCAGTATGGAACTGTTGTACTGTAGGTAGGGTTGATCCTTTGAAACAGGACAATGGAACAGCAATGAGAAGAAAGTTGAAGCACTTTTTGAACAACTTTTGTGCCACTACACACAGACTGTCAGACTGTTGGTATTTTTGATGATCTATTTTTTTTAGGAAGCCTTCAAGGCTGTAGAAGATGTCCATGGGATGATGCAGTTGTCCAAACGGCAGCCCAAACCTCAAGTAATGGCTAACTACTACCAGAAAGTTGCTCTGGTGTTTTGGAAGTCTGGCAATTATCTCTTCCATGCAGCTACCCAGCAGAGGTCGTACTTGTTGTTGAGAGAACAGAAGAAAACTCTTACCCCTGAAGAAATACAAAAGTATGCTCATCTAGTAATAGTTTAAAGGATTCTTACAAGTTCAGGGGGTTGAAAAAATGAGTCATGTACAGTAGGGTTAAAAATTCAGCTAGTCATTGGACAATATCTGTCCAGAATTTAAACTTGTCAGGTCAATTCTTTGCCTTGCCAGTCATTATGACTAGTATGGTTGAGCCAGAAATGAGGTATGACTGAGATAAAACTAATCTTACCAGTTATCATGACTGGTGACTGATCGACTTTTAATTTAAATTAATTTAAATTGTTTTCTTCATGACTTTGACAACACTTCCAAAGTATATGATTTATTAAATTCTTAGGATTTCATCTCATGTCTTGCTGTCAACACTGGCCATACCCATTCCTGTAGCCCTTAGTGACACAGAAAAGTACCTTGAGCTTGATGAAGCTGCACGTGAAAAGAAAAGGAGACTTGCAGCTCTGCTTGGATCACAAACCATACCAACAAGAGAGACTCTGATACAAGAAATGGTGAGATCAGATGTTGCCATTTGTGATAATAAAGAGGATTAGCACCTCCAAATGACGGCAACCATATTAGATGGCAGGAACAATACAATCATCTTATATAAGAAAGAATTCAGTTTCAGAGAGTAAAGGGATTTTATTGTTCTGCTATCTAACCACAGGCAGTCCAAGCTGTATTATAGGCGTGGGCATGTGATGGTGCAAAACCTCTATTCTAACCAGCACGTAAATAGTTTTGAAAAGTAAATTTTCTATGATCCATGTTCCGTTTACATGTAGTTTTACTAAACGCATCCCAAATGGAAAGGAGTGAGTATGCGTTCAAAGCCATTTGCGTTGCAATCAAAAATCAACTTCTAAATTTCAATTACATCATGGAATGAGGGGAACATGACTACAATAAAATAATAAAGCAATACAGGCTTTGATTTTTGTAGAGGGAGATTAATCAAGAGGAACCAGACAAAAACCTCTAAATCACAGGAGAAAAACAACGATTAACTCTACTTCATTATTCCATTCTTTATAGATGTTGTTTTGAACTAACAACATTTCTGTTTTCCATCCAAAGCTGAAAAGCAATGTGCTGCAGCACGTTATGCCACAGCTGCAGACATTGTATCAAACCATGGAGAAAGACTTCCATCCTCTACAACTCTGCTTCAAGGTGGATGAGATTTGTAAATTTATGGAATCAACTGAAGAAAAAGAGTTGATCCAGTATATACAGCCTTTGCAAAAAGTTGCTTTCGTGAGGCTTCTGAAACAGGTACACTCATAGCCAGAATTTGCTTTACTTTTAGTAGATAAACATATAAGATAGAACAAAAAATATAATTTTCTTGGTTTATTGTTGATGAACATTGTTTTTGAAGTCCATGTTCTGTTAGTCGACAAAGGTGCATCATAAAAATTTAGTATGAAATATCTTAGCTTGTATCAGTGGTTGGGTGCAGATGATGATCACTACAGAATTTAAAATCCTAACAACCACCAAATGTGGTGAGGACAACATTCATCACCCATAAACTGATGCACCCAACCACTCAATCATGATTATTTATTCTCGAATCGGTGCAATAGATCAGATTGGGCATAATGTTTTCCCATTTCATACTCTGTGTCTTTCTCTTTGGAGAGCCAGCCTGTACCGCTCGGAACAAGTTATATGATTGGATTAAAAACAATAGATTGGTCATCCAAACAATAGCACTAAACCTAACCTTACAAAAGCAGTACTGTAAATAGGGAGCAATGAAAATCCAGCTTTCGAACGGTACTGGATTACTCTCTCGGGAAGAATATTCTTTGTTTGAGTCATATCCATATTCATGTGTCTTCTCATGTACAACAATTAAACAAAGAAATGATGCTCTAGGGAATGACACATGGTCTTGAGAATAAGATTCTTTGTTTGAGTCATATCCATATTCATGTGTCTTCTCATGCACAACAATTAAACAAAGAAATGATGTTCTACGGAATGACACATGGTCTTGAGAATAAGATTCTTTGTTTGAGTCATATCCATATTCATGTGTCTTCTCATGCACAACAATTAAACAAAGAAATGATGTTCTACGGAATAACACATCTGAAATAATAAAACATTACGCCCGAGCTAAAAAAATCTATTAAATCCAGAATTTTCTTTACTGTTTAGTATAGCTAAACGATAATAAGTTATTGAGATACTGAAAACATTAGTTTCTGGGCTCATTGTCAATAAATAATATCTTTGTTTTTGGAGTCCATGTTTGATTAGTTGACGAATATGCATTGTTATATTCAAAGGTTGCTCAAGTCTACCAAACTATGGAATTCTCAAGACTCTTGAAACTTGTGCCTTTCGCCACGGAATACCAACTAGAGAATGCCATTGTTGAGATAGTAAAGAAACGCAATGTCCAGGTAATACTGAAAGAACTGTATTCTTTGGAATACTTTATTTCAATTCAAAAGTTTTATGCAATACAGTATGTAAATGAACTATGAGCAAATGTGTTTTCGTTCTAGGTGCGTATAGATCATCGTACAAAGTCTATCAACTTTGGACTGGACCTTCATGTTGCTCACAGAGAGGAAGTTCCAGAAGGCCCATTCCTGCAGGTCAGTCTCTTGAACATAGATGATGTCTTAAAATGTTCAAAACTTTACAGTGAGATAACTCGCTACGCTCTTGGTTCCACTTGAGTTTTGTACATTTTAAGACATCAACTACTGTATGATCAATAAGAAGACAGACAAAGGAATTCTGTTAACGATTTGTTAAAGGTCTACTGCACATGATGAATAACCCCACACTGTCCTAATATCCACCAAATATACTGAGGACAACCTTCATCACCCATAAACTGATGCAGTACAAATATGCCATCTTTGATAAGGTATATAATTGGACTTTGTTCTTGATTAGTTTATTTAATGCCTACAGAGTATGCCTTCAGAATCACTGAGAAACCAACTGAATATGATGGCTGTGGCAGTTAATAAAGCTATTAGGATCATCAAGAAAGAAGAGATAAAGGTAGGCAGCACAATAAAATGATATCATCAGAACGTTTTGCAAATTTTATTCAAATATTTATTCCTACATTTGATGATAATTAAACTATGGAATTCTTAGGGATTCTGGTTTTAATATATAGTAATTGTACTATAATGTATTCAGCCATTCAAGTAGAAGTTAATGGCATTTCTTTGGCAGGCCATCCTTACAGTGCAACAAGCAAAAGTATGACTACGTTTAACGCATTCGTATACTACTATGGAAGTGTTTACATGACTTATTTGGTAAAATGAGCCAGTTTCATATCAGAATTTGTTGGTTTAATGTTGCCTTGTTCTAATGTGTTGGTTTAACATTCAAAATCCTGTGCATCAAAGTATGTGAATACAATATCACCGGCCATACTTTTGCATGTTATGATGTAATTCTTTTTCAGATAAAATATTTACAGTGCTCGTTAAACAGGATGGATAAAACTACTTGTCATGTTGTTTATTGTTTGATATCAAGGTTTGAGGTTGCTTATGATGAATAATATCTCGTTAATCTGAGCCATGCTTGGAGGAGAAACTTACCGCCTGATACAACTCAGCACCTTGTTCATTCTATTCTTTGTACAATACTTATAATAAGCATAAATAATAAATTGTTTCTCTGTCAATGTTCATTTTTCCAGGAGAAGAAAAATGGAGAAGAGGAGCAGCTAGCTCAAGTGTACTTACGCACATCACGCAAAGAGCACAAACAAATGCTGGAAAGAAAGGCTGTTATTGAAGCTCGCAAGGAGTATCTGGAATCTCTTCATGTCCAGAGGGTATGTACACAAGTGTTGAGTCCACTTTTGTTGTACCATAAAACAACCTCTGTCTGTGAACTTATTTCTTTATTGTTCACTGAACATGATACATTTATCCTACCGATATCTATATCTCTTGTTTCTCTCTTTCACTATCTGTCTTCTCGTAACTTGATACTTTGTCACCCTGTTTCATGAAATGCTATGTCACATACACATACCATATAGTAGTTAAGATAAATTTACATCAACTTGACATGGTTTTACAGTATCTGAGGCATACTCATAGATCTTAAAAGCAAATTTTTCAGGGTTTTCATTGAGGGTTGGAGATTGAAAAATGCTCCAGTAACTGATCAAAATTCTCTGGCTTAAACTAACATGATCTTTTATTATTTCAAACCTTAAGGTATTAGGATACGTTTATGACCACTATGCGCACAAACTTAAATAATGCGCTGGCTTTATAGTATAACACAAACAAAGTATACATTTTCTGAAAGCTGAATAAATATAGTTTATGAAGAAATTTTCAAAATACGATTTTTTAAATTGTTGTTCACGTTATTGTCCTCGAAGCGAAATTTGACCATGCCTCAGTGAAAACGTTAACGGACACGTACATTTTAAGCTATGTTTGCGAAAAATGTCTTAACATACTCAGGAGATAATAAGCTCCAAAAGGGTGTCCCAGATTTTTGATATCTGTTTTCTATCTCTCGCTATTTTTGATCAAAGTTCAGCAATCGCTTTTGGAGTGTTTAGAGTAAAAAGCGTCAAAACTTTGGAAAGAAATTAAATTTCAAAATTTGGAGACACCCTTTTTTGGATCATGAGTTACTTTATAAACTCTCCAAATTTTAAAAAAATTGAATGAAATCCAAGGGACTTTTAGCTTTTTGAAGTTGAGGTTTTAGCGGCAAAAAAGATTCGAGAAAAACGCATTTCTTTGTTTGGAGCCGGAAGCTGCAGGGAGCCACAATGGTTTTGGCCAAAACGCCTTGTGCCTTCCATTTTGTCATCACTTGTCAAATTATCTGGTGTTCTGGACGATTGCAATGTAGGATCTTTTTACAATGACAAAGGAGCATGACAGATGTGCATATATTAAGCGATGGTACATTTCCGGTCTTGATAAAGTCACGATTTCGATTTTTCTCAAAATTTTGGCTTTTCCAATCAAAAATTGCAAGAAGTTTCACAAACATATGAAAGACAAAAGTTTAAAATTACGAAATTAAAAAGAAAAATTTTTTTCGGGCAATTCGTCATTTTTCGTATCCTAATACCTTAATAAAAAAACCCTTTATTTGGTGACTTTGTGTGAAAGGCAGAAAATAGGTAAATGACATTGCTGAATTTTGTCAACTAACAGGAAAGACAGGAACATTTGCGTCAGAGACAACAACAAGCTGAAAGTCTACAAGCAGAACAAAACAGACTGGATGAAGAGAGACGGCACAGAGAGATCCAACGTCGCAGACAGGAGCTGCAAGACTTAGAAAAGAAACAGGCAATGGACAAGATAGCTGCCTTGAAGAAGACTACTGTTGGTGCGAAAGCTCTGAAGGATCTAACTCCCGAGGTGAGAAGGGTGTTCATCAGAGTAAATGCTCTTAGTATTTAATCAAAGTTAAGGTTTATAGCAACTAACCTAAAAAGATTGTAAAATTACAGTAAAACACCATTTACATTAATATGCAGCCCATAAAGTCCTCCACTGGACATAAATGTAAAGCGCATTGAGATATTGTATAAATGCGCTATGTAAGAACCTCCCATTATGAAAAGGGACCAGATCAAAATTAGTTTTATATAGCAATTCTTCTATGGCAGCTCTCTCCCAATTAAACTTACGTGAGACCCAATTCTAGTTCTTTAAGTAGACTTCATAGCAGGATAATGGGTTTTCATATGGCAATCGCATACATTCATGATGAATCGTAAGCTTGTATTAGTGGTTGGGTGCAGATGATGATCACTACAGAATTTAAAATCCTAACAACCACCAAATGTGGTGAGGACAACATTCATCACCCATAAACTGATGCACCCAACCACTCAAATTATGATTATTTATTTATTGCTTTATCCTATTCATTACTGATGTCTTGTATGTTTCATAATGCTATCCTAGGAAATCGATGCTATGAATCCAGATGATATTATTGCACGCCAAGTAGAACAACTTGATAAAGAGAAACGTGAGCTCCAGACAAAGCTCAAGACACAGGAGAAGAAGGTAGGTAATGTAAATGTAGACAGTGAGATTGGTGGGTCTGTACTGCTGATGAGGCTCTTCTACCACTCATACAATGGACTACTTCAATGATACGGTGGCCATCTTGGATTGCAAGGCATTATGGGGCGTCCAGGGGGCAAATGACACTTTGTTACAGTAATGACGCCCATTGATATTAACAGCTTACCACAGAGAGAGAACACAACAAATGATTAATTAAGACAGCACCTCAATCACCTTTACCCATAAGAGAAAAACACCTGAAACTCTATATATTTCCCATCATCTTTGTTTTGTTTTGCCCCTTGGCCAGATGGCCGCCGTATGGTCAAAGTAGTCCATTGATATTTAGAGGTTGTGAATATGTTTACCAATATTTTCAATCAATTATTTTCCCATTCCAGGTTGATTACTGGGCTCGTGCCATGCGCCTTGAAGAAATCCCTCTACTCAAGAAGCAGTATGAGGAACATCTGGTAGCTGACAAAGAATTCTGGGAGGCAGAGGAAGAGAAGAGGGTACGTTCAGGGGGCTTTCATTTATTAGCACATAGGGGGTTGGCACAATTACGTCAGCGTGTTCGATTGACAGCAGTTTATTGCAAAGTACACGTCGAGATTTTTATCTGGGGTGGCCGCAAAGTAATGCAAATGGCGGTAATATGTAAAAAATATACAATTTTTAATTTTTACTGCAGTATGAATTACTTTTTTCTGCTGCATTGTTGGTTAACACCACTGCTTTCAGCCAATCAGAATCAAGTAAGTTTTTCAATATTTGTATAAAAAAGCTAGAAAAGCCTTCAAGTCAAGGGAGAGACCTAACAAACTCTACTTACATGTGATGGGATAGTCTGGGAATCAAACCTGACACCCCAGAGTGAAGAAGCAATTGACTACCACTACAGCACCCTTGATTTAATGTTGTAAAAATGTTGAATAAGCAGTACTTACTGGTTACCACTCTATTTGTAGATCAATGAAGCAATTGTAAAACATGACAAGCTTGTTGAAACCAGTCAGAGACTAAGAAGAATGGCTGGAGATAAAGATGAGTTCCTTAAATCTTTGATGGGATCACGTAATGAAGCTTATCAGGTATGGGGAAGCAAATATAGCAGTTTACATATTTAATGTTTCAAGTTTCTTACAAAAATATAGATAAACATTTCTAAGTTAACATGTTCCATCCAACCAACAACCAACCAAGCAACTACTTTCAGGCTAGAAAGGGGGGTACAATGACAGACCCAAGACTTTTTAAGGGGGTCCAATGTCAGGGCTCGAAATAGCAGCCTGCCAATGGCCAAATGAAAGGACAAATTTCAGGTTTGCCAGGCGAAAATAAAGATGCACTGCCAAATGAATGATAAAATGGCATGCAAAATTTACTGGAATGACCTCCTTTTACGATGCTCCTTTACTATGGCAGCCCTGAATGTATACTTCATACAAGATTTACTTCCAACCTGTGGCAAAACTAAATTTTCTAAAGAAGACAATTTATTGAACCCCACGAATGACAGGGGGAAACACACCCCTGGATCATCCTTGGTGTACATGAACACCTTGTGACCTCACCTTAAATCTGCTACAAACTAGAGACCAGCAAACTACTTACTCTAATGTGTCATTAGTACAGAGTCTAGTTGCATTACTGAAAACTTTTCGTCCTCGTCTGAAGGCAAAACTCAAACAATTTGATGAAATGGTTGAGCAGAAGCGTCAAGAGCGCTTGCATGAGCGTCGAATGAAACGCATCCAGGAAAGGAAGATGAGGAAGAGACGTGAAATAGAAGAAGCCAAGCGGAGGGAAGAAGAGGAGAGGGAACGTAAAGGTAAGACTACGAAACTTTTGTGCCTTGGTTGAGTCCAATAGACACCTTACTGCACGTTGTAATGCAGCTTTTAAAATTTGGAGGACATAATGTTTCCAATTCTCAGGAGATTGAAATTCTTTTGTTTTGTCCTCCAAAGTTATATGTAAAGAGTCTATTGAGGATCCTGCCTTCCCCCAGTTACCGTAATTGAACAATTGCTAATTCATTCCCATTTAGTTGTGTTTTTTTGACTAAGATTTTTGATCAGTCGCTTGATAATGGTGTCCGATCGACACTGAAAGATCGGCTATATACTCTAATTTTCATCTCAATATGTACTTCGAAACCTTAACTTGGTTTTAATTCCACCGGAAAGACTATTACAGCGACAATTGTTTCGCTATTGTGTGAGGGGGGATAATGGGAACCATGAATAGGATCACAGATTTACCGAATGAAACCCACTGTTTTATGCATGTCATTTATTCCATTTTTCTCTGACAGAAAAAGAAGAGAAGGAAAGAAAAGAGCGCGAAGAAAGAGAAGCCAGGGAGCGTGAATACAACGAAAGAGCAGCTAAACTAGAGGAGCAGGCCAGGAAACAACGAGAAAGAGAAGCGGAGATCGAGAAGCGTTTGGCTTCAGAAGGACGTAATGAACCTGAAGAACAAGACAAGCTACCACCTGTAAGAGGTAAGGGTTAGTATAACTATTACTAGACTATTATCATGTGTCTTTTGTTTTGATTGCTACGCGCTGACTGTAACGGCAACAGTAACAGACTAGTCCATCAAAAGAAATCCTTCCTATGTACCTTCCCATGGACTACAGTACATTTACGGGTAAAGGGTTACCTTCGAACGCTTTTAACGAAAAACCTCTGCTTGGGAGAATTCGGCAACCACACCCTGTAGTAGAGATTAAGTATAATAAATTACCTTAACCTTCATACTTAGTCTAATAAAAAAAACTTGTCATCGCTTATCACCACCGCAATAACAGCAGTGGCGCAGTTCAACGAGGTCGAACTGAAAGCATGTGATCTAATGATCTTTTCTTATTGAAGGGAAGTCAGGTCTACTAGTAATGCTCATTAACCTGTATCAATCAGCGCGAAACACTGAGTGAAAATACTGGTCATAGGATATTTCATTTTGGGATTAAAACTTAAAATATTTTATTCTAATCTTAGGTTGGAGAGAGGAGGAACGTGAAGGGCCGTGGAGACGTGGTGGACGTGATAGCGATCGTGGTATTGGTGACCGTGATGGTCCACGTGATCGTGATATGGGACCATGGAGGGGTTAGTTTAGTTTAGTTTAGTTTATTTGTCACAATATAAACATATACATTTTATAAAACTTGAGACATACAAATTTTGTGACTGGCGAAGAAAACAGAACTTTCGTCCCAATTGATATTTCCTCTCCATACAATTTACATACAGTACAAACATGTTTAACATTAAAATTGATGAGGAAAAAACAATAATGAAAAGAAACAGGAAAAACAAGGTGGTATGGATCGTGGAGGTAAATATCGTGTGTAGGGGAGAAGGGGGACGGGGGAGGGCCATGTTATGGGAAAACGACTCGTACGTCTGCAATACTAACTGGGCTCCATCTTATATTCCTGGCGGTAGCTTGTTCTCTTTGTTTTCTTTAGACCACGCTCAAAGCGTACACAAACAAATCCTAACTATTTCCAACTGGTTGGTACTATGCTTTAGAGTCATACATAGAATGTAGAAATTCTTCCGGAGAAGTCTTCCCCTGCAGAGCGGCCCCACTGTGGCGGGTACCGATTAACTTTAATTTGTCTTCCTTGATCAGGTGGCCCACGTCGTGATGACCGTGACCGTGACCTTGATCGTGAGGAATCTGGGCCTTGGAGACGACCCATGGACCGTGAAAGACCTAGAGATGACTACGTTAGAAGAGGTAAGAAAAATGATGGATTATTCCCCTCAAGATCCAATATCAAAATGGGTCTTTAACTGATAACTTGTCATTGAGGGTGTTCGCATGTATACGAGCGCAAATTCTATGAATCAGTAGCCCATGATTGGGGTATTGACTCGGAGACTATGAAGGCGAGAAGTATAATTATTTTAGTCTAAACCTACTTTATGGTCCAAAAAAAAAAAAAAAAAATAGATATCAACAATTTTGAAACAAGGTTGAAAATGCGAGTTAGCCGCCATTGTTTTGGTTTTCATCAAAACCGCACTTTTGGCTACAAGTGGACTATAGCTAAAAGACTACTAGTAGCTCAGCCAATCAAAGTGCAGGATTTGTGACAGACCATTAGTAAGCATATTCTAATGCCTATTACATCTTGTTTTACTTGCAGACATGGACAGGGATATTTGCAGGGACGATATAGATTCTGGACCATGGAGAAGAGGTGGTGGTGGTAGAGATGAAGGTGGAAGAGACGGTTATGGTCGTGATAGGGGTGGTGACGGAGGGTTTGATCGTGGTTCATGGCGTGATCGTGATAGAGGCGGAGACCGCGGATATGAAAGGGACCGTGGGTTTGATCGAAACCGGGGGCCTGACAGAGACCGGGGATTTGACCGAGACCGGGGATTTGACCGAGACCGGGGGTCTGACCGAGACCGGGGATTTGATCGAGACCGGGGATATGACCGGGATCGTGGTGATAGAGGAGGTTTTGGTGGTGGTGGTAGTTGGCGCGAGTCGGGTGGGGAGCGTGACCGTGATCGTGGTGGCTTTGATCGTGATCGTGGTGGATTTGACAGGGGTCGTGGAAGTGGAAGTCAGTGGCGCTCTCGCGATCGTGAAGCAGAACCAGAAGGTGATCGTGATGGACGTGATCGTGATTCTTGGCGTGGACGTGATGATCGTCAGGATGAGCCAAGCCGTGCCCAGTCACGCCCAGAAGGTAAAGCACAGAAGAAAAAAATCATCATTCTCTTTGCATTATATCGAGTTGTGTGCATTCTTATTGCCACAGCAATAGAGGCATAGAGATAGAACAAGTGGATTCTAAATCCCAGGATTGCCATGCTTGTTGGCTCTCCTGCTATGAGCTTTATCCCATATGTGACATTTATTAGCAAATAGTCTTTTTCATATGATTTTTCCCATTTCCGCTCATTGGGCATCTTTTTATCTTGTAGGAAAATCCTGGTCGGCATCTAGGCGTGGTCGTGACCGTCCTCCTGGCCAAGAGGGTGACCCAGAGGGATGGACAACTGTCCAGTATAAATGAGAAATTGAGTCATTACTTGAGCGAAGAATCAATGACAGTAACACTCTATCCTCCGTTTCGTCTTGAACCAATGTCAAAGCCAGACAGGTCTTTACCTTACTCTCCCCCTACCCAATTTCCTGTAATAATGCAGAGATTATTTAACAATGTTAAATTCCTCTTAATTTAATGCAAAAGCTACTTCGGACTATAAAACTTAGAGACCTGTCGTTACAGGATGTTATAGATTATATTAGGATGATCACTGTAATGGAATTCTTCATTCAATAAATTTATTGCAATCATTCAAGATTATGGTGTTTTTTTTTGCTTGTTTCTGAATCTTTCTTATTATTTCTTCCGATTTCAACCTTTCTCTTCCACTTTGACAGGAGCCGTAATGTTAACGTCCAAGGGGAGGGGCCTGAAATCCGGATTACCGTAATGTTAATGTGACAATAAGGTTTTGTCACTTTGCTTTGTTGGATCGTTCAATAGATTTCTGTTTGGCAATTGAAAAAAATCAACAAAAGAGAAATCCCCAAAAATTATATGCAGTTTAGATTAGTATAGATTACAAGGATAGAAATATTGATGAGATTAATAAAAGCACAATAATACAGACCTTTAAAATTTATGCGATTGCCAGAATGGATTATTATACACCTTTTGCTGTTCATTAAGAGAAAATGTACATTCATTTGTGCCAATAGTTGTATCAATAACGTGTAATGTACTTTCATCAACACCACAAGTAACATCATTAGCGCGGATCAACTTTCAATAACGATATTTGAATATGTTTGTACATTCATAGGCATCAATGGACAATCAATAGCGCGTCTGTACATTCATATGCGCGGATTGTATTTTCTTTTGCGCGAAATTCAACTTCAATAACACCAAATGACAAACAGTAGCATTTATGGACAATCATTTACCCAAAAGTGAAAATTCATTAGTGCTATTAGCATAATCATTGACAATCTATAATGCGTTTGGACAATCATGAGGGTCAATGTTATATTCTATAGCGTGGTTCGACAAACATTTGCATGATTCGAATGAACAATAAGAGAAATAAAACAATCATTAGCGATTTTTGTTTATCACTTTAAAACATATTTAAAAAACTCAGGTAACTGCCTCCATAATAGCGGCTGCGTAGGAGAATAGCAATTAGCTCACTTAAAGCAGCAATCAAAGCCGACATCAGCCGTCCAGAGATCCAACAACATACGAACGATCGGGCTGAGGCAAGACGACAAGGGATTGCTCTAGGTCACTATAGAACGCAGTTGCTAATGGAAGGGCTCCAGAGAAATGTGGCAACTATCACTATCGCTAAATGTGGTCAGTGGTTCAGTTATATGCAAACGTATTTGCCACGATGTATAAATGGCGAAGAAATTAAAGGCTAAAATAGATAAAAAATCGCTAATGATTGTTTTATTTCTCTTATTGTTCATTCGAATCATGCAAATGTTTGTCGAACCACGCTATAGAATATAACATTGACCCTCATGATTGTCCAAACGCATTATAGATTGTCAATGATTATGCTAATAGCACTAATGAATTTTCACTTTTGGGTAAATGATTGTCCATAAATGCAATTGTTTGTCATTTGGTGTTATTGAAGTTGAATTTCGCGCACAAGAAAATACAATCCGCGCATATGAATGTACAAACGCGCTATTGATTGTACATTGATGCCTATGAATGTACACGTATATTCAAATATCGTTATTGAAAGTTGATCCGCGCTAATGATGTTACTTGTGGTGTTGATGAAAGTACATTACACGTTATTGATACAACTATTGGCACAAATGAATGTACATTTTCTCTTAATGAACAGCAAAAGGTGTATTTATTGATTTACTAAAAATAACAAGAGACCATAATCACAACCTCGAATGATGGAATCATCATTTTTTGTTTTTTTTGTTTTTTGTTTTGATTCATTACATAAAGGACCATACTTCCAGACATCGAGTGCTGAACCGTTGTATGGCAGCGCAAAGCATTTACAGCTACGCCGCAGATTTCGACCCGGATACCGCTATACGAAGAATAATTATTACAGACTGATCAGGAAGCTCGGCCGAAGCCTAAGGGAGAGGTTAGTCGGCCCCTAGACTGTAATGACTGAGCTATGGACCAGCAAACTCGATTTGTCGCCTGCGATGGGTAAACATAAAATCGAAATTTGAGGCCTCAGTTTTATATCCTAAGACTTTAAAAGGAGTAACGGTCGGAAAGAAACTTGGCGATAGTGTCTTCCAAAGAAAGAAATGCCAAACATTTATTTTTTGAGCAACGACATCCCTCCGCGAACATGTAACTGATCTGTGTTTTTCTATAAGACGGATTACCTTTGGTTTTGCGTTGAACGCTTGACTGACAGTGACAATTATTGAGCCATGTGCTAGACACGACAGATACTGGCGTGACATGCCATTGTCTCTGTTTTAGTGATCCGTTCTGTCGCAGGAGGTATTAATCAAAACATGGCATCGTGCATTCTCTCTGCTGGCTTCATGCTTTCAGCTTTCGTATTAGTATTTCTATTAGTAGATACCGCCATTGGAGAGCAGAGTCGACCCAACATCGTGATTTTCATGGTAGATGATCTTGGTGTAGCTGATCTAGGTTGTTTTGGTAATGATTCCATCAAGACTCCAAACATCGACAAGCTGGCATCAGAAGGAGCGAGACTCACTCATAATCTAGCTGGAGAATCTATTTGCACCCCGAGCAGAGCTTCATTCCTTACAGGAAGATATGGAGTTCGTAGTGGACTAGCTGCTGAGCCTGGCCAAGCACGAGTATTGCTGTACACTAGTGCCCCTGGTGGATTACCAAGAAATGAAACCACTTTTACTAAAGTACTTGCAAGTATTGGCTACAAGACAGGTAGAATAATATATCATATTTTTATTAATGCGCTCAAGCGTAGACAATCATCTAGGTTATACTTTAGTTTCGTGCTAGCGCTAATAGGTAGGGATGAAGCGGCCATGTTACATAGTGTGACATCATTGATGAGCCTCTTTCTCCATTCATATTTAATTACCATAATCTTTCTTTGACAGGTTTGATTGGCAAATGGCACCTTGGCTTCAACAAGAGATTTGTCAATGACTTTAACTATCATCCATTAATGCATGGATTTCAATTCTTCTATGGAATCCCATTAAGCAATCTTAATGTGTGTAACGTGATGCAGTTTGAGTTTGATGCCACCTTTTGGATTCACTCCTTTTCGCCTACCTGTTTTTCGATATTATTTACAATATTTGCAAGCTATTTCCTGGGCATACGAGAAACGCTTTTGATTTTCTCCTTATTTGTTATTCTTCTTGCGTCCTTAGCCACCCACTTGTATTCAGGTATTCCACTAAAAAATATTCCTTTCTTGTGGAGAAAAGCAGATTGTTTCTTAATGAGAAACTTTCAGGTTGTAGAACAACCATTTTTGTTAGAAAATCTAACTGTTAAATTCACAAATGAAGCAATCAAGTTTATCGTTCAAGCTAATACTAATACAAGCACACCTTTCATATTATTCATGTCATATGCAAAGGTCCACACAGCCTTGTTCACAACGAAGGCTTTTGAAGGTCATAGTGGCCATAGTAAATATGGGGATAATGTTGAAGAGATGGATTGGAGTGTAGGGCAGATCATGGATGCAATAGATAACCTTGGAATCAGGGAAAATACATTTGTGTACTTCACATCAGACCATGGACCACACCTGGAAGAAATCTATAATGGAGAGTATCATGGTGGTTGGAAGGGGATCTTCAAAGGAGGTAAGTGGTTAATTGACATTAGTAAAGTAAGTATTTGGTCACGCATTACAAATGTTAAAATGTCATGCTGACATTTTTCGTAACTTCCAGTATTTTGCTTCATAAATGTCTCCAGGTAAGGCTCAAAGCTGGGAAGGTGGTATCAGAGTACCAGGTATTGCTTCCTGGCCAACACACATTCCTTCTGGTATTGAAATCAAAGAACCTACTACAGACTTGAATATTTTCCCAACGGTGCTGAAATTAGCAGGTGCTGACTTGCCCAGTGACAGAATCATTGATGGGCAAGATTTGATGCCGTTGTTGAAGCAACAAGTGGAGTACTCTCCAAATGAATTCATGTTCCATTACTGTGCCAAGGTTATCCATGCTGTACGCTACAGACCACAGCATGGTACAACAACCTGGAAAGCACACTTTGCAACACCAAAGTGGACACAGGGAACCCAAGCCTGCTTTAATTTAAGAGGTCACTGTGGTTGCTATAACGATGAAGTGATGGTTCATAATCCTCCTCTGCTGTTCAACATCACAAATGATGCTTCAGAAGACTTTCCACTCAATTCTAACGATGAAAATTACAAATTAGTAATAAAAAATATTATATATGCTCTAAAGAAGCACAAAAAGACTATAACCAATGTTCCCAATCAGTTGAACGATAATCTTTGGTATCCATGGCGACAGATCTGTTGTAGCTTTCCTTATTGCTCGTGTAAGAGAGAATAAAGAACACAAAGAGTAACATTAATTTTTTCAATGACCGTATTACCACAGGAAGCCCAATACTGTGAAGTGCTTTCATCGCACAACTGGAATAGCATTCCTTATTTCTGTAGTCAAAAACTGTCTTAATTTTTATTAAGGAAACTTGGGTATTAAGATAAGAGACACCGTGAACTGTGAGCAAATTATTCTTTGATTGTCAGCATTACAGGATTACTAATAGACCCCTTGCATTGATTCCCTCGAGGAATTGTTCTGGGGGACAAAACAATGGAATATTTTTGCACAAGGAAAGATGCCCTATTGTTTTGTCCCCCAGAACAATCCCTCTAGGAAATCAATGCAAGGGGTGTATAAAAAATATTGATAACTCCTTCGATATTCTCTTATAAATCATGAAACAATGACAGATTCTTAAAGGAGGTCAAGGGCGTTTAAGAGAATGATAACATTAAATGTAAAGGTGTCACCCCCGGGATCCGCCAAATCGATGATTACCGCAGCCGCTATTAGTGTCGTCACGCAACGCTCACTTAGGGGAGTGAGCGTTGCGTGACAACCAAAGTTTGAGATACTGTTCTAGCGTGGAACGCCTGACTATCTTCATCACGGCAGAGAAAATGTCGTCCCCAGCATCAAGTCACCTAGTTTTAACTTTCATGTTAGTATTTTCATGGCTGAGTATCACCAGTGGAGAGCAGAGTCGACCCAACATCGTGATTTTCATGGTAGATGATCTTGGTGTAGCTGATCTAGGTTGTTTTGGTAATGATTCCATCAAGACTCCAAACATCGACAAGCTGGCATCAGAAGGAGCGAGACTCACTCATAATCTAGCTGGAGAATCTATTTGCACCCCGAGCAGAGCTGCTTTCCTCACAGGAAGATATGCAGTTCGTTCTGGAATGGTTCCTAGCGAGGACGCAGTACCAAATATCAGAGTTTTTATTTTCACTGCAGTTCCAGGCGGCTTGCCTCGCAACGAAACGACCTTTGGTAAAGCTCTCCAAGGGGTCGGTTACACAACAGGTACTCGATATAGTGACAACAACAACCGGGCTTGTTTTTAATTACGAGCCTTTGCAGAGGATGCAATAGGATTTTTAAAAATCATGACGTCTCTTTATACTATTTTTTGACCTCCCAACTGTTATGATTCTTACTGAACTTGTGGCTCATTTTTAACTTGCCCACATAAGCTTTTCTCAAATTTACTCTACCTCATTTCCTAATTCTTCGGCCGATTCAATGTTTTTGTCTTTTAACTCTCTTGAGAATGCTTGCAACCCATCAATACAAAGATTAGAAACTCTTGATATGGGCACAAATCACAATTCAAATCAGTTAAAAAATTGCAGGGGTCAATCCAGGGGTGTTGGAGGGAGGTATAGGTACTTTCTTTGTAGTGGTGCAATGTTTTTCCAATAATTACAGCAGACCACATATCATAATTCCCATTATTATATAACTGTTATAAATCTCATGTTCTGATTGGTTGGGAGTGTGTGCTTTATGAGAGCACATAGCATGTGTGCACACTTTCAGTTGCATCATTCTTATCTAAAATAATGGCTGTTGAAATTTGTATTTTATAAAAGAAATAAAAGACTTGCTTGCTGTGCTGTGTGGAGTTATAAAGCTCTTGGGGATTGGCAGAACACTTAAGAAGTGTTGAGAAGCACTCTCCTATGCACCATACTTCTCCTAACACTCCTCTCATGTTCTGCCAACCCCACGTGCTTTACAACTGCACACAGCCTGCACGTACATTTTCTATTTCTTAAAGAGTATCCTTTTTTGTTTAACGGTTGTCAATATGAAAAGAAACACAACTCAAGCAAAGAATCTTATTCTCTAGGGAATGACGAGTAATCTCCAATGGGAAAACCTTGGAACACCACAATGAATTAAGTCTATTCTAATCCAAATAGACAATGATCATAAAATCTCGAAAGTATTGATTCAGGAATTTCTTTTTCCTATTGAAACCAGGTCTGATAGGAAAGTGGCATCTGGGACTCAATCTGAAGAAAGCAGATGACTTCTTTTACCATCCCCTCACACATGGCTTTGATTACTTTTATGGAATACCATTAACCAATATACGTAATTGTCAGCCAGAATTATCTGTTTTTGACCATGTTCTTCCTCACTGGAAGGAGAAAGCAGCTGGGACTATTCTAGTTACAGGTCTTTTTGGGATCCTTGGCGTCGTTTTCGGCAAAATTAGGAAGTTCTGGTTTATTCTTTTCATGACAATTCAGGTTATTCCATTTGTGGTTCTTTATTTAGCCGAGTACTCAATGCCAATATCGAACTGTTTTCTCATGAGAAATTATGATATTGTAGAACAGCCTATGATATTGGAAAACCTCACTGCAAAATTTACTAGTGAAGCTGTAGATTTTATTGAACAAAACCAAGCCAAACCATTTCTCTTGTTCATGTCATATGCAAAGGTCCACACAGCCTTGTTCACAACAAAAGTATTTGAAGGTCATAGTGGTCATAGTAAATATGGTGATAATGTTGAAGAGATGGATTGGAGTGTAGGGCAGATCATGGATGTGATAGATAACCTTGGAATCAGAGAAAATACATTTGTGTACTTCACATCAGACCATGGACCACACCTGGAAGAAATCTATAATGGAGAGTATCATGGTGGTTGGAAGGGGATCTTCAAAGGAGGTACTTTTTAAAGCTTGTTGTCAACAATTTTGGAAACCTAAAATGGAATGTTGTATGCCAATAGGAGTAGCTGCTTTTTTCAATAGTATTTTTGAGTCTTTTTGAGGATACGTTTGGGACAAACCTTTCAGATGATCTGCAAATATCACCCTGTTGAAGCCCATGTCTCTGCACATGTTAGCTATAAGAACACGAAGTGAATTGTTCTTGAGATAGTGGGTCCAAAATAGATCCTTGAGGGAATCCTAATGGTTTGACTGTATTCAAAAACAGATTAATACATTTCAATAACGATTGCAATTAATTCCAGGTAAGGGTCAGAGCTGGGAAGGTGGTATCAGAGTACCAGGTATTGTTTCCTGGCCAACACACATTCCTTCTGGTATTGAAATCAAAGAACCTACTACAGACTTGAATATTTTCCCAACGGTGCTGAAATTAGCAGGTGCTGACTTGCCCAGTGACAGAATCATTGATGGCCAGGATTTGATGCCGTTGTTGAAGCAACAAGCGGAGTACTCTCCAAACGAATTCATGTTCCATTACTGTGCCAAGGCTATCCATGCTGTACGCTACAGACCACGGCATGGTACAACAACCTGGAAAGCACACTTTGCAACACCAAAGTGGACACAGGGAACCCAAGCCTGCTTTGGAATGGCTGTTTGTGGTTGCTATGGTAATCACATTAATAGTCATGATCCACCATTGTTGTTTGACGTGACAAATGATCCAGGTGAAATGAATCCCATTGATCCAAGCAATCAACAGTACAAAGATATTGTAAAACAAATTAAAGTAGCTGTGAGCAAGCATCAAGAGGATATGAAGCCCATGCCATCTCAACTAGATGTTGTAATTTGGAGACCATGGTTACAGTCTTGCTGCAATTATCCATACTGTAAATGTATAGAAAATTTCACTAGACTCACTCATTATCCCTCTGCTGAAAAATAGTCCAAATCTGGCTTTTCAAGATTTTCAACCTCGTTACTAAAAATGATTTAGTTTCCTTGCGGCCGACACTTGATTTTTTTCCATTTGCTTTTCAATGATATTGAAACAGAAAGTTTTATTATTTGAAAAAAAACCGCATAAAAATTAGTAATTTAATAAAAAATTTGATCAAGTTTTTTTGATCAAAATTGAAACGAAATTACAATGTTTTACGATTTAAGAAATTTCTAAAAATACTGAGAATATAATGTAGCTGGAAGAGTAATGATGAAAAGGTAAATTATACACCGTATGAATAAATTTTACTCCGACAAAGGACTAGCGTCCGAAACGTCAGTAAGTTTTTTCATCTTTTCACGGTGTATAATTTACCTTTTCATCATTACTGTTTCATTAGAAACACCGACGCAGCTCACACTAGTTTTTAGCTAGTTATATCTTTTTATGTAGCTGGAAGGTTCATTCATACATTAGTTCAATAATTTTGCTAGGGTTTCAGTGCTCATAACATTGTTTCTATTAAGTCAAAAATTCTGAAACTTGGTATCTTTTTCTGAAATGTAATCTCAATAGACCATTTTCTCAAGGTTGCGTGCGCATCCAAATTTAAGGGACTTGACGTGCCGCGATACCAGAACCGGGAGCTTCATAATGAGAATTACCATACATATCTATAAAAAAAAATTTCTATAAGAATTCATAAAATTGATTATTCTCCTCTTTGATTATAAAGCTGGTTTCTTAATTTTATACTTAATTTGTGTTTTTCAATTTTGTAGCCCGTCAAGTTGGATGCGCACTTGAGAAAGACGGCCTGAATTAGCTTTTCAAACTCGGACCTACCAGTCGTTTGCTCGTTTTGTTACCAGCAAATAAAATTTACGCTTGAAAGATCTTTGGTATAGATTTATAGATTGTTCTTTTTATCAATTCAGTGTCGTGCTCATAATCCCCAAATGGTTACTAACAAACTAGAAACCAGCAAAAAATACAAAAAAATTTGCCCCTCATATTTGAAAGATATTGTTAATAATAGATTCCTTCAAATAAATGTAATTACTCATGATATTTATTAATAATACTTTATTCAAATTCAAAGACATGAAAATACTAAGTACATTACTGAAATTAGAAAATGTGGACCTTTAAGGTGTTGTTACACGGACCAACTATCAACGCCGATTTTTTGCGCAACACTGTTGCACGAAAAATTGTTGTCGTGTAACATTGTGCCAAGGACGATTTTTCGCGCAATCTTTCACTCTGCAACACGTTGCAAGTTTTTGATCTGGCTTCAAAAACTTGCAACACAAGATGACGAATTTTCAGCAAATCGATGTGTGTAACATGTCCATCGTCGATTTGACGCGCAACAAAATGGCGCCGACTGTAGAAGAAGAAAGTTTAAAGAGTACAGCAACTGAAGCGATTGTCTAAACCTACTGAAACAGACAAGATAAAACTTTTTTAGTTGACAAAAAATGATAAAAGCAAGAAAAGAAGAAAAAAAGTAGCCGTGAGTGAGTTGGCAGCACGTGGACTGAATACTAAAGTAAATGTTGCGCGAAAAGTTGTTCCCGTGTAAGATGTCGAAAAAAATCGACACACAAGTGACGCAATAGAGTTGCACAAAAATAGGTGTTGCACGTTGTTCCGTGTAACACCACCTTTAGGTTAACCCTTAGCCGTATACAAGTCCCATGATATTAAAACTACATAAATAACTATCTAAGTATTAAAGACGAACTGTATAAATGAGATGAATAATGTAAAATATAGATATTTTACATATATAAATAACTATGTATGCGATTAATCTAGGCTAATTTGCATTCAATTGTTACTATGATTTATTTAGTGTTGACGGCTACACATGACAGATACTGGCGTGATCATGAAGTGCCATTGTATCTGTTTTAGTGATCCGTTCTGTCGCAGGAGGTATTATCAAAACATGGCATCGGGCATTCTCTCTGCTCGCTTCGTGCTTTCAGCTTTCGTATTAGTATTTCCATTAGTAGGTATCACCCTTGGAGAGCAGAGTCGACCCAACATCGTGATTTTCATGGTAGATGATCTTGGTGTAGCTGATCTAGGTTGTTTTGGTAATGATTCCATCAAGACTCCAAACATCGACAAGCTGGCATCAGAAGGAGCAAGACTCACTCATAATCTTGCTGGAGAATCTATTTGCACCCCGAGCAGAGCTGCTTTCCTCACAGGAAGATATGCCGTTCGTTCTGGAATGGTTCCTAGCGAGGACGCAGTACCAAATATCAGAGTTTTTTTGGTCAGTGCACTTCCAGGCGGCTTGCCTCGACAAGAAACGACCTTTGGCAAAGCTTTGCAAGGAATGGGCTATAAGACAGGTACGATGACACAACGACTCACAATGCAATATTAGCTTATCTGTATATGATCTTGAGCTATGCATGATGTGGTATGGACTCAGTCCAGGTACACCATCCTACTTGTTACAGTAATCACACTTTACATTTTACAGTCGTCAGTAAAACGCTAATAGCTTGATCTAGCGTTCTGAGTTTTTCCACAGTAAATCTCAAGGGGACGAATTAAAGCCAAACTTACAGTTTTTAAGGTCATGAAATGGAGTTACATTTGGGTCAGTTTCTATACATTTCATTGTATTGACCCAAATGCCTGGACTTGAAACAATTGTTTGAAGGCAACAGAGTGTAACTCCGATATCTGCTATTGCCATATGCAAAGAACCTAATGAGCTCGTAGATTTGCAAATTGGCCTTCATTATGAGCAAATAAGCAGGGGCAGATCCAGGATTTTTTCAAAGGGGGGTTGTAGCATTGATTGAGGTGGTGGAGAGATATAGCAGACCAAAGGGTTAGGGAGATGATTATTGCTGCAGGCGAGCATGGTTGTTTCAGGTCCCACACATGGCATATAGAAAAAAAAAGCGAGTGAAATGTGTTCGGCACCCCTGTTTTAATGAAACTCTCGATGCTGTTGGTGTTGTCATGAAAATAATAATAATAATAATAAATCACAATGGCTCTCATAGGGGGGGTTGCAACCCCCCGAAACCCACCCCTAGATCTGCCACTGATAAGAATGGCCCAAATATATCTTTCCTTTACTATTGAAACCAGGTCTGATAGGGAAGTGGCATTTGGGACTCAATCTGAAGAAAGCTGATGACTTCTTTTACCATCCCCTCAAACATGGCTTCGATTACTTTTATGGAATACCATTAACAAATATACGTAACTGCCAAGCAGGGGTGACGATAATGGACCATACTTTCCCACAGTGGAAGGAAAAAGCTGCAGGGACAATCTTGGTAACAGGACTGCTTGGACTCATTGCTGTTGTCTTAAACAAACTTCGCAAGATTTGGTTCATAGTTTTCATTTTGATTCAAGTTCTTCCGGTGATGCTTTTGTATTGGTTTGATGTCTCACTTCAGGCTTGGAACTGTTTTTTGATGAGGAACTATGATATTGTAGAACAGCCTATGATATTGGAAAACCTAACTGCAAGATTCACTAGTGAAGCGGTGGATTTTATTGAACAAAACCAAGCCAAACCATTTCTCTTGTTCATGTCATATGCAAAGGTACATGCACCATTGTTCACAACAAAGGCTTTTCAAGGTCATAGTGGCCATAGTAAATATGGCGATAATGTTGAAGAGATGGATTGGAGTGTAGGGCAGATCATGGATACAATAGGTAACCTTGGAATCAGGGAAAACACTTTCGTGTACTTCACTTCAGACCAGGGACCACACCTAGAACAAATTGTTCATGGGGAGTACCAAGGTGGATGGAAAGGAATATTGAAGGGAGGTAAGTGTCACATTTATACAAGCCATTTGAAATAATATTTCACCAAAAATGTTACAAATACATGCTGGTATTGTTTCCAGGTAAGGGTCAGAGCTGGGAAGGTGGTATCAGAGTACCAGGTATTGTTTCCTGGCCAACACACATTCCTTCTGGTATTGAAATCAAAGAACCAACTACAGACTTGAATATTTTCCCAACGGTGCTGAAATTAGCAGGTGCTGACTTGCCCAGTGACAGAATCATTGATGGGCAAGATTTGATGCCGTTGTTGAAGCAACAAGTACAGTACTCTCCAAATGAATTCATGTTCCATTACTGTGCCCAGGCTATCCATGCTGTACGCTACAGGCCACGGCATGGTACAACAACCTGGAAAGCACACTTTGCAACACCAAAGTGGACACAGGGAACCCAAACCTGCTTTGGACATGGTGTTTGTGGTTGTTATGGCAATCAAATTAATAGGCATGATCCACCATTGTTGTTTGACGTGACAAATGATCCAGGTGAAATGAATCCCATTGATCCAAGCAATCAACAGTACAAAGATATTGTAAAACAAATTAAAGTAGCTGTGAGCAAGCATCAAGAGGATGTGAAGCCCGTGCCATCTCAACTAGATGTTGTACTTTGGAGACCATGGTTACAGTCTTGCTGCAATTATCCATACTGTAAATGTATAGAAAATTTCACCAGACTCACTCATTATCCCTCAGGTGGAAAATAGTAAAATCTATCATGCAATTTTCCCCGCAACTTGTTTAAAACCGACATAATTTGTGCTAGTTGATAACCGAAGGAGGAAAGTCTATGATGTTAGAAACAAACCCAAACTGTTTGGTTTCATCTGTTTACATCAGGTACTGCAGTGGAACTAAGAACCATAATTCTTGAAGGCAGCATATTGATGATGCACTACATTTCCTTTCTGCCGTGATTGGTGCCAATAGACCTATCCCGAATTCGCTTGACTGACCACGAAACAATGGTTTGAAGTCGAAAGTGAACTCGATTCTTTTATTCATCAAGTTCAACCTCGACTTGAAACCATTGTTTCGTGATCAGTCAAGCGAATTCGGGATAGGTCTATATCTGTCATACATATCCTGGAACAAGTTGGAGAGAAAATTGAATAGAATACTATTACTTAATGTAGTGGTAGAGTGTGAATGACGGTGAGCCAAATTGGAAATTAGTATGCATATACTGAATTTTTTATCTCACTATGAAAAAGTGATTTTGGTTAAATGACATGTTCACACCTCAAGCCAACTAGTGGTTTTAATAGTATAAACTTTACATTTTATGTAGAAAACATTTGAAAAATGCCTTTCAAATTTTTGTGTATATGGCAAGGAAGAAAGGTTTGTTGGCAAACTAGTTTGTAACTGGTTTAGAGGATTTCAAAAAAGGATTAATTATAGAATATGCAATAATCAATTACTTAGATAGAATGGTTTTCAAAAACCCGTGAAATACACTTAAGCGTATTACACTTGAATACACTTGAATACACTTTATTGTCTGCATTTTCTTTTGATTTTCTTTTGTGTTTTCGGTGTATTACAATTTATTACACCTTAGTTATTACACTTTGTTTCATAGGTTTTTGAAAACCACTCAAGGGCGGATCCAGGGGGAGGGTCGGGACCCCCCTGTCATTCCTGAGGTCAAATGGGCTTTCTGTGGTAAAAATGCGACTGGGATTCCCTTGCCCACAAAATTTACCCCTGAGACCCCCCCTTCAAAAAACCCTGGATCCACCCTTGCCACTCTAATATACAAGTGGTTAATATAAATTTTAGTAGTATTATATTAGAAATAAAATAACACATGAAACTATGAGAATTGCAAAGTTTGTTTATTAAAATCAAATTAAATAGTTTTCATTCCACAAGACTTGAAAATGAAAATTAAGTAGCTATCATTGTTATTACAGTTTAACCTTGTCAAACAAAGTATTCACCACCATTAATACATGGGTTGACTGGTGACACACAGCATGAAATTGAGGCTGCAATGTAGTTTCAAAGGATTATTCAAATTTGAACCCTGAAGCCTCGGTTGAATGCTTCGTATTTGACCAGTGACCTGATGTATGGAAAAAGGTTATTTTGTTTAGCTACAGGAAAAAATGCATTTAAGATGATCTTTTTGGCAACGAATGAAATATAAAAGTTGTAAAATGTGTAGATAAGTTGAGGTGAGATCTCATTTTTTATGATCAATGCAGTAAATAATGTTATCTATACTTGCTATTAATGACATATAGGATAGTATTATTTACCTCAAAGACAATGTTTTTTGGTGGAAGTCAATCAAAGTGTTTCTATAATACTGTTGGGAATGAGCACACCAAAAAACACCTTTGAGGGTATAACAGATAAAGCAGAGGATTGTTTCCAATCTGGCCCTCAATTCCTGATCAAATTGGAATGTGGAAGTTGATTTTATGAAGGAAGGAAAACCAGAGAACCTGAAGGAAAAATACTTGAAGCACAAGACTTATGACACCAAGTCGTGCAGGAATTGAACCCAGGTTGCATTGGTCAGAGACTGCATGTTAGCAGTGCGCCCCACCTATGCTTTTCAACATAGAATGCCTTGGGAATATTTTGATTAGCATCCACAGAAAACGAAAACCACTTTTATAGCAATCTCGGAAAATAAAAAAAAATTGTAGGTACAGTACAAATGCTGCATAGCTGAGTAAACCATACCAATGTAATATTTAGGATTTTGGTGTTAATGAAAGCAGCTTTTACAATCATCCTATGTTAAAATTTTCCTTTGAAAAACAGAATCTTTCTAATCCCCCAAAAAATCAAATAAAGTTCATACCTATTTCAACATATTCTTGATTCTTGCCCAGCTCTTTGATAAATTAGACATTGATTAGCTGTAAAATGAAGATGTGACTTGTACTGACACTGTACCAGTGGCTAGAACAGAGTTACACTTTCATTTAAGTCTTACTTATTTCTATGTTAATTCTTTTCCACAAAATCAAGTCAAAGTTCTCACATCCTTTTGTATAACAATACATGGTATTAACAGATTCATACATCATGTTGTTAAAACAGTGCTAGATTTATAGATAACTAATTTAATGGATGTATTGAAATCTGTACCGTGATTATAATGTGTACTTTTCGTTTTCAAAGTTATATAAATCTAATCTCGGCTTTCAAGCACTGTCCCATCACAACTATTAAAATCTTCTTAATGTCTGAAAAAATTCCCAAATAACTTTGCTACTATGTGGAAAACTATAGGGATACATATCAAGAAAATAAGTAGAGTTTTCATGGGAGGATCTTAAAATGGAGACAGCAGGAAATTTTGAAGTAATAATTTAAACCAGTTTCTTGGCTTCAAAGAATCCTTTAAGATGTCGCATCTGCCAGAAACCAGTTGTAAGAAGAATGAAAGTCTGTGCAATAGCCCACCAGAGGACACGCTGATTGGTGCTCTCACTGGTTTGACGGAAACGCTCCTCACGGTACTGAAATAGATAAATTAATTATTGTAAGTTTTTTACCTCAAGATTAACAACCACTGCCTTCATGCTTCTGGTACCAACAAAAGTGGATGTAATGTGTAGTTTGAGAAAAACCCATAAATTTGAAACGGAGGTAACTTGATATTGAATCCCCTTTTATTCAAGACAGTCTATAAACAGGGTTCCCAGGGGTCAGGGAAAAGTCAGGAAATTTTGTTTAAAGTTAACCATGATTATCTGTGTGATACTCTACTGTTTGCAATTTTCAAATAGACTGATAAATCTTTTCAAGAATGAAAAAAATATTGGAGCATTTAGTATCATTTATGCCAGACAGTTTAATAATGTTGGGTATCCTGTGTAATATGATAAGAGCGGGGCCCTAGGTAAAAGTTAGGCATGTGGCCCATGCTCTCCCATGCTTGCCTATGCGGCCCAACAAGGTCAGTGAAAACTGTTATTTAGTCAGGGAAAAGTCAGGGAATTGTTATTTTCAAAATGGCTGGGAACCCTGATAAAGCAGGCCAGTAAAATCCTCCCCACCTATTGGAAATCCAATCCCCTTCCATGGGGAGAAGAGGTATATTCTTGGATTTTTTCATGAACAAAACAACAGCAAAGCTTACCCTTTGATAGTTTTGCTCTTTGCTGATTTGCTCAACCTGGTCTAATAACTGTCTTATGCGAAGCTGTAGCTCAGTAAGTTTATCTTTGGCTGCTATTTGAGCATAATCATTGGTGTGTTCCCCAACTTGAATATCTAAATGAATACGCTAGAAGAAAAGAAAAAAACCCACATTATTGATATTGAAATATATCTCAAGTATTTTATAATGGCTTAAATATTGCCATTCATTGCACCACTGTCTTTTATTGTTTAATACACTGCATAAGATCTTTACTCAATATTCCCCCAATTTTCTCTTTGGGTGCATTGTGGATTAAAACTGATCAAGATGATCCAAGAAACCAGACATAACTAAATATTTCACCCCAAGGTATACCACAATGCATTGCAGTAAACACTGTTCCTGAGCTATGCAAAGTAGTAAGTGCATTACTTGGTTTAGAATAGACCTCGGCTCGGGCATAATGTTTTCCCATTTAAGACCCTTGAGAATAAGATTCTTTGTTTGAGTTGTATCAATATTCATGTGTCTTCTTATGCGCAAGCATTAAACAAATATATAATACTCTAGGGAATGACACATGGTCTAAAATGGGAACACATTATGCCCGAGCCGAGAAGGTCTATTATTACCAAAACTATCGCAAGTATATGAACAACATTCAAGATAACTTACAAGCCTTCCTCCAGCCCAGAGAGACCATCTAGTAGAGTTAGAATGCAAGCAAATAATATGCTCTCCAGGTGAGTGGGACGTGAAGGTGAATCGTCCCTCCGATGCATAATACTTGGACATGATTATCTTTTGGTTAGGGTCCTTCACTTCCACATGCATACCAATACCAGGACTGGATGGTAGGAAGCTATTAGTATTCTCATCATATAACTGTGTTTTGTATTTACCTATACAAAAATAGTAAAAACAATAGTATTAGCTGATCTGAAGAGCAATAGTATTAGGACATGTGAATTTTCCAAGATATTGAAGAGCAATAGTATTAGGACGTGAATTTTCTAAGATATTTAAAACATACATTGGATATTGTGGTTGTTTAAACTTTATTATATGTTCATATAATGTCAATCACGATTTGCAAGCTATCTGCAGCTTTTATTTCAACTGGATGAATAAACAGCTTATACAAGGTCTACGATTTTTCTTAACTTTTGACGCATCATTAATCAAAAAATAGAACCCTCACAAATAATAACTATCACTGTTATTCTTCAATCTAGTCTAAAGGATCAGTAAATCAAAACGATTATTAAAAACAGCAGGAAAAAATCAATTTAAAACGCTACAAAGCAGTCAACAAAAGATTTACTTACCTATGACCATAGTTTCATCTGGGATTTCTTCAATAAAACACTTTTTTTCTGTTTCTCCCATGTGAAAATATAATCCATTTGTACTGGTAAATAGATAGCCTATAAAGGCTAGTATAAATAGGGCTCTCATGTTTTGTTTTTGCGGAAATATAAGTAAGAAAAGAGAAAATCCCAAATATAAAGAAGAAAAGCTAAGAGACACGAAGACAAAATTCACGCATGCGTACTCTCTTTTTGGGCTTATTTGCCACGTGTACACCGATGTTTACCGAAAATACTTCGGCTCTTTGTCGTTAAAGGCTCGGTTGATTCCGTTGAAACTCGTAATGTTTTTGGGCTACCTGTGTTTTTAAAAGTCCTATCAAAGATGGCGGAAGTTTTGAGGTTTTGAGAACAAGTTTTGGGAGGGAAATTTCGTCTCTTTTCTTGAAAGGTAACGCATTTGCAGTATCTTGTTATCTTCCTTAACTGGGAATTATTCAGGATCGATAGTTTTTTAAATATTTACCGATTTAGATGCTTGAATCAAGACTTGACGAACAAGGGTAGCTCATGCTCAAAACTTATTTATAATTTATTATTTAAGATTTGCAACGTTAAAGATATGGCTGAACCACCGTCTAAAAGGTTGAAATCCCCGAAAGAAGGAAAAGGCGCTCCGTGCATTTTGTCAAAGCCTGCAGTTCAAGACTTCTTCAATGGAGTTAAAGCACATATTATTGAGAACGGTTTAGGTAAGACTAGAGCTAGTATCCTTGCAGAAAAACTCGTAAAACACGGAGGAAAGCATCATAAGAAAGTAGAAAAAGACACTACTCATATTGTGTTTGCACAGAGCATAAAGGTTGAGAGGGTAGCTAAGCTTGCAGGTCTTGGGGATAAAGCAATTCCTGAGAATGTAGTCCTGGTATGGGCAGACTGGCTGAGTAAATGCCTGGCTGAGGGAAAACTAGTTAGTCAGCAACAGTATTTACCAAGAGTATCTGGTACCACCAATGATAATGAAACAAAACTGACAGGTGGTGATATCAGGGATTCAAAAACCCAAGTTGATGATGATTCAAAATGTGTTCAAGATAGTGAGAGCAAAAATTTGTTAGAAGAATCCAAATCAGAGCAGAAGCATGGTGCAGAGACAAGTCATAAGTTTGAAAAAAAGTTAGATAAAGAGGACAGTGACAGTGATTTTGTTGACAGTGCCGATGAGCAGGAGTCATCAAATATCGCTAGTAAATGCTCCCCAGAGAAAACAAAAGGAACTTGGATATGTGCTGCACCTTCAACTTCCAAAGGGATGAACCACAATCAAAATATAACAGATAAGCTTCAAGTGCTTGCTACATCATACACAAACACTAAAGACCAGTGGAGAGCCCTTGGGTACAAAAAAGCCATAGCATCAATAAAAGCCTATCACAAAAAGATTGAG
This sequence comes from Actinia tenebrosa, assembly GCF_029948245.1. Taxonomy (NCBI): domain Eukaryota; kingdom Metazoa; phylum Cnidaria; class Anthozoa; order Actiniaria; family Actiniidae; genus Actinia; species Actinia tenebrosa. Next base: position 11,675,242 of record NW_028292572.1, read on the forward strand.
ACTTGGGAAGAATGTAGTAAGCTCCCCTTCGTTGGGGAAAAGCTTGCCAAGAAAATATGGGAGATAGTTGAGACAGGGCATTTGAGGAGACTCGATCATTTAGATCCTAAGATTGAGGCTATCAATTTGTTTGCTGATGTTTGGGGAGCAGGACCAAAGACTGCAGAATTGTGGGTTTCTAAAGGATTGAGGACCTTGGAGGATCTTACAAAGCATGGGAACTTGAATAAACAGCAGCAGATTGGCTTGAAGTATTTTGAGGAATTTCGTGAGAGGATGCCAAGAGAAGAGGCAGGAAAAATAGAGGAACAGGTGCACAATGCTGCCAATGAAATTGACCCTGGTCTTGTCTGTGAAACTTGTGGCTCATATCGCCGTGGGAAACCAACCTGTGGGGATGTTGACGTCCTTATTTCTCATCCCGATGGTAAATCCCATCATGGTGTGTTGAAAAAGATTCTAGAAAACCTAAAATCCATAGGCTTTGTGACAGATGACCTGATATCAATTCATAATTTGGAGCAGAATAAATACATGGGTGTTTGCAAGTTACCAGGAAATCAGACTAAACACAGGCGCTTGGACATTATTGTTGTTCCACATAATGAATGGGCCTGTGCACTTGTGTATTTTACTGGTTCAGATTATTTCAACAGGTCTGCAAGACTCTTAGCTAAGAAAAATGGAATGTCATTGTCTGAGAAATCACTGAACACAGGAGTTATTAGACAGGGTGGTGAAAAGATGTTTGAGGGGACACCTTTGCCTGTTTTCAGTGAGAAAGATATCTTCAAGTATTTAGGATTAGAGTATAGAGAACCAGTAGAAAGAGACTGGTAAATAATTATAGAGGCGATAATTCAAAATTATATCTACTTCTGTATTAAGGTATTTGCTACACACTCTCAATTGGAACTTAAAACTTGCTGTGGATTATCTTTTTTGTATTTACTGTCGTTCTATTTTAACCGTGAACACTTGAGTTTGTCGACCAATCAGATTAGAAGTCGAAAACAATAGAATTCGAGTTACATGTCACTATTCAAAAGATGAAATAATAAAAGAGAAAGAAAAAAAGTATATTTACACAAATAAGAAAATGAAAAAAAATAAACTTGAGTGTTAACGGTTAGAGTAAAACGACAGTAACCTTATTTCTTCCTCAATGATCTCTCATCTTTTTAAAAATAGTAATGAAAAATTGAGTGTTAAGACAGATAAGAAAGGGTAAAAGTATACACAATTCTTTTTCTCTTGTAGGTAATTATAGCAATGATAATAGGATGTAACGATAAAAGGCTTATGAAGATATGATTGTAAAGTCATCAAGCTTGTAAATATTGTAAATAGTATGAACAATAGTCTGCAATAAATGCTGCTCTTCCGAGAGGCGTGTTACATTATAACTAATGATTTTTACACGATACTCAAGTAAAATGCATTATAGATATAAAATTGACCAAGGTTACACTTAGATATTATCGTATAAGACAATTGTTATTACCATCCATGGATATAAGTTGTACTGAAATATTGTAGTATATTTTCTTACTTTTCTTTTTATAAGCGTCTCACTAAAACCGTCTGCAACTTGCCTGCAATTAACGTCTTTAAATTTGTTTCGAAAACTCTGAAGAAAAAACAACTGACTTCTATCAGCCATAATTTGGGGTTGTCGTATCCGTATCCAAGAGAATATTAAGTATATCCTCTTACCGTATCTCATTCTTCGAGTTTTCTTTTAATGGTCATATCTTGGCGGAGATCGAATAGCGTTCCTCCAAGCACCTTAGAAACATTGTCCAGCTTTTCCAATTCTTCGCATATCGCTGGTCTTCGTTTATTCCTGGTTTTTCCTCGCAGTTGGAATCTAATATATTCAGCATCCATAATTTTGGGACTGTCGTTATGCTACGCCGTTATTACACGACCAGTACCTCTACAAACTGGCTCCATCGATGTCTCTTCTGTTCGTTCATTTTCTTGAATCTTGAATGTTCTAACACAATTGTTGGTGTGTCTTTTAGCAAGAAATTTATGAAAGATTGCTGCCATTTGAACTTGATTTCGAAGACATGTTTTCCAAAAAGAATCCAACTTCTGAACAACTGAATGAATATAACATACAGTTTTGACATGTAAAGTGCAGTTCTAAAAAGTGCAGAATTGAAAAAGAAATGCTGTTATATACCTTCCATAATTACGTATTTTTACGTAAGAACTTGTAAGGTACCCCACTTGGTGTACTCCACAGTTTCGATATGACGACCGCTTAATGAAACATTCTGTCGTACGGCTCTTTGAAGAAAAAAAGCGCCTATAGCACGGAAAGTATTTAAAGTTACAATTGAGACATTTTAGCTCATCGTATTGATGTTCTTTCAAAACAAGATTTTTCTTTTTGAATTCTACTCCTAAGTTGGTTAGTTTTGTTCGTTAGTTTGTGTGTGTGTGAAGGGGGAGAGGAGAGGAGTGGCAAAGCAGTTAGCAGTCAGTGTGCTAAAATAATCATCTCACTCTCCTCATATGCCTCATTAAAACTTTGACGTTTGCTATGATCCACTGTCCCCCCTCCCCAGCCCGTCGAGTAATTACTCAGGCTGAGGTCAACACTGACGGAAAACCTCGACGGCTCATTGTGATTCAGTTAATTCGCTCTTCCTCTAAAAAAAGATCATGGTCGCCGGCGTGGTAGGCCGTTTGCATGATGGCGTCATTTGCCTCACTCTCACTACCAAAATTTGTATTTCCTCAAGAGAATAATAAGATAATTGACGCTAATTTACTGAACAAAATAAAATGTGCAAGGGAGTCTGGTAGTGGTAGAAAATAAACTGATATATTGTCCTTTCTTCATTTTTATGAAATCGTGATAACAGTTTAAAAGGCACAACTTGTTTTGTAAGGATGGAGGAGTCGATACGGTGCGGAGAATGACGTCAGCTCGCATATGCACATGTGCAGCAACGATTAGTATGTCAAGTTAATTAAGCTATTGTTATATAACGATTTGTTCGATGTAACTACCAATCAGCTCCATTCACGAACATTAAAGTGGTTGTAATGAGTTTTATGTAGCGTGTCACGAAAAGTTCTGTCGCACGTTTTTTTTTACGAGGAAATTCAAAACTGTACGGTAAAACTTTTTCATAATTGTAGAGATCTCAATCAAGCAATCGTTGTGGTGGAGGAAAAAAACTGGGTCGAGTTGGCATTGTGTTGTATTGTGGGACTATTTTAGGGAACATATTTTCTAAGATGTCGTTATTTTGTCCCCTAAGACAGTCCCACAATGCACTGCAATGCTAACTCGACCCAGTTTTTTCCTTCACGTCGGATTGGTTAATAATCCATAAATTCCTCTGTTTACTTATAGCCTCCTTTGCAATCGTACTTTGCGTGACGACCCTAAGAACGGCTGCAAAGGAGGCTACTGTTTACTCGGAGTTTCAAGACCTTCAAAGGCCTACGGAGCCACCTTAATATCCTTGCCTTATTTTTGTATTTCTGAGTAAAATGCAATAATGAAACGTGGTGTAAGGTATGAACGAATATGTCAAACTTAGGACTTTCTTTTTCAAGTTCTTGTACATTTTCTGTGCAGCTTGTTGCATGGAGCATTGCACCGTGTAACCTACAGCGCAATTTGAAGAATGTTGCGAGACGAGTTGCAGCAATCATTGCGAAAAGTAGAATTCCTTTCTACTGTTGGCAACTATTGCGTCTCCGTTGCACCATGTACTAGACACTCCTGTAACTTGTGTCGCAACGCTGTTGCGAGACAAGTTCCAGGGATAATTGCTCTATGTAATCGCGCCTTAAAAGTCATTAGGTCTTTTACAGTTTATTATGTTTTTCTGTAGTCTCCCTCGTATCCGTTTTTAGTTTCGGTCGTCACGCATTGCGTGACGACCGACACTAAAAACGGATGCGAGGGAGACTAGTTTTTCTGCAATTTTATTACAAGAGATTCAGCCGCATCCACCTCAGTATATATATATATATATTTTTTATTTTATTTTTTTTTTTGTATGAACCACCAAATAAATTCTTATTTCATAGAAATTTTCACTCTAAAAGGTTCACTCGTTTATTCTTTTAGTGGAAATGGATATAAAATCTGTGTCGATATCTGATCGAGGATCTGTCAGGATGGAGGGAACATTAAGAACACCGTGACATACAAAGGCATGCCAACGTCTTCCACTTTAATACTCTGCAAAAGGAAATACAGTAGAATCGGTTTAGGATATCTGAGCAGGTCGAACTATTATAGACCGCGCTTTAGTTGACCCATCATTCACATCATTGACTGATTACGTGGGTGGACGGATTGGAGACTGCGTTGATCAACCAATCAATCTTCAATCTAGACTTGTTCAAAGTCTACTATATAATTTTTCCAAGAAAAAAGATGTATGACTTATTTTTGCTAGCGACAGCGTCGCGAGTGCTCGAATCATTTCAAATGCTCCCGACTTTATCAGTTACGATTTATTTACCGACTAAAAAGAACGTGTCGGTAAATTTGGCGCAAATGATATATAGTGAGACTTCAAGTACGAACGAGAGAATGCGATCAAGTACGAAAGCCTAGGGTGCGGTCGGTTTAGAACAAAGAAAGAAATTCAAAAGATATACTGTACCTCGCTTTGTTTCATCTTTCCAGTGAATCCAAATAATTGATTTTTCACTCCTAAATGAGATAAGTAGAGGGATTTTTAGCTAAAATAGTCGACTCAAGAATTAGGTTGGCACATAGGGAGCCCAAACAATGCATTTATCAGTAATTATAATTTTTATATTTAAAAATGTGAAAATTAAATTTCAACCTTTCAAAATTGTTTTTAAATGTTTTTCTTTGCTTTTCAATGGCATTTCTTAGAATTTAATTTTTCAAAGTTTGGCGGTTGGTAGTACGATTTCTGAATGAGAATTCTGTATTTTGATACCATATTGGAATATTGAATTCACCTGATGTATAAACTTTATAGACATCTTTGGAAATCCACTGAACACGTAAACAGTACCGTACCTAGTATTAAAGCAACGTAAAAACAAAGGGAAAAGAATCAAAAATAAACTGTAACTTTTGTCATAATGTCAATAATCATCTTTCCACTACCTCCATTACCGTCATGTTAACCAACCTTCGCTAATATAATCGTCATATCTTCGTCACCATTCATCAATACAATCACTCAATCAATTAATACCTAAGCCACATATATACCTCTCGATCCTGACGCATGGAGAACGTGTGTCTTTCACAGGCTTTGAACGAAAGGACTGGGTCGTTGGGCTTCAGCCGCTGAAATGTAAGAAAATGTGCAGTGTTCAGAATATAAGCCTGATAAACTGCCGATGGGTTCCCTGTGTGTTGGTTATTATCTTTGGATCATCCCTTTCTTAGAAAGATGTCATAAAGACTGCAATTTGTATTGTCTTAAGGAGATGGAAGCTGTTTTCGCTCAGTTTTTACCTGGATAGAGAAGGAATAATCTGAACTTTCACTGTCGCTCTTAATAGCCTTCACTTCGAAGTAGAATCCGTGGAGAGAAACGATTTCTGAATGGTACTGTATATGCTGAGACAAGAAGTCAAATTATCTGTGTTAATACTACTAAATTCTTCAAAATAAGGCATAACAAAAATTAGCATATGGATAAAAGTGGCTGTAGTGCATTTGCCTCTCATCTCTGTGGTCTCGGGTTCAATCCCCAGACCGGGCATCACGTGTGAGTAGAGTTTGTTAGGTCTCTCCTTTTTAATTTGAGGATCTGTTTACCTCGCTCTGCTAAGATGCTAAATTCCCATTTGACTTGTGAATTAGCCATGCCCTGACTTGATCAGCTCAGAAGCTATTTCAGGGTTAAATCATTGAGTTAGCCGTGCCTTGACTTAGATCAGACCAGGCGTTGTTTCGGGGTTCAGTCTATGATTTAGCCGTGCCCTGACTTAGATCAGCTTAGATCTATAGAGAGATTGTTACAGGGTTCGATCTGTGAGTTAGCCGTGCCCTGACTTTGATCAGCCCAGAGGTTGTTTCAGGGTTCAATCTGTGAGTTAGCCGTGCCCTGACTTAGATCAGCCTAGACCTTGTTTCAGGGTTCAATCTGTGAGTAAGCCGTGCTCTGACTTAGATCAGCCCAGAAGCTATTTCAGGGTATCGTTACAATTTGAAGGTTTTTGATGGTTTGTAGACGGGGAAAAGACATTAAAGCTCAAACAAATACGAGCAAATAGATTTTATTTACCTGTTCGATTATAAAACCAATCCTTATCGCTCCTTGATCGAATTTGGTCATAAGAGACATGTCTCCACCACCCTGAAGCTAAGAGTGACGAAAAACATTATTATCCTATGCGCTGGATAGTGTACTAAGGTATGTTGCGTAGTGTGAGACAAACAGATATTCGGTAACCATTGAGTAACATTATAACTGGGTGCAATGCGCAACCTATAATATTGTACGAGTAACCAGTATACATCTCTGCGCCGGATAGTATACTAAGGTATGTTGCGTAGTGTGAGACAAACAGTTACTTGGTAACCATTGTACAATCTTGTGTCACATTATAAGTGGGTGCACTGCGCAACCTATAATATCGTACGAGTAATCATTATACATCTCTGCGCCGGATGGTATACTAAGGTATGTTGCGTGGTGTGAGACAGACAGTTACTCTGTAACCATTGTACAATCTTGTGTCACATTATAAGTGGGTGCACTGCGCAACCTATAATATCGTACGAGTAACCATTATACATCTCTGCGCCGGATGGTATACTAAGGTATGTTGCGTGGTGTGAGACAGACAGTTACTCTGTAACCATTGTACAATCTTGTGTCACATTATAAGTGGGTGCACTGCGCAACCTATAATATCGTAAGAGTAACCATTGTACAACTACTACGCAAAGGATATAAGGAAAACGAGCACTTACTGCATAATAATGTTGGCTGTATATACTCAGTAACCATGGTGGTGGTATGACGTTCATCTTTTGAACTTCGTCAAGTTGGGAACCTTAAGAATGAAATATTTCGAATTAAGGAAACTTAAAGAGTAAGTCTGGAGGTATCAAAAACAGTGATGATTGTTAGAGTAGACTAAGCATTCATCACGACGCGGTCACGGCATGGAATGGTTTGAAATTATCATTGATCCAATTCTACTCAATTGAAGAATCGTTGTCGGGTTCAGAAACATAGAACATAGAAGCTGAGACCGAAATGGCACATGGGAAGTACGTTAATTAGATGCATGCTGTGACCGGCGACCCGTGGCATCATCCACTGTTTTTGATACGCGTTTGGCATTCTAAACCGACTGCATGGATGGCGCAAATGAATAAAATATGATATAATTATGTCATTTCCCATGTGCCATTTCGGTTATTATTAGTACGTTAATTAGATGCATGCTGTGACTGGCGACCCGTGGCATCATCCACTGTTTTTAATACGTGTTTGGCATTCTAAACCGACTGCATGGATGGCGCAAATGAGTAAATTATAATATAATTATGTCATTTCCCATGTGCCGTTTCAGTCTCAGCTTTTATGTTCTATGTTTCTGAACCCGACAACGATTCAATTCAGTGTATAACGCACTGACATGACATAATTACGATCACCGCGCCTGACACGGCCACGGTATAGAATCAGTTGAACCAATCACAACGCGTGAAATTACCATTCATCCAATTACAACGCACTGACATGACATAATTACGATCACCGCGCCTGACACGGTCACGGTATAGAATCAGTTGAACCAATCACAACGCGTGAAATTATATTTTGTCCAATTATGATATTCTGATTAGATTTGACATAACTATCACGGCACGGCACGGAAGTCCGCACCATGAGTTTCTCTCAGTCATTCAAACCATTCTACGTTAAAACTTACTGTCTGTTATTCCGTCCATTCTGACGCTTCTAAACAAGCTAACATAACCATATCCCTGAAAAAGAGAAATTAACGGATTTAATCTCCCAATATTAGAACTTTATTAGTAAATTTTAAGTACGATCATTGGTTATCTGGGCTAGACCGGAATCTCGGTAGAATTGCATATAAAATATAGTTTATGTGTGGAATACCTCTTCTCTTTCCAGGAAAGAACTGGTCTTAGGCAAGCTGTAAACAAAACAACAGAATAAAAGACATTATTTAATGCATGGCGAAAATCTTAGTTCTGGCCGAACTCCTTGAAATCTCATACCTCATGAACCACGTGACTACAGTACCCCAAGATGGCATAAGCTGTAGATAAAAAAAATTAAGTCATATATTGTGAAGATGTAGAGCTATACTCTGTAGATATATGCTTCTATAGAATACCATCATCATCATCATCATTATCATCATCATCATCACCAACATCATTATCATCATCATCATCATTAGTCAATAGGTTGTGTAGTTACCTGTAGATTTGGGTGCTGCTGTAAAAAGATCCAATAACAAAGAAGCTTGTACAAAGAGTACTCACTCCATGTGAACAACCTAACATAGGAAAGAATAGTGAATTTTGAGGTAAAGCTATATTAAATGAATGTCATGTCATGAGTTCGCATTACCTGGTTGATTTCAGAGTCTTTTCCAACAGGTCTTGAGGGAGATGACTGAGATAGATTTGCACGCTCAGCTGTAACGGGGAAAAAACGCACATAACATTACCAGATTAGTATCTAAATTACAGATGGCTTCCTGTAACAGATCTAAAACAGATTTAAGTAGTGCCATACCTGTGGAACGACGTTGACCTCGAGCCATCTCTCACACGATTCAGCCACTGTTACTTGTTTATACTGAACAAACAAAATACCATCATCATTAGGTATCTGTTGCTTAGCGACAATCTTCTACTCAAGCAATAGAGACTTTAAGATTCTCGTTTACGGCAAACGTGAAACGTCAGTTGACAATTAAAAAATTCTTTGAAATTAGTGAAAAGGAATCGCAAAAATCTCCAAGTAGTAGATAAACAAAAGAATACTTGTCTTTGTCGAGGTTTGCAAAAGGTTAATTGAAATGTAGGGAAACGATGAAAACGTGGTCACGTTTGCCGTTTGCGGGAAGGAAAAACGAGAATCTTAATCTGCCTAATGATAGCGTATATAAAGACGCGTTACATGTACGTACTTTAGTTGCTGCGGCATGAAAGGCACAGACGGACCAGGAATCAATTGCATTGAGCATTACATTGGCACACCTGCATGTTATCAATACAAATAGAAAAAACAACTTTAATTTGACTTTCAAATTAAGTATGCAGCTATAGAAGAATTCTGAAGGCTACCAATATATTCATACTGAGAAAGTTGATAATAGAGGGTTTCAAAGCAGTTTCAGTTTCACGCAACTCCCGCACTACAGACTGTTGCAGCGGAATATGCGATAACTGTTATAAATCTCACGTTCTGATTGGTTGGAGGCGCATGCTTTATGAAAGCACCCAGCACATGCGCGCACGTGCCGAATTAACGGTCATTCTAATTTTCATTTTATAAACTGTATTTTTTTTTGCTGTGCTGTGTAAAGTTGTAAACCACTTGGGGATTGGCAGAACAGAAGCGAGAAGCGATCCGCTGCGCATTGCACCTTTCGTGAGTGCTAATCCCAGTGTGCGCGTTTTCTATTTCTTCAAAATAAAATATATAATATGTTCACATTGCTTGAAACATTTACATACACACAAACATGCGAGATAGTTCGTAGTACTTACACTCGTTCTAGAGCTGCGAAGCCCAGAAAATGAGCAGCAGCCAGAACTCCTACAACATCTGATTGCTGCACGTTCATCTCATTCTCTGTTTCAAATAGCGCTGCTAAAGCACGGGCGAAACCTGGCGGGCGAAAAAATCTTTAGTTAAATCTAATCATGAACAAGATTCTATAGTAAGTGGAATTCCGCCGGAAATAACGGCAACAAAATACAAAGCCATTCTATACTTACTGTGCTTGGTAATTAGAGGATCTCTTATTCTCAGTTTTAGTGTCAGTACTCTGTCCATAAAGCTAGAGGTCTTAGGAAAGTTCTCCGCGTATCGATCATTGTAGATTCCTTTTGTCTCTCTAGCGGCAGCTGTCTTTAGGGCTTGGAGATATACACTCCCCGCATCTGTCACTGAAGTAGAAATGCGCGTGTTAAAGTCTTAGGGCGTATGTGACTTTATAGGTATAGCCACCATGTTGGATACTTTACAAAAACCATTTTACTATGTTTCTTTAGCTATATTAACCATTAGTAAAAATACACAGGTGATTATTGAAAATCTCGCGCGCTGATTTGTCGAGCAACTCACACTATCACACGACACTGTCACACGATAATCACCTCCTGTGATAATCCCAAAATGGCGGCCAATCGCTTTGTTGCTGTTACCGGAAAAAAATGTCTTTTATCTTCTTTTTTTTCCTTTTTTTTTTTTGAAAGAATCACCTGTGTATTTATACTAAAACAATTATTTGCCTCAGCCTCATTGAATATCAGAGAATATTTACCACTTGTTGCTTGAAGACTTGCATCTTGGTACATATTACCTGATATTCACTTGCCTTTGGCGAATAATTGTTAAATATACCAGCTATCCCATTCTTTTATTCTCAATAAAAGGAACAACTTCAAGAATTTACACACAAAGATCAAAAAATGGGAATGGGATTAAAAATTGAGCAAAACAAAGGCTGGGACTATGGGATTTGGTCAAAATGAGGGGCTGCGAAATGGGATTAGGACCCCCACTTCAAAACCTTCTTATATTGCAGCACAACCTACCTCTAGCAATAGCAGTAGACATATCCTCATCTTCTTCCGAGATGAGTTTCAACCCTGACTGGTCAGCTCTTCTAACCATAGCACTAAGTAAAGAAGACTTCTGTAGGAAAGGCTTATGTAGCTCCCATGTTGTGTCCAATGCATGGAGAATGACATCTGTCAATCAAAGATGGCAATCAGCTTACCACTATGTTTTAGAATCACTGCATAGCCCCTCTCTTATTGAATTCCCAAATCTCTAGGTATGTGTAGGTCTACAAAATATCGATAGACACCTTGCATGTGATATCAAAGCAGCTCGATCTGGGGTACAAAACAAAAGAATTCCAATCTCCTGAAAATTGGAACCTATTGTTTTGTCCCCCAGATGGAGCTGCATTCCAACATGCTGCAAGGGGTCTATACCTCTTTAACACAAGGGATTGAGATTTATAAGAGGTGGGGAGATTGTGGAGGTATATATATTTTCCCCAGAGGATATCATATCTCTCCTTAAAGGGGAATTAGGATTTCTACAGATTCAGTCTGGAGAATCTAAGGGAAACATTCTTATATTATTTTCATTATTTGCGGCATCTCACCTGGTGTTTTGTATGCATTTGCAGTCTGTGATCGATGCAGAAACAGCTCCATTGGAGTTGGACATCGCATATTTGGAGGCAAGAAATTTTTCTGGAATTCTATTTGTTTCAGTTGGGATGGGGTAGGTATGCCTTGCTCTCTTTCAGCATCAGTATACCTGTTCACGAAGTTAATTTCAGATACTTCATACTTCTTTATTGATTTTCACATCTAAGGAAGGTTGACCTAATTGACCTTTGTATAGGACCCAGTGTCCTGTTGGTCAGTACTTCAACCAGTGTGGCAGAGTGTAGTGTAATTTTTTAATTGTTTTGTTTATCTATTTATGCTAGTGGGTTTGTGTCTTGTGTATGTATCATTTGTGTTTATGCTCACTTGGTTGTAAAGTTAATAAGATAAAAATAAAAAATGTCTTGGGGTGCCCCTGTGACCACCTTTCATTGGCAGTTCATTTGTATTACTTACTTTGTAATGTATGGGGTGGAGAGGAGGGGGAGGGAGGGATGAATTGTTGGGATTAGTGAGAACAAGTATTCCCTCTAGGGGAAATCCCAGGTATACCCCCTGAAGCATTCTTGGATACCAAACATGCTGTTTTTTATATGTATTCCTCATATTCCTAAATCCTAAAAATGTAACATGAGTGATCTTAACATAGACATGTACCTTTGTCTGCTTGAGCCCAATGACGTAAATGGCTGAGATTTTAACATGCATTGAGAAGCTCCTGTTCTCCACACCACACTAGACAGTGCAGGTTGTGATTTTAGAAACCTTGGTGAGATCAAGCTATGTGTAGGTACTTTTGAGCTAGTTGCAGGCTCTGTGCTATCATGGTGATACATTGTCATGGGATTATCAGCTATAGAATCAATATTGTTTTTGTAAGATTAATAATAATATGAAATATATTGAAGACTGTCATTTAGAAAAACTATACTCCCTGTAGATGCTTCAGTCTGCATACCAATATTACTGTACATTGACATGTGGCATCTCACCTGTCATAAGTGCCATAATAGTATCATTGTAAGAGCTACTAGCAGCTTTAAGTGCCTGGTTTGAACCAAGTAGGTCACTTCCCAGAGAATTTGCAAGCCGCCATCTATTTGTGCTGCCAACATGCAGGCGGTTACGGCTCCTTTGGAGTTTCGGGGGCTTGAAGTTCATTAAAAGAAATAGATCAAAAGACAGGTTCGACATTTTTTCTTTTTTCTTTTAACTGGCATCCATTGTTATAAAATGAACATTAAGACATGAGTTTAATTGTAGCATAAGTAGTTATAGTATTAAATATTAATCCAGCAATTTCTTTGCAATAATATCTCTATAATATTATCTCTGAATGATATTAATCTCTAGCAAGAATAGCATGCAATCAGAACTACATGTTTTGCTAGCTTCCAAAAAAAATTCATAAGACCGATGCCTAGAAAGGAGTACTTTATCATTTTCATTGTATCTAGGACGAACCAACTAAAGATCCAACCTATATATGATTATTTTTAAGTCGCAGCACCCGCATTGCCTTAAATGTAAGGTTATATGCAAAAATAATATTACGATCAATGCCTGAGCTGGCATCCCTTTTTATTGAATGTTTTGAGTAAGAAAGAAAAAGAGATGTAAGCCTGATTAACAATAAGTTATTTGTCTCACAGCTCGGCGATAATTCACTTCATTCTTGTTGCTAATTTGTTTTTATTAAACATACCTTTGGTGGTTCACGGGCATCGGCAATAACACCTTGCAAAGCAGTCACCGGAGCTTCTTCAAGATACCTTAGTTAAATTACATAATAAGAGTCAATAACTTTGAGTGAAGTTACAAGCTCAAAGTCAACAAAACTTCACAACATCGCGCTCTCTCAAACACCCGCATAGCGATAGACAAAAGTCCTGCTATTTAGCTCAAAAGCTTTCTTCTAACCTAGAATACGATGGTTTAGTCGTTGTACGAGGTGGCAATGCAGGTAAATAAGGTCTAGGCAGCGGGGAAGGAGTCCCACGGATGATATTATTGTTCATATACGAGCTCAAAGTTTCTGCCTCCGCCATTTTTTTTCGCACTGCTTACACTGTTGCTATGGTGATAGGAAGTTTTCAGCTGTGTCGTCCCAGTCTCTACGAACTCAGTGGAAACTCTTAATGTTCTAATAACTTTTTACAGGTAATATCTTATTTTAAATGATGATTTTTTAGCCTTTTAAAAAAGCATAATTAAAAATTGACTTCTGATAATCGAGTAGACGTAATCTCCTAAGCAATAATGCCTCGATTTTCATCTTAAGACAATCTATGTCAGCCATGTTGGTTTACCAAACTTCATAAGTGGCATCCAACATGGCGGTGGCTATGACTTCAAATAAAAAAAATAAAAAGCATTAAAGATAAACATGAAGGTAACACTTCATTTATGATACCACAACAACTCTAGATTTACCCCCCTGAGTCAATTAGCACCTTCTTTACAATTATTCTTTCGGGGCGGCGTTCAATCATTTGGGCATTACTCTACTTGACACATGACAATTATTATGGTATAATACTCTCTGGTCATTTCCTGGCCTTCAATTTTCGATGATTTTTATATCCCTCTCCCCTCCGTACCTAAAGTTTCCCATATCAGTGTTTCATACGAGCGAAAAAAGGGTGAAGCGGCTTTGACTTGGTACGAAGCGAAATCCATTTTTGTATCCTTCTACTGGCTGAACTAACATTTTCGAGAGAAAAAAGGAATTTATTTGAGATTTTCATAAAAGGTGCTTGTTGTTGCAATGGAATAGTCCAACAGTACAAATGGCCTTCAACTTTGACTTCCCTAAAAGAGGCACGGGGCGTTCCCGACAAGTTCAGAACAAGATATTCACAATATCGGATTAATTCTTACGATATCTTGTGGACAGTGGCCTATAAATAGTTCTTTCAAGCTTTAGCTTTAAATCCTTATAATCGGACTATAGTACTACTCCTTATAAATTAGCCCCGAAAGTTGACAAAATAGGCTGCCACTTGTGACTGATTACTTTAGTTCGACAATTCTAGGTTTACCAAAGAAATCATTTAATTAGAGCTGAACTGCTTGTTAACATAACAGATCTTGAGTTTGTCTATTAAAACGACAGTTAGAGAAAAATTCAAACGGGCGTATTTGTCTGATTTTTACTTCACAATTTCAACGAAAATAAAAGTTCGCCTTATCAAAAATTTGATTGAGAAAGTCTTCTTATCTAATTGTATGCTTCGCTTTTCCCTTTTGATTTAATCAAGAATCAAATCGTTCTGTTCTTGACAATGTAAAGAGAATTACCAAGTCTTTAAGACAGAAAGTTTCCGCGTTCTTACCCCCTCGGATAATTAGCACCTCTGAAGTTAATTTATTGCCTGTCAAGCTATGTTTACAAATGCTAGATCCCGACACGTCGGGTGAGCTAATGTACAAGTTAAAGCGAAACGACTTTTACCCCGGCTAGAGGTGATGCTAGCTAACGAACAGACAAGCTGCAAGTCGCCTTTGCACTATTCAAAAAACTAGCATTCGATTCATAGAGTTGTACTGCTACGGTTGCTAGCCAACCATGTTTGAACTGCATGTATGCATGATACTTTGTTGCTTAGGTAATCATTAGAAAATCCAAATTTAACTGCGTCCGCCATTGCCAAAAAAACACCTTACTAAAAATAACTTTTCTTTTAAAATCAGGAAAATTATTTTGTAAAGCCGGTTTCCGAGAGAGAAAAAGTTAATGCTTTTGTTCTGGTTTTCCTTGCACTTAAATTGATTCCCAGCGCGGCTGAACTGAGTTTGTTTACTGACACCATCAAACATGTCTGTTTTACATGTTTAAAGTAGACTACAAAAGATCCTGCTAAGTTGTGCTTGAAAATTAATTATATATTTAATAGACAAATACACAAATTCCTTAATGAATCAACAGAAGCAATTATCGTTTCTATTGAACAAAGTTTGACTAAAGTACAAATTAATCTTTTTCTAATTATAGGTTTCAAAATGCACTTTGATAATTGCTCATTGTCAATACTTCTTGAAACGAATTTTGCATCTTAGTTTCCCTTCAAAATAAACACAATCTTTCAATGCCTATTAGCGGGTTAACATGTCTGGAATCGTAGCTTTAAATTTGCAAATATTCTTTACCAAAAGCTGACTTTAAATTTCTTGGGGAAACGCGTAAAATTTTCAGGAAAAAAGGGTTTCAAGAAGCTTGCAATTGACAGTGCTTTTGTTTCGCGAATAGAACACTTAGAAAACAAAGAGCCCTTGAAAAGCGTAATGATTTTCGTCCGTATGCATGCGAGTTTACTAATAAAAGATGGACCGTCTAAGCTCAATTTGATATAACCAAGTAATATTGCAAAGAATTCCAGTCATTTATGAAAAATATATTTCGTCGTTAAGTTTTTAAAAAAAGGCTCTCAACACTTTAACTTATTCACTAAGTGGCTTGCTTTGTTCCCTCGTTATCTTAAGGTTTCCTAGCTCTTGTAGACAAAGTTCCCTCATGTTAAAACCTGAATATTCGTATTTTTGCTTAAGACAACGTACTTAGTTGATGCATGCCCTCAAAACTTTAGGTAATCGAACTTGTTGTGCACTTTGCCGCTTGTCAATCAAATATTTCTCTGTTCCTCTGTGCACAAATCCTTTTCCATGAGAATGAATCACACCTATGCTTATAGTGATATTTTGCGTCGGAGATTTTTGAGGTGATACACGACCAGAGAAAATTATCGGCTAAACCGCCATAGCCTCGGTTATGAATGTTAGTGTACAGGAAGTAGGGTAATTGGACGAGGTTGAAGTCCGGATAGGAGTAAAGTGCGCGGTTTCTTTTTTATCCTCTTGTGAAGAACTCAAGAAAGCGCTCTGTGCAAAAGTTGAATCGTATAATAGGGGTTTCCCAGATAAATGAAAGAAAAGCAAGTCCAAAAAATTACTTAAAGATATGCTTGTTTTCACTGTAGGATTTGTTGTCTCAGTGTTTCGAATCCCTACCGGATGGAAACCCGCAAAAATTGTACGTTGCCTTTTTGATATTTTGGAAAAAAGTTTCACGAAGGAAGTGTTGTGAGTGATAGATATCTGGGCCAAAACTATCCCGAATACTCATAATCGAGTAATAGTTCTTGGCATGGACTTAGTTTAATGATGCGACCGCCATGCGTATCCCATGATAAAAGCCACTTAACGCTAGCATAATGTACTCATCCTGAAGCGCATGAAAGCGAGGAAGGCTATCGTCCCAGCCAATTCAAAGGTCAATTAAAAAACCTTTTAACTAATTTGACTATTTTTTAATTTAAAAAACTTTGCAGAACACACTTTTTGGGAATTCCTCTTTCTCTCATTATCATATTTTCAGTGTTGTTAAGATTCTACTTTAGCTTTTCTCTTCGCTATAGTCATTACCATCGGATTTTCTTGTGGTAGGAAGGAATGAATAAGAAGAAAAAAAGAAGTAAACGCGAATGGAATCGATGACATACGTTTAGGAGCTAACTTTCTCGCACAAAGGAGAATAGAAAAGACATGTCAGTTGTATTTAGGGCCGATCGGACATCCGTGACACACCCTTAGCGCCACAGATGGCAGAATCAGATCTTGACAACAAAACATTAAAAAGAATTTAGCATTGAATCTCTAAAGAAAACCTCTTCTCTCTCCCTCTGACAGACGCCGTGATCAAGCCATTTGGTGCTGTGATGTATATTTGCGTTGCGGAGCTAGATAGATTGAAAGGCCTCGTGTGCTACTTCGTTCATAGCCAAAAATGAACCTTTAAAAATATAATGCTGGCGGTGCACAGATCGCGTTCAAAAGAAAAAAGTCTTGGATTATGCGACAGGTAAGCGGGGACGTCAAGTGGGCGAACAATGACTTAAATTAATTAGGAGATATCTGAAGATAAAGGTTTAAGGTATCAAGAGATAATGATGCTATTTAATCGACCGACCGCGTAACATTATACTTCGCGGATGAAAATGCACCTATTCTTGGATGGAAATTTCGTTACCAAGAGCGAGAGATAGACAGAGCGTGTCTTTGATGAAGTTTGTTGAACTAAGGGACAGCCGTTTCAAGCGTAATTGTTTGTCAAACTTTACAAAAGGGTAATTTGGCAGCTTGCAAAATGTTGTCATTATCCTAACGAGACCTGGTTGATAGTGCTGACATGACTGTTCAAGTCAACTCTGCAGTTGCCAACCACTGATTCTGTCAAGCCGATTGAATTACTGTCGCGGCGCGCTGCTCGGATTGGCTGGCGCAAATGAGTCAATACTTTAATTAATTAGTCATCAATTTCACACTAGAGGTATGATTTAATTGACGCGCCTCATCTTCGAGTTGGTTTCAAGCTGGCTGTTGCATAAAGCCGGGCGAGAAAGGACGGATCAAACAGATTAAGGTAATGGGAGTGCGGTGAAGAACCCCGCCGAACTTGACTGGAAAATCAGTGGATCTCGTTGCAGCAATGATTACCGTTCAACAAAATTCCTCTCGTACGAGTAAACACAACCGTGATGGTCCAAGGGATGAAAACAAGAAAAACCTACACCCTTCCAAAAATTCACGTGGAGAAGTTGGTGATAATGTGAGGTCTGCTGCAGGAGAACATGAGAACTCCAATCGAACTCAAAGCAAAGTGCTCTCTTTCTCTATAGAAGCTATACTCAATTCGCCTCATCCAAAACGAGGATATAGAAACAATGCTCAGAATAAACATATGCAAGAGTACCCTCAAATACCGGATCAAACGAGAACTGCTCTCAACACTCTAGAGGAGTTTGCCAGCACGACCCTTAAGGACGTGAGTGATGAACGATCCAAAATTCCAAAAATCCGTAAGTATAGCATTTTAGTACTTTCTGATAATACCCTGTTACCCTAAGTATGGAATTTGAATTTAAGTAGTTTTTGATATTTTTTTGGGAGTTCCACGATGAGTTTTTAGCGTGTTTATGAAGTCTGAAATTTGTATTTTGTGACAATCCGAACAAATTATCATTTAAGGCACCTTTTGTTCTCAAAAAGCTAACAACTATGACCCCGGGACAGTTGTAAAAAGCATTTCAGGTTGGCACTTTGGACAGCTACAGTTGAGATTCTTTCAAAGAATAGATTAAGTACTGTGTACATTTTGTTCATTATAATATTTTGAATAACTTCTCTTCATCTCACCGGGTGCATTAGAAGTTTCTTTGATTGAAAATTGTCAAAAAATTAGAGCGCACTTTGGATGGGATTTTGCCGGATTTGTGCTGCCTGTAGAGTACAATCTCAGGGAACTGGTTTTACGACCAAGCTTGTGGTCACCATTGAGATTGAAGCAACTAATATTTCGCTTTTCTTTGTTGATTTATATTTTCAATCGTTTTACTTGTCTACAGCAACTCTTACACTGGAGCAAAAACTGGCTGCACTGCAAGCGCGACTTAACCAAAGAAAACGACGCAAGCCAAGAACATGTTTCACAAATCAACAAATATCTGAGCTTGAACGACGATTCATGTTCCAAAAATATCTTTCTCCTTCGGATAGGGATGAGCTCTCGATCATGCTTGGATTGTCCGGTGCACAGATAATTACGTGGTTTCAAAATAGAAGAGCAAGATTTCGTAGAGACGTAGAAGAACTGAAATCCGACGTGGAAGCGTCGAGTATCATGGCGCCCAAGGAGATTCAAAAGATTTGCAAGAATTTAGAATTTTGACTTCAATTGCTTTCCTTGTGCATGACAATTGATGGATTAATAGGACTTGCAGTGTTGTACACATATCTGCGTCAAAAGAAGCCACTCTAAGGACAGGACTTACATCTGGCATGCTTACTGAACGGAGGTATATTCTAAGGCATTCGTTTGCCTTTGTTAGACTGTAGTAAACTAGAACTTGCAAGACAGAGTATTATAAATATAAAGGCGCTTCTTTGAAAGGCCCTTGTGTTCTCATTATTAAGAATTAATGATATATTTAAAGCCTTGCACAAAAATCAAGGTTGCTCCATTCGTTTAAGTTTATACAACTCATTCATAATAAGTTACGTTCGTTCAAAGTATGTTATATCATAAATCATATAGTTAAATATCCTCTCTCGTTTATCAGGACACCATTCTGTTTATACCAGATTCTTGTAAATCCTAAATCATCTTTATCTAATATACCAGCCCACATACTGACTTCAAATTGAATTATTAGGAATTATTGAATTATTCCATGCCTAAATCATTGTTATACTAATCGTAAATCTTCCTCGGAAGACATCGTGTACCTTTAATTATCCCCCTTGGAATTTAGTGTTGAAACGTTTCTTTTGTTAGTATTGCAAAGAAAATTGCCATTTGATTTATGATTACAAGAAATAATTTTTATAATTAAGTGTCTCAGCTTGCACTATTCACATTGTTTTTTCATTTGGTCTGAAGATAACTCCCTGTGAGATATTATAGTACAATTCTGAATTACGCTCCGTAGTATTTCGGTGTCTTCAATTAGCGCGAATCATCTGAAATGCAGGACAAACCATCTCAGTGATTACCGGAAAACTAAAGTTTAGGTTAGTAAGAATAACTTTTATCAACTCCAAATTAATCAGTTATTGTGCTGTAACAAAATTCTCATTGTGGGATTATGCTTAAACGATATGAACTCAAACTGAGGGGAGTTGACTTTGGAGAGAATTGACACACAACTGTGAACAAACTGAGTTAGTTACTCGTACTATTCTCATGCCTGTTGAACTCAAGATCAATTAATTTTCCTGTTGCTTTTCAAAAAGGAAATATTTATTCTAGATATGTTGTACAATTTTTAAAACTGAAGTATAAAAGTTTTTCTTATGGTATCATGTTTAAAGAATCTAGGCAGTCGATAAATCTTCGCCTGTGTTCTTGTTTGGAAACACAACCGTCAAAAATGATGGATAAACTGAGAAAACCGGGGTGCCAAACAGCTCTTTTACGTCAAAAAGTATTTCAAAATTAATTGAAATCTGTTTCTTTAAGCATAGCATTGGGGTAATTCGATTATAAGACCGTGAGAACGGTGGAAATGTTTGATTTTAAGCGATTAATAACGAGTAACAATTTTCTAGCTTTGGGAAAGGAAGGCATTTAGTGGAGTAGGTCATTGATGTCACTAAATGTTTACCACTTTTAAGGCTCACTAGATCAAAACTAAACACTACAAAACAGTCAGGTTTAATGTTCTTAAACAGATAAAGCAGTATTTGACTTGGTCTTGTTGATTTTAGTTTTCTTTGGCTGAAAACCTTTTCAGAAAAGCAAATTCAATGTCAATTGAATAAAAGATGTTCATCTTTGTTCGTGTTCTTTCGCGAAAAGCAGAGCAAGTATTTACGTGCACTCAATAATGTCAATCAATATTCGTAGTCTCTTTTCTAGCCGTTTGTTTTAAGACTTTTAAGGTACATACAAGTCTGTGTAAATAAATGAAGGAGTAAATTCTAAGCTTTGCCTTTATTCTTAAATTTAGGTTATTTTAACTGCCGGGTTCAAGCGCAAAGGTACAAAATATAAATCATGGAAATGACACTATGGGAATGTGATACAAAATAGTTGAGCTCCAAGAGGTAACTGTCGCTTAAATTACATAAAGAAATGATTTATGGTTCTATAACAAAAATGTGCCCTTCCTAAGAGAACGACGCCGTTGAGTCTTATTTCCCAGAAAAAGGTTAAACTAGGGACAACTTCACAAGAACTTCGCATCATTTGTTCACGGCCCGTAAAGTAATATCTTGGCTTCTCGGTGGCAGGAGTCGAGCGTGGATCTATAGACGCTAAACGCTCTTAACCTTTTTGATTTGGAGGAATAATTTTTTTAACCTCTCAGCAGTTGTCGTTTGTCTTGTTTAATTCTTAAAGCAAATCTTCTGACGTTGGTTGGTTTCGTGCTAATTAGAGGAAGTATTCATCGAACCACCCAGGCGAGACCGACATATACAGTACACCCAGAATTTTGCGGGCTGTATACGTATTTTTATCCATCAACTATGTCGTGCGTGGAAATATTTTTAGTGCAGCAATGACTAAAAAACTTTCTTAGTTAAACTCAAGCTATTCATTATTTTTTTTATTTCATTGATTTTTTAATCGTTGTTCATCTCGCAAAGAAAGGTGGCTTTTATTTTATCCACATACCCAAGCAAGAAATAGTCTAGTGAGCCAAATTGTTAAACAACCCTAAACCAATATTTTGCTCAAATATTTGTGGGGAACTTCATGATCGTGTACTTTTATTCCTGAGAATTCAGATGTACAGAAATCGTTGGAAGGAGTAGAGTTTCGTTTTATGCAAGAACAAGCAAACAGTTTGCTCCTTAAGACGCAGATTCATTTCGACCCCTTTTCCCCGTACGCGTGGCCAATTGATTTTCTTACTTACGGTTTTCAACGCAAAATAGATCAGTTTCAGTATTGCGCAAGCATCCTGAACTCTTTACTTTAATCCTGAATATTTGTTCTAGAGTATTTTACATGCTTTTCTACAAGAAGATCCGAAGAGAAGTGCGTGAAACGATGGCCTTATTTCTGTTCATGGTAACATCCAAGGTAGTTCTTTCACTTGACTTCTTTCTTGTTCGCTGTCATTCAGAGGTCAGTAAGTTTGTAGTGGTTAAGAATCAACCTTCGCCTGCAGGTTAATCCTCGATAACGAGACTACCTAGACCTTTATCTCTTGTATTTTGCACTAGTTTTTCAACTAGTTTTTCGTGGTGGATTGCGGGAAGGAAATGGGCCAATATTTTTGACTTCGTGCTTTCTTCGGCTCCTTCATCTCAGTATACTCAATAAAGCCCAAACAAGAGAGTTGTTAGCTTTTTATTGCGAGACAAAATCGGGTTTTGGGCTAATTTTTGAAGGACGTACAAACGTAAATTAAAATATGGCTCAAGTAATGTAGAATTGATGTCAGAAATCAAAGAAATACTATCAATTTTTTTGTAGGTACTTCATTGTCACAACTTAATTTACAGAGAAATATAAACTGCCCCTGAATTCTTTGATTCAGCCAAGTTGACCGACTCCAAAGTGGAACTCTTGTAAATGTCTTTTTTGAATAACTTTATCATCAATGGTGTCCAAAGACTCTCTGGGAGATGAACTAGTATAAGCTATATACACCATACGTTACAGTTTCTGAGTTTTATTCTTATCAGATGCAGATCATTGTTGTTGACATTCGACTAGAGAATGAGTAAGGTTCAATAAACTTGCAATACTATCACAGAAATTCTGGCTTTCTTACTGCTAAAAAAATATCAACCTAGATAAAATACAGTAGCGTTTGCAAATGAGAGATCTTTTGTGGCCATTTCATGAAAAATTGCCTTATTTTACGAAGAAGTCGTAACATTTTGATCATTAAAGGTTGAGTGAAACTCCACACTGATTAGTATCATCGCTGAACTGGAAAACATCTTCACTAACTGCAACTCTCATATGGAAATGGTTTTTAACTTCATTCAAGGTATTTCCCTTCGCTTCTTAAAGCGAAAGAGTATCGTATCGTTCCAAAGAGTGAAATCTTTTATATTTTTGTTGTAAAGAAAGGGGAATGCAATGGGGCGGTGCCATTGTGATTCATGCGGGTAAATTTCAAGGCTGAATTTTTAGCCCTCGCGTAGGGCCCACAGACAACCAGAGCGCGATAACCTTTTCCTAATCCTTTCTGGTTAACAGATTGGTTGTATCTGTGGCCGATAAAAATCTTTTTTTTATGTGAAATAGCTCGTTACCTCTACATCTTTAAAAGTTGGGTATTGTCATATTAACTTAGGAATAACAAGAGCACTAAGATCACACTTGATATGGAATGCCTTGTGTATGGATCTCGTTACGATATGTC
Organism: Actinia tenebrosa; assembly: GCF_029948245.1. Classification (NCBI taxonomy): domain Eukaryota; kingdom Metazoa; phylum Cnidaria; class Anthozoa; order Actiniaria; family Actiniidae; genus Actinia; species Actinia tenebrosa. Next base: position 11,698,507 of record NW_028292572.1, read on the forward strand.
CATACTTCACATGCTTTAACAAAGAATCTCTTGGAGCAATAAATATATCTCTCACGTGCATTTTTATTAGTTACGAGCTGTAAATAACGATATATGATGTTGTACAAAGAAATAAAGTTGCAGTCATTCATAAGCAATTGTATTGATTCTCATTTTAGCGAGTCGTAACTCTATTTTGAGGTTTTGGGTCCACCCTTAGATTTGTGCCCAGATGGATCATTAGACGGGCAAGGCACTCTTGCAAGAAGCATATTTCAAGTATTGCATTCCTGTGGGCGGTGTTCTTAACTAAAAGACGACTTCATATTTAAGACATCGTACAATCAATTATCAATACTTACTATACATATATCTACTGTAAAAACAAATCAGTTTATCTCCATCAAACTTTGTTCCCCGTTTCTGATTGTGTGTTCTTTTGGTACCCCAGAAGTAAAGGATCCGTGTCATCTTGCCGCAGGGATGACACGGGGCCAACGCGTGATTTGGTTTATTTTGCAATTATAATCCTTAGCAAAACAAATGGAATTTTCAGCCAATAATCAGATATTCTTCTTCTGTACTGATTTTTGATATATCTCTAAAGTAGATTTTGATGGTGCTGAGCTAAAATCTCTTCAAGCACATTTTGCCACGTTTGACCATTTCTGGCTGTCTCTTTGTGAACAGCTCATTTTCAACGACGTACTTTTACATCAGTTTGATTCTATTTTTAAGCTTCCGCTCCAAAACAAAACGCATGCTTTCAAACTAAACTCCAGGACCATCTCTTAGTATAGATTTTGTCGTAGGCGTGAATTTCAAAATCATTTTTTAAGAGTCGTGAAGGCAATAAATCATTCGGGTCACTGCCTTGTTAGCGTACTTCAGCAAGAGTGAGAAAGGTCACCGGATTATAACTTTACGGAGGTAAGAACGATACTGATACAGTAAGCAGGTACGTCCTTCTTTTTAAATCACTGAAAGCACTACATAAGTCGGCAGGTTAGTTAGAAATGACCTTGTTGCTTTGTCTCGTGCCTTGCCGACAAGGTGTATGTCTCCCGGTACTGTTGCTGAAGATGACACTCATTGGCATGGTTTTTTTCATCAACACGTACACTAATAAATTATCCTAAAGAAAATGTACTTCTTTGTGCATATCAATGGCTTTTTACACCCATTTTAAAATACCATGCCAAAACCGCAAGATTTTCATGTCTCTCGTATGACGGTGATTTTTCTGAGTTTGAAAATGAAGCAGGAACAAAAATACCACGAACAACAGTACGTGAGGTGATAAGGGTTTGCCTGTCAATGCCTGTACTCTGCTATTCTTGCGTTCTTTCCTCCCCTCCCCTGTAGCAAAGAACGACAATTATCAAAAGCCTACAGAACTAGCACCTCATTAATCACCAAGCTAATCAGATGACAGCCAAACCATTGCATGTTATGATTTCCTTTTTCGTTGCTGTTGTTGCGTCTACAAATTCTCATAGTCGCTCAGGCACCGCGGTTAGTTTTTATTGAGGAAAGAAGGTTCAGATTAATAGGCCGATTGTAGACGCTCAGACGCTGTAAACTGATCTACGTCTAGAGAAGTTTTCCCTCTTTATTCCTAAAAAACTAACGAACAAAACAAAACAAACACGAATCCCCGCGAAAACTAGGAATGGCAATTGCAGTATCAAAAATAGAGCAGAAGAAGTTCCTCCGCATAGGCTAACCTACGTTGTGTTGCCTGTGAAAGGGCAGGAGTTTTTAGAAGTATGTCCCACTAGGTGTAATTAATTATAACCCACTGACAGTAATTAGATAATTCTTCCTGTAGTGTAAATAATCGCATTATGGCAGCCACATACTATCATTGTTATCAACGCATTCCATCTGGTAAAATTATCCCAAGAAAATGAGCCAGACTCTTGAATGCCAGCGGTTTGCGACATAGTCTATTGTAAGAGCATCACACAGACAAGAACACATGTCGTCGCTTTGCAAGAAATCAATTAGTGTCGTCGGTTCTTTCAAGAGTCAATAGGAAGTCTATCTTGGGTCAATTAGGTCGGCACGACCTGCTGACACAGGAAGCCCAGAGAAGATGTTCTCAGGGGTGAACTTCTTCAAACCATTATCAAAAGCACTATCAGCCATTCCGAGGTTGAAGAAAAAACTTGTTCGAGTTAGCATTGCAGTGCATCTGTTGGGTTATTTTAGGGGACGAAATAGACGCCATCTTGGAAATATGTCCCCTCGCCATAGACCTTTTTTGATACTGATCGTGAACGTGGTGCATTGTGGTATAGCTTCTGTACAAACACCTTTTGTTTATCATGCTTGATATGGCGTTGTGTTTACCGGAGATAGACCCCAATGCATACTGTTTTTCAAACTCAAAAAATGCCTAAGCCTAGGCCTTTTCTCCTATTGTAACTGCGCACGTTCATCGAAATGCCTTTTCCAGACCATTCTGGGAAAACCCCAAAATTTCAAGAATGTGTTCGATATAACATTTCGCACGATGGTGGTTGGCTTAAAAAATGCGCAAGCATGCAAACGAAACAGCTCAAGGGGCGCGATAAGAATAACAGGGCTTGGATAGCGAGGTAATTAAAGGCGATTATAAGTTACTATTATACTATGCCGGATAAATTTGAATCCGCAAAAATGCCGGATAAATTTGAATCCACACCAAAACCGAAAAAAATAGTTTTCCGTCCACACATGAAAACGGATAAAATGTTTCACGTCCACACTAGTCCAATCAGAGGCTGCAAAAACGCTTCATTGCACATCTGAGCATGTGCATCGAAGCTGAAGTTGAGCCCGCGGTTAATTTTTAGCCTTCCCGCCATGTTCCCATGACAATCATGACGTCATCGTATTCGAAAAATTTCGGATACGAAATGTTCTCCGTCCACACTAAGGCCCCGTCCACACATATCCGCAAATTTGTGTATCCGCAAATTTTTTTTGCCAATACGGGTTGCGTCCACACGTGTCCGGAAATTTCTGAGTCCGTATCCGCAAATTTTACGAAAACGGATACGTGTGGACGGTGAAAACGATTCGAATACGCTGCGCGTGGACGCAAACATTTTCGTATCCGCAAAAAATAATTTGCGGATACAAAAATTTCCGGATACGTGTGGACGGGGCCTAATACGGTTAGCCGGCGTTTTCAAATTGTTCCATTCTGGAGACCGTATTCGAAAAAAATCGTTTTCGGTGAAGAATTGTTCCGGATTCGCCCGGACTAGTGTGGACGTTAGGCCTAACCGAATAAATAAAGGTTCGGATTCAGATTTATCCGGTATGGACGGGGCCTAAGTGGTTTTCAGCTTAATCCGTGAAGAAATATTTAGTAGTCTAAAAGGGGTTATTAGACACTAATTACATATTACATTTTAACTATTAGTTTGTTTATGGTGGGTATAAGAAATTGCTCTATCTCTGTGCAACAGATAATTCAAAACTGGAGTATAAGAATATTTTTTGCAAGTAAGGGTTGGGCGCTTTTCAATGGCACTAAAAATCACACTTGGCACAATCGAAATGGAGAATGCGCACTTATTTGTCGCACGAGGACTTGACCGAGAAGCAATTGGGGAAGCCTTATGTCAATAGAGTGCATTCAGTCAAACTATAGTTAGACAAATTTATCTAACTTAGTTAGCTTTTTAGTTGACGTCACCTAAAATAGTAAATGCGCGCCAAATAACGGCCATGCTAATCTGGGGGTTTGTTTACCAGAGAATGCGTGACGATAGACAGTTAAATATCATCGTTTCTCCCCCTGATCTCAGTAGCTGATTACTCGTAGTTTCAAATTGATGTGACGTCAACTAAGATAGTAAATAGCTTATCTAATTTAAGTGGCGTCACCTATTCAACAGTTTAACTAAATGCACTCTAACACTAAAAAGGCTGAATTAATACAAATTGAAAATTCTTGCTTAAACTTGCATTGCAGATTACTTAGGTACTTCAGGGGCGGATCCAGAATTTTGTTCAGGGAGGGGTGCTGCGCACAAAGCTAACCCAGGGAGGGGTGCACCCCTTAGAATCAAAGAGAAAAAACAATATTGGTTATCTTCGAAGTGGGGACACAAAGTCAAACCAGGGAGGAGTGCGCACTCCTGCACCCCTCCCCTGGATCCGTCCCTGTACTTTGAGCTTTTATTTTAAGGCTGATTACTATGAGGTATTGGAAAAAGAATATATAAATCGCAATAACGAAGTTTACTTTGCTAGTTATTTCATGAAAACTTTTATTTGGCTATTCAACGGCATTGACCTAATATATCCTAATTGGGGTTCCTGTGGTTGCTGCACGTGAAATACGTAAAAGCGCGCGCAAACTAATCAACCAATCAGAAGCCGTTATTTGTAGGTGACGTAACAATGTTTTTGACAGCGAGGCCAGAGTTCATTTGAACCGAGTTTGACTTCAAGCAGGACTACTTGGATTAGTAGCTTCAGTTTTGCCTAAAAAAAGACGGCTTAAAAACTTTAGCCCTTGATATTTGGACTAATTGGTCTCTGGAGAAATGATTTCTGTCTCATTGACGTTGAATTTGAGAGGAATTTGGATTCAAACAGAGCACATATTCACTGGAAAAGTTTGGGACTCCTGACAAGCCCTGACAAACAGGTATGTCACTTGTATAATACAACTTTAGCTTTACTATTAGTTTACTTTGGAGTTGTTTATTGCTGTATGAGTAACTGGATACTTATAGACCAAAATAGAGTACATCTTGGTGCTTTGATTTGCCGTCTTTCTAGGCTTCATACGCGTCAACATTTGATTCTTTATATCATTCCATTCATTACCTTCTGTTGGTTGTCACTACAGAGATATCCCCTAAGTTTATTTATTTTTAAAGAAGTTTAATTATCCTTGTTTATAGTTTTAGTACTCCGGCATATTAGAGTGCAGCTGCTTAAATACTCCATAGTCGGATGTATTGATAAACTAAAGCAGAAGCAAAACACAAACTTAACATGAACATAAATACAAGTCCCAAGAAATGACAAATAGTCAAGAGTCACAAGGACAAAGGTCTTATAAGTTTGATTTTACTAAAGCGGTTAAAATTTTTGGTGAGAGTAATAAGAATTCCTAACATGAAATATTTAACCAAATTATAATTCAAGATGACTGTTTGCTACGACAACTTTCTGAAACTCTGATGTAGTTAATAGAGTGGGCCTTTTAGACATCCAAGTTAGTGTTTGCAGGGGTGTAGTGAGGTCTGCAATGTACCAATTTCCTGCGCATGCACACACGTACAGAGTCCAATTTTTTGGGAGTTGACCCCCCAACTGCTACTCCACTGAGTGAAATATACCCTATTTGGGTCTGTGCACACTTAAGTAATTGTGTGCACTTCTCCATAGTGTCTATCTATTAAGGAGAAGGAGTAGCTCAGTTGGTCAGTGGGCAGCCTTCAGAGCTAGAGGTCCACGTTTGGATCTTCAGGTTCTCCATGTCTGTTTCAACTTCTCTCTCTGTTCTCTAGCTTAGCGTAGCTTTAGCTTTAGATACATGTAATAAGTAGCACTGATAGTCTGAATTCATAAAGGATGCTCCTTCAAGTGCTTTATATATGACCCCCTGGATTGAGAGGTTTTGGCAAACACTTCCTGCATTATCAAAGTAAAACAACTTGCCTTTACTTTTATTTACCCCTTCGAAATTACTATTCCAACTCTGAGGGACACATATCTTGAAAATCATATTTATTAATTAAAAATTGTATGTTATTCAAGCATGCACACATTCAAGTAATAGCATGCACACCTCTATAGTGTCAGTGAATTTATGATTCCACCTCTGTGAGGGATGGAGGTATTTTCATTCTTATCTCATTTAAAATTTAACCTATATTTGTATTCTGTAAAGGAAATATGAATAATTAGTTTCCAAGAATTATATGAAACTCTAATCCCCTCTTCATTTATATATATATATGGATATTTTCTAGTACAAACATTTATAGCGACTCCCAAACATGCACATAATTGATTTTAAGGTTTCTCGTCAAGCTTGGTAGGGGAATTTGTATTAGTAAGAGACTTTGTGCCCTTTTATTTTTCTGTCATTTATACTTGCTATTATAGTAAATCAGGGAATGAATGAATGAATAAGGCAAAACTTTACATTTGGGTAGTGAACTCTTCATATTTACATATAGAGATATTAAATTGTTATTAATTTTATTGATTTAATATTTATATCTCAATTGTATATATGATGTATCCATCTCAATTGGTTGCTTGCTTCTATGGATTATTCAAATTTTTACTTTATAACCTTGCATTTAAAATGCTTTTTATGGCAAAATAGGTCAATGTTTGTTTTGATACCAACACACACCTTCTTAGGCTGCGCACATGGTCTCATATGAAAAGACCATTAACCTCTTAGGCAATATTTATAAATTAAAATTATCAAGCAAAATAATCATACAGGCCTAATTTCAATAATAGTCAGTGATACGTGGCTTTAAGATATTATCATTTAGTGGCATTTAAAAAGCTGTTAAAAGGAAAGGGCCAAAGGCATCGCACAGTATCAGACAGTATTCTGAATATAACAATAGCACTATTGATTTATTTCCAATGGTAGCAAAACATACACTCATAGCAGCTCCAAGAGGTGCATTATTTGTGGTATAAATAAGTGGTTTATTGAATAAGATGAAAAGAAATGGTTATTTTTAATAACGAGCCTTGAATTTTAAAGCTAAAAATACATGTATGAATATTTAAGCATAAGAATATATGTAATCAGTTTTATATGTCTGGAGAATTTATTGTTTTTTTTAATTACTGGTTTTAAGAGATATTGTGGATTTTTTGTTCATCTGTTTACGCAGGGGGGGGGGGGGGGGGTGCGGGCAAGAAAAAGTTGTTTACCATGCTGACATGCTGATCTGTCGAAAAATTATGCTTGGCAACTAATAGGAAAAGGAGAATGAATCGTAAAATAATTTAGTATAAATTTTACAACAAAGACTTATATCCCCAAGACCATTATACATAAATATAGTCCATTTTACTGTTCCCTAATGTTTTTAAATGACACATTTATAAGTCACATTGATATCAGAGATAAGAGGCTGAACAGACTAAGATTAGCTCAGATATATTGACCTTGTGATATTGCATTATTTAGTAAGAAACTATGCTTTTAAGTAATTATAACATAAAAGGAGAAATTATATGCCAGGAATTACTTCCAATTTATAAGCTTTTAAGCGCATATCTTCGATAATCTCTTCATAGCCTAAATAAATATTTTATACTTTTGCTACTTACAACCAAGTTTTTAAATGACAATCTTTATTTGTTTCGAAGATTTTCGAAAGATGACGAGACATTTCTGTATTTATAAATACCCGCTGTTCAAATACGTGCACAAAAGCATGCATAAACAGCCTGGTTGTGTTGATGAAAGGCAGGCGTTTTGGCAAAGCATTTTGAAGACGTTCGAGCAGCTGATCAAACCGTGGTTAGTTCGTCTTTTATTGCCACGAGGGAAAGACATTTACAGTGATTAGAAAGACTTTTTAAGATGTACCAAATATACGAGACACGTGTATGTGTTTAAGTACCTTTTTTCCGCTTTTTGGTGTTTCTATTTTTAGCTCTTCCTATTCCCAAAGTCATGTTCCCAAATGATTGTGTACATTCTGTATTTTCAGTAAATCTTCATAAATGCATCGCTTATTTTAGTTAACCAAGCCGCACATTACTAGAAGTAGTTTCTCAAAAGGGTCGGAAATAGGGTTGTTTTTAGTTCTTTTATGTTCTTTAACGCTATACTAAGCCTCTTTAAGTGCTGTTTTAAGAAGGCCTTAAAGCGATACTGGCATATTTCTTTTCTACGACTTAACGTAAACTTATGCAATTTGCGCTCTTAAGAAGAACTAGACGGTCCTACAAGACCCTTAACGGTAATTAAGTAACAACGATCCACGTATTATTCCGTGATTTCTCTCCTTATCCTCTCTTCTTTTAACTCGTTATCAATTAGTTTAACCAAAAAAACACGCAATGGCTCTTAAATCTTGATCTCTAAAGCGCATTAGAAAGTAACGTGTTTTATCGCGAATACACTCGTTTTTTCACGCGAAAAAAAGTCCGTCCAATATTATTGACTTATGTCCGCAGACAGCTGAATTGAAAAATGATCTTTTAAGCAAATAGCATTCTCTTTTTATTTTCAAGTGTCTGTTATTAAGAGAAACCTTTGGCAAGCCACGAATGTCATTTGTATTTATAACCCTTAATGAGTGTGGCCCCTTAAATGCTGGATGAGTTATAGTGACTAATCACATATCTCAATAGTGTAGACGAGACCCTCGTTTATAGAAACAACTCTCATTTGATTTCACTGAGAAGACAACTTCGGCGCAATCCTAACGAGAGCGGCTCCACTATCTTATTCTAAAACCCCTCAAAGTCGAATAAACCGGCACTTAGTGAAGTTTTAAAAGTACTTAGTTTTTGTATAGAAGATTTATTTTTAAAATCAAAATCCATGGTCGTTCGTGACGATGCTCGTGGAGAACTAATAGGTCATGGCCCCTTTTACATAAGTAGGCGGAGTTGTATAGCTATTGACGACGAATAAGCCCTTGAAATGTTGAGGACTGATATTAAAGGAGGCAATGACTGTGTAAACAGTTTCCTTGTGCTACTTATCTTGTCTGGTCTCGAAAGAGCATTAGAATCCATGGAATAACACTTTCTTACTTTTAAAAACTTGATTAAAACTGTATACTTGAGCAGTAATAGGCAATATTAAGGCTCATTGATCCATGTTTCATCCATAAACATGAGGTATAGCATTATTAATATATTCGTCACTATACCAACATGATTTTTTTGTCATAAAAATCTTCAATTTCAATGAAATCTTGACCAAATCAGAAAGTCTGTTTTTCTTTCTTTCACTCTCACTTCATACAAGTACCACTGGCGGCAATCTAAGGTGCTATTGAAATGCTCAGGAAAAAAACCCTTATTTTTCACTGGGGTGATCAAATTTAAACTTCGTCGCCTTTCAAGTATCTTTGAGGGGATTTGGATAGGCAAGATCTATTTCTATTATTCCTTTTCTTTACTACTTGAAAGAACACTATGATATACCTCTTTCGTTCTGCACAATATTCATAGAAATGTTTCATCCATTGAAACTAAAATTTCCAATGTTTTTAATAGCGCTAAATAACTTTCAATATTTTTCAGAATTTTTATTTCTCCTCTTGTCGTACATTGTATTAACAAGAAAGTTTGTTTTACTATAATGAATTGTAGGGGCGACGATATTTAGATATTGACTTTCTCTTAACAAAACTGTTGAGTCTTCTGGGCTTTCTTTTCAACACAATTATAGAAAATTAGTCGTAAAGTCGACAAGCCCTTGGGTCCTTTTACGTGTGCGTCTTTTCACCCATCCATAAAACATTTCCATCAGTTGTCATTCTAATGCGTATTCAAGCCCTGAAGCTATCTGCAGATCTGTCATAAGTAGTTTGTCATTAATTCGAAGGGCTTGTTAAAGATTATTAAGCGATTTTTATTGACGATAGTACAGGAAACTCCAGCGGCTAATTCTGCTTTTATTTTTCTTCTTCTCAAAGTACGTTTAAGAAAACATACTGCAAGGCCCTAGTAAAATCCGGGAAAACTTAAGTGAAAAACAACTGAATCTTAACTTGTGAAGCTGTTTACGAACATTAATATGCTGGATGTGTGCGTTTAATTTTTTCATGTTATTCTGTAAGTCAATATTGCACGCCACGTATCTTTACCAAGTGTTTACGACTATAAGTATAAATTGAATATTACTACGATGTGGGAATATAGGCCAGCAACTGATACGATCTCACTCAGCATCACTCGCTCCGTTCCTTCTGTATGACTTTCGAACATTTATTTTTAGGATCTCCTCCTTTTTTGATTTATAATTAGATAGTGATATTAAAAGGCTTGATTTTGCTCTTGATGCTCGTTATATGTGTATTCGTGCTTGAAGAAAATGAGAACATGTACCCTTAAAAGATAAATGGAAACTATTCTCGTCAGTTTTAAAACTCAGACGGAAATAGAAGCTAAAGCGCCTTAAGGCATGCAAGCTTTCTTTGTCATGCGTAATCATTATTTTTACATTATCTAGTATTTTTCCGTTTCTTTTGATAAAAGTAAATACGAACGTGTGGGCTTCATCGGGGGTGCAGGCTGTGATATTGAAAGTGGCGCCTCTTTGTCAATCTTGTCAACACATAAGCTAATTGCCTGAAAGCCATCAATCAAAATCAATCAGTATCCAATATTTTTGACAAAATATTTCTATCAATAACAGCGTTTGAAGAAACCAAGTTTAGTGCGTTTTATTTAATATTTTTGTATCAAGATTTCAATTTTGTCAGCCAAAAGCTGGTGGTAGCTTGATAGAGCTTTAGATACAAGCTTGAATTCATGTCTGCTGTGTGAAATAGTAACTATGGTAAAATATCTAAGTTAAAATGAGATTGTATTTTTGTCTGTGCTTTGTTGAGCTTCTTATGCATACTTAGAAGTAAGTATATTTGAAGGAACTTACACGTTTATTCTCGTGAATACAGTTTTAAAACTAAGTGCACATCAAGCAGGAAAATTCGTGTAAAAGACGTGTTTTTGAATGATAATTGACCTTAACAGGTATGTGGGCTGACAAGCGTTCCATGTGGCTGTCAATCAATCAGTCACGTCAGGAAACCCTTTAAGTGCTCCAGTACCTACTCATCAGTATCAGTAAGGGCACCACGCCCAACCTACTCGTGCCCTTCCCACTAAATATTCCTACCAAATATTTTATTTATTTTATCAATCGGAAAAAAAGACAAAAACAGTTATAGGAAGAGCAGTAAAATAGGAAACGTGTAATTGAAATAAAACTTCATTGTTTTTGTTATTTTGGACTTTGGTTTCCTTCTGACCGGATTTCGTTGGAATAGAGCGGAGATGTTTACAATTTGTAGTTTAGAATAACAAGTTTTTGGAATAGATTCGTTATTGAAGGAGGCAAAGGTAAACAATAGATTATTTATTAGCAAAATGATTACTATATTATAAATTGACAAATATGTATGTAGTTTAAGCAAATAGTTAAAGTAGTGGACAAAGAAACCAAAGATGTCGAAAACAGATTGCTTTATTTTTCGGTGTTCGGCCTTACGAAGCATTTTATACATTTTTATCTTATTCGCATTACCTTTCAAGTTCTAGCAGAAGAAGCTACCGTAGCTAGTTGACGATGCAGTAATCATTGAGTCCAAAACTTCCTAGTGAAAGAATGCTGGAACAGCTTGTCCTAGCTTGTCATTCCTTGTGCCAAGGGGTGACATACACTGACGGTGTCTACACCGATATTGCCCTAGTGACAATCCCTGTTTGGGATATCTTTCTAATTCCCCACCTCTCACCTGCCCACCAGAAAATCTACCATACATTCACCCAGGCTGTTGATTTATACCTTGTTCCTCTACTATTAGCAAAGAGGATTTTAATCCTCGAATTCTCATTTCGCATTCATTCTTTCGAACAACACTAATAAATAGGGAGAGACCCCTCAATGTAGGTTTCACCTTTTATCATAATAATATATAATATATATTGAATAGGCTTGAAATGCGATTTTAATTTCACCAAGACACCTTAATTAAAAATGTTTAATCAAGGGCTCCATTTGTTTCTTGACAGACTTCAATTTCGTACGTCATACAAACCAAAGGTTATCATCATTTCCGATATGGTTTTTACGGACCGTGCTTCATCTGTATGAACAACAGCTAGCTACATTCTATTTGTTTTGAAAACAAAGTTTGAATGAGGAGGAGAGATTTTTCGACAAGTCACAGTTAATCAAATTTTCTTTCGCGACTGCGATTTTGGAGTGCAACCACTGCATGACTCGAAATCCTTTGGGGCATAAATAACGATGAAACAGCCGCCATGTTGGTTGATCTAACAAGAGAAAAGGTTTCATCCTAATTTTGAGTATTGACTATGATCCAGTCTTTTGGTTGAGCATTGCAAACTAAATTCAATCTATCTTGACGCATGCGCATCAAGGGTCATCTAAGACTAATAATGAATTAATAACTACTAAAATATCGCCGAATCATATCCTTTACTGATTAAAAAAACAAAACAGGAACACTCCTCCTTGTACATACGTCGTCTTTTTATTAGAAAAAAGGAGATAGATAGTGAAGGTGAATGACTTGATAAATAAGTTCAACCTCAAAAAAAATAAAAAAATAAAAAAAATAAAAATAATTAAAGTTTCTCTTTTTCAATCATATTCATGATGTATTTCTGATCTATTTACTTATATCATACTTCAGTATCTTTGTATTCTACATTTGGAAGTAAGATTTCTTATATATAATAGTAGAAGAAAGGTGAAGACAAGGGGAAAAATTGAAAATAAAAACGAGTAATTCAGGGTCCGGTTGTACAAAGGGTTAATCCCTAACGGATTAATCCTTATCCAGTGGATAAGTCGATGCTGGTATCCAATAAATTTATCCACTGGATAAGATTTATCTGTCGGATAGCGCTATCCACCCTTCGTACAACCGAGCCCAGAAGTCTAGAATTTTATTTATTTATTTATTTATTTTTTAGAGGTTTTATTCGATATATATTTCGAAATTTCATGTATTGCCAGACAATTTAAAGGATTTCAGAATCGGAAACAATATCCCCTCCTATAATAAAAATTATCTGCCTTGTTAAATGATTTCGGATTGTAAGTAGCGACATTAGAATACTCTGTTAAAGATTTAAAAACCTTTAAGGCTGGGCAGAAAACATTAGTGTAATTTTACCCACTTCAGTGGTGACTTGAACCTGTAGGTTGGTTTGATTGGCGTTTCCAGTATTTCCTGCAATAGGAAACAAATGGGTTAATGTGTTCTCATTTTCTTACAGTTGACAATAGATAGAATATGGTCTCTTGAAAACTTTATAAACACTAATTTAAAGTGCTTTTACGCTCATTTCCTTGCTTGGACGTCAGAAGAGAAGTCCCCATAAAAGGCAGGAAGTAAGATGAAGACACCATTAACCTGCTATATTCAGTGAAACAGCCATTTCTTTGAATAGATTCTCTTATCCAAATTGCAGTGCTTTCAAGGCCATTAAACTATTCATCAGTGTTTCTTCGACTCAAATCGATTCGCTTTTATCGGTATTGTATTTTAAACTAAAGAACTCTCTCTTTATCTAAAGCTTCCGAGAAGTTTCATTCCTGTGAAACACGTAAAAAAAATATTCTCTTTAGTTTTTTTAATTTTTCTTTATTTCGTTCAGCAAGCTTTACAGACTTATTCGATTACCTTAAAAGTAATTTACAATATTTTCAGATCCATTAAGCTATTCATAATGTTACTTTAGTTACAATTGGATTTATTTGTATTCAGTAGTTCTTTTGTTGATATTCTTTCATTTTGGTGGCTCAGTTTTACATGTACACATATTTCTGTACATTTGAGGTCCATTAAAGCATTTACTCGTTACTGTAGTAAAAAGAAACTTTATCCTTTGGTCATATTTCAACCTTTATTTGAACTACAACAATAGTTAGTTTTATTCTTCTTTAATTTTAGATATTTTCAGTTCTGGATCCATTAAACCATTAATATTACTCCACTAAAAATCCATTCCATTCTAGCCATATTGTCTTTAGGGTTAGTGCTTTTCCATTAACGATTTCTTTCAATTTTCGTTGTCATTTACTATCTTTTCAACTAAATCAGTAATCTTTCCGTGATGATGTTAGGACGTCGAATGCGATTCATTTCGGAGGGGATTCATTGTTTCATATATTTCATCTTTACTCTAGGCGCCAGTAAAACATGTATAACAAGGTAGTCGTCGTTGCTTTAAGACACGTTTTTGATCAGTAATCAGAGAGATAAGCCAAAATGTGTCTAATTGCTTCCAAATGCGAATAAACGTTCGTCTCGTGCTAATCTGGTGCCAAGTAAATAGAATAATCGAATAGAATAATTGAAAAACCAACACTTTTAATTGACTGTAGAATAGACTGGCGCGAAGATATTTTTCGCTCATTAATTCCTACTGTTTTGTTGTTGTTTTTTCTCGATTCTCAGCTTTTATTGGTAAGAATAAAAGTTCATAGACATTATTCATTTGAACCAATAAGAGTAAAGCATTCGCAAGCAATTTGTGCTCAACTAGTGCATTGTATTGGGTTTATAGTACTACATCACAGATGTTCTTTACCTTTGTGCCAAACCCTTTCCCTTGAAGAATGTTTTAATTGGAGGATGAACCGCGTAAACCAAATCTCCACCTCCTCAACGCACGACTTAAAATAAAATAAAACCGCACGAAAACTACAAGGAATGGATGTTCGTGTCCTGAAATGAGTGTGAAACTCGTTAAATTGACACCTATCTTAGAACAATATCCTCCAATGTATAACAGGCTGTTTCAAAATTAACAAGCTAAAAGCTCCAGTAAAGACAATACACTCACATGCGAAGCACTCAGTTTTGAGTTCTAGGTTTTATTTCGTTGTTGATAGAAATCCCATATGTGGTATTTTCAGCCATTTTTGATGTTTGTTTAGTGAATTCGACCCAGACATAGCTGGAAGGTTTTTGCCATGAAACCAAAGATTCAAGCTACAGTATATTAATGGACTGACAGGAACTAGACTAGAAATATAATCAGTGAATGGCGCTTGTAGAACACCATTAACGCCTTATTAAAACAATATCAGCTTACTTCGATAAATTTCCCTTCCCATGACCTGATCAAACTTCAGTAAAATGCCCCTAAAACAGACACGTGTTTGCTTGCTTGGGCCTGTAATTAGACTCCAAGCGATACGATCTATTCAAATCGCACCCATCTATGATTGGTTGATTTTTCGCGCTTTCTCTTACCCTCGTCCCATTCGACACAAAGACTTTATTTTCGCTTTTCGGTTTTTAAATCCTTGTTAGAATATAATATAGTTTATCTTTCTTCAAGAGTATTTCCTTTATGAAAGTTATCTTGAACTATAGTTGTGGTATAAATCGGCTTTGCACAATCACAGGGCGCTCTTGTAATTCTTACAACTTGTAAGACAACTGTCAATGACCGACATAATTGGCCTCTGGAACTTTTAAGAGTTTTGGCGGTAGGAACCTAACTAAGTGCTCTTGAAGCGATGAGTTTGATTCCTGTCATTGTTTATCGCGGGTTGGCGCAGTGCGTTTTGATCGATGAATCTCGTCACTAAAACCATGACAGATAGAATAGCTTTGCAGATAGGCCGGACGATCTTCGAGTAATTAGAGCGCAATTATCGGTCCTTTACTGGTACTTAGAGGTTAAAACTGAACATTCTTCTATGCTTGAAGCTGAGTGGAGATTTAAAAGATATTGCTTTTAAATATAGAGATTACAGACCCTTTCTTTATTAATACGGCAGCAAAGACGATTTAATCACCCTTTTGATAAACAATAGGTTACGTTTATGTAAAGAGGACGTTTTATAGAAAGCTGAGATCTCGTCAAAGCATGTGTCAACACCTTTGTTAAAGGCCTTTTTTTGCACCCTTGAACTGCTTATGAAGTGAAGTACGTTCTAAGGGGAGTCGGTCGTGAACACTAATTTCGTCCGATAGTTCTCTTCTCAATCAAGCCTCGGCGCTTTCGTCAAGTGGCCCAAAGTAGTAGACAAATAGCAGCACTTCCAAGATTATTAGATTAGCTAAATAAATTAATACATTTCAATATTGATTATCAATCGAGCACTTCAGGGTGAAAGCATTGATGAATGCTCCTCGAACTCGAATTCTAAATTTGCACGTCCGAGCGAGTATGCTATCCTTGTAAGTCTGACGTCGTCTGTCTGTTGGTCTACACCTTGTAGTTTCTCTTACGAGCCTAGCTACCAATTTTTCTCTGTTATTTTTGAACATTTCATGCAAGGTACTGAAGTTTTGAAAACAAACTATATCTTGGAATTATCATTAAAGATGGTGATCACACATCCTATTTTCCTATCTTAAAGTTTCGAAATTATAAGATAAGATTTTCTTATACTTTTCTCACGGGGTTATTGTAGTAAGAACCATTTATTTCTTGACCCAGTGACGTGATTTTAATGTCTCACATGATCTATCCTTTTAGCATATAATTAATCAAGGTTATAGTTGACAATCGATGGTTTTCAAAGATGTGCCTAAAATAATGACTGCTGCCAGTTATATTGGCGCCAGACAAAAAAATTAACTTCAATTAGCCTCATTGCATGAGAATTTTAAGACGATTTCGTTAACTTATCAAAATGGTTATTTCCAAGTCTTGTTTTCTCAAGCATTCCATTAAAGTGACAACAAGGGTTAGAAAGATCTAAAGTTATCTTATCAGTGATAAATTGCTTTCCCAGATCGACTGTTTTGACTGCCTTTCACAGGACAACGATCATAAACTAGATAGATTCTGAAATGAAATGATATTAAAATCACCCGCCACTAGCTGAACTATTTGATGGGAACGATTCAATCCCAGTATCGTCTGACATGTTTTCGTTTTTCTGTTCCATGTTGTGACTTGAAGTGTTTATATCATAGCCACGTTCATGTTGAAAAATCAAACTATATCCTGTCCATAGCTAGCTGTTTCCGACGTTTCTTATCAAAGTTTTGACACAGCTCTGCTACGTGTTCCTTATTTTGTCTGCATCCCACTGCTGCCTTTGGCAATTTTGATTGTATCGGTTACCATACAAGACACTCATTATTCATTTTGTTTTTCAATCTTTCAAGAAACTACATTGATTAAATTTCATGTAGACCGTCTGGGCGATCATTGCTAAGGTTTTATTTTCAAAATGACAGATCTTTTACTTTCATTACTAAAAATACTTCCCGAAGCGATTCCTCTGACATTTCCATGTCTTGGCAGACGCAATTTTAAGACAAATCGACCTCATCAAAATACCAATCAAAATGTATTGTCTCGTAAGTCTTTCCCTGAATAAAATATCATGGGTGTATATGGACTAGGGTAGAAGTGTTTATGTAACTTAAGACATGGTACATATGTTTATAGATATTAATACATTTGTACAGCATAATATTATATAGCAAGTACACGTCTTGATAATCAATACCATTCACCTTTCATTTACACCTATCATATAGACCTTAACCTCCAGGTCCAACATTCAAATATACACTATTTCTCTTACTTTAAACGCACAACATAAGATAACAGCTTAGGATTCTATAGTTTGAAATTCAAAAGTGTGTTTGCTCAACGAAAGATACTCGATACTTGAAAATTAATTTTGACTATTAAAACAAGTAGTTTTTTTTCGTTTTCAAAGAATTGTATGATTATATTTACGTATGTATTAATTCCAATAACCGACGTATCTCTCTAGATATCTATTACTTTCACATCAAGATCATAGGGGGGGAAATGCTTCTGTATAATAATAGACTTCACCTTGAACCTACGAAGTTTGGAGAGTTAATAGACAAATGTAAAGATTATGTGGTGTTTTGCGATAAGCCAATGGTTTTAGTAATGTTGTGTAAAAGATTAAAGCCATCAAAATATCAAATAGTGTGAGATTTCCGCTCTGGATTATCTATCTTCTAGATTCATTTACAAAGTCAGTTTTTATTGCCATCATTGATTATCTAAGTCAGGGTTGCTTGGATGCGTAGCTTGAAAGCTGTCGCAGAATGTTCAAAATAAATGCAAATATCCAAAATCACAAAGAAAATAAGTCAATATCGACTGCAGTTATTGCTTCTACGAATTAGCATTAAATAATGGTCTTTTTCCTCTCGAATTATTTTAACAAATATTAGTTTTTCAACTTCAAACTTGATTTCATTTTAAAATACTTTTTATATGATTTCGAATCTAGGTTTTCAAAATAGGTTTTGGATCACTATTATAGTTTTTATCTATTTTTTTTTTTTACAAAGATCTCTATGAAATTATTCTCGGATGTACTGAGTGCTGCTGGTACAAAGACCTTCGAAACAGCAGATGTTGAGATGATTATCTTCAATGACACTGATCCAAGTAAGGCCATCTTTTGAAGGACCATGTAGGAAAATACGGACATCTACTCATTAAAATTAGATCAAGAGTTCGCTAAGACCTGTGTTATTCTTTAAAGAAGAATCGTAAATATTGAGATCTTGTTTTCAGTCTAGCCATGTTATTTGTTATTAGACTCGCATTAGGAGTCCAGTTGTTTTACTGAACCGTTGGTTTCATCTTGCGCAAGTTCGTTCCTCGTTCGCGGAAAAGCCCGATTTCAATCACAAGATACTGATCAGTGTTTTTTGTTCCTTTTGAATTAGCATTTTCTCAAGTTTAAATTACTTGAAGATAGCTCGGTTTTGTTTTTACTTTATCTATAATTTCCATTGAGCTTGGTTATTTTTCAGGAGCGAGAATTTCCCTATTCTTTAACGAGAAAACTGTTTAGATCAGTCTTGACAAACTAAACTAACATGTCAACCAGATATAACACGAGAGGTTTCTTTTGAGTGAGTTGAAATGAAAGAGAATGAAAAGAAACGAGAAAAAAATATAGAAACTTCGAAATTCAGACCCTTCTTGTCATAGAACAGTGGCTAGCACATTTGGTATACAATTTCCTCACTAACAAAATAATAAAAAAAACTTTATTAAGATAATGTAAACGTGGTCTCTCGTTACTACTTGCAGTAGTCTTACACCTTTCAGGATATTCAATTAACAACCTAATCCAAAATCAACTGCTTCCTTCATTTGCAATGAATTCTTAGTATTACCCAGTTGTAATGTCTTTTTGTCCAACCTCATTTAGGAGCAGACGTTTTAATACGACCTCCCACTTACTTGGGGTTCCGGTTAAATCCCTCTAAGTGCATGTGTGTCCTTGCCTATGTTACTGATCGGCCTAACTGCTGCGGAAACAGCTTTGTTCGATACGGAGATATCAAACATTCGACTAATTTTCGCTTGACTATCTTGAAATTGGATCTAAGATAGATGCGTCCTTTAACCATCAGTTTTCATTACCAGGATAATACGATTGCGGTTGAAGTTGACCTGAAAATAGGATAAAGCGTCCTGTTATATGGGGTATTGTTGAACAGATTAATTAGTGGGTCGTAAAATTAAGCGAAGCTAATCGAAATAAAAGAGTCCCACCATTTTCACACCTTTTTCACAATCAAACATTCGCGTTAATGGCTTGCTATTGAGATCATGAATGTTCATTTGAGATTCGGTGTATTCAGTTGTCCCGTTTCCTAAGGGTCTTTTGTTGTTGAACAGCCATCAAATCTCTCGACAGGAAACTCAATATTTCCCTACTTCATGGTTATCCTGACTAACAGCTCTTCGGTTGAGTGATTGAAGATCCTGTAGTTTGATCGATTCCATTGAAGGGTTTTGGGAAAGCGAGCATAGATTAGCGCGGTATCGTTGTTCTGTTGTCATGTTTAGTTCCAGGTTTAGATTTAGAATTAGGACTTGTCATTCCACTGTCGAGGTTTGTTTAAAGAGTGCCCAACGCTACTCAGTCTATCATTTTCTTTACCCTCAAACCACAGACCCCACATGTAGTTTCCCATGTTAATTGCGAAATACTTAGAGATGACACATCTCGAAAATCTACCCTTTTGGAATATATGGGTTTCACTTTGTAATAAAGAGGGTCGCACGAACGGAATTGTTAGGTAAATTAAATTAGGGAATTCTTTCAACCCCTTAAGTGGGTCACGCGCTTCAATCATTACTCGAAGTGAGCTTTCGAGCACTTTATAACTGAGTAAAAAAGATTCCCCAATTTGAGAGGGGCAAGATTTGGAACTCGACATGCAGCTTCGGGCAAAGTCAGATAACAGGAGGCTGCTTTCCAGGCTAAAATGTTTTTGTTTGTCCGCTTTGTTTTCTTTGATGTTCAGTTCTTGACAGCACATTATCTTGTGATAGCTGAAATTGGAGAGGCTATTTTACGTGTGTGGTTTAAGGGGCATTAAGTTTGTTGTCTTAGAGTACAGCCGCCATTAGATTTCAATTGAGATGTATTGAATGCATTGGTAGTGAGTTTGGCTGGTTCTGGGTATAATGCCTTTTAATTATGCTTTTTTAGAGATAACAGTATATTTCGTTGTCCATCTCGATGCGATAATAAGTATTAGGGCAAAAATCCGCTGTGTCCGGTAATTGATTTGCACATTTGCTGGGACCCCTAAATAGAACACTCTGTACAGTATGACGGGTTGATGGTATAATGGCCATTAAAGCATGTCTAAACGATGATCCATTCATAGCAAGAGTAGGCAAACAGGAAACCATGGCATTCAGAAGAAGAATTGTAACATTCAAAATTTGTCCAGTTATTCATTGAAATTAAACTTCCATTAAGTTTATTCAGAGCCACAGCCTGGTGTATTTTGAACACCCATATGCTACTAATCGTTAAAACACATGCTATTGTCTTTGGTGTCACACTTCCGTCGGTAAACGTGCTCTTCGACTCCAAGCTAATGCTTGCGTTTTTGGAATGACCGAGTCAAAGGTAACCTCTTCCCCGTCTTTCTCAGACAATTTTTTTTTACCCCGTATTTCCACCGAATAAACATCGTTGCGTAAATCTGATTTGTATTGAAAGTGGCCTTTGGTGGCGTTAGAAGACGTGTCGGAGGAGGGGCACTTAAATGAGTATTTACGAAGTGTTTTACAATCACATTAAGCCCCTGAATAAAAGCTCTTGTAATGAGGTCTAATGAGAGGCTTTGTAGACTTGAACGATGAAGTGTAATTAAATGCTGTGGGATAATCGGCCTTCAAGGGGGAGTTTGGATGATACTTCCAAAGATGGTATCAACAATGTTTGAGACCCTGTAGAACATATACTCTATGGTTGGTGTTTTGATCAAATCCATCTACGAATTCCTTTATATCGATGCACCAAAGCTTTTATAGGACAATGACAAATCTATAAACAACAAGAAAATCTAGTGATGCTTTGCTTTATTGTGATCCAACTAGTCATAATGACATGCACAATCATATAGTGATTTCTTTCACTACTTTGATTTACTGTACTTCGAAAAGAAACTCAAATAATCAACACGAATTTTTGTACTTCATAATGTACATATTGAGAGACAGCTAAGTTCTTGAGCTCTAATCAGTCTCTTCCCCCTTAAGACATAAATCGGATTCTTTCTTAGGACCCTAACCTTACCCTCTCTAAAATACTTTTATAAATAATTTCCTGCGATGATGTTTGAGAATAAAACTGTCATCTAGCCAAATGAGAAAACTTGAGATAAGATGCCGACACTCAATTAGCAGAGAGGGATAACATTTATGAACTACTTTACCTAGCAACAACCGTGATCTATGATCGTTTATTGTACAGACTACTTCAGGTATCTCATCATCCTATATACTAATCCAAACGATTGAACTAAACTCAACCACCTAGAGTTAAATCCTAACTACACTACAAAGGTTCTGTCGACTTCTAATCTTGGATTAGAGTTAATTAAAGATCTAATACTCTAGCAATCGAAATTGATGAAGTAAGTAAACTTGTGGAGAACCATCCACTCCACATTAATATGCTCTTGTCATGAGTGTTATACATTTCCGTGGCGAAGAGAAATTGAAAGTTATCTCAAAACTGGACTGATTCGAGTGTTCATCTGAGGAATACAACACTTGAATATTTCCCATAGATCTTTCCTGCGCCTTACAGTGCGTATATTAGGCAGTAATATCTTCTAAATCTGTTTCTTTCAATCAAAATGTGTTGACGTGAAAGAACAGAACGAATATATGAAGCTCTGCTATAGAAAGTGTGGTTGAACTGTAGGATCTATACAGCACAGTCCATATGCAGCAGAAAAACTCGGCATATATGAAGGAATAGGTAATGTAGGTAATGTAGGAAGCGGCAAATCGTCGTACTGTTTTTGATCATCGCGCACGAGTACTCTTACTGCAACTTTTTTAGCTGCGCTTGGGGGACAAATCTCCAACGCGAGTTGTCGGCGCTTCGTCTTGTACCTTCGGTTCTGAAACCAGATTTTTACTTGAGTTTCTGTTAGTTTTAAAGCTGTTGCGAGGTCAGCTCTTTCCGGGCCTGATAGATACTTTTGATGACCAAATCTTCTTTCTAACTCGAAGACTTGCTGATTAGAAAATGCCGCTCGTGATCTCTTCTTGCGCGGTTTGGTCTGCTGTTGTTGATTCGAGGTTGAGGTGTCGTTGCTTTCTCTTTCAGGAGAGTCTGCGTTAAAGAACAAAAAGCTTGAATCAGATTATAGAAGGCGGTCTGTTTCGGGAAACTACTAGCGATAATGAATCTAAACCGAGAAAAGCTAAGCCTTTTCTAAGAGTGTAATCAAATGTGTACTCACTTTGATCCTTCGCAGCTTCGCATCGTTCGGCCGTACTTTCTTCGTCGTTACTTCCTTTTGACTGCGTGGTATTTTTCGATGAACTTGCCACTGGTTGTGTAGGATATGCTGTGTAATTCGCACACGGAACAAATGGCTGGAAACTATAATGACCATGCAAGTATGGTGATGATGGCATAAAGCTTGGCAATTGGTGATGATCTAGACCTACTCTTCGCTCCCAGAGACTTGAGCTGTTATTATTTATACCTTGGATGTCCTGGCGGTTCAGTATGTCAGTTATCGAAAATGGTGTAACGTTTGGTTTGTTAGCACTGCCGTCCTCCATGGCTGCTCTTTAGATATTGTCCAGTGCAGTGCTGTTTTCCCAAAAAACCTCGAGGAAGTATCAACTTCTGGTAGTTCTTTTGCCTGTGAGTATGGCACCACCCGTAAAACCCGAACACCGTCCCACACTGAAATAGCACTTTGGGCCTAGAGGAATTTTCCCAATATCATTACTCATTGATAAGAAATCAAAATTGAACATTAATCGCCTATTGGTCGAAGTTCACGTATCACTTAGTAGCTGTTGATGAGGGAATCAAGCTAATAACGCTCTCCTATTGGCTGATTGGTTCATTTACGTAGTTTGTTGTCGTTGTTGTAGAGAGCGTTGACACAATGCAATTAGCAAACACACGGGGCTCTCAATTACGCAAAGATTTAGGCCTCATAGGGACAAAGACCTAGTACATTAAAACTCGATTCCGATTGGGTGCAAATGACTAGGTGCTTCTCAAAACAGTCCTTGTTTATTCTTACTGAAAGATACACTTAAGTTGGACGATTGACGTTAGGTTATTCATGAACTAGTTGTCCCACTTCGGGATAGTGCACAAACCTCTAGATTTAAAGTTGGCGATACAGATTAAATGGTCGTTACACATAACACCATGGATCCAACACCATCAACACCTATCAACGATGGTGTGGCGTATTATTTACTGGAATATCCGTTGCTAGGTTTTGTTTTAAGTTGCTCTAACGCGGAGAGGTCGCTTAAAGCTACAATGACAACTCGCGTGGGAAATATCGAGATGGGTGGCAATGAAAGCTTGTTTTGAGACTCTAAAGTTTTGGAGGGCCATTCACTGGATAATGACTTCTCGAGTAACGCCAATCACATAGGCCTCTCTGCAAGCGCGTTAATTCGTTTATTATTTTGCTATTGTCACGTAATGTCGCTTAATGATTGCAGTGATTGACAACTAAAGAATAGAGAACGCGCCATCTGGTGCGAACTCATTGTTGTCAACGTTTACTTGCACTTTAAGACATTTTCATACAATGAGAGACTCAAGCAGATTTTATTCTGATCTCATTTTACCTCTCATCGGAAGCTTAAAGCAACCATTTGAAGATGAAGCTGCAGCAATCCAAATGACAATATTGGGCATTAAAAGGGTTTTACTCTGAGTATGGATTGCTTTCAAGGATTCCTATCAAAACCCATTAATATGTAACGTATGTCCAAGTGACTTGAGAAGGATTTCAGTTGCCTAATGCGATTAAATAAGTTCGTATAAGAAGGGGTTTGTGTTTTCTTTTCCCTCCTTTTGCTCCCACCCTTTTTTGCCGGCTATGAATATGCTTGAGTGGATTGAAAAATATCCCATTAAACTCATTTTTCTTTTATCCCTTTTAAAGATAAAGTGAAAAAAAAAATGAATGAGAAATGGGAAATGGAAAATCTAGACAAACACTCAAGTTATTCGTCCACTGGACAGGAATGAATTATATGTTTGCTTGTAGGGTTTTAGTGATCATTTTTATTCATTTTTAAAGGTTTTTCACACTCATAGGTACATGATGTTCTTAAGTTTGTTTTTTGATTTTAAAGTTAATTTGTCAATTGCTTAGTATTTGAATGAGGACACTAACCAAACATTTTAAGTCAGACAAAGGAAAACATGAAGGAATTGAATCATGATAATCATAAAGATAAGAAAATAACAAACGAGAAAAAAAAAAGAATTCACATTTGTGAAAGAAAGATATGCTGAGGACAAAAATGAAACTGAAACAAATATAATGAATATTTATTTCCATTAACACATTATGCTTTCCTCATTTTTCCAGATTTCACCTTGAAATTTTATCCCATTTTTCTCAGTCAGTCTTAATACTAGGCTAAAACAGAATATAAAATGAGAAAGTCAAAAGTACAACCCTGAACAATGGTCATACTTGTGAGAGTGACAATATTCTTTTCTAGCCTTTTATCGATAAATGTGTGTGAACAAAGAAAGGCTTTCTAAAATCACAAGGAGACAGATCGTTCTCATCAACTAATGTTTGAGAATTGTGAACCGTAATGAAAGTACTTGTAAGGTGTTGCAATATTGAGCCTTTTCTTGACACGGAAATTTCTTTAATGGACTGACTATATTTTTCGTGGTTACCGGTGCTCCTTGTGCTAAATCTATTCTAAATGTATACCCAAAAACGCAAATCAACCACCAATGAATGTCATCATTAATTTTAAGCTTTTGTTAGAGCGTAATTATTCCGGCTGAAGTCCTCGCCACTTTCCTCGCTAATTAGTATTATCTTTTTCAAAGGAAAGAAAATTTTAGGTTTGTGGATAAGCGTCGAAGTTGCCGCAGCTTTGTGCTATAACACTTTTTCATTCTTAAATGCTCCCATTATTGCGCTTATCTCCCACACTTCTTGGTCTATCTTGGCCAGTTTGTTTCAAACAATACGAGATTTAAGCGCCTGTGTCATAAAACTTGAGCCACGAAACCCCCTTATAATACGCTAAGAGACTTACCTCGCACCACTGCTATTCTTTTTCTTAAATATTTTTATTATATTTTTCGACAAAAGTCATATTTGCGAAGAGAAGAATGGGTGATTGTTTCGGTGAAACATCAAATCCTTATCGAAAGCAACTTTTGAGAATAGACATAATCTTTGAAGCACACGGTGCTTAATCTGACTTGTTGAGAGAGTAAACATATAATGTTAACCTAGGCTACTACATCTTTCATGTCTGATTAATCTCTATACACGATGGTTCAGAGCGCATAAATACAGCAATTGTACGTCAAGAAAAAATCCACATTAAATTGATATTAATAGTTCTTAATTTTTTCGTTGAGTTCACATCAATTTATATACAATACAGGCATATTTTATCTTATGGTATATCAAACTATATGTCTCGTAAGTCAGTTCTCGGTATTGTTTCGTAACTTGTTTTGACTATTTTACACTTGGAATAGCAAAAAATTAAATACATAGTGTGTTGGATATTATTTTGAGCTTTGGTTTAAGGCTTTAGCTATGCCGTGCTCAGCCAGCTGAAGTCCATTGTCTTAGCGTCACCATGTTCTATTCGTGAGAGGATTATTTTGTGGTGGATACATATTCATGTAGTGAGGCGGGAAGTTCATGTTCATGTTCATGTTCATATTATATCCGTACGCGGGAACTTGGTCTCTGACACACGGTTCTCCGTCCCTTACTAATACTGGAACAGCTACTCTTCTGGGCTCAGGAGGTAAACCATACCATGACTCCATGCCTGCAGCGCGGGCTTTGTTTTCTAGGGCCTGTTTCTTGCATTTATAGCGCTTATTCTGAAACCATATCTTGACTTGATTCGGTGTTAACTTAAGCATACTAGCGAGATGCTCTCTCTCTGGAGCTGAAAGGTATTTTTGTTGTTTGAAGCGCCTCTCTAACTCGTATACTTGTGCTTGGGAGAAAAGTACTCGTGGTTTTCTTCGGATTCGTTTCGGTTTGCTGCCTACTTCACTCGACATGGAATTCGTGCCTGAAAGTTGTTGGATGTCTACATTGTTAGACGGTGGTTGGGAAACTTGAAGGTCCTGGCTTATCTCCTGGCTTGATGGTTTTGTGTTTAACTCTGAATCCATTGACACTGCGGAGTAACAAGAAGATTCGTGTGTCAGCACAAAACATTAAGTATCAACAACGACACTACTATAAAGCGTTTTACCCTAAGGGGCTCCCTCAGTAATTAGCGTAGTGAAACACTTCCACGCCCCAAAGATTGCAGATTGTAAATATTTTTCCAAATGTGACTGACGTGCATTTGGAAAGCTTTCTGCTCTGTTAGTTCGCGTGAACACGCGGGCGGTTGAAGCGAGCACTTTTCTACTGGGTTTAAGTAGTCAAGAAAGCTTAGTCTTACTACGATCAATCTTCCCTTGCACGAAGTACCTATAACGGACCTTAGCAATGGCTTAACCTTTCAATGATGCTGCTCTCTTGGGCACTTGAAACAATTTCCCTCCCCCTACTTTGCGTTCAGAGATTTGATTATAATTGTGAACCCTAGTATTTGAAATAGGAAAATCAAACATGACTTGTAACAGCTAAAATACACAGAGTGATTTCAGATACTTGTCGGTCTATATACCTTGTGGAGGGCCTTCATGAATCTGACTCGTCGTAGTGATAGAGTTCGGTTGATTCACGTCGCTCTTCATGTACATCGGCCTTGTGGTTTCTCCGTAGAGATAGTTTGGAGTCGGACTATCGTGTGAAAATGGTCCTGTGTTTGTGGATCCGCTCTTATTGGGCAAGCTATGAAGCGAAGTCATTTGTGAAATGCACTCGTTTTGACCTGCTTCTTTGTAACTCGCCGTATAATATTCGCTTGAACCCAGAAGATTTCTCACGGTATATGGAGCAGTGGGGTTCGCTTGATGCAACATGGCTGCCACTAGCTTCCCCTTACCGTTTGTATTTAAGTTTCTTTAACCTTGCGGTTAGATTTGACTTTTGAAAGTCACCTAAATGAACTAAATGCTACGAGGAAATGAGCAGACTGATGTTTATGGCCCACACCACTAGATAAGTAACTCTAGGGGATGTCAATCAATACCAATTAGATTCTGTCTTGCTTTCTTATTTTGACGTAACGCAACGCCTTCTGATTGGTACGTCAAGACACGCGATGACAGGATTGGCATTTCTTACAAATTTTCAAATTGGCTGTGGCTGTCAAAGGCACTTTCTGATACAAAGTGTTGCCATTTGTTCAGCCTGTTAAATGGGACACTATACGAGTCACTATTATCATTTACGAACATTAGTGAGTGACATCTTCTCTTAAACGCATCTAAAAGTGTACTTTACTGAGCAAATATTCGGGTTCATTATGTTATTGTTTTACTTGTAGTTTTTTTTTTCTTTTCGCTACACAACTGTGTATATTCTAGACAAGTCAGAGGAGCGTCAAATAAGGGTCAGTCGAGTGAGGAGTGGATAATTTCAAAATGTAACCTAAGTAAGATGAAGAAATATAGAAGTCACCTTTGTGGGAGCAATTGAAGGGATTTCCTGCAAATATGATAAGTCGCGTGGATTAGCTGAGCTTGTATCTGTTATAAAGCAGGCACACTCTTTACTCAGTCAAAATCTCAAAGGATGGTGCTTTCGTGTATCGTGTTCTAGGGGCATAACTTGTGGTCGCGAATATGCACGCCTTTGTTTATGCTCTCTCAAGTACACTGCGCATGCGTTCTCACCACAGACTTCAGTTGGTGCTATTGGTAAAGTGTGGAAATTTATTGGGACATTTAACACCCCTTGATTGCCTCTAATAAATGGTTGTAGATACTTTGATAAGAAGCCCAAGTAAAGTAGCTTTGTGAATAATTCTATTGACCGTCTTTGTGGTCATTGGGCTTTTCCCTTGTGAGTAGCTAGGACCCAAATCGACAGAAAGTTAGTAAACAAAGCTAACCAAATCATAATATTATCTCGGAATCGCAGTAAAACGATAATAAGAAGCCCCAGTGAAACAATATCGTCAGAAAGTGTGGTTTGTTTTAGACAGGAATCCGCCAACTTGTCGCCTTCGAGACACATTCTATAGATGACTCAGATACTACTAATGGTGTCCAAGTCAATTGGATCCTTTGTTGTTGCATAAAAGAAAAATATGTTTCGAGAAATGTTTTCTCAAGAGAACAGGTGATGGAGACTAGGCAGGAGTCAACATTTGTTCACTTTTTGACCAGCGATAAAGGCTGAGTAAATTGTGAGAACTCGAAGAATAGAATATTGGTATTGTATTTTGCTCGGTCTATGGTGTATTAATTGCTTGAAAAAGATATATTAATTGAGATTTCATTACACAATTATATTGTCTCCATTAATGCTTTTCGCTGGTAACACTTTAAGATCTTGGTAAAATCTTTACTAGCCCGAAGACATCGCTGACTAAAGTGATGAAGTCAAGTCAAACGTTGGTATTAGTACCACTAATGTATTCAACTGGTGAAGAAAAAACTTTTAATATTTAATAATACTCTATTCAAGTAAAAGACCCTTCGGAAAATATTTGCTCGCTTTCAAGAAGCTCAATTTAAAATCCCATCAGGTTAATTGTTTAGGGGCACAGCATTACTTATGTGTTTTGTCATTCTTAACAGCAAGTTTGGGCTGCCCAAACTTTGGAATATATTTGCAGAGCCTGCTAAAATAAATACTTGAAAATCTTTGAATTTTTGGAGCGATAAGCGTGACAGGAGCTGATTTCCTGTTTTTAATTCCTCTGTATTTGGCAACTTGCTCCCCGGAGTCTCTATCTTTTCCTTCTCCTTCTGGACAGAACGCCGAAAAAAATGTCCACCCGAATTGATTCTAAATTTAACTTTTTAATCGATGAGATTTAAGTAGGTGACGCCTGTGTTTGCTACAGCAATTAACGGCTGAGAAAGAGGTGCAAAATGCTAAGTTGTTTTTAAGAGGCTCGATGTTTTAGATATTGTTTTCTTAAGCAATCACCTCAAAACTTCTCGGTTTTGACTACGGACCCGTCACTTGCTGCTTTATTTGTGTAACTAATATGATCACATATGGTACGAATTCCCCAGAAATATTCATGTTACCGGCCCCGAGATAAACGTGGACAAAAAAGTGGAAGGAGCCTTGTAACATCATCTTGCTTTTCCTACGCAACGCGTCCGCCTACTAGAAAATTATCCCTTCAGTTAAAACAGCCCATCAGTGTTCTTGAGATGAATGGCAATGAGTGATTAGAGGCAATCGAGTGTTCCTGTGAGAAAGCATGGCTTAATTCAGCTGTTTGAAAGCGTCCAGACAAAAGCCCCCATTAATGTGTTTGCTCAGTATATGTCATCAGCCGTAATTTATTTTTATTTTACTTCAAGGAAAGCAATATTGAGACGTGATGTCAGTAGATGTAACTGCCCGATTGGTTCACCTTTAATCTCCTATCTTACCCTTGGTCCTACACTAGTCTCCATAGAAATTCGTTTGGGAGAGCATTTTTGGGGTGCCTTTCTAGAATAAGGTGCAACAAACTATCGTTTGGATGATTGTAATCGTTTATACGATGATGCTGTCACAGTGACATTACACACGCGTCCTCCTCAATGGAGAGCCCCTTGGTTCATTGATTTACGATGCATTGAACACGAGCGAACCTTTTCTCCACGCTTTGCTCTGTGGTTCGTCTTAATTGAACTGCTAGCTTGGTATAATAGCTAGAACTTGAAAGTATATTGAACTGGTTTAGTAGTTGGGATTAATACGAATAAAATACCACTTTTCCCTTGACTGCTATTTATATCTCAGGATGTGGTGTAGTGCGTAACTTTCATTCTCACATTTACTGTCATATTTTGACAGTTCATTATAGGATTTGCTGAACCAACACGCATCTATGTTTCAAAAATCATGTCAAAATGGCGGGATCTTTTGACCGCTGTGGTTTTCCCGTGAATTTGCCTTGGGTGCCGTATCGTTTTCATCTCATCGT
The DNA here is from genome assembly GCF_029948245.1 of Actinia tenebrosa. Taxonomy (NCBI): domain Eukaryota; kingdom Metazoa; phylum Cnidaria; class Anthozoa; order Actiniaria; family Actiniidae; genus Actinia; species Actinia tenebrosa. The sequence continues at coordinate 11,728,768 of NW_028292572.1, forward strand.
GTGCAATTAGTTTTCACTAAGCATTAGACTTGTACCTCTTTTTTAGCGATAATGTCATCAGAAAAGGTGACTGCGCATTATCGAGTCATTGTTAGCTAATTTGGATGGGCGTTCCAGGTTTAAGGACGCTCTTAGCAGAGTTGAGTCTATGTATTTAGCTGTAAACTACAAGTCTAGCAGCGTTTCTTGCTGACAGAAACGAAACGAGGGGGCAAAATGCACGACTTTCACTAAGAATCATGGCTAGTCGATCTGCGTGCTGAACCCTCCATACTGCCACATCAAAACACTAGGAATACCTAAGCTTCAGAGTCCAATGAGGTCAAGACAAATGTTGCATCTGTACTGACCCAATGACTAGGTTTAATAGTTGACAGTTTGCTTACTTTGTTAAAAGGCGAGCGTTATCTTGATAGTATCAGGTTGAAGTGAGTTTATAAAGCCTTGAAAGGGGGTGGAGAACAAACCCTACAGGTACACCTTCCGAATTATTCTTGTCATGTTCGACTGAAACAGTCGTATGTAATTGCATTAAGTGCGCTATCATGGCGCTCGTGTTTACTCTTGCTTAATATCTGTTTACTTTACTAATGACTCCTTTTCCGTATTACCTGCACTCGTTGACAAGGTAAGGAACTTTGGATTTTGAACAAGATCACTTTTTCTATAATAATTTTTGCTTTAAGTAGTGAAATAGGTGCCAAAACGATCTTTTGTTTTCACGTGGATTTGAACTCCACAAGCCGATAACTGAATAAGCTCTCGAATATAGCCCAAGGGTCCATTGCTCGCTCTGTCAGGCCCACTACTCCAGACCCCAAGAAAATGGGCAAAACAAAAGTCGTCTCAACTTAGTCAAGCGTCAAGGGCCTCTTCAGAAAGTATTCACACACCATTTCTTTCAGAAGGACCATGTTCTCAGCAAGATATGAATGATTCCTTAAATTAAGCTTTATGAGGCTTTGGAAATTAGGAAAAAGTTCATTTCAATTCTGAGTTAGCTCAGTGTAGGGGGTTCGCTCAACAGTCGCCATAACGCAATGGAAATACGCTGGATATTATATGTACTATATCCGCATTGACAACAATGTAGAATTGCCACCTTCGAATGCGAAGCCGACTCTTATTAACGTTTCTCTCCGATTTTCATTAGGAACTCAGAAGAGAATAAATTCTACACGAAATGTTGGCCTCCAAATTCTTTTGAAAGTCGATTGTTCTTCGTATCGAAAATCGTGAAGCGAAAACAGCCAGCGGAAAGGGAACTGTCATAGGTGAGCTGACATTAAAAATGCATCATTAGTTGTGATAAAACGTTGACGCCGTCTCGGCTTAATATGTACAACGACGGTGATTAACGAGGCTTCAGGTAATGGCTGTTTACACGGAGCAAGCTGTGTTTGTGTGTAAGGGGTGGAACTATCTCACCTAATTCTATTCTTCTCACTGTAGACTGTTTTGTAAAAGGCAAAGTAAGGCTAAGATGCATGATATATTTACAATAGAGCCGGCTTTTTAAGGTATAGATAGAACAGTCTTAGGTATCGCATGCTTAACTCTAGTGAGAATTATTTTTTGTACAACTTTGGGGAGTATATTTTTGATAAATAGCCAAGTAAAGTGCACCATTCATGTTAGTTTTCACGCTCTGTAGCAGATATAGCGTGAGTCGAGGAATAAAAATCTCTTAGTATTTGAACCCATGTTGGTAACACAACGGCCGCCAAAGAAATTTATCTTCATGTGACCGAAATACAAGCTGCCAAAACCAGGTTGTTTTTTTCTTATTTTCTTTTTGGTAAGCAATATCTATTAGTCCTAGCATCAGATTCTTACTTTCTTTATTTCGTTTTTTTCTTTGTAAATATTCCTTTCAACTCTGTGAACATGTGTTTGGCCACTACGAAGACATCGTAAGAGTCTTTGTTTAACTCTGTATTTACTAACTGTGGGCGGACGTCTTTCCCTCTGTGACAGGAAAACCTCGCTAGTTGTTAGTAATACAAATACAATAATCGTCTAATATTGTTTAGCTCAGTGAGATGGAGTTCATTACAGTCTAATGCTCGGGGCCTTTCGATCATTGTCTTATTCGTCCTTTGTACACTGATAGCAAAATGGATTAAAGCTTTTCTATACCGAGTCTTTAAGATATATCGTGTTTCGATAACTGACCTTTTTATTTACTTTTCTGACTTTTTTTTAGACATGTTGATCGTTAATTACCCAAATTTACCAACATCGATCCAAGCATGCAGTAATGCGTAAAGCGAATATTTGTTTGTGTTCTTAGTATTTAGTATTTTTAGTTTAGCTTTTGAACACGGCAAGCCAATTAAAACCATTCAAGTCTAGCATACAAATAATACGATCAATATGTGTTGTAAAAAAAGTATTAGCTTGTCTTTACAATGCCAAATCTCTACTAGAGATAGCATTTTGGAAAGACTTCTATTCTAAGTAAAAACAAAGGAAGACTTAAGATAGGTGTTGTAGTCAAAGAGAGTCGCAGAAGCGACGAAAATGTTACACTTAAATCTACCCCAAAAGCCCCAACCTCTCACAGGCTTTTCATGTTTCCTAAGTAGTCATTTATTAGAACTCCATACGCTCCTCAATTCTATCTAGCAGTCTAGTTATTAATGGCTTCAAGACTTAGATATAAAGTAAATCAGTTAGTCAAAGAATTACCTTGTATTTTGAAATGTTATCAGTAGAATTGTTTGATCTTAGCGACTAATTTTTGAACGATTATCATTAGCAAAAGAAGATGCTAAGAAGAACTCATTTTAAGGAGTAATGTTGTGAAATGTGGTTCCGTTCGCTGATAAACTTCATCTTTTCTAAAGACGAGGTCGAAAGGGTCATAAATTACACGATGCTGAGAATGGATTTCTAGAAAAGATGCTTCTTGTCTGCAGATAACAAAATGTTTTTCGCGTGTCTATATAATCCAGGACATGTTCTTAGGACCTGTACATCTTGCTAAAACCAAAATTATTTATTTAACTAAAATTTGAACATTTATCGAATGTATAGTAACTTGTTTTTATCTCTATCGAGCAATTTCAGTTATTTTTACTAATGTTTGGGATCTCAGATCCACCTTAATGATATACCTTACATGTGTCTATGACAGGACAAAATGAATGGCCAATATCGAGGGTTTTTATAGCAATGCTTTTGTCTTTCTCTCGATGTTTTTTCTATCTTTGTACGAGGCTTTTACACGCACTGACCTAAAACGAAAATCATGGTGAAAAATTATCACAGAACCTATTGGGTGTTGCACACTTATTGAATTAAAAGTGTTCAAGTCGCTGTCTAAACTCAACTTTTCTTAAAAGCTTTTTTATAAAAGAGATTTTAATCAATTGGTGTCGAGTAGGAATTTTCCTCATGCTTTATTTTCGTGATGCGTGATTTTTGCTAAATATTTATTCATATGAAACGAACCAGAATGGATCTCGTTGACAGCATCAGTGTTTGTAGATCATAATTCTCAGCTCTCGACATTTCCAAATATTTCTTGTTTTAGGTATTAGCTGACAATTTATTTTCAGACTTTTTTAAAATGACTTGTTAACCATCCTTTCTCATAAAAATTCCCAAAACAATTTTTTACTAATAGGCAGTGTTTTAAACGATTTATTATGACTTTTTGAATAACTTCAAATCTAGAATTCTGACTTGCTTAACAAATCTTTTCAAAAAGCAAAAAAAAAAAAAAACAAACAAACAAAAACGGTTTTTTATTAAACTGCGAGATTTTTTGAACAAAATCATTTATGTTATCATTGCAGTATTTTCCGGATTTTATTTCTTGATATTATCTTCCAGCCTACTACATCAATATCGTTTTCTTAGTCATCACTGATATCTTTGCTGCACAAAATAACCTAGTGTATTGTTCGGTTGATTTAGAGATGTTTAGCTCGATGGACCCCAAATTGTCATTGCATGACTTGGTTTAGTTCTCACTTCTAAAACAATCGTACAATCTGAATAAGCTTAGATCTGAAAAACAGTTTTCAAGTTCTTTCACAACCTTTGGAAAAACTGTTTCAGAATCGATCGAGATCATCTTCATTTGTGTTCCAAATTTTTAGCTAGAGCTAAAGCTGGACGATTGTATTTTTACAAAAAAAAAATACTTGTTTCTTTCCTTTTTTCGTTCTTCGTTCTTTAAACCCAAAAGTATTTCTTTTGCTATAGCAGAAATGCCCTGAAGGATTTGTGGTTAAGAGACACAAAAGACTCTTTCAAGACAATCAACCATATGACCATATTTAAGTAAATCTTTCTCGAAAATTCAAAATTAGTAGCTCAAAATTACTCTTACCTCGTAAATCATTAAAATAGAAATTAGTTTTTCAATAATTTCAAACCATCTAGTTTTTCTATACACTTTACAAACCTAGTTTATTGTTTGACTTTAGTAATTTATTGAACACAGAATTCAGTAAATAGTTCCTTTAGGTTTAAACAAACACAGCACTTTCTGAAATAATAGGAAATATTTAATAGAGGAGTTGCTTGAGGCTCCAATTAATATTACAAGGGATGATGCTTGGAAGTAAATTGTGATCATTTATTCTTTGTTATCTTGTCTGTCTGGCAAGGAAAAAGATTTCTGTAATTCAGTGTTTTGGTAAAGCGCTAGACCTTTAGATAATAATTACCGCCTATATTCCTTGAGAAAAGAAATCTACCTCATCTAATACCGATAAGCGATTTAGAGTATAATATAAGTTATAGGTTTTGTCGATGCATTTTTTTGATTCTGTGATTGATCCGCGCGAGATACGGCAAAGCAAATGTGTGTTATCGTCGTTCTCAAGTGTAACGAAAACGAATGTACCTAAATTATAAGAAAAAGATGATGGTATAATGACCTCTTAAATCACCCCACTGTCTTCCTTTGCTAATCATTGACTCGATGTGGCTCGCTTTATCTCGGCTACCTAATATACATACTTGGGAGTTAGTACCCAGTATTGATCCTTAAAGATAGCACAAGACGTATGATTTTCAGATTAAACATAAGACGGTTTTTCTGTCGTTCTTATCTGCTGTTTATAACTCTCGTTTGCATAATGAGAGAGTCTGCGAGGTTCATTGTCATTGCTTGCGAGATGCTATTTTATGTAGCTAATCGAATGGAAGATTTTTCAATTGCGTTTTTATCTTGGGACTCAAACGAAGCATCGTCTTCTTAACTAGGCTATTTAGCGCCAAAAAACAACATCTTCCGTTCATTGCCATAGATTTAATGTTTCTCCGCCCTCCCTCACTTTTGGTAAACAATAACTATAGCTGCAATCACTTGTTGTTGTTCTTATTTTTAAGGAGGCTGATTTCGTGACTGTTTGGGTAGATTCAAAAAGATCTCTGTTTTTTCTCAAGCCTTTCTTGCGCCCCTTAGAGGTCATTTACTGTTCAATATCTCAATCTCCCTCGTCGTTAGTCGAACATTCAATTGCTTTGTGTCTCCAGTGATAACACCTTTCAAAACAGTAAAACTTTCCAGAACCTGATCAGCCTAGACTATGCATTCTTTAGGGAATTATTTTTTTCACTAACAGGTATGTGTGTCTCTGACCCGAAACATGGTAACCTTAAACCAGAAAAACTCTCCAATGCACCAACTACATAATACTTTGCCAACTTAGCTTACACTTTCGTCGTCTTTGCGTGTCAGGTCTTCGTCGAAATTCTTTATTTATAATAATTGCGCGTTTTGGGGTCGTGACAAAATTCCGAACTTTTCAAATTTTGAATAAAATCTATTTAAAAAACTTTAACGAAGTACTTCATCTTCTCAGTGTTTTCCAATTTGATTTTAAAACAATTTTTTCTGCATAAACTTTGAAGATAGAACATTAAGCGTTAATCTTTTTTTCATGTGATAACATTGAATGAATCTCAGCTTTTTTCTTGATTAGTAAAGAGGATATATTTAGACAATTTAATGAAGTCGTAATATATGGATTTGCCTCTAGCAGTATAGTTGTCATGTTGAATGCATCGTAATAAGCCTCTTAAATTTATTTTTGTGTTTTCCGGTTTTCCATACATATAACTTCGTAAGATTGCATCGGGACGTCTTGTTGAGTTTTCTTAATTGCCGTAGTCAGTTTTCCGGCTCTGGTTGTTGTTTTTTAGTAAAATACAATAGTGCTAATGATTTCATGAAAATACTTCATATTTTTTTTACGTTATTACTTATTTATTTCCAACATAAATGAACTCCTTCTGTTAATCTCACTTGTATGTTCCATTTATTCTCTCATTTCCTCTTATTTTTCCATTTTTCGTTTTCATTCAACTAGAAAAGTAAATGCTTTTTGGAACGCTTAATTTCCTAAGTAAATTTTTCTGCTGCATCTTGATGGTAATTTGTTTGTGAGCTTTGAATATATCAAGGAAAAATTCAATAAGACTTATCTTGAATATTGATTCCAATAAGTCCCATTTAGGGGAAAAATTTTCTCATTAGTCAAAACAGAATCAAAATAATGAGCAGAATTTTCAGAGTTCTTGGGACTTGTCATTTGAATCTTTAAATAAACTAAAAGTTGGATTTGCAGCTGTAAACCAAAAAATAGGCTTACTTAAACTGAGTCTCCCAAAAATTAAGACATTAAAATTAATCCATTCAGTTTTCTTGGGTTTAAACTCACTTTTAAAGCCTTAAAACGATGACTGCCTTTTATTGTGCTTTTAACCATAAAGTGAAACATTCTTTGTTTTCCTTTGCTCTCCACTTCCATAAAGTCGAGAGTCGAGCAAATCCTCTTATAAAACTTGTAGGACCAAGTTCTTCAATTCTGAGCGTCATTAAAGAGATAAAAGTCAAGGAAGTGGCACTTTTAAATCTTCATTTAGACAAATTCTTTCTTAATAGTAAAATCTAAGGCGAAGAGCAGCAATTTCTTTAATCGTTTGTTTTGGAAGCGCACATATTTTTGATGTTATGACATTTATTTTTCTTTTCTACTGATTTCCCCGACAAACACCTCAATTGATAACAAGCACTGTTTTGTAAAACCGGTCGTTAAGCTTGCTTTTCAATCATTGTGTGAGTGTGTTTCTGTATTTTCCAGTGTGTTAATAGATTACATAAAACAATAAACCAAATACAAAGTAGGCGACTTTCCCTCTCAAGGTCTTAAAGCGCTTACATAAAGATTGACTTGATTAACTGTGTTCCATGTCAGTTGTGAAATTTATTGACATTTTGTTGTTTCTACACAAATACCACCTCTTTTCTCACTTGAATTGTTTGCTTAAGAGCGCTAGCCTTGTGCTTCAAAAAGATCAAAACCGAAGGTCCTTTCCTTGAAAAAAGAGATAAAAAAGGCGTAAGTCGAGATTTTGTAAACTGCAATTGAACGTGTTTGACTTAGTGAATATTGAACGAATACAAGGACAATAACTTTGATTTGAACTTCTTTAGGACTCTTCGGCAACGACGGTAATCTTTTAAGGAGTTAAGCAAACACGAGCTTAACTTCCTTTATTTAGTTCCGTACCGTCTTGAATTTACGAATACTTTGAATACTGCATATTGATGAGAGTCGGTCTTGCCGGGTTAGACATACATATATCAGTCATTGTAAAATATATCTCTTTATTGATCAATAAAATGTGTTTTTTTTTTTCATTGTCCCTGTTGTCTATTTCAGCTTTAATACTACACTACCAAGGGGATTTACAGGTTTAATGGTGATTGACCTGTATTTTTCTTTATTATAGTATTAGGGAGTATTAAAGAGTGTCTTAAACCAAGCACCACTTAGTACTTTACAAAATCCTATTCAGGGAAACTAATGTTGAAGAAATCTTGCTCGATTACCGTCTACGGTGCATGGTGTAGTCGCATGGGGTATGGATCACGTTTACCAAACTTTTATTGTCACTTCCCTTCAAACATTTTCCCGACAAGCTTCATCGAGATAATTTTGCTGTCATGATTGTTGCCACTGAGCGTCTAGTTCACCATTGCTTTATTTTTGTTCTCTATTTCCTAAGCTTCGATATTCTTTGAGATATCTCATACTTACGGCGTAAACGAATTAAATATGTGTCGATCTACTCGACTTTCTTTCTGTTGTGACAGTGTTCTCGTTCAAATCAGTAAAGGCAGTCATAATTAAGTTAACATAATGTGTTGTATCAGTAAAGTTTATTAAAGTCATTCATACGGGAGATAAGACTAAAAACTGAACAAATTTTCTTTTAAAAATTAAGAAGTATATACTTGATATATATACTATATGTTTCGATTGAGTTAATCACTTTGAGCAATATCAAACATCAGTCTTAACCCGTCAAACTATAAAGCCAAACATCAATGTTATCGAACCCTGAAACAACCTTATGTTTCGCTTTTGCGGCGGGAGGAGAATCAGAGAACCCGCAGAAAAACCCTTGAATCAAGGAAGAGACCTAATTGAACCTGACACCCCAATGTGATCAGAATCTAGCGTAATACCGCCATCCCACCCTTGATTCCCCAAAGCTTGCAATAAAGATAATTAATTTAAGGCCTGCGACCCAAAAATTCGGATAGAAGCAATAATCAAATTAACATGTTATTCCAACCATACTGATAATGTTTCTAGCTTCTCCTAGTTTCATACGAAACGAACTTCATGATTTTTCAAGTTTATAGCAAAAAAAAAAAAAAGAAAAAAGCTCTTTTGAAAAGAGACACCTCTAAAAAGTACTCAGACGTAGGCCTTGAATTATGATTTTTTGTCAAGACTTCTTTTTACCTCTTTATATATATCCCTGTATCTCTCGAATTTTTTCTTGTCTATGTTTAATATCGATATTAAGAATTTCAAGTGCAAAATTTACGCATTAGAATTTGAAAGCATAAATATTTTCGTTGCCATTGAATCTCTTGTAGTTTTGCTCTCATCGGATTTTTTCTATCTTAAAATTTTCAAGTATTTTTCTCGGGTCAGTCTCACACGGGCCGGAAGTCAGAAAATATTTGTAATAGTAATAAACGTTCTTCATGCTATGGTAAAGTGAATCCTTTTTTATTTATTATTTATTTGGTTGACCAAATTTTAAATTTGAGGCGAAATTTGAAGAAATCCACTTTCAGTTCAGTATTAGCCTATAAGATTCTTAGGATTCTAGTTTTCTTCTTCCTCTTCACAAGTTTTCACATTATTGAGTTTAGTTCAAGATCCCCCGTAAAACTGCTAAAACCAGACATCTTGAGTATCTGTTGATTTTCCAAACACTAAAAACAGATTTTTCCAGCGGTCCTTTCAGTGTTAATTCTATAAAAACATTGCACCAAATTTCTAAATACCCTTTATTCTCCAAAGACATCCCGCAAGGTACTACAGAAGCACCGCTTTGGAGGACTTGCTTTTTAACGGTATAGTGCAGAACCCAAGTCCTTTAAACTTAAATCTCCATGTGCTCAATGTGGTTGAATCAATTTGAAGGTCCTTAAGCATTGTTCAAAGCAGTTATTTAGAATAAACCTTTATGCTCTCCAAGAGTTTGTTGAACTCAAGTTTGAAAGGAATTTGCTGGACGTCAAGACATTAGGGTGAGAGCTTTCGATGGCTTCCACTGTGCATTCTATTAAAACTGAAGCCCCTCCACTAGAACGACCAAAAAAGGTTCAAGAAAACCCGCCTACTCTTATTATAACACACGGTCCTTAACGGCCTTCTTCTACACATACACATATGAATATATATATATATATATATTCGAATCGGAAGAAATCTTACCAATTGAAATTCATTTTATATAAGTTTTACGATCGAAATGTCCCGTTCTGCTTAAGGAGAAACAACTGATTTGTTGAGATATTTTACTTGACCATATGCATACAGATGTATACAGATATAAGGTCTAATCGTTACTGAGGGTAGGGCTATATATATACAAATATACAATCACAGCAAGAAAACAAGTGGACTTGGAAACGATTGACTGTTGTTCCCAAGTAGTCCAAGAATCTTTTAGTATGAGTAGATTAGCCTTAATGGAGTCACTTAGTCAATAGGATTATTATAATGTAGTTTGATACGTTCAATTTATGAATCGAAGCTTTGAGTCTTTATGTTGCTTTAGTTGGGCAGGTATCTATATTTATTCGAGATTTGATGTTTAGAACATAAATGAATTATGGGTCGAGAATCGTTGGTTAATACCTCAGAGCAAGTAAAAAATTATCAGAAATGATAAGTATGATTAATACTATCCCCAATAGGTTAATAGGTATTAATGCTTTTAAAGTGCCTAGTGGTAGCTAAAGGACTTTCCTGGACGTTAAAGAACTGAAATAATAGAATAGGGACAGGAAAAACAGTGGAAGCCCTAAGCAATCATTGACTTCTCTTAAAGAGGCTTTTCTATATATTGTTAGTGTTAAGACGAATAATATAGTTTTTTGGACTGCCAGTCATTCTAAATGCACTCACTCTCTTTTATCAAATGCTCAACCTTGACTTTAGTGAGTTCTGCATGCTTTTAGTTATCATGGCTTTTGACGGACCCCCTTCATGGGCTAGTTTATTTTCTTTTTAATAAGATTTTTAATGGTGTTCAACTTGGTCTACAGCCGCTGTAGGTTACTGCGGCAGTAAACCATATTTCTATGTCCAGTCCATTTCCAGTATCCGCCAAGAGTCCAAGATCGCTCAACAATGATGAAAAGGCCTAGGAGTTGGCTCTCAAAAAATTCAAATTTGCGTCTAAAAATGCGAAACCAGGTGAACAAATTCCTTGTTCTTGTTTGGCAAAAGTGGAGGAACTTTGTCGTTATATAATTTAAATGAAACAAGTGCCTAATTGATGTGTTTTTTTTGTCTTTAGTGAAAGGAAAACCATTGACTTCAAGTCTGAATTGAACAATAGCTCTACCTTATTTCGTCCATGAAAGAATTTTAAATTAGGGTTATTATTTATAATCTTTTATTTTATTGAAGGATTTTAAAGAACATTTTCCAAAGAAATTTAACGAGAAAATGTGTGGTAGCACAGCGAAGGCGATTGCAACACTACACAGCTGGTTCACTGTTTTTGGCCTGAAGGCTCCAGAAGGAAAATGTTCCTTGTCCCATTCCATTGTCATAGTATTTTTCGCTCCCTCTAAGAAAAAATGTGTGAATATGAGCAAATTTGAATAGTTTAGAGGTGTAAAACACAACGATGGGGTTTTAATGTACGACTTGGTTGACCGAGTGGTCGTGTTAATGATTCGTTTTTGTCGGTTTTTTTTTTTGTTTTTTTTGTAATGATTCGTATTACTGTATTATAAATATACCATCTACATACTTAACTACCTTTATACAACCAATTTTTTTTCATTTTTATCTTTGACTAGAGTTCTTAGTTTGGGTTTCTGTGACTGACAATGAACGTTGTTTTTTATGATGCAAATGAAGCTTTTAGACTTCCTAACTCGATCACGAAATCCATCGGATGTTCAAAAGCTAAATCTTGTTCTTAACAGCCTTATTTCTCTTTTACAAATGCATCTTAAACCACTCCACGCGTGGATCAACTTTCACAGGACATTCATAAACGAATAAGAATTGACTATACCCAAACTGATATCCGTGCCTTACTGATTACAGTTTTCAAAGGCAAGATTCGATCCGTCGAGAAATAGAGACAAAATGAACCTTAATCCGGAAACGTAATCCGGAGAAATAGACTTGCTATTCTATTTCTCGTCTTTGGTAGGCATATCAGGTTTGGTCATTTCCAATATGGTTTGTTGTCTTAAGGAAACCTTACTCCACGTAGTCAGGATATCTGATGAGATAAAATACCCACCGAAAAGTGCTTAACAAACTATAGCTTCATCGTTTCATTTTCTTGCCATTATAATGAAGACAAAATAGACTGTGAGTAAACAATCGGATGACTTTGGGACTTGGCTAATATCGGAGCTTCAGACCTTTGGGAAATGGCTCAATTTCCCATCAAAAACACCTGAACCTCTTTTAGGGGATGTTCTATTTCGATATCGATATCTCTGTAATTATGGAACAATGTATTTACGACTCGCTGTAGATGTGGAAAGTTAGTGTAGATGGATGTGTATGACATCAAATGGATGACAGTTTTTTTTCAATCAAGCGTTTATTTCAGCGCTGCATTCTGTATTATTCAAAATCGCTTAACATCTTAGTTTCATTGTAGGATATCTACCTACAGCATCTGTTGTTTTCGATACTCTGCATCAAGCGTATCCAAAAATGGGCAGCATTTTACCCTGATAAAAATGCCAAACTTGAATAGAATCCCACTAACTTGTTCACCTCTAGACTTTACTATTGTTCTCAAAACCCTATTTAATTTTAGTATTTTAATCCGCTAGCAAGCAAATGTTTGTCGTATTATGATTACAAGAAATGAGTTAAAACAGATCAGTCTACGTTGTTAGCAATGGCGCGGTTCACCTCCGCTGAGCGCTTGCTCTTCTAGATTGACACTTCATCGATTTCCTATGAAGTTAACGATGGCTATAGCTCATTATATGTGTCAGTTTTAACTTAACTTAACCCGTGTATTTTTACCCTATGAAGCGAATACAATTTTTTTTAAATTTTAATACTCTCGACAAACGTGCAAGAAAAAAATGCCTTTTTTCATTGCTCGACCTCAGTGACAGGGTGATCGATAATGAAAAATATTGGGTTCATTTCGACCGTGGAGGTATTACAAGGTTCGGAGTGTACAGTATATACCAAAATAGTGTTATTTTGTGACTCGTGACTCAAGTGGATGAATAGTACCTGTAAAGAACCAGTCTAGGGTCATTCAAACGTACATCCTTCTTGACGGCGGTGTACCTCAAATTTTTACCACTCCTTCGCGCGTCGGCTTCCATCCGACCAGATCTAGACCTCCTTCGGTGAATGGAATTGCCAAAATATAACGAACAAATTCTATTAGCAATCAGTCCTCAGATCTCACCGATCCTAACATTCAAAATACTTTAGTCGAGTTGCTCAGTGTCGAGTTGAACGCGCAAAAATGCCCTCTAAACTGATTGTCAGATTGATCAAGTCCATGCAGACAGTCAAGAAATGACTTTACACAGACATCCCTCTCAAGTAAAACAACCTAACAGCCTCTAAGTACACTCTTGCCCTCTACTTCTCCCTAAGTACGTTCATGAAAGGACTCCTTGTCTAATTTAGTTACACACAGTTTTTCTGGAGGACTTCATCAGTGTACTACCATATCTAATAAACAGAAACTTGGGCTCAAGTGTTTGAGGTCTAAAATGTTCAGTATCCTTATCACAAAAATATTCCTTGTATGATTGAAGCTGCTGCACCTTTCGCGGGGAGACCCCTATTTTATTACCCTTGATCGTCAAATGATCTTTAACATGAATATATACTTTACTTTCTATCTTGGTTTTTATTCCAAGCAAGATAATCAAACCGACATTAGAAATCATCTCCTCGAGCACCTCTTGCCCTGATTCTTCTTCTGAAGTGCCTCCACGAGAAACCTTGTCTGGTTTTGTTACTCGTACTTGGTTTTAGGAGTACTCACTGATCTTGCCCTTGTTCTGTTAAGTCCTGAAGGAAAAAAAAAAAAAAAAGTATACCCATCAAGTAATAAAGACTTGTGGTATTTTCTAGGGTTTCTGTTGGCAATGAAGCTCATGAATTCTAGGAGGACAAGTTTTAAACCGCGTTTTTAGGATTTTTTTTCTTTTTTTCTTTCTCGGACGTTGACAAGTCGCCATTCACTTTTCCTTTTCAGACCTCCAGGCCTCCAAGGCCAAGGGCGGATTATTTTGTAACGTAAGTTTGTACTTATTCAATTTGTCTTGATTAATCTGCTAATTATCAAAGACAACTTCTAAAAACATCTCTAGGGAAAAATTATTTTAATCATTGTTAGTTCTGTGTACTTTGTGAAAATTTAGAATAATTTCTGATCATAATAGGGCTTGACAACCATAATCCCTAAAAACCACATTACCTAATCGGGATAAGACGGGGGGAATATTTGCTATGTGACAAGTGTAAGGAGGATTTGGGCAGAATCAGAGCATCTGAAAATTGAAAAATACATGATGGTTTATTTACCAGGAGACAATGTGGGAGGCCTTTCACGAGGCTGATCAAACCTGTCTCTTTATATTAAGCATTGGTAAAATATTAGTCGCTTGTTAAATAGATAAGGAGTTTAAATAGCACACAGTCTAATGTTTTAAAATAGGAAATTACTCGCAAAGATTATGCATCTCTTCCTTTCCCGGGAAAGATAAATCTCTTTTTAGTGGTCAAGATCCGAGCAATTTTTATGGAAGCCTGATCGATGTCTTAAAGATTATCGCAGTGAATGAATTCTCGGAGTTATCATAAGAGAAAACTATTATCGTGATATGAATAGGGCCCGTCAACTTTGCCTTTGACTGTGAAGTTTTCACAATGCTAAAATCTACTGGCCACTTGATTTCTATAACGACTGTATGTGTTGCTGACAATGCGAGACAGTTTGGTGAGGTTTCGTGTGAGTATATGAATGACTTTTCGAGTAAGTAGTTGAGTGGGTTGCTGAGAGCCAAACTCATGGGCATGAACTCAATGTAAGTAGTTGAATTGGCAAAATGTCTTTGAAAACGGCTGGAGAAAATAAATGAGCTGTCTTATTAGACTAATGGCAAAAGCCGTATTTACAGGCCGATATATATAATGTAGGTCTTTGTTCGCTTGATCCTTCCTGACTCTAAATGATCACTTATCATTTACTTCTATCGCGCAAAAACCTCTGACAAACCAGATATTAAATTATTACAAAGCCACTTTAAACTGTGTTGACCAAAGCTTTTAAGACTAAGTAAAGAAAACAATGTATGTAACAAAATGTTTCTTTAGTTTTGCTTCAGGGAACGTTTTGCGGTTTTGTTAAGTGATAAGGCGTGGAATTTTTAATTGAACCTTAAAAACAACTTCAATTTTATACTAAATCCTTTAAGTGCAGTGTATCTAAAAAGCTATCCACAATTTCTGTGTAGAATCAGTAAAAGCCACTCTTTCTTAGAGCCTTGGGTTGAAAAAGGATATGAGTTTAATTGCCCTAAAAATATACTTGGTAAAATAACGTTACTTCAAAGAAACATGGTGGTAGTTGCCAGGCAAGGATTGAAAACGAACCCATAGCCTTGAAAACATTCTTTTGTACTAGGAAGAGCCGGCTTGTCTTTTAAAACGCTAAAAGCTACCTTAAAGTACAATTTATTATACAAAATGGTATATGCCTTGAAGCATCGCCTTGACATTCACAATCAAATGATCCAAACACACCTCTTTTTACAAGCTACAGATTGATAAATGGCTCGTTCGAAAGGTTTACAAGACATGATCGAGATTAATATGTTTTTACCTGGCCACATTAGAGGACACCTGGGGCTAAAATCGGGGTTGGTTTTATTGAAGACAAATTCAATGTTTTTGTTGGGATACTTTACTCCAATGCCCCATTTATGAAAGTGCTATTTAAGTAGTTTATTCATGACTAGGTGATATATTAAATTGCTACCGTGTTTTAACTTGAACGACAATAGATTTATTGTTACTTTTCTCTAGAAACCTGTCATAATAGAAAATAAATAGATTTACAATTCGCTTACTGATTAAAAGGGAAGGATTCTTTTAATTGATAAATATCTAGCTGTGTAAGGCGGGCATTCTTATATATTTTTCAAGGAGTTGGTTTTTAATGCAAATGTATGCGGCTTCTTTACTATCAGTTCTGCTAGACCTGAATGCCTGCATGCACCCTTCTGGTTGCTGTAGACCACTAGTATCGCTGCTGTGTTTTGATACTACTATCGCATTACTAATATTGCTGATTATCACTAATGATATTGCATGTTGCAGATTTAAGGATTCTTTATGCTAGATCTGCTATCATTACTAAATAACTATCCAACACTGATATTGCTGCGGCTGCTCTTGCTGCTGCTGCTGCTGCTGCTGCTGCTGCGCATTTGATCATATTATGTAACATGTAAATTTGCACAATGTAAATAAATTTATTATTATTATTTTAAGAATATTATCTATTTAGTATCAATATTTGAAATTTTTACAAATAATCTACACTTCGATTAGTCTTAACAAATTATGATCTTGCAAATATTTATTTCTTATTATCAATTATTATTATTAAAAAATTATTAGATGTTAAAAATTAAAAAAAAAAAATTATTATTATTATTATTACTGCTGCTACTCCTGCTGCTACTCAGTACTGCTGCTTTTACTGTTACTGCTACCATTTGAAAATAATGCTCTCTAAGGGCTGCTGGTCAGTACGCTATGACGCACCCTAGTTTTTCTACTGAGTATCAGGTTTTCTGCTTGCCCTGTTTCTTCCAAGCACCTACTGGGCCCGGTTGTACGAAGCCTGGACTGCGCTATCCGACGGATAAATCTTATCCAGTGGATAAACTTATTGGATTCCAGCATCGACTTATCCACTGGATAAGGATTAATCCGCCGGATAGCGCTATCCACCCTTCGTCAGAACCGGGCCCTGATTCATATATCAATGTTCGGTATTAGATTTGTCATCCTACTTTTTATATTCCTAATGTGAGGTTAATATCTTGTATTAAGAGAAAGTAAGAGGGGTTTACATAGAGAAGTTCACTAATAAGATTACTACCAACAATGAGTAAAAATAGATGACATTCCAACAGTACAAGCATGTAGATATATATAGGTTAATTAACGTGTACCAGATTATCATGCTTCGGAATTTAGCTCCGCATTTTCTTATTTCGTGTCATCAATAAGTTAATAAAGTCCTTTTTTTTATATATTGCTGACCTTGACGTTCGGCTCCAGCCAGGATTTCCGGTATCCCTTCAACTTGCGTATTTTGAGTCTTGCATGACGAGCTTGCTTGTAATCATGACGCAGCACCCTTGACGTCACGACCTCGCCAGCTAAAATTCCCTCACAGGATAATTTCTAGAGATGTTTAGCGTGCAGTATATGCAGATATAGTAACTGAAGTTAGTTGCATTACATAACGCATGCATGAGGTACAAATACTCGGCATTAAGTGCACACTCGTATTATAATCCACTTGTCTTGAGTATTAAGCTGTTTGGTATTGTTTTTAAGAAGTTTCCAAGTGCCGACATGGTGTCTCCGATTAGCACAATGAAAAACATTAACCCCAGGCATCACCTTACAGCAAATAAAAATAAAAAACAATAATATGTTCATTGATGAGAATGTGGTGTTTGTTAATTGTTAACATACTGACGGGGTAACCTACTCCAACATAAACTCCTTTTCAGCAGAATTGGCCATAATCGAACAAATCGTGTTTAAATGGTTCCTTGATACTCGATGAAGTGCTTGTAATATCAGACATATTGAGTGTTGACTGTAAAGGATACCCCAATAGCCCTTTTCTTCTTGAGTGTATCCTTCCATATGACACCACTGATCTTAAACAAGCTAACCGCATGCTTACAAGGCTAGGGTTAATCAAACGTGGTCAGTTCTAGGACATTTACTATAAAAATATACTAGCGGCATATCATGGATGGCAAAAAGTAGGGTAATTAGTTTGAACAACTTCGTATAAAACAAAAAGGCGAGCTGTCTATTCTTGGGACACTTTTACAACCCCCCACAAAGTTAAACTTAGTTAACTCACAAGTTTTGTTTTGTCTTTTTTGATCTAATTATGAAAAAGACGAGTTTTTTTAACACTGGCATCCAGTGTCTGGATGAGTTGCTACCACGCTTTACTCATCAAGTTCTCCCGCCAAGATGGAACGAATTTGACAGAGAGATGCTGTGAATGAGAAGTAATATGCTTTGAATAATGCAAAACCAGACAAGAATAGTACCTGTCATTTCTTGTCTTTGTTTTTACACTAACTTCACTAAAAGGCCCCTTTAAACAATAGTTAAGTACGTCCTACCAGTAAAAAGAAAAGTGGCTGTCAAAAAGCTGCAGGGATTGAGCAAGAGTGTCAAAGAAACGTGCAACTAAAATCCCACCTTTTTTAATACCATTTTATATTCAAATTTATCAACACAAAGAAATACCTGTTTGTTCTCTTGTATTGACTAGACTATAATGGTGTTTTTTGAAAACTTTTAGGAGAGCGAAATTTACTCTGATGATACCCTGATATGTAGTTTTAAAAGAGTTGTGGTGATCGCTTAATACTTATGAACTGTTGTTGATACTATTTCGTGAAGAGGTCTGAGAGACGGACATTGTTTATAGGTGCTCATGTTAATCCTTCTAAAAGACGTGCTAATCCCAGTTAAGACTTTAATCGATGCTAAATGGTTTTGTCCAGAAGCTTTGAGATCTTACACGTTGAAGCACTTTTATACCAAACTATGATAATTTTGATTACAAACATCTCAAAAGCTTTGCCCATGTTTTCATTGATATTGATGCTATTGGCATGGTGCGGGTTGTGTGTTAGACCTATGGATCAAAGTGTGCGTTAGACCATAGAATGATCGATGACTTTACATAATGCTTAAGCTAAAAACACGGTTCATTTGCTTTGCACTTTGTAGAGAGCAGGTTGCCTGAGGCAATGAACACGAATCACTTCATGTCATTCTTCGCGAACTCTCGCAAATCCACGCGTTAAAAACACGAAAAAAACCCCAGCTTGTTTTGATTCGTTATTCTTACGACGAAAACTATATTTAAATTATGACGAATGCTCAGTTCATAATCTTCTCAATGAACAAACGTATAAAACCCATATACTTCATTTCAAGCTAAAAATGAATTGCACTACTCATTAGGAAAAGATTATTTCAATCCACCTAACTCTAACTTCCTCATTATAAGTACTCCCACTCGTAAATATTTCTAACAAAAAAAAAATAAATAAATAAAATATATTCTTTGGATAGAAAATGCAGTCTTTTTTGTTCAGTGTTAAAAAAAAATAATGGTAGCTGACGGTAACTAGGTGGGAGGCGTTATACTCTTTGCTTAAAAAACACGAAAAAACTTGCACGAGCACTTCTTTCTTAAATCAGAAACTCTTGCGCCTGCGTGATATAATTGCCGCGATTCTAATATTTTTAAGGACACGTTTAATCTCGTTAAATTTCCAAGCTTGTTTTAGCCAGCTTTCTTTTAGCACTAGCAAACTTTCTGACCGGTTCAATAAAACTAGATGTTAAGCCAACATGGTTAGTCAATGATTATCTTAAGAGGCTCATATATTAATCGCCTATCATCAAAACTATATGTATATGTGTGTGTATGTATTGGTCCTACATGGATTCGCAAGCGTATAAGGGCTGTTTAACAAAAAGTTAATAATAATGTTGTTAATTACATATTCAAACGTTCTCTACTTTTTGGAAAATCTATAAGAATGTGGTTTGAATTGACTGAGTCAATTTATTCGTCTTCCGGTATTGCTTGATTAATATTTACAGCATTTAGGATGGGTGCCAAGTTAACACCTGCTATATTACAAGATTTATATATAAAAATAATTATTAAATTCTCATTAGATATCTGAAATATATGTATATATGTGTGTGTGTATGTAGGCGTGTAGGCATGTAGGCATGCACGTTCTTCTTTTAATGACAACTATCTAGAAAAGTTATAAATATACAAGATGTTGCGCCTGATCAAATCTGTCTAGCCCGCGTTGATTTTTTGGAAGTCATGTCCGTTAATTCATCCAGAACATGCACCAGTCAATGAACATACCAAGTTTTAAATATTTATAAAACCACTTGCATGGTGACCGTGTTTATCAGCGTTAAAAACAGACACCTATGTACTCCTTGTGAAGATTCCTAGGTAATTACGAAGCATTTGAAGACATTCTTGAGGATATAATTCTCTTGAATTGTCCCTTGGAGTAATTAAGGGCATAACTACCGTTACTTACGATAGATAAGTTAGCTGTAAATTTTGTTTTCGGCGTTTATATTGGAAGATGAAGGATCGTAAGAGTCGGGGACTGGAATACCTGAGCTCCTAAGGAATTCATTTTTGACTTGTTATATGGGTGATTAAATAATTAGATTTACGATGTATATTTTAAATTACCTCATCAAGGCCACACCTTACCCAATAAATAACTCCTATTTCCTACTCTTTCGTGATAAATTTTAAACCTTGGTGATAAACCTGTTAACTCGAGCTAATGAACCCTCGGTAGTGTACTCTGTAACTGTGTGAGCTCTCCAATTAGAGGAGAATACATAACTGGTAGGCTAACAACTTTGATCAAAAAACCCCGTCTGCGTGTCTGGTTTACCCTCTCAACAACCAGAAAACCTACTTCAAGTTTAATGACATTAGAACGTTTTACTAAAGTCACGAAAAACATTCCATGTATTATTAATTATAAATTTGTGTTTGAAATGGGTTTACGTGCGCTAGAAAACGTGTGTCCAACAACCGCAACGAATAACAAAACACTAAAAATATTAGTAAAAAAATATTAATTACCTTAGAGAAAGAAAGTTATTACAGGCTTTTATTAGGATGTTAGAAAATAATATGATTTCCAAGGGAACGTTTTTGGGAATATATATCGAACGCTGGTTCTAAGTAAAGCATGAAGCACGATGTACAAGAAGTTTCGTCAAGAGTCGATTAAGTTCTTCGCGATGTCTCGTACAAAAATACAACGAATATCAAAAGAAAAAACGTCAATATGCACTTATGTTCTACGACGGAAACTTTGTCTTCATCGGGTTGAATTAGTATTATCTTAATAGACACACTCGGTAAGGACATCAAGGACCATTAACATGCACCCCACTAGTAATTAGGAGTACTTAGGAAGACCTCTGGTACAAAGCAATAATGGTGGTTAACATCCGGAGTACAATATCTCGTAGCATGTAAAAAAGGGACCAATGCTGATTTATGATTGTTAGTGTAGACAAATTATAAGTGTTTCAAGAGTAAACGGTAGCTAAATGTTGGTTAGTTCTTATGTAACGTTTCCTGGGGGCTTGAGTGTTATTGCTTTACGCGTAGCTAACAGTCAAAAAAGACGGGAGGTAATTTTATTGATGAAAGCATTTGCCTTCACCGTCGATCTAATTACCTCCGTTTTAATGACACACCCAAATTACACGTTGAAAGAGGTAAACAGATCTGAAAGATAAGTCAACGGCTTCAGAGGCCGGCTTGTTTTATTAGCGCTTTGTTATTCATGACTATGTACTTGTCAAGGGTTGATTTCCACGCTTGCTTGTTTGTGACGTTAATGGCGGAAAGACTTGGAGAGATGCGTTTAGTAACATTTAAGTACGTCGTGGTACAATCTAACGTGTAATAAAAAATCCACAAAAAGGTGAATTGTGTCTGAAGCATAATGATTATAGAACATGCTAGAGTGGATAGAGTAGACAAGATCTGAAGAGTTAATTTAAAGGAGCAAAATAACTCATTTCTTGTCCATCGTTTCCTGTGCTATCCTACCATGAAAATATTCATTACATGATTTTAGGTACTCTTCGTACGACCTCTCCTACTCATGACATAGGATAGTACATTCTTCAAGTTCATGATGAATGACACACCCAATTCCTCTATAATTGCTGTTATATAACTTTGTTTTTATGACGCGTATTAACCAAACATCGATACCTTTTTAATCATTATTTATTCCATTGTAGCCAAGGTTATATTTCCACACTATTAAGTTCGATTTGATAGAAATATTTAAAAAAATCGTACCAAACGATCAATGCGGTTTCAGACAGTCACCAGTACTGACTTCCGTTATATGTTAAAAAAACACTATACAAGAGAATCAACCGTGTGGTGAATGACTAACCATTGGTCAGGAAGGAAACAAACCAATACACCAATAGTGGTAGTCAATAATGACTCTAGTATACGATACCCAATGTCGAGGGTATATTGCTTGATAATGGCGGCCGCGGGAGAGCTCAAACAATACAGAGCTATCGTCATTTATGA
Source organism: Actinia tenebrosa (assembly GCF_029948245.1). Lineage (NCBI taxonomy): Eukaryota > Metazoa > Cnidaria > Anthozoa > Actiniaria > Actiniidae > Actinia > Actinia tenebrosa. The sequence continues at coordinate 11,750,758 of NW_028292572.1, forward strand.
TTATAGTCTCAAAAGTGTTTGAAGTGCAATAGGAACTGCATTTTAAGTGTAATTCTTGTTTAATCTTCCTGGGGGATGGACCGGACTTAAATGTCTTAATTATCAAATGTTTATGAACTCGTCGTGCTTCTCAGAATTCAGAGATGCCATAGATTTTCTCAATTCTGGTATACTAATTCCTTGGTTTTAAGTATCCATTTTGTAATGTTCCTTTCGCGACATTTTTAACTATCCCGGTTAAAGACAAAAAAGAGTTTTTTTCTGTATGTGAATCGTGTAGCAACACAAGTATCTATCGAGAATGTTTGAACAAAAAGCGGGTCGTGCCTTGCTCAATATGCCACTTTCAAGGATGTGTTTCCATATAATTTTCTTTCCGTTTTTTCTCTTTTGCGCAGTTTACAAGAACGTACACGAATAAGCCTGTAACTGCACAGATAACACAAAGACTTGGGTTTTTTTTACATTGGCTTTTAAGACACAATTAACCGCAAGCATAATAGAACCGGGGCAGTAGGAAGGAAGGTGGCCAATACTCAATGGGCAGTTATTGAGAAGAGATTTGATATACAAGCAAAGCCCAAACATCATATCGCTCGGTACAATATCAGGCAAAACTATATAACAAATGCGGCGTCAACAACTTTGGTTTTTTTTTACTTTAGGGATTGCGTTACTCCACCAAGTGTCGTGCGTTTGGTGGTCAAGCATCTATGTTCATGTGCGCATAGAATAAAGTGTGCGTATGCTCTTGATGGATGAGAAGACTATGGAGTCATTGGAGGACTATGGGATACCTGTGATAAAATTAATTACATGAAATAAAATATAAAATAAAATGAATACAAAAAGAAATAGATATAAAATAGATAAGATATTAATATTAAAAGAGGAACTACTTTTAAAAATGCATGCAGATGAACTTAAATATGTCTTTAGCTAACCGTTAAGCTGTACTACCATTACAATTTTAAGGAATTGCGGGCTCTAGACTCTCCAGGGATAACATTTGTGGAAAGGGTATAGATCCAGGTTACAAATTTGTAAACTGTGGGTCCTGGATTCAAAAGTTCCGAGATCCAGTACCACGTATTCCTATTTATAAACTTTAGAACTTTTCTAGGATAAAAACATGGTGCGTTGTGGTCTATCCCGTCGGTAAAAACAACTCGTTTTCATCGTGCCTTATCTGGTGCATTACTGTACTCAAGCTAGACCACAATGCATCATGTTTAACGAACTTTTAAAAGGCCTATGGCATAACAAAAGCGCAAAGTAAAAAAGTCCCCTTTTTACGTCCAGTTAAAAGTATGTCACGTGATTGGTATCGCTCACTTTCTGAAGAGCGCGCGTGCAAAGGTATCTGGGACGTTACGTAGAAAGCGTCCCAAACTGATAAAAATAACCAGAAGCCTCTGCGCGCTAAAATCCTTCCCAGCCCTTTTCTCGACCCTTCCCTAACATAATCTGCGCACAGCGCGTGAAACCCTGAAGGAGACCAAATATATTTTTTACAAAAACAAAAAAAAAAACAAACAATATTTTGAATTCTCAACAGCAGCAGTAAGGGGGACTCGCGGAGGGGGTACCGGGAGCCCGGGGTAATACCCGCGCCAAGTAGCATAGGGCTCCAGCGGGAATGACCCGTGTTCCGTTATATGTTACGCGGTGATTTCCTTACTGCTGCTGTGTTAACATATTTGTTTTATATACGATGCACGAATGTAAAGAGTTTATCTACGACTTCTGTATAAAGTGCCTGAAACCTAAGTTTAAACCCACTAAACCAAATAAGTATATTTGTTGTGGTAAGAAAATGCAAATAGAAGATGACACGTCAGCACAGTGTTACGAGTGTGGTAAGAATGTTCGTAATGCCGTACCAAATGCTACCAAAGAGCAATATTACGCCAATGGAGGCCGTAAGAAGACCCCATACAAGAGGATCAAATACTTTAGGGACTGGATGAGTCATATCCAAGGTCTTCGACCGGTATATTTAGACAACGAAGTAAAGGAGAAAATCATAGACCACTTAGAAGAGCCAACCCCACAAAGTCTACGGAAGACATTGAAAAAATTAAAGCTAGGGAAATATTACGAAGCTATTCCCTATCTTTTGTCTGAAATTACCGGTGACCCTATTCCTGAGGTTTCTGATATGACAAGAGCCGAGTGGATGTTTTGTCGTCTGGATAAGGACATTCCTTATTACCCTGACGTAATCTACGAAATATTCCATGAAATAGACCCCAACCACCCCCTGTTAGGATGGATTCCAAGAAGATAGTGAATCTTATGGCATAAAACGTTGATTACGTCACATGTTTTCAGCCAATCAAAACCTTCACAATTTTCTTTCACATTTGTGAAAACGTTTCACATTTGTGAAATTAATTTGCATATGAACGGCGTTCGATATGTAAACGAAACCCTGTCTCGCTTTTTTCAAAGCAAATATTTACTGAGCGAGCTTTCTTTGAAGCTCTTCTTTTGCCTCCTGGAAGATCTTTTTGCGAGATTCCTCGGAAAGATCTTTTACGACTGTTTTTTTGTTCCTGATGTCCGTCTTTAATTTCTCGTACTTTTCCTCTTCGGCTAAGATAAGCGAGAATTCTACGTCGTCAATTTTACGGTCACGCAAAGCCTTTGAGACAAGATCGGTAATAGTATTTACTTTAGCCCTTGACAGAGCTATTGTCGTGTCATGCTTGGATATTTTGCTTGACAACTGTTTCATAATGCCCGTAGCAACAGCCGAAATAATACCACAGGCTGCCCCAACGCCGGCCAAAGGAACTCCAACGATTATTCCCGGTCCAGTAAGCGAAGTAGCAACGCCGGAGCCCGTTAACACTACGGATATGGATCCTGAAGTTATCGCAATCTTATGTAGCGTACTCCGGGCTCTAACGTATTTCTTCCTAACTTTTTCGTAGTGTTTTGCTTGTCCTTCCAAGTAAGCCAGGATTAAATTTGCTTTATTCAGACGAAAGTTTTCAGCGTTTAGTTCGTTAGGAACATCTGGGTACAACTTAGGTGCTGATGGTATAACATCCATTATATATACTAATGTACGACGCTTTTGGAAATGATTTTGAGGATCATACGGATTATTTAAGTCGGAAACAGCTTGGAAAAATGTTCGAACATCGCAAGGCGCGTTCTGCGCCTGTGCATGAGCCCGTACGTAAGCCCGTGCATGAGCCCGTACGTAATCCTGTACGTAAGGAAAAGCAGTCTAATTTCCCAAAGAATCTATTAATAACCAACCAGGATTACCCATTTTACGATGCTGAAGGTGGCGTAAACGACTTTGATAAAATAGTAACGCATTTAAAGATTCCAGTGGGTAAGCAAACCTTTGACGTAGTAATAAGGGATATCTTTAAGGATTTTAACCTTACGCACACTTCAGGAAAAGAAGCCCACGAATGGTTAAAGGGGCCTAACTTTAAGTACTGGCCGCAGCAGTTAAACTTTGCCGTCTGGGCGGCTACAAAGGGCTGCGGGGTTGCCGCGGATATGTTTGACATTGCCTTTCTAAGGTTCCACGTTGCCTTTACTATGCGGCGCATATTGAAGGAGCTTGATGTACCATTACCGGGGGAAAAGCCATTCAATCGAATGAATAACCACTACGATTCCGCTGCCCTAGAAAGGCTAATGAATGAGTTTAAGCCGCAGCAAAGAGACTTTCGTTATCGGGAGGGCGCCACGCATGGCTTGGGCATCATTTATGCTTGGCATGTTGACGGCGTGCGTCCGGCCGACATGTATCATCAAAAATACCCCGGGGTCCTAAAGTTTTACGACTTGGGTGGTCGCAAGAATGACGTTACGCTGATCGATAGGATTGAAACAATTTACCCCAGTCCTTGGGATCCGTTTGTATTATTAAAAGGAAAAGGCCTAAGAAACCTAGCCAGGATCAACCGCAGCATTGAAGCATTCGTCTACTGCACCCTGGGAACGCAGGTAAATACCCGCAGCCCCATCGTTGGTTCCCAAGGTGCTTCGCGGGAAACGCAACAAGAATTTCTAACCCTGTTTGAGTCCGCAATAATAGAAAATGACATATCCAAGTCAGTGCAGAGATATCAATTAGCGGTGCAGCAATCTAAAGTGCGGCTAGATTATGCCTTGAGTCCTGGTTGTTGGTTAATGCCAAGTAATTTGGTTATCAACGCTAATTCCGTTGTGGGTTACAACAACAAACTTCAACGAACTACTAAGGATATGAAGTTTGGGGTGAATGACGTGAACTTTGACATGACCAAGGGCATTCCTCACTTCGTAGAGAAACCAAAGAAGGAACACGAAACGAAGCTACCCGTAGTTAAGAAGCATGTTCCCGCGTTTCCAACCATACCTGAGGAATATGACCATAACCTGCTAAAAGCGGGCCTAGCCACCGCAAGCATTGGTCTGAGCTATTATATATGGCGATGAACAACCCCTACGTAGCTGGAGTAGATTGTGTCTATACGACTTACACAGGCGAGAAAAAATACACCCAAGCATCTTGGGTTGATGTCACTGGGATGTCCGTGGATTTGAACTACTCGGGAAAGAAGCTGATAATATGCAGCATTTGCATTGGTACGAGCAGCCACGCCAACGTGGGCTTCAGGTTTCTAGACGATAACGGCGTACTACAGCCTATGCGTACGAAAACGAACAACAGGGAACCAGCGCATTTCTCCGTAGAGCCAAACACCGACAGCTATGAAAACTTATCGGTTTGGACTTTCCACATGGTCGCCGATTGCCACGGCAAGGTAAAGCTGCAAATGAGAGTAGATGATACGGGGGAGGTCACAGTAAATAGCATAGAGGATCAGAGAAATCAGCCTTATAACCATATGACCATTAGCACGCTTACGGTATTAAGTTTGTGAGACTTACTGTATACAATGACCACGTTAATGTCCAACCCACACGCAAAGGAGGATTGGTTTCTTCATTATTTGGAGGAGAAGGATGACGTAAATGATGATAATTGGCACGGCACCGGATTATGGGTGGAGGTTGGAGGCCTAGGATTAATCATGTGCACCATTAGCATTGCGGGGTGGTATGCGTGTAATGTCGGGTTTAGGATTGTTGATGAGAACGACCGACCATTGCTGCCTCATAGAACGAGAAATAATAAGAGGCATCCGGTTCATTTTTCGATGGATCCTCCGCCGGGTGGAGAAGATTTGACGCCAGTAACTTTTCATATGATAGCCAATTGCCAATATGCAAAGCTTCAAGTTCGTTCCAGCAAGTCAAGTGGCGCCAACAGCCGCGTACGAATAAATGGCCAGGGCTCCTATAACAAAAATGCGGCCTGGAATCATAAGCCCATTAGCACCATGAGCGTGCTGCCGCTAATGCCGCATTATCAAGGCGGCGCTAACACCGTCTTTACTTATCCCAAGTCTTCTCCGCTTTTTGGAGGGGGCTCCAACAACGATAAGCCACCAGTAATACACGAGGATAAGATTAACCCTTCATCTTCTTCAGGAGGACCACTCCAATAGCTACGACTAATATCCAAATGTTGTTGCCTACGAACTTTAACAGTTCTCCGCCGGCCCTAAGTGCCAGGCCAATCACGCTACCAAGCAGCCCAGGAAGGGCGGCTGCCATCTTTTTCCCTAAGTTCGTCAAGCCCTTACCTAACCCCTTTATGCCTGCGCCCGTAGCCTTAAGCGCGGATAGGATCACGCCTACTACGGTGCTAATAGCGACCGCGAATGCCAGCTGGACGCCATGCTTCAAAAGGGCTCTTTTTACCTTTTCCTTGGTGGTAGGGCCCAATTTTCGTTCTAAGGATTGGACTTTGGCTTCTAATTCAGCTTTGCGCTCTAGTAAGTCCTCTATGGCGGTCTGGGCGGCTTCCCTTTCTTCTTCGGGCTTGGTTAGGTCGTTGATTATTTCTCGCTTCTCGGCTATGTTTTTTTCTAGGTCTCCAATGGCCTGGCGCATTTGTCTGATTTGCCCTTCTTTGGTGTTGATTTCGGCAACCAACTGCCGTCGTTCCTCCAAAGAGCCGGCTATGGTAATATGCAAGTTTTTAGCTTCTTCCTTGCTTATATTCAGGTCTTGCAGGGCAAGTTTGAAGGCCTTTTGAGCTTGGTCTCTATCGCGTAGGGCTTTGTCTCTTTGTTCTCTCATCTCTACTATTAGCTGATTTTTGTCGTCAAGTTCTCTCTTTTGGGCATCGGCAAGTACTTGGACTTTTCTATTGTATTCTGCTTCCTTTTCTTCCAAGGTTTCTTGTAGCCCCTCGGCGCGTTTTTCTAGTGCGACCCTTTCATTCAGGGTTTCCAACCTTTCTAACGCACTCCGGGTAGCCACTTGGAAGCCCCTTAATCTTGCTACGTTAACCTTAACTGAGCCACTATCATCAAAGAGGACTTGTGGTTTGGTCCAACGGTTAGCGTCGGGATATCTCATGTCTTGAACGCTTATGAGAACTTTGTTTCCGCGTTCTGTGAGCTTTATGTCGTCGGCCTCGAAATTGGGATAACGCATCCGTAGCTCTTGCGTTGCCCACTCTACGGTTTCCCCCTGCTCGTCTATGTTTTGAAGTTCTAAGTACTCGGGGACGGGCTTGCCGCGGTTCTTTGATTGCCACATGCGATTCAAGGCCGTTTTGAATGCTTTCCACCTACTACCATATTTGTTATGTAAAGCTGCGTCGTAGATTAAGGGGTCGGTCTCCGCGCCTTTAGCAGCAGTAAGGGGGACTCGCGACCACCCCCCGGAATTACATGGGTATTCCCCGCGCTCACGTAAAGGCGGCCGCCGCGGGTATTACCCGTAAGGTCGTTCTGGGTATTGCCTGCGTAATTCGATTTGAAAAGCTCTCTACGGGTTTTACTGGTGCCCCGCATTACTAAGTTAAAATATTTGTTTTATATATGCATGAATGTAAAGAGTTCGCTTATGATTTCTGTGTAAAGTGCTTGAAACCCAAGTTTGTACCTACTAAGCCAAATAAGTATATTTGTTGTGGTAAAAAAATGCAAATAGAAGACGACACGTCAGCACAGTGTTACGAGTGTGGTAAAAATATTCGCAATGCCGTACCAAATGCTACCAGAGAGCAGTATTACGCCAATGGAGGTCGTAAGAAAACACCTTATAAGAGAATAAAATACTTCAGAGACTGGATGAGTCATATCCAAGGTTATCGACCGGTATATTTAAACAACGAAGTAAGGAAGAAAATCATAGACCACTTAGAAGAGCCAACCCCGCAAAGTCTACGGAAAACGCTGAAAAAATTAAAACTAGGGAAATATTACAAAGCTATTCCCTATCTTTTGTCTGAAATTACCGGTAAGTCTATTCCTGAGGTTTCTGATATCACAAAAGCCGAGTGGATGTTTTGTCGGCTGAATAAGGATATTCCTTATTACCCTGACGTAATTTACGAAATATTTTACAAAATAGACCCCAACCACCCCCTGTTAGGATGGATTCCGAGAAAATAAAAATGCAAAACTGGCGTTGCCAGAAACCCCACTGGGGAATGCATCGCGCAGAACACCAAGCTATCCCCAGTGGGGTTTTTTGCATTTTGGGCTTACGGGGCTTATTTCATCCCGCGCCAGAGGCCCTCTAGTACATACACATATATCTTTCTTACGACCCACCAGAGGGTGAACTCCGGACGGCGTCCCGAGACACCCCCTGACTTTTCCAATCGCGAAACCCCCCATCGCGGGGTTGAATCGCACTTTCCACCCCTCCCCCCACGGTTGCTGTGAGTGGGGGAGGCTTTTTTTTTCACTCACAGCAACCGGTCCAAATGCGTCTACAGCGAGGCTCGAACTCGGGACTTTAGGCCTCCCCAGCTCCAAAGTCCACGATCACAAGCGAACGCCAGACACATCTGGACGCTTATGTATGTGAAAATTATTATATTTAATTTGCATATGAACCAGACAGCCGGCGTTCGATATGTAAATAGAATCCTGTCACGCTTTTTTCAAAGCAGATGTTTACTGAGCAAGCTTTCTTTGAAGCTCTTCTTTCGCTTCTTGGTAAATCTTTTTGCGAGATTCCTCGGAAAGATCTTTTACGACTGTTTTTTTATTCCTTATATCCGACTTTAATTTCTCGTATTTGTCTTCTTCGGCCAGAATAAGCGAGAATTCTACGTCGTCTATCTTTCTGTCACGCAAAGCCTTTGAGACAAAATCGGTAATTGTATTTACTTTAGCCCTTGATAGAGCTATTGTCGTGTCATGCTTGGATATTTTGCTTGACAACTGTTTCATAATACCCGTAGCAACAGCAGAAATAATACCACAGGCTGCCCCAACGCCGGCCAAAGGAACTCCAACAATTATTCCCGGCCCAGTAAGCGAAGTAGCAACGCCGGAGCCCGTTAACACAACAGATATGGATCCTGAAGTTATCGCAATCTTATGTAGCGTACTCCGGGCTCTGACGTATTTCTTCCTAACTTTTTCATAGTGTTTTGCCTGCCCTTCCAAGTAAGCCAGGATTAAGTTCGCTTTATTAAGCCTGAAGTTTTCGGCGTTTAGTTCGTTAGGTGTAGTATAGGGAACATCTGGGTACAACTTAGGTGCTGATGGTATAACATCCATTATATATACTAATGTACGACGCTTTTGGGAATGATATTGAGGAGCAGCCACATCACGACAACCGGGATTATGCCAACTGGAGGGCCTTTAGGAAGATGTTTCCACATGCAGACCCTAGTAAGTTTGAGCGTAGACCCGATGGGATTTACTTTAAAGGCTCCAGAATGTACAGTAATGCGGACTTGGAGCCAAAGGCGACCGCCGAGCATCCTAAGACGGTAGAAAAGGAGTCAAACTTCCCAGAGAATCTATTAGTGACCACCCAGAATTACCCATTTTACGACAACAAAGATGCGGAAGACTTTGCTAAGATGGTTACCTCCTTAGAAATCCCCGTGGGCCCTACGACTTTCAAGACAAAAGTCAGAGACATCTTTAGAGAAACTGCCATGAAACATAACTCGGGGAAAGAATCCAGAGAATGGTTATCAGGTCCCAACATGCGGTATTGGCCGCAGCAGTTGAACTTTGCTGTCTGGGCTGCTACTAAAGGATGTGGTATAGCCGCGGATATGTTCCATATTCCTTTCCTAAGATTCCACGTTGCCTTTACTATTCGCAGGATATTGTTTGAGTTAGGAGCGCCGCTTCCTAGTGACGCTATCTTTAACCCGAAGGATAACAAGTATGACAAAGTTGCATGGGAGCGATTAAGGAATGAGTTTAAGCTTACCAACCCCGATTTTCGTAACAAAGAGGGTACCGCCCATGGTTTAGGAGAGACTTACACCTATGCTTCGTATGTTGGTGCCAGCATAGAAACGCCGGGCATGGGGTATCCTAGCTCTTACGAATTCTCGGACTTAGGAGGCAGCGGAACGAAGGGTAATTTAATTTACTACATAGAAAGCAAAGAAAAGTATCCTTGGGCGCCTTTCTTTGCCGCAAAGGCCATTGGACTGAAAAACCTAGCAAGGATTAACCGCAGCATTGAAGCCTTTGTCTACTGCATTCTAGGGGCCCAGGTTAGCACTCGCAGCCCCATCGTAGATGCCAGTGGTGCGTCGCAGGAAACGCAACAAGTATTCCTTGTCCTCTTCGAAAGCGCTGTTATCGAGAATGAGATCTCTAAGTCGGTGCAGAGATATCAACTTGCAGTGCAGCAATCTAAAGTGCGGCTGGATTACGCCTTGAGTCCTGGTTGTTGGTTAATGCCAAGTAATTTGGTCATCAACGCCAATTCCGTCGTGGGTTACAACAATAAGCTGCAGCGAGCTACCAAGGACATGAAGTTTGGGGTGAACGACGTGAACTCTGACACTCTTAGAAGCATCCCCCATTTCGTGGAGAAGCCTAAGAAGGAGCACGTAGAAAAGCCCGCACCAAAGAACGTAAAGAAGAAGGTTTTGCCTGCGATACCTGAGGAATATGACCATAACTTACTAAAGGCCGGCTTAGCAGCTGCAAGCATTGGTCTGAGCTATTATATATGGCGATGAACAACCCCTACGTAGCTGGAGTAGATTGTGTCTATACGACTTACACAGGCGAGAAAAAATACACCCAGGCGTCTTGGGTTGATGTCACGGGCATGTCCGTGAATTTGAACTACTCAGGAAAGAAGTTAATCCTTTGTAGTATTTGCATTGGCACGAGCAGCCATGCCAACGTCGGCTTTAGGTTCCTGGATGACAACGGCGTACTGCAGCCCATGCGTGCGAAAACGAATAACAGGGAGCCTACGCATTTTCCCGTAGAACCGCCAGCGAATAGCGCCGAGAATCTTACGACTTGGACTTTTCATATGGTCGCCGATTGCCATGGGAAGGTAAAGCTACAAATACGCGTAGATGACTCAGGGAGCGTTTGCGTGAATAGCATAGAAAATCAAAGAGATACGGATTATAACCACGCGACCATAAGCACTTTTACGGTGCTTAGCCTTTAAATATATGAATCCACATCAGAGGGAAACCAATTACGTTTATCACTTAGAGGATGGTCGGTATGCTGATCGCACCTGGATTGATATTGGAATGTGGGTTGAGGTTGGAGGCCTTGCATTAATTGTTTGTAGTATTAACTTTTCCCCAGCGTATCAATCTAGCATGGGGCTTAGGTTAATAGATGAGAATAACGAGCCTTTAACACCCTTTAGAACGTCGACTAATAATCGAAAGCCTACTCATTTTTCGGCGCAGCCATACATATATAGTGCTGAGGCGTTTTACGTGTTAACGTTTCAGATGGTGGTTAATTGTAAGCATGTTAAGCTACAACTTCTTCCAAATAGCAGGCTTAGCACCAGCGTAGTTTACGTAAATCGACTAGTTAACAACCCCGATGAAATTTGGAATCATAAGCCCATTAGCACCATGAGCGTGCTGCCGCTAGTTCCGCATTATCAGGGCGGCGCGAATACTATCTTTACTTATCCCCAATCGAGGATGCCTCGGATGCCTGACGACGATAAGCCCGACATAATACACGAGGATAAGATTAACCCTTCATCTTCTTCAGGAGTACCACCCCAATAGCGACGACCAAGATCCAAATGTTATTCCCCACAAACTTTAGCAGTTCTCCGCCGGCCCTAAGTGCCAAGGAAACAACCGAACCCAGCAGCCCAGGAAGACCGGCTGCCATCTTTTTTCCCAAGTCCGTCAGCCCACTGCCTAATTTCTTTACGCCCGCGCCTGTAGCCTTAAGCGTGGATAGGATAACTCCTACTACGGTGCTAATAGCAACCGCAAATGCCAGCGGAATACCATACTTCACCAGAGCTCTTTTTACCTTTTCCTTGGTGGTAAGCCCCAGCTCCTTTTCCAGGTTGTCCTTTTGAGCCCGCAATTCCGCAAGGCGTACCTCGAGGGCCTCCACTTCCCTTTGAGCTGCTTCCCTTTCTTCCTCGGTACGAGTTTGGTCCTCGATTACTTCTTGCTGCCGCTCTATTTGCCCCTCCAGGTCTTCAATAGCCTGATCTCTTTGCCGGATTTGTTCTTCCTTGGTGTTAATTTCGGCAACCAACCGCCGCCTTTCCACCAAAGAGCCAGCTATGGTAGTTTGTAGGTCCTTAGCGTCGTCTCTTGTTAAGTCCAACTCCTGCAGGGCAAGGTTAAGAGCCCTTTGGGTTTGGTTTCTTTCGCGACGAATTTTGGTTCTTTGTTCTACCAGCTCACTTATTTCTTGGTTTTTGTATTCGACTTCCCTCCTATGTGCGTCGGCGAGCCGCTGGTTTTGCTTCATGTATTCTTCCTCCCTTTCTTCCAGCGTTTCCCGCAGCGCTTCCGTTGAGGTGCCAGAGCTTTGAGCTTCTTCTAAGTCCCTTTGTGCTTTATCTCTTTCGCGCAGGGTTTTATCCAACTGGTTTCTCATTTCTTTCATTCTTTCATCTTGATGGGCGGACTTCTTTTCAGCATCAGCGAGTAGTTGACCTTGCTTTGCGTACTCTGCGTCTCTTTTTTCTAACTCCCTTTGCAGCTCCTCGGCACGCTTTTCAATTTCAACCCTTTCGGTTAGGGCTCTCAACCTTTCTAGCATGCTTCTAGTAGCCTGCTGAAAGCCTTTTAATCTTAAGACGTCGCCCCTAACGTCACCATTCTCATCAAAGAGGGGTTGCGGTTTCGTCCAGCGGTCTTTGTCGGGAAATCTCAGGTCTTGGACGCTTATTAGGACTTTGTTTCCGCGTTCTGTGAGCCTTACCTCGTCAGCATCAAGGTGGGTGTAGCGCAGCTCTAGCTCCTGCTTTGCCCACTCTACGGTCTCCCGCGCGGTTGCCTCTGGCTGCTCCACGTTTTGAAGCTCCAAGTACTCGGGGATGGGTTCGTTAGGCTTTTTAGATGACCACATGTCTCTTAAGGTGGCTTTGGCGCGTTCCCATCTGCTACCATACTTGTTTTCTAGGGCTGCGTCGTAAGCCAGGGGGTCGGTATCCGCGCCTTTAGTCCATGCGTCGAATTCGTCGTCGTTAATGTCGACTTGACCTTCTTCGGTAAGGGGGTCAAAATCCGTTCCTTCTACTTCCATTATATATGATAAGCTCAAAGTTAAATCCCAACGTATTACCTAAGCAGGTTGGCGGACTGAAAGCAGAACGCACCTTTCACCGGGTCACCTTTACCCCCAGCAGCGCTAAGCCAGGGGAAACCCTGTACGTAGGCGTGCCCCGCCTAACAGATAACCTAGTCTTAGTTCCTGGCACCTTGGCTTTGAGGTTTGACCTAGCGGTACAGTCAAGCCCCACAGACGAAAGGATTATCGTTAACAACGTGGGTCGCAACATTGTTTCTAAGATGCGCGTAAAGTTCGCCGGGGAATCCTTGCTGGACTTAAATAGGTACGATCTGTATACCACGTACAAAGACTTATGGTTGACAGCCTTTGACCGCGCGCAAAGGATAGAACAAGGAATTGGTAGTGTCATTCTGCGTAAGGTCCGCACACCTACGAAAACGCAACCTACTGACGGCAGCGGAGAAACCGCAGTGGCAGACGCAAAGCGAATAAAGACCGCCTATGGTAGCAAGTATGTCATACCACTGGACTTTGAAGTGATTACGAATCACGGTGTGTATTACCCAAGACAGTTATCCGAGCTACAGTTTGAAGTAACTTTAGCAGATGCTAATAACATTATTGGTGGGCTAAGCACTGCACTTACCACAACAACCCCATACTCTATTACCAACTTAGAGCTGCAGTATGAGACCGTGTACAGCGAAGAGCTGGCCCGTAGCGCTGGCATGGAATATAGCGCCGGAAAGGCATTCCTTTACGACCACGTAGTGATGTATAAGACGTTCAGCTTCCTGGATAAGACGGATGAGGTTATCAACCAAAGCATTAACCTCCCACGAAGAAGTCTCACGGGGTTGATGCTGGTGTTTGCCAAACCCTACGAGGCCGGCAAGCGCGACAGCGAGGCCTTTCATAACCCCAACATTACTAACGTCGGCGTGAATATCAACGGAGTCCCAAACAAGGTTTACTCCCAGGGGATAAAGCCCGCAGACGTGTACAGGGAGGCAATGCGCAAGTTTGGCGACCAAATTAGCCCTGAGGAATTCTTTAAGGACAAATATGCGTTATGGATTGACATGCGCACCATTAACGACGAAGACCTACATGGTCAGGGTTTACGTCTAGTAAACACCCAGGATGGTATAACATTGGAGATCAAGCGCACCAAGAACGCCAGTGCGGGCGACGGCGACAAAATAAACTGCTACGTTTTCGTAGTCTCAGACGCGCAACTGAGCGTAGAAATGAATCAGTTAAAGAGCGTTGCTTATTAAAATATTTGTCTAATATACCATGTTGCGCGTATTTCAAAACAACGAAACCAAACTGCAATGCATAGTGCAAGGCGACAAACTGTACTTCAGGGGAAAGGAGGTGGCTTTGGCGTTGGGCTATGAGCGCCCTAGAGATGCAATTAGAGCTCACGTATCTGAGAAATACCAGAAAAGATGGGTTGATCTACAAGGGGCTTCAAATCACCGCTCCCCTACTACGCAACCACATTCCGTGTTTATATCCGAACCTGGTTTGTACGAACTGATATTTAGCTCCAAACTACCCAAGGCTATAAAGTTCCGCGATTGGGTCTTTGAGGAAGTCCTACCCGCGCTGCGTAAGACGGGTAAATATGCGATAGACAAGCGCTTCGACGGTCCAAACAAGTTGGTATTCAAAATAGAAAATGAGTTTGACCTACATAAAAAGGTGGTGGACTACATCCGCAGGTTTTACCCCCAAATGCTCGTGACCCCTGGTCTAGGCGAACTGCAGGATTCGGACGGCAAACGTATAAAGTGCTGGCAGAAAGGATATCAACGCGGTCAACCCGACCTGCTCATCCTGAATGCACACCTACGTTACCGTGGCTTCTGCGTAGAGCTGAAGACCCCAAAAGGCGACGGGGTATTATCTGAGGATCAACGCCGCCTCTTACGAAGGTACGAAGAAAACGGCTATAAGGTAATGATTAGCAGCGACTACGACGTCATTTGCAGGGAGATCGCGGAGTATGCACGAGGAATTCGCCTGCCCTGCCGCGGGTGCTGCAAGCGCTTTAAGAGCGCGCAGACTCTGGCAACGCATTTGAGAATATTCCATAGGTATAATGGATAAGGATAAATTTAACGAGTTAAAGTTCATACAAACACACTGGAGGGATTTAACCGTGGGGGAGATTTACGAGATAAAGAATTACGTGGTCTTTGAAGACTTGGACCGCCTGCGTTTGGTCTTAAAGAATAAAAAAAGAACATACACCCTTTGGGCGCCCGATAGGATAAGGTACGCCATCGAAGGGCAGGACGTTACCCATGTCATGGTAAAAAGGATGGCAGGTGGGTATTTGACGTAGTCAAGTATGAGCCCGAGAGTCCTCTGCATAATTAGCTTACTAGTGCGTCTGCTAAAGTCCGCTGCGCTTTAGGATCCGCGGAGCACCAATGCCCCACAAAGGATCCTTCGGGGAATACCTTGCCACAATGAAGGCAGGTGTATTTTTTCTCCTCACGAATTGCGGGGGTTTCAGGGATTATGCAGTCGCTTGGTAGTTCGCACGTAATACAGTCCATATATTGAAAGGGTGATTAGGAATCCTCCAAAGAATGCGGCTGCGTAGGCTAGCATATACCTTTAAAAGGGGTCCTTATTTTTATTGTTGTTTTGTTAAATGTTGATGATACTTAACAAACAACAAGAAAAATAAGAATGGGATTTGAGACTCTTTGCGCAAACCCTGCTTTATTATTAAAGGCCCCAAGAAATGCTATTGCGTATCATATATTTGAAAAGTGTCCCAGAATGTTGACGTTTAGGTTAAATCTTTGTTAAGACACCCCAGAAACTATTTCAAAAGTGTCTTAGAATGTTGACAATAAGGTTAAATCTTTGTTAAGACACCCCAGAAACTATTTCAAAAGTGTCTTAGAATGTTGACAATAAGGTTAAATCTTTGTTAAGACACCCCAGAAACTATTTCAAAAGTGTCTTAGAATGTTGACAATAAGGTTAAATCTTTGTTAAGACAGTTGAAGATATGTTCCTCTTCTCTAACACAACCACAACGATCGCACTCCTGCCTCCAATACTCCCTTTTAGTCCACGGAACGCCTTCGGCGCGTTCAAAAGAGGGGAAAGTACGGACTATCTTCTTATGGTAATCTATGCGATTCCTTAAGTAATCCTCTTTATGCGGGCAGCGACACATCAAATCCGCACATTGGTAGCAATCCACGCCTTCCAAGTCGTAAGCGCGGGAGAGAAACCTATAATTCACTTCATGCGTTCTCCGGTGCGTCTGTAAACGTTGACGACTACTAAGTATCTTATTACAGAAACTACACTGTCTGGTTCGATTACAGACGCCCCTTTTCAGATGCTGCTGCATTTCGAAGGGGTTGTGGAATTCCTTATTACAGTCCTTACAAAGCCCACAAATGCGTTTATCCTGATGTTGTTGCATCTTTTGAACGGTGCTGAATTCCTTACCGCAATCCTTACAAGCGCGGCTAAGGGGTTTCTTTGTACAAACGCCGCGACGAACGTGGTATTGAAGTCTTTGTTTGGTGCTGAACACCTTCTTACACAACAAGCAGTCCATATATACTTAACAATATCTTAGCCTCCATTTAACATCCTTAACAAAGATTTAACCTAAACGTCAACATTCTGAGACACTCTTTGAAATAGTTTCCAGGCATCCTTAACAAAGATTTAACCTAAACGTCAACATTCTGAGACACTCTTTGAAATAGTTTCCAGGCATCATTAACAAAGATTTAACCTAAACGTCAACATTCTAAGACACTTTTTAAATAGTTTCCAGGCATCCTTAACAAAGATTTAACCTAAACGTCAACATTCTACAGGGGATATCGCATGAAGTCCTTAACGGACTCTTTTGCCCAGCCCGCCATCGTTATCAGCGCGCCAAACCGTTCTGCACGCTTCAGACCGCACATTTCATCGTACAACTCCTGCACGCGCTCTTTTAACCGGTCTATCTCCTCCCTTTGCATTTCTATGGTGTCTCTTTTATCTTTTGCGTCGGCGACAATTCTTTGCACTGCTTCCACTGGCTCCATATATATCAGGGAACAAGTTCCCTTCGAAAGAAGGGATATAAATGAACCCAAATCACATGCCTTGTAACGCTCTGATAGTAGGACCCACCGGCTGCGGCAAAACGCAGTTCGTGGTAGAGCAGCTATTAGGACCCTTTAGATACCGTTTCGACTACATCGTACTGCTTTGCCCCACCTACTTGAATAACCGCACCTGGACGGGCATAGGAGTGAAAGACGACGACTTCTTCGTAGATATCTTAGACCCCAACGAGTTATCCAGCCACCTTAAGTTTTGGCACAAACAATTCCCTAAAGATACACAGACTTTACTCATACTGGATGACATTGCCTGCGGGGACGACGTAAAAAAGCGCACCTCCGAATTAGTGAAGCTCGCCTTCAGCGGCAGACACGACAATATCAGCGTTTGGTTGCTCTCGCAGCAGCTTACCAGCGTCTCTAAGCCCTTCAGGGAAAACATAGGATCGCTTGTCGTCTTCTACACGCCCAGCAAGTCTGATCTGGAAACCATCTTAAGCGACTACGGCGGTGAGATATCCAAGGAACAGTTACACGAATACATGCGGCACCTAAAAACGCACCAACATTCCAAGATGATCTTCTCTTTGAGGTTTCCGTACGAGGTTGGAATCTATGATTCCTAATGTATATGGATATTGAGCAGCTCTTAGATGAAGTCCCACACAGTTAGACGAAAGTAACCTCAAGGAACAACTTAACATCCTTGTGTCATCTGGGAAGTGTAAAGAAATGATAGGTAAGGAACTTACCCATGAGCAGGTTAATAAGTTGTCAGAAGAGGAAGTTAAAAAGTTCCATAAGAGGTATGAGGCTGCCCTTGCAAGTAAGACCACGGACGCCGTAGCAGACTCCGCTATCCGACTTGCGACTAAATTACTTGGACTTGCGCTGCCCATAGACGACGTGGAGCAACTGCGGAAGGACATAAGCGAGGACTATGTCATCGCCCAAGAACTTAAGATAACCTGTGGGTGGTTGTCTTTGAAGTGCGGTAAGTTAATGGCAGTCGCCTCTGCGGCACTTCACGTAGCTCAGCACGTCGACTTGAAGGAACTTACGACATCTTGGAAAGACTTCAAGAAGGACAGAGAAGTCGAAAAGGTCTTCGAGGCGGCACTTGCTGAGGTACCTGATCACTTAGTCAAGTCGTCCTCAGGAATTACCCAGGTCGCCTCAAGTACTTAGTCAAGTCCTATTAAGTTACTTATCAAGTCCTTCTCAAGTCCTTGCTCAGGTTACCTTAAGTTACTTATCAAGTCCTTCAAGTCCTTAGATATAAATGGAACCAGAGTTGAAGGTAGAGCAGCCCCAAGAGGAGCAACGAATCACCAAGGCTAAATCCCCAGGCAGAGTTGCCGCGGGAAAGAAGCTCGCGGAGATGAATAGGAAGAACAAAGCCAAAAAAGAAGAAAAGGTGGAGGAAAGAGAAGAGGAATCCTTTATTAATCCTGGGTACGTCATCGGCGCGTTAGGAGTCATCATAGCTGCAGGCAGCCTTTACTTACAATGGCGGGCAGCGAAAAAGGTAGAACCACCAACATATCACGCGCCCGTGCACGCACCTGTGGAGCCGGCTGTTAGAAAAAGTAAGATCCCTGAAATGGAGTAATAACCTTCTCGCTTTGTAATATAATGTCGACCGCGTTGTTGAAAACTGTTGAAGAAGCAGCTATTATTACTTCCATCGTTGCGGGTATTGGTTGGGTAGGTAAGAAAGTGCTCAAAGAAGACTTTACTGAAGACCCAAGCAAGAGCTTCGCTAATTTTGCTAAGATGACCGCTGCCGTAGGCGGGGCTATCATGGTAAAGGATTACCTACGGAAGGAAAAGTACCTGCCTAACATATAAATGGCTAGCGTGGTCGCAGGTGGAGTCATTGCAGCTTTAGCATTCACTGGAGCTAATTATGGCGGTCAATATTTGGATAGATTAGTTAGAGGCGACAAAAGCGGAGATTTGGCCGCCGAAAGGAAGAGGCACGACTTAGCGCTGGAGAAATATCAGCGAGACGTGGCGGCTTGGAATGAAAAAAGACAAGCTTACAGGGATTGGTTGGATAAGAACTACCAAGACAAGATGCAGGCGGATAAGAACTTCGAAAACACGGACTACGCCTTCAAACTTTATGCGCAAGCACACCCCGCGGCATTAACGGGGTTGAAAAGGCCTCAGTTCAAGAATTACTACCAGCCTTCTAAGAAACAAAAAGACAATGAGCTGGTATTTGTAGGAGTTGCAGGGCTGGCAGGAGGCGTAGCTTTGGCGTATCTGCTCTGAGCTGCGCTCAGATCACTAGAAGGGGACTTGTCCCCTGTAATATATGATCGTCTTTTTGGAAAGCGACAAGAATGACTTTACCACTTACTTGAATCCTCCCATCAAAGCCCATAAGGTTCGGCTCATAAGTTGCTCTTTGTACAATTCTTGGCATAACCTGATTAGGGGCATAGTCACTGAGCATACAGGAGGATCTAACTATCAAGCCGTATTGCTGCCCGATGGACATTACACACCAATCACACTGGCCAAGGAATTAGCAAAACACGGTTATACTCTCACCACGGTGTTGCCGCACGAAATGACCCTCAAACACAATATGCCAAACTATTCAGTAACTTTTGGAAAGCTTGACCCATTGGGGTCATTATTATGTGCCTCGGGCAAAACAATTACCGACACGGCCATACCCGTGAAATGGAAAGTCGCATCCTCTTACGAAGTCTATTGCGACTTGGTCCATAGTTACAACAATGGAGAAAAGTCTTCTCTTATGTCCAAGTTTCTACCCAAGGGTAATCCATTTGACCCAGTAGAATACACTCCCATTTCTTTGTGCTATGATTTGTCTAATTTGGTAGAAAGCATAAACATCACCATCAAAGTGGACGGAAAGACGGTGGATTTTAACGGACGTAAGATCAATCTCGTCCTGGAATTCATATAATGGGCCGCGTAGAGGACAAACTTAAAAGGATTTACTATGGGCCTGAAGACTATTGGAGAGGAGCGTCAGCTATCAAGAAACTCGCGACCGCGGCCAGGGTATCAGAAGAAACGGCTAAGAACTGGCTAAGAAAACAAACCCTCTGGCAGGTTTATCTTCCCGTGCCTAAGTACATTCCCAGGCCCAGCTTCGCCGTAAATGACCCCAACGAGGTTCATCAGGCGGATTTGCTTTTCTTACCGCATGACAAGGTGAGAAGAAAGACCTATAGATACGCTTTGACCGTAGTTGATATCGCAAGCAGCTACAAGGACGCCGAACCCATAACCAGCAAGGATTCTGGGGAAGTCGCAGAAGCCCTAGGTAGGATTTATAAGCGCGTTTTGAAATGGCCTAAGCTGCTGCAAGTGGATGCGGGGACAGAGTTCATGGGCGTGGTTACTAAGACCCTGAAAGACCACAGCACTAAAATTAGGAGAGCCGAGGCAGAGTACCACAGGGGTCAGAGCATCGTCGAAAGATTCAATAAGACCCTGGCCGAGCGTCTCTTTGGGTACCAGTATTGGAAAGAGCTGGAAGATCCCTCCAAACGCAACAGGGAATGGACCCAGAGGCTCCCCCAGGTCGTCGCGGCTTTGAACAACGAGGCGGCCAGGGCTACGGGAATGAAACCCAAGGATGCCATAAAAAAGAAACACGTGGAACACAAGTCCTACGTCAGAAGTTCAAGGGCGGTCGGACTGAAGGAAAAAAAGCTACCCCGCAACATAGTGGTCAGATACCTCTATCAGCCGGGGGAACTCGAAGGTGGCAGTAAGAGAGCCACGGATCCTAACTGGTCCCTGGAAACGTATGAGATTTCGAAGTCCGTCACCAAGGAAGGGCAACCCGTGTTGTATTACCTAGATGGCCCAAGTCGTGGATTTGTCAAGGAAGAACTGCTCATAGTCCCCAAAGACTCAGAGTAGTGCTGCTCCACGCGCCCGATTGCACTCTAGGCATGTCAGTCTTACGTTGCCTCTACAATGCCCGCGTTTATTATTTATGCGATCCACGGAGAACTGTTGATCGTCATTCGGGTCAAACCTCCATAGTAGTGGTATGTTACATTTGGCACACCTTGCCCCTTTCTTATAGACGTCGTCCACGCATAAGTCAAAGACATGACCCTTCTCTTCGTCGTGTCTTTTGTAGCGAAGGAGTTTCTTGGCAATGTTCTCCTTTGCTATGTCTTCTGGGGTGCGGTCGTAACGCAGTTGCGGCCCCCAGGCTATTTTTAACTGTTTGGCATATTCTACGCGGCTTACGGCGGTGTAGATAAGGTTGCTCCAACACAGCCGCTGGTCTATGATCCATAAGGTTTCTTTTATGGTAAGGCCCTGCGCACTATGGACTGTCATGCAATAACCCAAGCGCCAGTCTGGATGGGAGGTAATTCTTTCCACCTTTTCTATGGGCACCCAGGATTTATCATGCGTTACTGCGTTCTGCAGTTGGATGTCGGTACCAGGTACCCAGACGTCTCTTTTTTGCATGCGGGTGTCGTGGGGTTTGTAGCAAACAGGTACGGGATGCGTAGGGAAGCGCTCTCGGTGTATATTTAGCAAATCCTTTTGTATGCGAGACTGTGCTGCGCGCTTACTACTTAGCACCAGATCCTTAGGGTGCCAGGCGTATAGAAAGTCCTCGTATTTCTTCGCTCGTACGCGTTTGCGCAGTGTTTTGCATTGGTCGGCGTCACTGAGGCCTCTCAATTCCGCTTTCAGGTATCTTACTTGATCCTTACTGCGGTAATCTGTGTTGATTTCTTCAGAGTAGTCTACGAACCCCTTTAGCCATTCGTGGGGCATCTCTCCGGCTATTGGAGGAGGCTGGCAGGGATCTCCGGCGAATATTACTTGACATTTCCCGCGAAGGAACTCTACGAACTCCTGCAGGATTTCCAAAGGCACGGTGCAAATCTCATCCCAAAGTATCACCGGTGGTATGTCGTGGATAGCTTCCGGTACCCACTTTTGGCCATTCCAACGAAAGAAGCTGTGGTACGTTTGTGCGTCGTGGCCCATTTCGCAGAGTTCTCGTTCCAAACGGTGCGTTGGCGTTAGCACTTTTAAGGCCGGAAAGAGTTCTAACACACGCGTCGTCTTACCACTGCCGCCGGTACCATAGAGGTAAGAGAAGCGTTGGTAGGAAATAGGGTCCGCAACTGAGGGCAGTGGCTCTTCCGTCGGCGTTACGGTGCCCTGGGTGTGCTCGCCGTGATATTCTACACGGCCTCTCCAGGCTCTTATCTCCTCATCTTTAACGCGCCATTGGCCACTTTCTGCGAGTTCATCGGCAGTGTAGAATTCCTTCATCTTTTCCAATACGTGCGGTTTCACGTACAAGGAATCCGTAGCTACGCGCGGGATGTCTTCTTTGTCAAATCTTAACAGCATTGCGAGAAGGTTAATGTGCGCATATGCGAGCATGCTGGCACGCAGATGGTAATACTGCGGTCGATGGTCCTGGTAGTAACACAAAGCATTCCACTTACGTTCTCTCTGCTCGGCTTCTATGAAATAATCCCATTTCTCCACGGACACCATCGTTCCTTGGTCGTGGGCGCGCTTGATGAGGAAGCTTAGTTCGCCTTCGTCCGTTATTAGGCGTCGCTGCATATGTTTTTCACCCTCCTTAGCACCCTGCGTGAACTTTCCTATGACGATTCTTGCGGTTGGGTTGTGCTCCGGCAACCACTTCGTGAAGCTACTGTGGCAAAGTATGGCTTCATGCGCGGTGTATTTTAGCAATTGGCGCTCTTCGAGGAACTTTAACAATGGTACGGGTATCCATTCCTTCTCCTGCAAATGCTTACCATACCAAGCGTAAATTATGGGGTGCAAGCCCTTTGCTAACTTCCAACTGGTCAGCCTTACGAACCCCGTAGCTGGCGCGTCGTAGCTGCCGTCTAAGGACACACGAAAGAACTGTGAATCTGGATGGCCGTAGCGGTCGTAATATTCCTTACAATCTCCCAGGCCTTTAAATGACGCAGGATAGCAGTGCTTCATGTCTAAGGAGACGTATTCGTCTTCGTCGTACTCCATGTTCCAAAGACCTCCATGACCGTGTTCTACGCACGCTTTGGAGATATCTTTGAACTCTTTTGGGGTAGGTTTCCATCCATTTCTCTTTTTGGCCGCTAAGAAGTCCAAGCTACGAGAGCTGAGGACCTCGTCTGAGAAGTCTTCCCCAAGGGTTTCGCAGGCGCTCTGGATGCGTAGATGTTCGATTTCGGGGCGGTAAAGAGTACCATCTTGCGTCATAAACTGACTTCCTTCTGAATCCATCAGCCAAATAGAATTCTCATGGATTAACTCCACCAATGGAGAATTCTCGTAGACCTTAGTCTCTTTCTTCTTAGGGAACCGAAGTTCTCGCCGAGCGTGTCCGTTATGCTGGTAGATGACTATAGGCGCGCCTCTGCCGCCGTATTTATGCGTCCCAGGATAAATGTACCCGTCTGTGATATCTTTCACATGTATTCGCCTTTCTAAAAGGACTTCTAGCTTTTTGATGTTGTCTATCGTTGCTCCGGCCCTACGAGTAGCATCTTCCCATTTTCTGATAGCTTCTTTCCTCTTTGGGGTAAGCTTACCACCTCTGGAAGAATCCTCAAAGAATTCCCTG
This sequence comes from Actinia tenebrosa, assembly GCF_029948245.1. Taxonomy (NCBI): domain Eukaryota; kingdom Metazoa; phylum Cnidaria; class Anthozoa; order Actiniaria; family Actiniidae; genus Actinia; species Actinia tenebrosa. The sequence continues at coordinate 11,774,049 of NW_028292572.1, forward strand.
ACTAACTTTCCTACGCAGTTGCCGGGATGTCGCATTGGCTTCAACTTCTTGACGTCCGGCTCTTTAATCTCATACGCACCGTAGATTACTACTGTAACAGGGTAAGCAACTTCGTAGAACAACATGTCGATGCCTACCAGCGCTCCGGGCCTGGTATTTTTGTTTAGGACAAACAAGCTCCGCTTACCGGACGCCCGAATAGGATTACGACCTCTTTCTATCATCCATTCGCCGTCGTAATACTTTATGAACGTTAACTGTAAACGGTAATTACCTTCAGGCATCAGGTCTATTATCTTTTCGGCTCTTTCTTCGTCCATGATTTCTTCTGTGTCTCCTTCTGTGAATGTCGTGAAGGCGAAGTCGGCGTCCAAACGATCCAATACCTGAGTTCGCAGTTTGCGCACAGTTTTGTTTCGAATGCTTTTGATGGCGTCCATCTATATCTAGGAAATATTTTAACCTTGGTTTGCGACACTATTTTAACTTAGTAATGCGGGGCACCAGTAAAACCCGTAGAGAGCTTTTCAAATCGAATTACGCAGGCAATACCCAGAACGACCTTACGGGTAATACCCGCGGCGGCCGCCTTTACGTGAGCGCGGGGAATACCCATGTAATTCCGGGGGGTGGTCGCGAGTCCCCCTTACTGCTGCTCCTTTAGTCCATGCATCGAAATCTTCATCGTTAATGTCCACCTGACCTTCTTCGGTAAGGGGGTCAAAATCCGTTCCTTCTACTTCCATTATATATGATAAGCTCAAAGTTAAACCCCAACGTATTACCTAAGCAGGTTGGCAGACTAAAGGCAGAACGCACCTTTCACCGGGTTACCTTTACCCCCAGCAGCGCCAAACCAGGAGAAACCTTGTACGTAGGCGTACCCCGTCTAACGGATAACCTAGTATTGGTTCCTGGCACCTTGGCTTTAAGGTTTGACCTAGCAATACAGCCAAGCACGAAAATAGAAACTTACGCAGTAAATGACCTAGGCCGTAACATAGTCTCTAAGATGAGGGTCATGTTCGCCGGGGAGACCCTGCTGGATCTGAACAGGTACGATCTGTATACCACGTACAAAGATTTGTGGCTGACGGCCTTCGACCGCGCGCAAAGGATAGAACAAGGAATTGGTAGTGTTATTCTTCGTAAGGTCCGCAGCGATACTAAGACGCAGCCCACCGACTCCAGCGGGGAAACGGCAGTAGCAGACGCAAAGCGAATAAAGACGGCTTATGGTATTAAGTATGTCATACCACTGGACTTCGAGGTGATTACGAACCATGGTGCGTACTACCCCAGGCAGCTATTCGAGTTACAGTTTGAAGTAACCTTAGCAGACACTACTAATATCCTAGAGATGGACGCATCTGGGACAGCACTTACCGGAAGTATTCATCCTTATTCTGTTACCAACTTAGAGTTGCAGTACGAAACGGTATACAGCGAAGAGCTGGCCCGTAGCGCCGGCATGGAATATAGTGCAGGGAAGGCATTCCTTTACGACCACGTGGTAATGTACAAGCCAATCAACTTCCTGGATAAGACGGACGAGATAATCAATGAAAGCATTAACATTTCCCGAAGAAGTCTCACGGGGTTGATGTTGGTGTTTGCCAAACCCTACGAGGCTGGTAAGCGCAACTCCGAAGCCTTTCACAACCCCAACATCACTAACGTGGGGGTAAGCATTAACGGAGTTCCTAACAAGGTCTACTCCCAGGGGATAAAGCCTGCAGACATATACAGGGAGGCAATGCGCAAGTTTGGCGACCAAATCAGTCCTGAGGAATTCTTTAAGGATAAGTACGCGCTGTGGATCGACATGCGCACCACCAACGATGAATCTATGCACGGTCAGGGTTTGCGGCTGGTAAACACTCAAGACGGCATTACTTTGGAGATCAAACGCACAAAGAATGCCTCCGCGAGCGACGGCGATAAGATAAATGGATATATCTTCGTCGTGTCGGACGCGCAACTGAGCGTAGAAATGAACCAATTGAAAAGCGTTGCATATTGATTTGTCATCCTAGTGAAAATCGGTACGATCTCAGGCTTACCTCTAGAGGCAAACTTGTTTGCCGACATTAAAATATTCATAGGATATACGATGCTACGCGTATTCGAAAACAACAACACCGAACTGCAATGCATAGTAAAAGGCGACAAACTGTACTTTAAGGCGAAGGAAGTGGCGTTGGCGTTGGGTTATGAGAACACCAAAAAGGCCATTAGAGACCACGTTTCTGAGAAATATACCAGAAAAGATGGGTCGACATGCAAGGGGTCCCAAGTCGTTCCCCTTCTACTATTCACCCGCATTCCGTGTTTATCTCCGAGCCTGGTCTGTATCAATTGATATTCAGCTCCAGGCTGCCAAAAGCCGTAAAGTTCCAAGATTGGGTCTTTGAGGAAGTCCTACCCGCGCTGCGTAAGACTGGCAAGTATGAAATAAACAAGCGCTTCAATGGCTCAAATAAGTTGGTGTTTAAGATAGAAGACGAATTCGATCTACATAAGAAAGTCGTCAATTATATCCGCAGGTTTTACCCCCAAATGCTCGTGACCCCTGGCCTAGGCGAACTGCAGGACTCGGATGGCAGGCGTGTAAAGTGTTGGCAGAAAGGGTACCAAAGAGATCAACCCGATCTGTTAATACTGAATGCACACATACGCTACCGAGGTCTCTGCTTGGAGCTAAAGACACCAAAAGGCAACGGGGTATTATCCGCAGATCAACATTCGCTCTTACGACGATATGAGGAGAACGGCTATAAGGTGTTAATCAGCAACGACTACGACGTCGTCTGCCGCACCATTGCGGATTACGCACAAGGGCTGCGCATTCCATGCAGATGGTGCTGCAAGCGCTTCAAGTCTACGGAGACTTTAGATACGCACTTAAGGATATTTCATAGGATATATGATCGTGCAAACGCATTGGAGGGAACTTACGGAAGGCAAAGCATATGAAATAAAAAATTACGTCGTCTTTGAGGATATCAACCGCTTACGGCTGGTATTGAAAGACGAAGCAGGTAAGGAATATTCCTTATGGGCGCCCGACAGAGTTAGGTACGTAATTCAAGGCGAAGAATTTACCCACCTGCGTTCGCATGGTAAGCAACAGGGTAGGTGGGTCTTCGATATAGAAAGGAGGGTTACCCAATCTCCTCTCTGTGGTTAAGTGCGTCGGCAACCGTCCGCAGCGCTTTCGGATCGGCACGGCACCAATGGTTGTCGCCTAAGTAGGAGCGGCGGCAGTTGTACCTTTCTTCAAAGGAGAGGGTGACTTTTTTTTTGGGCTGGTCTGCGCGTTCTTTGACGATTTCTTTAATGACCTCCTGTACTTCTGGGGCGATGATACAATCTCCTGATATTTCGCAAGTAATGCAGTCCATATATTCAAGGGGTCTTCGAAAAGGGGATCGACAATTATTAAGTTTTTATTAAATGGCCCCAAAACCCTCAAAGGAGGGGATTGATAATTATTGACTTTTTATTAAATGGCCCCAAAACCCTCAAAGGAGGGGATCGATAATTATTAAGTTTTTATTAAATGGCCCCAAAACCCTTTTAGGAAGGCCTTATTAATTATTTATTAATTATTATTTATTAACGGGTTATTATTAGGCCATTCTTATTACGATATTCATCTTTTATTCGGGGGTTATTGGGACAATATTAATAGGATAATAATAATTTAATAATGCCCGCGTACCCATTAGGTTCAACGTATCATTGGATTAAAGGTGAATAATGATATCGTAATATCCCAATAATAACCCATCAATAAATAATAATAAATAAATAATAATGGCTCCCCTTCTTTGAGGGTTTCCAGGCCGACTTAATAAAAACTTAATAATTATCAGACCCCCTTTAAAAGGGTTTCCGACCCATTTAATAAAAACTTAATAATTATCGATCCCCTCCTTTGAGGGAAATCTGATAATCCATCCTTAAGGTCTTACTCCTTTATGGCTTCATCGTGCCATTCCTTGACGCGTTCCATGTGCTCTTTGAAGGTAATTGGTTCCGTTTGCGCGTATAGGCACTGCCAAATGTGTTGGCCATTCCTTTTACACCCGCATTGATCGCAGTCCGCCTCCCAATACTCCCTATCTTCCCAGGGCACACCCTCCACGCGGTCAAACATGGCAAAGTGCATGTCGATCTTCTTCTTTCGACGCGTTAATTCCAGGATGGTTTCCTCCGGACAACAACGCGCCGCTACGTTGCAGTGGATTTCACATGCTACCCCTTCTAATTGATATTGCGCGGAGCAACGCAGACGATGCCAAGTTTCATCTTTATCCTCCTCACAGCGTTTGCAGATCTTCTTTAGACAAACCTCGTTATCCACGTGATACCTGAGCATCTGTTTGCTGCTAAACGACCGATCACAAACCTCACACCGCCTTTCTCGGGGTTTCATGCAGACCTTCTTTTCGACGTGATACCTTAACATTTGTTTGCTACTAAATTCCTTGTAACACAGTTCGCACTGCATATATATAATAAGAATTTAATAAACTTCATATGGGATACGCCATGAAATCCTTTACGGTGTCCTTAGCCCAGGTCGCCATAGTTATCAAAGCGCCAAACCGTTCTGCGCGCTTCAAACCACACATTTCGTCGTATAACTCCTTTACGCGTTCATGTAGGCGGTCGATTTCCTTCCTTTGCATTTCTATCGTGTCAGTTTTGTCTTCCAGCCTGTTAACTATCATTTTGACTGCATCCGTGGGGTCCATATATTACAGCAAATAAATTTGCTTCTAGTGGAAATCCCCGTGATTTCCTAAAATATATGAACCCAGATCACATGCCTTGTAACGCTCTGATAGTAGGACCCACCGGCTGCGGAAAGACCCAGTTTGTGGTAGAGCAGCTATTAGGACCCTTTAGATACCGATTTGACTATATCGTGCTACTTTGCCCCACCTACGTAAATAACCGCACCTGGACGGGCGTGGGCGCGAAAGATGACGACTTCTTTGTGGATATCTTAGACCCTAACGAGTTATCTGGACATCTTAAGTTTTGGCATAGACAATTCCCCAAGAATACTCAGACACTCCTCATACTGGATGACATTGCCTGCGGGGACGACGTAAAAAGACGCACATCAGAGCTCGTTAAACTCGCCTTTAGCGGCAGACATGACAATATTAGCGTTTGGTTGCTCTCGCAGCAGCTTACCAGTGTCTCTAAGCCCTTTAGGGAAAACATAGGATCTCTCGTAGTATTTTATACTCCGAGCAAGTCTGATCTGGAAACCATTTTAAGCGACTACGGTGGCGAGATATCCAAGGAACAGTTACACGAATACATGCGGCATTTGAAGACGCACCAACATTCCAAGATGATCTTCTCTTTGAGGTTTCCGTACGCGGTTGGAATCTATGATTCCTAATGTATATGGAGATTGAGCAGCTCTTAGATGACGTCCCCACACAGCTAGATGAAAGTAACCTTAAGGAACAACTTAACATCCTCGTGTCTTCTGGGAAGTGCAAAGAAATGATAGGTAAGGAACTTACCCATGAGCAAGTTAATAAGTTGTCAGAAGAGGAGGTTAAAAAGTTCCATAAGAGGTACGAGGCTGCCCTTTCGAGTAAGACCACGGACGCCGTCGCAGACTCCGCTATCCGACTTGCCACCAAGCTCCTCGGACTTGCGCTGCCCATAGACGACGTGGAACAACTACGGAAGGACATAAGAGATGACTATGTCATCGCTCAAGAACTTAAGATAACCTGTGGGTGGTTGTCTTTGAAGTGCGGTAAGTTAATGGCAGTCGCCTCTGCGGCTTTGCACGTAGCTCAGCACGTTGACTTGAAGGAACTTACGACGTCTTGGAAGGACAGAGAAGTTGGAAGGGCAGCACTTGCCGAGGAACCTAGTCAAGTACCTAGTTAAGTCATCCACAGGTCACCATAAGTACCTAGTCAAGTCATTCCTAAGTACTTGGTCAGCTCGCGCCCAGGTTATTTCCAAGTCGTCCTTAAGTCATTCCCAAGTACTTGCCAAGTCCTTCAAGTCCTTAGTATAAATGAGTGAACCAGAGTCGAAGGTAGAGCAACCCGAGCAAAAGATCACCAAGGCTAAATCTCCAGGTAGAGTCGCGGCGGGGAAGAAGCTCGCGGAGATGAACAGGAAGAACAAAGCCAAAAGAGAAGAAAAGGCGGAAGAAAAAGAAGAGGGATCCTTTATTAATCCTGGGTACGTCATCGGCGCATTAGGAGTTGCTATAGCAGCAGGCAGTCTCTACTTACAATGGCGGGCTACGAAGCCAAAAGTAGAACCCGTGCATGTGACGCAGGAGCCTAGAAGCAAAATACCCGTGATGGAATAACCTTCTCGCTCTGTAATATAATGTCAACCGCGTTATTGAAAACTGTTGAAGAAGCAGCTATTATTACTTCTATTGTTGCGGGTATTGGTTGGGTAGGTAAGAAAGTGCTCAAAGAAGACTTTACTGAAGACCCGAGCAAGAGCTTCGCTAACTTTGCTAAGATGACCGCTGCCGTTGGCGGGGCTATCATGGTAAAGGATTACCTACGGAAGGAAAAGTACATCCCTAATGTATAAATGGCTAGTTTAATCGCAGGCGGAGTTATTGCAGCTTTAGCATTCACTGGAGCTAATTATGGCGGTCAGTACTTGGATAGATTAGTTAGAGGTGATCATAGCGGCGCCGCTGAGAGGAAGAGACACGACTTAGCGCTGGAGAAATATCAAAGGGACGTGGCAGCTTGGAATGAAAAAAGACAAGCTTACAGGGATTGGTTGGACAAGAACTACCAAGACAAGATGCAAGCAGACAAGAACTTCGAAAACACAGACTACGCCTTTAAACTTTATGCGCAAGCACACCCCGACTTTAGAATGAGAAAGCCTCAGTTTAAGAATTGTACTACCAGCCTTCTAAGAAACAAAAAGACAATGAGTTGGTATTTATAGGAGGCGCAGGGCTGGCGGGAGGCGTAGCTTTGGCGTATCTAATATAATGATAGTCTTTTTGGAAAGCGACAAGAATAACTTTACCACTTATTTAAATCCCCCCATTAAAGCCTATAAGGTTCGGCTCATAAGTTGCTCTTTGTACAATTCTTGGTATAATTTAATTAATGGCATGGTTACCGAGCATACGGGGTCTAACAATTATCAAGGCGTAATGCTACCCAATGGACATTACACCCCAATCACACTGGCAAAAGAATTAGCAAAGTACGGTTATACTCTCACCACGGGATTACCACACGAAATGACCTTCAAACATAATCTTCCTAACAATTTCTCGGTAACCCTGGGAAAAGCTGATGCATTGGGGTCTTTACTAGGTGTCTCAGGCAAGGCAATTACCAACACGGCCATACCCGTGAAATGGAAAGTCGCATCCTCTTACGAAGTCTATTGCGATTTGGTCCATAGTTACGACAATGGAAAAAAGTCTTCTCTTATGTCCAAGTTTCTACCCAAAGGTAATCCATTTGACCTGGTAGAATACACTCCCATTTCTTTGAGCTATGATTTGTCTAATTTGGTAGAAAGTATCAACGTTACCATTAAAGTGGACGGAAAGACGGTGGATTTCAACGGACGCAATATCAATCTCGTTTTATCCTTCGCTTGAATCAAGCGAAGCGCGATTCTATTCATATAATGGGTCGAACTGAGGACAAACTCAAAAGGATTTACTATGGGCCCGAAGGCTATTGGAGAGGAGCGTCAGCTATCAAGAAACTTGCGGCCGCGGCCAGGGTATCAGAAGAAACGGCTAAGAACTGGTTAAAAAAACAAACCCTCTGGCAGGTTTATCTTCCCGTGCCCAAGTACATTCCTAGGCCCAGCTTTACCGTAAATACCCCTAACGAAGTTCATCAGGCGGATTTGCTTTTCTTACCGCACGACAAGGTGAGAAAGAAGACCTATAGGTACGCTTTGACCGTAGTTGATATCGCAAGCAGATACAAGGATACCGAACCCATAACCAGTAAGGATTCTGGGGAAGTCGCAGAAGCCCTAGGTAGGATTTATAAGCGCGTCTTGAAATGGCCCAAGCTGCTGCAAGTGGATGCGGGGACAGAGTTCATGGGCGTGGTTACTAAGACCCTGAAAGACCACGACACTAAGATTAGGAGAGCCGAAGCTGAGTACCACAGGGGTCAGAGCATCGTTGAAAGATTCAATAAGACCCTGGCCGAGCGTCTATTTGGATACCAGTATTGGAAAGAGCTGGAAGATCCCTCCAAACGCAACAGGGAATGGACCCAGAGACTCCCCCAGGTCGTCGCGGCTTTGAACAACGAGGAGGCCAGGGCTACGGGGATGAAACCCAAGGATGCTATAAAAAAGAAACACGTGGAACACAAGTCCTACGTCAGAAGTTCGAGGGCGGTCGGACTGAAGGAAAAAAAGCTCCCCCGCAACATAGTGGTCAGATACCTCTATCAGCCGGGGGAACTCGAAGGCGGCAGTAAGAGAGCCACGGATCCTAACTGGTCCCTGGAAACGTATGAGATTTCGAAGTCTGTCACCAAGGAAGGGCAGCCCGTGTTGTATTACCTAAATGGCCCAAGTCGCGGATTCGTCAAGGAAGAGCTGCTCATAGTCCCAAAAGACTCAGAGTAGTGCTGCTCCGCGCGCACGATTACACTCTAGGCATGTCAGCCTTACGTTGCCTCTGCAATGGCCGCGCTTGTTGTTGATACGATCCACGGAGAACTGCTGATCGTCATTTGGGTCAAACCTCCATAGTAGAGGTATGTTACATTTAGCACACCGCGCCCCTTTCTTATAGACGTCGTCCACGCATAGGTCAAAGACATGACCCTTCTCCTCGTCGTGCCGCTTGTAGCGAAGGAGTTTCTTAGCAATGTTCTCCTTTGCTATGTCTTCTGGGGTGCGGTCGTAACGCAGTTGCGGCCCCCAGGCTCTTTTTAACTGTTTGGCGTACTCCACACGGCTTACGGCGGTGTAGATAAGGTTGCTCCAACACAGCCGCTGGTCTATGATCCATAAGGTTTCTTTTATGGTAAGCCCTTGCGCGCTGTGGACTGTCATACAATAGCCCAAGCGCCAGTCTGGATGGGAGGTTATTTTTTCCACCTTTTCTACGGGTACCCAGGCTTTATCGTGCGTTACCGCATTTTGCAGTTGGATGTCGGTACCGGGTACGCAAACGTCGCGGCGCTGCATGCGGGTGTCGTGGGGTTTATAACAAACGGGTACCAAATGACTAGGGAGCCGCTCCTGGTGCATTTTGAGTAAGTCTTTCTGAATGCGAGATTGTGCTGCGCGCTTACTACTTAGCACCAGATCTTTAGGATGCCAAGAATACAGGAAGTCTTCGTAAGACTTTGCTCGTACCCTCTTACGTAACACCTTAGATTGTTCGGCGTCGCTAAGGCCCCTTAATTCTGCCTTTAATTTCCTCACTTCATCCTTGCTACGGTAGTCTGCGTTAATTTCTTCGGAGTGGTCTACCATTTCTTTTAACCATTCATGGGGCATTTCTCCGGCTATAGGAGGTGGCTGACATGGATCCCCGGCAAATATTACTTGGCATTTTCCGCGGAGGAAGTCTACGAACTCCTGCAGGATTTCTAAGGGCACGGTACAGATTTCGTCCCAAAGTATCACCGGAAGTATGTCGCGTATCGCTTCCGGCACCCACTTTTGGCCATTCCAGCGAAAGAAGCTGTGGTAAGTCTGCGCGTCGTGGCCCATTTCGCGGAGTTCCCTTTCCAAGCGGTGCGTTGGCGTTAGCACCTTTATCTTAGGAAAGAGTTCTAACACACGCGTCGTCTTACCGCTGCCGCCCGTACCGTAGAGGTAAGAGAAGCGCTTGTATGTAATGGGGTCGGCAACTGAGGGCAGTGGTTCTTCCGTCGGCGCAGTGGAACCACGGGTGTGTTCTCCGTGATATTCCACGCGTGCCCTCCAAGACCTTATCTCCTCATCTTTGACGCGCCATTGACCACTTTCTGCGAGTTCATCGGCAGTGTAGAACTCTTTCATGCGCTCTAACACGCTAGGTTTCACATACAGGGAGTCGGTAGCTACCCGTGGTACGTCTTCTTTGTCGAACCGTAGGAACATCGCGAGGAGGTTGATGTGCGCGTAGGCAAGCATGCTGGCACGTAGGTGGTAATACTGCGGTCTGTAATCCTGGTAGTAACACAGAGCATTCCATTTCTTTTCTCCCTCACCTTCTACGAAGTAGTCCCACTTTTCCACAGATACCATCGTTCCCTGCTCGTGCGCACGCTTAACGAGGAAGCTCAGCTCGCCTTTGTCCGTAATTAAACGACGTTGCATGTGCTTTTCGCCCTCCCTCGCACCCTGCGTGAACTTACCTATGACTATCCTTGCAGTAGGGTTGTGTTCTGGTAACCATTTAGTGAAGGATGAGTGACATAGGATAGCCTCATGTGCCGTGTATTCGAGTATCTCATTCTCCTCCAGAAACTTCAGCAGCGGTATCAGTATCCATTCCTTTTCCTGCAGGTGCTTACCATACCACGCGTAGATTATTGGGTGCAGGCCTTTCGCTAGTTTCCACGTAGTTAGCCTAACGAACCCCGTAGCTCGGGCGTCGTAATGACCGTCTAGGGAAACGCGGAAGAATTGGCTGTCTGGATGCCCATAACTCTCATAATACTTCTTACAATCTTCTAAGCCTTTGAAAGATGCTGGGTAACAATGTTTCATATCCAGCGACACGTACTCATCTTCGTCATACTCCATGTTCCACAAACCTCCATGACCATGCTCTACGCAGGCCTTGGCTATGTCTGCGAACTCCTTAGGGGTAGGCTTCCAACCATTCCTTTTCTTTGCGGCTAGGAAGTCCAGGCTGCGACTGCTGAGTACCTCATCTGAGAAGTCTTCTCCTAAGATTTCGCAGGCGCTATGGATACGTTGCTGCTCCACTTCTGGCCGGTAAAGGATTCCGTCCTGCGTCATAAATTGACTTCCTTCCGAATCCATCAACCATACGGAATTTTCATGGACTAATTCTGCTAGCGGCGACTCTTCGTAGATCTTTGTCTCCTTCTTTCTGGGGAACCTCAATTCTCTCCAAGCATGTCCGTTGTGTTGATATATGACGATGGGAGCCCCCCGGCCTCCGTATTTGTGCGTCCCCGGATAGATGAACCCGTCCGTAATGTCTTTCACCTGTATGCGCCTTTCTAAGAGGACTTCCAACTTCTTGACGTTATCTGTTGTCGCTCCGGCCTTATGAGTAGCTCTTTCCCATTTCCTAATGGCTTCTCTTCTCTTTAGAGTAAGTTTACCGTCACGAGAGGAATCTTCAAAGAATTCTCTTACCAGTTTCCCTACGCAGTTACCAGGATGACGCATCGGCTGTAATTTGCTTACGTCTGGTTCCCTAATCTCACGCACCATAAATAACAACGGTAACCGGATAGGCAACTTCGTAGAACAGCATATCCACTCCCACGAGCGCTCCAGGACGAGTTTGCTCGTTCAAGACAAACAAATTTCGCTTACCAGACGCCCTTATAGGATTGCGGCCCTTCTCTATTATCCATTCACCATCCAAATACTTTATGAACGTCAATTCCAAGCGGTAGTTACCCTCGGGCATTAAATTAATTATCCTCTCAGCTCTCTCCTCAGTCATCGTTTCGTCCGTATCTCCCTCCATAAATGTCGTGAAGGCGAAGTCGGCGTCCAAATTATTCAACACCCGAGTACGCAGCTTGCGCACAGTCTTATTCCTAATACTCCTAATTGCGTCCATCTATATCTAAGAAATATTTTAGACTACGTTTACGGCCCCACACATAAATTAAGGCAAAATTCTTTACATTCATGCATCGTATATAAAACAAATATGTTAACACAGCAGCAGTAAGGAAATCACCGCGTAACATATAACGGAACACGGGTAATTCCCGCTGGAGCCCTATGCTACTTGGCGCGGGTATTACCCCGGGCTCCCGGTACCCCCTCCGCGAGTCCCCCTTACTGCTGCTCTCAACTGATAGTAACTAGATCTTTATTTGTTTTATCGATGATAACTAAAGCGTTCTTAATAGGTATATGAGAGTAAACAGATACAACTTGTCTGTCAGTCCTGCGTTAAACTTAAACCACGCCCTGATAAGTGTCCTATTGCGATACGCAACCCATTTAACATACACATAAGAATTTTATTCTTAGTTATCGCTAACTCTTCAAGTCCAAAGATACAAAAATTTTGCTAAAATAATTTTTACCAAGTGAATTATTCATACACACTCGCTCCCGTCCGACCTGATTGTCGTACAACGTTCCTATCACAGTTACTGCCTGCCAACGATGACAAATATAATTTTTATTAGCATTCAATATTTAGACGCAGCGCTTTATCACCTTCTAGCTCGATCGGCTGATATCTTGCTTCTTGATAAAATGAAAATGACCGTGTGAATGAGTCATACTATCTTCGCTTTAAACCTCAACCTTACGTGTGTAGGTTTCTATCCTGATAACATGTAGCACATGCAAGGCAACTTATACCCTACGGGCATGGGCTTAATCATGCTCAGTTGTATGCACTCACAATTGAAACTTCAACCTTCAAAGATAAAGAGCGTTTAATTGAAGAGGTGGAGGATTTGAAAACACCTGGTGGTCAGGCATCCTTCATGTATAAGATAATGGTCATAATGGTCTAATATCCTTGCTGATATCAAATTGTGGCTTGACATATTACAGCTGAGTAAGGACCATTGGGTGTTAAAGTTAACTAAACACTGTATATCATAAGAGGGAAATTTAATGTCACTCATCAAATTCCTTTGCATCGAGCTTTACTTCACCATGTACTTATACTTAGCTTATGTTGAACGAATTGAAGAAAAGAGGAGCGGTTTAATGACAGGCTTGTTGTAGCGCAAAACGATAGGAATGTTCTCCTTTGGGAAATGAAATTTCTTGTCATGCTAAAATATTGCATTGTTCCTGCCCTACACTGTGGCTGCCTTGAACCCCGGTTCTATACAATGAACCATTTTTTTAAATATACAACTATGTCGGGGTTTAGGATTTTATGCCACTACACACCACGATGTCCTATAATAGAGAGTTTTAGATTTACGTTCACGGCAAACGTGAAACGTCAGTTGACCAGTAAAAAATTCTTTTCAATTACTGAAAAAGAATCGCAAAAAAGTCCAAGTAGTAGAAAAACAAAAGAGTATTTGCGCTTGGTGAGAAGGTTTGTAAAAGGTAAAGTAAAATACAAGAAAACTATGAAAACGTGGTCACGTTTGCCGTTTGGGGGGAGGAAATAAAGTCAATCTAAAACTCTCTAATAAATAATTATGAACGCTAAAAAGTAAAATTCTCTTCAGTAAATATTTTTGAGCTTAAGATGTTTGTGGTTTTGCTGAAAAATGACGTTCAAATAATCGCTCGTTATCATTCATAATAATAATAATAATAACAACTTTATTTAATGAGGGTGGCACTAAATAGTGTACTACACTAATAAACTTGTGGCCCTCAAAACAGCCATCATATTAATCTCGATCAATGGCCTATCTCGATAAGATCCCTTCAATTTATTAACCAACAGCGTATTATTTTCCTGATAACTTCATTTCAAGGATAAGTTAACTTAAATTAAATTAAAAACAAGATTTGATGGTTTCTCAGCAGGGTTCCCATTCTTCTTTACTATCTTTGTCTGTTATCGAAAAAATATTTATAAATATATCAAAAAATATTGCAAGGTTATCAATGAGGATATGAAATATTTGAAATACAACGCGCGCGCTGATTGGCTGACTATCGCGTTTATATAAGAGGACAGAGACACGCTCGTGCAAAAAATATTCAAAAATAAAATATTTCATAAAAGCAATATAAAACGTCTGTTTATGTCTTTGTATTGTGATGTAAAACACTCTCGACGCTGTAGAGCACTCAAGAAGCAAGAGAAACACTCGATACGCCTTGTGTTCCTAAGCTTGCTTTTCTTTTGCTCTACAGCTCCCAGCGTGCTTAATATCACAGTACAGAGACATGCGCGCGCGTTTTATATTCCTTAAATATGAAAATAAACTCGGCTTTTAAAGATACCTAAAGCTGCTTCGTGAACCAAATACCAGATGCCTCCTCAATGTCAATGTATTTTCTTAGTTTTACGGTTTTTGGAATATAATTCGTTAACTGTTTTTCACACGGAGTGGTTCAAAGTGGCCAGTCACGTGACTTTCTGAGCCATGATTTGTTCTATAGTATACACACATGCAAAAGTTCAGAGACCAGCAGAATGTAGATTCTAGTCTATATACACTATATATACTGTTTTTCATATGATTTGCGCAGAATAATTTAAGAACATGTTGAAACATTTGGCATTGGACTGAAAAATATCAATTTTTAACTTTTTTTGGAATAGTCAGTAGTCTGATTGCAGTGTTATTATTATTTAATCTCATGAACTAGCTGCTCTTGAAGGTTTAGATTTTCGATGATAAAACTATTGATTCATTTTGTTCTATCTATCTGTGGTTTCCATTCAAAAGACATAAACGATTAACCAATTGTGTTGATCACTATCTGAATAATGACTTAAGTGAACTTTAATATACCATGTCTTTATTGATGAAACATGATGTTCGAAGCAATTACCTTGATTAATTCCTAACAATCATTCTTGGTTCACAATGATCTTAATAATTTACTACAGTCTGTTACAATAATGACAATTGGCGTCTCGGCGATACATCTCAGAGATACTGAACTCTATACCAAGCAAAGCTTTCCGTATCGAATGATTAAAACGGTGGAATACTGACTTGTTATAGCACGTATACACGGTACAACATGCCGTAACATTGAGATGGCTTCCCATAAAGCTGATGTTACACGGGACGATTCGCAACGACGATTTTCGCGATACACCGTCGCGGGTGTAGCATGTCGATTTTCGAACGAACGTTGCGCGAAAATTTGACTCGTGTGACGTGTAAATGATTATTAGACGGTACTGACTTACAGCACGTATACGGTATACGACATGCCGTAACATTGAGAGGGCTTCCCATTGTCTCTCAGTATTTCATCCAATCACAACGCGTAGAACGGCTAGAAAATTTACCGTATCGTCTTCCACTCTGACTCATAAAAATTAGTCATTCGCAAGTTTCTACACTGTGCTTTCGAAATTTATTATTCCATTTTTCATATAAAGTGCTTATTATCTGGGTACTCAAAAGGGACTTACTACTATTCGACGGCCGTTAATTAAAAAATAAAATAAAAAAACTTGAGGAGATTTTAGAGGATTGAAGTCTTTAACTCATGACTTTAAAAAATTACCTCAAGGTATGTTTTGCCTTCGAAACGCTAGTCGGCAAACGAGACATTATGATTCGCGGATCGCACTTTAACGATAATTGGTAGTGATAAAGAGCCCCTAGTTCACCTCGGTGGTCATAACCATGATATTTCAACACAATATTTAATAAAGTGTATCAACTGAAGTGATGCGTTTTATAAACATTTTTGAGTGGCTTTTTTTAGATGATAATGATAATGTGTATTTAAAAAAACGGATAAGAAATGGTGCATGGAAATTCCCACAGAAAAGGAGTATTTAGCACTTACTGAAAACGAAACTGCCTTTTGATGCCTCTTCGTAAAACCTACTAGGTTAAATTCCAATTCGATCTGTGAGTTAGCCATGCCCTGACTTTGATCAGCCCAGAGGTTGTTTCAGGGTTCTATCTGTGAGTTAGCCGTGCCCTGACTTATAGATCAGCCTAGAAGTTGTTTCAGGCTATAATCTATGAGATAGCCGTGCTCTGACTTAGATCAGTCCAGAGGTTGTTCCAAGGTTCGACAACAGCAAATCATGCACATCACAACCTATAGCACATATATAACGTTGCTATATACAGCAACACAAAAGCTAAAAATAGATAATTTAAATTCATGAGGCATATTTTATTTCAGATTCATGCAGACCGTTTTGTAACTCATATCTTTTAAAAACGTTGTGAATTTGACATACAAGATATATTTATATATCAATAGAATAAACAATAAAGGAATATGAAAGACGCGATGTCACTCTCAGCTCGGCGGCGTTTATATAGTTTTCATTTTACAAAATATAAACCCACAGGGCTGGTTAATATTGCTTTCAAAAAATTTTCAGATTCCAAATCGTTCAAATTTTTTGACCCCGCGTTCAACTACGTCCTCCGATATATCAGGCATTCACTCCAATGTTTCGCATTTTTAACCAATCACAACTCAACTAGCTTTTTTAAATATTTATACCATATTTTGATGTTTTTGGTAAATTTTCTATTTTTAGAAATCATCAGATTTCTTGAAATGTTATCAAGGTCCAAGAAGTGCTTGGAGAATCGAATATATGGAAACATTCTTAAAATTCCACTAAAGTCCGAGGAAATTAGGTTAATTTAAATGTGCCATGAAGATATTGCGTAGCCTGCTCTGATCTCAAATACAATTACACAACACAACGATTACATCCACACTTGAAGTACAAGGTGAAATACAGCACTGATACAATGAAGACATGTTAAGTACTTAATATTGACTGTCTTTGGTAAAAAAAAAGCGAAGACATTCTTCTTTGCTGATAATAAACTACGGCTTCAGGTCCTCATAAAAAGTCGGTCGAATAGAGATTGGTGGTCGTTCTTAGAAGGGTGACCGGCACACGCCTTATATATATATACATATATACGTAACCTAAACACGATATAGCAAACACAAATGCAGCTAAAGTTGTATTATGAAGCGATTTTTCAAAGCGTTATTTTCCATCGAGGATTAAAATTTCAAATCTTTCAGAAGAATTTAAAAAAAACCCTTCTTGATCGGCTGTTTGACAGTGATAATTCGTTTTACCGCTGACCACTAAGGGAACCACCTAAACGCACCTGTATTTCTTCTACGGATCGCTTTCAAAAGGTGGTCGTCGATCAGAGATGTTCAATTGTCTTTTGTTAAGGCATTTTTATATAACAGCATTTTTTATCGGTAATGATAAAAGGGTAGATTATACACCGTGAAAAGATGAAAAAACTTACTGACGTTTCGGACGCTAGCCAACCCTTTTATCATTACTGTTTCATTAGAAACACCGACGCAGCTCACACTACTTTTTAGCTAGTTATCTCTTAATATTTTTTATCGTTAGAATCAACTAAAGTATGAGTGTTTTTAAAATTTCTTGAATAAAGGAACAAGATTTCTTTGGACCATATACTTATTTCGCTCAAAAAAAGTGATCGTTGTCAAGATGTGTTTGATCAGAAATTTTTGGTTGTCTCTTGTTAAAGAATCTTTATATTTCTTAAGATTATTTTTTAGTGTTAAACCAACCAGTGTAATTGTTTTCGATTTTTCTTAAATAAAGAGCAAGATTTTTGTCGCTTAAAAAAGGTGGTCAAAAAGAGAGTTAGTCGAAAAGAAACTCCGTTTCAGCGGCGGCCGGAAGACATCTTTATATCACAATCATTTGAAAACCTTGATTAATAAGGAACTAACCGTCTTGGTTGAACTGATATCGTGCAGGGTGTCTATGATATGATGAGTACCCTGCCTGCTGTGACTGTAATACGTTGTGGCCGGAACAAGCTGGTACCTTACGGTTTATTCTGAAACTTCGCTCTTAAAACAAGAGTCTTAATTACTGCTACTTATTTCAAGTACTTTATCATGACTAGATCGCTGCAATTGTTACAGTTTCGCTCTTCGAAATCTTCACTACACCCACGTCCAGACTACCTACTCGAACTTTCCAAACTTTTTAAAATCATAATTGATCAGTGTTTCACTAATTGTTTTAAAGTGGTCATGGTTCAAGCCAGTTGAAGGTGGCTGTTGACTGTGTCGGGATGTAGTTTAATAAATATTGATTATTTTCTTGTCTTAATTGAGCCCTGTGGGTTTGGCTCATTGAATGCGGTCGGATGAGCTTCATGTATTTTTTCACAGCGGTGTCAACATTTTAGTCAATGGATTTAGCGAATGTTTTGAAGTTATCAGATCAGTAGAAAGCGTGCAACTGAAACGACTAAAATATACGGTTAATTGTACTCGCGGCTTTTGTGAAGTAGAAATACGACGAAAGACTAAACATGTTCCAATATCTTGAGCAGCATTTGACACTTAGTTTTGGGGTCAAACGCCTTTCTTTTGCTTTCCTCTCGTCAACAGAACCAATATAACAAGTGAGCCTAGAATCTCAACCAAAAAAAGTTGCATTGTTGAGTGGTGCGTAATTATAATGCTTGAAATGTTTGATTGCAAAGAACCTAGAGCTAAGTCGAGTAAGGACTGTGTTATTCGCCATAAAACAGTGATAGATTTGACAGTAAATTTATTGATTTTGATAGCTGAAAAGTACTGGTTTTACATCCATATCTAAAATAAACATGAGAACTAGCAACCTGTCAAACAATCTAGCATCTATGTTAAAGATGATACAACTAGATGTACTTAATGTTAAGTCAATTTTGATTATTCAACAGTATTCAATAGGCGTGAAGGAATTAAGAAGGTGTTGTACTGTTGAACGTAAGATATTTTCGACTTGTTGGGGCTCATATTAATTGAATAGGTGCAACCTGTGCCTCAAATCAAAACGGACTATTTTAAAATGATGTGTACAAAAGATTTTAACAAGATTTAAAAAATTAATTTTTTCGATATCTATCAAATACACTGCTAAAACGACTTTTCTTTTTAGTCTTCATTCTTAAACCTTTAATTAATGGATACCATCATCAAATACAGCATAATTCAAGACCTTTTGTACGTTTTAAATTTCTCTAAAGAAGTGGCTTCACAAGTGTTTGAAGTAGATGCAATTTATCTCAATTAATCAACAGAGTTTTTTTGAATGATTTAGGCGACTCTTAAAGACCCTTTCGAACAAATATAGAACAATACAATGGGTTGTCGGTTTACATTACAATTTCTAAGGATTTTTTTTTGTTTTTGTTGCTTTTTCCCCCTGCTTTCCTTAGTAGAATTTTTTCTCAACAGAGTTTTTTTGAATGATTTAAGCGACCCTCAAATACCCTTTGAGCAAATATAGAACAATACAATGGGTTCAGTGTCGATTTACATTTCATAAATATATTTTTTAAGTGTTTTTTTAGCGTTTTTTTTTTTTTCAGTAGAATTTCTTTGTAGATTTTCTATGTCGTCTATGTCATCAGTACAGGAGCCTAAAAGTTTATTACAGAAATTTCTTTAATCGTTGAGTATTTAATGCTGATTATTCTGTAAGACTTTCCTGTCATAAACGCCACTAAGGCTCCATTCAGACCATGTCGTCTCTTTCAATCATTTCCGATGGGTTGAAAAACGCGCTCGTACAAATCACAAATCATTTTAGATTTCATCTCTCAGTAAGAACTGAAAGCATGTCAAGAACGTTTCAACGGCTAAAAACACGCAAAAACGTGCATCAGTTTTTTTAGAGGATTTGATCGATGTGTATGTACATATATTTTTGGCTTCTAAGTTTCATTTTGATAATGTTGTACTTCCTTGAGCTTGATTTATTTTGAAAAACATTCATATCTACTTCCTTTTTGAACATTATGTGGTGGTCTAATAGAGTCATTTTGATTGCTTAAAGCAATGTCACTACCGTAAACTTCCATTTTTGATTTGTGCTTCTAGTAATTGTTTTGCTAGGGTCTGAAGGGTATGGTGACGAAGAAAGCCAAAACACTCTCACTATCTGTTTTGATTACTTTCTTTGTCTTCTTACCCTGGGCGATTCAGAGAGCTTTAATGATGAACTTTTGAATGACTAGCCTGCTTTAACAACATGGGTTGATCATATATATTGATTTTCCTGTAAACATGGTCAACAATTCCATAAATATCTCCATAAATATCTCCATAAATATCTCCTATTTTACGCCTTTTCGCAACATGCAATCCTCCTTTATTCAATCCTTTATCATTTTGGTTCCACGGCCACTTAGAGTAATTAAGAGTGAATTCCAAGAAAAGTCGGTGCAATTCAATTCAATAAAGTAATCTTTTGAAAGCCATTAACTTCTATTTGGATAATAAAGTAAGAATATATTATCTTCTTTGGTGTTGCTGTTCTCATATAATTGAATTACAGAAACTTCAAGTTGTAATGAAGCCTTTTAAAATCGATAATATCTAAGATGTCTGGTTTGTGTTTTCGCTTTGCCCCTCTGGTCGAGCGTTCAAGTTTTAAATAGATTCATTTTGTGCAGTGTAAAATGCAAGAAGAAAAAGAACGCACACTTGCATTAACGAATAAACTGGCTATAATACTGACTGTAATTTAAAAGTACATTTAAAAGATCATTTTTTCGTTATTTAATTCATGATATACAAAAACAATTATCATAATGTACTGGTTCACGAAGATTAAGGAATGGCTGTTAAGATAAAAAAATTAAAAAGAACAACTGGTTTCTATTTAAAAAATTCTGTATTTTAGTTTTCGTGAGCGCGTATAATTG
Source organism: Actinia tenebrosa (assembly GCF_029948245.1). Classification (NCBI taxonomy): domain Eukaryota; kingdom Metazoa; phylum Cnidaria; class Anthozoa; order Actiniaria; family Actiniidae; genus Actinia; species Actinia tenebrosa. Next base: position 11,794,589 of record NW_028292572.1, read on the forward strand.
ACTTGTTATCTCTGATGTTCTAATCACTTCTGTGTTATCTCACAAGCTGCCGAGAGAACGATCTTTTCACTCGTTATCTCGCGTCTAAAAACCTCCTTTCTTTCTTTCTTGGCCCTCAATTCAGATCTTAAGCATCTGGAAGAACCTTTCCCTGCCCTGTTGAAGAAGAAATTCGAATTGAATAATTCTTAAAACGATTTCGATGATGGAAAAGACCAAATGGCGATAGGATGTCATCTATATTTGATGATCTAATAAAGTATTTTTCGGTTAAATCTCATCAACCAGGCGAATGACTTAAGTCATGATTAAATTGGCCTCATTCAGGTTGCAGTTTGAACATGACTTTGTTGGGTAGATTCTAGTTATCTTCAGGTATTCAAAGATGGTTTTGTTATCGCTCTATTAGAAGATGGAGAGTACACGTTCATGATAAAAGAGAACTCCGTGATGAACCTGTCGATAGCCTCATTCTTTTGGTTCAAAGCCCATAGCACACGAGAGCCGATATACTTCTAGTATTACTCCCAAAAATTTAACCCTCTGGCCAAAGCGACTAATTGTATCAAATTGTAAGCTCAATATTAGTCCAGTACATATTGTAAAATTTAGAATTTAATCAGCTTTAATGAAGCTTCTTAAAGCACAATAATGTTCCTTAATGACTTGATCAAATTTAACAAACTTTTATTCCGATTCCTTATTTCGTACTCAGACAAACGGCGTCTCTTGCTAATAACTCTACTTATGTCCGTATCATGAGGAGCTTAAAGATATCCTATGCTATCCAAATTAGTAATCTCTTACATTCAAATTGTATGGTCGTAATTAGGTTTATCACTCAGGCCATTACCAGAAAGAATTTCTTTGCGTGCCATTTCGGAGCACAGACTCTTGAGTTCGAGTTTAATCAAGATAAAACATTCGTAGTTACCAAGGGTCATCTCTTGATCAGTCGCGCCAAAAAAACCCAAAAGAAATCAGCAAAACAAATAGCTAATGTTATTATTGCCATAAGCTGTCATCCAAACAGGCTGACTTCATATCATTAATATAGATCCAAGGAAGCAAACACTATCTTAATTATACTAATCGACTAACACTTTGGCATAAACACAGGATTTATAAGTGTTTTAGTGAAATGTTGCCTTGTATTAAACGTGCTGTAGTCTTGATTGCCATGTCCTTGTTGCTTGCTCGCTCGACTAAATCACTCACTTCAATTACCCTCCAATTACCGGTTAAGTACACAGATGGAATTGACTTTCAAAACGACTTCTTAATAGGGATTCAACTTAAATTGTATATTAAAATGGAGCTAATTGATTTCCATAAAATATGTTTTGCCCAAAAGCATCGGATACTATCAGTGAGAGCCCCCTGCTGATCACACCTATTTGTTTTAAGCATTAGTAAAAACAATATACAAAGTGCTCTCCATTGTGAAATTGAGAGTATGAACAAACAATCGCTTCAGGGGTATATTTCAGTCTGTTGTGTTGGGAGTCAATCTGATCTTTTTCAAAGCTCATTATTTATATCTGTACGTGTTTTTTTAAGGTTGTTCTTGCACGTCATTTCTTTTATATGGAAATGAAATTTCCGCAGCAGCAAAACAGCTTTACTTTCTTTCGTTTAGAAGTCTTATTAACCCTAATTATTATCCAAGTGGGTTCAGTGCCATGAGCTATGTGATCGGAAAGGACTATGTTACGAGCATGGGGTGTATTTGAGTAAAGGGGAAATGAGAGCTGATTCCGACTCTTTGACTAAGATCCTTACCTTGAACCCCTGAGGCACTTGTGTATTAGTAGGATTGCTAAAGCCACCACGCCGACAGAAACAAAAGAACTACCAACCCGTAAATTGGTTTTAATCTGAACCAATGGCTGCAATTTAGTAGTTATCGGATCTTTTAAAGATGACATCTTACCGCCGCTGTGGTTGGCTGACATTTATCAACAACAAATTTGCTTGATAATGAGACAATTATCTTGTGCCCTATTAGGCTGGGTCTAATATACGCGGACATCGGCTGGTGAAATGACTATTCGCAGCAGGTCTTCGCCAATTCAGTGGAATAAAGCCAGAGAGACATAGTAGTGTTCTAGTATTGTACAACAAGGTTACACTTCACTTTGAATAACACGGCGACTAGGGAGCAAGCGGAGTAGAGCTGACAGATATCTCAGTGCAAAGCTTCGCGTTATGGAAACTGAACAGAACAAGCCTTCATCCATGGGCCCCACTTCATCTCGAAGTAGTTCATTTACCGTCGAGGCACTGATATCGAAACCAGTACACAAAACAAGCAATATCATTAACGACACCAATTTAGGAAGTCAAAGTAACTTTTCAGTTGAGAGAATTTTGAATAAACAACATTCAAGAGACGAGGAAAACGACAGCAAAGTTGACGTGTCTTCTCCAGACAAGAGATGTGCAGGGGAAGAAGAAGACAGCTCATCAGATTATCCATGGATGCATTCAACTCGCTACGACCCTCCACCAAGTAAGTTTACCCTTTCTATTAAACCTCTCTCTTTTAAATTCGTCAGAAAACATTTTAAGGATAATTGCTTTAATTGTCTTTAGCTTCATAATCCTGTATAAACTGTCGAGACTTGAACAGCATGAGCCATTCCTTTAGAGAAAGACGAGACAATACGGTTCAAATACCTGATTTTTTCGTGTGTAAAGCGGAAAGCACTTAACCTTGATATGTTGTTTATTTGTATAGGAATACGTTCAAGGCTTAGCCCGTCCAAATGTCAGCTTCGCAAGCATAAAGCAAATCGCAAACCTCGTACGCCTTTCACAACTTCACAACTTCTTGCTCTGGAAAGAAAGTTCCGCCAGAAACAGTACCTGTCTATCGCGGAAAGGGCCGAGTTTTCTGCATCATTAAATTTGACCGAAACACAAGTGAAAATTTGGTTTCAAAACCGAAGAGCAAAAGCAAAAAGACTTCACGAAGCTGAACTCGAGAAACTAAAGCTTGCAACTAAGCCTTACATATCTCCTGGCTTTACCTCTACAATGGGTAATGTCTCCATGTGTTGTGATTCATCATGCAATGGTACTTTCGCGTTCCAGCCTTATTCGCATCTAACTCTACCATCAAACAACTACAGTCAATCGGCGATGGGATTTTTTTACCGAACACCTTACGGGATTCCCCCTGGATATAACAACTATATGCCCCACTAATACAATCTATGTTCGTCAAACTATATATCCCATCGACTTGAAGGTGAGATGGAGGACAATGAAAAACGCTCTTTTATTTAAATTAAAATGTATCCATCCAGTTTTTCCCTCTGATGGATTGAACAAAATGTCTATCATGTCCTTTAGAAGGGCAGTATATTGTAATATAGCAGAATATTCTAATTGTACATAACTTCGATACATGGCTTCCTTGCACGAGACTCGAATTTACTTATGTTCTTAATTTTTTGTGCTATTTTCTTTCTCAACTGTCACATTCTATACGATTAAAACACAGAAAATAAAAATTTAAAGAAAGACTTTGATGGCTTTATTGACTAGTTTGACTTTGACAACCTCTTCGTACCTTCCTGAGAACATTTGCACTGAGTCATTAATGTCGTCAAAACGAACACTTTATTTCAACATCAGTAAATGCAAGCGTAGAAACAAATTTTATCAACCACAACATCAATCAGTAAATTAATTACGCTTTTGCATAGCACCAATTGGCGCCTTAAAGTGTTTTATAATTGAGTTTACGCTACATGGACGATTAACTAGGAGGATTGTATATATGTAACTCTATAGCATTTTTATTTATAGAAGAATTGAGGACAAAGCTTCAGTTTGTGTAGACGGAAATGAAAACACTAGAGTTCTTAAGGAAATCCTTTGATAAATCTTGTTTTTTTTAATTCGGAAACCATGGAATTAAATAACGTTATTATGGTGGTAAAAACTGAGATGCATTTAGTATCGGTGAGGTTTGGTTTAGGACAGGAAATTTTTAGAATATAAGTTTATGGAAAAGTAGTCACTCAAAAGTGAAATTTTTATAGAATCTTATTTGCGAAGGAATCACCAAAGAGACTATTGATAGTGTCAGTAAATGATAAAATACATTGTTCTTTTACAATGCTTGCTCAATGCATTTGTACTTTATTTTTCAATTTAAAGGTATAAAAAAACATGGTGTTTTAAGTCAGTGGGTGTTTTGGCATTCCTTTGTTAGATCCCCGCCTCCAACGATATTCAAAGTGTTAGGGATCACCTGTTTGTTTTATGACTTCATTTCTACCAGTAACGAAGGTTAATTGATACACTTAACTCTTTACGGGCCGGCATGGTATGTCGGTGGAAATCTTTGTATTAATTCCTCAATTGCCAACAGCTTGTCTAAGTGACTTCAATGAACAACAGGTAGCTAGTGCATGAAAACGTTGTCATTTCTTCACGAGAACCGAACTCCCCGAAATCATCTGTCCCCTACAACAAACTGGAACTAACTTGCCCTTTATTTCTCTTGTTTCTTTGAAGTTGTCCTTTGACAAAGTTGTTAGGTATTGATACACGAGTTGCTCAATCAAGTGCTATTGTGTTTGGAAAGCTTAGTGCACTGAGCATTACGGAGATTACGACAACTAGAACGAATGCTGTAGTTCCCACTCCCTTTTACATATTGGAATTTCTTTTCATCCTTCCTTCCTTAACTCTCTAATCTCAGCCCACTTAATGTCAGTCTGATTTCGGTCATCTTTTTCAGTGAGACATTCCACTTCACAAATCTATAAGAACCAAGCCTGCGTTTGTTGATAAAAGTTTATAAAGATTAAACGATGCGTCGTATAATGAAAACGGAAAAAACATCGCTCGACGACCTTTTGTAACAGCTGGTAGAAACCGAAATACCTGTTTTTATTAAGTAAAACCTTTAATATATTACATGTGCGTCTCATTTTCTAGGGAGAAAAGAACTATTATGTAAGGCTACGTTGAAGTTCCCGTTATTATTTGTATTTGTATCATCAGGAGCCCGCTCGTGGCAAATTCTCCGCTCATAATAATTCATAATTTATTAATATTTTATGGAATCTCTTCAGTGTTTTTTTTTTCAATGGGTTAACTCCCATCTACAAGTATGTTCCCAATTCAAAATCAAGGTTAGAACAAGATGAGATGAGGGGAAATTTAATTAGTGACAGTAACAATCTTTGGGTGTTGCTTGGTCTTGTCTTAACGTACAATCGTTCTTTAAATAGTGCATTTATCGTTGGCAAATTAAGCACCGATTATCGCACAGCAGGTGCTCATGGAATGCGTGTTTATACTGCGATCATTAATACACAATTTGCTAAAAGAATATAAAAAAACCAATTTCAAGGCGACATCTAGCGATGGATGACAGCCAATGTTTCTTAAGCCACCACTAAGCTATAGCTCTACACCAATGTCTTATTTCCATCTTACTAAAGAATAAAAGTAATAGAAGTAGTTTTTGTACTGTTAGTGCTAGGTGTGGAGAATAAAAAATCGATACAAAAAAGGGCGGCATAAAGCAAGTCTTTTACCACAAGTAAAGAAGCTAGGTTTTGATTATTGCTTTCAATTCCATTTAAATGCTCTAATAACTTTGATGATACAAATGTCTTCCTTTGTCTCAACACATCAGGTTGTTTCCTATCGTGTATCATTGTGGCATATATCAAGAACTGTTGTCCCTCATTGATATTGGGGATTCAGTCCCAGAACAGTAGGTGGTTGAGATTCGTTGTGGTTATCACAAGTTAAGCACCATATTCTATTACTATCCCTGACTTATCTTTTTTTATCAAATTAAAAAACCTCGTCTGGCTCTCAATGACGTTACTAATAGATTATAGCTCTCTCGAGCGTCTTATAGGTAAAGTAGAACAGAATTTGCACTTTTTATCAATAAAAGCAATAAAATCCACCAGAGTAGGTCAGTATCGTGCTGCCTCTCAAGGATAATCCTCCAGAAATAATTTCCTATACTTGACCTAGGGAAACCCCATTAAACTAAAGTGGGTGTATCAGAATATTCTGATGACAAGCTCGTTAAAGCTTGTTCCTGTAGCGGTTCTAGATTCCTCTAGAGGGCACTATTAATATAAAGATAAAACTGCCTGTCGATTCAAGGCTTATTTAGGAGGAATTGCGGATATGAAGAGCTTCACAGTTGACCACTTTTTATCTTTCTTATCTTCCTAAAGAAACTAAGATAAGATTAGAAAACTTTTTTTTTCTTTCAAAGTGATGAAATAACAGCGTCAAGACCAGCAAAGAAAAGAATTAAGCGTTCGCAAATGAAAGATCCGTTTGTACAACTTGTTAACCCTCTAAGCATGGCTTTCTCCGAAGTCAGTTAACATCGTATACTTCATACACTCATTTTTTCTCCTCTGTTACCTCTAATTAAGTTAGTACTTATTCAAATCTTTACACCTTTATTTTAATAACTTAAGTTCTTTAATAGTGTAATTCTTTTTCAAGTTTAATTGCAGATAATTGGATTTTCTAAAAGACGCCAATAACAAAATCAGTGGTAATTATAACTGGTGCTTTGACAATAAATGACAAATTTCAAAAAAAACACGAAATGAAAAGATCTCATTTTTATTTCTTTATCTTACGACAGATTAAAGGACGTCATTGAATGAGATTTAAATTATATAGAAGATATGGAATCCTTTAGGTATTTAGCGAGAAAAATTCTTCATATCATTTTGTTAATAGTTGTAGTCAAATTATTTATTCATGAGTAAAAAAATGAAGGAAAATCAAGGTTTATTTGCCGTGAACATTTAGTATTTATCACGAGAATTTCTTACAACATTTAATTCTTTTATTCCAGCAAATATTTCAAACTGAGAAATATAAGATTATTTGAACCGTTCTTTGAACTGCCGTACAAAATGCTTGAAATTTCTAAAAGAAAGAATGATATCGAAGGGCTTCTACCTTGTAGCTTCATTTTCTATTGTCTTCTTCCCAGTTCAATTCTAGTTATCCACTCCTGTTTTCCCCCAACAATATATATCCGTGCTTAGCAGCTTCTAGATCGTGAGTCTTTAGTCTCCGCTTAAGCTTCAATCGCCCGCCTGTTGCCATGAATAAATACTTCGACAAATTGCTGTCAAGATTTGGCAAATTGGTCCTTAAATATGTCAGCTCGGCAATTACAAACACATTTCAAAAGTTCCATAGAATTCCTCCCATATTTTTGACCATCATTTTTTCATCTGCTTCTAACATTGTTAATTCGGAGTGAATCAGTTTATTGTCACAAAGGCATTCATTTGGTGCCTACTATACAGGGGCACTTTTGTCACTCCCTTCTCATTACCATCGGATTCTCTTTCAACTAGTGTTCGTTACGGGTACCTCGTACCATTTTTCATAACCCTAAGTAACTGAACCCTATTAGTCTATATCAAGAAAAAGAGCTTCATCACTAGGATGGCCTTAATTGCCAGAATCGGTACGTTACAGTAAAGTTCAGAGCCGTTTAACAAGATGTATCTTGAATCACATAATCACTTCTTAAATGTAAAACGTTCAAGTATCATCGGATAGATTAGTTACAGAGTGTTGCATTGATGACAGATGCACAGCTAGCAAGTTATCTCGTATATGGTTGTATTGCATTATATACTGACATTTGGCTGCGTACATGTTATTAGAGTCACAAGTTGATGTTCTTGCTTTGTCGATTATTTCCATTGTACATTTTGCTGTGTATATATGGGTCTACACACACGCATATGATAAAGATCTATATCAGATACATAGACGCTCATTTGATTGACAAATGCTGTAAGGATACATTTAATCGAATAAAAAAATCATTCAAATGTATCCTTTTAAATGTAACCATTGCCAAAACCTGTCAAGTAAAACTATCTCAGTTTCCAAAGCGTCGTTTATTATTTTCGAATTGTTATACATTTGATTCTTTTAAGACAGTTTGAGTAATTAAATCTACCGTGACATATTAGCCGAAAAATGACAAATCTTCTTCTAAATATTTTTTCAGTCTTAATTATTTGCATATTGGCACATTTGTTTCCTAGATGCTTTATTCTTATTACTGTTAGAAAATGAATAGGAATAAATACAAAAGAACGTAACATTAAGATGGTTCTTTTAAAGTATTTGTGTTTGGTTTTAGTAAAGTTCATCAGTTTTACGAGGCAATATTTAACTTTATTTGGTTAGGAGGATCTTCCAGGCAAAACTGAACTACGAACAATAAAAAGAAGATCCACGAGAACAACAATTGTAAGTGTTTTTTTTGTGATATACAAAAAGCCAATCACATGAACGTCTCCAACATTCCATCACTACTATCTCGTCCTTAACAACAACGTCCTTTTCATACACGTCCTTTTCTTCTGTTTATCAGATAGTTTTTAAGTCTTTCGTCTGCTGTAGTTTTTAGATATAAAAACAAGCCATAGTCCATGGAACCCTGAAACTTTCTGACCGTGGTAGAGATATTTAAACTCAAAGAACTAAATAGTTCTGGCTTTTCTGGAATATCAGGTTAGACAAGTGCATTTTGAAATTAGATTTAATTTTTTTAAATTCGGGAGAAGTACAAAAAATAAATAAATAAATAAGCGCCATTTACTCCTTGATATAGTAAACTTCAAAAAACTCCGAAACCTTTTTTTAAATAATCAATAATATGCGTAAAAATTCTAATTCCAAGCGTGTAGCAACTGGTGTTTTACAGAACTCCGCAAAACGTGGACCAACAACGAAGACTCAAGCAACAAGTCGACCAACAAGTACTCGCAAATAATAGCAAGAATATTTGAACCGCACAAATGTCTCGATAAAAATTCTGCTATGTGATAAAATGATCCAATAAAAAAACGATCGGTCTTCTCCTCCTTCACAGGAAAAACCCTTACACCCCTTCTGTTGTTCATTTAGTTTTTATAATCCTTTGTTTATGTCAGATAAATGTGTAAAGCACGCCACATGAGGTTTTGTTGACGCTTTGTTTTGTTTTCTAACCGACAACACAGGATTCAATAGCCATTGAATCTCTTTTGGACTGTTAAGAGCAATGAGTGTTATATTCTACACCAGACTATTCACAGGATACTATTGATACGAAGTGACAAGCCAAGGACCTGTGCTATGAATCGCTAATGCAAATGATTATCATAGATGACGGTAGTCACCTGCGAGGGATTTGTTAGAAAATGAAATAGACGACCGACAGTAGCGTGTTGGAACGCTATTCAGACAAAGCACTTAAAGGGACCCCCGTGCCGTACGGGTTAATTTTGCTCACAACTCCTCAGCAACCGAGGAAGACTCGACGACGTTAAGACAAGTACAATTCAAATGTCAAGTCAAGAAGAAAGAGATGCTATACTAGAAACCCTGTTAACTTATTGTCATTTCCCAGCAGATTTTATTTATCCTTACATCTTGATATTTTGTATGTGTTCACATCTTTTTTGCCGGAACCCTTTGATTTCTCCATAACTGTTTATTTGTTCAAATTTTCAATACAAATCTTTATTGTTCTCTTTGTCAGTTCAACAATGGTTGCAAAAAATAAGCTCGGACTCTGATCTCTTATCATTCCAAATCCTCTAAAAGCTTTTGTTCTTTTGCCAATCTTGTATCACCTTTATATTTTAATAAATAAGCTTTACTATTAAGTGAAGATAAGCTGTTTACAATATAATAAATAGAAAAACGGAAAATAACTTAAGTGTTGCTTTGTTTGGCTTAACATTGTTCATAAGGCGCATAAAGAACAACCTATAAAAAATTGCTTCTTAACCTAATTCTTTAGCCGCTCTTTTCTTTTCGTTCATCACTATTCGTTTATCTCGTTAGTTTGTGTAAGGGTTTTTAGGTTTGAGTACCAAAATGAAGGGATAGTAGCCTTAGGGGCCCCACGTGGTGACAAGTCCTGAACGCTTACAAACATAACTATACATACGTGTACACAATCAGGTATTTTTCCTTACGAGGGAGTTTAAAATTCAAGGAATGATCAAGAATAAATCTTGGTCTTTAGGTCCAAAGGGGATGAGTGCACTGCTTTGAAAGCTAATGAGGCAAGTAAACAACCTTTATTACCTAAACAATATTGTAATAGGTGTCGTAAAAACGATTAGCACCGTCAATAATTAATGAACAATGAGTGTTTCATGTCAATATTCATGTCTCTTTCTAGATAAGGTACCTTCATGAATCCAATAATGACTGGTATTGCAATCATATCTCAAGTTAGCTTGCCAAAGGGGTTTTCTCATCGTAACAGGTCAATCTAGTAAAGAAAAGCTAACTTCTGTCTGGACTGGTACTGAGTACGCTGTCTGTCATGCTTTTAGCTTTGGCCTGGGGCATTTATTGAATTAAACCAATTTAAATTTATAAGTTGATACCAGTACACCACATGCTTGTCAGTTAAAGAAAGTTCCTTACGATAAGCAATGAAAATCATTGAACCATCTGCTTCTAGTTACAAACGTTGAGCTAGCTTGATAAGTACCAGAATATCTTCCAATTACTCAGAACCCGTTCACATTGTGCCTATTTAGAAATTTTGTTGAAAAGATAACTTTTCTTCTTTAAAATCCCCTTGTTCCAGTTGTTCATGTGAGGAGCGTTTTCGAAGCTACCTCGTCCACATGTTAACACAACTGAACCAATCTAGTGCCATGATTTCGGCTTTGAGCATGTTAAAAACATCGCCTTGAGGAAATTAAAACAGTGGATGCTGAATGTTCAACGACAAAGAGATTTCTCTTTCAGCAACCGTGTTCTTAGTCTCGTACCGTGACCGTGAACTCTTTGTCTCGTAGAGCAAATAAGTAGTGATCCAAAATGGGCGATAAAAAGTCCGATCGGCTGTGACGATGAACGCATGAATATTCTTCTAAAAATAAGGAAGAGTAAAATACGCAGTTTCAAAAACCGGGAATGGAACTGAATAAAACAAAAGATATATAGCACTGAAAACAAGGTCTTCTGTCATCTTGGATAGAATCGGCCATGACGTCAGAATCCCCCGACATTTCCTTCTTCGTCCTAAACATATAATGGCCTAATTCACATATAACGGCCTTCACAAATCAGTATAACGGCCTTCTCAAATGCTTCCGATACTTCCGCCTTAACGTAAGTTCTCAACTGAAGTTCATTTTGTCGAACAAAAATTCTTTTCCAGTACTAAAGGTCAAAACGAATGCAAAAAGAAAAATTGTGTTTTCAAAGATGTTCTAGAAACGTCTGGAAAGGACGCGTGGTGGGCGAACAATTCGCCAACCGACGGGCGACAAACACAGTACGAAATGTAAGCCCATTAAAACTTTACATGTCAAACAAATTGGTTGATCATGTTAGCATCTAGATCTAACCGAGTAAACAATTCAAAACACAGTGAATTAGTCAGTTAGTGCTCATTTTTAGTTTAGTTCCGCTTTTTGAACTCTAAACGGGTTTTCAACTGTTCACAGTAGGATTCCATGGGATAAGCCATCTTGGTTTTGGTCATGGACTGATGTTAGGGTACATAATTGTGAATCAGTTTTGTAGAGTGATTTTCAAAAACCCGTGAAACAAAGTGTAATAACTAAGGTGTAATAACTTGTAATACACCGAAAACACAAAGAAAATCAAAAGAAAATGTGGACAATAAAGTGTATTAAAGCGTAATACGCTTAAGTGTATTTCACGGGTTTTTGAAAACCACTCTATATGAACACTGCTAAAGAAAATCTTTCTTTTCTAAAGTGTTCGGATTTCAGCTTATATGTTTGGTATATTTTTTTCTTATAGCAAGACCTTGATGGGTTCCAAGTCAAGAACTATTCAGTTCAACAGAAACCATGGGATACAAGATATAGGAATGGATGATGATTGAAGTGGCTGTTAAATGTACTAGTATCAAGCGCCAAAGTCTCAAGTATCAAGGTACTCAATGATTTCTAAGACCTCGTGCTTCTAAGACACAAAATGCAGGTATTTTTTTTACTCTTGGCCTGTTTATGCAATAGGTTGCCGGTGCATAAGCAATGCATGTCGTAGTAATTAACAAGGCGTGGTAGCACCATGCTGCGATGATCGGCTACTTCCAAAGACAACCCGTAAAAATAATTCATTGTGAACTGCCTTTTAATTTCATGTGTCGCTATCGCAATTTCTCTGCTATAAACAACTGCACGCCATTTAAACATTCGCTGTCACGCTCGATACCAAGATAACAGCCAACTAAGAATAAAGTCAGAAAGAAACAAAGAAAGAGACGGGTTAATGTTTTTCGATAGCGTTGAACCAAACCATTGTCAATGGAAGGGGTTCAGATTTTTTCAACTGACGAAATAGAAAACTTGGAAGCGGCGTCGTCGTAAATTTAAGCTTCTTTAAATATATTCTGCGAATGTTATTGCGCGGGGAAAAAAGTAATCCTTGTTTTGCGAGTGTAGAACTTAATGACTAGTCGCTAACGAACATGTGCGGCCGTACCTCGTTCCATGATCAAATTGGAATTTAGAAGTTAAAATTTGTGAACATAAGTGACGTCCAGAAATGTTTTTGCTCGGATACTTTCTTATCTAGGAGTATCTTTATTTATGTAAAGGTTGTAATTTCTAAGTTGATTCATTTGTGAGAAGGCGTGCCATGCAGGGACGTCCTGACTAAATGCTTTTGTCCTGATATTCTTTTCTCTTGGTGATTCTATTCTTATGTAAAGGGCTGCTTACTAGAGCAAGGATGTGACCTTGGGCCATCAACTATAAAACAGGCTAGATTCTTCGCTGTTTTATAAGGAAACATTAGGTATTCTCCCATATATTTGTACAATAGCTTAACACCTTTTATCGAAAATCAATTCACTAATACATTTAATGTCCAAGTTGAATGGGCCAATATCTTAACTCTTTCCAAAGAAACCGTTCTCTTAAATATCGTATTGTCAAACACAGAAACATGAGTACTGATTTACAATCGATTCGAAAACCTGCTTTGAAAACCAAGATGTTTGTACTGTTCCTTACGTTTGGTCTGTCTTAGTGTCCACAATTGTGACATGCTTTGACATTTCTCATGAAGGACACCAGCCAGTCGAGCATTGAACACCTTACCTATCCAAGCCCACTTATTCCCGCACAAGTATTTAAAATTTACTTTAAAAAAAAGAGAAAAATTTTTTCTTTGAATTTTTCCGCAGGTTGTGAAATCGACACGCGGCGATTCCCGAGGCATTGTGGGTAAGCATTCTGTTTTGGCGGTTAACCCAACAAAGCCATTGCCAACTCATATACACACGCTCGTAAATATTCGACCAGATACAAATTAGTAATATGTCAAAAAATTCAAAATATTATAATGAGGATCTCCGTAGACGCCGTTGTGTTTAGAAAGCGTCGAAAACAATTTGTAGAGCGACTTAGATTCAGTGCGGTGCTTTTAAAGCGTCGCGAACTATGGTAATTTATGCCAAATTTGCTGACAAATTAGTCTGTAAAATCCGCTCATAATAATGTTTCGATGGGGGGATAATTTTATAAAGTTAATCTAACTGATGAGCTACCTTAAGTAGAACTCCTTGTAAATGACCTTCTAATACATATGATTCTGACACGGTATCAGGTCTATGCATGTTAATCTGATGCTACGGAATTCAATCAAATTAACCGGCATTACCGGTCTGAGAGTATCCACCTTGTGATACCATCAAAATATTAATTTTATCACTGGTCTAGATATTAAGATTGATATATCTAAAAGGGTCTATCTAGACGAGCTAGAGTCAGTAAATGAAGCACTCTTGTGTTATCAGACGCCAACGAAATTAGGCATAAAGATAGCTTAACAGATATCTCCAGCTATCTCGCTTAAATAACCCTTTTTGTCTAGTACGTATGTAGCACTTCATAACACCTGTGTTTAATCCAACATCTGCCGTTCGAGTCCGGCAGTGGAAAAATGTTTTCAAAAAGTATTCAGAAAACATAAGGATTGAAACGCTCGTATTTATCCTCATGAATCCTGACGAGTTCTCTTCGATCTTGGTTTATATAAAGATTCTTTTCAGCATTATAATATTATTTGTCATACGATTCCTGATGTTAAATGGTTTAATGGTGGATTTTTTGGCAAGGCAGACTTCTCCTTGATAATACATTCTCTCCTATCGTTACGACAATTTTTCTTGATATAATTCTTTACTCACTTACGTGTTGCTTTCGTGAGGAAGCTATCACACGTTTCTCACATTTATCATGGCTTCCCAGCGATAACCGGCAGTGTTTTTTAATATCTTGTCTTGCCCGTGTTATCAACAAGGCACATCTTGTCATTCAGCAGACTAAATGAAGTCTTGTTTCTTTGTTTTTGTGTTCACATCTGCAAGGTCGGTTTTAACACAACCCCTCAAGCAACTCGACCAGCTTTTTCTTATCTCTCTTGTCTGTTAATCACCCTACTAATTTCAAAACTTTTCTATTTTCTTTTACTAACACTTTCAACAATGATTTTATTATTTTATGTTTCATGAGGAAACAATACTCTAACAGCCTATTCATCGTTGGAGAATGATTCCATCAAGTATTGTTGTCTCGATGTTTGAGTGTTCACATTGGTCTTAACATTAAGCTCCATCAAACAGATGCGGAATCATTTGATATTTCTCATTATAACTATCACGAGTAATAAGATTCCTTTACCGGGTGTCCTGAACTGTAAGAATAGGAAGACTCATTAGAGAGAAAAATGTTCGTTCTATTTTTTTCTCAATGTCATCCCCAAATATTTTCCCACACAGATATACTGATAAAAAATCGACGAATTTAAGGCGTATCCACCTCAGTTCCCTTCCGTCTCCAAAATGAGGGAGAATTAAAAAAATAGAAAATAATTAGATAAACTATAAATAAATTTTTTTATTCGCCATAAAGGTGCTGCTACCTTGAATGAATCTAATTGGGGTCTTTAAAAACCTTTATCAGACTTAACCCTTCAATATTGGAATGGAAATACCTCGAATAACATTATAGTCTCCAATGAATGGACTGAAATACTTCAGATAAGACGAAACCGCGTGCGCCCCTTAAGCGGTTCATTCCCTGCGCCAACCCGCGTGTTGATTGTAAAACAAATAAGTTAAACTGTGGGTGTGGTTAGAGAATTAACGCACTTTTTAAATTTCCTTATAATACCAACCCGTTTGATGACAATATTATCATTGTTCATAAAACCTCTTACACTTAAATTATTCACCGAAACTTTTAGGATCCGTTTTCTTTGCTTGCCGCTTGAGGGAGTTGCATTTGTAAACATCCCCCAAAAACCCGAGAAAATGTTTTTTTTTTAAATAGTTCGAAGAAATATTATTTACACTCTATATTAATTTACCAACCCACAAAGAACACCCCCAAACAGTTCAGATTTGATTACGAAAAACAAATACCGTCAGACTCGCTATTTCATGACTAGTTTAGGTAATTCGCCAATAACTTCGTTCTCTTCCATAAAAATTGATAAAAGATGGTCAGTATAAGGGCTGTGTTTGTCAGTATTTTTCATTGTACTGGTACTTAATTGTTATTCCAAGTTCTTCTATAGTTGATCCAGTCGTTGTTTAATATCGTCAACTAAAGCATTGTCTAATCCCTTCAATCCCGGGAGAAATGGTTTACTTAGTTTTCTTGTCATTTTGACATGTTATCCTTGTCAATTTGAACAGGAATGTTACATTTGAGTGTAAAACGAATATCAGAAGAATATAAAAAACAACGTGGATTCTTTTAAAGCTTTTAAAAATCTGTAAAAGTGAAACTCTTTCAAGAACAGCATTACGCGAAGTACTTTATAAAACCATTTTTTTTGGAAGAGATAATGCCATTGATCACAATACCTTATGAATATCTTTACAAATATTCTTTAAGATATGACTGAAGGCTTGGAAATATAGTCCATATGAAAATGAATCCATGAACATAAAATATCCCGGCAGCATTCCTATGAATAGAATATATGGGACCATCCCGCAAATAAAGTCCAATTCATTCAACTTTTTCTTGTTTTGGACTAAGAACTGCGTTATTCTAGAGCAAGGTGACAGTGTTCCAAGCACAAATAAACTAAATTGACAAGTTTCATATCCAGCTGAAGATATTCCCTTTCATCTGACCGACTTGTTCACTAAACCTGCAATCACAACGACAATAAAAGGTCCAAGTGAGAAAATGCATTAAACAACAGATAAGGTAAGACGAAAATAGAGCAGATACAGCCACAGTAGCAAGAAATTCTATCAATTTTTTTTTCATTAAAATAGCCTGTTTTATTTTATTTTTTATAGTTTTTTTTTTTTTTTTTTTTTTTTTTTTAGTTTTGGCTTTCCAATCTTTTTTTATTTTAGCTCCAACGCCCGGATGAATTCAACTGTTAGGAACTTACGTCTATTTAGGCCGAGTTCACAATGAGAATAAGTTTTTTCAAGAATAAAACCTTTGAATTAATAAATATCTAAAGATATAAGTAAATAGATAAAACATGGCTGTGATAAGATGAGATGTAATTGGTTACTAACAAGCAGTGTGCTCTATCACGTGATGGAACCACGATGTTTCAACATAATCCATTAGCAATACCACGAGACTTTGAAAAGACGATCTCAACAAAAAAGCGTATTTGAAAGACACATCTCTTGTCTATAAATATTCGATAGATAATCATGAATTACAGCAGCGTATAAGTTTTTTCATAATAGAACATATTTATCATGTAGAGACTAGCAAACAAACCTGCGTTCGATATTCTCGTAAATAAGATGCAGTTAATGTGCCACGGTGCTATCTTGTGAGAAGTAGATGGAAAACCTTAAATTACTGCGTAGTATAATGTTTCTTTGCTATAAAACAGGGCAAACAAATTTGTGTTTCTTAGCCTCGTAAAAAACAAGTTTCTCAAATTTGAGGCTGTTACTTTAGTACAAACCTATTGTTCTTATAATAGGATTTATTAATGATACCTTTATAATTACGCTAAAAGCTTTTTAATCTCATGTTAAAACATGTTTTTATTCTTTTGTCACGGACCATGCAGGATTTTTTCCCCTTCTTATTGAAGCCAATTCGGCCAATTGATATTTTCTTAAAACTTGACCCCCAATTTTTTTCGAGTTATTTTAAATTTTCTTATCGCAAATCGAGACTACTGTTTTAAGAAATATATGTTTCATAGTCGTTTTTTGTCATTTATCACAGTTGATGTGTAAAGGAATGGTGCCGGTACTGAGTACATTGACATTGATATGAAAAAAACAAATCGGTCACACTTTTTGAACAAAATAACTAACTAGAAAACTAATTGACTATAGAGAGTTGCGATATTATATGTCGGGTGGTAAAGTGAATTAATCTATAGTTCTCAAAGCTATAATAGTTATAATATCGAATATGCATCTTACATGATATTGGACGAGTATTGGCAATAGTCCTCTAGTAATTGTCACATGCAGATTCGTACCCATTCATGCTAGCCTTCATTTTTTTCGGACTCCCCCTTCCTTCACAAAACCCTAACCACCTATATTCCGATCAGATCTGTGAGTAAGCCGCCATGCCCTGAGTTGGATCAGCCCAGAGGTTGTTTCAGGGTTCAATCTGTGATTTAGCCATGCCCTGACTTAGATCAGCCCAGATGTTGTTTCAGGGTTCGACCTGTGATTTAGCCATGCACTGACTTAGAGGTTGTTTCAGGGTGCAATAAAATTTGGATGACTTTTTTTCATCTATCCTTTCAAAAACTGATAATAACTTGCCATGGGACTGCGTTGGAATGCAACAAGTAAATAAGATTGAAACTCAAACACCATTTAGAAAATATATTAACATTATAACATTATTGACGTTTAGTTTAGTTTTCTTCTTATTCACTTATCATTTCAAAAGGACTTTTTAAATTTTAGAACAATTGTCGGTTATGCTTTTACTGAGTACCATAACTTATTCAGTGTATCAGTGCAATAAAGCCTATAGTCTTCCAAACGTTTAGAGTCCATTTGAAATGATTCATGCATAGACAAAGGTTCTTTAAAATAACATATCTTCAAGACTCGGTCATTGTTCTCTCCAAGTGGTGTGCGTATCGCGTCAATTTGCACGGATATCGAGACCTGTGACATGGATTTAACGGGATTAGTAAATCTGGAGATTGTTTTTTAATGTGTTTTTCATGATATTAGTGACTAGTTGAGTAAGCCACTTGCTTTTTAATAGCTCACTATGATGGACTTTGCAAAATTACTGGTTCCATAAACCCTTACTTTGCATCTGTAGTTAATAGACGGAAACACGTATATAGGAATTAACTATGTTTGCATGACAACGCCTTCGTATTTTTGATGCTAGTATAGTAGCAAGTCTTCTAAGCCTGCACTAGCAGAAAAGGACGTATTATGAACCATGTCCAATGTAAATCGATTGATTCCGTCTTAGAAAGTGAAGATAAGGGTTCAATCTTTTCGTCACTAAAACTTATCAAATCAAGTCTCGTGGTTTTTAGAGTGATTTCTGTTAAGAAAAATAGAACTGTCTAACTCCTATCTTTTGTTTATGAAGAAACAAACTGACGTATATTTTACGGCTATTTTGGTTTTTTTAGTTTTTTTTTTTTTTTTTTTTTGCCTTCCAACTTACTTTCAATAATAGATTTCTCGATAGAGGTTATCAAAAAAGAAATAATGAAAAAAACACACAAAAAAAGAAAAAAAAAAATGCATTACAACTTCTCTATCATTGGCGATGCAAACATTTTTCTTTGTACTACAAATTCAATAGTTTTATTTTTCTTTAGTCATTTATCTTACGAATCACACAAAACTGTAAATATTTTGGAGTCTAAAGCAAAAACACATTACAGTTTCCATTTACTAACAACAACAACATGGCATTTTTAAAATATTTATTGCTTTCAATGGCATTAATGAATTTTCTCCCAAGGATACGAGTTCAAACAAACATCTTTTTTATATCGTATCACTTAAAAACGTTTACTAATATAAACTCACAATTTCCTTTATTATAGCCAATTGTTTCCTAAGTATTTACTGTAAGTATTAGATAGAATACTCTTGGCTTTAATGCTTGACCTTTTTTGAGCAGCATTAATAATGAAACGACCTGTAACAATAGCAACATAAATTATTCAAGAATTCTATATCTTCAATATAGACCACATAGATAAACATTACAGTATAAAGTACGATAACAATACAAATGTTTTGAAAACTTAAATATTCCTTTCTTGTGTAGTTTCCTTTTCTTGACTTTATATTCAGTTTTTTCTTGAATTGTTTTCAGTGAGCTTTGAACTACAATCAGGTAGATAATGATGCATGAGTTTATTATTTTAATTTCTTTATTTCTTTAATTTTTTTTTTAAGCAATGAAAAAAATTGTTCATCCCTTATATCTTAGAGCGCTTCGAATTGTTCTCTACCTTCCCTTCCTTTATCTCTTTCTCTCTCTCTCTCTCTCTTTTCCCACCTTTTCTCCTGAATTGATCCATTTTCCGCCCAAGGATGTAAATAGCTCCTAGGTAAACCGGGTGTTAGGATATCTCTCTCTTAAGACTCAGTTTAAAGTTGATACTAATTGCATTAGACACTAATACTATTGCTTTCTTTATCCTGCTTCCAATTACTAATATTTTCCTTTTCACCATGACTTAAGTAAAAGGTTTGTAATAGCAAAAAAACAAAAAAAAAAACAAAAAACAAAAAAAACAAAAAAAAACAACAACTAATTGACACGTCATGACTAAATTAGATCTATCTTTTGATTCGATTCCTGGACTCAACACCACATGTCGGTAGAGTCTGTTAGTTCTCCCTCCGCAAGACCCCACACGCTAAATTGCACTTTCGATCTGTGGGTTATCCGTGCTATGACTTAGATCAGCCCAGAGGTTGTTTCAGGATTTCATCTGTGAGTTAGCCATGCCCTGACTTAGATCAGCCCAGAGGTTGTTCCAGGGTTCTATCTGTGAGTTAGCCATGCCCTGACTTCGTAGATCAGTCCAGAGGTTGTTTCAGGGCGTGATCTGTTAGTTAGCTATGCCCTGACTTAGATCAGCCCAGAGGTTGTTTCAGGGTTCAATCTGTGAGTTAGCTATGCCCTACTTAGATCAGCCCAAAGGTTGTTTTAGGCTATCTATAAAAGGTTTAGGTTAAAAGGTTTTGATGGCAAAGGAAATTCAAATGAAACTGCCCAAGGCAAAACCAAAGTTGTGTCGTAGGGCTCTTATTGCATGGAATTAACATCGATTTAGCGTAGAAACAAGGCAACAAAAAAAAGTCCATGGGATATGAATTCATTAAACTACGTTTTTAGAAATTCCACAATCTACCTCGAGCTACATCGATATCTTCTATCAATACAGGTTAACGAACTAGCTACCCGAAAATAAATATGGCCCAAAAAAACTGACGAACTCCTCATTAAAGTTTAACGATTTATTATATTTTACCTTAAACTATTTTCATTTCTTTTACTGGCTGATATCATCTCATCCATATTTTTCTCTTCAAAGCTTACGTTTTAACATAGTTAGAATCAAAATACAATGTTCCGGCTAAAATATGTAATGCGTAACGTAGAGTTATGATAGGACCCACTTGTCCTATACCTGATCATCTTGAACAATTTTTTTTTTTTTTTTTTTTTTTTTTTTTTTTACTGTAGGAATTTTAATAAAGCATTTAAAAAGTAACGACATTGTTTGTTTGCATTATCTGTAATTTTTTATGTTCCTCAAAATTTGAAATAAAACAATCCAAAAGGGAGTTTTATCCCATTGTTTTAATTTGTCTCCTTTAGGCTTGCTGTGTATATAACTAGGAATAGTGATAAGACAAGGTGAGAATCTATATGTTAAGGTTTCATAAACCCTTAAAGAGTATAAAATAGGTAATCAGCGGAGTGATAGGATATTTTGATTTTGTTATTATTATTATTTTATTTTTAATCAGAAGTACATACAAGAAAAGCTTTTCTTGTAACACCTGAAGCACATGTCACAATACGAGCTATGCAACTAGCGTGCTACACCCATGCTTGCACCTTACTTATCTATGGTTCCTACCGACCACCTGCATGTCCGCACATGGCTTTAACCGTTTCACACTGTAGCTGGATTTTTATTTGATTCTCTGGAACAAACTGCTATGATATTCTGGTTAAATCTATTTTTTAGACGTTTTTAAAATTTGTCTTTCTTGCTTCTTGCTGCCGAGTTCAAACGCTTTACTATTTAGTTTCTTTTTCCAGCTTTTCTACCTCTGTTTACTTCATCGGTGTTTCTATTGCTGGAAAAGTTGCTTTCAAGACTCGATCGAGAAGAAGAACATTAGTCAGGCATGGTGCAACCAGTTTGAAAACTTTATTTATTTAGACTAATCCAATAAATAAACGGAAAATATATAAAAAAGGAAATTGTGTTCCTGTATGGTCAGTATGGCGCACGTATTTGAGCATGCAGAGATTAGAAAGGCATTGTTAAAACTTGCAAACTTTATTAGTTAAGTAAAAGCTGTCAATGACTATTTCTTAGTCATATCTGGATTTTTTAATTTAAGGTGTTATTTAGGAAGGTGGCTTGTCGACAATATCTTGCTGCTTGATCATCTAAGCTCCATGCCATCATTCACTATGCAAGAGAATGGAATACTTAACCATGGTTGACCTCATAGGACGAGATAAAACTGTTTACTCTGCAGCCCTTGCTTGATTTATATTCCGGATCAAGGTTTTTTAGTTCGTTGTCAAGGCTATCTGACTGGGCTCAGTTAACCGTGAAGGTACAAAATGTGTTATCAATAGAAACAGGCTATAAATAGTGGTCAAAAAACTAACAAATAATATTTGTGGTCACACAGCATGTGGTTAAGTATACAGAGATCCACTACGCTGCACACACAGCTTGTAGTCCGACATAATGGCTCATCCAAACCACACAAAAAGGGCAATTAAATTTCATTTAGCAAAGCGTAAAAACAGTTAAAGACACAATTTGTTGCTCAGTGGGATTACACCTGTGACAGTTGAGCTGGCGCTGCGCATCAATCATTAGGGACTTTACGACAGAGACGTCAACCGGACTGAAGTGTGAATAACTTCTATTTAGGGTTCTGTTCATTGGATATTTCATTTAAGACATTGTCAGTGAAATCAACTCATCCACAGGAAAGACAGACTTTGAAAGCACTGCGCATCAAACATTCATTGACAATGAAAAAGTAGGGGACGGGAGAGAGGGGAAAGCACTGCGCATCAAACATTCATTGAAAATGGAAAAGAGTAGGGGACGGGAGAGAGGGGAAAGCACTGCGCATCAAACATTCATTGAAAATGGAAAAGAGTAGGGGACGGGAGAGAGGGGAAAGCACTGCGCATCAAACATTCATTGACAATGGAATAGAGTAGGGGACGGGAGAGAGGGGAAAGCACTGCGCATCAAACATTCATTGACAATGAAAAAGAGTAGGGGACGGGAGAGAAGGGAAAGCACTGCGCATCAAACATTCATTGACAATGAAAAAGAGTAGGGGACGGGAGAGAGGGGAAGGCACTGCGCATCAAACATTCATTGACAATGGAAAAGAGTAGGGGACGGGAGAGAGGGGAAAGCACTGCGCATGAAACATTCATTGACAATGTTTGAAAATCGACCAAAATGCATTAACAATCATTAAGGGAAGCCATTCAAATATTAACCAATTAAAAATCGAGACGAGCTAGCATCGCGGTAACATTAACATTGCAAAAGAATTTGTTAATGTGAACGGACAACGTTTAATGTATTTTGGAAATACTAGAAAATGAGCCCCCCCCCCCCCCCCACGATCCAAATGTTAACAGATTTTTTCTGATGTTATATAAATCTCATTCCCACCCTACAGCAACAGGCAATTAAACACTGTCCGTCATGTGCTGTCAATCAAAGCGGAGTATTCCGACTATTTCTTGATATCAATTAGCTGAATGAATCTCATTACCACCCTACAATGACAAGCAAACACAGCCCGTCTTGTGCTTTCAATCAGATAGTATTATATTGCTTGGTATCAACTAGATGAATGAAGCATTAAGCATTTTAAACCGATGAGTCTCATGGATCACGGTTTTGGGCGCTAACGCAAACCACGCCAGAACCTTCACCATGTTTATAGTTATGACAATCTCATCCACCGGGAAATATCAACTGTGCCAAAGATCTTTCCCATCCATGAACCCCAATCTTGTCCAAATTAAATCTTGCGTTGCCTTGTGCTGAAGACGCAGTAGACAATACTAGTTGACGGCGCACCACATACTTTAAAGAAAGCCATGGCTACCCCACCCTATGAGTTGACAACCTTCCAAAGCACTTTCCCGTCCGTTACAGTTGACATCGTCCATCACGATAGGACCCGCACCATTTCCTTAACCAAATGTCACACTACTCAGTGCTGCGGATGTACGACAGCACACCCGCATATTGAAGTCTGAATTTTATTTTTTAATCAAAAGGTGTGTCTGTTTACGTTTCTGGTTTTTTTTTTTTTTTTTTTTTTTTTTGGAAACCTGGCAAACCATTTAACGTCATTCTTTCTTTCCCTTTCTTTCTTTCTTTCTTTCTTTCTTTCTTTCTTTCTTTCTTTTTGTCTTTCTTTCTTTTTTTCTTTTTGTCTTTATTTATTTATTTATTTATTTCTGTCTGTCTGTCTTCCCTCCTTCCTTCGTTCCTTTCTTTCTTTCTTTCTTTCTTTCTTTCTTTCTGGTCTTTTTAATTTTGCAACATAGAACACATATTAGTCAGAACGGGAAAAATGCCTCGTTTAAGCGAGAGGGAATTTTGTAGTCTCATTCAAAATTAACATGTCATTAAACGGAAATATTTAACTTAGTTCCAGAGAATTACGTCAAACACGATATTTAACTACATTTATTTAACCTGGGAAGTCCCTGCTGACATGCGATTATTCTTTGATGTTTGGGATTCCTGTGGAATTCTTCGAGCAAAAAACATATTGGGCTACCTTTGGTTCCACAGGGTGACCGTGAAGAAACAACATGGCAGACAGTGGACAACCGAAGGGTCCTCGTCCAAGACAGTCAACCTTTGCTTTTAGGCTAATAAATCCAGAACTGTTCATCAAACCGGTAAGAAATAATTGTATTATATTATAATTCATTGATATTTACTAAAAATACAGCTTAAAATGCATGATTGTTTTAGAATAAAGCGGTGATGTCGTTTGGAATAGCTGCTCTCTTTGGTTGTGTGATGTACTTGGGTTTCATGAGCATATCATCTGGAGATAACAAGAAATCTTCTCCTTCTACTGCTCCACCAAGAAAGTCAAAATGGGATTAATGAAATGCTTAACGAGGAGTTAATCAAAAATAATATAAACATCTTGAGACAGTTCTACTCATTTTTTGTACATTCACTTTTTCATCCATAAGTACTCTTTCTTTTAATTGGTCAATATGAGATTGGTCATTAACACCGAAAATAAAAGGAAAAATAGTTTATCTGTAATAATGATCTTGGAAGGTCCACCATAACCTCAACTCGAAACTACTGTTGTGAGACAGTTCTGTCAAAAACAACCATGTTGGATAAAAAGTAATGACACATGACAAAGTGGTTTAATGTCCCAATGAAGGGCAAGTTTATTAGCAACAATCAGCTAATAAAAGATACATGACATGCATCCTTGGAAACCCAGGGGTAAAATTCTGTCGCTCGTTTAAGTATGTTTTTAAATATTGAGGCCCTGTTGGGGGCAGCATCACAAGAGGCATGAACTAGCAATGAACAATTATTGCAGTCTTACGTCAATAAAATGTTGGAATTATAAGTTACTTAACTAAAATGTACTTTACATTTTCTTTAGACAATTATCAATAAAGTCATAAACAATTCTTGTATATTCATTAGGGTGTTCTCTATAATGATTGACATGGTGGGATTTTTCCCAACATTTAGCTACAACATGAACTCCCCTCTTTCTCCTTTCATTAATAAAATGTTCAATATCTTCAGAAGGTGCAAACGGATCGGTTTTAGAAAACAAAACAAGTTGATCACAATTAATTGGTGAATTGGTTATGCTATGCATGTATCTCTTAATGTTAGGGTCTATGAGAATCATAAGAGGTATAGATATTCCTAAACCATACCACACAAGCCACCTTACAATTGGGTTTCCTATATATCCAGTGATAGTCTTTTGGACTATTTTTACACTTTTCATTTCAGGAACCACTGGAAAGCTATCAAATATAGACCCAGCTACTTTAATCTTGTCAAAGTACTTGCTCTCTGGAGTTGACAAAGCTTCTGTCAGTTGAAAAAACACTGCACCGCCTCCATTACTGAATGCATAAAGGAAAACAGGTCGACTTGAACAGTTCATTTCAAGAAGCACGTCCAAGATTCGATGTGCAATTTCCTTCACCTTTGATCCACTCCTAAAAAATGTGTTGAATGGATTTGCAGTAGAACACAATGTATCATATCCTCTCTTCTCAAACATTTCACTGTATTTTGCTAGATACTTGTGTTGAGAATTATTCCACCCAAGAATTACTACAATAGGATTGGGTTTATCTATCCCTTTGACATTCTCTCTGATAGTAAAACCAAATTTTTTATGAGATTGGTAGGCTGCTGAAATACTTCTGCCAGCATCATCAAAACCTGAAGTGTGGAGTCTGGAAAGTCTATATAACTTCAAAGTTCTTTGATTGAATGGTTTTAGTGACGTTAAACCAGGAAGACAGGTGGTACTCCAGCTAACGGTGGACCTCAGAGGTGCTGTCGATAAAACCCTGGAAAGCATCTAAACCAGTACAAGTAAAAAGTTATCAGTTCAAACAACGACGTTAGTAAACAACAATCAATAAAAAAATCACCCGTACTAAAATATTTGACAGTTTTTATTGGTCGAATAGAAAAATAGAAATATTTATGAATTTTCGTTGACTTCACTTTTCTCCTGGATTGTTTTTTTTTTTTTTTTTGACCAAAGTAAATGCATTCAAATTAGTTTAACTTGACTCATATAGATTAATTTACCTTTTGTGAAGAGAAAAAAATACTTTTCTATTTTTTTCTCTGTGATTTTCCCTCTGTTTTCTTGGTTTTTCTCACTACTCTTCTGTTGTGATACTCTCACTCTACGACTTAGATCCAGTCTCTTACGTAATTATGTACCACAGGAAAACCGCCAAGAAAAGGCTTTTTTGAGTGTTTGGTCGGTTGGGCCTTAGGCCCGAGATTCCCAGGTTAGTTGGACCTTGGTTGTTTTGTAAAGAGGAAAATCCAAACTAAGAGAAAAAGAGACGAAAGTGAAAGCAATATCGATTAGAAAAACACAGTATTTTATTTTTAAGAAATAGTTTGCTTTAAAGCGAGGAATGGCATCGTATACTAAGAAGAAAGGGAGGGAAAAGGAAGAGAAATTAATATTGAACACACACAAAAATAAGTACTACGCTTCTCTAATATTTTGCAATGATCTCTTGCGAGCTGCGAGACATGACTGAACTGTACTCTTTGAAAAGGGATCGATGTGAAGAGCTAGTTTTGGTCTGTATTTTTCAATATGTTGTACAACAAAAGAAAGAGGTTTAGACGTAAATAATAAGTACACTGACTAAATAGTAAATAATAATGCAAAAAAGATAAGGACTTGAAAGGCACGAAAAGGTTGGCTGCGAAATTAGGCAAGGCTAGCCTGCGTGGCTCGGCTCCCCCTCCCCCTCCCCTAGGGCCTAGACGCAGGCTAGCGAGTAACAAAAGGCACCTCAGTCCCTTCTAATATGATTGAGCCAAAACGCGGAGATGAGACTCGTCACATTCAAGCCAGACTTTAGAAACATCTTTCTTATATATTGCTTTTATTTGACCTTTTGGAAATGTGACCAGTAGCCCACGCGATTAAATAAAAGAATAACCTTTCCACGTGCATAGACACACTTCTCTAATCAACACATGTGCCAAGACAAGAGCCTGTTGAAATACTATCCTTGAGGTTACCGACCCCATCTTATTTTCTTTGATAGTAAACAGTCTTTTTCAATAGAGCTATCGGATTACTTGGGCTTACATAAGTCAACCCAAACCCATTATGTTACACATATTTGTGTAGCTATACACGCTCAAGATATAGATTTTAAAACTTTTGACTTAAAAAATACATAATAGGATATACTATTATTTAAAAAGTGGATAGGTCTAGAATTGAGGGGTACAGTATATATTGGCGGGAATATTTTGATATTTTAAGGTCAATCTTTATGCACACAAGAGGGGTTCATTGACTGCATGAGGTCCTGCTAATTCAGCAAAATGCGCGGGAAATAACGTAACCTTCTCAAACATTCTTGACATGTACCAGGTGGAAAACAGCCAATCAGAAGCAGCCTTTCGTGATCTCTGAACGTGTACGGACAAGTCTGAATGAAAGCTGTACTAACTAAAGAGAATTTATCTTTCTATCCATCACAAATTTTATTTATTTATTCTACTTATTTCCAATGATTTGCCCTAATAATTATTCTCATATTAAAATAAGTATATTTGCATAAATTTTGAGGCCTAAGGTTAAGAAATAAAGAATTTGAATTTGTATTAAAGGTGATTTTTTTTGACATGTTAGTTGATCATGAGTTATTTTCTCCTTATTGTTTTGAACTCAATACTATGGCTGACTTGCGGTTCTTGTTGTTTTTAGGGAAAACCAGAGGAACGGTGAAGGGCTAGAAACATGTGCCAAAGTCAGGGTTGAATATGGGCAAGAAGGAATATGGAATTCAAAGAAGGGGCTTGCAATATCGTTGAAAAACCAAAGAGATACGCAACTGGTCTGGTAAGTGTAAAGACAGTTCACAAGGACGCGAAGTTAAATCTCAATGAGATAAAATTACCAAGATGGCTGTATAACAACCGATAATATTACAGCAACGCCGGTTGAACCTTTCAAACCAGCTCCAAAATGCTAACCTCAGCTCAATACTGCGCTTTTTCAAATACTTCTTGAACTATAGCTGTTTTTGAAATTATTTTTACTTCTCTGGTTGCTAATAAAGGCCTGTTGTCAACTATTTAACTTAGTAGATATTTTTTGTTTATTTAAAAAGGGTCTAGTTAAGTTAATAAATTTGGTTTGCTGGTTATTTATGAGGTTATTTTTATTTATATTTATTAACAAAATTGTTTTCTAGGTTCGTCCTCGTCCTGAGTTAAAGGTTTTGTTAGAAAAAGTCGGAGCAACTGCCCCAGTTTACACAAAATATGAGGTAAATTAAACCTTATAAAACCCTTAACTTAAAAATATCTTTCTGTCATATCTTGTTTAAAGAAAAAAAAGAAGAAAGATCTATTATTAACGATTATTTGTTTTTTAATACATTTTTTCTTTCTTTTAATTTAATATTGACATTAAGTTCCTGTTAGCTTCGATTCCCTTTCGATTCTACTTGCATGTGTCAACCAGTTGAACTGCAAGATTGCTGTTTTCTTTTTCTATATTTTCTTTTCATTGTTTATGGCTCTTACGCTGTCTTATCACCCCCAAGCTACTGTGTCCATTGTTAGTTTTTTCAAACAACATTAGAGGTCATTTTCCCACGAGTGCTGCAAAACAGATTCGAATTTCAGTCCCTCCAACATGGCCTATCTCTCGACGCCTCTATCATATTACGACAAAAGATTCTACAATTTGTTTTGTAAGATTACAAAAAAAGACATCCAAGAACCCTCTACATCGTTCGATATCATGATAACTCAACCATGTTATTGCCTATTCTATTAAATTATCATGAATCAAAGCAAAATAGTCATGAAAAAAGGTTTAATTCTTTTCGTCAAATATGCAAAAAAGTACGAAAATATTCATTTAGAGTTTGAGATCGTTTTGACCCAAGCCTGATCTTGAATTCTTCCATAGTGGCTGAGTTTTTCATGATCAAAATCGTTCGGTGATTGAAGTTCTCTACGCTTGAGTAAGCTAATCTTTTTTGTTGGAGTAAGAACGTATTTAAGGCACTTCTATTTGTGAATATTTTAGTTGTAAATCGTTGTGTAAGATACATCAAATGTTGCTTAGAAAGGGTTTTTGTACAAGGAAGAGGCTGTGATAGGTTGATTCAGGTGATCAGAAGAGTTCAAACATGACTGTCTAAATCTGAGCATGTTTAGACTTGTATGCTTGCACGCCCAGGCATATTGCCTACTTATTTTGATATCCCACAGAATATTAGTCAAGCACTGTGAATAGCCTTTAATGGCCTTGGCTTTACTCTTCCATACTATTAGGGAGTGGTTTGTTTTTGCTTGCATATCTCGATGCAAATGTTATTCCAGTTGCATATCTTATCATTATATTCTTACCCTTCGTAATGTCAGTCATAATCTTTATTCCATACAAAATTATTTTGTGAAAAATATTTTCAAATTTTCGTAGATCTTTACAGAGATTAAAGATAACCAATTGATGCCATGAATATATATGTACATTAGGCAAAAATTAGTTTGGTATTATATATGCCACACATTGCTATTTACATTATATCCAATACCAGTATCCTGGAAATTAATTTATCTGTTGCATGAACAGACCAAAAACCTCGTTACTACAGATATTGACTCCAGTCCCAAAAAAGATTATAATTTGTTGAAAATGCATAATTTTGTACTTAGCTGATATTTCAAGATATTTCTATGAATTAAATTTCTGAACTAAGATATTGAGTCTGCATTAGTTTATATTTTTATTCCAATATATTTGTATTTTTAACTCATGTTATTTTGCAGTTATCATGTTTATTCAGACTATGAGGACTACTTGTCTAGTATCATTTATTTTGACATTCATTTTTGCGATACCCAGACTAACATCACTTGAGTACAGGTCTCTTCATAGTGTTTTATTCCCCTTTAAGGTCATGTGGATAAATTCATCATATATCTCTTTGCATTTAATATCATGTATTACTATTGCCGTTTATCCCTCAATAACCTTACTAAAGCTATGGATTAATGTTTTTAATCTACTTCAAATGTAATAGGTCACTGAACATGAAGTACAAGTCCCTGTTGACATTACAATGCAAGTCATGCATGTTTGAAAACTTGCTTGTGCAAAAGAGAGATCTGTTATAACATGATTCTAAAATGACTAGAGCTCAGCCATTAGGTGGTGACGATAATTCTCGCAACACTTAAGATAACTATCAAATATTCAAATACATGTGCTTCATGTCAGAACAAGCATCAAGTAGCAGGATGTATTTTATTTTATATGAAATATTTTATATTAAAGACTAATTTCCTACTTCTCCAGAACAACAACCCAGTTTTTTTAGGTTTTTTTTAATCTGACTAATTCATGTGATAAAAATTTCCATAGCAAACACATGCACATCAAAAATGGTTGTCAATATTTGAAAATGGTTTTGTCTTTTTATAATGCATAAGTACTTATAAGGTGCATGTCTTTATATCGTTAACAATACTTGCGCAAGTCATTTTGCAGTTCAAGAAAACATCCATGCCATTTCAAAATTATGATAACTTTTTATAATTATGATTGAGAAAGTATGCCCATTTAGAATGTAGTAATTCTGAACCCTCTTGGTTGGTTAAGTAAGGATATTTTTTAGAAATTCATGATATTCCCTCCCAGGGATTGCATGACTGTGATTCCCAGTCACACGCGACCAACTTGACCTTCAAACTAACAAAAAATTGAGTTTTGGTTGGACATCAATCAAAAGACTTTCTCTAAAATGTCACAGGTTCTGACTCCGAATTTCAGCCCTTAACCGCAAAGCTATCAGTATTGAATAACCTGATCTTGAAGACAATCAAATCGTAGTCTTAGCTTTGCAGTCAAGCCTTTGAAATTTGGAGTCTGAATCCAGTGACATTTTAAAGAAAATATATCCAGAGCGAGAAATTCACACTACCTTGAAATGATTGCTCGTAATCTTAGTTTGTCTTTATCTATAGGTAATAGAACATTTGAAGGAATATATCAATGATAAAAAGCTTGTTGACCCTAACAACCCAATGAAAATCAAATGCGAGGATGATGACATTTTAGAAAAGGTTTTTGGATGCAAGGAATTTTTCACAGAGAATGTTTGGTAAGCTCTTTATTGTAATTATTTTATTTTATTTTATTTTCTTCAAACTTTCAGTATTTTCCTATTCATTCAGGAGTTGACAGTACTGTGACTAGTTTTCACCAACCCTATCTTATATACGTATATACAGTAACAGTTATTACTGGGTTGCCTGTGGCAGCACAATCATAAAATACCTTTAGTTTTTTTTTAGTCTCCTTTTCTCGAAATGTGCATTCTTATGCAAGAGTACCCATATTTGGATTTGAATGACGTGTTCGTAGATTCTGGGCTCATAGATTGGCTTAGCAGCTGAAGATGTAATTCTGGGCTTTAGAAGTAATACAATTGAGCAGTAAAAGAAGATTTCTAGGATCGTGATTCAGATATTTATTTTTATTGATACAGCTACTCAGTTGGCAGTATTCTGGCTTCAAGTGCTTGGATTAGTAGAGCCTAAATGAAAATACAGCTTTTAGTTTTTAGTTAAGGCATGACATGAATATATCGTTACATACTATGCGGTAATAGAGCTGGTATCTTTGGCCTTACTTTTCGTTAAGTTTTGAATCCTTTTATTAACTGAGTTTCATTCCACTTCACTGGTTTGGATATTTAAAAAAACTATATTTGAAGAATATATTCCATAATGGAGAGATCAAGAACTTCAAAACACTTAGCGGGAAAAAAACCCCATTTAAACACATTTTCTTAATGAATTTAGAGTTCCTGAAATAAATATATTTATGTCATCAGTCGTGATGAGTCTTAGTCAGGTCAAAGTCAGTTCAAGATTCTTGTGTAATTCAAGTATGAGAGTATATTAAAACTTAGTGGTATTAGTAACCCAAGGTTAGTTAGTTAGTTAATGGAAGGTTTAAAAATATATACACCTAAAATGTTCCAAAGTACCCCCTCCTCCCAAATAGCAGTACATAAAAAAGATTAGGTGTTAAATGAGCTCCAGCATACTCGCACATTAGGCAACCCAGTGCACGCTCCAAGAGCATCTTGTTCTAAATAACATCCACAGGATTGTACAACTTACCTTTACAATTACATGTATAAGTAAATGTTTACATATGAACGTCAATTAAGGCACAGCCATGACATTTCACAGGCACATGTTCATGAAAGCTTTGCATTTGTTGAAAGTGGAAACGCTTTGATTGATGTTTGCAAAAATGTCTTTTCTTTCCAGTGAATTGCTACATCATAATCTAGAATCAGTGAGTGATACTTCAGATGGAGAACTAGGTAATATGTTATACCAGTGATATTTTAGAGATGATTTGATAATCTATATTCTTCTATCAGTAATTAGTTTTTGGCTACTTGAAAAAATGAAACAGCTAATTGTTTAAAAAATTTGTTTTGTTTTAGGAATAATATCACTTGAAAACACCAAAGAGCAAAATAACAAACGGAAAAGAGCAAATTTAACAGGTATCACTCATTTACCACTGATTTCATAGTTACACCTCTTCACCAGACACAAGTCTAGACTTCTAAGCTGCTATGCTTCTAAGCTTCTTTCATCAATCATAAGTATCAAACATACCGAATGCAGCTTCTTTGATGTCTGAAAACCAAATGCAAAACGTGAGACAGGGACATAGTAATGAAATTGATGGCATCAAACATAACGAATGCAGCTTCTTTGATGTCTTAAAACCAAATGCAAAACGCGAGACAGGGACATAGTAATGATATTGATGGTATAGGTAAATGCTGTGTAAAATCTAACATGTGGATCTAACCATAAGTTATTGTGTTTTAAGTTAACCATAAAATGTTCCTGCGCATGAGGCCATCACACTATCTGACCAAACCCTTCAATAGACCTATCCCAAATTCGCTTGACTGGTCATGAAACAATGGTTTCAAGTTGAGGTTGAACTTGATGAATAAAAGAATCAAGTTCAATAAAAGAATCAAGTTCAATCTCTTTTCAAACTATTGTATCTATTACTGGTTTTCAAAGCCCCAATCTTTGGTGAATTTAACAAGAAAAAAACTGTCCTTTTTTTACAAGGGAAGCACTAGTTGCTGACAAACCTGTGGCCCTTGTTTCATGATCAAATTTGAATTTATAAGTTGATTTTTGCGGAGCGAGGAAAAACTGAGAACCCAGAGAAAAACCCTCCAAGCACAGGAGTGAACAAACTAGAAACTCTACTCACATACGAAACCGAGCCCAGTGTTTTGTTTTGCTCACACATTTTATTAATGTACTTTCTAGATGTGAGCAGTAGTAGTGGTGCTGGAAGCCCCCTTAATGTACCATTTGGTATTGGGTTTATCAGAAAAGGTAGCTTTGAAAGTAACGATGACTATTCTGATGGATCCAGGAGAAGTTCTTACTCCAGGAAGCCTGGATATGAAACCCCAGCCACTGCTGTGGTCAGTGATTCAGAAGATGAGATTGTTTTTACAAATGGTAAGTGTTATTTTGGTTTGAACTTTCAAAGTGATTCCCTTCCTTTGTCTCATTTTATTGATATCCTAAAACAACCTCTTGGTCAACCAAAGTCAAGGCATGGCTGACTCACAGATTGAACCCTGAAACGACCTCTGGGCTGATCTTAGTCAGGACACGGCTAACTTGCAGATCGAGCCCTGAAACAACCTCTGGGCAGATCTAAGTCAGGGCATGGCTAACTCACAGATTGAACCCTGAAACAACCTCTGGGCTGATCTAAGTCAAGGCATGGCTAACTCACAGATTGAACCCTGAAACAACCTCTGGGCTGATCTAAGTCAGGGCATGGCTAACTCACAGATTGAACCCTGAAACAACCTCTGGGCTGATCTTAAGTCAGGGCATGGCTAACTTACAGATTGAACCCTGAAACAACCTCTGGTCTGATCAAAGTCAGGGCATGGCTAACTCACAGATTGAACCCTGAAACAACCTCTGAGCTGTTCTAAGTCAGGGCATGGCTGACTCACGGATTGAACCCTGAAACAACCTCTGGGCTGTTCTAAGTCAGGGCATGGCTGACTCACAGATTGAACCCTGAAACAACCTCTGGGCTGATCTAAGTCAGGGCATGGCTAACTCACAGATTGAACCCTGAAACAACCTCTGGGATGATCTAAGTCAGGGCATGGCTAACTCACAGATTGAACCCTGAAACAACCTCTGGGCTGATCTCAGTCAGGGCATGGCAGCATAGCTAAATATAGTTGAGAGCAAGTTTGATCAATATTTTCAGACATAACAGACTTGGACACATTTTCTGTGGAGTATGAACCTCCAGAAACAAGTGACGAAGAAAAAGATGAAGATGATTCAGATGAAGGTTAGAAAATATAATGTCAGTCAGTCTCCAATGTTTTGAACCCCAACCCCTTGGCTGATCTAAGTCAGGTTACAAATTTGAATTAATAGCATACTGAATTAACAAAATGTTTCAATTTTAGAACCTGCAATAATAATATCATCAGATGACAGTGACGAGGACCCTGGTGCCGATGGTGGGGATGAATTTGATAATGAGGAAAATAGTGACAGTGAAGACTCATGGGAATGTTTGGAGTGTTGGACCATGAACCATCCAATGACAACCAAATGCTATAAGTGTTGGAAAGAAAGAAGCTTTGCACTGCAACAGTTCGTTAGGTAATATATAAAATTTATGTTTGCATTTTGTATTTCTTGAGATAAATATCACTTGCTTTGTGTGATTTTTTTGCTTTTGGCATTTTTTATTCCTTAATTATTTTAGAGACCACTATCCCTCATTTTCTATTTGACATAATTTTGTTCAAATAACGTAACCACAACTATAAATTTGCATTCAACTTAGTGAATGAAAAGAGCCACTCTTCATCAATTTATCAAAAAAGATCTCTCAAAATGTAGAGCTGTGGATCAAGGAAGCAAAGTATGCTATCTCATATACTTACCTCTTATTTTAGGACTGTCTCAGCTCCTGTTGCATCCAATAATATCAGTATTCCAGTAATTCCTGTTATTCCAAGTCTTCAGCGGTGTAAAACAGATTTCCCATGTGTTCAAATCGACTCTGTCATCAATGCTGAAAAACAATCTCATCTCTCTGCTTCGCCAAGTTCTGCTACTGAATCATTAACTTTTCTAGCTGACAAAAAGATGCAAGTTTCTCTTTCTCGCTCTTCAAGCAGTTGTTCTAGTACTACACAGACTTCTTGTGACAGTGGTGTCTGTGTGTCCTCTTGTGAGACAGACACAGAGAAGACAATCTCTGTCAGTGTGATAAATAACCAACATGAAAAGTTGGATCAACAAGAACATTTAGATTCTAATGCTATATGTCTTGGTGCTAAGAAAGGAGATTCTTCCTCTGCTTTTAGTACGTATTCTAATCTGGTAATACCTGGAGCTACAACTTCTTTGCTTTCTTCTGATTTGCCTCCTGTCGCTGTGCCCTCCATGTCCTCTACCGAAAAAAATGCTACAGAACAACCGCTGTGTGTGATTTGTACAACTGCACCAAGGAATGCCAGCATTATACATGGTCGTTCTGGTCATCAGGTTTGTTGTATCACATGTGCTGAAAAGCTAAAGGCAGCTAAGAAAAAATGTCCCGTTTGTCGCAGAAAAATTCACTATGTCATTAAGAACTTTCTGTAGTTTTTTCTTTCTTATCGCTTACCTTGAAATTGTTTTTCAATAATGTCAGTTTATTTACATTTACCTAGTTTCACCACACATACACATCATCATAAGTTGTTTACAAGAGGCACAGTTACTTATATAAAGGATCAAAAAATGAGAAGAGTTAAAATACAAGGAAATTTCTCTTCTTTTTTTTTTCTTTCAATTTTATTTATTTTTCCAAACTATATAACTGCTTTCTTTTAATGAATTTAATGAATCCAATGATTCTTGTGGATCACTTTGTGTAGTTTGCTAACTTGTTGACTTTCAGCCTGTTTCAAGTTTCTGCGACCTAACTGACTAAAGATGTCTGGTGTTTGGACTCTGTCAATTTGCAACCATGAACCATCCAATGACCACCAAATTTGCAACAGGCTGTTTGCCTTCTAATCATGAGAGATAAATATTCCCACAAATCGAAAGGCTAGAGTACAAACACTAAAAGTGTGCAACACTTTGCACTGTTTAATAGTAAATAGTGCTAATTAAGCAATAGAAAACAATAGGATTAGCATAATTTAGCAGTATTTAGTGGTATTTATGTTACACACTTACTGTATAGTGTTTGTGCTCTATTACCTATGGGAAAATGGTTGTTGAGTAATGGGAATAATTATTATTTGAGATCAGAATGACTTTGTACATTTTATTGTCTGAAGCCAAAATACCAGACATCTGGAGTTGGTTAGGTTACAGGAGCATGGACAAATGCATTCCTGTGTGTTTGATTCCTTGGCATCTGTGTGAGTGTGTGTGCATCAATTTGATTATTAATGGTTTAATGATGAATATATATTTGTAATATAGTTTTAATAGCAATAATATAGTAACAATCAGTAGGTTGCACCCTATACTAACACTGTATGTACATGTAATCTAATCAGCGGTGCACAGCGGTGCCTTTATTCCCCATACTGTGTGCATTGGCATGTATGCATGTGTTGCAAATCCAAGATGTTGTCCATTTCATCCCCTAAAACAGTCCCACAATGCACTGCAATGCCAACGTGACCCAGTTATTCCTTAACTTTGGAATAACTAATTAGAGTACATTATAGGTGGTGACAGCTTTGAGCTCTGTGCTGTAATAATCTTGTTGCATGGGACCGTGTATCCATGCTTTGACTAGCATCTTTGTAAAGTTGTAGCACAACAACTTTTGAGCTGTGACACTAAGTAGACTGGTCACAAATTTGATTATACTTGCTGACTAGCATAAGTTATTGACTCAACATGTTAACCATTGTTTAAACCTTGCAAACACCTACTGCTCAGTACCCAACCCTTATTTAACAGCCACCTGACTATTCTTTGAGGGTAACCCCCATCTGACTTTAGTGATTGATTTGCTACTAACCAGTATTCTCTATACCTGTAGCTTATGAATACGATACCTTTATGAAATTTTCCTCTCAATAGGTAGCATTATTCTTGAATAATATTGAACTAGGAAGATAAATTTACAATTTTTTTATAACATAGATATCTATATATGTATTTATTTACTATAGTATAATCATTGTTATTAAAGTCCTAAGAGTCTGTAGACATGTAGACAATGTTGGGTCAAATACAATATACTCTGGAATGGAAACCATAAATTAATTTAAATGCTTGGGATCGAGCATCATGAATCATCCAATTAAGGTATTCAACAATCCACTTTGTACTTGCCATTAACCATTTTGAGATGGTGGGCTAGATTGGGTTCAAACATCTTTTGTTATACGAAGATTTACCCAATCTAGACCAGAATGCATCTTGTTTAACAAACTTCAAAAAAGGCCTATTGTATCTTGGGTATCCATACCAGAGTGCATTATTTGTACCCCAATGTAGTGGGTCATTATTTAAATCTACCTCACAACAGCATCAATACCAAAGTTAATAATCTATTATATTATTATTATTATTATTCATTATATTTGTTAACATTACTTAATTGAATATTAATGTTTTAAAATATTCTTTGTTTATATTAAATTGTGAGTCATTGCTTATAGCAATACTTGTACTTACTCTAATGATATAGATATACTCATGTAGTTTGTTAAGTAGGAGAAAGAAAGCTGATAGTCATGTCAGCCATTTTGGATGGTCAACAATAGGAGACTATTGTTTGATTGTGCAATGTGGTTGAATGCATGTGATCGTATCAACAAGACAAAACACAATCATATTTACTTTTCTATTTTATATAATCTTAGTTAAATATAACAGCTTTTCTGTGCTCTGTTCAGTAATAAAGCATGCAGGAAGTGATGTAAGAATGAATGCTTTTGGTGCTTCCTAATAGGATAGAAGGATAGAGCTAAATAGAAAGAAATATTGTAGTTTTATCAGCCATGAGAGCAAGATAATTCCGATGATGCTATCCTGAATGCACAACACACTTTCTTTATTTTTTTAAAGTGAATATATCTTTTGTAAGGAAGGAATTTTTCATTTTATGTATGTGTTAGTTCTTGTAGTGAGATAAATAGATGTTGTTTGGATTGAATAATGTGATCGTAATATTGAGCATTTACTGCTAGGGGTTTTCTGTGGGAAAAAATCATCAAAATTAGCATGTATCACAATATCATTATTATTAAAGATTTATGATTTTAAAGAAAACATAAAATTTATAAGATATGCCTTTATAAGGCTTTGAAGTAAACCCATCATTCAGTTGGGTCTGTATCATGCTATATAATAAGGAACCTTATGTTTCTGTATTCTTTGTATTTAGGGTGTAGTTTTGTGCTGGTAAATAGATTGGCTTCCTGTGGCGAAATAAAATCCTAACCACAATTTTGATTCAACCAACATTAAAAACCTCCGTGAAAAATTTCTTCAAGATACCACAGGAACCCTAACTATGTGTAATGACCATGCATAACGCCTTGTTCTATTCTAGGTTGTATTGTTATTCCAAAATAGGAATTTCGAATAGGATCTACAGTTGAACCTGTTTTAGATTAGATCGGTTTAGTGTTGTTGAACCAATACTCAAGAAAGCGTGTCAAGACCCAGGTTGTCTGGGCCCTGCTGCACACGCAAAAAATCGCTTTAAGACTGACTCCTTGCGAATGACGTCATTTTGAAATGATGACGTGATTGAGGTCATGTAATTTTGATATCATGACGTCATTTTTAAGAAGGGGGCAATTTTGTTTTATTTGTTGAGCGTAGATTGTCCCGTCAACATATTCTGTTCACAATTAACCCGATTTCAGATCCATTCGTTAAACTTTATTTATTTTCTGTCTTGCATGCTTTTTTGTTTTTAGCAATTTCTGTTTCTACTTTTGTTTAGTGTTTTACGTTGTTAGACATAAATATAAGCTATCTAAATTTGCATGAAAAGACTTTTCTTGTCGTTTTCCTCTTTACTGGAGGATGAGACAGGTTCAGACAGAAGTTATACATTAATGACATATGGAATGGTCGTAGATTAGTTTAGCATTGAACAGTAGGGGTTTTATATCTCTATTTTTGAAATATTCAGTTTTATGTATTTTATAGAATATTTTTGCTGTTTATGAGGTAGATTTGAATATTGAGTAACGGAGCGATTTGTGAAAATGTAATGAAATGAAATTACCAATAAACTGATTTTCTATCTAGTCATTCTCAGTTGTCATAATAAACACACTATTTATTTTTACACATATATATGTATATACGTGTGAAGTGAAGAAATCACACGACCATAATTCGTTCTCTACAGAACTGTTTCGTGAGTCGCACTCACTCGTCAGAAGATTTTAATGTTTGAATATTTCGCTCTACATAAAGTATCGAGCACTGTTCTACTGGCGATCGACTACACACACACAAGTATATATATATATGTTTCGTAAGTGAAGTGCTTCGATATTTTTGGGGTATTTACGCAAGTCCAACCCGACCCTTCTCAATAATCTAATGGTTAAAAAAATTACGATAAATAAACGCGTATATTATGCGTGACAATGTACCATTCCATCGAGAATAGACTGTCACATGCTATAGAAACATGATCGTGGGATTTTTACTTTTTGATTTATTGAAATAAGGACCATACTTCTAGACATCGAGTGCTGAACCGTCGTATGGCAGCGCGAAGCATTTACGGCTACGCCGGAGATTTCGACCCCGACACCGCTATCCGGAGAATTACAGACTGACTCGGGAAGCTCGGCCGAAGCCTAAGGGAGAGGTTAGTCGGCCCCTAGACCGTAGATGATTAACCCCTTGCTATGACCAACATACTCAAAAATCTTAATTGTGACGCTGATGGCTTTGAACGCATAGTCTCTCCTTTTCTTTTGGGATGCGTTTAGTTAAACTACGCCACGGATAGTAAATTTGATCTGGATAGTTGCGCATGCGCCTGCCCCAAAGAAAGGAAAAAATGGCACTTATTTGCTGATTGGTCAATTCTGAGGCTTGGAGAAAATTAAGTGAAGTGGATAACAACGCCGTGTCGGAAGTTGAGGACAAGGCTCATTCGGTATTACTATAGCTTCTTTCAATTGTTTTTATATTATTCCTCTAGTTTTAAGTGAAAAACGAATTTAATGGAGTTGAACAACGCAAAGAAATTTGAACATTAAAAAAAAAAAAAAAAAAAAAACGAAAAGAGGAGAGATAAAGGGAAAAACGTGTGACTTCTGAGAGCTATTGGTGTATTTGACAGCAAGTACTTGTATGTACTGAGTACAGTAGTAGTTAATTAATCTAGTTTGATTATTCCGGCTCGAATTCAAATTAAATATATCAAAGGATTTCATTTTATTTAGAACCCATTTAATTTTATTCCTAATATTTCAAAATTCTCGTTTTTCTGAGCCATCCGTAAAACGATCCAGGAATAATATGACTGTTACAGCTTTTTTCGTAGCTGATATTTTGCTCTAAAATTATCTAACCTCGTTAACAACTTCTTTTGATTCTTACTTCTTATAATTCTTTGTACTTAACGATCACCTGTCTTGCTATAAATCATTACAAAAGGTGTTCTGAATCCTAAATAAATCTATATGGTCATTAATGCAAGAACTGCAAATGCGGCTTCGACAGTTAGTCTAAGATGTACTCGTTTTAAAACAGTACCTTTATTTGGTTTCCTTTAAGTAAAATTAATGCGAGGTTTTAAAAACACATTTTCAATTTTCTCGATATTTTTTCATTGGCTTCAAAGATGCGAAAGTCAGAATTTCCAAGAGTGGTCAAAACCAAGGTAATGGTTAGGAAAAAACTTACAAAGAAAATCGAAAAAGACGACGTGGAAAAGCAAATGGAAGACGACGTACTACAAAAGGTATTATAATTTTTTTGAAGCTAAAATGTTTTCGTTTTTCCCATATGATATCCAAAATCATATTTAAAGGGTTTAAATTTTCTAGTAAGGCAAAACTAGGAACTAAAACTCATTGACCCATATTTTATGAATTTATTTTATTTGAAAGCAGTCGAATGAATGAGTACATACATAATTCGAAACATTGAATATCGGTGTAAATTGAAGTGGCTTCTCAATGGGCAGAACTCAAGTCGCGTTAAAAAAATACGCTTATCTTTTTATCAAAGAAAATAGATTCAGTTCCCTTGTTGCTATGCAATCATAGTTTACATGTTTGTCCTTATTTTGATTGATTTACCGTAAGTGGGAATCAGTTGGCAATTGTCGCTGTCGATCGGAATGGCTTGGTTTTGCCCGCGAAATTCCCCCCATTTCGCAGCGGAATCGCCGACTACCTGGCAAGCTCACAGTGAGATAATCTCGAAAAGTTATTGCTTTAAATCATAAAATAGTTTGAAGAAACGGCTTACAAGATAAAAGCTATAATCTTCTAACGAAGTATTGTTTACCAAGTGAAAACCTAATATCTACTGTTGTTTACAGAGCGTACTAAGATTCAGTAGCGACGTCTTCACTTGTGAGATATTTTAATCCCTTAACAATACCAGAAATAACCTACTTCTAAAGATAAACCAACTCATTAGATTTTCTGAAACGAAGTTTTTAGTCAATTTAGTAGTGACAAAGAGAAGTGATGGAGTTTAGGGCTTCAAGAAGGTCCAAGAAGGCTTCTACCCTCAAGAAACAATCTTTAAAGGCTCTAAAAGTCGTGGTATGTTAGAATTTTAGATTAAATTTTGTCGTTGCGCTTTCTTTTATGCATATTTAAGTCAGTCGGTCTTTATTTACTGCCACTGAAAAGTAACACTTGCCTTTCGTGCTCGTTACACGGATCTAACAATCGTGTTTATCGCTGTTAACGTTCATCCTCTGCACGGCATACTTGGTGATAAGCCACCAATGAAAATAAAATTCAAAATATAAAGTTAAATGAACTTTTGTGATGACGTTATCAAGTGATCCGCATTAGTAGAACAACTATATTTGAAACTTGAACGCCTGGCCTTTTTTTTGTAAAACGGACATTTTATTTTCTCTCCCTAGTAAGTTATTAAAGTGTAGAACAATAATCAAAGGCAATTCAGTTTTTTTTTCAATCTGGAAAGACTTCGAGTACTGGAAACAGGAGAATTAGGGCTTACTTTAGGTCAGCGGCTATTTTGTCTTTTTGCTTTTGACCCCGTCCATACGTATCCGTTTTTGCATGAAAACGCAATTTTTTCTTAGCGCAATTGGCACTCTTCCGTCCACACGTATCTGGCAAATACGGTCTCCGAAAACGGAACTTTTTAGAAACGGTCTCCAGAATGGAAATTTTTTAAAACGCTGTTTATCCGTATTCATGTGGACGGAGGTCGACGGAGGACGCTGACGTTATAGTATTGCGGATACGTGTGGAAGAGTAAAAACGATCTGAAAAAGGTACGTGTGGACGGAAAAATATTTAGAAACGGATTAAAAAGTTTGCGTTTATTTTTCATGCAAAAACGGATACGTGTACGTGGACTGACAAGGTCTTCGTTTTTAAAGGAAATAAATAAAAGCCAGAAAACTTTCGTTGTTTTGGATCCTCGGCCCAATTTGTTTATCGCCCTCAAAACTGGCTATTACAATGAGGCAGAACAAAAGGTAGCTGATAAAGAATTCGTAAAATGAAATATTTTGATTACCCTATTCTTCAGAGACTCATCATTAGAGAAACAACAAAGGTGTAATATGTGCTTTTCTGAGTGAATAAAACAATAGCGCAGCATACCAAAGGCAACCCGGGAAATACGCCTTCAAAATTGTTTAGGTGTACATTCACAGGTAGCCCAAGCTTGGTTTCTGTGGTGTCCTGTTATAAGGAAATGTATGGGGATTCAACAAAAATTTCAATAAAATCATCAAAACGTGAAATAAAGCCTCGAAATTTTACCCTATCATTGAGAAATAGCACTTCTTTCGCTCTGCGTGGTTATTTTTTGAATTTAGCCCGTTTTAAGGATTTTTTCTCCCACCAGTAAGAAATAAGAGAAGGTTGGAAACTCGGGATCCAAAAGCGAGCCATCACGAGTCTTTGAAACCTCGTACGTCTTCGAATTTTCTTTCCAGCGCCAAATTTTAGTCATGACCCTTCTCTCACATCCCTATAGAACCGAGAAAGTGGCATTTGAGATTAGTCTTCGCGTCTTTAAGCCATGAAATTTGCCTGTATTCACATACTACCTCGCTTGTTCTGACCCGTACTTGGAGCTCACTGTACACCAGTTCAACGGATTTCTTTCGGCAACCGACCCGAGGTCACGCCGGAAGTCTTCGTATCGTAAATGCGGATTGGATTTGGATTATAGTCTTTCTTCGAAATTATGGTGAGTGTATTTTTTAACGGCCAAAGATACAAAAGTATTTAACTTATAATTTCGAAGAAAGACTATATCCAAATCCAATCCGCATTTACGATACGAAGACTTCCGGCGTGACCTCGGGTCGGTTGCCGAAAGAAATCCGTTGAACTGGTGTACAGTGAGCTCCAAGTACGGGTCAGAACAAGCGAGGTAGTATGTGAATACAGGCAAATTTCATGGCTTAAAGACGCGAAGACTAATCTCAAATGCCACTTTCTCGGTTCTATAGGGATGTGAGAGAAGGGTCATGACTAAAATTTGGCGCTGGAAAGAAAATTCGAAGACGTACGAGGTTTCAAAGACTCGTGATGGCTCGCTTTTGGATCCCGAGTTTCCAACCTTCTCTTATTTCTTACTGGTGGGAGAAAAAATCCTTAAAACGGGCTAAATTCAAAAAATAACCACGCAGAGCGAAAGAAGTGCTATTTCTCAATGATAGGGTAAAATTTCGAGGCTTTATTTCACGTTTTGATGATTTTATTGAAATTTTTGTTGAATCCCCATACATTTCCTTATAACAGGACACCACAGAAACCAAGCTTGGGCTACCTGTGTAAAAATTTCAATAATTTTAAAAACGAGG
Source organism: Actinia tenebrosa (assembly GCF_029948245.1). Lineage (NCBI taxonomy): Eukaryota > Metazoa > Cnidaria > Anthozoa > Actiniaria > Actiniidae > Actinia > Actinia tenebrosa. The sequence continues at coordinate 11,838,771 of NW_028292572.1, forward strand.
CTTTTGTTTAGCTGGTCTCCCTGTGGTTTTAGTTGCATAGCAACAAGATAATCGAAAACGAAGAGTTTTGCAAAAAACAAGATGGCGGACGCAAAGAAAAGTCGATCAGCGATAAGGACTAAGTCTTCAGAGAGAAAAAAGTCGGCCAACAAAGCAGATAGGGGAAAAGGAGGAAATCCCCAAGAAGTTAGTTTATTGTTTTTACTTATCTAGCAATTAGTCAGAGCTGTTCTGCATTTTTTGAACCTTCAAAAAAGTCGAATTTGCTTTAAAAAAATGGTTCTTTTAAGCTTTCATTCGAAAATTTTGAAGCACGATTTATTGTAAGATCAAAATGAAAAGCTGTCGATGGTTATTAGCACTTTAATTATCTATCATAATGGGTCTTTATTGAGGAATTGTCTTCGTAAAAGAATCCCTCATAATGTATTTGTAGAAGGATCAAAATTCAGTTTGTGTCTTGTAGGAAGAAGTAAAAGAGTCATTGGCTTATAAAGTTATTTCAGAGGATCAAACAAACGCTCTAAAAGAACTCACACCCCGTGAGCTCGAAGCGTGAGTATTAAATAATGAAGTTATTGATTAACACCACCTTTTGCTACGTTTTCAAGACAAATAATTGAATTATCAGAACTTTCATTTATAAACTTAGATCTACAAATTTACCTAGAAACTAGTTCCTTTGTCCCAGCCTTTCCAAATTTGACTAAATTTGATGACAAAGAACCTTAACCCCCCCCCCCCCCCCCCCCCCTTCCACGCCACCTCCTTCCCTGGGTAATATAATACTGGGCCAGCAGCTTTTTAACACTTCTGTTGTCATTTCAGAAAACTTGCCGAGATTCTGAACCTCACCAACTACCACATTTCTCTTCCTGAAGCTTGTGTTCTAGATTATTATGTGGCTGGATTTTGGTATCCTTGTTTTTTATTAACACTGTATTTTTGTGCTGATCAGTATGTTATAACTGGAGATAAGTCATGGTTTCTTCTGGAGGTCACTCCACACTAACTTTAGTTAATTATTCCTCTTCTGCCCAAAAGTGCATGCATTTTATAAACTGAGTTAAGTAATTCTTCTAACCAGTCAGCATAGCTGTTGCATTCCTTAACAAAGACTTCTTAGGTTTACAAAAGAAGAAAATTTCAACAACCAGCAGACTTCTGCATTCTTCACGCTTTTAAAAATATTAGTAGAAAATATAAAAGGTAAGCATGGTCCATCTCCAGGGATAATTCAAATGTGTGAACAAACCTCCCCTATCTCTCTTTTCAGCCTTCAACAATAAAAATGGCAAATATGAACATATTTATGCCAAGGCCTTGTAGTGGGTCTGCATCACTATTTTGCTTTGCTGGTCAGGGATTATCAATATTTTCATTTCAAAATCTTGCAAGCTAATAGTCTTCAAAATATCTGCACCCTTTTATCCCCAGGCAAGTCCATTATCCCCTCCATCTTCCCTCCCAAACATTCATTATCCCTGAGAAATTCCAGTCCCCCTTCATCAGTGGTCTAGCAAGAGTACCAGTGTTGGAGGGGTGAGCACACATGTTTTGAGGCGAAAAATTCCTGCCAAATCCACAGGTAGGGGAGGGATTGCCCCCTAACCTCACCCTTGCTATGTTTCTGCCCTCCATAGGGGAGTATGGAATATAAATTTCTCTAGTTCCTGCCCCCTTGGAGAGGGATAGACAGAACCAGACATTACTTTATAATAAATTGTCATTATTGTTATTCCAAGACAAGCATATGTCACTGGCTGAGAGTCTAGTAGAGTTCAAGAGGCTACTTGTTGGAATCGGAATGGAGAACTGTCCTAAGAGTGGAGGACTTGAATGCTTTGATATCAGCCAAGCCAAAGTCATTACAAATTATTTTACCGATAGGTACGAGTTAATGCTTCTTTCTTTCATTTATTCATAAAATAATTTTAACACAGTGCCAGCACACACCTGTGTCTTTTGAGCAAAAATGTAAATTTACCTCTGACTTTCTTTCTCAGTTTGTTTCAGCATTTTAAACTCTACGAGTTTTTGTTTACTCAAGAACCTTCAGAAGAGGTCATAACTACCGAGGTGAGAATCTCTTTCCTTTCTCTTTTTGTTTTATTTTCTTTCCTTCTCTTTCTTTTGCTTTCTACTCCTCTCTTTATTTTTACTTTTCTCTTTTACATATTCTTACTATGTGAGGGGGTTGTAGGGGTTTACAGTGATGCGGTATTGCCTTATTTCTTGTACGGTTTTGCAACACGTTGCAGTATTGCAGTTTTTTCCTTTTTTTTTGGCCAGTTTTGCAGTATTCGGACTTTGCTTATGTCCCCTCCTTTACAAAAAAATGCAATACAAAATGATTAACTCCCAGTCAATGCTAACATATATTGCTCAACGATAGGTGAAAGTAGAAGTACCACCAATGGCAGATATTCCCTTCCCTCCACCACTGGACGAGGGAATGACAGAAGACCTTTGGCGGGAGTACATCATGACCCCACCCACCACACCTGAACCCGAGACAAATGATGAGGTGAACCAAGATTAAACTTCATAATTTATGGTAGCAATTCTTGAATCAAGAGCTGCATAGGGTATGCTTATGCATTGTGGCCTGCTTTGCTAAACTAGACACAAGTATCCCACTAATTCTAAGAATTTTCCAAGACAAAACAAAGAGGCCTGCGAGAGGGCTAAATTTATGGTACATTTGTTGTGTTCAATATTTAAAAAGGAAGGTGATGAATTAACTGCATTTTTCTTTTTCCTCAAAGGCTGGAGAAAATGAAGAAGGTAAGAAAAAAATATATTTCTTAATATGCAGCTATTACAAGCAATATACAGCTTTCTGATTCGTTGGTTATGTGGCTTTGATAATTCTGGTTTTTTGTTTTTGTTTTTCAGTTTCAAAAGAAAAAGGAAAAACAGATGAAATTGCTAAAGATATACTCACTACCATCAAACCAGAACACATCAAAACTATCATTCGAAAGACAGCTGACGGCATATTCGAAAATTTCAAGGTAATTTGCATTTTGAAAGTTCAAATTGTAAATCACATTATACTTAGATTATTCTTTTTTTTGTTGTTCAGATTGAAGTTGAAACAAAGCTGAAAGAAAGGGAAAATAATTATGCTGCTAAGATCACTAAAAGATAAATGTCTAGCAGCTTTACATATGTATGGTTGGGAAGATTTCTCTTGACAAGCTCACCCTTCAGTGTTTTTATGTACATAAATTTGTATATAGTATACATTTATCATAGAAAATAAAGTGTGACATTGAGATATTATAAATGTTCAATGCAGGGAGGTATTGCAAATATAAGAATGAAAGGATATTTCACAGCACAAATATATCACAGCATGAACCACCTATCCAATCACAACAGACACAATGTATATAACAGATGCACAAACCCTTACTAGCCTGATAAGAACTAGTAGATTGCAAAATAAAAAACTCCCTTGCCGTGCTGTGTGGAGTGTATAAAGCACTTGGAGATTGTCAGAACACTCGAGAAGTATTGAGAAGCACTCAGCTATGCATCATGCTTGTTATAACACTTGTCCTGTGTTCTGAAGATCCCCACTTTATAACTGAACACAGCATGCATGCACGTTCTCTATTCCTTCGTTATTAAATTTTGTAGACATGCATGTGCTGCAAAACAGGCATAGAGCATGAGAAAGGCAAGCTTAAGAACACAAGGCATAGCAAGGTGCTTCTCTTGCTTTTTGAGTGTAGAACATACCTTCGTCTTGCTGGGGAGGGGTAGTACAGTCATCAGTGCGACACCACTAGTCTGACGTCACTATAATGAGTACAGTAACTTAAAGCTAAGCACAACAACAACAACACAACAACAAAAAATAGTTCAAGCTCTTTCATTTGCACAATCAAGTTAAATACAAGCTATATGAAAAAAATTTGAAAAAGGAAAAGAACAAGTTTTTAAAAAATTATTTTTAATAAGTATAGTGACAAAGAGTTCAATGTAATTACATGTACAATATCACATTCTCAGGTTCTTTGTTAACATCATATAGTAAAGCACTCCCTTTAAATATTCTCCAAAAATTCACTGTATGATTGGCGATCAACACATAATTCAAAACAATGGCTCTGAAACAAGAAAAAAGTAAAATAAAAGTAATTAAATATTGTACAAACTTTTGTTCAAGCAAAAGCTATTTTGAGGCTGAGGAAAAAATATTGGGTTGAGTTGGCAGCGCATTGTGTGACTGTTTTAGACAAATTTTCAAGATGGCGTAATTTTGTTGCCTAAAACAGCTCCACAGTGCACTGCAATGGCAATTTGGTTCATTTTTCTCTTCAACCTTTGAAATAGCTGATTGGTCAGTGGCATAAGTGGCATATTGAGCTATGCCTGTGTGTGTGTGTGTGTGGTGGGGGGGGGGGGGGGGGGGGGATTATATTTGGCATAAGTCATGAACATATTGAACTGGGCTTTTTATGGAATAAGAAATAATTTATCTCTCATCAAATATAATAGTGTCAGTAATTTGAGGAGAATTTGTTCAAAGTTTATCTATATTTGTATGACAAACCTTTTGCTGCAGCAGCCTTCTTTGCTTCTTCTAACAGAGCCTTTTCTTTTGCTCTTAATGCTTCTACTTCTCTGTCGTGAGCTGCTTTAGGCTTCAAATATTCTACAAAGAATAAGAACCAACATGAAGGTGTGTTTTTAAATTTTAATAACAAGCACTTTAGCACAACACTCCAGAAAAGAGGGCTTTGTTTCTGAATAAAAATTGTGATTTGATAATTTAAGCAATCTCTGCCTTACGTCTGCAATGCATCTTGTTTAACAACTGGGTTTTCGTTTTGTGGTTGCTTGTTTATTGGTTGTAACCAAAGGTATGAATAACGTTATCTCTGGGGATTATTGTTATTTCTGCCATAATATAGCAACAGTAGTGATGTATCTATCAATGTTAAGGTCCTGGCTGGGAGGAGGGGGGAGGATGACCACAAGTGAATTTGACATTTGAAAATTTCAAATTCCCCATTCTGGACAACAGTGATGAAAGTCATATTTCCACTCTTAGTACATATGTTTATTGTATTTTCTGGCTTTTTCAAGATGGCGGCCAAGTCAAATTCCCAATGGTGGGGGCATCGAATAAGGTCAATTCCCCTGGTATCACTCCTAACCCCACTGGGGCAAGACATTGATAGTTGCATTAAGGTGTTTGTAGTTTTGAATTGTGTAACATCTTAGTAGAATCGCCTTTTATCAATAACCATAGCATTTCTGTCATTTTGCGCCACTAACCATTTCTTCTATATCCATATGCAACTCCAATAAAAAGAGCAGCATATCTCGAGAACTAAGAGAAAAACAAAAAATTACAAATTAACCAGGCATCAGTATTGGTCCACGTAAGCTCTGAATTAGTCAACTGCATCGATAAAATCAATTGAAAGTTGAGTAAAAGCATGGATCATAAAAGAACTGCAGTCCTAAAAAAGGGCTACAGTGCTTTAATGATCCATGGTAAAGAGAGGGTTTTGACATAACCTTCACAAATAAGCTTACACTTAGTGCAGCAAGCGAAGCTAAATTAGCTGAAAGAATCTAGTTACATACGAGGACTGAGGTTCTAAGCTTAAAAAACGTTTAAAAATTACTTACTCTAATAGCTGGATGTACGTTAACGGGCATTTTATATCCCTAGAAACCAATAAAACCTTGAATACTACGCCAAACTAGAAAAACACCGTTCCAAGATGGCGTCCAATGGAGAAGAAGGACGAACTGATTTCTGGGTAACTTTTATCTTGGGTTTCCTGTGGTTCTTATTTCAACACAGGGTACCCAACCTTGTTCTAGGGTCTTTGAACATTTTTATTTCGCCGTGTTTGTATGTGTCTGATTTTTATTCAGTTTTTTCATAGTGTATAGTATAAGTTGTCTGTTTCTAAGGGGAAGCAAGAAGAAGTACATCGACTGATACTGATATTGGTTTTAAGTTTATTGCTTTTCATTTGATGAAAATTCTGCATGTCAAATCAACCTCTCCTAACTTTTGTATTGTGGAAATAAATAAACCATGAGTCTTAAAAGGACTCAGTCCTTTTAAGATCTTTGAAATTAACTTTTGATTTACCCAAACAATACCGGAAATGACGTTTGCTGCTTCCCCAAAGAACAGCATCACGTGCATCGACGTAATACAAAAGCGCGAAGATTGAACAGGACATCATGGCGGCTTTGGTAAACTGCAGAAGTTGGATAAGGTTTCTTACTGCCTTCAAAGACTACATGCTCACCGAAATATCGATAACAAATGACAATTTAGTCGGTAGCACACAAAAGATCTGGTTTAATGCCGTTAAAACAGGTATTTTTTAGTATTTGATGCATTTAGTAAACTTAAAATTTAAAACTAAACTAAACATAGGGTAGCGTGTAAAGGTCACACGTGGTCAAATAATTCACTACAAAATATATCCTTCTCTCAAAAATAGGTAAGTTCGAGATATATTATTCAATTATTAACACATTTCTTTATCTAATAAACTTTATTTGTGTTGAAAAATGTTTAGTTTGGATTATAAATGGCTATTTTACACTTCGTTTGCACAATCATATAAATCATCTGTTTTGCTATTTACATTATGACCAATGTCAATCATGAATTATTTTCACTAAAGTTATCGATTAATTCCCCGATTTATAGACTTTCAATCATTAATATATTATCAATGTATTATTAATATATTAATAATCGCATCATATTATATAAATCATGATAATCATACTGATAACCCAATACTATCAATCGTGTCTTTGATATCATAATATTTTAGTATCTTGTTATTTGTATTTATCTAATTTATTTATCAATATTATTCTAATAGATATAAATGGGCATTCCTTTCGTTAAAAACATGTTACACATACAAGACAAAATCCACTTGGATCACGTGACTAATGGTGAGTAATGACATCACCAACTTATCTATTTGGAAGTTTACATATAATCATCATAAAATATGTTATATGAGTGGAATTAATGGCGCCGGACAGAGAAGATAAATGCTCTATTCTCTATTTCTAAAGGCTCTATAATTGAAGTACTGTTCCGTATTTTGATGACGTCACACTTCCTTACCGTGTGAAAGGACATCCCACTAATGTAGAAACCGATAGAAATCTAAAAGTTCCCGACATCTTATTGTAAAAAATCTAGAAAAAAGACATGAAATTTTCTTTGAAACTGTCCTGTGTACATTTAGTTTTCTTCTTCTTCATCATCGTCGTCTTTGTCATTTTTCGGTAAATCCAAGTTTTGCTTCCTCCATTTGATTCTCCTATTTTGGAACCAAACTTTGACCTGTGTTTCAGTTAATCCCAGTTCTGAAGCAAGATAGAAGCGTTCAGTTCCCACAATGTACTGCTGGTTGTCGAATTCTTTCTCTAGTCGTTCAAGCTGGTCAGGCGAGAAAATGGTTCTGACTCGTTTTGGTTTTTCGGCTTTCCATGGTCGCTTCGTCGTCTGCGTACATTCGACTGTAGAAAAAAATCATTATGAGTTAATAAAGTTCAAAGAATTCAATTTTTGTAAAATACAAGGGTAAAAAAGTTTGTCTATTTTGAGCCTCAAATCATTCTTTTGATGAGGTACGCTTTTCATGCCATATTCAAACTTTCCCTACCCTCTATCCCTGCAGTCCATGCCACAGTGTTCGTTCTTTCTGTCTCGCATGAAAATTAATGCCTCTCTCTTTGTTTGCTAATAATAACCGGTCTCTTAAGAATAAGCTCGAAATAAGGCAAATAACAGTAATAAAGATGATTTTAATTTACTAATTTTGAACAAATTTATATATCTAGTCATTACACGCTATAACGTCCAAAAAAGAGTTGACTTTATAGGGCGGATGAAGTGATACTCTATAGCCCTCAGTTATATAGCAAAGGTAACGCAGGAAGTACTTCTTACCGAAGATGCAAGGCGGAATAACAACCAAATTTGATGAATAAGAATGAAGATATCAAAGAAAACTATTACTATTTCTTGAAACAACTTGGAGATTTGCGGGGTTTTCGACGGAAATTTAGCCTCAAATTAGCGTCGTTACGGCCAAATGAGCATCCATTTCCAATGATTATATTCGATAAATGAGGTGGTCATTAAACTTGAATCATTAAAAAGTAATGGACAATTAGTCAGGGTCGGTGTTCTTGAAAATCGACAGATAAACTCCAACATGATTTATTCCCTGTCAGAGTTCTCCTAGTATTGGCGCCGTCTGGTCATTAACCAGTTAGTTTTCAAAGATTACGACTGCCACGACTGCTAATTGTCTGTTTAAGATCATCCGTAAGGGCTGTTTGATTTTGAGATTTGTTAACTCGAGTAATCCCAGCTTACTATGGACAATACACCTGCTGATACGCTATGGGTTATTGTTAACACAGCTAAAGTACAAGAGGCTGTTTTAGTCTTGTTCTAATTGCTGTTTTGTGGATCGTTATTCAAAACGATTGTGCATAACGGATAGCTATTGTCGAGAAGAAGATTCGAGTAGTTACTAACCGCCGCGTAAAGATCCTTAATTCTCTTTAAATCTTAAAAAAGTTGGCTCAATTCATAAGATTATTGTCGAGAGTAAAATTGAAAGCGAATTGCATTCTAAGAAAGGACAGAGATATCCCTTGAAAGACAAAGTAGCAACGAAAAGACAAAACAATGGATTTTTTTAAATAAAACGCCAAATCAAAATTAAATAAATTCACAAAGATTGTAAAAAAATAGTTGTTTTTTTCCATTCAAGATTGTTCATTGAAAAAAAAAATGTTCAAAAAAGATGGAACCTTGGGAAATAAAAGTGCGGTCGGAAAAAAAAATTTGCTTTTTTACGCTAAAAACAACAAAAAGTTTTAGTAAACTTGTCACGTTGTTTTTACATCCTTTTATAAAGCCCAATGCAAATGTCTTTTTATATAAGAAAATCTCCATTTGAACTTAAGAAAGATAGTAAGTAATAAAAATGGAAACTGAAAATCTATAGGGTATTTCAATATCGATTCTTTTATAATGAGGAAAAAACCAAATGAGAACGAAAGTAAGGAACTGAAAACGATCATGTAGTAAGAATGAACAAAAATCAATCTTGTTAAAAATTCCTCTAAGAAGCTTTTTTTGAAATACTGAAGCACTATAAAAGACAATTCTAATTATGCTCTAGTCGGCCTAGCGGCATTATTTGGTCATTACCAATGATTGCTGTACGAACACAACTCTAAATGAACATTCGTAGTTTACTAATTAAAGCCACTTTAAGAGAGATTTTTCTCTTGCATTCAATCCTTAAAGAAAACGTAAAGTTGTTTGGAAAAAAAAGGGCAAACTGCACGGCTATTTTGGGTCATTCGAGACATTATTAAATCAATTGGTTTTTTTCTCTCAAACAGAACATTTTCGTGCTCTCTGTATGTACAATCATAGTTAATTACCTATGGTATAATAAAGGCTTTATAGGCAGTATTTGATCCTTTGATTCATGATCACACTTCATTTATCGGGGACTTCACAATTACACGCAGAATTTCGCATTACAGTGTGATTTTTTAAAACAGTGCAATCAATGTTATACTAATACTAGTTTTAATCCAATCAATAATTCAATAGTTCAATACAGTGTAAATCTCATAAAAATGCTTTGCTTTTTCTATCCTAAATTTGAATTATTTTTAGAAGTAAAAGAAATTTTTTTTTGCTTTTTGTATCATAACTTGAAATTATTTTTGAAAGTCAAAGTAAGCTAATCCTTTACCGATTGAGAGCCTAATGATGTAAGAGGGAATGGGGGATAATTGCAAACACCGTCTCTCTTTTGAAAGTGTATTTTATGCGGACTAAAGTGTATTTATAACTTCGGTATAAGTTTTCTCAACTCTAGAATAAAAAAAGAGGGGGATCATCTGTTCTTACCTTTGTCCTCCATCAGGGAGGAAGAAAGGGCTCGACTGTAACATTCAGGGTAAGGCTGTAATCTTTGTAAAGGAGATAAACTGGTTGACAAAGAAGCTGCTTGGCTTTGCTTTCGGAGGAAATCCATGGAAAAGGAGCTCGTGGTTCTGGAAGGGAGAGGCGGTGCAGATGTGGTGGTATTTAGGATTGATTCGATCGAGAAAGATTGTTGTCTAACATGTCGTACGGGTTCACTGGGAACTTGAAAGCCACAATGTTGGGCCGTACAGCAAGGAAGGACGTAATATCCATGTAATAGTTGTCGATGTGACCTTGTGAGGCTTGAATGATGATGATGATGATGATGAGCTGCACTCATGGCTAGTCATACACTGAAGTCCTACGTGTAGAGAGTAGATGAACACACCTCACTAGTCGGGTTCCTCTTATAAATAGTCTTTCCACCCCCTTCGCTATTCGTCATAATGATATCCGGAGGTGAAGGATTGATTGAGATTCGATTCTCTATTATCTAGTCTTTGTATTTTATCCTTAGTGACCGCGCTAACTCAACGGCTCGTGCCTTCAAGAACTAAAGCTGGCCGTATAGTCTACTATTTTGTAGATAAACCGGCCTTGATTAGACATCTGCTATGAATTTAAAGTGGCAACCCCAAAAAGTAATTAGCTAGTTTTAAAGTCCTATTTCAATACCATTATAGATTGTTCTTATTATTTTGCTCTTTTAGTCTTGCCTATTGTTCGTGTTTTCCTTTTTGGCAGTATGAATCCCTATAGCAAAACACAGAACATGCAAGAACTAGTCAAACGGTTGCCTTGACTACGTGAGCTAACTGTAGACCATTTCATTTGCTTAATGTATATTTAAGAGCCGGTTTTAAGGATGGTACAAAAAGAGCACGCTCACAGATGGACTGACTATTAAAAGAATAATCAGAATCTCAAGTTTACGATAAAGAAATTTAGAATGGTGTTATTAAACCTTGAGGGAGCAGAAATCTATTGGATCCGATAGCCTTGGCTTGTAAAGAGAAAATGTTATTGTGACTAACCGTTTTGAAAGCTTATCGAGAAGTGCTATCGAGAAGGGGCGTCCACAATCGTAGTAATGTGAAGAGTGCTCGATTATCGTTGTACACGGTGTCTTTTCAAGGTCCTTAAGTCAAATCAAACAGATCGTTCGGAAATGCAGGAAAAAATCATGATTCATTAGGAATAAACTAAGTTAACAACCGGTAATAGCTTACTTAACGAGTCTGAATTTGGCCGTTTTCCTCAAACAAAGCAATTCTAATTCCCAAACAAGATGAACATATTGTTGATATAACATTCAGTTTAGTCTTTTGAGGTCTATAAATGTGATTTTTTTTCCTTCTTTCCTTGCTTTGTGCTCGATGTTGAACAGACTAGGTATTGGCCACTTACATAATACACTGTTCCATCTGTTGCTGATTGACCATTTTATGGGTGTCTTTTTATTTTTGCATTTTATTTAGACCTGCAGTGATGAAGCTGGCTCCAACTTAGTCTTTTTACAGTTTATCTACATTTAGAGACGTTTTCCCACAATAATAAACATGTCGTATTTACTATAAGTCTGTTGCCAAACGAGCCATATTTTGTTGTTATTTCGAAATCTGTGTCCTAAATTCTGCACTGCGTGTTCTTTAGCTAAAATAACCCTTACAAAGTATTAGTAACAGCTTCAACCTCAAGTTCGTAATTTCCTTATATATCGAGGGTAACAATTCTTTGCTAATTTGATTAAATAGTTAGAAGTCTGCAATCAAAACAATCTATTATTTCTGCAGTGGTGCTTGTCAAAGCAAATTCATTTTCTACCCACTACAGACAAATTAAAAAAGTAAATCTCTTGATAGGAATTTTCTAATGCCTTTTAAGCAAGGTCTTTGTTGAAAAATACCGAATTTTGTTTTAAAGACACGCTTCGCGAGAAATGTTTTGTACTTTTTTTCATCTATAAAAGAAACTATGCATCACTAAAATTGATAATCAAGCGTTTTTTTCTTCTTTTAGTTGTAAAAACTTTCTTAACTCGTGCAAAGTTGATTCCATTGTTGGTTAGATTTAATACAAATGAGGTTTCCCTTTTTAGCTGAAAGGCTTAATCCAAACAGTAAACTTCAAAAGTTCTTATTTTCTTCGTTTTTTTTAAATGTTAATCTGTATTACGTCTTAAAGGTTCTAATCAGCAGGGATTCAAAGTCAAGCTTGTATTCTTCTAAAATATGAATCAAAGAATTTTGCTCTTCAGAGTCTGTGGGGAGTCCAATTCTTATTCATTCCAAATCAAAAAGTTTTAACTTCAAATTAAAATGGAATTTTCATTTTAACTGCAACTTGAATGGCTTTCATAGGTTCGGAGCCTAATTTTTTTTTACTTGAGAAAATATGTTTTAGGGCCATTTGGGAGAAATGTAAAAAGGATGTTTTGTTTGTACGATTCACTTTCTGAATTCTGTACTACAAAAAGTCAATTGTATCCCTCTGAGCTGACTTTCACCGCTTTAAAAGGCCATTTTGTTGTTAGAAATTAAACTTCGAAAGGCTTCCCTCTCAAAATGACATTCACAAATCGTGTAATGTCTTCCTTTTTATTGTTGTTTTTTAATCTTTTTTAAGCTCTACAGCAACGGGGTTTCCTTAAACATTATTATTTTTACCCTTTTTTTTCATTCCGACAACTTCAATTCACTTGTTTTGATGAATAGTAATTGATGATGAAAACGTGTTTTAAACGAAAGTTTGGGTTGCTACGTGAAATGATGGCAGACAAGTTGAGCTCTTTTCCACATCATGTTAAACTTCTCTTAAACTTCCAGTTTTTTCTGTAAAAAGAGGTATCTAAATTTAATCTTAACATAGTTTAGTTTGAAATATAAATTAATCAAATAGTTAAACTTTGAATTTCTAAGCTTGTAATTTTGGTAAATTGGGATTTAGTAACCGAAGTTTTCGTGGCGGCTTTGTCTTGTGAAAGACTCCCCACCGAAGGCACAAAACGAGTTAGAAGAAGCTACAATGCAAAACGTTCACTGAGACACATGTCCCGGTTTTGTCGATGCTACAAATCTCTCCTAAGCTAGACAGGGTTTAGATAGTGCTCTCGATATTAAAACAAGTGAATGAATTTACACACATTTGACACTGAGAATGAAAGCAAACGCTCTAACATCTGTCATACATCGAGATAATAATGCTTGTAGTACTACTTTGTGTTCTTTACTTTACACAAGCCAAATTATCACAAATTTTATTACAATTTTGCTGCCTATAAACGCCAGGAAAACTTCCCAGAACTGGAGAAGTTAAGAATTACGATGTATCTTGTCTTTTTCTTATCCCCAACAAGCCTTCAAGTGAAAACGGCTTATTTTGTGAACTAAATCAAGTGCAAACTTTTCGAGTTGATTTTTTCCAAGATAACTAGTTCAAGATACGAAGAGACAAGTCTGAAGTCAAAAATTAATCATCTTAATTTAATAAAGTTGAATTAAATTAAATTAAAATAAATAAGTGACGGCGGAGAAAACTGAGAAGCTGTGGTCATCAGTCTGACGGAACGGAAGATGACTATTCGGTTATTTAAGGACAATGTTTATTGATTTTTGTATTTTTGTGGTTTGTAGTTTCATGAAGCTATTGATGTTCTCACACGTGTCTACACTAGCTTGCGAATGTTTAATTGTTTTTCAAAAGTCTTTTTCTAAAAAAACATACAGAACGAGTTGATGAAGTATCTTAGGTAAACGTCTTTCAACGAGATTCAAAATTCAGAAAAAAGATTCATTAGACAAGCGTTTTTTTTTTTCTTGAGACAAATTTTCCGCATAGCGCACACAAATTCGCAATTAAGATTTTAACCTAGGTTACTAAACCATACCTCAACTCCACGAAAATTCATCGCGTTTTTCATTCTCTTTAAAGTGTAAAATTATAATTGATCGACTTTGTAGACCGTAAATGAAAGGTAAAACTCTTAAGACTAATAATAAAAAGAGAAAAGCATTAATCTTAATAGAGTGAAATGTACTTTTGAAGTCGACGTATTGAAATAATTACACTCTAATGGTTTGAGAATTAAGACAAAAACCACACACATACACACATATTTCTACTTTAAATTAATAACGCACGGAAAATCAAGAAACTATTTGAAACCTTAATATCAGTTGAAGAAATATTTCTTAAAAGTTAGCTTTTTTGTGTGAAATTTTCAAGATTTTCTAAGCTGTCGAAAAAAATGTTTTGCACAAATATCTTACGTTTGCGTGCTCGATGATTTCGCGCCAAAACCATATTGAGTTGACATCACAAATCACGAAATAATCCTAATTCAACTAAAAAAAACACCTATGCTTTAATTTTATTAAAAGATCATTTAAAAAAGTCAATAAATTAATTTTTGCCTCACGGATTGTGTAAAGAGAATTTTTTGCGTGAATGTGTTTGTTTTCATGAATTTCGGCCACTCCCAAAAGCTCATGCTTCGTTTGTTATATGCTAACAACACAAAAAAATCTTTATTCCAAGAAGCCACATCAACAAAACAGCCATGCTTTGCGTTAAACCCACAAATTAGAAGGCCAACCAAATATCGACTGATCAACGTCTCAACAAATTAGGAAACATTTGCATACGAATATTAAATTGCCGCACGAAACCGATTAAAAGCACATTATAGAAAATCATACCTACACGGTTTATAAATCCAATAAATTTGAACTAAATTTTGCTTCTTTAATATTTGACGGTGGTAATTTGTTAATATTATTAAAGATAGGTAAACCAATAAAAGTTTCAAAATTTCCAAAGATTTGAAGGCAGTGCTGGACTGTGGTCAAACATGACTCTGGAGTTTCTCTTTCGCTTTGTTTCAAAAGGTTATACACTACGAAACTATAGTGCTATTCTCAAACGATTCCTTAGGATAGGTTCTTGTATTGCTTTCAGACTTTATGACCCGTTTCAGGGCCCACCAAAACGGCGTGTAATGGTTGTACTCGCTTTTTTTTCTCTCTACTGTGTCTTCGAGTTTTAGAATGTTCTTTCTCAATGTCTTTACAGCAGGTTCCGGCACCGTCTCAGTACGTCAAGACCAGATGTTTAAGAGAGAAAAAAAGGCTCTTTTCTTCTAGTTAAAGCTGTGCAGTCTTAAAGACTGTAAATTCTAATGTTATCAGTCATCGATTGTACCCACGAGCCTATTCTACCGCCTCTTTAGTGTCAGCCTTACGAAAAACACACTGGACCGGCGCGTGTCCCAAAGAGTAACTCTATCTCTTCCATAAGTACCATTTAATAGATGTCGATAACCCTTTATGCCAATACAGAAAGACCACACATTTGTGCGTCCGTTATAACAATAAAAGTGAGACAACCATTTTGTGACGCTTTGATGTTTTCTTTCAAACTCCATTTTCAGGTCGAAAACAGTTGGTTTTCAATTGTAAACTTCAATTTGTCTCTATCTAAAATCTGTGCTTTCAAATGATTGAAGTCAAGTACAATTTCCGCAAACCGCTAACAATATATCAGCACAGAAACTTGACGTTTATTCTGTCTTGAAATTCCGTGTAAAGTACATAAAAAGTTCAACTAAGTGAAGATTTTAAGGTCTTTTGTTGTTATTATATCTTAAAGACTCTTAAAAGATTTCACTTTATGGTGTTGTTAGCTTTGTTATGATGAAATTAGATTTGGTACTACGAATGGTATCACTTTCATGAATAATTACTCGAATGACTCAACTTCATGCTCAAATTTCTCGCCGTGATTTTAGTATTGGGTGGAGGCTTCCACGAAAAATACTCGATAAAAGTTTTTCGAGCATGAATGAAGTCCGCAAAAAGTTTCTGAAAACGTTTAAAAAAATCTTTGTCCATACTTTCACGCGGTCGAAACTTTCTTTTTTGGAAATTATTTATTGGATGAATGACATTGCGAGGATATCTCGGTGCAATGAGATTATAATCTTGGATAAGCTAAAAAACAAATCAGTAAAAAAGTGCTACAAAATTAGCAGTGAGTTCTTGTTTGTTTGCGGCTGCATGCGGAGAGGGTTACTAGTTTACTCTTTCGGGAGACATAATTGTTTAGTTTTGTAGTCCAAGGCCGGCCGGTCGCAAACTTGTAAATAAGAAGACTTTGCGTCGGCGACTACAGACAATGTAAGGCGTATCTATCTAGAAATGTCGGTAGCTTCTTGCACTTCGACTGCTATTAGTACAAGCCCATGACGCACGTTTCACACCCTCTCTTCATCAGTGCTCTGTTTTGATAGTACTCAAAGCTAATGCTACGTAGATTAAAGAGACGTCGTATGTGTATGTTTAGAATTATGTGAGGACCCAGAACGAAACTACGAACCTTTCAAACTTAGCCATGGTCTTGCAGATCGTGATATATTTATGACAGCTTAGTTTTGTATCTAGCTAATGGATCTATGACAGTGTTAATTATTGTCGTTTTGCTCATGCATGAAAGCTAGCAGTCGTTCATGCTCAATGTGCCGGACTAGCAGGACTGGACAAAAATAGTAGTGCTATACAGCTTGTCCTTTCTTCGGTTGTCCCAACTTCAAATTGAAGAAGTTTTTTCCCTTACATTATTAAATTAGGAAAGACGAAAAAAGTTATAAAAGATTCGTAGCTAGAAACTCACTGGATCAAAATCGGCTTAGGAAATCAAGGGTGCATGCGCATGGTCAGTGGCGGTAGCGCATTCGTCTCTCACTTCTGGTGGAGTCTCTGGTGTTTGATTCCCATACTATCTCGTTACATATGAGTAGAGCTTGTTAGGACTTCCTTGATTCAAAGGTTTTCTCCGGGTTCTCCGGTTTTTACCCCTCCCAAAAAGTACGCTAACTTCCACTGATTCGATCCGTGAGTTAGCCGTGCTCGATAACATTTGAAGGTTGAAGGTTAACTTGCTTGATTAGAAGATGCGGAACTCTACTCCAGCTTATCTCACATATACAATATATTGGTATTAAACTTTCGAAAAGGCTATCTGCAAACAGTGGATATTATTAGAAAATGAAGAAGTAAAGAAGACTTTGAAAATGCTGACGTCACACTAAAGACGCACGCACAGTCGTGTCAAAATCTCGTTCGACGAGCCTGCGTTTCTGGTGGTCAGCTCAGAGAATACCGATGGAGAAATTTTCCTGTAATATATTTTTGTGCAAACCTGAACGTCGTTTTAATGGTGTTTGGGCTTTCAGTAGACCATCAAACCTGAAACAGTCTTGAGTTAGATTTCGATAAAATCTGAAGATTTAGTCAAGTAATTTGAAATGGCTGTCAAGACGTAATTTAAAACAAGCTGATAACCTAGAAGATATCCGCAATCCAATGCGTAGTAACTCGATTTGGGATATGATAGCATTAGAGGTATAAAAGATAACTCCAATTCTTAAGCACGTCACATACGTCTTGCTAGCTAACGCTGAGGAAGTTATAAACGCTCGTGATGAGTAAGATAATGTGGGTCATATTCCTGATTTTCTTCGTTGGTTTTTTGGGAAGTGCACAGTCACAGTCTCCAAAAGTAAGAAAACTGAAAGAGTTTGATCTTATTCTGCGTGTGCTTCAAATATCATTCGCGCTTTCTTCTAACTGGATAACACTCTTCTTTCTATGTTCTTAACTTCTCTTTACGAAACAGCCAGCTTAGAGTGCATACGGCCGTGTATCCGTGAAAAACTTTGTAAGAAATTGCACTAATTTGCACAAAGTAGTAAGTTTAGTAGACCTCGGTAGAACGTAGATTTAGTAGACCTCGGTAGAACGTAGACCTACAAAACTTTTCACTAATTCGTACAATTTTGTTAGTTAACTTTTTCACGGATATATCGTATGCACTATATCTGAGTCTTAAAGGTACCTCACCCTAGTTCTCAAGGATATACTGAAGCCACTCTGATACCCCTTTTTTTTTTTGATACATTAATTTGTAGCGCCTACCATGGCCACCGCAACCAACCAAGGGCAGTACGTCATGTGGCTGCTGTACCGTGCACGTAGCAGGAACACCTGGCCGTGACGGGCGGGATGGTAATGTTGGCATTAAGGTAAAGACAACCTTGAAATAGGCACACGGCATCATGTGAGCAGGGTTTGTTTGGTCACTGCATTGATTCGAAGGTTTTGGCATGTTCTTTCATCCGTGAAACCAAACACACTAAATTCCAATTCGATCTACGAGTTAGCCTTGCGCCTAACTTAGGTCAGCCCAGAGGTTTTTTAAGGGATTTGATAAAATAGATTTTCAATTTAGGTTGAACCTTTATATTAATTTACATTGCCTTTTGTTAGCCTCAAAATCAGTCGTAGTTTTACACGTCGTGTTTGCGCTCGAAATCGTGGAGTGGCTTTTCTGCCGGCGTTATTTCACTCCTGCGTAATCGCTCTCAAAATAACGCGTTCTGTGTGCACTGTATGAACTATATACACACACAAAAAAAAGAAGAATGTGAATTTGAAATATGATATTTTATTGCTAAAGTTTAAAATACTTGCAAGGGCATATCCAGAGTTAAACATATCTTGTTGTAATTAAATACATCCAAGTCAATTGTCTTAGCGGGTTTTGAAAAAACATGTCTTGATGCTATCTATATCAAGTTGAGCTTGGAGAAACTCCAGAGATACAAAAGATACCCTGATAGTTGGCAATATAATTGGTAATATAAATAGACTGACCCTTCTCACTTAGCGTGTAACATTGTTCCCATTCCATGTCATTCCCTTGAGAATGATTCTTTTGTTTAGCAGTCACGCGTGTAAAGCGGCATTAATTATTTCCAAGAGGTCTAAAGGGGTCAAGGCTGAGCTGGTCTATAATTGTTTTGTTTCACGGTATCTGTTTGTTCGTGTGACAGGGTGATCCTGGAAGAAGAGGAGCACCGGTATGTACTCAACAACTAACTTCATTACCTTTTGATAGCGGGTGGGAGATGGTTGGGTGGGTGATGGTGATGGTGATAGAGATAGTTGGGTGGGTGATGGTGATGGTGATGGTTGGGTGAGTGAGTGATGATGGTGGTTGGGTGGGTGATAATGATGATTGGGTGGGTTGTGGTGATGTTTGGGGGGGGTGAGTGATGATGATGGTTGGGTGGGTGATGGTTGGGTGGGTGATGGTTGGGTGGGTGATGGTTGGGTGGGTGATGGTTGGGTGGGTGATGGTGATGGTTGGGTGGGTGATGGTTGGGTGGGTGATGGTGATGGTTGGGTGAGTGAGTGATGATGGTGGTTGGTTGGGTGATAATGATGATTGGGTGGGTTGTGGTGATGTTTGGGGGGGTGTGAGTGATGATGATGGTTGGGTAGGTGGAAGGTGGTGATGGTTGGGTGGGTGATGGTGATGGTGATAGAGATAGTTGGGTGGGTGATGGTGATGGTGATGGTTGGGTGAGTGAGTGATAATGGTGGTTGGGTGGGTGATAATGATGATTGGGTGGGTTGTGGTGATGTTTGGAGGGGTGAGTGATGATGATGGTTGGGTGGGTGGTTGATGGTTGGGTGATAGTGATAGTGATGGTTGGGTGGGTGGAAGGTGGTGAAGTTTGGGTGGGTTGTGGTGATGGTTGGGTGGGTGAGAGGTGGTGATGGTTGGGTGGGTGGAAGGTGGTGATGGTTAGGTGGGTGATGGTTGGATGGGTGATAGTGATGGGGGATAGTGATGGGTGGGTGAGAGGCGGTGATGGTTGGGTGGGTGGGTTGTGGTATTTATTGGGTGGATGCTGATGGTTGGATGAGTGGGCGGCTACGGCTGGATGGCGGTGGTGACTCAGGCTGTGGGATCAGAAATATGTATGACTTGCCCTCTACCTGCTTAACTTCTGATTTGATTTGATTTCACGAAGAAAACTTAATAATTGATAATTCATTAATTTTCACATTTAACTGTTTTCCAGGGACATCCAGGAAAGCGCGGGCCTCCAGGTCCATTTCCGCCCACTCAACCAACCCATTCCTTTTGGTGGTTCTTCAGCAGCCTGTACAAGTAACACGACCGGGCATGTTCGCTACGAAACATCCCAGAATGCCTTGCAACTGTGTAATGGAGTTTCCTGGTTGCCTATAGTTACTGAGAGCAAAGGTCAATCGATGCAAAATCCAGGGAAACATTGCTTGGACATTCTCAACTCAGGTAAGAGCAGATAAACTCTGAAGGACTTTGTTGCTCTTGACACGGGACAAAACGTTTGCGTGTGCTCCTAGTCTGTATGCAAGTTAGTCATAAATATTTGTGCAATAGATATGCCCGATATGTTGCCGAAACATGCAAAATTGAACGTTTTTGAGGCCACAAACATATGGCGACCAAAGAAAGAAATAATATAATAGAAATATTTCTGATACTTTTCAGGACACAGTCGCGGCAGTGGACTGTACTGGATTGATCCTACTGGTGGTTCCCCTGAAGACTCGTACCAGGCACTCTGCGATATGACCACGGAGAGTGGAGGCTGGACACTAGTTGGTACTAAGGTGTCTGTAGATTTTGTTCCCATTTCGAGAACATTTTCTGGTCGCGCTGCACAAACGAATAATGATGACGCTGCTAGTCATATTCATCCAGCTTTAAAAAACGTTTGGAAGGAGGTAATTAGACCTTTCTAAAAAATTCTCCACTCCACTCCACTCCCAACTCGAAAGCTCATGCTACTTTGGGAGTCGTCCACAATTATCTATTATACTCTATTATAGTTGGGCTTTCTGTCTTTCCTCAAAGGTTTTAAAGGGGGGAAATCTGTGTTCTCCATAGTACTTGTCTCAGATTTTATCATAGGAAACCGGCAGTCTTGTCTAGTTCATCTTGTTCAGTTGTTATTTATTTTCAGATATTGTTTCGGTTCAGCCATCGTAGTGATGTCTACGTCATTTACAACCGAGCAGGGGATGGCCCTTCAAGTGCAAAGCAAAAATTTGATGCGTTCTTGATGGGTAAGCCAGCAAAAGATCTCATAGATGTTGGAGGGTTCTACAAGTATGCTCCCGAAGAGCAGGGTCGATACCCCTCTACCGGCTTCTACACAATCAAAAGATTCCATTACTTTACGAGCAGCTTTGTTGCGGAAGGATTTGGTGGGACAGCTAAATGGCTGAACCTGTGGAAAGGTGTTGATAGCAATAACTACTTGTATTCTGACAATGATGCAGCCAAGGGAAGAAAATGCATCGCTGGATACTGCTATCATGATATGCCTGTCTGGATAATGGTCCGTTGATAAATTAAGATCTTTTCGTTTTCAAGCCCTTGCAGAAATTTAGCAGCATTTAGTAGCATAGAAATTTAAAGTAGATAAGCTATAATAGACATTAGACATATCGTGATTAAGTTATGATTATACATTACAAACCTAGAAATTGTATAACATGAAAAGGGTTACATTATAAAATGAAGTATGAGATAGTGAAGAGTTATGTCATTACATCTTGTATGCACAATTCGACCAAGAGGTCCAAATCTCATCCTCAAACACTTCTCAGTACAAACTATGTTGTGTGATGTTGCGCAGTGACAAACGATGTTGCGTGATGTTGTACAGTGACAAACTATCGTGCGTGATGTTGCGCAGTGACAAACTATGTTGCGCGATGTTGTGCAGTGACAAACTATGTCTGTGATATTTGCGCAGTGACTATGTTGTGTGATGTTGCGCAGTGACAAACTATGTTGTGTGATGTTGTGCATTGACAAACTATCGTGCGTGATGTTGCGCAGTGACAAACTATGTCTTTGATATTTGCGCAGTGACAAACTATGTCTTTGATATTTGCGCACTCAAGCATGTTAAGGCCTGGGTTATGAACCAATTCTCTATCAAACCATTAAAAAATCATTTCTCTGGTGTTTCTGCTTAAAGTATAACCAGCTTTCTCAAACTTTCTTATATCGTGGTTCTTCACAAGTTGGTTCCAAAAAACGGGAAATATTTAGGTCACGTGATCGCGAAATTTACATAAATTTACATACAAATTCCTTTTATTAGTAGGTGCTCAATTTAAGTCTTTGCTGAACGTTTTCAACCTTAATTTATTTCCTTTCCTAAAGTTGTTCAAATGACGTTGAGAATGGTTGGCTAAAGTTTTGTGTTAAGGAGATATCTGACAAAACAGGTCACGTGACCTGTCAAAATATCCTTTATGCCCATTTTTTCTCCTTTCGTAAACATTTTGGTCGATCATTCCAAACGTGAATATCTGTATCTTTGTTGCTACTTTCAAACAAGCTAAAGAAATCTCACAAACAATCTAAAACCATCACCTAGTTTTTAATTTAGCATTTTCCCTCTTTTAAGGTCACGTGACCACCTTTTATGCAAATTTATCCATCCAAAACGTTAAGCACCCCAAATAAAGATAACTGTTGCAATCGCATCCAATTAAATCTAAAAATGAGGAATCTACGGTGAAGAGAAGTTTTTGCCCTTTTGAACAAAATCCCAGGCCTTAACATGCTTGAGGTGACTAACTATGTTGTGTGATGTTGAGCAGTGATATAATATGTCTGATATTTCTGTAGTGACAAGCTCTGGTGTGTAGTGGCAGAACGTGCGTTCAGTGCTATAACGTTTAATATCAATTTTCTTTTAACTTAAACAACTTGTCCCAAAAACTTAACTCAACTACAGTTTGCTTGCACCTTCTTTCAAAAGCACCTCGAAAATCCTTGTTGCATGCTTGAAAAACCTGCCTCTAAACCCCGAGCATTTGCTGATTGCAACGGGATTGTGTTTTAAGTTCTCAAGTAAGAGTATGAAAACTTGATTATCACACTGTACGCATGGAATAGTGGTAGGAGTGAGCTTTAACATTAATGTGCAGCAAATGTTAACGTCAACTGAGCATAGTTACATTCGAGACCACGATTCCTCTTCGAATATTTTATTCCTCTTTCCTTTCTTTCTTTTCTTGGACTACACAACTTTGCTTTCTAACCATCATAGCTAAGATTTAGAGTGTAGATAAGGCAATAGAGAACTTTCAACATCAAGGGAAAATTATACCGATATACAAGGCATGAAATATGGGACATTAATACTAGAGGCAGAAAAAATTTGAAACGCCGTTACTGAAGTACTCACAAACCGAGACCAGCAGAAAGTTTAAGATAGATAAGGATGAAAGTAAGTCTTGAAATGAGTTGTCTGATGATGGTTTAATATTAAACCGAAATATTGCAAATCAACATTGCAATATTGCAACATCTTTGTCAGCTTTTCTTTGGAAATATCCCTTTCTGAAAATGCAGCTATTCGGACTTACTTTCACCCTTTTGAAGTACTCACGTTTGCCCATTATTTCAAATATTTTAAATTCTCTTGAGTATGACTTGCTTTACCTTACACAATACAATATATACAATATCCGTGCAACATCTTCTTTATTGTCATGACTCCATCTTAGGATTTCACACAATAAATGTGGAATATAATATAGATACGTTGAGAGGCTTTCTTTGTGTTCTTTATATCTAGCAGATAATAAAATACAAAAGTGTTCAAAACATATGGTGGTTTATTAAGTTGTTTCACAAGTTATACTTGTAGTGTTTCGCCAACTGGTAGCCGAGTAGTTAATATACTTACTTTTCGTTGTTTTAGAACTAGGTTCACCAGTCAAGAACAGTGTAAATAAACTGAGAAATATCTTTAGGAAGTTCCTACACAGACTAATTGAAGATGCTTGTAGTGCACTTTCAGTGTTATTTATTCTTATACAAAACCAACACAATATCAAACGTTGCCTATAAACCGTGAAGCAGTCACATAACCGTAGAAATCCTATTTGCACAGTACGGAGTTCGGTCGACTGAGTTACTATAGTGATCCAATCAGAGCGCGCGTTGTTTTAAATCCGGATGCTCGGACGCAGCGCCATCACGAAGCAGTATGGCCGGGCTTGCCACGGCACGGTGCTTCATGGCTAATCAGAGCGCGAGCTGTTTTTAACCAGGATTCTTGGACGTAGCGCCATCGCGTTTCAGTATGGCCCGGCTTGCCACTACACAGCGCTTCATAGCCTACATATACCAAATCTTTCAGTCATACAAAACCTACTATGATAGGATATCAAACTACACACTAGTCTCGTTACGAGTCTCACTAGTGGTGTTACCCAAATGCGGCACGGGGACGTAAGTTAAACGAGGGACTGGATCAGCTACCCATTCTTTTGGTTCAGGTTTGACTCGTTCAGTTTTTAAAGACGCCGCCGACGTCCGATGTGGCGGGAGAGAAGACGTGTGTCTTCTTTTAGGTTGTGAATTCCCCTCCCTACTCCTCCTAGTTCTAGATTTATCAGAGTTTCTTCGCGGCCTTTTTCGAGGAAGATTATGATTAGAAGGTCCATTAAGATGCGCACCCCGTGGGGGTAGTAGTAAAGGATTATTTTCAGTGTATGGAATTTCATTATCAGGTCTATTTGGCCCATTCTGTTCATGAGAGGGAGGTGGGTTCCCTGTGTTATTCGGTCCATTTTGCGGTGGTTCAGTGATGGATTCATAGACATGTTCGGATGGTCTTTGCCGCACAGCCCCATTAAGTCGTTGAGGAAGAGTAAAATAACGTTCCTCAGGATTCTGAGTATAAGGTTCTTGCATGGGTATATTTCCAACGTAATTGAATTGCCCAGCACCGTACGGTAAATGCGGGTAATGATCAGGAATAGGCTCTCCCCTCCCTCCTGACCATGGCGGTAACATGTCTTGTGCTCCAGGTATGGGGGGTCGGGGTTGGAGGTCACAAGCTGCCGGTACTGACACACCCGATGAGGCACATGAAGAATAGGGGTTAAAAGGAGCATCCAAGTAGCCCCCAGGCCCTCGTGATGACTGCTCGGACGGAGCAGTCTCTGATACTGTTATTCCCGGCTCTATATTTCTCTTCACTTGATCGCAAAGCGAATTTTGAGACTGTTTTCTCGAACCATTTTCTTCATTTTTCAGCTTAATACTCGACTCCCTTGAACTGGTTATTAAAATTTTCTCTGGTATCGCAAGTGGTATTCTTTCTTTCTTTTTCTTTCCTTTCTTTTTCTTGTTCTCCATTTCCGGTACACAATAGCTATTTCGATACCCCGGTGTATGTTGGTTAATGTTTGGAGGAGCATGACTTAGAGGAAGCGGTGCAGATACACAGGACTGCCTGTCTGACATGGAAGTAGTAACGGAATGTTTATCTGATCCTGGTGGAGAGCCCGGGTAATTGACTGGAGCTCGACCACCATTCTTTACAGTCCTGCCGCCGTTAATAGGAATATCAATAATCAAAGCCGCAGACGATGGCACAGAAACGTTCGATTGGATATCAGAGCCGACAGGTGTGGCAGGGGCGCCGTTAATTTGAGGAATAATCGGGGCTAGAACACCGTTTTCTCTCACGGTGTCTCCATTAATTAACGTAGTTGTCACTTTATCTTGGTGTGATTCTTCTTCCTGATCTAAAACGTACTTCTTTTTCCAAACAAATATCTTCAAAAGGTCGATCCAATATTGTTTGGCTCTCTTGTTTTTAAAGCAATGGAACAGAAATATTATTAACCCAAGTGTGATGTTCGCCACCGCATAGGCACAACTCAGTGCTATGTTCAAGAACCGCGAATGCTGAAATCGAACAAGCTGAAATCCCAGTGCAAAATTAACTAGAATCATTAACAATACTAAGAGACTTCCTTTCTGGTACACGAATATCTCCTCCTTTGGCGGTAAAGCCTCTTCCATGTGTTGGATTAGTTCACATTTTGATGCTATTTGGTCGGGTAAGGTTTCATCTTGTGTTGCAACTGCAGTTTCTTCCCCTGCTTCCGTCTGGAGGACATGCTTTTCGTAGGCAAGGGAATCATAGGTTTTTAGTGCAAGATTGTTGAGGCGTATAAACATGATGATGTCGATTAGGACAACTAGACAAGCTGGGCCAACAAAGGCACCCAGGAATGGGTTGGGCTTAAGCCAACAACTGAAACAGGAAAATATAAACACTTAATAATAGACAGTTCCTTAAGCAGGTTACGCACTGATTGATGAGATGTGACGGGGGTTTGGTGTGACGTGGTCTGATGTGACGTGGTCTGATGTTCCTTGAGCAGATTACGCACCGATTGATGATAAGTGACGTGGATTTGATGTGACGTGGTGTGATGTAATGTGATGTTGTGTAACGTGACGTGATGTTATGTCGTCCGATGTGATGTTAATGGTGTGATTGAATGACCGACATGATGAATTAACTGATACGACGTCACGGACTGTTTGACGCGACGGAATTCAATGATAGATGTGACGTCATTATATGGTTGATATTACGTGTTTCATTGGTGGAATATAACATAAGGAGCATCATTTCTAAAACTTATTGACTTACTATTTATCAACGCTGTATAAATATTGTTTAATGTCATTGGAGCTACTAATCCTGTTTATTAACCCTGTCTTGTTATTTACAGTCTGCAAAAGTTGTATTATTCGACATATAAGCTTAGTGAACAGATGTCCAACATGTAACACAGTAATTCACGAGACTCAACCATTATATAACATTAGGTATGTACTATAGTGTATGTACTTTTTCAAAGGAATATACAATAGTTGTTATATGACCCCCCCGCCCTCCGATCATAAGCCCTCATTGGTCATCTCACTAGTCCACTAACACAAATATCCTTCCAGTTATAAGCAGGTTATGAGCCTACCTAAGGAGATCTCATGTTAATATGCTGTTCAGACACTTAAAAAATAATGAAAATAAGTAACTGTTTTCTCTTCATGGTTCAAACCTCTATTGAGTGAACACCCTCTATGAAGCAGACACCAGGCAAGGTCCTGAAGGTGTCTGCTTAATAGAGGTGAATTCTGTTAGAAAAATTCATAAAAACTGTCATTTTAGGTTAGATAGAACAATGCAAGATATAATAAACAAGGTATTTCCAAGAATTGAGCAAGGTAAAGTATAAGGATTACAGATATTTAGAAGGCTTTCATTTACTCCATCTAAGACATTATGTGCTAATCTTGCAGATGAACAGAAAAGAGAGAGAAAATTTTACAAATCAAAGGGACTTCCGTTTCCACAACCCAGACTTAGAGGTAAAATAAATGCTTGCCCCTTTCATTCATTGGTTACAGTCAAACCAGCTCATGTGTTCCTATCAAGTTTCAAAGATTTATTTTATTATTGGAAGTTTGATTTCCATCTTTCTTTGAAGCTTGCATTAATGAAATGAAAGTTGGAAATTTGAATAATGGGCTCGGAATAAAAGTTTATTTAGTTCTTCACAGATTCGTGCAAAGTTAAAATTATTTCTGTTAATTATTATAACATGCAAGTTTCAAAGCAAGTGTGATCTGTGCGATACAGATTATATTGGCTACACAACACGGCATTTACATCAACGCATGGAAGAACATAAATCTGAGCTATCAGCAATTGGACGCCACATGATAATTGAACAAAGTCTTATAAACCGGACATAAAACAATCTTTTAAGATCCTCAAAAGATGTAAAGGAAAATTTGACTGTTTAATTTACAAGATGCTTTTCATCTGTGACCGCCCTCCAACACTTAACACACAATCTGACTCAATTAGAACAAAAGTCTTTGTTTGACTTTGTTAATTTGTGAATTCGTGACAATACCCATTGTTTGTTAAACATTTAAATAGTGAGATGAAACTTTGGTTATTAAACCTTGATAATGGAGTCAAGATGACTCCGAAACATCGGATTTTAGCGTTAATTTTCATTATAAGTAAGTTTCAAAGCAGGATGAAATTCAAACTTCCAATAAATCTTTGAACCTTTATAGCAATGCATGAGCTGGTTTGACTGTAAACATATTCAATTATTATTCATGTTGTTCCAAACAAATATGTACTTGCTTTTTTTCAAATTCCCAATGGGTGGGGAGGGTGTAAGGAAGGTTTACCCATGGATTGAAATTGGGAGGGTCTGTGTAGGGTATGTTGCATAGTTCCAGAAAATATCTGTACATCCCCCACAGAGGGGAAGGGGCTAAGGAAGATACCTCCACGAAGGAGGACATTTGCATTTATTTCTCATTTGTAAATATTATTAATTCTTGTGTTTTTTTGATTAGTTTCTTCGCCGAGTATTATGAAAGAACGAAAGCCGAAGGTTAAGCGAGTTAAAACACCATCAGTACCAATAGTAAAGCCCGTCAAACCCTCACGTAACAAGATGACAGTTGTCAGACGTATACATCATTCTCAGGATCAGATATCAATACGACTAGAGCATATCAGGTAAGAAGAGTATATAAAATACGGTGGAACCTGCCCAGTTGCTATAGTCCAGGCTTTAGTGCTAATTTATATCTCTATTATGAAGCCATCATCTATTGAGCAGCCATTTGTCATAGTCTCAAAGGGTTTTTTTTATTATATCATTCAAATTCATTTGATGTAGTATTGTAATATCTTTCAGCAAACCACAAGAACCAGAAGAACCATCCAATGGAGTTGAGGTAAGAATGAATTACATTATATGCATAAAACATTAATGAAAAGTTTCCAGTAAATTAAGGGAGTTTTGCTGAATAATTTCACTTGTTAATTTTATCTTTTTCATTTGCATCTTACAGCCCTTACCCAAGAAGTTTATTCGTTGTTCAACTCATGTCACAATAGGATTATTACAGAGATTTATTGCCACAAAATTAAACCTGGAATCAGAAAGTATGGTAAGAATGGCATTGTGAATAAACTATGTGTTAGTGCTACAGATCTGCTAATAAGACTGCTTTGTTTTCCTCACATTTTTAGTTGGTTTGTAGAATCTACACTTCATACAAACCACTTCTCACAATAGTCCCCTTCACAGACTTGATGCCATCTTGAAAGTTAGCCATGCCTTTGCATCAAAGTGAGACGAAAAGTGAGATCGCAGTGATAGAGATGTGAATAATAGTCCAAGTTTTTAAAAATATGTCTCAATCATTGCATGCTCACCGTCCCTCTCATGTTGATGCAAAGGTACAGCTACCTTTCAAGATGGTGCAGGGCCGACCTGTGAAGGAAACTAACGTGAGCATCACCTTTGAGCATATATATAGAGGGCGCTATATAAAACATACAAGCCATTAATTGCCATAAGAATGGAATATATCTTCTTATGTTCAATATCTCATTCATTAATCCTTCAGATAGGAATATCACACAATGAAACAGAGATGGACAAGGATTTCACCTTGAAATACATCAGTGATAACTTACTAGAGGAAAGGGTAAGCACACCGCTGATCTCACTAACTAACAGATTGAATTGGAATTTAGCTTGTTAGATTTTGAGGAAGGAACTTAAAACAAACTCTATTCACATTTGATACCAAGTTGGGAAATCGAACCAAAGACCCTTGATTCCATACATATTATGGCAAGCTAATTGTAGCCAAAATCAATGCCATTAAATTTATTCAAATCAATCCTAATTTATTCAATTTAGTATCTATGTACTTGCAAATTAAATCTCACAAATGGTGGCTGTCCCATACCCCTCACTCTATTCCGCTGCGATAGAATGTATTTTAGGATTAAATTGGATTACGTGAACATTGAATTGAATTTACTTTTAGATTGATTTGAACAAAGTGAAATGTATTTTGGATTGAATTGAATGTATGTTAGAGATTGAATTTGCATGTATATAAACATTGAATTGAATAAATTACGATTGAATTGAATAAATAAGTGTATTCCGTATTCCGTGTAGTGGTATCTAAGAACCTTTACAAAATCTTAGATAAAAACCCAGAACATATTAGAACACGATTGGTACTGAACAAGAACTACAATTTGGATGTCATTTTAAAAACAAACTGTATAGACTAAACAGGGTTAAGAGTAATAATCATTGGGATAATCTCTGTGCCTTTTGTATTGTTAGGATCGTCTGTTCCCGTTAATGCTTCAATACAAGGCAATGGACCTGAAATGAGCTAACTAGAAATGACCGCTGTTTGACGGTAGCGTTGTTTTAGTTTTACATTTCTTCGAGACACGGATAGGCTGCCCTACTCGTTTTGCATCACTCAGTTGGAATTATTTATTCTCTTTATTTGGCCAGCTGTGCACTAATAAAACAGGTTTGGGATTGTTGATTGCTGGTTATAGGAATCGGCAATAACGTCGAAAAGTCGGACACGAGGACCTACAAATACAGCTTGTAAATGAACAATAAGCAAAAAAGACACTAGCAAATACTGCTTTGTTACTTTTTACTGTTTCATCTCCTAGCAAACAATTGGTATACACAATAATTAAAGGATAATTATTATTGATGAAATTATTATATGATAAATTATCTAGATAGCAGAGATTGAAAATAACAAAGCGTTGCTCCTAGCATAACTCTTGCTGTGACATTCCAAGCGGTCACACGCAGACTGTACTCCGACATCTTACATTAGTTATTCATGAGAATCATATTTAGCGTTCTTTATCTACAAGAAAACGTTTTGAAGAAAGACAATATTCTTGAATATATTTTGGCAATATATACGTATTACTAATAACTTCTCAGTGCTACTATTATCAGTGAAACGAAAGTGCTTGCATTCGATCAAGGAAATTGGCTAAAATAAATAGACTATTGTTGTATATGTATATTAGAACGATTCATTGGGTTCTGACAAGGTTACTATGGTTCTGACTAACTGCAGTATTCCACAGTAGTCAGACTAAAATCACTTTAGTATACTAAAAAATTTCAGTCAACCGGTTGGATAAGCTTCTTTACACTGATTAACAGAGATATTTACGAGGATTAGACGTCTGTCTTGTCTTGCATGCAGTCTGGACACGTCCTAAAGTCCCTTTGATCAATTTCTTTCTTCTCTTTATAGTCTATGATATCCCATACTTTGCTCGTTGAAGAATAGTTTCTCAATCTTGTTTGTAGACGGTTAAATTGTGTTTCCACTCATAAAAGTTGGCCTCGGACTCCGGCGGATTATCCTCGTTGTCGAAAGCTTTTTTTGAAAGATAGAGTGTTTTTACTTCAACATAGCGCAACATTGGCAAGCATTCGCTACATGGTATTTTGTTGACAAATGCAGTCGCGCCGTCAATATTTCCTCTGTTTCTGCGCATCAAGGCATTCTGTTCAGCGTGAATTACGTGTGGGTACTTATCACGCCCTCCGACTGCAGACTTTCCTTGACGGGGATGGTTACCGTACAGTGCCTTGGCAGGGAAGCCATTCCAGCCGATTGCGACAATCTCTTCGTCAATGATGATGACACAGCCAACGCCTCTGTTTGGGTCGTCTGTTCGGTTGGACAGCATTTGAGCAAGGCGTGACAAGTGGTTGACAACCTTTTGAGTCACAGCCGGTTCTGGGGTGGTCTTGCTTCCTCGTACTTTAAAATTCATCTCTTTCTCTCCTGTTTCCAGGATTCCCTTATCAAACCATTCGAAAAAAAATTTCATATCATCGTCTACCTGTTTTTTGATTTCTGTATCGGAGTATTCATCTCAACCAATCTTAGCTACGATTTCTTCCTTCCATTGCTCGTCCCATTCCACCTTTGATGCGACGCTTTCGTCTTCGGCTAAATTCCTTGTGCCATATAGATTTTTTTCTTTCGCCGATTTGAGTTCTCTTAAATCACCCTCGGTGATGTTTGGAATATAGACTTCTCTGCTTACTGGGCTTACTTTAAATAATGCATCAACACTATTGTTTTCTTCTTGCTCATCTTTCTCAGGCTTCAAAGGCAGGTAGAACACTTTCTTGACGGCTGCTTGAACAAGCATCTTTACGCAGTGAGCGCACGGCTGTCTTGACAAATAAACGTAGCAACCTTCGACTTGATCTGGGTACTTGAGTAGCGCTCTGATCACACCATGTACGATACCACCATCATTACTTCTGCTACAATCAACAGAAAGAACTCGATCGTTTGGTTGAACGAACACTGCGCCCACAACTCTTTCTTTATCCGTTATCGTCATGGCCCATGGAGATTGTTCCATCCACAAGGCCATCAACATGTACAAATCTTCTTTCTTGATCTGCGGTTTTCGGTTGCCATAAGATAGGTCTGTTTTTGTTGGTTGTTTGTTGGTTGAAGGTTGTTCGGTCGCCATTTTCAGTCTACAGCTTCGCTGAATCAACTCCAGACGGTCTTTGTCCTTATATGTACTTGTTATTCGATCGAATAATGCACTAGTCAGTTGTTTCCACCACCACCCCCCGCGGTATGTGGGGATTTTGTCGGGCAATATAGGGAGAATTACCGTAGCTTTGAGCAAATTCCGTTCTCTACCCCCCGGGGGATTTTTTGGAAATACCAATCGCCTTCCCCGTACCTCACGTGGAAATTGAAGTTGGGAGTCTAGAACCGAGTTTCTGCTTTCAAGATGGCGGACATGGATGACCACCACGAAGTCCACGAGGTAATGATATATTTGCATGTTTTTTGTTATTTAAATGTACTTTTCTTCATACTGATTGGATATTTCGTATTAGATTCTTAACTTCCAATTAAATGCGCTGTTTTTTATTGGTTTTTCCAGAATCTGCTAAGATTTTGGAAAAACTTTTTCGCCAAATGTGCCGTTTAAGAGGCTGAAGATTATGCAGAAAAGTTCGCTCGTGAAAGGTCTGTATGAAAGCTTATTTTAACCCAATATTCATTGTATTTTATAAGAATTAAACTTTCTTTTATAATAATACTCAATAATGTGTCGTATGATATATTTCTTTTAGAATGCAAAAAGAGATGGTTCGTGATTTGAACAGAGAAATTCTCAAAGAAATCGGTATTTCTACAGTAGGCGACTCAGTTGCGATTTTAAAGTATGCAAAAGAGGTATGTACACATAGAATATAATTTAAGAGCGTAAAGATAGAAAATTTTCTATTTATTGTCTCATGGTTCCAGTCAAATTTGGAAATATTATCAATTATTTATTTATTGTTAATAGATATATCAATATTATAGCAACAACAAATAATAATGAAGATGATAATTTATGAACATAAGCTTAATTAACATTCTTTCCCAAACTTCAGATATCTTTCATCTGTTGACTTTGCTGAAGAAAGTAAAAAGGTATGATTGCAAAGGCAAAAAATATCAAGGTGATAATTAATTTTTGGGACAAGTTTTGTTGTAATCATGCTACCACATGTACAGTATAGCACCATCATAGCCACATGGATGTGATATCATATAATTTTGCATTGCTAAACACTTTTTAAAATCATGAAATATTTATTTTTGAAAAGGTAGAAAACATAAACTCTTCAGTCAAAAGCATTTCTCTGTCAAAAACCAAGCAAGCAACTCTAGTTGTTGGGAAGTGTGGTGTTTTAAAAGTTGGACCTGAACTTGAAGTAAGTTCCCAGTCTAGAAATATAAATGTATCTGTTGTTGTTGTTGTTGCTGCTGCTGTGGTGCTTATTTTGTTTTCCTTTTTTTTTTGTTTTTAACAAATCCAGTCACTGCAAACTGCCATCTCAAAAAAAACAGTGATGCAGCATGAATGGATCAAACTGAAAGCATCTGATGACTCTTTATGAAAAATATATCTTGGATAGCTAGATTACTTTGTTAATTCCCATTAATTTTTGTTCCAGGTATAGATATTGAAGATCTCTCACAGAAAGTACTGTTGCCAGTGCAGGAAGTAAAATGGCACCTTGACCACTATGGGAATATCATAGAAAAGCGTAAGGCAAAGACTGCAGCAAAGAAATCAAGTCAAAGGAATGACTGTTTGGTATTTTTTACCATAGTTTGCAAGAGCAGCAGTAAGGCGGACTCGCGGCCACCCCCCGGAATTACATGGGTATTCCCCGCGCTCACGTACGTGCGTCGGCCGCGGGTATTACCCGTTATAAGAGTGTATTTTTTCCCCTTTTTTCGGCAACCATTTTCGGCTACCTTTTTCCATCCCGCACGGGTATTCCTCGTAGGCACATTTTTGTACAATCGTATTTTTTTGTGCACCCACTGAGCCAGAAAGGGCCCCCAGGAATGTGCGTGGTCCAAAACACCTCCCCATTTGCGAAGAGCACTGTCTTGGGGCTGCGAAACAAGGCTCTTGTACTTTCCCCGCCGTAGCAAGACACCGCTACCTTTGCATGCACAAGAAAAGGTTGGGCAAAATAAACATAACGATTCGTTATGCTTCTACTATCTACGCCG
This sequence comes from Actinia tenebrosa, assembly GCF_029948245.1. Classification (NCBI taxonomy): domain Eukaryota; kingdom Metazoa; phylum Cnidaria; class Anthozoa; order Actiniaria; family Actiniidae; genus Actinia; species Actinia tenebrosa. The sequence continues at coordinate 11,872,939 of NW_028292572.1, forward strand.
CGGCAGTTGCGCCAAAGTTGCCACGTAGCCCGGTATGCGAATTCCTTGCAAAGTCTTTTGCGCTCGGTAGAGGCCTTCCAAGATCTCCAAAAGTATTTGCGTTGTCCTTTGTTTTCCTAGCATGTAGCTGGCTATGCCTAGAGCTATGTAGAGATACATGTCTATATACCTATGGACCCACGGAATACCCCTATGGATCCATAGGTACCTAGCTATGTTCGAACCGTATTCGTAGATATATATGGCAACACCCAAGATACTATCCGAGGAGGAAATCGCAGGATTGTTGGAAGATCGACGAAATGGCGTAGGGCTGCAGAAGGTAGCCAAAAAGTACGGCATAGGTATACCAAAGATACGCAGGATAGAGCGAGAGAACGGCGTGGAGGTAGCGATTCCCGAGAAACCACCTACTACGGATTTGCAGAAACATTTCCTAGAAGTGCAGGATTCCTTTGCTATAGTCTTGGACGATCTCCAAAAAGCTAGAGAAGAACTCCGAGACGCAAAGGAGGAATTGCTAGCCAAAATGGAACAAAAAGAGGAACCCGAAGATTCGTTCGAGAAAATAGACGTGGAAGAAATAGAGGGCGAAGTAGAGGAAGTATCCACGAAAATAGACTGGCAAATAGCCGGCAATGTACTATTTGCAGTCGCAGGCATAGCTGCCATTGTTTGGGCGCGCATGCAACCACCCAAAGTTGTCTACTACAGACATCCAGCGGAGGATACGAAACCGCAGAGAAATTCTAGGATTCCGGAGATGGAGTAGAGGCGAACGCCCTTTGCAGGCCTAGGATTCCGGAGTAGAGACGTGCACCAGTCTGTCTTTCTTCTTTGCCTTGGTAGTCTTTTCCCTACCTATTTTGCAGTATAGCGGTGGTGGAGACGTCCAGTCTATTTTCTGCTCCTCCAGAAAGTGTCCCCAGACCGGAGTGGTTGCATGTTCTGCCGTGCAGCCCTCCAAAACGCACTCCGAGCATTTTTCGGAAAGGAATAGGATTGTCCTTTCTTTTTTTTCTGTACGTGGTTTTGGCGTATCTCCAGCATTGGTACTCTCCTTCCTGCAAATGTAGCGCCTGCACGCATTCTTTGTTTGGTGGCGCCGACACTTCCAGTAGTCTTTCTGGATTTTTGGGAGGGTCTATTTTCATAGCCAACTCGTAGTACGTATCCAAACCGGGGCCTTCGGGTACGAAGACAGTTGCTACGTTGTTTTTCCACTCCACCAATATTTCTTCTCCGGGTATGGCAGTGCGTATGTTGCCGTTGGCTTCGAACTTTCCAGCCGCGCACGCTTCCAATAGGGCTTCCGTGGCCCATGCTACAGAAGTTTCTCTATCCCTTCGCAATACTACGCGGTGCCCTCTTGCCAACCAGTTGGCATCCAAGTCTCTGGGGATCGCATATCCAAGTATCTTGTAGTCTCCTGCAGGTATTTGCTCCATCCTATGCACTTTGGCCCTAGGCGTCTCTGGGCCAAACGGGCTTTCCTCTCCAAAGAACAATCTACGCAGATTGTCTGTCCTTCTGGACATTCTATCCAATGTTTTCCTGTACTTCTCCAACTCTTTTTCTATGGCTTTCCTGTCTTCTTCCTTTTGCCGCAGGATGGACTGCCTTTGTTCCGACAGTTCTGCGTGGTATCTTTTCGTAGCTTCTACCCACTCGTCTCCTTCCAAATCGTCCCGTATGTTTTCCAATCGCTGCTGCCGTTTTCTTTTGGACAGAAAGGATATCCTGCGGTCCGTAGGTACTTCTAGTATTCCAAAGGGACTCTTTTCCACGCCTATCTTTTGTGCCTTCTTGGTGCGCCAAACCCACTCCACGTGCTCCGTAGTTGGGAGAAAGTCTGCGATTGTAGGAGGATCTTTGTGCACGCGGGTGGGCTTGTTAGACTCTACCAACACCGTGGGGGAATCTTTGGTGTAGCAACGAAGTGGAGCTATCTCCACTGGGTCCAATCCACGCACGTCTATGCGGAATATGGGGCATTTGCGCAGACCGAACTCTGCTATGGTCCAAAGTACGCACTGTTCCCATCTTTCGTTGCCCCGTACACGTATGCCGGCTATCCTACCTGTCTCCGCATGGCAGTACCAAGCTAGAAAGATTTCTTTCGTTTCCTCGCAGCAAATACACAAACATCTATCCAAGTGTTTCGCGAGAGCCAACCACATGTTTTTGGGTGGTTGTACTACGAATATGTCTGCTAGTGGCTATATAGTCTCCGAAATGGCATTGGTGTGTTCTTTGGAGAAGTCTTTGCCGTAGATGGATATTTCCACTCTACTGCATCCTCTCGCCTGCACATCTGGGTGCAGGAATGTTCTACGCAGGTGGTCGTTGGGACAATCCACGTACTCTGCCAACTTTGCTCCTACTGGATTCTGCACTTCTCCGGCTTCGAAGTTCGATACTATTTTGTTGTATATTTTCGTGCGTTTGCCGTCTTCCATCCAAGTACAAACGTGGCTACCTACTTGATGCGTATTGTCCAAAATAGTCCCTTTGCGTCCACCCAGTTCTCCTTGCATTTCGTAGCCCAGCTGTCGCAATCTGCGCACCAAAGCTTTTCTATCCAAAGTACCGGAGAAATCCTGTGTGTAGTCCACGGAGTAGATACCATATCCGTGCGCATCTAGCAAAGTAGCAAACTTGGGTATCTTTTCCTCCACGGTTTCTATGGACAATTCCGAGGTGTCTACTTTGGCTACGAAAACCGCTGCGGGTTCTCCGTGCAAACTGGACCACTTGGCTGCCATGTGGGAGACGCGATCTACTATTTTTCCTTGCCTGCAGCTGTGTACTATTTGGACATGTAGGAACGTACCAAAGGCTTCCTGGGTCGCAGTGGATATTTTGGAGACCAGCGTTTTTGCGTTTCTGCATATGCGTCCATACATGTCGTTCTCTGCGACAAACCCGTATACAAACACATCGTCTACAAACGGTGGTAGCCCGGACAGTGGCTGCAGGCTGGTAGTACCTTCGTTTCCGCGCAAATAGTCGCACTTGGATATGTCTGGTAGTAGATTTCCATCGTATGCGTTGTCCAACAGCAAATGTGCTAGCACCCTATTCTTCGCACGTATACCCATCTCCTGCAATGTTGCCGAAATACTCTTTTGCTCTTCCATGTATATATAGGGCGTCGAAGGTTTTTGGCTACTAGTAGAAGCATAACGAATCGTTACCCTTAGCCCACCAACCTTTTCTTGTGTTTCTCCATGCAAAGGTAGCGGTCACAGCCCTTGCTATCCCACGGACATTCCTGGGGGCCCTTTCTGGCTCAGTGGGTGCACAAAAAAATACGATTGTACAAAAATGTGCCTACGAGGAATACCCGTGCGGGATGGAAAAAGGTAGCCGAAAATGGTTGCCGAAAAAAGGGAAAAAAATACACTCTTATAACGCGTTGTCGTACGAGTTGTCACAATTTCACAGGGATCCTTCCTGCGTAGATGGGAAATCAGACCACACTTTGTGAAGCTCTTGCTACATCTTGGACAAATAAGCTTACCACTCATCGTATACTTAACGATATTTTGTCCTCCATTAGGGGTAATATTTTAACTTAGTAATGTGGGGCACCAGTAAAACCCGTAGAGAGCTTTTCGAATCGAATTACGCAGGTAATACCCAGAACGACCTTACGGGTAATACCCGCGGCCGACGCACGTACGTGAGCTCGGGGAATACCCATGTAATTCCGGGGGGTGGCCGCGAGTCCGCCTTACTGCTGCTGCAAGTCATAGTTAAAAAGCATGTTTTTTTTAGCATTTCTTGACATTATTTTTGTAATTTTTAGATAACAATATTGGTATGAGCTGTATTGTATGTAAAGGTATGGCATCTGTATGTTGTTCAGCTGACCCTGAACAATGTACAGATGCTTATTGCCTAGGATGTCTTGATTTGAAATACCCCCCACCCATGGAATGGGTTTGTCCAATGTGCCAAGGTAAGCTGAAACTGTTAATTAATTTGGTAAAGCTATCACTAGATCTTAGAATATACTTAAATGCCTTGAATTAATCTATTATTAAATTCAGAGGATGCAGATGTATACTGTGTATGCTCTCAAGGAGAATATGGCCTTATGGTTGGATGCGATGGTCCTAAGTGTGTGGCACAATGGTTCCATCTTCAGTGTGTTGGATTGACAGAGGAACCCAAGACAGAGCAATGGTTTTGTCCATTGTGCTCTCAAGTCTAATGTTTGATGAAATTAAAGTTGATATTCCAAACTAATGTCAAGTTCTTTTATTTTCTCTCTCCCCCTCTTTTCTCAACTTCTGAAAGAATGAGTGATAGCAAATCAATAACCATAAGTAATCATTATCGTGACCTCTGAGGGTAGGGGATTTGCATTTTATTTCTGCCCTGGGTGCTGGAGGATTTGTCTTAGATTGCCATGCATCATTTGCTAATTCCCCCACCATGTCCCGGGGGTGGGGGTGGTGGAAACAACTGACTAGTGCATAATATTAATAAGAATAATAACGATTTATTGATGCATATCTACAGAGTAGCTCTACATCTTCAACAAAGAAAATAATAAATTGAACATATAGTGAGGTAGTCAAATAGAAAAAACCTAGGTAAAGCTAAAATATATTAAATAAAGGAATATATACTATATTCAATATATACAAAACACATATATTAATAGAATATATTAACAGAATATATTATATATACATATGTACACATACACCTAATTGAAAAAACGTAGTCTGGTACGAGGTCATATCATTGAAGCTAAGACCGAAAAGGATTTTGGGTATTCCGAAATGTGTATTATATTTGCATATAGACATGTAAAAATGCATAGTAGAGCAAAGTCGGTCGACCTAGATTAACAACATGCCAAAGCCATGATGCATAGAATGTGCACAGGAAGGGAAAACTGCAATACGCATGAAATTAGCATAATTGTTTGTCTTCACATGCTACTCTTCGGTCTTAGCTTAATTATATATAATATTTAGGTTATAATTATATATATATATATATATATATATAAAATATATATTTACATATACTTTTATTTTCACTTTTTATTTATTTATTTATTTATTTTCTTTTATCTACAGTGGAACCCCGCTCTAAGGCACCCGCTTAATAAGGACACCTCTCTATTAAGGACAGGTTTCAAAGTCCCAACGAAAGCTCCATACATTTTCTGTTAAATTAACCCGCTTTATAAGGACACCCGTTAATAAGTACAAAGGACACATTTCTAGGACCTGAATGACAGTTTCCATACAAAATCAACCCCGCATTAAGGACACTTGAAATTTGAAGACGTCTTTACTGTATTTGTTTATTGATATAATGAGCTTAATACGGATTATATTGTCAGTTTTTTCATATCAACGGACCACACACTGATCATTGCGGTATAGTTTCCTATTACAGCATAATGAAATAGACAAAGCTCGCAATACCATTGCATTGTTATTTTCCAGAACTCACTCAAAATGAAATTGTACAATGCAGTGCAGTAAATGCGAATGTAGTTCTTGTATAGTAATGCACTTTTTGTTCCAGTTTAGGCTGTTATATCGACCATTGTAGTTCAAGGTTTACAGTACAGTAAAAATGAACGGTCAAAAATGTGTTTTCAGCTGTTTTTTTTGACACCTCGGTTAATAGGGACACCCCGTTAATAAGGACAGTTTTCTCCGTCCCAACGGTGTCCTTATTAACGGGGTTCCACTGTATTTATATATATATATATATATATCCTTTATTTTGTTTTTTACATATCGTTTTTGACTTTACTCGTGTATTTCTTAATGCAGTTCCCTATTGTAAATCACTATTGTGACATAGGTTTACTGTCGAAAGAAAGAAATATAAATAAATAAATAAAAAGATTTGATGATATAACCTTTTTTTGAACCCGACAACGTTTTTTTCAATTAGATGTATACATAGATATACATATACATACATCTACAGACAAGCATGAAAACATATATTACCATAATAAATATATCAATATACATCCACGAACACATACGTATACTAAGACATAAGCAAGTACATACACTTAAAGCACTCATTAATAATTCATAAGCTTATGATCCAATTGGAGCCACCATACACGTCACGTGCATGAACCTTTATACCCGATAAAGTCCTCTTCATTAGTATTCAAGTGATTTTATATAACGACATGTGTCTTTATATAAAGACACGTGATCTTTATATAAAGACCACTCGAATACTATGAGGATGACTTCATCAAGGATTCATATAGAGATTAAACAATATAGGCCCTAAAATAGAGCCTTGTGGAACGCCGAAACGAACGGCAAGGGTATTAGATTGCTTGTCATGTATTTGAACAACCAGCTTTCTGCCACTAAAATAGCTGAGGATCCAACTCAGAGCACCATGAGAGAAACCAATTATTGTATGAAGCCGCTGTATGATAGTAGAGCATTCCATGGTATCAAAAGCCTTGGAGAAGTCAGCATAGGCGATTAGAGTTATCTCTCCCTTTCTCACTGCTTTTTATGATACAGTATCATCCTTGATCCGTAAAAAGATGGTGATTGTTGAGTGACCTTTCCGATAGCAAGAAACTGTGCTCTGTAGTACATCATGCTGTTCTATATATTCCAGTAGTTGGGAAAGAACAAGTCTTTCAAATATCTTGGATAGAGCCGGTAGCACTGAGATGGGGCGGAAGTCATCGCCATCCTTAGGGTTGTCATTCTTTGGAATTGGAGATACACGTGCAATTTTCCAGGCCTCAGGAAAAGAGTTTTTTCTGTATATATTCATTAAGGATATGAGTTAGCGGAGAGGCGATTATATCTGCAATTAGTTTGATATACTTTACAGGTATTTGGTCTGGTCCAGTTGAGCTATCAGATCTCATTGACTTCAGCTGATGTAATACTTCTTTGTAGGTAACTTTGCGCATATGAAACAGTGAGTTGGAGCTAGGTTTGGTACTGCAGTGAGTCTATCATCTCTTGCAGGCGTTGAGGAGATGTTGAAGTGGTTCAAAGAAGACGCTGCGTGGTAGTACTAAAATGTTCGTTCAGTATATCAGGATTAACATTTATTGGTTTGGATTTGGATGAAGAATACGATGTATGGTGTTCCACAGTTCCTTAGGCTTTTTGGAAGACAAAGCCTTTTGATAAAAGGATCTTTTCAACTTTTTTATCTTGGTTCTTATGCTGTTTCTGATGTCTCGGAATGCTTGCTATACGGCATCTAATTGGGTTTTGTGCGCTAGGTGTCTCAATTTATTTATTTCGATCTGGAGTTTGCGTATGTCTTCAGAATTGAGCAAAGGGTGCTGGTGGTCTGGTGATCTTCATTCTCCGCAGCGGGGCATGTTTATCTAAACATGATTTAAATAACAAGTTAAAGTCCATTTTATCATCTATATCATCTGTGCTATAGACCAGGTTGAAGGGCAATGTGGAGAAGTCATCAACGAATGCCTTTTCGTCAAACAATTTCTCATCACGAATCATCTTATAACGTGGTTGAAAACGAGGCACTCGTATGTTTACACAGGCATAAGGAGCATCGTGGTCGCTTACTGTTGGACATGGGAGGACAGCGACTTGTGACTTACATGAGTAGGAATCTGAACCAACTGATGTAGGTTAAAAGATTCAAGCATGTCAGTATATTGCTTGACCATAGGCTGTTCCGGTTTCAGTAAATCAATATTGAGATCACCAGTAATCATCAGGAGACCATCCGAATTGATGCTTAATTGACTAAGTAGATTTTCAGTTTTATTGAGCCAGGTCTGATAGTCTTGGATGCACTTAGAACGGTACATGACTCCTAGGAACAGTTTGCAGTATTTATTACGACCACTGATCTCAAGCCAAATTTGTTCCAGTTCAGGTTCTATGATTTCGATGTTGGTTCTTCTTTTAAATGGGAGCGATTCTTTTATATAAACACCAACACCACCACCACGGAGATTATCACGGATGCGATACAGGATTGAATATCCGGGTACTGTTACGTAATTTATGAGGTCCGGGTTGTTCTTGAGCCAGGTTTCACTCATCGCCACAACATCGAGCGGGTACTCTTTGATAGTTGCCAGCAATTCATCAAATGTAGATAACATGCTCTGCGTGTTCAATTGTAGAACCTTCAGTTGATTCAGCCTGCTTCTTAATTCTTCAAGCTGATCCACTTCATTTTCTGGAAAGCCTTGCACAGAGAGGATGTTATCCTCTGTTAGAGAATCTGAGAAAAAATCGTCTGGTTCACATCGATAGAAGGGCAACTCAGTAAGTAGGCACTGAGTACATATCCATACCATAGGCTTGCAGACCCGGACGTTCGTTAAATCAACGGAGATATCAATGCATTTTGCATGGTACAGGTCGAAGCATTTGGTACACAGGAAACGCTTGTGGTTGGTCGTTTACTGCAGTTACGACATGGAGTGGATTTAGTTTCTTTCTTGGGGTTTGAACTCTTGTTTGACTGATCAGGCCCGTGATTTGTTGAAATGTCGCCGCCTCGTAATAATAGCTGACGTGAGGCACACGAATTAGGATAGTATAGACAGCGAGAGTTCGTACGTTTGGGTTTCCTGTGGAAAAAAGTCCTGCGATATAACCGCCAACCGGTTAGCTCAGTTGGTAAGAGCGTCGGTCTGTTGTGCGGAAGGTCGTGGTTCTAGCCTTATTTCCTCTCAAAATAACTGAGGAGAAGGTGCTGTCTTTGTAATTATATCTGCAAATGGTTAGACCTTCAAGTCTTCTCGGACAAGGACTTAAAACCGTAGGCCCCGTCTGTCTTCACTATATAAAACTGTATAAGGCGGACGTAAAAATCCACTGAAGATGCTGGTGACGACCATCTTCAGTGCCCGTGCTAACCGGCTGCCTTATCAATTGGGTCGCAAGGCCTGTTAGGCATCAAGCCGTCCACCCAGGAGTGGTAAACGCATTAGATAAAAAGGCTTCTTTGGGGACAACAGCAGGCCATCTCCAAGAGATGCAAGAGAAGTAAGTTTTCCTGTTCCAGAAATAAGCACGTTGCAGCGATATTACTGGATATATTACCGACGAGAAGGGCTGTGAATTCGAAGATTCGATGGAGAGCGAATAATTCGCTTGACTACTTCGATATTCGTAACCATTGTTTAAAGGTGTTGGTGGATAAAAGATCCATTTTTCCTTAGTCTTGTAATTTATGCAAAACTGCCTTGCAACTCTTGGGTCGCGAGGAGAGCCAAAACGTAGAATATACCAATTTTCCTCATTCTGTATCTGAAATGCCACTTTACCAGCAACAAAAAGTTGATTGACGGTTGTTTCTTGGTATTTTGGATTGTGAAGAACATCCAGACGGTTATGATAAAAGAGACAAAATGCCAAAAAATGACAGAGCCAAAAAACGCGTGTTCCTTGAAGTATGCATGATTATATCCATCATTTTACCATATAATATTATGAATAATATTACTCATTTTACCTTAGACTGACGTGGCATCATGTGACTTGCTCATCCCACGTGGGGATTTTCTTTCAATTGCGGCGTAATTTCCAAGACATGTTTCAATGACTGATGTTGACTGTTTGCACCTGTTATGAAATGCTTCCCATAATCCTCATCGGTCCCGTCTTTGTGGCTAACTATACTGATGTATTTGTATAATGTATTTTGGATTGAATTGAATGTATGTTAGAGATTGAATTTGCATGTATATAAACATTGAATTGAATAAATTACGATTGAATTGAATAAATAAGTGTATTCCGTATTCCGTGTAGTGGTATCTAAGAACCTTTACAAAATCTTAGATAAAAACTCAGAACATATTAGAACACGATTGGTACTGAACAAGAACTACAATTTGGATGTCATTTTAAAAACAAACTGTATAGACTAAACAGGGTTAAGAGTAATGATCAGTGGGATAATCTCCGTGCCTTTTGTATTGTTAGGATCGCCTGTTCCCGTTAATGCTTCAATACAAGGCAATGGACCTGAAATGAGCTAACTAGAAATGACTGCTGTTTAACGGTGTTGCTGTTTTAGTTTTACATTTCTTCGAGACACGGATAGACTGGCCTATTCGTTTTACATGACTCAGTTTTGAATTATTTATTCTCTTTATTTGGCCAGCTGTGCACTGGTACGACAGGTTTGTGTAATATTTGTCTTTTATTATCTAAAGCTCTTTGACAAAAGTGAAAATAAGTCTTGAAGTAAGTCCCTAACAGTCCAAAACGGAGATTTTTACAAAATGGCTCTCAAAGTCTGAGGGGTGACCTCACATATACTTCAGGGGCCACAGGGAGCCCAAATAACTAAATAACACTTAATACGGAGTTTTAGGTTTACGTTCACGACAAACGTGAAACGTCAGTTGATCAGTGAAAAATTCTTTCAAATAAATGAAAAGGAATCGCAAAAAATCCAAGTAGTAGAAAAACAAAAGAATATGTGTGTGTGATAAGAAAGTTTGCAAGAGGTAAAGTAAAATGCAAGAAAACGATGAAAACATGGTCACGTTTGCCGTTTGCGAGAAGAAAAAAAGTCAATCTTAAACTCTCTATTACAACATCTCCCCCCTCAACACTGTTTAATTAGTCTTTGGGGCTTCTTTACAGGTCGCCCTGATCGTGTTGCCATCGGCAAATGATGTACTGGTGATTTTGGTTTTTCTGAGATCCCTTCTGAGATGGGTGGCGGTAACACTGAGTGCGTTTTCTCGTCATGTGTCTTTGTGGGAGGGTCTTTAGGTCGAGGACTCGTAAAGGTTGTTTTGAACTGAGGGATCATGTGTTGATCATTTGGAACTGCAATGATTTGCCTTCTATCCCTCCTGTAAGTGTGTCCTTGCACATCTCGTACCACATAGGATCTCGGCAAAACTTCTGCTTTACGCCATTCTTTCGCCTGGTTTGGACGAATCCGTACTTTTTCCCCAGCTTGCAGAGGTGGTAGGTCTCGACTGCGTTTGTCATAGTTAGCCTTTGAAACATCCTGGCGCTGCTTAAGTGCTTTCTGAACATGGCCAGGTTCTACAGCTCGTGGTACTAAGAGACGCCTGTGAGTTGGTAGTGTTGTGTGAGTTCGTCGACTCATCAGGAGCTGAGCAGGTGGGACCCCTATATCGTCAAAAGGGGTGTTTCTGTACTTGAGGAGTCCTTCAAACGGGTCCTTTTTATCTGCTTCAGCTTTCTTCAAAATCCTTTTCGCAGTCTGCACAGCTCGCTCTGCAGCTCCATTTGAATGTGGATACTCTGGTGAACTAGTCGTGTGTCGGAATCCCCATTCCTCTGCAAACCGTTTGAATTCATGAGTACTGTTAAACAGGTTTCCGGTGTTGCTGTATTGTGACCCATTGTCACTGACTACTTCAGCTGGGATTCCGAAACGTGCAAAGATTTTCTTTAAGTTGTTAATTACACAAGTTGCAGTAATCTGACGTAACGATTTTATTTCAAAACACTTTGAATAAAAGTCAGTGACTAGCAGATACGAGTAGCCACCATACTTGACTATATCAGTTCCAACTACTTGCCAGGGCAATCCAGGAATGTCGTGTGGATGCAATGACTCCCTCTGCTGCTGATTGCGGAATGCATTGCAGATAGCACATGAGTTAACTTTATCTTTGATGTGGGCTGTCATTGACGGCCAGAAGACATAGTCTTTAGCAAAACTGAGGCTTTTTGTCACCCTCAGGTGAGCTCCATGGATGTCTTCCAGTACTTCACCTCCCAGTGCTCTTGGAACAACCATTCGGTCTGACTTAAACAGCAGTCCGTCTTCTACACTCAACTCCTCCTTGTAGCCCCAGTATTCCCTGGCTAGTTCATCCACCTGCTCTTTCTCTGTCGGCCATCCATTTAGAACATATTACATCACAACTCTTGTGGTCTCATCCTGGCTTGATACATCCTTGGACCTCTGTACTGTGTGCTGTTTTCCAATCCAGTATCCTCAATCAGGTGTACACCAATGACATCTTCATGTTCACTGATTTTTGGCTGTGTGTCAAGTAAAGGGGCTCTACTCAGGCAGTCAGAGAGCGCTTGTTGCTTTCTAGGGACATAGCCCACGTCGAGGTCGTACTTGGTCAGTTTCAACAGCATCCTTTGTAGTCTTGGAGGCGATTCATTCAGTGTTTTCTAGAAAATAGCCTCTAGTGGCTTATGATCTGTTTCCACGATAACTCGCCGTCCATAAACGTATGTGTGAAATTTTATTTCTAATTTCTATAGATATTGCTAAGAGCTCTCGCTCTATGTTGGCATATCTCCTCTCGCAAGGAGATAAATTAAGTCTTTGAACTAAACGCAACTGTTTTGCCATCTTGCATGATCACAGTACCAAGTCCTGTGCTACTTGCGTCTACATTTAACACGGTTTCCTTTTGATTGTCAAAGTATGCAAGTGCAGGTGCGCTAGATTTAAGTTGGTCGAGTGCCTCTTGTTGTGGTTTTTTCCAGACAAATGCTACATCTTTCTGAGTCAGTTGGGCGATGGGTTCTTGGAGATCAACCTTGTGCTCAATAAACTTGTCTAGGTAATTGATTGTTTCTAAGAACCGCAGAATGCTTGCTTTATCTGTGGGGTGTGGCATGTCAGCAATAGCTCTTATCTTCTCGGGATCAGGTTTCAATCCATCTGATGAGAATACATGCCCAACATAGTTGACTTCTGGAACTCGAAGTTTCGTTTTCTGAGGGTTGAACTTTAGTCCTATTTCCTTGCTCCTTTCCAGAACAGCTGTCAACTTCTCATCCATATCTCTGTTGTCCTTACCGTGAATCAGGAAGCCATCTTTTATAATTTCCACTGTGACTCCACTGAAGAGTCTTTCCATCTACCTCTGATAAATTTCTGGAGCTGAATGTATCCCAAAAGGGAGTATTGTAAATCGGTATCTTTCCCAAGGAGTGCTAAAAGTCAAGTTAGAGCTCTCATCGTAAACGGGAAGCTGCCAATATCCACTGCATGCATCAAGAGTCGTGAAGCTTGTTGCAGCAGGCAGTCGGTTGGCTACTTCTTCTACCGTCACCATTGGGTAGTGGGGTCGTTTCAGGGCCTTGTTCAGGTCCCTTGGGTCAATGCAAATTCTTACACTGTTCTTTGATGGTGGTGAGTTCCTATCTTTTCCTTTTCTTTTGTCCATCACCAGCATTGATGATATCCAGGGTGTGTGTTCCTCTTCTTTCACGATGATGCCATCCTCTTCCATTTCTTTCAGCTTTTCTTGTGCTGGTTTCATAAGTGCAACTGGGATTTTTCTTGGGGGATGTATCACTGGAGGTACTGTATGGTCAACCTCCAAATGTACTGCATCTGGGAGGGCACCAGGTTTGTTGCTAAAACAGTCTACATAGTCACGCAGCACTGGATCTGCCACAAACTTTAACTCCTCTCTATCATGGTTCTTTTGTGAATTAAACCCTTTAGGTTGTGGTGGGTCTATCAGTTCTAGATTCATGAACTTGACAACCTCCAAATCTAAGCCAGCATCACAACTTAATAATGGTGTGAAATCTCCATCTACAACAAGGTACAACAAATTCATCTTGCGGTACTTGTACTGAGTTGGAAGGCGCACACGACCCTTTGGATGTACAGGCTCGGCTGCAAGCCAGCCTCTTAATGGCTGCTTTATTTTCTGTAATGGTGCCTTTGTAATGGTCTTGTACAGATGGTATGGGATTACAGTGGCTTCTGCACCATTATCTGCTTTGACTCTGACTTCTTTTCCTGCGATTGTGAGCTTGATCATACTCTTGTTCTTTTTACTGCTGCACTATCCCTCCAATCTCCGCAGATCCATTAAAGAAATATGAATGAACTTCAGGGTTTTCGTCAGGGTCTTCTTTGGCTAGAACACTCGTGTTTCTCTCCTTTAGCTTGGGGATTTCTTTTTACCTTATCTAGGCAAACTTTTGCAAAATGTGCTTCTTTGTGACGCTTGTTACACTTCTTTTTGAATGCAGGGCAGCGACTCGGTTGGGTAAATGGGTGTTGGTACCCACAAAACTTAGAAAGGCGGCACTGTTTCTTTCCTTTTATTTCACAGAATGAACACTTAATGGCTGGCCTGCGCTAGTAATCGGTGAGCTAAACTTGAACTTTTGCAGTTTTGCTGCTTCATATGTCCTGCAATAGTCGTGGGCAATCTGGAGAGTAAAGGTCTGGTATTTTCAGAAGTTCTCCTCTCAACTCAATTGACAGCACTCCTCCAACAATACGATCCCTAATCAACGAATCTCTAAATGCGCCAGTTCAAATTCACATGTTAGGGACAGTCTCTTCAGTTCACTCACAAAATTGTCTACCCTTCTCCCTCTTTCTGATTGCGCTGATTGAAAACTGATCGCTCATAAATGACATTCTTTGCACCTTAGCAAAGCTCCTTGAATTTCTTGCCACATCATCATAACACTCTTTGTCTTCTCCCTCGTGAAATTCAAAGTTGCTATACTCCTCAATGGCCTCTGGTCCTGCACAGTTAAGTAACAAATTTACCTTAACTTTACCTGGTTTTACATCCTTTCCTTTTGCCACGAGATAAATGTCAAATTGCATGATGAACTTTATCCAACTCTCCGCCGCTTGGGCATCCAAAACCAATGGACCTGGTATCCGGTGTGAGTTGTCATTTTCTGCCATGTTCCTTCCAGTAACCGAGCTCAATTCCTCCATAATTTCTTGTCCACTTCTGACACCATGTAATATTTGTCTTTTATTATCTAAAGTTTTTTGACAAAAGTGAAAATAAGTCTTGAAACAAGTCCCTAACCTGATTCATCGGGTTCTGACTATTTCACTCGGGAAGAGTCTAACATCACTTCAGAATAGTAAAAAAATTCAGTCAACCTGCACCTGCTGAATATTTTACACTGATTAACAGAGATTTACCAGGGTTAGACACGTTTGCCTTGCATGCAGTTTGGACACGTCGTAAGTCCCTTTTATCGTGGTTTCCTTTTACCTTCAGTCTGACTATAGTTCAAAGTATCCCATAATTTGGTTGGTAAAGAATTGTGGCGTGAAAAGTATTCAATGACTAAAAACAGTAAAACCAACAAAATAAAACAACAACAACAACAACAACAACAACAACAACAAAAACAACAACAAAACCAATAAGACTAGAGTTATCGGTTTTTTTTCGTCATGTACTTGTTCATAGACGGTTAAATCGTTTTCCGGGTTCTCTAGTAGTTCATAGAAGCTTGTCTCGGTAGTTTCATTCTTTTTTTTGAAAGCATCTTTTGAAAGATAGAGTGCTTTTACTCCAGCATCGCACAACATTGGCAAACATTCGTTACACGGTATTTTGTTGACAAATGCAGTCGCGTCGTTAAGTTTTCTTCTATTTCTGCGCATCAAGGCATTCTGTTCAGCGTGAATTATGTGTGGGTACTTATCACGCCCTCCGACTGCAGACTTTCCTTGACGGGGATGGTTACCGTACAGTGCCTTGGCAGGGAAGCCATTCCAGCCGATTGCGACAATCTCTTCGTCAATGATGATGACACAGCCAACGCCTCTGTTTGGGTCGTCTGTTCGGTTGGACAACATTTGAGCAAGGCGTGACAAATGGTTGGCAACCTTTTGAGTCACATCCGGTCCTTGGGTGGTCTTGCTTCCTCGTACTTTAAAATTCATCTCTTTCTCTCCTGTTTCCAGGATTCCCTTATCAAACCATTCGAAAAAATTTTGCATTTCAACGTCTACCTGTTTTTTGATTTCTGCATCGGAGTATTCATCCCAACCAATCTTAGCTGCGATTTCTTTCTTCCATTCCTCGTCCCATTCAACCTTTAATGCGACGCTTTCGTCTTTTTCTAATTTGCGTTTACCATATAGATTCTTTTTATTTGCTGATGCGAGTTCGTCTAAATCACCCTTGGTGATGTTTGGGACATAGACTTCTCTGCTTACTGGGCTTACTTTAAATAATGCATCAACACTCTTGTTTTCTTCTTGCTCATCTTTCCGCTCAGGCTTCAAAGGCAGGTAGAACACTTTCTTGACGGCTGCTTGAACAAGCATCTTTACGCAGTGAGCGCACGGTTGTCTTGACAAATAAACGTAGCAACCTTCGACTTGATCTGGGTACTTGAGTAGCGCTCTTATCGCACCATGTACGATACCATCATCATTACTTCTGCTACAATCAACAGAGAGAACTCGACCGTTTGGTTGAACGAACACTGCGCCCACAACTCTTTCTTTATCCGTTGTCGTCATGGCCCATGGAGATTGTTCCATCCACAAGGCCATCAACATGTACAAATCTTCTTTCTTGATCTGAGGTTTTCGTCTTCCATACGTGGAATTCCCTGTCGTATCTCCGAAGATTTTCGAGATTCACTGGATTGATATCACAAGATTCGTTCCCAGTTGTTTATTCAAACGTTTCTCGAGAATGAACAGAATCTCTCGACTTACGGATTAAAGATATTAAAACCTTCACCGATTAGACGTTGCGTTCTTTAAGAAAGAACTACTGACAATGAAAACACCCTCTGTCTTTTCCAAGAATATTGACGGGAACAGGTGTCGTGGGTGTTTACATTTATCAGTATAGTTAGCCACAAAGCCGAGTTCGCTGAGGATTATTGGAAGCTTTTTGTCCTTGTAGTGTTTGGCGTGCGTCCGTTCTGATTGGCTGTTTGAGAGGGCGGTATTTTGTAAATATCTGCCCGCGCTCGCAGCTAAACAACAAAACAAAACGATTACAAAAACAAGTAAAAAAATATACGGGAAAAATAAATAAGTTATTTACCGTCCTATAGTCGGTCCGAATAGGAAAAAACTGTGCCATCGGTCTTGAAAACGGCCTCGGTCCGTATATTCAAGACCTTGGGCACAGTTTTTCCCTATCCGGACCTCCTGGCCGGTAAATGACATATATATATTAATCATAAATAATATTCATAGAAGAATGGAAAAATCTTGTTATTGTGTTCGGTAATTAATTCATTGATCCTTCAGATAGGAATATCACACAATGAAACAGAGATGGACAAGGATTTTATACCTTGAGGTACATCCGCCATAATACCATGATCACCTCGGATTCTTTTGTCTTCCAAGGGCTTTACAAACCCGAATTTCCCGCATGCATAGAACATGAGGGAAATTTAGAAGACAAAGAAATTCTTTATCTTTTACTAACTTTCCCTGTCGCATTAAATGTAGGGAAATTTAGTAAAATACAAAGGACTTCTTTGTCTTCTAAATTTCCCTCATGTTCTATGCATGAGGGGAATTTAGAAGACAATGCCTCGTCACCCTCAGGGACAACTCATTGCCCCTGCAATTGAATCGATTACAACGTATCCTATTTATGATATTACTGCACAGTTTCAATGTGGGACTCGTTCTCGAATCTGTGCATGCTCAGTCATAAGATAAATTGAAAATGACAAATTTTTTTTAGCCTGCGTCACATCCGGACATCCGTCACATCAAGTGCGACAAAAAAGTCCGGATTTGACGCAGGCTGCTTGTTTTTAGATTCTATTTTTGTTTTATTCCACAAATTTTCCCTCGTTATTCGGGGAAATCTAATCACTAATTTCCCTCGTGCCATGGTATTACTAGACCCTAGACCCTAGAGGTTAGAGGCGAGTGGTCTACTGCTACACTACCCTTGATTCCGTGTAATGGTATCTAAGCGGACAGGATTGTGTTAACAGGATCGTCTGTTCCCGTTAATGCTTCAATGTACAAGGCAATGGACCTGAAATGAGCCAACTAGAATTGACTACTGTTCGACGGTAGCGTTTTTAATTCTGCATCTCTTCAAGACATAAATGGACTTACCCTCTTATTTTGTATCGCAACAATCTGGAAACAATAATGAAAAAATAACAAAGCGTTGCTTATAGTATAACTCTTGCTGTGCTATTCAAAGCGCGCACACGCAGACTTTACCCCCAAACTCGTATACTAGTTACTCAAGAGAATCATATTCAGCGTTCTGTATCTACAAGAAAGCGTTTTGCAAAAAAACGATCCTATATTTTGAAATATTTTTGACAATATATGTATTACTAATAACTTTTCAGTGCTAATATTATCAGTGAAGGAATGTACATGCATTAAATCGAGGTAATTGTGCTAACTAGAATATTACTCATTACCTTATATGACCTTAGACTGACGTGGCATCATGTGACTTGCTCATCCCACGTGGGGATTTTCTTTCAATTGCCGCGTAATTTCCAAGAAATGTTTCAATGACTGATGTTGTCATGGTTCTGTTTGCACCTGTTATGAAATGCTTCCCTTAATCTTCAGCGGTCTCGGCTGTGTGGCTAACTATACTGATATATGTAAAAACACACGACACCTGTTCCCATCTATATTCTTGGAAAAGACCGAGAGTGTTTTCGTTGTCAGTAGCTCTTTATTAAAGAAACGCCATGCCATGCTGTGAAGGTTTTAATATCTTTAATCCGTAAGTCGAGAGATTCTGTTCATTCTGGGAAAACGTTTGATTGAACAACAACTCGGAACGAATCTTGTGATATCAATCCGGTGAATCTCGCAGAAAATGTCCGGAGACACGACAGGCCTAGGGGATTCCACGTATGGAAAACGAAAACTTCAGATCAAGAAAGAAGATTTGTACATGTTGACGGCCTTGTGGATGGAACAATCTCCATGGGCCATGACGACAACGGACTCGGATAAAGAAAGAATTGTGGGCGCAGTGTTCGTTCAACCAAACGGTCGAGTTCTCTCTGTTGATTGTAGCAGAAGAAATCATGGTGGTATTGTACATGGTGCGATAAGAGCGCTACTCAAGTATCCAGGTCAAGCTGAAGGTTGCTACGTATATCTGTCAAGACAACCGTG
Source organism: Actinia tenebrosa (assembly GCF_029948245.1). Lineage (NCBI taxonomy): Eukaryota > Metazoa > Cnidaria > Anthozoa > Actiniaria > Actiniidae > Actinia > Actinia tenebrosa. The sequence goes on from NW_028292572.1 coordinate 11,891,806, forward strand.
CGCTCACTGCGTCAAGATGCTTGTTCAAGCAGCCGTTAAGAAAGTGTTCTACCTGCCTTTGAAGCCTGAGAAAGATGAGCAAGAAGAAAACAAGAGTGTTGATGCATTATTTAAAGTAAGCCCAGTAAGCAGAGAAGTCTATGTCCCAAACATCACGGATGATGATTTAGAAGAACTCAAATCTGCGAATAAAAAGAATCCATATGGTACGCGAAAATTAAGAGACAAAAGCGTCGCACCAAAGGTCGAATGGGAGGAATGGAAGAATGACGATATCGTATCTACGATTGGTTGGGAAGAATACTCCGAACAAGAAATCAAAGACCAGGTAGACAAATATATGGGGTTTTTTTTTGATTGGTTTCAATTGGGAATCTTGGCAACAGGAGAGAAAACACAGATGACTTTTGAAGTACGAGGAAGCGAGACCAACACAGATGGGCAGAGTAAACCTAAAAGACCGTGCAAAAAACCGCCTGTGAATCAAGAGGTTGCCAACCATTTGTCTCGCCTTGCTCAAATGCTGTCCAACCAAACAGATGACCCTAAAACTGGAGTAGGCTGTGTCATCACCATTGACGAAGAGATTGTCGCTATTGGCTGGAATGGCTTCCCTTCTAAAGCACTGTACGGTAACCATCCACGAGGTTCCAAAGAAGATCAAGCAAAAAAGAAGTACTCGCATATCATCTACGCACTCGAAAACGCTGTGCTTTTCAGAGATCGTAGAGAGCTTGATGGATGTGTTGTATATCACACCATTTTGCCATCAGACGAATGTATCTCTAAGCTATATCAACTAGGCGCCAAAGTTCTTGTCCTTCCGTCATTCCAAAATGAAAAGAAGAAAAAGCCCCTATTTTATGACTGCTTGCAAAAAAAGAAGTTGATTGTGTTCAATCATGTAAAATGCCATATGGTCCTGCGAAGTGGGGGCCAAAGTACTTGTCCTGCCGTTAATTCTAAGAGATGAAGAAGAAAAAAAAACTCTAAGCCCTTATTTTATGAACGTTGTGTTCAATCAAATAAGAGATGGACTACCAATCCCACTCACGGTGAGTAGTAGGCAGAGGAAACGGAAATAAGCACAGTGTTTGATTTGATAGTCTCTCTTGGTTTCCCTCACATGGATTATTGGGTCAGAAGTTACCCTATTTATTGTAGATTAGATCAATATTTATTTCATTTAATCAGATGACCTGGAATGAGACAGTAGTAAAAAAAAAGAAAACTTTTAAAAGTGCAGTGATTTTCTCCGCACGTTGCAGTCTGGAAGATAAGAACTAGACGCTCCCCGAGCGTTTACTCCGGCTTCCTATTCCTATTCCTGATGCTTTTAAATGACAGCGGCAGGGCAGAAAAACACAAGGCCGGTAATTCTGTCAAACAAAAACATAGTTAATAGAGAACTCTTCCTGTATTAACTCTGACTAGAAAATATGTCAGACCTTTTAATTATCAAAGTGTAACTTCTCCCAAAGTACAAGGCTTAATATGTCTTTACATGCTGATCTGTACTTGAATAGCGCAGCGCGCCGATTCTAAAAATAGCTTAAAGATTCGGACAAACATTGCATTCTGTTTAACCGCTACGAGGATTATACGAACCGATTTTATTATTTTTACTTAAAGTTACAATAATAACCCATGTAAACTAAGATCAACTGTGATCGGCTGTGAAAATTATTTGCTGAAAGTAAACTTGTAAGTTTGTTTGTCCGAATTTCGCCTTTGTCTTCGTTTTTATGACGTCATGGCTGCGCTGCGCTATTGGATCTCGTTTAATTAGGAGTCAACTTTTCTTTTTCTAAAAATTGTTTTCCTTCTCATTTTTTGCACAAACCTGATACCTGTTTTGCCTCTACTTTTCTTTGGTGTTCCAATATTTTAAATAAGACGATGAACTTTCGATGACTTTTGGTGTGTTTTTACTTAAAGGGACAATTAGCGACCTCTTGTTAACGAGAGGTATTCTACAGGGTTAAGGATTAGTAATAATTACCGAGGTTTAACAGTCATTTATCTTAATGAATTGAAACTGGTTGATTTGATTCATTGCACGATAACAACCATCACTTCCCCGTGCGGGGCTCTTGGGCGATGTTCGCTCCACACTTACTACCACTACATTCATTATTCACGACTTCATAGCTATTGAATAAAATATAGAACGTTGAGAGGCTTTCTTTGTGTTCTTTATATCTAGCAGATAATAAAATACAAAAGTGTTCAAAACATATGGTGGTTTATTATTTGTTTCACAAGTTATACTTGTAGTGTTTCGCCAACTGGTAGCCGAGTAGTTGATATACTAACTTTTCCTTGTTTTAGAACTAGGTTCACCCGTCAAGAACAGTGAAAATAAACTGAGAAATATCTTTAGGAAGTTCCTACACAGACTAACTGAAGATGCTTGTAGTGCACTTTCAGTGTTATTTATTCTTATACAAAACCAACACAATATCAAACGTTGCCTATAAACCGTGAAGCAGCCACATAACCGTAGAAATCCTTTTTGCACAGCACGGAGTTGGGTCTAATGAGTTACTCTAGTGATCCAATCAGAGCGCGCGACGTTTTTAAATCAGGATGCTTGGAGGCAGCGCCATTACGAAGGAGTATGGCCGGGCTTGCCACGGCACGGTGCTTCATGGCTAATCAGAGCGCGAGCTGTTTTTAACCAGGATTCTTGGAAGTAGCGCCATCGCGTTTCAGTATGGCCCGGCTTGCCACTACACAGCGCTTCATAGCCTACATATACCAAATCTTTCAGTCATACAAAACCTACTATGATATCAAACTACACACTAGTCTCGTTACGAGTCTCATTAGTGGTGTTACCCAAATGCGGCACGGGGACGTAAGTTAAACGAGGGACTGGATCAGCTACCCATTCTTTTGGTTCAGGTTTGACTCGTTCAGTTTTTAAAGACGCCGCCGACGTCCGATGTGGCGGGAGAGAAGACGTGTGTCTTCTTTTAGGTTGTGAATTCCCCTCCCTACTCCTCCTGGTTCTAGATTTATCAGAGTTTCTTCGCGGCCTTTTTCGAGGAAGATTATGATTAGAAGGTCCATTAAGATGCGCACCCCGTGGGGGTAGTAGTAAAGGATTATTTTCAGTGTATGGAATTTCATTATCAGGTATATTTGGCCCATTCTGTTCATGAGAGGGAGGTGGGTTCCCTGTGTTATTCGGTCCATTTTGAGGTGGTTCAGTGATGGATTCATAGACATGTTCGGATGGTCTTTGCCGCACAGCCCCATTAAGTCGTTGAGGAAGAGTAACATAACGTTCCTCAGGATTCTGAGTATAAGGTTCTTGCATGGGTATATTTCCAACGTAATTGAATTGCCCAGCACCGTACGGTAGATGCGGGTAATGATCAGGAATAGGCTCTCCCCTCCCTCCTGACCATGGCGGTAACATGTCTTGTGCTCCAGGTATGGGGGGTCGGGGTTGGAGGTCACAAGCTGCCGGTACTGACACACCCGATGAGGCACATGAAGAATAGGGGTTAAAAGGAGCATCCAAGTAGCCCCCAGGCCCTCGTGATGACTGCTCGGACGGAGCAGTCTCTGATACTGTTATTCCCGGCTCTATATTTCTCTTCACTTGATCGCAAAGCGAATTTTGAGACTGTTTTCTCGAACCATTTTCTTCATTTTTCAGCTTAATACTCGACTCCCTTGAACTGGTTATTAAAATTTTCTCTGGTATCGCAAGTGGTATTCTTTCTTTCTTTTTCTTTCCTTTCTTTTTCTTGTTCTCCATTTCCGGTACACAATAGCTATTTCGATACCCCGGTGTATGTTGGTTAATGTTTGGAGGAGCATGACTTAGAGGAAGCGGTGCAGATACACAGGACTGCCTGTCTGACATTGAAGTAGTAACGGAATGTTTATCTGATCCTGGTGGAGAGCCCGGGTAATTGACTGGAGCTCGACCACCATTCTCTACAGTCCTGCCGCCGTTAATAGGAATATCAATTATCAAAGCCGCAGACGATGGGACAGAAACGTTCGATTGGATATCAGAGCCGACAGGTGTGGCAGGGGCGCCGTTAATTTGAGGAATAATCGGGGCTGGAACACCGTTTTCTCTCACGGTGTCTCCATTAATTAACGTAGTTGTCACTTTATCTTGGTGTGATTCTTCTTCCTGATCTAAAACGTACTTCTTTTTCCAAACACATATCTTTAAAAGGTCGATCCAATATTGTTTGGCTCTCTTGTTTTTAAAGCAATGGAACAGAAATATTATTAACCCAAGTGTGATGTTCGCCACCGCATAGGCACAACTTAGTGCTATGTTCAAGAACCGCGAATGCTGAAATCGAACAAGCAGAAATCCCAGTGCAAAATTAACTAGAATCATTAACAATACTAAGAGGCTTCCTTTCTGGTACACGAATATCTCCTCCTTTGGCGGTAAAGCTTCTTCCATGTGTTGGATTAGTTCACACTTTGATGCTATTTGGTCGGGTAAGGTTTCATCTTGTGTTGCAACTGCAGTTTCTTCCCCTGCTTCCGTCTGGAGGACATGCTTTTCGTAGGCAAGGGAATCATAGGTTTTTAGTGCGAGATTGTTGAGGCGTATAAACATGATGATGTCGATAAGGACAACTAGACAAGCTGGGCCAACAAAGGCACCCAGGAATGGGTTGGGCTTAAGCCAACAACTGAAACAGGAAAATATAAACACTTAATAATAGACCTTTGCTATTTATAATCATGAGACGGTTCCTTAAGCAGGTTACGCACTGATTGATGAGATGTGACGGGGGTTTGATGTGACGTGGTCTGATGTGACGTGGTCTGATGTTCCTTGAGCAGATTACGCACCGATTGATGATAAGTGACGTGGATTTGATGTGACGTGGTGTGATGTAATGTGATGTTGTGTAACGTGACGTGATGTTATGTCGTCCGATGTGATGTTAATGGTGTGATTGAATGACCGACATGATGAATTAACTGATACGACGTCACTGACTGTTTGACGCGACGGAATTCAATGATAGATGTGACGTCATTATATGGTTGATATTACGTGTTTCATTGGTGGAATTTCATATGAGGAGCATCATTTCTAAAACTTATTGACTTACTATTTATCAACGCTGTAGTTATCAGGATTCCCAGCAACAGTTATTCCACAGATAATAAGAGGAATGCCTGAAACAATAAAAGTGAGTGCAATGAAAAGCAATGTCCAAGAGGTCGATACACAAGGTGATTGGTACTTACCCCAGCTTATCATGTAATAGCGCAAAACAGGGTTAAATTCCTCAGGAGTGATGGCCGTACGAATAAGTCGACACAAACAGAGTCCACCACAACCAATCCAAAACAGAGAACAAAGGAGAAAATAATGCAGTAATACTCCAACTGCACGGCACACTAAAGTATTGGTCACGTGATATATTCCCGCCACGAACACCACCACAGCGACCAACAACGCTAGACACAGGTTCATAAGCATGGCCGCGTCATCTCGGTTGTAACGCAATTTCCTGGGGAGAGTCACGTGATTATCAGTATGACGTCATTCCCTTTGTATCAATATATTTTATTCGCGTGACAATAACTCTAGTATAATATACTGGTGATATATTGGATATATGCACGAGTATATCCGTGTATTTACCTGAATACCGCATATGTTATAAAGGTTATCAGCAGTAGAAGTACACAAACGGCCGCACCCACGTATACCATTGGCTCCAGCATAAAGCCATTCCGTTGACTCTGTCCAGATGCATCGGCACTCTTATCGACAGACTAAAGCATACAAATATTCAAATTAGTCCAGAAAGGGTCCAGAAACGGAAAATGGGTTAAATTGTCCAATCTAGACACCGTATATGGCGTATTAGCCCATTAAGCCTGGTTTAGGGAATTTTGATTGGCGTGTTATACCCCTTTCCAACCCTAATAACATAAAACGCCAGACTCGCCGCTGTTTCCAGCCCCATAACAATGTAGTCTCACGTAAAAATATTCAGATTTTGTATATAACTTATTTTGGTTGTGTGGGTTTCCTAATGACATCTTACCATCAAGATAGCAAAGTAGGTCTTGTCAACCAGCCGTGCACAATGTGTTATGGTGTTGTTACTTTCTTTACTCAGTATACAGTCCTTGTTCTCAAGCCAGGCACCAATACCTCCTGGAAAAAAAATCACGAACCAAGAACATTGTTAGAACACAAAAAAGGGATGCAATGTGGATTGGTATCAGGAAGTTATGGGTAGGGATGGCCGGAGTGAGGGTGGTTCTCAGAAATATTGTACAGAGAATTTGACCGATACTAACCCCCGGCACTTTAAGTGAGAGTTCCCCGACCCCCTCCCCCTACCTTGTTGGCTTTGTTTCCAGTATCCTGAGATAGGTGATGAAAGACCTCGCTGAAACAGACCACAAGTACCATTATAAGTACATCATATCTAGCAACTCTGAAGTTTTTCTTATACAAGAATTTTACAAAGTAAAAATACCTGATCAATGTGGTACTTGACCGCTATGGGCTGGGTCAAGTTGATCAGCGGTGTATCTATGAATGCCGTACAATTAAATACCTGTATTTAGTAAACTTCTTACATTGTTTCTGACGATGCACGACTATTAGGGAGACTCAAGGAGTAATACTTCAAACAATTTGCTGTTGTGCTCTGGTTACCCGAGACTCAAGGGAAGGAGTGAGGTACTGGGTGAGGCCTCTTCTCTCTCTCTCTCCTTGGTTTACGACTGTGATGGCAGTGTACATTTATACGGGGAATAAAGTTTTCCAAAACCCTCCACCCCCCTCCCCCACGCATCTCAACCACCCCCACCCCACGAAATTGCTCCAATAACTTACCAATGCGTAACTGAACAACACTGGTAACAACTTTAGGATTGTCAACGAGTGAGCCATTTATAATGCGAGGAAATAATTTGCTGTTCTTGAAGACGATAAAGTTTAGTTTTATCTCAGTAGTTGGAAGAACTAGACGGCCAACAAACATGTCCTTGGGAAGGTGTACTGAAGCTTCCAAGGTTTGCTAGACGAAAAAAAAAAAAAACACGGAAAAATGTTATCTACGATACTATGCTATGATACAAGCGAATGGAAAATCAAGGAAAAATTCAATGCAAACTTTTCTTCGTGAGGCCCGGCTTGACTATATAATTATCCCATGTTGCAAATATTTATATTTTTTTTAAATGCAACTTTTATCTCAATAGACCATTTTCGGATAGCGCAGCGCAATGATTCTAAAAATATCTTAAAGATTCGGACAAACATTGCATTCTGTTTAACCGCTACGAGGATTATACGAACCGATTTTATTATTTTTACTTAAAGTTACAATAATAACCCATGTAAACTAAGATAAACTGCGATCGGCTGTGAAAATTATCTGCTGAAAGTAATTACTTGTAAGTTTGTTTGTCCGAATTTCGCCTTTGTCTTCGTTTTTATGACGTCACGGTTGCGCTGCGCTATTCGTACAATACCGCTGTGTTCATTGATTACAGACTCAATTACCCAGGGTTGGCCTCATTTCGGTGTCTAAATATTCACAAATACCGACGGTAAACTAAAGAATGCACAAACACTTTGAAATTCCATTGACCTTCACTGGAACACGTGACTATTCTACACAACGTCGAGGCTAACCCTGTGAAAAGAATACTCGAAAATGAAGTATTAGCTCCCTGCGATGACGTCACTTACCTCAGAGGGTGAAAAAGTCGAAGCGTTTTGCCAGAATAAACTACAAGATATGGTATTGAGCTGTCCTTTATCGTTACGAAATGCTGCGCATGTCTTTCCTTTGTAAGCTGCTGGATAAAGGTTTACGGTGCTGATACCTATATTACTAGCGACAAGTTTTGTTCTTGCTTGAGCTGTATTGGCTAACTCTTCAAGAACCAGGACTAAGCTGGAGAAACATGAGAAACAATGTCCAGAGTTAAGTGGATTGTGATTGTGATACTTTTGTAAAGAATATACTTCTCCTAAAGCCCAGTTTACACTAGCGATTTTGCGATTTTGTCCATAATAAATAATGGTAAAGAATTTACTAGTAAAGCTTTTTTCAGGATACCAAGATTTTCCTAGACGAATGTCTCTTTTGAAGGATGAGACAAAAGATTTCATATTTCATATTTTCACTTTTTCATATTTATTTATTGCCACAAAAATCGCAGCAAAAATCGCAGCAAAAATCGCAGCAAAAATCGCAGCAAAAATCGCAGCAAAAATCGCAGCAAAAATCGCAGCAAAAATCGCCAGTGTAAACGGGGCTTTAACACTTCTTTCGTGTTCTGCCAACCTCCGCGTTCTTTCAAAACTGCACACGCGTTTCCTATTCTTCAGTACCCCTCATACGAAAACCATTTTAATTTGATAAAAGAGGCGTTATACCACAAGATAACAGGTTTTTACGACTCTTGATAAGATCAGAATTGTAGCGTTTACCTTGAACAAGCCTTGGATTTCTTTTGAGCTTCAGCTAGAATTGAATCCTCGATATTCATCAAATTGCTGACTATATGGACCATAGTTTGACCAATCTATAGAATAAGAATAGCTTAAAACAACTGAGTGTTATCACAAGTCAAGTGCAATGACATGTCATTGAGAATATTTTTCTAGCCTGTGCAGACGTAAAGAGTGTTGAGCTGCCAACAAGGTACACCCGCGTTTGAGAACGAAGGAACAATACATTTACGCAATACTCTTTACTCATAACAATATTGCAGTCTACCGCATGGCCACGACAGCACAAGTGCGCCTGCGTACACAATTACATATGCAAATCTGATACATTAACGAAGAGAGAGGCGAGTCTTGGACAGGGAAGGGTGTGGAAGAAGCAAACAATTCCATTCTCAATCCATCATATGCAGAAAATTCCCCTGAACTATTTCAGTGCCTTTGACTGATTTGAAGATCAAGGTGGTGTAGCGGTAGGGAACTCGCCTCTAAACCGTCTGTGGTATCGGGTTTGATTCCAAGACTCGACATTACATGTGAGTAGAGTTTGTTAGTTATCTCCCTTGATTCAAGGGTTTTTCTCCGGGTTCTCCAGTTTGTCTCCAACCGCAAAACCTAACGCGCTTAATTCTAATTCGTTATATGAATCACCCATGCCACTTTCGTAAGCCCAGAGGTTGTGGGGTTGGATAAAACATTTGAAAGTTAAGTAAGACACTGACCTGCTGCCCACCGCTCATGTAAGGTCGAATACGATCAAGGATCTCAGCAGCGTACGTGATATCGACGTCTGACTTGAAGCGCGTCGTGTTCTTGGTGATTCTCAGCAGAGCTTTACACATGGTAATGGCAGTTGTGCTGTTTAAAGGCGACTGAAATTTTAAAAAGCGTAAATTATGAGTAAGATGAGGTGAGTGGTACGTGGATGATGTGTAAAGAGGGAGGGAAGGAGAACAAAGGGAAGGAGAACAATGGGAAGGAGAACAAAGGGAAGAAGAACAAAGGGAAGGAGAACAAAGGGAAGGAGAACAAAGGGAAGGAGAACAAAGGGAAGGAGAACAAAGGGAAGGAGAACAAAGGGAAGGAGAACAAAGGGAAGGAAAACAATGGGAAGGAGAACGATGGGAAGGAGAACAAAGGGAAGGAGAACAAAGGGAAGGAAAACAAAGGGAAGGAGAACAAAGGGAAGGAGAACAAAGGGAAGGAGAACAAAGGGAAGGAGAACAAAGGGAAGGAAAACAATGGGAAGGAGAACAAAGGGAAGGAGAACAAAGGGAAGGAGAACAAAGGGAAGGAGAACAAAGGGGAGAACAAAGGGGAGAACAAAGAGAAGGAGAACAAAGGGAAGGAGAACAAAGGGAAGGAGAACAAAGGGCAGGAGAACAAAGGGAAGGAGAACAAAGGGAAGGAGAACAAAGGGAAGGAGAACAAAGGGAAGGAGAACAAAGGGAAGGAGAAAAAAGGGAAGGAGAAAAAAGGGAAGAAGAAAAAAGGGAAGGAGAACAAAGGGAAGGAGAACAAAGGGAAGGAGAACAATGGGAAGGAGAACAAAGGAAAGGAGAACAATGGGAAGGAGAACAAAGGGAAGGAGAACAAAGGGAAGGAGAACAAAGGGAAGGAGAACAAAGGGAAGGAGAACAAAGGGAAGGAGAACAAAGGGAAGGAGAACAAAGGGAAAAGAAAAGAGGAATGGTAGGCTGAAAGGTACAGACGAACGAGGAAGAGCAAAATGGGAAGAAGGCTTTGCTATATCTATTTTTAGTAACCGCGAACTATGCTATTATGAGTAAGAGGTGAGTGGCACGTGGATGATAAGGGAGGGAAAAGAAAGAGAGAAAAGAAAAAGGGAAGAAAAGAGGAAAGGTAGTAAAGGTACAGACGAACGAGGGAAGAGCAAGGATGGAATGAGAAGGAGAAATAAAGTATGAACGCAAAAAAAATACCTGTTTTAAATCGTACAACTCTTGAGTCAAACTATCAACAAAACCACAGCCATCTGCCTCTACATCCATCCATTTCCCCTCCGCCGAGCATTTCCTGTAAGCAAATCCTTTCTTCGAGGACACCCGCATTGTTCCCGCGGGACAAGGAAGCTGAGCAATACTTCCCATAGCTACATTATCCCAATGAAAAGTTCCTTTCTTGGTCTTAGTTATTTCTGCATGGCAATATTTAGAACCTCCAGGTAAGACAACAAGCGATGATTTTCCCTCTTTCGAGGTCTTGTCACTTGAAATAACACACCTATAAACACCAGTATCTTCAACGTCTAGCTTTTGAAAGTTTAGCATGGTGATGATGCGAGCAGCTTTCAAGTCAGTCTGGAATGCGATCTCTCCGCGTAGATCAGGTGAGTTAGGTATAAGGAGCTTCTCGTTTTTGTACCAGTTGATTTTAAGCCCGGGAATCCACGTCGTGCCACAAGTATAGGTAAATGAGTCTCCTTTTATTCCAACTTCATCGTTTTTTGGTTTGAATGAATAAAATGGTAACTGAAGAGTATCTAAAAACAACAATAATTATATCAGTTGTAGCTCGTAACAGTTGGACTGTGGGAGTCAAAGGCGGTGTATGGGGTAGTGTATTCGCCTCTGGGGTCTTTGGTTCATATCCAGACTCAGCATCACATGTGAGTAATGTTTGTTAGGAGTTTGTTAGGTCTCTCCCTTGATTCGAGGGTTTTCTTCAAGCCGTTCCAAGACGCGTTTTCCTCCCTCTGCACAAACTAACATGCTAGATTTCGATCTGTGAATTAGCCGACCCCCCTCTTAAATCAGCTCAGAGGTTGTTTCAGGGTTCTATCTGTGAGTTAGCCATGCCCTGACTTAGATCAGCCCTGAGGTTGTTTCAGGGTTCAATCTGTGAGTTAGCCATGTACCTGACTTAGATCAGCCCAGAGGTTGTTTCAGGGTTCAATCTGTGAGTCAGCTGTGCCCTGACTTAGATCATCCCAGAGGTTGTTTCAGGGTTCAATCTGTGAGTTAGCCATGCCCTGACTTAGATCAGCCCAGAGGTCGTTTCAGGGTTCAATAAGATTCAAAGATGTTTCCTGGCCTAGATATCTTACCACATTGAAGGTTCTTCGGAGAGATGTCTCCAATCTCGTTGTACTTTAGGGGTTCTGGATATCCACAAGTTCCTTTGACGGATACTTTGTTCTTTTTAAGCTTTAGAAGCCATTTAACATGACAGTCGCAAAGCAGATTAGTGGATGACACGTCCCTAGTGACAGATAGTACGGAATAAGAAAACTGTAAGTATAATTCACTTAAAAGAAAGCAGGCGATATTCACCGAGAGAGCTGAACAAAGTGAGACCCTGTGAAGGATTATTGCTTTTCTCAACGTTGCACACACTCAATCAAATCGTAGCCGACCAAAAAGACGATGACGAGTTTTGAAATAAAAGTCAGTGACTATTTTATTGTTCTTTGTTGCGCGATACTCCAAGGCTTCTTTTATTTTAGTTTATGACTCGTCAACTCGTTTGCAAGCGCGCGCAACCTTGACCAAGCGATCTACTGATATCTAGAACGCCCTGAAGGGAACAGCTGTGGTGCCTTGGCAGCCGATGCGCTCAAATTTGGGCGCGACAGTTACTACATGTCTGTGACAGCTAAAGAGACTGCAGTTTTGATAAGTGTTTCATCATATGCTGCGCAATACATAGTTATTCAAATAATAACGCGAGATGTAGCACTAGAGTATAATACTTGGGGAGTCAAGTTTGATTCGATGCTCAAAGAGACAAACAAGCGTAACGAACATTTTATAATGGACTTCAGTGTGAATTGTGGAGGGAAAAAGAACGACAATAGACAGAATGAAGACAGCAAGATGAAACACGGTATTACGGGAAGACATTTTGCTTTTCATTTTAATTTGGATCATTTTCTAATATCTCTGTACTCAAGAGTATCTAATGGTATTGGACATGCAGTGTTCTGTTTATTCGTTAGTTTATTGGTCAATATAGCTTCCCTTCCACGACCGTTTAAACCCGGACTGACATCAAACGGAGGAATCCAACGAGCCTTGTCGTTCTCTTGCTAATTTTGCTTTTCTCCACACCAAACTCATAGTACTTTGGCTCAAAGAACACCGAGGTTCTACCACTTTATTCATCATCTCTTTGACCGCCAAGAACTCTTGTCTTACATTGTCCTCCATCACGATCATCACTTGATCAAACATTATAATCATATGACGCATAAACTGAACGAGTTTGTTCATGTCATCTTGAATTCTTGCCTCCAAGTAATCACACGTCACAACCAGTTTATTGATGCTTTGTAAAGAGAGCTCTCCTTGTTGAATCAAGGCTTGAATGCAGCTTGCATTTCGACGTAGCGATTGACATACTTCTAATAATTCTTCGATAACTCGCTTTAAATTAGCGAAGAAGTAAAACTGTCCTTCTTGGAGGGCTTTAAGCTTTCTTTCTTTCGATATTTCCTCGAATTGCTTGCTCATATTGTTCTTCCTTCTTTTCTAACTCACGAAACAATAAACTCTTCTCGACTGTTGGAGCGGGAAAACTGATACAGCGATGTAGCTCACAGCTACAAGATCTTTTTGTATAAAATATTCTAGTTTTTTTTTAATTTTCACTCTGTAAAACCTTTTTTTTAGGACAAAATTTAGGAAGTCAAAAACAATGAAGCTAAAAGACGTGTGGACTGATAGAAGAGACGACAGACTAATTCCTTCATATAAAAAACATCTTAAAGCAAATATATTTTTGCTACCACAAAAACCAACAAATGAATAAAACATGGCGAAAATACGAATGTCAATAATGAGGATTTCCTAAATAAATGTCTTTTCGTAAAATTCAATAAACATATTGTTTAATTGTGTAATAATTTTAAAGTTTAAATTAAAATTAAAATTAAAATTTTCGAAAGAATATCCTTTGACGTAAAGGGAATTTTATTGCTCGATACGACAGGTGTTGGTATAACGGATGGAGCATTTAGAAGGATCAAGAGAAAGATTAATATGAGATTACGACCAAAATGGCAAAAACTTACATCTTATTTACCAGCAGTTCTTTAATGAAATTCCCAGTTATTTCTGTGTTCCCCTAAGTTTATTTTGTTTGATTTGATAATTTTAATTTGAAAATACCTTCACAAGTAAATTCGAGTTCCAAAACGAGTGGACAAATTAGGAGAGATTATTTACTGCAAGACTGATCGCTCCAGACGATTTTCTTTCCAATTTTCTTTGTGAAAATCTTTTTTTCTTTCCCTAGTCTTTTTGGTCCTACCATTCCACTTCATGACCTCAAAGTTTTTGGACATGTTTGTACATGGATTATAAATTGTTGGTGCTGAATTCCCGAAAATTGGGAACACTGGATCCCACAATCCAGTTTCCACTATTCCATTTCGTCATGGATAGAATTTATGGTCACCCATTTTCGGTATTCTTCACTTGCTTATGATGTCATAGCCGCCATCTTGGTCGAATTTAACAAATGATATTGTCAACGAATTATTCTTTTATATCATTGAACCTACATGGCTACCATGTCTTTTGCTATTTCACTCCCTTGAGAATGATTGAAAACCAGCAATTTCATGTTTGGATGTAATGTAAAACAATCTCTCAAATGTAAAATGCAAAGTCCAAGGTCAGAAAATATGTGTTGTATACTCACACACTCCTTAGGGATTCCAGAGGCTTGAGGGTTGCATCAGGAATAATAATAAATTTGTTCGAGGACAAAATTCTGGATAAAAAGAAAATCTTTTCAAATGAAAATACCAAAAACCTTTTTTCATTTTTATTTGAATTTTGGCAAATGCCCTACCATTATGCCACCCTAGGTTAAGGGATGAGGACAAAACAATCGTCTTCTCACGGTACCTGATGTAGGGGGGAGGGGTGGTGTTTCCTGGTACCCACCACCTCCAGAAGTGAAATCTTAGATTTTGTCCCCAAATATCTCCAAAACTAAAAGCCAAATCACGGAAATGAATGGACTGTCTGTCTGAATGTATGCTTAATAGCATATTTGCGTATAGAAATTGCTACTACAGACCTCCAGTATCGAGCATTTGAAGAGTTTTGAGGGGGGAGGGCGTATGTACCGGTACCCACCACCTTAATTCATAAAATCGGGTCCCTATTTTGGACCATTGTTTCGACCTCACCCCTAACGAGAGTAAACCTTTTAAAAATGCTACATATTCATATCAAAATACTCCAAAATATAATCAAAAATAGTGGCTAGTTAAAAGTGAAGTCTACTTACAATTGTCTCAGCTTCTTGAGACCAGTGAAGACAGTAACATTGATGTAGTTCAATTCATTGTGACTAAGATCTCTACAATCATAGTAAAAATGTATACTCATATTACAAATAAATCAGAATACAGAATCATCACACTAAGATGGGAATGAACCTGAAGGTAGGCCAAGATTGGAACAAGGGGGATGGCTAAGGAATATTGGGTTTGATTCAGAGTTTGTTGAGGGTCTTGAAGGAGTAAAATGGGAACTGGGGTTTGTTTCTTTGGGCTTGGAAAATGAGATTTTATGCACTGGGTCCAATGGGATAAACAAACCAAACAAACAAAAAAACAATCAAAAAATGGTAATGGGATTGACATTTGAGCAAAACGTAGGCTAGGAATATATGATCTGATCAAAATGGGGCTGGGAAATGGGATTAGGACCCCGCCCCTCTTTACAACACTCTTTGTTAAGTCTCTCTTCCTTAATTTGTGAGTTATCCTCCACTCTAGTTTCCTTCCTGAGCAAAACCTAATTTGCTCTGGCTTTGATCTGCCCAGAGGTTGTTTCAGACTATCCAAATAAACTTTTAAAGGGTTAGGATGGTAAGCAAGGTACTTACAGAGTTTTCAGAGACCTCAGACCTTTAAAAGGTTCACCATTAAGAATAACCAGTTTATTGTGGCTCAGATCACTGTCAAAATAACCAAAATATCTACAGTCATAAAACTTTTATTTAAAAAATAAAATAAGTAACGCCAGTTGAGTGATATATCTAATGGACTAATGTCGTTTTTAAACTTCATTACATCATCATTGAAAATGAGATTCTTTGTTTAAGTCACAACTATATCGATGTATCCTGTTGACAGCTAAAAATATAATTATCAAGGGAATAACATGTAGACTGATATGAGAAAATATTGTCCATATGCTCAAAGTTAAATAATGGGTTTAAGGGTTAGGTGGGATTAAAAAATGGCTGACGCCTACTACATCCTTGACCCCACCCTGTATCATGTAATTATCTAAGCCAAAAAAAGATATGTATTTGACATTATGACAGCAGAAGTCCAAGATGTTCAATACATCAAACAGCTGCATTAGTGGTAATGGACACTCCTGGTTTCATCCCAATTAATATTCACAAATGTGACATCCACAAAAGTTAAAACCCATCTTTTACACAATTTATGTATATTCAATAAAACGGGGAGAAAACCTAATTAATACGATAGAACAATGCTAAGAAAGAATACAATAGGTGTGCATTACATGCAGAAGGATCCCATGTTTTGCAATATAAGAAAAACTTACAGCTTGGAGAGTCTTGTTAATCCGGAGAAAGCACCAGTTTTAATAGTGGATATCTTATTACTTGACAAAAGCCTGTTGAATGATAAAAACTACATGCTAGATTATTACTTGACATGTTTTGATACCGAGGGAAATAGATATGCCAGCAAAAATTGTATGCTTTTATATTAGCTCTATTTAAAAACATGGACATGAACTGACCCTAAATTGCAAGTCGACTAACACCTGTTTCCTTAACTACTCAAGGTATCTTACAAATTTATTTGAAAAGTAAAAAAGAGGGACCGATTATATTTCATGTCAAAAGCAACTAATTGCTCTTAAAGTGGTCAATATAAACCAACAATTTAGAACCAAAATATTGTTAATACTATTATCAAACTCATTAATAATTCATGAAACAGTAATGATGAAAAGGTAAATTATACTAGCGTCCGAAACGTCAGTATTTTCATCTTTTCAAGGTGTATAATTTACCTTTTCATCATTACTGTTTCATTAGAAACACCGACGCAGCTCACACTAGTTTTTAGCTAATTCATGAGGAAAACACAACAGAAATCACAACCGTGAAGAGTGTTGTAAATCTGATACAAAACTGTGTTCATTTGCATAAACTTTAAGTTGGATTTTCTTGGCCAGATTCACTTTAACTTTGAAAATTTTAGTGAAACACAAAGGAACTAACCTAGACGTTTGATAAGTCATATACAGTATTCGTGTCTGTGTTGTATCCGATATACAATCACTCGCCTTCGGCTCGTGGTTGTATATCTGGTACAACACGGCCACTCATACTGCATATATTACTTAAAAATAATATTTGGAAAAAACAATATTACATTATCTAAACTAATATTATTGTTTTTCAATCCAATGTTTTATCAAAAAATTAACATTTTAAAAGTTTTTGTTCATAATTAAAAACTTAATAAATTAAGAGTACTTGTAGTTTAGTATTCTCAGGGTATTCTTGACCTTGTGATATTCAGTGTTAATCGTGCCAAGTATTAAATAATCAGTATCGGTATATTTTGAGATGTTCATATTTCCACATAGTTTTATTTGAACAACAACAAAAATATGATGGGTTAATAAGCTGAAAGATTGGAGAATATATTTAAATTTGGTAGTCTTGAAGCTTTCGTGTTCCATATAGATTATACATAAGGTTTTTTACGGTTTGAAGCACTATGTGTTGAAAACATTTTCTAAAACTCATGAATATTTAATGAGTAGAAAACAAAGCAAATCACTACTGTGACAGTGGTTTGGAAATGTGTTCTTCATTTGCATTAAATTTCATAAACTTTTTCTTTGATTTTCTCCAAGAAATGTTCATGAATTTGAAAAGTGATTTGAAACACTTAAGAGTTCTTCCTCCGATTTCCAAACAGCTGCACCTCGTTTTTTCAACTCATTTTTCAGTGTTTGGAAATCGGAGGAAGAACTCTCTCGCATGTTTGAAATATTACTTCAAAAATGCTTTGAACACGTCGTGCTTCAAACCGTAAAAAACCTCATGCATAATTTATTCACCTTTCTTAAACTACAGAGCCTTCATGACAAAATGTTCACTAAAAAGCTCATAGTGCACTAATGCACTACTCATCTAAAGTATATTAAAGTATATATTTTCTTGATGTTGAATGAACACAGATTTTAGCAATCTTATTAGTTTTTAAGAGTGCAAGTTTTATAATTTTTGAAACATCAATATTGGTTTCTCAGAAACTTTTACAAGTACTTTAATTCATACTTCTTATAACAAAATATTGTATGAATACCAATTTAATAAAATATATTGAATTATAAATGCTTAATTAGGAAAACCAATAGAAAACAGTCACCCAGGAGAAGTCTGTAAATGAGATAAAGAATCCTGCTCATTTGAATTTAATTTTCTCAATCCAACTCACTCCAAATATTTTAGTAGAAAATGAAATTACACATTTGATAAAATTCAATTCCAATCTGTGTCGGCCTTACACCAGATGCCTTACGTCAGATTGCCCACTTTTAGTGTATATATTAATTACATCTGAATGACTTACTGTACCTAAAGAGTATTTCAATTTACCCCTTCTTAAAGTAGATATAATTAGACTGTGATTCATTTTCATTCAACTATTTAATATTGATTGTGATATTTTCTTTCACCAGTCAAATGCAATCACACAATCAGTGTTCCAGAACACTAACAGTTTTGTCTAGTTTTCTTAAGAAAATTAAAATAAGATGTATGTTTGTTTTTATAGATTATTAAATAGGGCAGACTAAGTGACTCTATTGTCTTCAGAGCTTCACGAAAACCTCATGATCTGTAAGCCATTTCCAGCTCTAATTTCAAAAATACTTTGGAATACTTTATCCCTTTAGATGATGACAAAAACTATACTTCATTTCATCTATTAAATTAGAGATTTGATTCGTTATTCTATTGCATGGACATATCATAGCCATATAGTCTGATTAAAGCTAATCATACATAATAAACATAATAATATGTTTTATCAAGTTGTGGTCCTTTGGCTAGAAATAAATAAAAAATATACACTGTATTGACCTATCAGATTGTTATAAGCTTATAGGAATTCCAACCCCATTTACCTAACTAAAATACACATAGCTTATTATGACTACCAAATAGTTATGGTCTCCTTAGGGTATAATCTGGATTTATCATACATTTTTGCTAGTAATAATAATAATAATAATAATAATATTTATTTATAAAGCGCAAATACAAATCTGTTCTAAGCGCTAGTAAACAAACGACAAAGACAACGACAAAATAAAAATTATTTACAAAGAATATGCTAATTTGAAGAGATAGGTTTTAAGTTCAGTTTTGAATGAGGCCAGACTTGATGCATTTCGGAGAGATATTGGAAGTGATTTCCAGAGTTCAGGAGCAGCTACAGAGAAGGAGCGATGACTATAAGATTTAAGAGTATAAGACTGTGCTGATAGAAGAACTTGTGATGCAGAACGAAGAAAAATAAATAAATTTCAAATACATCATGTTAATTAGAATTTTGGTCAATATTGGTCAAGATCAACTCATGCACTATGATGACTTTTGATTTGACCTTATTGGAAAGTCTAAACAATAATGAGCTCAAAGGATGCGTACATGAACTTGTCCAGGAAAATAGGACTGTAGGGTGTCGAAAACATTAGAGCTCTTAATTAATAAATCCAAAGAAAATAGTTCAATTATGCCCATAAGGTGTGGATTACCAAAAATTCAAGTAAACTTGTGTTTTTCTAAAAAAAAAATTTTTATTGTAAAGATATTTATAGTTTTTTTTTCTTTGTTATTATTATTGCTTTTGTCGTTGTTGTTATACCTTATTGTTGTTGCTGCTCCTGTTATTATCATTGTTGCTGTCATTGTCGTCATTATTGTTGTTGTTGTTGTTGTTGTTATACCTTATTGTTGTTGCTGCTCCTGTTATTATCATTGTTGCTGTCATTGTTGTCATTATTATTGTTGTTGTTGTTGTTGTTGTTGTTGTTATACCTTATTGTTGTTGTTGCTCCTGTTATTATCATTGTTGCTCTCATTGCCGTCATTATCATTGCTGTTGTTGTTGTTGTTATTGTTGATGATGCTGTTGTTGCTATTGCATGTTCTTACTTTTAGACAAATACAGAGAAATCTCTTTTCGATACAAATGATAAAATATTAACGACACACAATTAGTATTAATATTTTTATAAATATTCCATTCCAAGTAGTTGCTCATAACTTTTTAAAAATCTTCATTTTTCATTGTTGATCTACATTACAAAGGAGCAACGATCTGATGAAAGAACGTGTAGCTATTTTCCGTTTCCAAAAACGGAAGGAGTCCACTAGCGAGTCCTGCCTGAACATAATATTCATCACTTAGATATGCGATGATGACTTGACTTGTACATCAAGTGCGCTTATACTCCATCATACTAGTTATTTAACGTACGTTATTAACGTACGTTATTAACGTACGTTATTAACGTACGTTATTTAAAGGCTCAAGCCACTTCAAATAAATATACCTTAAGTAAAATAACATTTTACTAAACAAAAGATTATTATTCAAAATCAAAGAATCAAAATAAATCACACACTTTCTAAAAGAAAAATCAAAGCCCTTTTGAATAGCGAGCTAGCCCTGTGAATACAATCTAAATATTGTTCTCAAGAAATATTACTTACAGTTTTTTGAGAGTTTTTTGTTTTCCAAAGGCTTTATTTGGCAGTGATGAGATTTCGTTAACTGACAGATCTCTGTTGGGATTAAGAAAAGATCTCGTA
Source organism: Actinia tenebrosa (assembly GCF_029948245.1). NCBI lineage: Eukaryota > Metazoa > Cnidaria > Anthozoa > Actiniaria > Actiniidae > Actinia > Actinia tenebrosa. The sequence goes on from NW_028292572.1 coordinate 11,912,153, forward strand.
AGATCAACACACTTTATAAAATAAGGGAGTTTACTGACGAAATGTCTACCAAAGTATTACCCTGTTCATATTTGAGTTAGCAACGCGTATGTAATTTGCTTGACTAAATACAGTAAGTTCATCCCCTTTAGGCAATAAAAACGATTCTCTAAGGCATGGAGAAAGTTTAGGAATCAATACTTAGGAGTTATCAGGATACTTAAGTATGAAAGAATGTGATTTGAAGGTCTAAATAAGCTGAACTTTCATACTACTACAATGGGAGAAGCAAAAGCTTGTTAATGTACTCACAATGTCGATATGTTTGCCAGATACTGTGGAGGCAAAATATCCTTAAGACCACGGTCCTTACAGTTAGCAATTATCTTATTTCCACTCCTTGAAGTTGAACAGTCACAGAACTTTGGACAACCTGACAGTACCGTTTCGAATCTGAACAACAAGAAGAGCAGAAGACCAACTTCCACACGAATTCTGAACATGGCGCTTCGTACGACTAGAATTTCCACGCAGTTTTTTAAACCAAAGTTAAATGTTTCTATCTCATTTGGTAGTTGGACACTCCAGGCAGTGTTTAGGGAGTTAGCCGACGCACATTCTTGTAGAACTGATAAGGGTTTCGCACTGTGAAGTAGGTAAACAATCTCTCGTCTCTAAATTCACTTTTCGCACGCATTCAAGAAGTCTGGAAATGAAGGATATTTGCATATGGACAATCTACAATTCCTCTCAGGGGAGGGGATACGTCTTTTACAATTGTACTTTTTTATTTTCAAAATTTAGAAAACCTTTACATTAAAAACATGTAGTACAAAAAGACTCTAAGGAATGAAATTTTTAGTCTTTTTAAGCTTTCTAAATGTGTGTTTATTAGTTACTTTTAGAGGACGAAACTAACCCCTACCCCCTAAGTAGATTTTTGTAACGCTTCTTTCACGTGTTGTTAATCAAAAATGGCGGCAGCAGGAGCTTCCTCAAGGGTTCTCATTTATGGCGGAAAAGGTGCACTTGGAGCCTCTTGTGTGACTTACTTTAAGGCCAAAAACTGGGTAAGTAGTTGGAGATTTGATCTGCTTAATATCGGTTTTAACTATCTACACATTTTCAGTATTGATTCCTTCTGTCTTTTCGCAAAGTATTCAAAGCAGATTTTAAAATTTCTTTTTAAAACGGGTAATTTTGTTTATTATGCTAAAGTATCTGGGAAAATGTTATGACAAATAAATGAAAGAGCTGCTTATGGAGATCAAGAAGACTTGGAGAGCTTCTTTTCCATCATAGGATAACAAGGGGGAGGGGGAGGGGGAGTGCAATTCTTTTTGCTGTATGTACTCCTGTTTTGTTTGTTCTCATAACTTTTGAAGATCCTTCCTACTTTTTTTGTTTATGAAAATAATACCGTGAAGAAAAACTTTTTGTAAATTCTTGTTGCAGTTTTATCTGCTTACTAATTTTATTAGTGCAGCAATTGTTTATCACAGTGTCAATTTTCTAGCTTCCAATGTAAACTAATTTAATGAATAAAACCTTTATTTAAAAATAAGTAAAGCCAGGATAGTCCCTTCAGAACGAATAAAAGGCCTGCTATCAATGGGAGCCCTGGAAGACACCAAAATCAACTGTTTAATTGAATATTGCATGTTTTAGGATTTCTTTCTTGGTCTCTTAACTTTGTTATTTCATTAATCTTGATATTTTCTCATATATCTATCTACAGTGGGTCACCTCAATAGACTTGTTTCCCAATGAAGAGGCCCACGCCAATGTCATTGTGGATAGTTCAAAGTCTTGGGTGGAACAAGATCAGGAGGTAATAATCGATTATTTAATCATGGAAAATTTGGCCAACATTATAACCCTATATCCCAACATTATGTTTTACTTACAGTAACAGACCTTTCCAATGCATTGGAAATTCTGATCTTCCTCCATGTGGTTGAGATAAGTTGAATTTTTTCTGAAATTTTACAACATGCCATAATTAGACCAATGTTGAACACTGGAATACCACTTCCACTCCATGGGGGATTTCTGGACTTATAAATTTAAAGAATATTTGACTTCTTTTTGTTGTTATGGATACCAGTAACTCAAAAGTTGATATGCATCCTTTAATAACTTCTTAGGTCCAAAAAAGAGTCGAGGAGGTTTTAGATGGTAACACTTTAGACGCTATAGTGTGTGTTGCAGGTGGCTGGGCAGGAGGGAATGCTAAAAGCAAAGGTAAACTCATTAGAATGTAATGTTTTACACTTTGAAATACAATATTTAACACTTATTGACTTGAACCTTAGGAAAGCAGTTTATTTTGTGGTCCCGAGATGGCAATGCTTCACCAGGCGAAGCTGAGGGAAACATCTCTGTCAAGGGACCACAAAACAGACTGCTTTCCCATATTGTTGTCTGCTGAAAGCCCTTGCCAGGGAAACATCAAAACTTGTTCATGTTCACGTGATACCCTCTTGCCCAATCAGAGTATGAGAAAGTTGGACTTTGATAGTTGGAACATAACAAAAGGGAATGAAACTATACAAGGAAATATACCTCTTTAAGTTTTCCCATTTCAGACCATATGTCATTCTCTTGAGAAAAATATTCTTGTTTGAGTTGTATCCTTATTTATCTATCTTCTCAAGCTCTAACATAAAACAAAGAAATAATAATCTAGAGAATGACACTTGATCTTAAATGGGAAACCATTATGCCCAAGCTAGGTAAAGAGGTATTTTAAGTATGACCAAAATATTGTTTTTTCGCCATCAATTTATAAGTTAATATATTTAGTATTGTGTCTTTTATTCTAGCTGTAGTAAAAAATGCTGATTTGATGTTCAAGCAGAGTGTTTGGACTTCACTCATTTCTGCAAGCATCGCTGCGAAACATTTGAAGAAGTATGATTAATGAACTATTAAAGCTCTAATAGAGTTTTGGTGCCTGGTTACTGCGATTTTATCATAAAAGCTATAATTTAGAGTTGAATAATTATGCAATTCAAATATTTTGGTATTCAAAAAGTGTGGTGGATGTAGGTACTTTATGGCCACATAAGGTGACAGGTTTTTTTTTCTTTTTAGTGGAGGCCTACTGTCCTTGACTGGTGCTCAACCATCACTTGGGGGAACTGCAGGTAAAATTAAAGAAAATACCTTGTTCTGTGATTAATGACTTTTACAAGGATATTTTATCTATATTCATTGGTGATTGGCAATGATTCCCAGGAGAATCAAAAGGCAAAGCTATGACAGCTGCATGTTGAAGTGTTGATGTTGGAAGCTAATGAGAAACCTCCTACTATCATCACAATCACATAACCTTCAATGGAAGGATAAAGAATGGCTCAAAATTAAGAACTATTTATATACTAACTAATAGGGAAACAATTTTCTGAATGATTGTCAGGAATGATGGGATATGGCATGGCTAAGGCTGCTGTCCATCAGTTGGTGAAGGGACTAGGAATGGAAGGGAGTGGTCTCCCACCTGATTCTACTGCTCTGGCCATTCTGCCGTAAGTAAACATCTCCTCATTTCTCTACCTTGGTAATTTGGCCAAAAACAATAATTTAATCTATTTTTCTATTTCATTACTAATCAATCAAGAAAATGTTGTTGTTGAAGGATGACTCTAGATACTCCAATGAATAGAAAAAACATGGCCAATGCAGACTTTAACCAGTGGACACCTTTAGAATATGTGGCAGAGTAAGTATTACCCTAAAGAGTATCTCTTAATCTGTTTTAAATTTCCCTATTGGTTGGCTACCTGTGTCTATAATAATTTGGGAGAGACTGAGAGATAAAGTACATAAATTAAAGCTTATAGAAGAAAAGACAAAATGAGATACCTCTGGAACTTCTGCTAGTTCAGCACAAAATGTGATTAGAGTTTGTTAGATCTCTTTCTTGATGGTACTCCTCCCTCCAGAAAACCTAACAAGCTAAATTCCAATAAGCTTGAAGTGAGATGATGTTTTACCCCCGTCTCTAGACCATAATCCTTTTCACACTGCTTTTTTTCTTTAATTATGACTATTGTTTCTATATTCTCTAAGGAATCAAAAATTGTAACATTTAAGAATTTTAAAAATTATTATGGTATAGAGTCAGGGGTAAAACGTCATCTCTCTTCAGGCTTATTGCATCAGTCTGTAAATAGTCCCCTTCGCAGTTCCCTGCACCATTTTGAAAGGTAGCAGTGGCTTTGCATCAAAGCGAGACAAATGGTGAGCTTGCAATGATAGAGACATGTGAATTGTCCAATGTGTTCAAAAAGGTCTCTATCATTGCAAACCCACCGTTTGTCTTGCTTCAATGCAAAGGCACAGCTACCTTTCAAGAGGGTGCAAAGAACTGTGAAAGGGACTAATAGCCTACTGATTAGAAATACACAAATATCATGCATTGATCTTGCTTTGTTCTTATAACAGGCTTTTGTTTGAATGGTCCGAGGGAAAGAACAAACCAGCAACTGGAAGTCTAGTAAAGCTAAACACGAAAGATGGCAAGTCCTCGTGGGAAGTGTATACAGGCTGTTTGATCTGAGATGTTTGAACTTCATAAAACCCTTCGCCTTTAGAATAGTATTTATAGTAAAGAATGATTAGTCTATATATGCTTTCATTCTTTTTGGCTTAGTGTTTTTTAACTCATTGTTGCCAGATAAAAATAAAGTATATAACTGTTAATTTCATAAGTCGTGTGAAATCTGCTCATTATCCTGTTAGTTTGCGTGACTGAAAACTGTTTGCATGCCTCTCTTGTAATTACAGTTACTGTTCATGTGGGATTTTGAGTCGACGCGACCTCGATCGATCGAGTATATCGTGCGCAACAATTATTTAGAGTCCGTAGCCGGGCAGTTCCTTTCCTTCGTTCTCGCCTTTTCCTACTCTTCTTCTTCTCTTTCTTCTCTTTATTTTTTCCATTCTCAGATATCAACTTAATCTCCCTTTCATTGTTCGTCTTAATAGATTATTTATATCTATTTATAACCATGCTTTGACGCAGAAGAGAGCAAGGTTAAAATGTACAAAATGTCGGGCAAAATGTCCAACGTAAGAAATTGTTAAAAGAAATCTTTCAACATAAGTATATTTATCCTCATTTATCCATTATGCAAATATCTCCGCATAGTATGTTCTACCACCTCAACGTAACAAAAAGCATGATTATAGCTATCAGATTTTTAGTTTCATTCACAACATTTGACATGAACAAGGTTCCAAAAAGGTAAACAACAACGGAAATTTAATTCCAATGATATTAACATATAACAGCAACTGATGCCAACCATAATAAGAAGAGGATTAGCCTAATACCTAAAAACTTAAAAGTCAACAAACTGAAATAATAGGATTTGAAATTGTGCAACTCGCAAAAAAACAAAAGCTTATCAAAAATGTTCAATTAATAATTGCTCCTTAATTTTTAATAAAAGGATGATAAACCCGTAAATACCGACAGTCAGAAAGTTCTTCGTATTGCTTTTTTAAGCTTTTATCGCCACTTGAATCATCGTTCTTGACTTTATTTTGTTCTTTGGAGCTTGGTCTTCGGTGTAAATGTAAAGGAGGCAAGACGAGTGGAGGCAAAATCGCAGATAAAGGTTTCTTGGTTTCTACTCCTTCCTTCTCCTCTTCACATTTGATCTGAATGGGATTCTTCTCTGCGCAACTTACAGATGGACTTCGACCTTTTTGTTTGTCAAAATGCAAGCCTTTTCTTTGTTCTTTCCTGGTTTCATTTAATCCAATATCTTCAGGTCGCCAAACAAGTGTTGGACTTGACCAGCTTCTTGTTCGTCTAAAGGGCTTGTTTGTATGCGTTGAAAAGTTAAACAAGTTCAGTTCTGGCAGCACACTTTTGGAAGATGTTTCTTGTAATGATAGTTTTTTGTTTGTTCTCGTTTTTTTCTTCTCCTTTTCTTCGCTGAGTTTTGCTTCAGGACCTTCAGGGCTGCGTAAAACAGCATCACTCGAAACAACAGCCCTCAATTGGTTATGACCTTTGACTTTCTTATTCTTCTCCGCATGTAAAATTCCCTGTAAACCTTCGCCAGAGGACTCATAAAACCTTAAAATAGCTTCCCTCTGTGCTCTAGATAATACTCTTTCCATTTCTCGTTTTCTTTTATCAATGCACTTGTGGAATTTCTCCAATCTTTTCTGTTCTCCTGCGTTGACCGCGAGCAGTCGTTTAGCGTCCTTCAACAAGTTCTCTTCTGATTTCTCCATCACTATTTCTTCAATTCGTTTTTACCTTTTGCCGACCTCCTTCTGTACTACCAAAAGTGGGATAAAAACGGCTTATTTTTAAAGTTAGAGGGTAACAAGATATTGGAGTGGCGGGTAGAGTCCTGAATTAACTTCCAGTGTTCATTGTACGACCCTGTTTATCAGGAGTCAATGATCCGTGTGATGTCCTGTAATAACTCACGCCAAGGGATTTGACTGACACACCTCTGCGTTACTTCCGGTCCCGTAGTCGATGTGTCTGCTTCCGTCTACGGGCCTGAATAATAAGGAAAAAACTCTGATCTCAACGTATATATATATGTATATATATTTGTTCGAATATTCATATCATACGAAATATATAAAAGCGACCTCTCTCTTCTGCCCAGAGAAAAGGAAAATAAATCGAAAACATGTATTTTTTTTTAAAAAAAAGAAAAGAAAAGAAAAATGAACTTCAAGTTCTTTATCCCAGTTTTTCTTTGTTTTGTACATTTTTATGACTTTTATCTTATCATAGGTACGTTTTGCTATATTTCCTGTGTTTTCATGGATTTAAACCACAACAAAAACTCTAACTACAACTTTCATCACCTCCGGAAAACCAAAAATGGAAAATACATCAGTCACAGTAATCAAGAGATAACAACCATATATTGCTTATCAACACTTTCCCACGACAATTTACTATGAATAAAATAATTCATATATGATATGCTGCAAAATATCAGCATTAATTAGCTGCTGAAGCCTGTGGTGCCTCTTTACCGCGAGAGACTAGTACTGATTCTGACTGCGGTTTTTATGATCAGCAGTCTCTCGGCGCCATAGCAACGACAAAGTAACGATCACTTCATCGATGGTGAAAATTTATCAAATTTGTTCTCGGACTTTCCCTTGTTTTTCCTTTTAAATGGATCAGTTTGGGACTTTGGAGCTCAGGTTAGCATTAAAGATATCTCCTTTAGCAATATGTTGTAAAATCGGTCGAATTAATGGAGAAAAACAGAAAAAATCTTCGTTGTTTTGAATCTTACAATTTTGACTTCAACGACGTTTAACGTCATCTTCTTTATATTTTACTCATCTTCTTTTTATTATAATTCATAGTTGGGCCCAAGGTTATGATGGTGGAGCCTCAAGTTTTGTTGATAAAGATACATTATGTTTTGTGTGTGGAAATAATGTCAAATTTATTAACATCAAAGACAAGAGTCGATCATTTTTACCCACTCCTGGTGATGGGATTGGAGTCCTCACTACGAACCCTGCATATAACCTGTATGCTTTCTCAGAATTGAAGGCCAACCCAAGGATCTTTATTTATACGTTCCCTGATTTCAGTAGGCCTCGGGCAATACTTAAAGGTAGGTATAGATAAATTCAATATCTAGAAAAGAAGTTTTGTATTTTGTAAATATTTATCGTAGTTGTCATTCTAGGTACGATAAATTGTTGTTGTTGTTGTTGTTGTTGTTGTTGTTGTTTCGTACTTAAGTATTTACAGTACAATAAGGATTAACTCTCAAATGCCTGGTATTTCCATGTTGAACAAGCAAACACTGTGATTTTAAAATACCAATACCTTTGTATTTGTTGCATAGATATGTTTGTTTCTAAACATTATTGTACAAAACTTGCACTATCAATCCATAATTTCATAACAATAAATTAACTATCATTGTTTATACTGTTTTATGCATTCTTTTTCAGATGGTGCAAAGCTTAGCTACTCAGCATTAGCTTTTGCCAATAACAGTTCTATATTTGCCAGTTTTTCTGGTCTTCCAGACTTCCAGTTAACAATCTGGTAAGCTGTTGAATAAGGTTTATTTTGACTTAATATTTGTACTCGAGTTAACTCTATCCACTAATTATTTGAACTGTGTTTCATACAGGAATTGGGTGAATGGGCTTAAGCTGTGCTCAATCAATGTAGACCATCTGTCATGCAATAACCTATCATTTAATCCTGTTAATTGGAGACAATTGTGTACAATTGGTAAAGAGATGCTGATCATTTGGCAAGTTGAGCAACTGAATGACAAATACACTCTTACATCAAGGTAAACTGTCCATAGTTTGTACCAGAACAAAGCTAGAAAGTGTAATACCAGAAATTATTCATATGCCTTCCACAGAGGAAGTTTCATAAAGACACCCCCCTCCCCCCATCCCCAGAAATTCCAATTTCCTTTATACAAACTCTGCAATTTTGTTCTTTCTCTGTCCCCACCCCTCTGGAATGTCAAATTCCTCTTTCTTTTTTGGGGGGGAGGAGGGGTTAGGTAAATTTTTTAATGTCTTAACACATAGTGTAAAGTATAATAATTTTAGGTGTCTTATAATCTAATGAAATGAATGAATGATTGAGCTAATGAGTATAAAGTGGGAAATGAATGAATGAATTACCAAACATCTTTTATAGACTAGTAAAAAGGGGATGTCTCCATAAGTTAAAAAATGTATAAATAATAGTGGATGGATGGATGGACAAGCAAACAATCATATTGATTACAATACATGCTTGTTAATTACTTCTAGCTTGCTGTCACTTATTAGTTTCTTTTATACATATATATTTTTAGTGAGTTCAAGCTGCCTCCTGCAGATGGAACCCCAGACGATGGAGAATTTGAAAACCTGAAGCATTCTATCAGTAGAATGGGAAGAGCTTTTACAACAGAAGAGTTCAGACTGACAAAAGCTGCCATTGCTGGCATTGTTGGTCATGAAGCTAAAGATTATGAACCAGGTCAATAGAATGCCTTTTTTATCCCATACCATTATTGTCATCAGTGTCGCCCTCTCTTCACTTAAGTTTTCTATCATGATAGGGTGGTAAGATTAATCAGGGAGTGAGGCGGAATTCATGACTATAGCTGTGAGATGAGGAGGCTTAGGAGTGCACAGCACACTACCTGTGCCTTCTCCCCCATTGGCCATCAAGATGGTCTTGATTCATGTTAAACTAAACCTGTGATCTGGAATCCCAACAGGTGATAAGATAGAACGCTGTGAGCCAGTTAGTCATTGCTGGACACCCAGTGGAATGATCTATTGTGGATGTTCTGGTGGACAGTTACTGAGGGTTGATCCTGATGTATATACAATCAAAGTGGCTGCAACACCAAGGATGGGTACTCACAGAAGCAGAACAGATACTCTATCACATCTGATGCAGCACAAAAACACTATGGAATCACTTCCCGAAGAGGGTAAATTAATTCAAAATAACTCTAGTTTGAAATTATAGACTCAGAAAAATAATTCAATTTTGATTGCTCTCCAATGTTGCTACTATACAGTACATGTATCAAATTGACTAGTATGTAACTATGGAACCAAAGAGATCTTTTGTTTTGATGGTTGGAATATTAAATGAGAAATATGAGAATTATTAGGATTTTAAAAAAACTTCTCTGTGTCGAAAATATCTGATTCAGATTTAAAAAATTGTGACCAAGTCATTACTATCAAAGAATGTTTCGAAGCATTAAAACAAGTGGGAGCCTCAAAAACTCCAGAAATTGATGGTTTAACAAAGGAATTTTACATTTATTTTTTGGTCGGAATTGAAGGATGATTTAGTCAGTTGCTTGAACGAAAATATGTCATGTGGAACGCTTACACAATCTCAAAAGCAGATCATTAATATCACACTTTTAGAACAACAAGGTAAAAATAACAGATATCTTGAAAGTTGGCGCCCAATAAGCCTCATAAATGTTGATATCAAAATATGCAGTAGATTCAATATTATTAAAGTTGATTTTTTTGAGGGATCTAATGTATTTAATTATTTTATATAGAGGATGAGAACAATGTATCTGGTGATGGTTTGACCTATGGATCTACCAGTTGTCTAGCACTCCACAAGTCTGGGCTGTATGTTGGTGGACAGGTAAACAACACCTCTTACAAACACTAGTAACTTGTTTGCTCTCTGTGATTCTTTGTTTGCCATTCTGGAGTTAGAATAATCTTTTGGCTAAATTATAACTGTCTGTTTTTGTTTTGTTTTTTTTTGTAGGATGGTATTCTGAGATGTTTGGACATTAATGGTCCTGAAGTCAAAGTCCTCAGTAAGACAAATACAGAAGCGCCAATAACTAGTCTTGCCTGGTCTTTTAACTACAATGAATTAGCTGTCGGCAGTACAAAGGTAAGTTTGCGCATTTGTTGGCTACCAGCCATGTAGCTGAAGGAACTAATGAGGTTAATTATAGTAACTTTACTTTTACCTTTTAGACAAATAACTAAGGGTTATTTCTATATTTTGAATTTCTCATGAATTTTGTTCAAATGTCATATTTCCAATATTCTGCAGGGATGCATACAATTGTATGAGCCCAATGACAACCTTCTTACCAAGCTGTTCGATATCAGTAATGTGGAATTTGTTGGTGTAGATTGCTTACTTGGTGACTCGGAGTACTGTGTGGTGAGTAAGAAAGTGTAGAAACAGTTTCACAGTCAAATGCTCTAAGATTATTCTGTTTCAATTTTTCTATAAAAGAATCCCTTTCATAATTGCAGTTGTTTGTATTTCCCCAGACATGCAGGTCCAATGGTCTTCTCCAAGTATGGAATATACAGACCTCTCTGTTTGCTGGTCAGTTACCTCTAGAATGCCATGTAAGACAATAAGTTCCCTTTTTACTTTCTCCGTCATCCACAAACAATACAGGAATGTATCATTAATTGAATTTCCTTGATCTTGATTGGACAGGCAACCTGTATAGCATGCTGTCCGTCTTCCAGTACAGTAGCTGTCGGCACAGCCAGTGGTTCTGTTTACTTTATAGAACTGACATCAGTATCTCAACCACGCATTATTTTCTGTTCGTACCTCCATCAAGGACCTGTGCTTCAGTTAAAGTAAGCTCAGTCATTTAGTTGATATTTATCAGGACCAAATGTATCAATAGATTGATGTCTTTTTTGTTGGTTACCATAGATACGACATGGAAGGGCAGATCTTTGTCACAGGATCTAATGATGGTCATGTATTTGTTTGTGATGCAAGAGTTACCAACAACTTTAAAGTACTTGGCCATACAGGTTAGTGGAGGACCATCACTATCTACACTAAGGGTGCTTGGACACAACGTATGCGACATCACATACAACTTCACATGGTTGCAACGTACACTAGTTTCATGGTATTGCAGACAACGTTGCACCTGACCACTAAGAAACTAAAAAAATAATGACCCAAATTTAACTATAACTTAAAGTGGTTTTTTTTCATTCCCTATTGCAGACGTCCCTGGTACTGTTATATCTATTTCTTGTCTCAACGCACGAGAAAATGATGGTCAAGGTCCATGGAAGATCGTCGTGGTTCACAGCCCCAATGATTCACATTCATGTGGGAATAACTTGATCGAGTTTGAGGTTAACAAGGACATCCTTTATCGCAGTGAGTTCTCTTTATTGTTTACAGCCATTCTCAATCACACGCACCCTCTTATGATTTTTTCTGTCGCGACGAAAAAGTTTTGGTGGACGTCAATCAAGGCGTTTCCATAACATTGTTGGAAAACACAAAGCTATAAGGGCACGTGCCTATAGAATGTCATGGAAACGCCTTGATTGACGTCCACCAAAATCTACTTCGTCGCGACAAAAATAATCGCTAGAGGGCACGTGTGACTGAGAATGGCTGTAAAGTACCTCTTTAACTTGCTTCCCCCTGCCCTTGACTGATGTTTGCTTTTATATTTTTGTTAATAGATAGAGATTTTTTCTTTATCAGGTCCAAAAGATGCGTTTTTCAACAAAGCACTTCTGTATCGCCCTGAAGCAGTGAAGCTCTCTTCGCATAAGCTAACAGGACCTGTGTATAGTGTTGTTGTCACGTCACCACAGACGGCAATAGCTGTTGCTCATAATCGTAAAGAGTTAGTCAAGTTAGCATTGACTCAAGAGCAGGTATAACAATTGACCAAAAATGTAGTATTACCTAAGGCCATGATTCCTTAATGCAGTGCAACATGGGATGGCGTGAAGAATAAAGTAGAAGCATAAAATACTCCCTTGGGTTACTGATTACATAACATTGCTTCAAAGCGTTAGACTTTCAAAGTACCTTGAACCTTTTTTTTTTAGTAACTCAATAACATTCGAACTACAATTTTGTAAATAGGACAAGTCAAGCGCTATGCTGGAGCCTTTAGAATCTTACGTGGGACACGATCTTAATGGAGGGGAACTGGCATTATCCTGCCACCTTCGCTGGATTGCTAGTGCGGGAACAGATGGACAGATTTTAGTCAGAGCTGTTGGGGCTTTGGTGAGTAATTGGATGGGATGAGAATATATGGATGGATGGATGGATGGATGGATGGATGGATGGATGGATGGATGGATGGATGGATGGATGAATGATGGATGGATGGATGGATGGATGGATGGATGGATGGATGGATGGATGGATGGATGAATGAATAGATGGATGAATGGATGGATGGGATGAGAATATATGAATGGATGGATGGTGTGGGCAGGGAGGGTGGAAAGCAGCGGTCACCGTTTAACATAACCTGGTACCCTTTCTGATTGCCTACCCTAGCCTACCCATCTTCAAGGAAGTGACACCAAATTTTCTTACTTCCAGGATCGAATGCTAAAGATTCCTGGACATCATTACCGTAAGGGTGGAGTCAGTCACTTGTGTTTCACAGGAGATTCACAAAAACTACTTAGTACCGGAAGGGACGGGGTTTTATCATGCTGGGAATGGAGCTTTAGTGCCACAGGTGAGTAGATTATTTGACAATCTTATAAATTAGTAGAGTAGATAAAACTACAACAATCTGCAAACCCATCACATGCACAACTATAAAGATAGCTCGCCAAATAGCGCACTTCTTGTTATGAATACGAGACAATATGGAATTAAATGGTTTGATTTGGTTTAGGAGAAGTAAGTCCACGACAGCGATCCAGGTATCACGAGCAAGAACAGCTCTTCTGAAAACCCAAAGACAAGATGAAGATGCAGCAGCCGCAGAAAGACCCAACTACATCCACAAGTCTGCTTCCGTCATAGTATAGAAAGAAAACACTGAAGGATCTGAAAAAGTCCAAAAAAAGCTGGAAAAGGCTGGGATATTCACTACACCTACGCCAACTTTGAGTGAAGACTCCACGTGGCTGCAGAAAGCTATTGCAGGAGGTAAACTTCTAAGAAGCGTGGTGCATGATGGTATCGTTTGGGTGTAATTATCCTATGTTCACTGTACCTCAAAGGTGGCCAAACATGTTCTAATTTCCGATTATCTAAAAGTTGATATGTCAAAGCCTAATGCAAGCAGTTTACATTTGCTGGGAAAGGAACCGTGATGCATGATGGTATAGCTTGGGTGCGATCATCATCGATACCATAACCCCCCAGTGGTCCTGACCTCTATCCTTTGTAGCGCCATTAACAACATGTGCCTATATTTTTTCTCTCTCTGAAGGCCCAGCGAGAAGAAGACAAGAAGTTCGCAGACATCAAGCGAAAGCTGCGCAAAGATATCTCCGAATTGCGCAACACAGTGCTACAAATGATTGACGTGAACAGCCAGTTACCAGACATCGAGAAACTCGAGCGGCATGAGTTTAATATGGATGTAGAAGAACGGCAGAAACTGATCGCTGAAGGAGAAGAAAAGATAAAAGAGGTTTGTCAATTGATTACTTTCACTTGGAGCATTGATCAACTTACTCGTAACCTCTAATGGCTGTCTTCCTCTTCTCTCATTCCTGTTGCTTTGACTGAGTTGCTTGCCTCTCAACGGGTGCGCTTGAATAACCACTGTTTTCATTGCTGCGCGTTAATAGAGACAAGAGCCTTCGACAGATATTGTATTTGAAAACTTTGGAAAGTAGTACATGAGAAGGATTTATATGATTAACGGGAGTGTTTTGCCCATTTACTTGTTGTCTCGATAAGCGCGTAGCAATAAGAACAGCGGTAAGGAATAAAATAATTTTTAAATTCATCGTTCGTCGTCAGAAATTGGGTCATAACACCATCACTGCCTATGGACTGCCTGTGGTTAGATGGCGGAACAATAAAATCCCTTTACTTTCGGAAATTGAATTCTTTCTCATGTAACATGGCTGCCGTCACGTGATGGTGCAAAGCCTCTATTCCATTACATTTCCTTTAATGGTGTTTTCAGGTGCGTGATGAGATCGAGATCGCAAACCTCGCCCGTATCTACCTGAAGGAGATGATCAAACGAGAGTGTTGGGATGCGATGGCTGTCAAAGGTCGATCATGTAATTCTTTCCGTATGTCTTTATCGGTCACTAACTACCCAATGCGAGAAAGATCAAAAGAAGAATTGGACGAGCTTCAATACGTCTTGACACAGAGGAAGATTGAGAAGGCAGAATATGAAGCGAGTAAGGACCTTGAGCCAGGCCCTACATCATCTAGAAACACACCTGTACCAGGTAGATATTGACCGTATTACATTCGTGGATATAATCAATGTAGAGTAGACACCTATTTCAAAAAACGATGTCATCTCAATAGGCTATAAGGACGATAAGCACTAGGCGTAGAGCGATAGGCACTAGGAGAAAAGCGATAGGAGATAGGTCATTCCTAGATCCAAGAATAGCCGGAATGACTTTTGTTTCTGCTTCTTATTCTCGTCTTGAACGTGGACCTTAGTGTTGAGACTGATTTAATGTTCTTTGTATTCAACGAAACCATTTCCATGTCGGAATGACCTATCGCCTTTAGCCTTTGGCGATAGCAACGTTTATTGAAATATTTCAGTGTATGCTCAATATACTTACGCAGCATGTGATTTTCGCTGTAAGATTCTTCATTCATGTTTGCTTTCTTTCTTCAGAGGACCGCCTAGATTACGAAGACGAAGACAACTTCATAGAAGACGAAGGGCACAGTACAGGCACTAACCCAGCTACCTCAGGCAGTAGAGGAGCATCTTATGGTGGTGGTAGTGAGCAACTACAGAGTCAATTCCAGTTACACACTGCGCAACAGAAGTACAACCAAATTATCATGTTACAGGTACATATATAGTATTATATCACTTGTCAGATCTTAGAGTTAAAAACGCTCATTTGGCATCTACTCTACTTGAATATACTTTTAAAACTCCTATCTATATGTCCCATTGTTTTACATCATTTAGGACGCCATTCATCGCATCAAAATCAACTTTAACAAAGAATTCGAAGAGACTTTCAAGTTCAAAGAAAACGAAATAAAGAAAATCCAGGAAAAGAATGATCGCATCAAGAAGATCCTTCACGACCTTGATATTGTTGAAAAGGTAAGACTTCTTCCTTTACTTGCTGATAGCAGACAAAACATGTTGAGATTTGCTAATCCAGTAGACTAAGAGCCAATCATCTTATCCCGTGCTCTTTGTGAAAAGATTTTGAAGTGAAGCTATTGAACCAATCACATCTGGCGAGATTACTTTTTATTCAATAAGATTGCTCCGGCACGGCACGGCACGGTATCGTAACTTGTTGTTGTTTTTTTAATAAGATATTCCAGCCAGCAATGACAGACGATGAGTTACCTGAAAGACTCCTCCATGTCAAAGACCAAGAAGTTCCATTCGAGAGGTATATCACTGCTGAAGAACAGAAAAGATTAGATGAACAAGCTAAGGTGGAAGAAGGTATTGATTCATTGTTAGCAGAGCAATATCCTTGGGAAATTGTACGACGTACCATAAGGATTGAAATGGCTTTCCCTTTTATTTTATTTTCATTAAATATCTGATCTTGCGGTTTTGGTTTCAAATGTACCATAACATAGAAAAGGCTCCCCATAAGAATGGTTACCGTATGAGTGAGAAACGCGCGGTATTGACTTACAGCACTGTTCACGGTACGACATGCCGTAACATTGAAATAGTTTTCCATAACAATGGTTCAGTAACATGAGTGAGAAATGTACGGTACTGTCGTACAGCACGTACACGGTACAACTTGCCATGACATTGATGAAATGGCTTCCTATTGTGTTTGTGAATCATTCCATCACATCGCGTATTCATTTTTACGGTACGACCACAGTAGGGCAACAAATTCACCATATTTTTCCCGAGTCACTATCCAAAGTTTAAGATAAATTCCATTTTGCTTGTTTCCTTGTCATGATCCAGAGAGGAGGTTAGCTGAACAAGCAGATAATGCACGTGAACGTGCACTGATGATGATGATGCAGGGTCGTCTTGAAGCCAACCTGGAGGATGAACTGAAGAAAGATCTGGTACCACCTGACTTTGTTACGGGTAAGCCACAAGAAGAGTGGACGGAGGAAGAACAGAAGGCGGCGAAAGACTTCGAAAAGATGGAAAAACAACATTTAGAAGATCGAGAAAAGTGGAAGAAATCCCTCGAAACAGAACTGAAAAAACTCCAGTCAAGTATCGCTGAAGCGACGACTGCTTTTGACGAAAAGCTATCGTTACTCTTCCAAAAGAAAGTCAAAACAGAAATGGTCATCTATCAGGTAAGACGCAGCATGCTGTCAGTATTCCAGTGACTGGGGTTAAGGGGGTTATAGGGTTACGATTCCTCCCCTCCGCCCCCCCCCCCACCCCACCCCCCACCCCCACCCCCACCCCCATGAGAAAAACACAAAGTCAGAGAGAAACTTATGCTACAAGCTTTATATATTAATATCATATCATTTACGACACACAGGAAGAACTGAAGATATTCCGTCTTCTAGTCTCTATCTTGACGGAAGATGAACTCAGCACCCAAGAAGCAGAGCTCCTTCGTCGAATGGACGAGAAAAAGGAGAAGAAATCTCGAGTGTCTTCGAGTCAGACTGAAGCCAAGAGAGAAGTGGATGACTTTCGTGAGGCGTATGAGATCCTTGTAATGGAGGACAAGGCTTTAGACAAGGCATTCAAGAGGGAGTTTGGTGATCAGGACTTACATACTGTGGAGCAACTGTACAAGTTGTTCAAAAGACGACCAAGGTATGTCATCGTTATCATTATACATCATCATCATCATCATCTAGAATCATCAATATTATCATCCTGATAGTCACCATCGTCATCATCATTATCATCATCATAATTGATATCAACATCAATATTATCATCCTGATAATCATGATCATCATCACCATTCATCATCATCATATTAACATAAAGTTGATTATTATCATCTTCATCATGTTAATCATCATCGTCGCCATATCAACATATCAAAATTCATTATCGTAACGAATTTAGAGGCTTGCGCAAGACAAAATAAACTAATGCCTTTCCTTAACCCGTCGACCTGCTGCAAACTGACCCAACAGAGTCGCCTCCACTCAATTTGGACGTACGACTTTTCTCATGATATTTTTGAATAATTTTCTTACAGAGGCCAGAAACAACTGCGCGCAGTCACGGATCCTCAAGCTGACGTTAAGACCGACTCTCCTTTCGCCCCAAGACCTTCCTCCTCTCGTGCTCATTCCGCTGCAGCCAAGCATTTAGCCAAGGCCATGGAAGAGTTAGATAGTATAGAACACATGCCTGAAGGCTTGGAGCTGGAAGTATGGCAGAGGTTTATAGAAACGAGACGACAAAAAGTTGAGAGTGAACAACAGGTAGTGAAATAAAGAAAATGAAATATTAGAGAGTTTTAGATTGACATTTTTTTCTCTCCGCAAACGGCAAACGTGACCACGTTTTCATAGTTTTCCTGTATTTTACTTTACCTTTTACAAACCTTCTCACCAAGTGCAAATATTCTTTTGGTTTTCTACTACTTGGACTTTTTTGCGATTCTTTTTCAGTAACCTAAGAGAATTTTTTACGGGTCAACTGACGTTTCACGTTTGCCGTGAACGTAAATCTAAAACTCTCTATTAAAAAACCTTTCCCAAACTGAAAAAGAGCAAAAAAAATAACAAGAATTCTCGATACGCGCACGAAACCACTAGTTTCTACCAGGATTTGATTAGCTTCATAGTAATATCACACCTCCCATTGCTAATCATTTATTTACTTATCTTTCTAGGTAAAAGCCAAGGCTCTAGTGCTGGCAGAGATGAACTCGTATCTTCAAAAACGAATAGACGAGGACGAGAGAGTACAACACGACATGGAGCACACGTACCAGGAACTGCAGAGGTAGGACAGTCACTCGTAACTATAATGACTTGGGTATCTTACCTGGGTTAATTTGTCGCTTTAGAATATGGAAGGCGAGACGTCCGCCCGCTGTAAATAAAATTTTTAAATTGCTATTGCTGTTGTCGTCGTTGTTGTTGTTCAAGAATGTTTGGCGATATTTGGTTAAAATGTTCGAAGTTATATTCCTTTCTGATGTAAAAACTGTCATTATTAAAGTGTATATGACACGAAAACATTTCATCGTCTAAAATGTATAGTTTGTTAGTAATAATAAATATATCGTAATGAAATTTGTTTCAAAAGCTTATTTCTTGAGATATGTGAGAAAATTAATATCAACTTGTGACGTCATTTTGTTGACACATACTCTAGATTCAGTAGTAATGTACTAAATATAAATTGTAATTCGTATAAAATAACAACAAAAGGCATATTTTATTCAACTTCATTTGATAGCTTACGTAGTACTCTTCAAATGTTGGGAAACTGAAAAGTGTACAACCTGAAATTAAGATTCTACATTCAAACATATTTCGTGTATTTGCAACTAAATCTGGAGACTTGTAAACAAAATGACGTCACAACTTGTGCTAAATTTTCTTGAATTTCTAGAGAAATACGTTTTTGAAACAAATTTAACCATGATATTTTCATTAATGCCAATAAAATACACATTTTTAACATTGAAATTTTTTCGTGTCATATGCACTTTAAACAGGCTGCGTGAAGAAAAAATCAAGTTTTTGATCAATCTGGAAGTACAGCTTTTACTCAAGCAAGGCCAGGTAATGTGATAGATAGATAGAACTGTGAATAAAGCATTTAGCAAGATCACCTGAGATCAGAGCAGATCTGGTCATTTCCTTAACATTGGATGAAATTTCATCTCGCGCACCGTAACCGTGCCAACCATCCATTCAACATCTGCTCTGTAAAGGGCATCCGTGCCCTTGGGAATTCTGAAAGGAATTCTGATAACTTTCTTCCTTAAATGTCTCTTTTAGATCCGGGTGTCTTTTGATAATATGATGCTACAGCGCCGAATGATAAAGACATGGTTTATCAGTATTATATTTTCATGACTGAAGTGTTTGTCTGTATGTCTGCAGGTTGAAGTCCCCCCTGGACCGTTTATCACTGACTATTCCGACAGTATTCTTGTTCATCGATCTGTAGTCGAGGATCTGAATGCGCAGATCACGGTAAGTCAAGATGTACTATCATACTACTCAGACATGTTACTAATACATGTCGTTTATTTCTTCCTCTTTTACTCCGACGAAGGACTAGCGTCCGAAACGCCAGCAAGTTTTTTCATCTTTTCACGGTGTATAATTTACCCTTTTATCATGACTGTTTCGTTAGAAACACCGACGCAGCTCACACTAGTTTTAAGCTAGTTATCTCTTCGTGTCGTTTATTTATTGTTTGATTACAGCCACATATTTTCATATCATTTTCTTAAACTGATGAAGGTTCTTTTTTCCATCGCATTTGGGGTATAAGCAAGCAAACGATTGTTCTATCAAAAGGTTTTATAACTGAGCTGATCTAAGGGTGGTTTTCTCATATTACCGACCCCTCGCGGAACATTCTCTCAACAAACAGAATATAAACTCGGAATCTTTGATGATTGATAAACTTAATTCTACTTTCCGATCTATTAATGATATTAGCATAATAGTATTTTGGATCTGATTGTATGATATGTTTATGTAGAATCTTGGCAAAGCAAAAGTATCCATTATGGACGACAGTAAAGAATTTAGGAAGGGAATCCATGGTCTGGAATGGTAAGAAAAGTGACGAATAATGAGTTTAAAATTTAAGTACAAATGCTCACACCTAATGCTCACCAGATCACACCTTCATAAAGGTAGTTAGGCTAATTTCAAGCAAGTTTCTTCTCAAACCTGTAATGAATTAACATTTAAACTTTAGTGATATTTTTTCTTCCCCGCAAATTTTTGTTTGCGATTGTTCAAATCCCGTACGATTTTTGCTATCATGATGATCAAGACCAAGTATCTCACAGTAATCTTATTGGTTACAATGATAACAGGGAACATAGGAAGATGCAAATGCAAGCAGAAGATCTGCAGACCAAAGCTAGAGATATCCAGCTACTGAGAGTAACCAAGGACCTCCAACAGGTATCTATCTCATTCTATATCCTATGCATCTGTCCTTACATCCCATCCACCTATCCATTCTATGCATCCATTTATCCTATTCATCTTATCTCATTCTATATCCTATGCATCTGTCGTTACATCCCATTCACCTATCCATTCTATGCATCCATCTATCCTATTCATCTTATCTCATTCTATATCCTATGCATCTGTCGTTACATCCCATCCACCTATCCATTCTATTCATCCATCCATCCTATCCCATTAAACATACATTCAATCCACCTCATTTGATATCCATCCCATTCATCTAACCATTCATCCTGTGCACTCATACATGCATTCTATCTATCCCATCCATTTCTTCCCATCCATCAACTCATCTACTTCACTCCACTTGGCAAGAATAATAATCATCAATTATCTTTCCAGTTCTTGGCCGAGGGTGATCATCAAGCCCGTCAACAGAAGGAAATCGCTACGCTCGAGCAAACTTTATCGTTGTTCCAAAAGGTATTCAAACATCTCCGTCGTTTACAGTGCAGATACTTATCTTTCTACCGTCCAAATATATCACCAATTTCTATATTCTTCTTATCATCCTAGATGCACGAGAGAAACGTGAATGATCGTAAAGAAACGATAAAAGGAATCAAACGAGTCATTCACAAGAAAGAAAAAGATAATACTAAACTAGACGGTGATTTAGAAGAGCTGGCTTTATCTGTTGCCGAGCGACGCAACGTCAACGAGATGAATGGTAAGCTCTATTCTATCCATCCACCAATCTTTTCCCTTTCATTTCTTTCTTTCCCATCTCCATTTCGTCTTCTTTTTCGCTTTTTGTCGTCCATACGAACCTAACATTCATCTATTTTGTTTTTTGTTTTTACCCCAGCTGAGAGAAGAAACGACACCGGCGCAGAGCGTCGCTACCAAGACATCGTTGCGCGCCGTAAGCTGGTTGACTTGGCCAAAGCGCAAGCCTCAGAGATAGCAGTTCTAAGAGCGGAAGTGGAGCGACTACGCATGCGCACTTTCCCTGCTCTTGTTCAAGTCGAGCGCTGATAATGATTTATAATAAGGGAAGCGACGCGTACAAAAATAAATCTTCCATTAACGGCAACTAAGTAGCTAGTTTAGCTGTAAATATAGGTAGTGTCTGACTTAGTTCCCATATTGAAGACCGAAATTTTTTGCAGTGTTTTTTATTTTGGTTTGAATTCGATTTTATAGCTTGTTTCTGTCTTGTACATAAATCATCTCATTAAAATCTAATTTATCATAAAAGAACTACGTGTACTCTCATATATCTTGAGCCTCCGACTAGACTCGGGGAGATAGAAGCACGAAGCCCTACTCTATGTCCTTGCACTTCCCTATAGCTTTTATATCGATGATTTTTTGAATGTAGTTTTCGTTTTCATATCGATATTATTTATTCTTCGCCTGTCGGCAGACACGAGGGAACTACCCGCCTGTCCCGGAAGCATTCGTAATCACTTAACATTTGCACCTGTAGCGCTGGTAACAGAAAGCGAACAAGACAGTTTTTGAATTTTAATCAAGTAGAAGATTTATTTCAATAGAGCCCTTCCAAGTGGACACCATTAAGCTCTTCCTCTCAGTTCAACCGTCTCTAACCAATCTTCAGTTTTCTTGCTACCCTCTATTCGCTACCTTAAAGAATGGTAGTTCTTTATTCGCGGCTTCCCGTCTCTTTTCTAGATAACAACCCCATCAGATACTTCAAATGCTAAAACATGGTACTGGTCGTTCGGGTACCAAAAGGCTGGAAGCACGAGTCTAGAGGGAACCAGTTCAGGAACTGAAAGAGAAACTTATCTCTAAAGCGCTTAAGATCTGCCATTGTCAGAAAGCTTGCGTTTTGAAATGCTGATGCATGCTGAGGTAATAGTATCGCATTGTTTTTCTTTTCACAAAACCGCGAAAATAATACCGTTTTAAAAAGATATCCGATATAAACAAGCAGGCATTTTGTACAAAATAAAACAATAGAACGACAATCGGGAATGTCCTTGTTTTTCTCGATGTTATACTCAGATCTTTACAGTCTCGAATATCTCCAATATCGATCTATATACAGTAGGAAGAAAAGAGAAAGTCTTCCGGTAAAACTGTAAAAATATTAATTATCATATATCATATTTTTTGTCATTCTTTCATAAGGTGTAATATAGAGAAAAAAGAACGACATTTTCAGCATCGCTCTATTCTGTGGTGATTTCCTGGTGTGGGATCCCTGTGTCGTAATGTATTTCCTACTTGGGCAGAGCGCCGTATGGCGGAACCCTGCCAGTCATTTTCCTTTCCGATTATGACTAAAGCTGCGATTATGCAATCTCACGTCTTGTCAAAGTCAGGTGGCACTTTTCACCTTACTCTCCTGCTTTCATTTCAACGCTTTTAATTAAGAATATTCTACTAGAAACTGCCCCCACAAGGGAATTACGGTCTCCTATAGCGACTGTTTTATCCCCTACATCGCCTTGATATTCACTTCTGTCGGTAGACTGGCATGTATGTCTTGAACCTTCTGTACTTCTTAAAGTCTTCCGAATCACAATTCCTTAGCAAATACTAACTACATCCATCGCGCGTGGGGGAAAAAAAGATATCAAGGAGAAACGAACGGAAAAGAAAAGAATATAGATAGAAGTTGCTGTGACCACGGCGACGCTTGCCAACTGGTCTCATCTAGTTTGGTTCATTTATTCTAGATGAATAATTGAAAGCCTGACGGCAAGACCATATCTCACCAGACGGCTGCACTCATAATAACCACTCATCTGTCAAACAAGCTGCTCTGATAGGCCCACCTTTAAAGTGCACCTATCCTTCATCATCGGCTATTCAATATCAAATCTCCGACGAACCTATGAAAGCGCAGTAACACAATAGAGGTTTTATCGGGTTGCAGGGCTGGTGTGATGCCACCAGTAGTTTGCCTTTGTTTGGCGCGTTTCCTGACATGTGACGAGCTACTTACAGTGACAGGCCGCAGCAATGATTCAGCCGCCCTTACCCACCGCACTGTGCTACATCAACCAAACATTTCCCTACTCGCTCAATCCAAAGATACAGATTTGTTCGGATTCGACACAGAAGAACCAAGGTAAGAATGAATAAAACGTTCTACACCATTCTGTTGGGTTAGACTGTTTGACAGTTGTAACCAGAGAAGGGTTCGGCGGTAGAGAGGAATCGGTGAACCGACAGAAGGAGCTCGTTCTGTTGGTACTTTCGCTTACCTAAGAATGACGAAGAAGACGAATCCAAGACAGTATTTCGCTTCGTTAGCTTGCTTCATTATAGGTAGCCGCTCAATTAGTAGCTAGGGATATATTATTCTATTATTTATTGCTGTAATGAGTACAGTGCCGCGAGTTTTAAAAGACAAAATAGACCGTCGAACGCTCACAGCCAACTGTTGTGATCAGCAAAGGCCTTTCAGTGTCTTCGTTTCTCTCACACACTTCAAGGTTCAAGCGTGCTTTACATCTCTTCGTGATTCGTATAAAACAAACCCGAATGACTCCCCCAGATACACATAAACACTTTTATTTTTATTTAAGAACGGATAGAAATTAAATTACCGTGATATGTTCGAAAGAATGAAGCGTCCGTAGGAGGAAGCTTCGAGGATTGAGCAGCGGACCTTTGAACAGCTTGTCGTTCTACGTGGTATGGTCTCATCTGTGAACTGATTTAACATGATTTTTCTCAGTATCCCATCCCTCCATCCTTCAATGTCACAACGTATTGAAGCCGTGGACGTATTTTTCTTTTATTTTTAGCTCCTATTTTTAGGCACTAGATTCATTGCATGTAGTAGCGTAGCAGCAGCTCTAGAGTAATGGATGCCTCTTGATTGCCCTGTTGTATAATTTCCCCACGATAGCCTTTGCTGATCCCTCCGTACCAAATACCCTACTATCTATTTGCGATAATTCAAATCAGTTTTATCATAGCCAAAGACCGGCTTCGCTCCATCTCCTTTTTTTTCTTGTTTATTTAAAAATTTTATAGTAAACATTTACAAACCAAATTAATAATTTTGACCAAGCGAATTACGATCATCCAGCAAAAAAACTTTTGTTTCTGTAATATTTTCGTAATCTAAATATTTTTGTTATTCTAATGAAGTGATTGATTGATGCTATTGTTTTCAAGTCATTGTAGTTCAACATCAGATAACATGTATATACTTGTATGTAGTAGGTTAACTTGTGCCATACATATAGAGGCAACTGTCCTTCCAGTACTAGTTATATTCAATTAGAAATAACTTAAAACGTTTCATAGTAAAATTAATCTTTAGCAGTATAAGAAAATATTGAATATTTTACCAAAAATATATATATCTTCCAAGAGGAAGAATCAACAATCCAATTCTGCTAGCATAGATCAATAGAAAAACAGTTTCACTTTTTTGAAGGTGGAATAAATTCAACATTAGACGAATGGAAGCAAATATCTATCATGAAAACAAGAAATGAATAGCTATTGTTTTTTGTTTTTTTAAAAATAATAATCATAAGAATAATGGTAATTAGAAAATGAAATTACCCTTCGGAAAATTTATGAAAGGTAAATTCAACTGATAGAGATGTGGTTTTGATATTGGCTAATAATGTACACCTACTTGCAAGAACGTTGTCATACGAAAATAGAACATTAGTGATTTAGTGGGATAGGAATTATTTAAAAAACAAAAGAAGATCACTGACGCTGAAGTTTTTCTTTTGTCTTTTAATGTATTCCTTTCTCACTAAATTACTAATTTTCTAATATGACAACGTTATTGCAAGTAGGTGTATATCATAGCATTTAGAAAAGGAAAGATTGATATTTTTATTGATAATATATGTGGAAATATGAAGGAATATGTATGATCTATTTTAAGATTCTTATTTGCGTATCATTTAATAGCTATTCTTTTTGAATAAAGTGCTTTATGGCATCACTTGTGGCATCAATGACCTTAGGACAGGTTGGCTTTTTTGTGTAGGCTTAATTCTTTTAGTCAAATCATTCTTATATACTTGAGATTTTCAATAAAATATGAACAACAACGCTTTCTGTTTTTTTTCTTCCTCTGTAAGAATAATATTATGAATTCTTGTTTGATGCAGGAGTAGACCATTTTTGACTTTGAATAAACCATAGTAACAATTTGAAAATATTGTGAAACTAAAATTGACTCATCAACCTTTAAATAATTTCATATTTTCCTTAGCTTTCAACCAACATGGTTATCCTCAGAGGAACTAAAATACGTTACGTTTGAAAATAGTTGATTTGAGGATTAGCATTGATTTATTTTAGTTACTCACAAATGCAAAGCAAAGAAGAGGAAAATGGCTTAACATTTCTAGAATCCAGAAACATGCCTCTGTCATGGCATGGCCAACTCATAGATTGAATTTGTATTTAGCTGGTTAGGTTCTTAATTCTGAAGAGGGAGGAAAACCAAAAAACGTGAAGAAAAACCATCAGACAGGGTAGAGACCTAACAAGCTAAATTCTAATTTGATCTAGAAGGCCCTAGGTAAAAATTACTCTGCATAATTCTGGTAATTCTACCAATTTGTCTAGTGTAAAAACTCACATGCGATGCTGAATCCAGGAATCAAACCAAAAAAAACTCAGAGGGGCAGGTGTGCCACATCCTTTAAGGCTGCGTCCTTTAATCTGCATAGTACAACTTAAGAATACCCCGCAAATCATATGCACATGCTTAATGACCATGACTTCTATTGTCGTATGTGTCGTTCTACAAAGAGTTCCGACAACTGAATATTATTTGCGGGGTATTCTAAAATTGCTCCATCTGCATTGCACCTATGATTCAATAAGGATGAAAAATGATTTAAATGATTAATAAGAATGAATACAATTATCTCTGGTTTGAAGCTAACCCTGTGTTAATGATCAAACTATGATGTTCCTTTAATTATTCAGGTGGTATAAAATAACACAAGCTAATGAAAATGGCCACTTGTACACCAGTCAGGCCTTCACAGCTTGCTGCAACCATGTATGGAGAATATCCAAGAACCACAATGACACCAGAACCGGTGCTTCGCAAGTGTACTCCCTTTTGTGACAAGAACAAGGACTGCCCAGAGCACCATGAACTTTTAGTAGCTATAGTCAACTGTACAGATATGCTAGGTTCTTTATCGAACCTTGACAGCTTAAAAGAATGTGTTGATAAATATATAAAGAAGGGCTGGAATAAGGATGATGATGTTCCAGATCCAGTAATAGAGAATCGATTTCCTTTGATCCACTGGGCAGCGTCTTTGGGAAAATGCAACGCACTGGAGTGGATGTTGGCAAGTGGCTTTAATCCCATTGCTAAATCATCTGGTGTGGGAGAGACAGCACTTCACAGAGCAACAGCATGGTTGTATAAATCAAGAGCAAAATTCACAGTCAAAGAACTCACCCCAAAATACAATAAAATGGTCAGTCTGTTGAAGGAAACACTGCATGTCAAAGATGAAGCTCATGGCGAAACACCATTACACACAGCTGCCGGAATGCTAGTAAACGGTGATCACAAACCCAACTTCTTTCAAACTTGTGTTGAGCTTATTGTTAAACAAGCCAGGAAGATGGGAGACCAATGTCCAGGTATACTTAATGCTGTTAATGATGATGGTGATACAGCACTGCACATTTTATCGTGTGGTGAAAGACACAAGATTGAGTTCTGCTGCCAGGCTATTAGGACTCTTATAATGGCTGGTGCTGACAGAAGTATCAGGAATAACGTGGGAAAGACATCATTGGATATTGCATTGGCACGAGGAACAGAATCCATTGTTGAAGAACTAATCAAGGTAAACAACTTGCATATTTTATGTAATATAAATAGTGAGTAACAGTCAAAGTAAAACAAGAGAAAACAATGGAACTAGAGTCCACTACTATGTAATATATTTCCTTTTTTTAACGAACAAAGTAAACCAGTTGGTGTGGTGCATCACAATTTTTTCTTTTCTAAAAGTCCATTGTAACCCAGTGGTAAGCAATGATACAAGAGTTGAGTATACTTAGATTGATCTTTATGCAAAAACCTAATAGACCTCTTTAGCCAGGACATTTGTATTCTCTATTCAGACCAAGTGTCATTCCTTTAAGAATAGGATTCTTTATTTAATTTGCATCTAAAAAAGAAATGATACTCTAGGGAATGACACATGGCCTGAAATGGGCAAAACATCACACCCAAGGTAAAGAGGTATATTGGCATGCATAATTATATAGGTACAGGGATCTCCCTCACCGCAGACACCCCTGTAAGACGGACACTAAGTGTCTGCCTTCAAAGGAGTTCACTGTACCAGCATATAAATATAAGATTTTATAGTTCCATATTTTTAAAAGATCAGATATGGTTTGATTGCAGGTAATTGATACAGGCGACAATGGGCTATTGTCTGGTCTCAACTCTGAAGACCCAGATTCATACTCGTATAGTGCACTCGCCACCCCCTCCCCTCCTCTCAGTAATATATCCAGGTCCATAGAGAGCCCAATGCATCCAGGCATCAGTGATGAGGAAGATGGTGGCTACCCTCACATTGCACATGTACAGTCTGTGAAGGTAGAGCCACTAGAGGATGACCAAGACGTGGAAAAGGTATTCAAAAACAACTTCATAGACCTAATCCATTGTTTTCCCATTTTAGAGGCTGTCATTCCCTTAAGTATTATTTCTTGTTATAAGAAAATAACCAATTTATTATAGTGTGAAAGGAGATATGAGAGAATATCTCCTAAGATTGAATTAGGATTTAGGAGTGTTGATTTTTGCGGAAAACGTTAAACACTTAAAAAGATGGATGAATATAGATGTTACAGCAATAAATGATGTATCACGACCCGCCATCTCAAAACCCTGATTTGATTTTGGTCTTTTCTGAGCCATCAATCATCTTTGGTTTATGCAAATGAGTCTACGAACACGTCATTCAGATTTTTGCCAAAAAATGAAATTTCAAAGATATGGAGACATTTTGTTGAGCAACACTCTTTAACACTTGAAAAGAAACATGAACAATGATACTAAAATAAAGATATCTATTCCCAAGTCATTCATGCCAGCGTGGTTAAAAAAGAAATTGCAAGAAAAGGGAGACATTTTGTTGAACATTATATTTGTTTTTTCCTGCAGCAAATTAAGCAGATGCAGGAAGAGCAAGCGTCAAGCAGCAGTAGTGATGGCCACTTTATTAATGGCCGTAAGTATAAATGCATTATCATTCTGTGTGCATAGCATTCATTTAACAATTTTCAAAATCTTTTAGATCAGTCCAGAGGTTGTTTCAGAGTTCAGTCTGTGAGTTAGCCGTGCCCTGACTTAGATCAGCCCAGAGGTTGTTCCAGGGTTTGATAAAATTGATTTTCTTTTAAAAAAAGATTTATATTATCATTTTATATGAATTTTATAATCAACATACAAACTAGTATTCTTTTCTTAATTCCTTCTGCTGGTCTTATTAACTTAATTATGTCGTTACTCACAAACGAGTTAAAACATTAAATAAGAAAAAAGAATTCAAAGAGAATTCTGGTATAAGTGGTATATAGAGAGATAACAATGAGAGAGAAGAGCTGTTATAAAGCGTTTAATGATATCATTGTGGTTATTTTAAGTGGACATGGTCGATGGTTCTGGTCTACTCAAGCATCTTTGTGAAGCAGGCTTACTTCATGATGTGTCTAGTCTAGTTGGCAAGGCACGGCTTAGAGATGAAGGGAACCTGCGTAAAGTACAAGTTCAGGCAAAAGGTACAATCATGAATTTTAGACTTGATCTTCTATCTATCTGTCTGTTTTTGGTCAGACTTTGCCGAGTTTCCAATCCTTTGATGACTGGGTTGAAACTGGACAGTTTTGAAAACTATGAATATCTCCACTCCTAGGGAATTTTGTTTATTCAGTTAAAATCTGGCTGCATTTGGTATCATAACCTTTTTTTTTATTATATGTTGGATAGAAGTCGATGCACAAATCAACACCAAACTCAAGGAGATAGACAGAATGAAGCTGGAAGTCCAATCCCTGAAATTGAAAAGAAAGCGATGTGACGAGGAGTGCGAGAGACTACGAAAAAGACTTCAGTCATGCGTCAACGTCATGAAGGAAATCCCTATGACCATTTCTGAAAGTAGAGGTGAAAAACCTCAGGAAAATGATAAAGAATCTTGAATCTTTCTTTTAAAATACTTGCAGATAACTAAAATTTAATTTAGAATTCATTCGTCCTCTATTTCATTATTGCCTAACGTCTGGTTATCCATTTGTTGTACTAAAGATACACAGTTTATGGTGTTTAGTGATGCCAGCTTCATAATAAAGTGTTGCTAAAATATAAAATTTTTGAAAAGAGTTAATTTTTTCAATGTTTCTGATAATCATTTCATAAAAAGAAAATGAATTGCAAAAGTTAACAGTATTTTCTTGTGTTATTAGAGTACAAACACTATAAGTGTGTAACATAAATACCACTAAATACTGCTAAATTATGCTAATCCTATTGTTTTCTATTGTTAATTAGCACTATTTACTACTAAATACACACTTTTAATGTTGTACTTTAGTAAGACTTTAACTTAAAGTGCTTATAAGCCTTTGCACAATATTTTCAGAATTGATTCTTTAGATAGTGGATAGTTGATTGTGAAAATATTTCGTCATTTGAATGTCGGGTCTTTAAGATACGAAGGTTTATATTCCCAAAATGTTAATGACTATGACGTAACATAAGGGATCATTTAATATACAACACTGCAATCGTTCTGGATTACAGTATTTTAAAAGCATCACCCTTTTACTCGTGACTCACGTAAAGGTTCTTACAAACTTGCTTTCAAAAAATGTCCAGCGTTCAATTTTAAAAGTTGCCACAAAATAACTCAAATCCCTTATGTTACGTCATAGTCATTAACATATTGGGAATATAAACCTTCGTATCTTAAAGACCCGACATTCAAATGACGAATTATTTGCACAATCAACTATTCACTATCTAAAGAATCAATTCTGAAAATATTGTGTAAAGGCTTATAAGCACTTTAACTATTGCCTCTCTTCATATTTTGTTCAAAACAAACAAGCTTACAAAATGAAAATGCATCACAAATTACTTAATAACTACCTTCCTACGATGCAGTATAATGCTAAAATATCTTTTGAAATCATAATTCCAGATTAAATCTTTCCAACCAGGATAGATTTTGGTTATATATATAACGAATGAGAGTAATTTCAGTTAATTTGTTAAATAAATAATAGTAGATTTAAGTTTTCGAAGATATTCTGAGAGCTCCTTAAGTTATGCAGAACCTTTACTCTGTGAGATGTAGAGCCTCAGAGATGTAGAGAGATGCTGATTTAATACATGTATGTACCGATGTATATAGATCCACGAAAGGAAAAGTGAAAAATATTATGAATAAGAGAACGGAAGGGAATTGAAAAAGAACGTTACTTTAAGTTACTTGTAGTTTATATTTCTTAAAATATTTGAGGATTAATGAGTCTTTAGTTCCTCTGTATTTATGAAAAAATCGTTACAATATTTGTACATAGTACAAGAGTCATTGATTTCTGAAAGGAAGAGAGTGAGTATATATGGCTACGGTTTAGTTCTACTGTTTATTTTATTCAATAGCTATGACACAGTGAATAATGAATGTAGTGGTAGTGCGTGTGGAGCGAACCTCGCTCAAGAGCCCCGCACGGGGAAGTGATGGTTGTTATCGTGCAATGAATCAAATCAACCAGTTACAATTCATTAAGATATATGACTGTTAAACCTCGGTAATTATTGCTAATCCTTAACGTTAACAAGAGGTCGCTACTATATTTCTATCAGAATTAAGCATGCAATTCTACATACTGATATATACTGTCATCATAATATGGTATTCGATAAAAGCGCTTGGCTTGGATTAATAATTCATGAAGTTATTCTTATTATCTTACAGACTACAAATTGCAAAGAAAATCACTGCACTTTTAAAAGTTTGTCTTATTTACTACTCATTTCATTTCACTATATATCATCTTATCAATGAAATAGATATTGGTCTAATCTACAATAAATAAGGTAACTTCTCAGTGTCCCAATCTAGATGACGGGAACCAATGATATATCGAACACTGTGCTTATTCAGTCCAGTTTCTGTGCCAACTACTCACCCTGGATGGGACTCCTAGTCCATTAGATATTGGATTTTTTGGGGTAAAAGTTGGGTAAAAGTTTCTAGCCTCTTATATGACTGTACACACCCAACTTCTTTTCCTGCAAGCAGTCATAAAATAGGGGCTTTTCCTTTTTTAGTTCTTCATCTTGGAGAAATGACGGCAGGACAAGTACTTTGGCGCCTACTTGGTACAGCATGGAGATACCTTCGTCTGATGGTACAATGGTGTGATATACAACACATCCATCGAGCTCTCTACGATTCCTGAAAAGCAAAGCGTTTTCGAGTGCGTAGATGATATGTGGGTACTTCTTTTTCGCTTTATCTTCTTTGGAACCTCGTGGATGGTTACCGTACAGTGCTTTAGAAGGGTAGCCATTCCAGCCGATAGCAACAATCTCTTTGTCAATGGTGATGACACAACCTACTCCAGTATTAGGGTCGTCTGTTCGGTTGGACAGCATTTGAGCAAGGCGTGACAAATGGTTGGCAACTTCGCGATCAAACTCATCTTCGTTCTCGTCTGGGGCTTCTACTTTTTTCCAATACATCTTTTCTTTCTCTCCTGTTTCCAAGATTCCCTGAACATACCATTTGAAAAAAAATGTCATGTCTTCGTGTACCTGTTTTTTGATTTCTTGATCGGAGTATTCATTCCAACCAACGATCTTATTGGCATTCTTCAATTCCTTCCATTCCTTCCATTCGTACGCGTCCTCTGGTGCGACGCTTTCGTCGGCCCATTCCACCTTTAATGCGATGCTTTCGTCTTTTCCTAAATTCCTTGTGCCATATAGATTTTTTTCTCTCGCAAATTTGAGTTCTCTTAAATCACCCTCGGTGATGTTTGGAACATAGACTTCTCTGCTTACTGGGCTTACTTTAAATAATGCATCAACACTCTGGTTTTCTTTTTCCTCATCTTTCTCAGGCTTCAAAGGCAGGTAGAACACTTTCTTGACGGCTGCTTGAACAAGCATCTTTACGCAGTGAGCGCACGGCTGTCTTGACAAATAAACGTAGCAACCTTCAACTTGATCTGGGTACTTGAGTAGCGCTCTGATCGCACCATGTACAATACCACCATCATTTTCTCTGCTACAATCAACAGAGAGAACTCGATCGTTTGGTTGAACGAACACTGCGCCCACAACTCTTTCTTTATCCGTTGTCGTCATGGCCCATGGAGATTGTTCCATCCACAAGGCCATCAACATGTACAAATCTTCTTTCTTGATCTGGGGTTTGCGTCTTCCATGAGGTTGTTCGTTTGCCATTTTCAGTCTACAGCTTCGCTGAATCAATTCCAGACGGTCTTTGTCCTTACATATACTTGTTATTCGATCGAATATTACTCACTTTACCTTAGACCGACGTGGCATCAATGACTTGCTCATCCAACGTGGGGATTTTCTTTCAATTGCCATGTAATTTCCAAGAAATGTTTCAATGACTGATGTTGTCATGGTTCTGTTTGCACCTGTTATGAAATGCTTCCCAGGATCCTCAGCGGTCTCGTCTTTGTGGATAATCCTCATACGTGGAATTCCCTGTCGTCTTTCCGGAGTTTTTATGCAAGATTCACTGGATTGATATCACAGAATTCGTTCCGAGTTGTTGTTCAATCAAACGTTTTCCCAGAATGAACAGAATCTCTCGACTTACGAATTAAAGATATTAAAACCTTCGCCGCTTGGCATGGCGTTCTTTAATAAAAAGCTACTGACAATGAAAAAACTCTCCGTCTTTTCCAAGAATATTGACGGAAACAGTTGTCGTTTGTGTTTACATACATATATCAGTATAGATAGCTACAAAGACGAGACCGCTGAGGATCCTGGGAAGCATTTCATAACAGGTGCAAACAGAACCATGACAACATCAGTCATTGAAACATTTCTTGGAAATTACGTGGCAATCGAAAGAAAATCCCCACGTTGGATGAGCAAGTCATTGATGCCACGTCGGTCTAAGGTAAAGTGAGTAATATTCGATCGAATAACAAGTATATGTAAGGACAAAGACCGTCTGGAATTGATTCAGCGAAGCTGTAGACTGAAAATGGCAAACGAACAACCTCATGGAAGACGCAAACCCCAGATCAAGAAAGAAGATTTGTACATGTTGATGGCCTTGTGGATGGAACAATCTCCATGGGCCATGACGACAACGGATAAAGAAAGAGTTGTGGGCGCAGTGTTCGTTCAACCAAACGATCGAGTTCTCTCTGTTGATTGTAGCAGAGAAAATGATGGTGGTATTGTACATGGTGCGATCAGAGCGCTACTCAAGTACCCAGATCAAGTTGAAGGTTGCTACGTTTATTTGTCAAGACAGCCGTGCGCTCACTGCGTAAAGATGCTTGTTCAAGCAGCCGTCAAGAAAGTGTTCTACCTGCCTTTGAAGCCTGAGAAAGATGAGGAAAAAGAAAACCAGAGTGTTGATGCATTATTTAAAGTAAGCCCAGTAAGCAGAGAAGTCTATGTTCCAAACATCACCGAGGGTGATTTAGAAGAACTCAAATCTGCGAGAAAGAAAAATCTATATGGTAAACGCACATTAAAAAAAGGCGAAAGCATCGCATTAAAGGTGGAATGGGCCGACGAAAGCGTCGCACCAGAGGACGCGTACGAATGGAAGGAATGGAAGGAATTGAAGAATGCCAATAAGATCGTTGGTTGGAATGAATACTCCGATCAAGAAATCAAAAAACAGGTACACGAAGATATGAAATCTTTTTTCAAATGGTATGTTCAGGGAATCTTGGAAACAGGAGAGAAAGAAAAGATGTATTGGAAAAAAGTAGAAGCCCCAGACGAGAACGAAGATGAGTTTGATCGCGAAGTTGCCAACCATTTGTCACGCCTTGCTCAAATGCTGTCCAACCGAACAGACGACCCAAACAGAGGCGTTGGCTGTGTCATCACCATTGACAAAGAGATTGTCGCAACCGGCTGGAATGGCTACCCTTCCAAAGCACTGTACGGTAACCATCCCCGTCTAGGAAAGTCTGTAGACAACACTAGGCCTGACACTAGCCCTAACACTAGGCCTGATAGTAAGTACCCCCACGTAATTCACGCTGAACAGAATGCCTTGATGCGCAGAAATAAAAGAAATCTTGATGGCGCGACTGCATTTGTCAACAAAATACCATGTAACGAATGCTTGCCAATGTTGTGCGATGCTGGAGTAAAAACACTCTATCTTTCGAAAGGTGCTTTCAAGAAAAAGGAAAAGACCGAGGAAAACTTTTATAAACTACTAGAAAAACCGGGAAACCCTTTAATCGTCTACGAACAGTATTGAGAAACTATTCTTTAACGACCAAAGTATGGTATATTATAAACTATTGAGAGACTAAAAACGAAAGGAAACAATCAAGGGACTTTAGGACGTGTCTAAAACTTGAAACTGTATGTAAGACAGACGTCTAACCCTCGTAAATACTATCTTTGTTAGTCAGTGTACAGTAGTAGCCTATCCAGCCGGTTGACGAAAATGTTTTAGTATACTAAGGTGATTTGACTACTTCCCCTGTGAAATACTCTAGTTATTTAGAACCATAATACTTAACTTTGTTAGGACCCGATTAATCGTTCTAATATACATATACAACAATATTCTATTCATTTTAGCCAATATTCTTAATCGAATGCAAGCACTTTCGTTTCACTGATAATAGTAGCACTGAGAAGTTGTTAGTAATACGTATATTGCCAAAATATATTCAAGAATATTGTCTTTCTTCAAAACGTTTTCTTGTAGATACAGAACGCTAAATATGATTCTCATGAATAACTAATGTAAGGTGTCTTTCTTCAAAACGCTTTCTTGTAGATACAGAACGCTAAATATGATTCTCATGAATAACTAATGTAAGATGTCGATCGGAGTACAGTTTGTGTGTGACCGCTTGGAATGTCACAGTAAGAGTTATACTATGAGCAACGCTTTGTTATTTTCAATCTCTGCTATCTAGATCATTTATCATATAATAATTTCATCAGTAATAAATAATAATTTCATCAGTAATAATTATCCTTTAATTATTGGGTATACCAATTGTTTGCTGTGAAATGACACAATAAAAAATATATAACAAAGCAGAATTTGATAGTGTCTCTTTTGTTATTATCCCAAACCTGTCGTACCAGTTCACAGCTGGCCAAATAAAGAGAATAAATAACTCCAACTGAATGATGCGAAACGAGTAGGCCAGTCTATCCGTGTCTCGAAGAAATGTAAAACTAAAACAACGCTACCGTCAAACAGCAATCATTTCTAGTTGGCTCATTTCAGGTCCATTGCCTTGTATTGAAGCATTAGCGGGAACAGACGATCCTAACAATACAAAAGGCACACTAATTATCCCAATGATTATTACTCTTAACCCTGTTTTAGTCTGTACAGTTTGTTTTTAAAGTGGCATCCAAATTGTAGTTGTCATTTACAATCGTGTATTAATGTACGGAATATGGCAAGTTGATTGTAGCCTAATTAAATACACTTATTTATTCAATTCAATCGTAATTTTTTAAATTCAATGTTTATATACATGCAAATTCAATCTCTAACATACATTCAATTCAATCCAAAATACATTCCATTTTGTTCAAATCAATCTGAAAGTAAATTTAATTCAATGTTAACGTAATTCAGTTTAATCCTAAAATATATTCTATTGCAGCGGAATAGAGTGAGGGGTATGGGACAGCCACCATTTGTGAGATTTAATTTGCAAGTACATAGATACTAAATTGAATAAATTAGGATTGAATTGAATAAATTTGATGGTATTGAATTTGGCTACAATTAGCTTGCCATAATATGGAATCAAGGGTCTTTGGTTCGATTTCCCAACTTGGTATCAAATGTGAATAGAGTTTGTTTTAAGTCCCTTCCTCAATTTCTTCCTCAAAATCTAACAAGCTAAATTCCAATTCAATCTGTTAGTTAGTGAGATCAGCAGTGTGCTTACCTTTTCCTCTAGTAAGTTATCGCTGATGTATTTCAAGGTGAAATCCTTGTCCATCTCTGTTTCATTGTGTGATATTCCTATCTGAAGGATTAATGAATGAGATATTAAACATAAAAAGATTTATTCCATTCTTATGGCAATTAATGGCTTGTATGTTTTATATAACGCCCTCTATATATATGCTCAAAGGTGATGCTCACGTTAGTCTCCTTCACAGGTCGGCCCTGCACCATCTTGAAAGGTAGCTGTACCTTTGCATCAACATGAGAGGGACGGTGAGCATGCAATGATTGAGACATATTTTTAAAAACTTGGACTATTATTCACATCTCTATCACTGCGATCTCACTTTTCGTCTCACTTTGATGCAAAGGCATGGCTAACTTTCAAGATGGCATCAAGTCTGTGAAGGGGACTATTGTGAGAAGTGGTTTGTATGAAGTGTAGATTCTACAAACCAACTAAAAATGTGAGGAAAACAAAGCAGTCTTATTAGCAGATCTGTAGCACTAACACATCGTTCATTCACAATGCCATTCTTACCATACTTTCTGATTCCAGGTTTAATTTTGTGGCAATAAATCTCTGTAATAATCCTATTGTGACATGAGTTGAACAACGAATAAACTTCTTGGGTAAGGGCTGTAAGATGCAAATTGAAAAAGATAAAATGAATAAGTGAAATTATTCAGCAAAACTCCCTTAATTTACTGGAAACTTTTCATTAATGTTTTATGCATATAATGTAATTCATTCTTACCTCAACTCCATTGGATGGTTCTTCTGGTTCTTGTGGTTTGCTGAAAGATATTACAATACTACATCAAATGAATTTGAATGATATAATAAAAAAAAACCTTTGAGACTATGACAAATGGCTGCTCAATAGATGATGGCTTCATAATAGAGATATAAATTAGCACTAAAGCCTGGACTATAGCAACTGGGCAGGTTCTACCGTATTTTATATACTCTTCTTACCTGATATGCTCTAGTCGTATTGATATCTGATCCTGAGAATGATGTATACATCTGACAACTGTCATCTTGTTACATGAGGGTTTGGCATGCTTTACTATTGGTACTGATGGTGTTTTAACTCGCTTAACCTTCGGCTTTCGTTCTTTCATAATACTCGGCGAAGAAACTAATCGAAAACACAAGAATTAATATTTACAAATGAGAAATAAATCTTCCTTAGCTTCTTCCCATTACTTGGGAATTCAAATCCTCTCTGTGGGGGATGTACAGATGTTTAACAAACAATGGGTATTGTCACGAATTCACAAATTAACAAAGTCAAACAAAGACTTTTGTTCTAATTGAGTCAGATTGTGTGTTAAGTGTTGGAGGGCGGTCACAGATGAAAAGCATCTTGTAAATTAAACAGTCAAATTTTCCTTTACATCTTTTGAGGATCTTAAAAGATTGTTTTATGTCCGGTTTATAAGACTTTGTTCAATTATCATGTGGCGTCCAATTGCTGATAGCTCAGATTTATGTTCTTCCATGCGTTGATGTAAATGCCGTGTTGTGTAGCCAATATAATCTGTATCGCACAGATCACACTTGCTTTGAAACTTGCATGTTATAATAATTAACAGAAATAATTTTAACTTTGCACGAATCTGTGAAGAACTAAATAAACTTTTATTCCGAGCCCATTATTCAAATTTCCAACTTTCATTTCATTAATGCAAGCTTCAAAGAAAGATGGAAATCAAACTTCCAATAATAAAATAAATCTTTGAAACTTGATAGGAACACATGAGCTGGTTTGACTGTAACCAATGAATGAAAGGGGCAAGCATTTATTTTACCTCTAAGTCTGGGTTGTGGAAACGGAAGTCCCTTTGATTTGTAAAATTTTCTCTCTCTTTTCTGTTCATCTGCAAGATTAGCACATAATGTCTTAGATGGAGTAAATGAAAGCCTTCTAAATATCTGTAATCCTTATACTTTACCTTGCTCAATTCTTGGAAATACCTTGTTTATTATATCTTGCATTGTTCTATCTAACCTAAAATGACAGTTTTTATGAATTTTTCTAACAGAATTCACCTCTATTAAGCAGACACCTTCAGGACCTTGCCTGGTGTCTGCTTCATAGAGGGTGTTCACTCAATAGAGGTTTGAACCATGAAGAGAAAACAGTTACTTATTTTCATTATTTTTTAAGTGTCTGAACAGCATATTAATGACTGATGTTGTCATGGTTCTGTTTGCACCTGTTATGAAATGCTTCCCAGGATCCTCAGCGGTCTCGTCTTTGTGGATAATCCTCATACGTGGAATTCCCTGTCGTCTTTCCGGAGTTTTTATGCAAGATTCACTGGATTGATATCACAGAATTCGTTCCGAGTTGTTGTTCAATCAAACGTTTTCCCAGAATGAACAGAATCTCTCGACTTACGAATTAAAGATATTAAAACCTTCGCCGCTTGGCATGGCGTTCTTTAATAAAAAGCTACTGACAATGAAAAAACTCTCCGTCTTTTCCAAGAATATTGACGGAAACAGTTGTCGTTTGTGTTTACATACATATATCAGTATAGATAGCTACAAAGACGAGACCGCTGAGGATCCTGGGAAGCATTTCATAACAGGTGCAAACAGAACCATGACAACATCAGTCATTGAAACATTTCTTGGAAATTACGTGGCAATCGAAAGAAAATCCCCACGTTGGATGAGCAAGTCATTGATGCCACGTCGGTCTAAGGTAAAGTGAGTAATATTCGATCGAATAACAAGTATATGTAAGGACAAAGACCGTCTGGAATTGATTCAGCGAAGCTGTAGACTGAAAATGGCAAACGAACAACCTCATGGAAGACGCAAACCCCAGATCAAGAAAGAAGATTTGTACATGTTGATGGCCTTGTGGATGGAACAATCTCCATGGGCCATGACGACAACGGATAAAGAAAGAGTTGTGGGCGCAGTGTTCGTTCAACCAAACGATCGAGTTCTCTCTGTTGATTGTAGCAGAGAAAATGATGGTGGTATTGTACATGGTGCGATCAGAGCGCTACTCAAGTACCCAGATCAAGTTGAAGGTTGCTACGTTTATTTGTCAAGACAGCCGTGCGCTCACTGCGTAAAGATGCTTGTTCAAGCAGCCGTCAAGAAAGTGTTCTACCTGCCTTTGAAGCCTGAGAAAGATGAGGAAAAAGAAAACCAGAGTGTTGATGCATTATTTAAAGTAAGCCCAGTAAGCAGAGAAGTCTATGTTCCAAACATCACCGAGGGTGATTTAGAAGAACTCAAATCTGCGAGAAAGAAAAATCTATATGGTAAACGCACATTAAAAAAAGGCGAAAGCATCGCATTAAAGGTGGAATGGGCCGACGAAAGCGTCGCACCAGAGGACGCGTACGAATGGAAGGAATGGAAGGAATTGAAGAATGCCAATAAGATCGTTGGTTGGAATGAATACTCCGATCAAGAAATCAAAAAACAGGTACACGAAGATATGAAATCTTTTTTCAAATGGTATGTTCAGGGAATCTTGGAAACAGGAGAGAAAGAAAAGATGTATTGGAAAAAAGTAGAAGCCCCAGACGAGAACGAAGATGAGTTTGATCGCGAAGTTGCCAACCATTTGTCACGCCTTGCTCAAATGCTGTCCAACCGAACAGACGACCCAAACAGAGGCGTTGGCTGTGTCATCACCATTGACAAAGAGATTGTCGCAACCGGCTGGAATGGCTACCCTTCCAAAGCACTGTACGGTAACCATCCCCGTCTAGGAAAGTCTGTAGACAACACTAGGCCTGACACTAGCCCTAACACTAGGCCTGATAGTAAGTACCCCCACGTAATTCACGCTGAACAGAATGCCTTGATGCGCAGAAATAAAAGAAATCTTGATGGCGCGACTGCATTTGTCAACAAAATACCATGTAACGAATGCTTGCCAATGTTGTGCGATGCTGGAGTAAAAACACTCTATCTTTCGAAAGGTGCTTTCAAGAAAAAGGAAAAGACCGAGGAAAACTTTTATAAACTACTAGAAAAACCGGGAAACCCTTTAATCGTCTACGAACAGTATTGAGAAACTATTCTTTAACGACCAAAGTATGGTATATTATAAACTATTGAGAGACTAAAAACGAAAGGAAACAATCAAGGGACTTTAGGACGTGTCTAAAACTTGAAACTGTATGTAAGACAGACGTCTAACCCTCGTAAATACTATCTTTGTTAGTCAGTGTACAGTAGTAGCCTATCCAGCCGGTTGACGAAAATGTTTTAGTATACTAAGGTGATTTGACTACTTCCCCTGTGAAATACTCTAGTTATTTAGAACCATAATACTTAACTTTGTTAGGACCCGATTAATCGTTCTAATATACATATACAACAATATTCTATTCATTTTAGCCAATATTCTTAATCGAATGCAAGCACTTTCGTTTCACTGATAATAGTAGCACTGAGAAGTTGTTAGTAATACGTATATTGCCAAAATATATTCAAGAATATTGTCTTTCTTCAAAACGTTTTCTTGTAGATACAGAACGCTAAATATGATTCTCATGAATAACTAATGTAAGGTGTCTTTCTTCAAAACGCTTTCTTGTAGATACAGAACGCTAAATATGATTCTCATGAATAACTAATGTAAGATGTCGATCGGAGTACAGTTTGTGTGTGACCGCTTGGAATGTCACAGTAAGAGTTATACTATGAGCAACGCTTTGTTATTTTCAATCTCTGCTATCTAGATCATTTATCATATAATAATTTCATCAGTAATAAATAATAATTTCATCAGTAATAATTATCCTTTAATTATTGGGTATACCAATTGTTTGCTGTGAAATGACACAATAAAAAAAATATAACAAAGCAGAATTTGATAGTGTCTCTTTTGTTATTATCCCAAACCTGTCGTACCAGTTCACAGCTGGCCAAATAAAGAGAATAAATAACTCCAACTGAATGATGCGAAACGAGTAGGCCAGTCTATCCGTGTCTCGAAGAAATGTAAAACTAAAACAACGCTACCGTCAAACAGCAATCATTTCTAGTTGGCTCATTTCAGGTCCATTGCCTTGTATTGAAGCATTAGCGGGAACAGACGATCCTAACAATACAAAAGGCACACTAATTATCCCAATGATTATTACTCTTAACCCTGTTTTAGTCTGTACAGTTTGTTTTTAAAGTGGCATCCAAATTGTAGTTGTCATTTACAATCGTGTATTAATGTACGGAATATGGCAAGTTGATTGTAGCCTAATTAAATACACTTATTTATTCAATTCAATCGTAATTTTTTAAATTCAATGTTTATATACATGCAAATTCAATCTCTAACATACATTCAATTCAATCCAAAATACATTCCATTTTGTTCAAATCAATCTGAAAGTAAATTTAATTCAATGTTAACGTAATTCAGTTTAATCCTAAAATATATTCTATTGCAGCGGAATAGAGTGAGGGGTATGGGACAGCCACCATTTGTGAGATTTAATTTGCAAGTACATAGATACTAAATTGAATAAATTAGGATTGAATTGAATAAATTTGATGGTATTGAATTTGGCTACAATTAGCTTGCCATAATATGGAATCAAGGGTCTTTGGTTCGATTTCCCAACTTGGTATCAAATGTGAATAGAGTTTGTTTTAAGTCCCTTCCTCAATTTCTTCCTCAAAATCTAACAAGCTAAATTCCAATTCAATCTGTTAGTTAGTGAGATCAGCAGTGTGCTTACCTTTTCCTCTAGTAAGTTATCGCTGATGTATTTCAAGGTGAAATCCTTGTCCATCTCTGTTTCATTGTGTGATATTCCTATCTGAAGGATTAATGAATGAGATATTAAACATAAAAAGATTTATTCCATTCTTATGGCAATTAATGGCTTGTATGTTTTATATAACGCCCTCTATATATATGCTCAAAGGTGATGCTCACGTTAGTCTCCTTCACAGGTCGGCCCTGCACCATCTTGAAAGGTAGCTGTACCTTTGCATCAACATGAGAGGGACGGTGAGCATGCAATGATTGAGACATATTTTTAAAAACTTGGACTATTATTCACATCTCTATCACTGCGATCTCACTTTTCGTCTCACTTTGATGCAAAGGCATGGCTAACTTTCAAGATGGCATCAAGTCTGTGAAGGGGACTATTGTGAGAAGTGGTTTGTATGAAGTGTAGATTCTACAAACCAACTAAAAATGTGAGGATAACAAAGCAGTCTTATTAGCAGATCTGTAGCACTAACACATCGTTCATTCACAATGCCATTCTTACCATACTTTCTGATTCCAGGTTTAATTTTGTGGCAATAAATCTCTGTAATAATCCTATTGTGACATGAGTTGAACAACGAATAAACTTCTTGGGTAAGGGCTGTAAGATGCAAATTGAAAAAGATAAAATGAATAAGTGAAATTATTCAGCAAAACTCCCTTAATTTACTGGAAACTTTTCATTAATGTTTTATGCATATAATGTAATTCATTCTTACCTCAACTCCATTGGATGGTTCTTCTGGTTCTTGTGGTTTGCTGAAAGATATTACAATACTACATCAAATGAATTTGAATGATATAATAAAAAAAAACCTTTGAGACTATGACAAATGGCTGCTCAATAGATGATGGCTTCATAATAGAGATATAAATTAGCACTAAAGCCTGGACTATAGCAACTGGGCAGGTTCTACCGTATTTTATATACTCTTCTTACCTGATATGCTCTAGTCGTATTGATATCTGATCCTGAGAATGATGTATACATCTGACAACTGTCATCTTGTTACATGAGGGTTTGGCATGCTTTACTATTGGTACTGATGGTGTTTTAACTCGCTTAACCTTCGGCTTTCGTTCTTTCATAATACTCGGCGAAGAAACTAATCGAAAACACAAGAATTAATATTTACAAATGAGAAATAAATCTTCCTTAGCTTCTTCCCATTACTTGGGAATTCAAATCCTCTCTGTGGGGGATGTACAGATATTTTTTTGGAACTATGCAACATACCCTACACGGGCCCTCCCAATTTCAATCCATGGGTAAACCTTCCTTACACCCTCCCCACCCATTGGGAATTTGAAAAAAAGCAAGTACAAATTTGTTTTGGAACAACATGAATAAATAATTGAATATGTTTACAGTCAAACCAGCTCATGCATTGCTATAAAGGTTCAAAGATTCAGTTGTTTATTGGAAGTTTGTTTTTCATCCTGCTTTGAAACTTGCATGTTATAATAATTAACAGAAATAATTTCAGCTTTGCACGAATCTGTAAAGAACTAAATAAACTTTCATTCCGAGCCCATTATTCAAATTTCCAACTTTCATTTCATCAATGCAAGCTTCGAATATGGAAATCAAACTTCCAATAATAAGATGAATCTTTGATTCTTGATAGAAATGCATGACCTGGTTTGACTGTAACCAATTAATGAAGGGGGAAAACATTTATTTTACCTCTAAGTCTGGGTTGTGGAAATGGAAGTCCCTTTGATTTGTAAAATTTTCTCTCTCTTTTCTGTTCATCTGCAAGATTAGCACATAATGTCTTAGCTGGAGTAAATGAAAACCTTCTAAATATCTGTAATCCTTATACTTTACCTTGCTCAATTCTTGGAAATACCTTGTTTATTATATCTTGCATTGTCCTATCTAACCTAAAATGACAGTTTTTATGAATTTTCTAACATAAGGCACCTCTATTAAGCAGACACCTTCAGGACCTTGCCTAGTGTCTGCTTCATAGAGGGAGTTTACTCAATAGAGGTTTGTATGGTGGTACCTCTATTAAGCAGACACCTTCAGGACCTTGCCTGTTGTCTGCTTCATAGTAGTACTATAGAGGGTGGTCACTCAATAGAGGGTTTTATAGTGGTACCTCTATTAAGCAGAGTTCCAGGGGGAGGAAGCTGATATTCTGGGAAGAGTGGGGTGGTTTATAACTCGAACAATGAAGAGGAAACAGTTACTTCTTTTCATTATTTTTCAAGTGTCTGAACAGCATAAACATGAGATACCCTTAGGTAGGCTTATAACCTG
This sequence comes from Actinia tenebrosa, assembly GCF_029948245.1. Taxonomy (NCBI): domain Eukaryota; kingdom Metazoa; phylum Cnidaria; class Anthozoa; order Actiniaria; family Actiniidae; genus Actinia; species Actinia tenebrosa. Next base: position 11,956,925 of record NW_028292572.1, read on the forward strand.
CTTATAACTGGAAGGATATTTGTGTTAGTGGACTAGTGAGATGACCAATGAGGGCTTATGAGGGGGGGGGGGGGGGGGGTCATATAACAACTACTGTATATTCCTTTGAAAAAGTACCTACACTATAGTACATACCTAATGTTATATAATGGTTGGGTCTCGTGAATTACTGTGTTACATGTTGGACATCTGTTCACTAAGCTTATATGTCGAATAATACAACTTTTGCAGACTGTAAATAACAAGAAAAAAGGTTTATAAACAGGATTAGTAGCTCCAATGACATTAAACAACATTTATATATATATTAACATGATAAACTGTAGGATAACAGAAGGTCTAACGTAATAGTATTTGGTAGATTTTGGAGTAAATCTAGAGGTCTAACTTACATGTGTGAATGCATTCAGTGATTGTCACAGGGTTGACTAAATAGCCTTTACACAGCTTACAGATCAGATGTGGATTAAGATCTGCAATTCTGATCTTACGACGCTTCTGAGAAGAAATAAAACCACATACTAGTCTATGAACAAGAATAATAATTTACAGTGAAAACATTTTGAGTAAGATTATGTTTTGTAAACATTTTCAACATTCGATCATGACAGTCTCTTCGTCACGTGTCGCATTAGAACGACGAATTCGATAAACTTTCACCTAAAACTGAAGTACAAACAATCTTTGTCCTTACCTCCATCATTTTGGCTCTTTTAATTAACTTCTTATCCCGATCTGACGGCAAAAAAGCAAGTATTTTTAACCCAAACTTTTTTTAAGATCTTCAAACATGGCGACTGATAGACACAAGACCCTCGCTTTGAAGAAACTCTTCAGCCTAGTCACGTGCTTGTTTAATTTTCCCGCCAAAAATAATATACACAGGTAGCTCGAGTGCGTCAATTCTTTCTTTTCTCGTTTGGACGAGTTTTGTAGAATAAGATTGTCAATCTTTAGTATGAAATAGTGCAGGCATTATAATCATAATTTGTATCATCACTCTATAATGGCATATAAGCAGCTATTGTATTATTTTCAAATTCTCTTTTCTGTTCAATTAAAAATTAATTTGCATCGTTCCCATTCGCATTCTTTCGAGGGAAAACTATGACTTATGGAATCAGTCTAGTATAGTTTGGAATGATATAATTAATATGCAATAGGACTAATGTCTGTTTAATTTGGAAATAATTGAATTCAAAAAATTCCTCTGACTGACTATTAATACTCAGCAGCAGCAGATTGGAATCTTCTTCTAAAGAAAATACACGACATTACATCGTTGCAGAGCTTTGAGGAGGAACTTTTTAATCATTTTAAGCTTCTAGATATCACGTTCTATTTTTTATTATTTTGTTGTTGTTGTTGTTGTTTTATTTTTATTCTTTCTTTCTATCATTTGCGAGTAACTTTATCATGTTGTGTATTTTGTTTATTAATTAATTGTTGATAGAGCAGCAGTAAGGCGGACTCGCGGAGCGTCGGCAATGCACCTGGAATTTCACGGGTATTTCCCGGGCTTGGGACCCCCTTGCGCGATCCGGCGACCGTGTCGAGGAGCGTCTTACTGCTGCTGTGTTTGCGAAGATATTTGCTCTATATATACATGAATGTAAAGAGTTTGTTTATGACTTCTGTATAATTTGTCTAAGACCCAAAGTTAATATACCCAAGCCCAAGGGTTTCTGGTGTTGTGGTAAAAAAATGCAAATAGAAGATGACACGTCAGCGCAGTGTTACGAGTGTGGTAAGAATATTCGTAATGCCGTACCAAATGCTACCAGAGAGCAGTATTACGCCAATGGAGGTCGTAAGAAAACACCTTATAAGAGAATAAAATACTTTAGGGACTGGATGAGTCATATCCAGGGTTTACGACCGGTATATTTAGACAACGAAGTAAAGGAGAAAATCATAGACCACTTAGAAGAGCCAACCCCGCAAAGTCTGCGGAAAACGCTAAAAAAATTAAGACTAGGGAAATATTACAAAGCTATTCCCTATCTTTTGTCTGAAATTACCGGTAAGTCTATTCCTGAGGTTTCTGATATGACAAAAGCCGAGTGGATGTTTTGTCGGCTGGATAAGGATATTCCTTATTACCCTGACGTAATCTATGAAATATTTTACAAAATAGACCCCAACCACCCACTGTTAGGATGGATTCCGAGAAGATAGTGAATCTTATGGCATAAGATGAGAAATTAGCATAAATATTACGCGTAATTTCCAGACTGTCGTTCAATATGTAAACAAAATCCTGTCTCGCTTTTTTCAAAGTAAATATTTACTGAGCGAGCTTTCTTTGAAGCTCCTCTTTTGCCTCCTGGTAGATCTTTTTGCGAGATTCCTCGGAAAGATCTTTTACGACTGTTTTTTTGTTCCTTATGTCCGACTTTAATTTCTCGTACTTTTCCTGTTCGGCCAGAATAAGCGAGAATTCTACGTCGTCTATCTTTCTGTCACGCAAAGCCTTTGAGACAAGATCGGTAATTGTATTTACTTTAGAAGAGTATATTTTTACCCATTGTTTCGGCAACCATTTTCGGCTACCTTTTCTACTCCCGCACGGGTATTCCTGGTAGGCACATTTTGCGTAGGAAAAGTATTTTTTTGTGTCCACTGCGCTGGCAGCAAGCACCAGAAATGTCCGTAGGGAAGTAGGTGGAGGCGAAATGCCTCTCCATGGTAGCAAGGGCCCCAAACCGAGTCCTCGTAGCAAGGGCGCGGCAAGACACCGCTACCTTTTGGAAAATCCATAGTAGTAGCCCAAAACCTTCGACCCCTATATATAGAAGATGGAAGAGCAAAAGAGTATTTCGGCTACATTGCAAGAGATGGGTATACGAGCAAAGAGTAGGCTACTAGCACATTTGCTGCTGGACAATGCCTGCGACGGAAACCTGCTGCCAGACATATCCAAGTGCGACTACTTGCGGGGCAACGAAGGACCAACCAGTCTGCAGCCGCTGGAAGGATTGCCTCCTTTCGTAGACGATGTGTTTGTCTATGGTTTTGTTTCCGAAGAGAATTTGTATGGAAAGAAGCTGCTTTGTAGGAATGCGAAGGCAATAGTCTCCAAGATATCCATTGCAGCCACGGAGACATTTGGGGTGTTCCTACCAACCAGCGTAGTGCACACGTGCAGGCAGGGAAACATAGTAGACCGCGTCTCCAATATGGCAGCCAAGTGGTCCAGTTTGCATGGAGAACCCGCCGCGGTATTCGTAGCCAAAGTAGACACCTCGGAGTTGTCCATAGAAGCCGTAGACGAAAACATTTCCAAGTTTGCTAGGCTGCTACAAGCACACGGATATGGAATATACTCCGTGGACTACACACAGGATTTCTCCGGAACTTTGGATAGAGCTGCATTGGTGCGTCGTTTGCGGGAGTTGGGATACGTGCCGCAGCATAGTAGCGGTTGGCGCAACGGTACGATTTTGGAGAACACGCATGCTGTGGGAGAACATGTTTGCACTTGGATGGAAGACGGAAAACGTACGAAAATATACAACAAAATAGTATCCAACTTCGAAGCCGGAGAAGTGCAAAACCCAGTAGGAGCAAAGCTAGCAGAGTACGTGGATTGTCCGAACGACCACCTGCGTAGAACATTCCTGCACCCAGACGTGCAGAAAAGAGGATGCAGCAGAGTGGAAATATCCATCTACGGCAAAGACTTCTCCAAATCCCACACCAATGCCATAGCGGAGACCATAGAACCTTTGCAGGACATATTCGTAGTACAGCCGCCAAAGAATTTGTGGTTGGCTCTCGCAGAATACTTGGATAGATGCTGCTGCATTTGCTGCGAAGAGACGGGAAAAATATTCCTAGCGTGGTACTGCAATTTGGGAACACGGCGCATAGCCGGTGTGCGAGTTCGAGGCAACGAAAAGTGGGAACAATGCGTACTTTGAACGATAGCAGAGTTTGGGTTCCGAAAATGTCCTATATTCCGCGTGGATATCCTAGGAACAGACCCGGTGGAAATAGCTCCACTGCGCTGCTACACGAAGGACTCCCCAACCATACTAGCGGAGTCCAAGTTTCCCACTCGAGTGCATGCAAATGCCCCCACCATTGCCACGATGCTGCCCCCAACGGAACACGTGGAGTGGGTTTGGCGCACAAAGAAGGCACAAAGGATCGGAGTAGAAAAGAGTCCGTTCGGCATTTTGGAAGTGCCTTCCTCCCGCAGAATATCCTTCCTATCCAAAAGAAAACGACAGCAAAGATTGGAAGACATACGGGACGATTTGGAAGGAGACGAGTGGGTCGAAGCTACGAAAAGATACCACGCAGAACTGTCGGAGCAAAGGCAGTCCATCCTGCGGCAGAAGGAAGAGGACAGGAAAGCCATAGAGAAAGAATTGGAGAAATACAGGAAACTATTGGATAGGATTTCCAGGAGAACCAACAATCTGTGTAGATTATTCTTTGGAGAGGAAAGCCCGTTTGGCACAGAGACGCCTAGGGCCAAAGTGCATAGGATGGACCAAATACCTGCAGGAGACTACAAGATACTAGGATATGCGATCCCCAGAGACTTGGATGCCAACTGGTTGGCAAGAGGGCACCGCGTAGTATTGCGAAGGGATAGAGAAACTTCTGTAGCATGGGCCACGGAAGCCCTATTGGAAGCGTGCGCGGCTGGAAAGTTCGAAGCCAACGGCAACATACGCACTGCCATACCCGGAGAAGAAATATTGGTGGAGTGGAAAAACAATGTAGCAACTGTCTTCGTGCCGGAAGGACCTGGTTTGGATACGTACTACGAATTGGCTAGGAAAATAGACCATTCGATACCTTGGAATCCAGGAAAGCTACTGGAAGTGTCGGCGCCACCAAACAAAGAATGCGTGCAGGCGCTACATATGCGGGAAGGAGAATACCAATGCTGGAAATACGCCAAAACCACGTACAGAAAAAAAGAAAGGACAATCCTATTCCTTTCCGAAAAATGCTCGGAGTGCGTTTTGGAGGGCTGTACGGTGGAGCACGCTACTACTCCGGTTTGGGGACACTTTCTGGAGGAGCAGAAAATAGACTGGACGTCTCCACCACCGCTATACTGCAAGATAGGCAGAGAAAGACTACCAAGGCAAAGAAGTAAGACAGACTGGTGCACGTCTCTACTCCGGAATCCTAGGCCTGCAAAGGGTGTTCGCCTCTACTCCATCTCCGGAATCCTAGAATTTCTCTGCGGTTTCGTATCCTCCGCTGGATGTCTGTAGTAGACTACTTTGGGTGGTTTGCTGTGTGCCCAAACGACGGCAGCTATTCCTACGACTGCAAATAGCACATTGCTAGCTATTTGCCAGTCTATTTTTGTGGATACTTCCTCCACTTCGCCCTCTATTTCTTCGAAGGAATCCTCTTCGGGTTCCTCTTTTTGTTCCATTTTGGCTAGCAATTCCTCCTTTGCGTCTTGGAGTTCTTCTCTAGCTTTTTGGAGATCGTCCAAGACTATAGCAAAGGAATCCTGCACTTCTAGGAAATGTTTCTGCAGGTCTGTAAGTAGTATAGGGGATGGGGGTTCCAGCGCAACGACCACCGGAGGATTACCCGTCTAAAGTGAATTCCTCGATTCGTACCGCGATTACCCGCATCCCGTGTCTATGTAGTTAAATATGTTAGTCTATATATGGAGTGCGAAGATTGTAAAGAGTTTGTTTATGATTTCTGTGTAAAGTGCTTGAAACCCAAGTTTGTACCTACTAAGCCAAATAAGTATATTTGTTGTGGTAAGAAAATACAAATAGAAGACGACACGTCAGCACAGTGTTACGAGTGTGGTAAAAATATTCGCAATGCCGTACCAAATGCTACCAGAGAGCAATATTACGCTAATGGAGGTCGTAAGAAAACACTTTATAAGAAAATAAAATACTTTAGGGACTGGAGGAGTCACATCCAAGGTTATCGACCGGTATATTTAGACAACGAAGTAAGAAAGAAAATCATAGACCACTTAGAAGAGCCAACACCACAAAGTCTACGGAAAACGTTGAAAAAATTAAAGCTAGGGAAATATTACAAAGCTATTCCCTATCTTTTGTCTGAAATTACCGGTAAGTCTATTCCCGAGGTTTCTGATATGGCAAGAGCCGAGTGGATGTTTTGTCGGCTGGATAAGGATATTCCTTATTACCCTGACGTAATTTACGAAATATTTCATGAAATCGACCCCAACCACCCCCTCTTGGGATGGATTCCCAGGCGATGACATCACATAGCAACGCCAACATTCCTCTTCCTCATAGCAACCAGCACTTTCACTTTTAAATTTGAAAAGTAGACGAGGGGAAATGAAATGTAAGGAATTAATTTGCATATGAACCAGACAGCCGGCGTTCAATATGCAAATAGAATCCTGTTTCGCTCTTTTCAAAGCAGATGTTTACTGAGCAAGCTTTCTTTGAAGCTCTTCTTTTGCCTCCTGGTAGATCTTTTTGCGAGATTCCTCGGAAAGATCTTTTACGACCGTTTTTTTGTTTCTTATGTCCGACTTTAATTTCTCGTACTTTTCCTCTTCGGCTAAGATAAGCGAGAATTCTACGTCGTCTATCTTTCTGTCACGCAAAGCCTTTGAGACAAGGTCGGTAATAGTATTTACTTTAGCCCTAGACAGAGCTATTGTCGTGTCATGCTTGGATATTTTCGTGGATAGCTTTTTCATAATGCCCGTAGCAACAGCCGAAATGATACCACAGGCTGCCCCAACGCCGGCCAAAGGAACTCCAACGATTATTCCCGGTCCAGTAAGCGAAGTAGCAACGCCAGAGCCCGTTAACACAACAGATATGGATCCTGAAGTTATCGCAATCTTATGTAGCGTGCTACGGGCTCTAACGTACTTTTTTCGGACTTTTTCATAGTGTTTTGTTTGCCCTTCCAAGTAAGCCAGGATTAAATTTGCTTTATTGAGCCTAAAGTTTTCCGCGTTTAATTCGTTAGGTCCCTCCCTAGGTAAATCAGGATAAAGTGGAGGTGCTGATGGTATAACATCCATTATATACTAATGTACGACGCTTTTGGAAATAACATAGAGGAGCAGCCACATCACGACAGCCGCTGGAATTGGAGAGCATTTAAGAAATTGTATCCCAAAGCAGTAACCTCGAAGTTTGAAAGCAGACCTGACGGGATTTACTTTAAAGAGTTTAATGACTTAGTTTACACCAATAAGGATTTGGAGGAGGGATTGAAAAAGTTACACCCAGATAAGGAAAAACATGAGGAAGTTACCCCAAAGAAACCTAATTTCCCAAGGAATCTATTAATGGCCAAGGAAGATTACCCATTTTACGATGCTGAAGGTGGTGTAAACAACTTTGAAAAATTGGTAACGCATTTAGAGATTTTAGTGGGTAAGCAATCATTTAACGTAATACTAAGAAATATCTATAAGAATACGATGTTGAAGCATACGTCGGGTAAAGAGGCCAGGGAATGGTTAGCAGGGCCCAACATGCGGTATTGGCCACAGCAGTTAGACTTTGCTATTTGGGCTGCCACTAAAGGTTGTGGTGTTGCCGCGGACATGTTTCATATTTCATTTATGCGGTTTCACGTTGCCTTTACGGTAAGGAGGGTGTTGAAGGAGCTTAACGTACCCCTACCGGGAGATAAGGCATTTGATCCAATGAATAACCGCTACGACTCCGCAGCCCTGGAAAGGTTAATTAATGAGTTCAAACCACAGCAAAAAGATTTTCGTTATAAGGAGGGTAAGACGCATGGGCTGGGTATAGTTTATGTTTGGGGTGCCAATGGTGAGAAGCCGGCCGACTACGGGCATCAGGAATATCCAAGTGATGAGTTAGAGTTTAGCGATATGGGTGGTGATAAGGGTAATAATTCATTAATTACTAGAATTCAAACAAACTACCCCGGCACTTGGGATCCGTTTGTGTTAATGAAAGGAAAAGGTCTAAGAAACCTAGCCAGGATTAACCGTAGCATAGAAGCATTCGTGTACTGCATCCTGGGAGCGCAGGTAAATACCCGCAACCCCATTGTTGGATCCCAAGGCGCTTCACAGGAAACGCAACAAGAATTCCTAACTTTATTTGAGTCTGCAATAATAGAAAATGACATATCCAAGTCAGTTCAAAGATATCAATTAGCGGTGCAGCAATCTAAAGTGCGGCTGGATTACGCTTTGTCGCCTGGTTGTTGGTTAATGCCAAGTAATTTGGTTATTAACACCAATTCCGTTGTGGGTTATAACAACAAGCTGCAGCGAGCTACTAAGGATATGAAGTTTGGGGTGAATGACGTGAACTCTGATACTACCAAGGGCATTACTCACTTCGTAGAGAAACCAAAAAAAGAGGTAGAAAAACCATTAAAAAAGGTGTACGTGCCGCCAAAGAAACCAGTAAAGAAGGTTATGCCGCCTGAGGAATATGACCATAACCTGCTAAAAGCCGGCCTAGCAGTCGCGGGTGTTGGTCTGAGTTATTATATATGGCGATGAACAACCCCTACGTAGCTGGAGTAGATTGTGTTCATACGACTTACACAGGCGAGAAAAAATACACCCAGGCGTCTTGGGTGGACGTTGAGGGTATGTCAGTGAATTTGAACTACTCAGGGAAGAAGTTAATCCTTTGTAGTATTTGCCTTGGATCAGTAAGTCACGCCAACATTGGTTTTAGGTTTCTGGATGAGAATGGCGTACTGCAGCCTATGAGAAATAAGACGAACAACAGGGAGCCTGCGCATTTCTCCGTAGAGCCGCCAACGAATAGCGCTGAGAATCTTACGACTTGGACTTTTCACATGGTTGCTGATTGCCATGGGAAGGTAAAGTTGCAAATACGCGTAGACGACACCGGGAGCGTTTGCGTAAATAGCATAGAAAATCAAAGGGATACGACCTATAACCACAAGACCATAAGCACTCTTACGGTGCTTAGTCTCTAGAAGCAAACTATGTTTGCTGAAGTATATGAATCCACATTGGAAGGAAGCCCATTACGCTTATTACTTAAGGGATGAGCGGTATACTGATCACGCCTGGCTCGATATTGGGATGTGGGTTGAAGTTGGAGGTCTTGCGTTGATCGTTTGTAGTATTATCGTTAACTCGGGGCGGGCGGGAATCATAGGGTTTAGGTTGGTTGACGAGAACGATGAGCCTTTAGCCCCTTATAGGGCATCGACCAACAATCGAAGTCCTACTCATTTCTCAGCGCAGCCATATCCATTTAGTTCCGAGGCGTTTTACGTGGCTACGTTTCAAATGGTAGTCAATTGTAAGTATGCTAAGTTACAGATTTACCATGACGGTAGTAGCAATCTTGGTTATTATGCTTTCATAAATAGCACGGACGGATACGCTAACACCCCCGACAGGACCTGGCATCATAAGACCATTTCTACTATGACCGCCATACCACTAGTTCCACATTATCAAGGCGGCGCGAATACTATCTTTACTTATCCCCAGTCGAGGACGCCTCGGACACCCGACGACGATAAGCCCGATATAATACACAAGGATAAGATCAACCCTTCATCTTCTTCAGGAGTACCACCCCGATAGCTACTACTAATATCCAAACGTTATTACCCACGAGCTTTAACAGTTCTCCGCCGGCCCTAAGTGCCAGGCCAAGAACGCTACCCAGCAGCCCAGGAAGACCGGCTGCCATCTTTTTTCCCAAGTCCGTCAGCCCATTGCCTAATTTCTTTACGCCCGCGCCTGTAGCCTTAAGCGCGGACAAGATCACGCCTACTACGCTTGAAATAGCGACCGCAAATGCCAGCGGAACGCCATACTTCACCAGAGCCCTTTTTATCTTTTCCTTGGTGGTAAGCCCCAACTCCCTTTCCAAGCCTTCCCTTTGCGCCTGTAATTCTGCAACCCTTTCCTGAAGGGTTTCTAACTCCCTTTGAGCTGCTTCCCTTTCCTCTTCGGGACGAGTCTGGTCCGCAACTACTTCTCGCTGCCGCTCTATTTGCCCCTTCAGGTCTTTGATAGCCTGATCTCTTTGCCGGATTTGCTCCTCTTTAGTGTTGATTTCGGCAACCAGCTGCCGCCGTTCCTCCAAAGAGCCGGCTATGGTGGTTTGCAAGTTTTTGGCTTCTTCCTTGCTCATGTCCAGGTCTTGCAGGGCGAGCTCGAAGGCCTTTTGGGCTTGGTTCCTATCGCGCAGGGCTTTGTCTGTTTGTTCTCTAAGTTCTATCATTCTTTGGTTTTTGTCGTCAAGTTCTCTTTTTTGAGCATCAAGGAGTAGTCGGTTTTGTCTCATGTAATCTGCCTCCCTTTCCTCCATTGTCTCCTTTAGTTCTTCAACTTCCCTTATCGCCTCAGCGCCTTTTTGTTGCCGCTGCATTAGGGTCTTGAACTTTTCAAAGGCTTCGCTGGTGTTTTCATCATTTTCTCTTAGTCTTTCCACCAAATTAGGTCTTCCTAATGCGTTTTTGATTTCTTTTGGGAGATTACTGGTGAGCCTGCTGGAGTCTCTCCTTTGGTAGAGATCATACCACTTATTCCTTCCTTGGTACTGGATTTGAATTTGCCCCTTATCTCCGGTTTGGAAATTAAGGCGGGCCAAGTCTACATTTGGAAATTTCTCCCTTACGTCGTCTAAAAGCCCCCTTAGCATTTCAGTTCTTAGCTCCAGGTTTTGCATTTCCAAAAACACTGGGATGGGTTCGCCTGGATTCTTAGTCGTAAACTTGCCTATGAATTTTTGCCAAGCTCTTTCCGCCCGGGGGCCAAACCTGCGTTTAAACCTGTCTACGAAGCCCTTAGTGTCCTTTTGACCGTCTTTGATTAGGAACTCGTATTCGTCGTCGTTAATGTCAACTTGACCTTCTTCGGTAAGAACGTCAAAGTCTGGATCCGTTCCTTCTACTTCCATTATATATGATAAGCTCAAAGTTAAATCCCAACGTATTACCTAAGCAGGTTGGCGGGCTGAAAGCGGAACGCACCTTTCACCGGGTCACCTTTACCCCCAGTAGCGCAAAGCCAGGGGAAACGCTGTACGTATGCGTGCCCCGCCTAACGGATAACCTAGTATTGGTTCCCGGTACCTTGGCTTTAAGGTTTGACCTAGCAATACAACCAAGCACCAAGGACAAGCGCTATACCGTCAATAACGTGGGTAGGAACCTCGTCTCTAAGATGAGAATCAAGTTTGCCGGGGAATCCCTCTTAGACTTAAATAGGTACGATCTGTACACCACGTACAAAGATTTATGGCTAACAGCCTTTGACCGTACACAAAAGATAGAGCAGGGAATTGGAAGCGTTATTCTTCGTAAGCTTCGCAGCGATACTAACCCCGCGCCTACGGACTCCAGTGGAGCAACCGCAGTAGCAGACGCAACGAGGGTAAAGACCGCCTATGGTAGCAAGTACGTTATCCCTTTGGATTTCGAAGTGATTACGAGTCATGGCGTGTACTACCCCAGGCAGCTAAGTGAGTTACAGTTTGAAGTAACCTTGGCGGACACTACGAATGTCATAGGAGGCATGGACAGCGCAATCAGTGGAGCCGTGGATCCTTATTCTATCACCAACTTAGAGCTACAGTACGAAACCGTGTACAACGAAGAGCTGGCCCGTAGCGCTGGCATGGAATACAGCTCCGGAAAGGCATTCCTTTACGACCACGTAGTGATGTATAAGACATTTAGCTTCTTGGATAAGACGGACGAGGTTATCAACCAAAGCATTAACCTCCCCCGAAGAAGTCTCACGGGGTTAATGTTGGTGTTTGCTAAGCCCTATGAGGCCGGTAAGCGCGACTCCGAAGCCTTTCATAACCCCAACATTACTAACGTCGGCGTGAATATCAACGGAGTCCCAAACAAGGTTTACTCCCAGGGGATAAAGCCCGCAGACGTGTACAGGGAGGCAATGCGCAAGTTTGGCGACCAAATTAACCCTGAGGAATTCTTTAAGGATAAGTATGCGCTGTGGATTGATATGCGCACCATTAACGATGAAGACCTACATGGTCAGGGTTTACGTTTAGTAAACACGCAGGATGGCATAACATTGGAGATCAAGCGCACCAAAAACACCAGTGCCGGCGACAGCGACAAGATAAACTGCTACATCTTCGTCGTCTCAGACGCGCAGCTAAGCGTGGAAATGAATCAACTAAAGAGCGTTGCCTATTGATCCACTCGCTCATCCTTTTGATAAAAAAATATCGTTGGTATATAATGCTTCGCGTATTCGAAAACAACGAAACCAAACTGCAATGCATAGTGCAAGGCGATAAACTATACTTCAAAGCAAAGGAAGTGGCGGCTGCGTTGGGTTACGAACGCCCAAAAGATGCAATTAAGGTGCATGTTCGCGAAAAGTATAAGGTAAAGCTTAGCGAACTTAGAGTGGAGGTGAATCGCCTCCCCTCGTATTCACAGCCTAATTCCCTGTACGTAACCGAATCTGGGTTGTATCAACTAATATTTAGCTCTAAGATGCCAACGGCAGAGACATTCCAGGATTGGGTCCTCGAGGACGTTCTTCCCGCATTGAGAAAGACAGGTAAGTATGAAATAGAAAGGCGGTTCGATAGTCCTAACAAGTTAGTCTTCAAAATGGAAAATGAGTTTGACCTGCATAAGAAAGTCGTGAACTACATACGCCGCTTCTACCCACAGATGCTCATAGCGCCCGGCTTAGGGGAATTGCAGGATTCTGACAGCAAACGTATAAAATGCTGGCAGAAGGGTTATCAAAGGGGTCAACCCGACCTCTTAATACTGAACGCGCATTTAAGGTATGAAGGGCTTTGCATCGAATTAAAGACGCCGAAAGGAAATGGCATACTCTCCGCAGACCAACGCAAGATAATTTCGCAGTATGACGCGAATGGTTACCTGACCATGGTTAGCAACGATTATGACGTCATCTGTCGTGCCCTTAGCAACTACGCGGAAGGTATCCGTATTCCCTGTCGGTGGTGCTGCAAACGCTTCAAGACTACGGAGACAAGGGCAACGCATTTAAGAATATTTCATAGATATAATGATCGTCAACCAAATACACTGGCGTGACCTGATTTGCGGTAAAGCATACGAAATAAAAAATTACGTCGTCTTCGAAGACATCGACCGTTTACGGTTAGTCCTCAAAGACTTAGAAGGCAAGGAATATTCCCTTTGGGCGCCGGATTGCGTGCGGTACGTAATTCAGGGCGAGGAATTCACCCACTTACGCAGCTATGGTAAGGTAAATGGCCGATGGAAGTTTGACATTGAAAGAAGAGTCACTCCATCTCCTCTTTGTAGTTAAGCGCGTCTGCTAAAGTCCGCTGCGCTTTAGGATCCGCGGAGCACCAATGCCTCACAAAGGATCCTTCGGGGAATACCCTGTCGCAATGAAGGCAGGTGTATTTTTTACGCGGTTTAGGTTTGGGTGTCGCAATGCAATCTGCAGGTGGTTCGCACGTAATACAGTCCATATATTGAAAGGGCGATCAGGAATCCTCCCAGAAATGCCACGAAGTAGGCTAGCATATACCTTTAAAAGGGGTCCTTATTTTTATTTATTATTATTAAATATCCTTAATTCATTATTATCGAATATTCTTAATAATAATAAATAAAAATAAGAATGGGATTTGAGACTCTTTGCACAAACCTATCTTACTATCTTAGGTCCTTTCTAACTTCTACGGGCTTTCCTTGCAGCCTCATTACTGGCATGCCAGGCCTCAAAGCGATCTAAGTACTCTTTAAAGCCGCCTTGGCCGTCGTAGAGGCACTGCCAAATATGTTGGTCACTTCTTTGACAGCCGCAGCGCTCACAAGTTGCCTCCCAATATTCCCTATCTTCCCACCTTACGCCTTCTACGAGGTCAAACTCCGCAAAGCGCTGGTCGATTTCCTTCTTCCGGCGCGTCAACTTCCTTTGGGTTTCCTGCGGACAACATCGTGCAGCAACGTCGCCGTGTTCCTCGCAAGCCACGCTCAGCAGGTCGTAATTGCCGCGGCACCGATGTCGGTGCCATTCATCGTTTTTATCCTCCTCGCATCGCTCACATACATTCTTTAGACAAACGCGGTTTTCTACGTGGTATTTCAACATTTGCGCGCTGCTAAAGAGGCGATTACACTCCTTACAACGTCTTTCGCGTGCCTTCTTAGCGCACACCTTCTTTTCAACGTGGTATTTTAACATTTGCTTCGAGCTGAACTCCTTGTTGCAGTGCACGCACTCCATATATAATAAGGATTTAATAAGCCTTATATGGGATACCGCATAAAGTCCTTAATGGACTCTTTTGCCCAGCCCGCCATCGTCAAGAGCGCACCAAACCTTTCTGCGCGCTTCAGGCCGCACATTTCATCGTACAACTCCTGCACGCGCTCTTTTAACCGGTCTATCTCCTCCCTTTGCATTTCTATGGTGTCTCTTTTATCTTTTGCGTCGCCGGCAATTCTTCTTACTGCGTCCACTGGGTCCATCGTATATATCATGGATCCGAATCATATTCCCTGCAATGCTCTCATAGTAGGACCCACCGGCTGCGGAAAGACCCAATTCGTGGTAGAGCAGCTATTAGGACCCTTTAGATACCGTTTCGACTACATAGTGCTGCTCTGCCCCACCTACGTGAACAACCGCACCTGGGAAGGCATAGGAGTGAAAGACGACGACTTCTTCGTAGATATCTTAGACCCTAACGAGTTATCCAGCCATTTGAAGTTCTGGCACAAGCAATTCCCTAAAGATACACAGACTTTACTCATACTGGATGACATTGCCTGTGGGGACGACGTAAAAAAGCGCACCTCCGAGCTCGTTAAGCTCGCCTTCAGCGGTAGACACGACAATATCAGCGTTTGGTTGCTCTCGCAGCAGCTTACCAGTGTCTCTAAGCCTTTTAGGGAAAACATAGGTTCACTTGTCGTATTTTATACGCCGAGCAAGTCTGATTTGGAAACCATTTTAAGCGACTACGGCGGTGAGATATCCAAGGAACAGTTACACGAATACATGCGGCATTTAAAAACGCACCAACATTCCAAGATGATCTTCTCTTTGAGGTTTCCGTATTCCATTAACATATATGGACATTGAGCAACTCTTAGATGAAGTCCCCGCGCAGTTAGACGAAAGTAACCTTAAGGAACAACTCAACATCCTTGTGTCATCTGGGAAGTGCAAAGAAATGATAGGCAAGGAACTTACCCATGAGCAGGTAAATAAGTTGTCAGAAGAGGAAGTTAAGAAGTTCCATAAGAGGTACGAGGCTGCCCTTGCAAGTAAGACCACGGACGCCGTAGCAGACTCCGCTATCCGACTTGCGACTAAATTGCTTGGACTTGCGCTGCCCATAGACGACGTGGAGCAACTGCGGAAGGACATAAGCGAGGACTATGTCATCGCGCAAGAACTTAAGATAACCTGTGGGTGGTTGTCTTTGAAGTGCGGTAAGTTAATGGCAGTCGCCTCTGTGGCTTTGCACGTAGCTCAGCATGTCGACTTGAAGGAGGTACTGGTGTCTTGGAAGGACTTCAAGAAGGACAGGGACGTTGAAAAGGTCTTCCAGGCGACACTTGCTGAGGTACCTGATCAAGTCGCCTCAAGTACCTAGTTAAGTCATTCGTAAGTACTTAGTCAGGTCACCGTAAGTACTTAGTCAAGTCATTCGTAAGTACTTAGTCAGGTCATTCGTAAGTACTTAGTCAAGTCATTATTAAGTCGTTCTCAAGTCGTAACCAAGTTACTTGTCAAGTCCTTCAAGTCCCTTAATATAAGATGAGTGGCACCGAAGAACAACCACCCGTAGAAGATACCAAGATTACCAAGGCTAAATCTCCAGGCAGAGTCGCTGCCGGAAAGAAGCTCGCGGAGATGAACAGGAAGAACAAAGCCAAAAAAGGAGAAAAGGTGGAAGAGAAAGAAGAAGAATCCTTTATTAATCCTGGGTACGTCATTGGCGCGTTAGGAGTTGCTATAGCAGCAGGCAGCCTCTACTTACAATGGCGGGCTACGAAAAAGGTAGAACCACCAACATATCACGCACCTGTGGAACCGGCTGTTAGAAAAAGTAAGATCCCTGAAATGGAGTAGATTTATCACCACGTGCCGTGGCGACCTAGATTTTCCTTCTCGCTTTGTAATATAATGTCGACCGCGTTGCTGAAAACTGTTGAAGAAGCAGCTATTATTACTTCCATCGTTGCGGGTATTGGTTGGGTAGGTAAGAAAGTGCTCAAAGAAGACTTTACTGAAGACCCAAGCAAGAGCTTCGCTAATTTTGCTAAGATGACTGCTGCCGTAGGCGGGGCTATCATGGTAAAGGATTACCTACGGAAGGAAAAGTACCTCCCTACGGTGTAATATATATGGCTAGTTTAATCGCAGGTGGAGTTATTGCAGCTTTAGCATTCACTGGAGCTAATTATGGTGGTCAGTATTTGGATAGATTAGTTAGAGGCGACAAAAGCGGAGATTTAACTGCTGAGAGGAAGAGACACGACTTAGCGCTGGAGAAATATCAGCGAGATGTGGCGGCTTGGAATGAAAAAAGACAAGCTTACAGGGATTGGTTGGATAAGAACTACCAAGACAAAATGCAGGCAGACAAGAACTTCGAAAATACAGACTATGCCTTTAAACTTTATGCGCAAGCACACCCCGCGGCATCGGCGGGGTTGAGAAAGCCTCAGTTTAAGAATTACTACCAGCCTTCTAAGAAACAAAAAGACAATGAATTGGTCTTTGTAGGAGTCGCAGGGCTGGCAGGAGGCGTAGCTTTGGCGTATCTGCTCTAACGAAGGAAACTGTGTTTCCTGAAATATATGATCGTCTTTTTGGAAAGCGACAAGAATAACTTTACTACTTATTTGAATCCTCCCATCAAAGCCTGTAAGGTTCGGTTGGTTAGTTGCTCTTTATACAATTCTTGGTATAATTTAATTAATGGCTTTGTCATCGGAACTTCCGGCACCAAACCAAAAATACCAGATTCCCATTACACCCCTATAACACTGGCTAAGGAGCTAGCAAAGCATGGATATACTCTTACCACAGGATTACCCCATGAAATGAAATTCAAGAAAAATAGTGGAAGCGCTAATCTAAAGGACAGTTCATTGGTAGAACTCCTGGGCCTTACTAGTACCACGATAAATAGCGGCAGTACATATGATGTGAAATGGAAAGTCGCATCCTCTTACGAAGTCTATTGCGACTTGGTTCATAGTTACAACAATGGAGAAAAGTCTTCTCTTATGTCCAAGTTTCTGCCCAAAGGTAATCCATTTGACTCAGGAGAATACACTCCCATTTCTTTAAGCTATGACTTGTCTAATTTGGTAGAAAGCATAAACATCACCATTAAAGTGGACGGAAAGACGGTGGATTTTAACGGGCGAAAGATCAATCTTGTTTTGGAATTCATATAATGAGCCGCGTAGAGGACAAACTCAAAAGGATTTACTACGGGCCTGAGGGCTATTGGAGAGGAGCGTCGGCCATCAAGAAACTCGCGACCGCGGCCAGGGTATCAGAAGAAACGGCTAAGAACTGGTTAAGAAAACAAACCCTCTGGCAGGTTTATCTTCCCGTGCCTAAGTACATTCCCAGGCCCAGCTTCACCGTAAATACCCCCAATGAAGTTCATCAGGTGGATTTGCTTTTCTTACCGCACGACAAGGTGAGAAGAAAGACCTATAGGTACGCTTTGACCGTAGTTGATATCGCAAGCAGATACAAGGACGCCGAACCCATAACCAGCAAGGATTCTGGAGAAGTTGCAGAAGCCCTAGGTAGGATTTATAAGCGCGTCTTGAAATGGCCTAAGCTGCTGCAAGTGGATGCGGGGACAGAGTTCATGGGCGTGGTTACTAAGACCCTGAAAGACCACGACACTAAGATTAGGAGAGCCAAAGCAGAGTACCCCAGGGGTCAGAGCATCGTCGAAAGATTCAATAAGACCCTGGCTGAGCGTCTCTTTGGGTACCAGTATTGGAAAGAGCTGGAAGATCCCTCTAAACGCAACAGGGAATGGACTCAGAGGCTCCCCCAGGTTGTCGCGGCTTTGAACAACGAGGCGGCCAGGGCTACGGGAATAAAACCCAGGGATGCCATAAAAAAGAAACACGTGGAACACAAGTCCTTCGTCAGAAGTTCGAGGGCGGTCTTCCCCCAGGAAAAAAGATTAGGCGATGTCACGGTCCGATATCTCTATGAGCCGGGTGAATTAGAAGGAGGATCCAAAAGAGCTACGGATCCTAATTGGTCTTTGGAAACTTACCAGATCCGAAGTGCGATAGCTAAGAAGGGTCAGCCCATCTTGTATTATCTTCATGATGGTCCCACGCGTGGGTTCGTCAAAGAAGAACTGCTTATCGTGTGATGTCCGAATGCTATCGTATGGATACCATCATCACACATCCACCTCTTACCGTCAAATGCAGACAGTGACACCTTCTCCTGTGTAACGTTGTGTATTTGATGTCCGTAGCTGCGCAGGCTGTTCATTTTATGTCGCTGTTCCTTACGCGTACGCAGGACCTTTAAGTAGGAATCGTGGGTAATGTCCTTCTTAACCACGTACTTTTTTACGCCTTTGGCTTTCTTTTCTACACCGTCCAGCTTCAGCACGCTGTACATCTTGGGTTTCAGGCCCACGTATTCCACGATGGGTTTTCCTTTCATCTCATCCTTCATTTTCCCGATTACTTTCTTGTTTTTAGGGGAGTAAAGAAAGTGGTCGCGTGGGTAATCGCTGGTGTCGTATTCATCGATGTCGGGAACACAGTCTTCGTAAATGTCTTCCGTCTGCACCTCTAGTATCAAGGAATCGGTGTCGGTGTATAAAAGGCGGCACTTATCACCGTATTTCGGTTTTAGCTTGTCGTAGTAAAACTCATACATGAGCAGCTTTGATAGGTCTAACACTGTAAACCCCGTGTATACGGGTTTATTCAGGAATAGATTCGCTTTCTTCATGTGAATCACGTAGAAGTTTAACATTTCTACGTATCTAACGAATCCAGGCTGTGACACGTATGCTTCTGCTTCCTCTCTGGTGCTGGCTATCTTTATGCTTACGCGCTTGCGAATGTTCTCCATTGTCTTACCAAATACGCTATTGTTCATTAGTTTAAACAGGTTCTTTTCGAAGTCATTCTTTGCCTGCGTACGCTTTTGTGTGTTAAAGTCAATGTAGGAGCGCATCCATGGTTCCTGCGTGAACTTCAAAACGCGGTGGATCTTCTTCACGCGTAAGCCGTGGCGCACATAGAACTGCAGGTTGCGGTAATGCACCACGTACTTCTTCTTGTCCATCAGGTTCATCGTTAGCTTCCTGTATGGCTTGTAGCCAGGGCACATTTCCCTCTGCAGCGGACTCAGCTGCTTAAATGGTATTTCTATTGCTTCTGGTGCTAATGGGAACTCATCGTGCGCGTCGTGCAAGTGCTCTGGGTATTCCAGGTCCACCTCCAGCACGTAACCTTTGTCGTCTTCTTTACCTACGTTTAGGTAAAACTCTATGGGCTTTATGTTGTCCCATTCGAAGTCGCGTACAGGTAAGTACTGCGACATTGCCCAACCGTAGAGGTTGTTTGCGTCTAAGTAGAAGATGTATGTGGTTGGCTTCTCCGGGTCGTGCTCTACCAGGGGATTGTTTGCGCGGGCGTAACGTCTGCTGGGTCCGCAAACACCGCCGCGGATACCGTCTTCCATAAAGCGGTACATGTCGTATTCCGTTAGGAGATCCAGTTGCGCGTTTGTCTTCTTTAGCAGCGCACTCCAACTAAGCCCAGGAGCCGTGTAGAAGTTCGCTGGATCCAACCCGTAGTATTCCATTGCCATCTTTCGAAAGCTTTGGAAAACATCTGCGAGCAGTACTACGTCTGAACGTAGGTAGATGTCGTGGTATTCTCCCATATTCTCACAGGAGTACTTTTCCCACACATCTAACGCATGCTGGTACTCCTCATCCTTTATACCAGACTCGTTTAGGGTGCTGTAGAATCTCTCTTTGGGTGGTAGGGGTTCTTTGAATCGATCCCAGGAGTCCATGTATTCGTATGGGTAGACTCCTTTCCTTTCCGCGCCGTATTGACTGGAAATGGGGAACTCCGTGTTGTATTTAACCAAGTTTGCTAAGGAGTCCGCCATAAACTGCTGCGAATCTAAGAACTTCAGCTTGCCCACAGTTACGGACATGTACCTTTCTTTGTTGTTGGGTATGCACTTTACTTCGGAGCCGTCTGTTCCTTGTAAGAGTAAGTGACTGTCGTAACCCCTTAAATTGTGAAAGAATACGGGTATTTCCATTTCTGGATCTACTTTGAAGTTTATATTACATTTCCAATGAGCTGCACCTCTGTATTTACCCGTGATGTGGCAGTGATCTCTAACCTTATCCACATAAAAATCCTCAACGAATGCTTTATGACAATGAATGCAGTGGGTGGAAGGCTTGTTGGGCTTTTCCCCCTTCCTTGCATACCTGCCACATTTGAAATGAGCTTCTCCTAGATACTTTCCATCTTCGTCCCACGCTTTCTTGACTCGTCTTCCAAACTGGAGAAGCGTATGTTGGCAAATGTGGCATTTCTTTGCCTTGGTAAAAGCCTCCTGGTTCTCTTTGGTAAATACCATCTTCTTTGGGCGTCTTAATTGTTCTCTTATCTCTTCCTCCTCTTCTCGCAATGCTTCTAGAAACTCATTAGCTGCGTTCTTACCTCGGTAAATCACAGGAGGGTCGGCCTTACCATCTGATCTGACTACTATGTAACCAAAGGAGCAGATCTCGTGTAATCCCACCTTATTCGTGGCACCACTTTTCTGCTCTTCCTTAGTTATCAACGCTTCAAAGTCTGCATATATCACGTAAGGCACCTGCATCTGCTTTTGATGGTCTGAGTAGGATAGGTTCTTATCTGTGGACATCTGGATCCGTTGCGCCACTTCTTCGACTCCGCGACATATTTCGTCGTGATCCTTTAGAGCTTTAACGCTGGTAAAGGATAACAAACAACAGTCGCAGAAGTATTTCTTGCCTTTGTGTTTGGTGTGTCTGTAAAATTAAAAAATTAAACGAGGCTTACCTGTAAGGTGAAGTTTGATTGGGATTCTACCTCCTCATTCTTGCATAGAGAGATCACGTGAGATAGCGCATGCGTAGTGAAGTTCATCCTTTAAAGCGGGCCCATGTTATCCCAAGAAATGGGTGGGTATACACCAGACAATGGGGTGGGCACGTGATCTCTCTATGCAAGAATGAGGAGGTAGAATCCCAATCAAACTTCACCTTACAGGTAAGCCTCGTTTAATTTTTTAATTCTACCTCCTCATTTGCATATTCGAGATCCCGTGAGACTTCAAAGCTACGTGGGCCCGTGTCAATGTACCCTTCAGTAGGGAAACACACAATAACCTCAAATGGAAACATTTTAATATGAAATTAATTGAACATTTTTGTCATCTTTATAAAGCACAGCTTAAAACTGAGCTTCCATAACAATTGTCTGGTTTAATGTCTTTCTTGTAAAAAATAGCAAATGTACATTGTGATGACCATCCTGCAGCTTCCATAATTGTTTCTAATGGCACTCCACTGCGATAAGCAGCCGAGGTTGATGCTGACCTGGTGCTATGTGGTAGGAATGTTTTAACATCTATGCCTGATTGTGCCATTACTGTTTTGACCCATCTAGAAATAGTGTTTCTGGTAACAGGCTGAAAAGGCTTGTTATAACTGAGAAAGAGCCTTGTGTTCTGTGGCCTTCGGATAGTTTCTGTTTTAG
Source organism: Actinia tenebrosa (assembly GCF_029948245.1). Taxonomy (NCBI): domain Eukaryota; kingdom Metazoa; phylum Cnidaria; class Anthozoa; order Actiniaria; family Actiniidae; genus Actinia; species Actinia tenebrosa. Next base: position 11,978,684 of record NW_028292572.1, read on the forward strand.
CTATGTAAGCTTTTAGGTAAGTCACTACACAAAGTCTCCTGTCTGCAGGGAAAGCAGGAAGCACCAGTATTGGTGGTTGCTTTCCAGGTTTGGATTGTTTTATAAGTCCATCTAGAAAAAACTTGTAGGAAGACTTCCCTTTTGAAACATGTTGAAGGTCCATCATGTGCACTGATTGGCATCTTTGACCAGTAACTAACATACATAACATAACTAGCTTGAGAGTGAGTAACTTTAAATCCAACTTTGAGGCAGGACTCCATGTTTTTAATAAATCTAGCACCTTGCAGACATCCCAAGTTGAGTGATATCTTGGACGAGGTGGTCTGGTCTGAAAAGTTCCTTTGACAAATCTTCTAATTAGAGGATGTTCTCCAACACTCGAAGTACTATCGGCAAGCTCAACAGTTGCCGACAATGCTGATTTGGCAGTGTTAATTGCTGAGTAACTGCTTCCAGAGTCATATAGGTGTGTTAAGAACTCAATTATATTAGCTACAGTTGGATAAATGGGATCTTGATTTCTTTCTGCTGTGTATCTCCTCCATTTATCCAAATAAACTCTGTACTGTTTTGTTGTTCCTGTTCGCCATGACGAGAGGATAATTTCACAAGCTCTTTCTGAAATGTTCTGTTGTTGGAGTCGTCCCCTGATAAAAGGCATGCCATCAGTTTCAATTTTGGCCACAATGGGTGAATCAGTTTTCTGTTGTGTGGTAATTGTAGCACAAATTTGTCTCTTGGAAGCAACACTGGTCGCTGGATTAACATGTGTAACATCTTTGGAAACCAGACTTGGGTCCGCCACAATGGTGCTATCAGCAAGGCTTGAGCTCGGTCTTCCTGGAGCTTTTGAAGAACTTTGGTCAACATGCTGAATGGTGGAAATAAATAAACATACTTATTTTTCCAACTTAAACAAAATGCATCTATTGCCATGGCTTCAGGATCAGCACGCCATGATACAAAAGGCTTGAATTGATAATTGTTTCGGGAGGCAAATAAGTCTATTTCTGGCCTCCCCCAGAGTTCTATTAGCTGTTTGAAAACAGTGGGATGAAGTTGCCATTCTGTTCTATCTGTAAATTTTCTGCTCAACCGATCAGCTATTTCATTTTGTATTCCGGGAATGTGTGTCGCACTGAGCCATATATTTTTTGAAATACACCACAACCAGATTTCACGAGCTACTTTGTTGCAAGCCAAAGAGTGAGTTCCACCCATATTATTAATAAATGTTACTGCTGTGACATTATCTAGTTGTAAATGTATGTGTACATTTTTCTCATTGCTACACAGAGACTGTAGTCCTAATTTAGCAGCTGCAAGTTCAAGACAATTTATATGTTTGGTTTGTTCATGTGCAAGCCATCTACCTCCTGCACAGTCCTTTCCTTGGCGGTGTGCACCCCACCCTTCCAGGGAGGCATCAGTGGTAAGGGTGAAGTCTGGGTTGTTGTGGGAAATTTTCTTAGTAAATTTGTAATGGTTTCCTAACCACCATTTAATGTCTTCTCTAGCTGAGTTAGAGAATTGTATTAAGGCCTCAAAATCACCTCTGCTATTTTTGAGTTCCTCAATTTTTTCAATTTCAAGTTGTTTGTAGAAAAGTGGTCCAAATTCCACTCCAACAGAACAAGAAACTAAAGTTCCAATAAGTTTAGCTGCTTCTCTTATTGTACATGTTTTATTATCCAAAATGGTTTTACCAAGGACTCTAATATTTTTAATTTTTTCCTGTGTGAGACTGACTGTCATGTCAATAGAGTTTAATATGAACCCCAAATGCTCTAAAATTTGGGTTGGTCGGGTTACCGATTTTTCCTCTGAGACCTGAAACCCCAGGTCTCTAAACAGATCATAAGTTTCATTTATATTATTCATGCACTGATCATATGACGTTCCCAATAAAAAACTATCGTCTAGGTAACCACTTGAGATATGTCCTCTGCTCCGCAAAGTGGAATACACTGGCTTCATGAGTTTTGTAAATATTCTCGGTGCAGAGCTAAGACCATTTGGTAGTGTGATATATTTGTATAATTGGTTTCCCACCTGAAATTTTAGGTATTTCTGGGATTTTTGGTGGATAGAAACTGAATAATAAGCATCAGTTAAGTCCAGAGATGCCATGAAACAATTCCGTTCCATTACATTTATACAGGACTGTATTGTGTCCATTTTAAAATGAACTGGTAAAATATTTTTATTCAGTTTTTTGAGATTTAATATCAATCTGAATTTTCCATTCTTTTTTGTTCGTAAAAACACTGGTGAAATAAACTCTTCTCTTTCGTGTTCACATTTTTCTATGACTTGTTTGTCTAATAGCTCATCTACTAGTGTATGAAGAGCTTTCTCTTCAACTGATTGAAGTTTTGGTTGTCTCAAAGGAGTTGTTTGTACTGGTGGTGAAATGAAATCAACTTCGTACCCTGTTACAATATTTAGGATTGTTTTGTCAGAAGTTAGCTTTTTCCATTCATTTTCATGAAATTTAAGACGGCCAGCTGGCAAAACTTGGTTTTTGGTCAGTGTATTCTCACTTTGCAGAACAGATTTCTCTGTTTTAAATGCAATATGATCATTTTCCTCAAGGTTGCTTACCTTAACAAGAGGAATAGAGATATGTAAACTTGAATTCACTTGCGAGGCTGATACTGGGATTGGTTTTTCTGATTTCGGTACCCTGTGTATCCGCTTCTTTGCCTTCCAGTAGAGCCTCTGCCCCGGCTTAAAAAAGGAAACCTTCTCTGATCTGACCTCGCATATTGGCTGCCATTTGAGTTCTGTCTCTTGTAGTTATTGTGTTTCGAGGTAATTTTAGATGTGACCTTGCTGGCCTCCGTCAAATCCTTTACTGATTTGCCTAGCTCAGTTCCAAATAGCAGATCTTTAACAGGGTTTTGATCGCTACACAGCAAACGATATTCAGATTTCATATCTGATTTGAACAAAGCTCTTCTTCGCAAGTCAATTTCATGCGAAGCATCGCTTAACAGTGACAGACTGTCTGAAAGAGTCTGCATTGTGTTTGTTGTCATGTCCGCCATTTCGGCTGGAATGTTCTTATCTTTTTCAGCTTTCATAAAGTCACTTAGCACTTTAGCTACTGCCGTTATTCCTTTAAGAAGAGGTTTCTGTGCTTTTTGTAGCATAACATCCTCTGTTTTTACTTCCTTTCTCACACTATTGAAGATCTCAGGGTTTACTCGAACGACCTCTAGTCGCTGACAGTTTCCTGGCGTGGGTAATTTCTCCACCAGCTCTTCGCGCGAGTCTTTGCTGGCGCCTTTGCTTAGAAGTTCTGTCAATAATTCGGCCAAATCCGAGTCGAGATCTTCTCCATTGTGTAGTGGTTTATTTACCACTTTCGCCATGCCGGCGAGAACCACATTCAGTTCTTTCTTGGGTTTTTTCCTGGGAGGTTCACCTTCCTCCTCCCCGCCATTGTTTTCGTTGGCGGGCGATTCACTGTCACTTTCTGACAACTCATCAACAGCCTGGTTATAATTATCGTAGGCTGTTTTTATCTCAGTAATTACTGGTGTAAGGCTAGCTAAAGATCCAGTAATGTTTGCTAGTTGTTGTTTGATGTCATCTACATCTTCGGCCAGCAAGGTATTTTCGGTTTGGTCTTTGCTTGATTTTGGCGCCAAACTTTTCGAGTGGCCATCTTCTGGCTGTTTGTCTTTGGGACTCGTGGGATTTTCTCCCGTCTTATGACTTTTTTCGAGCCCTTTTCCCTTTCGGGAAGTTTCTTCGACAGTATTCTTTCCCTTTCGGGATTCTTTCATGGTGGTTAAACCACTGGTGGTTTCTGATCTTTTTGCAAGACTTTCGCCTTGACGCTTATTGGCCTCATGGCCTTGCTCCATTCTTCAGAAGTTCTTGCCAAAACACGAACTGAGAGTTCCCTCGGGACGATGGAAGTCGGTAGACACCTATTTCTCTAAGAAAATCGTGGTTCTTCTTAAAATCTTTTCCGAAACAAAACGTGGACTTTTCTTCACTGAACGCAAACGCAAGATGAACTTCACTACGCATGCGCTATCTCACGGGATCTCGAATATGCAAATGAGGAGGTAGAATAGTGTGCTAACATGTTTCACCCACGAATAATGCCCGCCGTGGTAGAAGAGGTGTATTCGTTCTCCTTTACTCTTTGACAGCACTAGTGGCACTATCGTTTGGTCTCTGACTCCGTAAACGTTAATGGCTAGGTCATTTTCCTGCTCGAATATCGGTATGTCTATCAACTGCATTGGGAACTCTACGCCATCCCACTCCAAATCATCTGTTGGGTACTTGCTTGGTCTACATGGATCCTTATCTACTGGATACAGTGCGGATCGTATTGCCCACATAAAGCAGCGGTTGTCGTCATTCTTTACGTTAACGATTGCCTTCTTCATTTCTACCCACACCGGCAGGGGCACGTAACTTCCTCCTCGTATTGGCACGTACCTTGCCATGCTAACCTCCATACCTTCTACCTCCTCCACTGTCCAACCTGATCCTTCTTTCGTGTAGTTAGACAGCGACTCCATTATTGCTTCTAAGGCTTCGCTGAGTGACCTATCCAGATTCGTGGACTCTAATATAACCAGTGACTTTGATCGCAGCATTGCTGTCGTCGTTACCTCATCTTTTGACAAACTTACTTCTACCATTATACTCGCTTTCAGGGCTCCTAATTCTTCTATGCCTTTTTGAAGCGTTCTCTTGACCTTCCTTTCCGACTGACGCCAAAACTGTCTAACGTCAATCTCACCGTTACCGGGTATTGACACCGTTTCGAAATTGCTTTGGGATTCCATCTATATAATAGGAAATATCTTATACCTAATTCCAGACCCTTTTCAGATCGTCGTAGTCATACTCACAATCCTGACAATGCCAAAACAATTTAACCTTAGTCTCAAACTTCTTACCACATCCACAATCATAGCTGCTCATACATTTCGTCTTCATCTTCAAATGCTTCTTCAAGTCCACTTCTTTCTTAAAAGTTCTCTTACAATCTTCGCACTCCATATATAGACTAACATATTTAACTACATAGACACGGGATGCGGGTAATCGCGGTACGAATCGAGGAATTCACTTTAGACGGGTAATCCTCCGGTGGTCGTTGCGCTGGAACCCCCATCCCCTATACTACTTCTGTAGTAGGTGGTTTTTCGGGGATTGCTACCTCCAGACCATTCTCTCGCTCTATCCTGCGTATCTTTGGTATGCCTATGCCGTACTTTTTGGCTACCTTCTGCAGGCCCATACCATTCTTTCGATCTTCCAACAATCCTGCGATTTCTTCCTCGGATAGTATTTTGGGTGTTGCCATATATATCTACGGACATAAAGTATCTCGTAGCTAGATAGCTATGGATCCATAGGGGTATTCCGTGGGTCCATAGGATATAGACATGTATCTCTACATAGCTGCGGGTATGGTCGCATACGTGCTAGGAAAACAAAGAACTACACAAATACTTTTGGAGATCTTGGAAGGTCTCTACCGAGCGCAAAAGACTTTGCAAGGAATTTGCATACCAGGCTACATAGCCACTTTGGCGCAACTACCACGAAATAGATAGAGGGTGTCGAAGGTTTTGGGCTACTACTATGGATTTTCCAAAAGGTAGCGGTGTCTTGCCGCGCCCTTGCTACGAGGACTCGTTTTGGGGTCCTTGCTACCATGGAGAGGCATTTCGCCTCCACCTACTTCCCTACGGACATTTCTGGTGCTTGCTGCCAGCGCAGTGGACACAAAAAAATACTTTTCCTACGCAAAATGTGCCTACCAGGAATACCCGTGCGGGAGTAGAAAAGGTAGCCGAAAATGGTTGCCGAAACAATGGGTAAAAATATACTCTTCTAACAGTGGGTGGTTGGGGTCTATTTTGTAAAATATTTCATAGATTACGTCAGGGTAATAAGGAATATCCTTATCCAGCCGACAAAACATCCACTCGGCTTTTGTCATATCAGAAACCTCAGGAATAGACTTACCGGTAATTTCAGACAAAAGATAGGGAATAGCTTTGTAATATTTCCCTAGTCTTAATTTTTTTAGCGTTTTCCGCAGACTTTGCGGGGTTGGCTCTTCTAAGTGGTCTATGATTTTCTCCTTTACTTCGTTGTCTAAATATACCGGTCGTAAACCCTGGATATGACTCATCCAGTCCCTAAAGTATTTTATTCTCTTATAAGGTGTTTTCTTACGACCTCCATTGGCGTAATATTGCTCTTTGGTAGCATTTGGTACGGCATTACGAATATTCTTACCACACTCGTAACACTGTGCTGACGTGTCGTCTTCTATTTGCATTTTCTTACCACAACAAATATACTTATTTGGCTTAGTAGGTACAAACTTGGGTTTCAAGCACTTTATACAGAAGTCATAAACGAACTCTTTACATTCATGCATATATATATCATAGATTTCGCAAACACAGCAGCAGTAAGGGAATCGTCGCGTGGGTAATACCCGCTGCCGACGCATACATTTAGAGGGGCCTGAAACGCAGGTAATACCCGTGAAATTCGATGCTTAGTGATTTGGATTTCGCAAGTCCCCCTTACTGCTGCTTGATATATATCGTTATCAAGAGATGTATCAATAATACCAATGCTTGTAAGCATTAGTTTTAATGCTAAGTTAGATATTTTAAAACTTTCTATATATAGTGTAAGCTCAATTATCCTATTTCACTATGACGTCACTGCTTGTTTATGTGGGGATAGAATCGCCAAATCCAATAGAAAATTCAACAAAATTTGCTCCTAGCGAAACAGTTTAATCTAAAATGGCCTGGTTTTCAGATATAATATGTGCTAATATGTACTAAAAAATATTCTGAGCGTTTGCTGTCTATTCTACTTCTCTTCGTGGATTGATACGGGTTTTAGAACAATTTTCGGTGAATTTGCGTTGATTTGACCCCCTCCGACGACCATGATCCTTTGCGTTTAAACAATAGATGGTTTTGATGTGACGTCATAGTGAAATAGGGCAATTTATATTGTATTTTTACATAGAGAATTTTGTTTTGAACATTGTTACATATGGGTTTATACCAGCTGGTTGTCTCTCCAGTCCTCCAGCTGATCCATCTTTGTAGGATAAATAAAGTTCAGTATTGATTGATTGAAATTGGACTCGGCTTATCGGCCTCTTCCAATTTTGTCAGTCCTCGAAATTTTTTTCATCCAATTATTTCCAAATTGGACTGAGCATGTAGTCCTATTACCTATACTTATTATCATTTTGTGATTTATTGTTTTAGGTTTGTTTTAAGAGGTAAGTTAGAAATTCAATCAATACGTCGACTAATTATTTTTGTACTTGTTTTTTTATTTAAACATTTCTAGTCGATAAGGTTTTCTTATGCTCAAATAAATGACAATCAGGTATTTTGCACACTTTTTCCTAAACCCACCTCCTTCCTTCCTTCTTATTTTTTCGTTTTTCTTTCTTTAATTTTCTTCGTTTTTTCTTTTCTTTTCTTTTTTGTTTTTTTATGTTTTTGTTTGTTTGTTGTTGTTGCTGTTGTTGTTTATATCTTATTTTATATAATCTATTATACGTTCATTTTGTTACATCAAATCCATTGATAAATTAGTCACCCCACGGCTGTCACACTTCCCATGGCCAGTTTTTGTGGGCAGGGTTCTCATTTCCAATACTGATGCTCCATTATTTACATGACGATTCGTACATCGCTTCAGAAATGAGAGACAATCCTTAAAACCCATTCTAAAGTTCTGACTAAATATAGGATAGATGAAAGGAGCAAGAGCTCCTTGAGAATAACCAATAAAATATATCAGGAAAATGAAAAGTCCTGATTTACAGATTGGATGGCCAAGAAAGTTCGTGAAATTACCACGGCAAGTCACGGTATAGACCCACAGAGGAAGCCAAGCAATCGAAAACAAGATTAGAACAGTTATCAACATTTTGATGGCGTTCTTGTTGGTGTTGTCCTGAAAAACGAACTGCAAAAGGTCCTCTGGTTTTACGATTGATCTTTGGCCTCCAAAGACGGATAATTGTGGAAGTGTATAAACCACTGGCCAAAACTAGAGGAACCATGTAGAAGAAGGAAAACTCGACCCAAACATATGTGACAAGACCTCTGAGACTGTTGAAAGATTTCCTGATGTTAATAGCGCAGACGATGCCAATTTTTGGAAAGGTGATCAAGGCACTTCCATAAATATAAACCCAACCAAATGCGAACGATGTAACCCATGTTAATGCAATAAGAACGTAGGCCGTTTTATGGTTAATTCGTCTCAACGGATAAAATACTGCTATGAACCTATCCACAGCTAGGATTGCAAAACTCTGGGTCGCCAAAGACACTGATAAGAATGGAGCAAAGTTCTTTAATCTACAAAGGTGGGAGCCAACCTCTCCAGCGATGAGCAAGGGTTTGGTCGCATTGATGCGGTAGATCAATTCTGGCATGTTGACTACGGTAATGAGAAGATATGAAAGACTAGTGTTGACTATAAGCAGGTTGCTTACTGTCCTCATTCTTTTATTACAGTTCCTGACGACTGACCCAACGACCAAAGAATTCCCTACCAGCGACATCAAAATCAAAACACCCAACGCTACGCTCTTAAGCAATTTCCAAGTTAAACTTTCATCGCCTTCATAGCTTGAGTATGTTTTTATTGGTGTGGAGCTGTTGTTCTGTATTTCTGTAGAATTCAAGAATGACATTTCCCGAGTATTTACTAGGACACAAACTTAAAAATTAAAGGTAGGTATTTGAAGTACGGTGGCCAGAAATTATGGTTCTTACTGAGCTTAGTGCAATCAACACTCAGTTGATATTTTTTGATCCAATCGATTCTAAATCATGCACATGGGTGTGCTCAAGTCTATTGGATGAAAGAATAGGTGAATTACCCTGATAGAAAGAAAGGACTGCATGTCACCGATGTGTTTGCTCAGTTGGGATAATATTATTTAACTGTCATCTAAGTAACATGTATTCCTAAAGTAATGCAAATCTACGAGACAATTGAACAAAATTTTGAAACTTCTTGTCGCAATCGAGAGAATCGAAATAACTTGTGCTGGGTTGTGTGTGCTCAAGTGTGTCAGATGTCAGTTATAAACCATCTGGTTTGGTTGACGGAGCCAATTCGTATTAAAAGCTGGCAAAAAAAAAAAAAAAAAAAAAAGGCAACAATCGATGGAAACTACATCCTGCAAAAATGACCGGTCGCTGTAGCTACATGAGAGGAGATGTAAATATCCGCTTACATGAACAAGTTTATTCTTGTTAAAGTAAGAGTAATTGGGTATATCAGCAAAAATTGAAATCAGTGGAGACCGACAAATCATCATTACAATATTTTATAAAACGTTTCTTTATCAATTAATGCCATGTTTAATTCACGCAAATTTTCTTAAACTGATGCACATAATGTGAATAAACTCTAATAATTATTTATCCGAAATATCAGACCACTCACAGAACACGGAACAAGCGTGGGACAGTCTGTACAAACAGCATTCAAGATAGGAAAGCTAAATGATTCTGTCAATACAGAAAGAAGCTGTAGTAGCCAAGATGACGCACTTACTGACGACTATACAAACACCGCTGAGTGAACTGCCTCTTATCGAGAGGAAAAGTAAAATGCTTAACACCTGAGCAATGAATAGGGTTAGGAGCTATTTGAGGTACACTTAAAACATCTTAAGTTGGTATTAACTTTCGTATGGATATTATATATGTATGTTACTTGATATTATGCATAAGAGTAAAAACTGATTCGTCAGTTAGTTTGGAATATTGTATACGAGTTAACCAGCTTTAAGATTTTCCTTTTCTTTCTTTTTTTCTTTCTTTCTTTCTTCCTTCCTTCCTTCCTTCCTTGCTTCCTTCCTTTCTTTCTTTCTTTCTTTCTTTCTTTCTTTCTTTCTTTCTTTCTTTCTTTCTTTCTTTCTTTCTTTCTTTCTTTCTTTCTTTCTTTCTTTTTTCTTTCTTTCTTTTTTCTTTCTTTCTTTCTTCTTTCTTTCTTTCTTTCTTCTTTCTTTCTTTCTTCTTCTCCTTCTCAATTAGCTGATCAATCAAATCCTTTCTCCCAACCCCAAGATTCCTCAATCTTATTTGATAATGCGCTTCCTTAGTTTCAAATTATACTAATCATCTGACTAATTGACTAAAAAACTTACCATAAAAAATTAGCACTCTTCTCTTTTCGTTTTTGTTTGAACATCATGTTCAATAAAACAATGACCATATTATTTACCAACACGAAACGATCTTCCTCATCTCCTCTTGGCTCCACTCGGTCTCGTCAAAACCCTCTTAAATTCAACCGGTACTGACGCTTCACTTATAATTTACTCTTCGATGACAAGAGAACATGAGAAAACTCATAGGCCTCACACAAAAGAGAGGAATAAGTAGTACTGATCATGAATAAATGGACACTTTATTTACAGAATTCAAATTCAAACTAGTCAAACAAGAGCTATACATTTGGTCTAAAAAAGGCTATCAAATTGAATTCAATTTATAGTTTTCTGATGCTAAATTACGTCCGATACAAACATCTGCGCGAAGAAAAATTACTGGAAAATTAAATAGATGTGTTTTTTTGTTTTTGTTTTTTTTGTTTTTTGTTTTGTTTTGTTTTGTTTTTTCTTTTCTTTTCTTTTCTTTTGTTTTGTTTTGTTTTTGTTTTTTGTTTGTTTGTTTGTTTTTTTTGTTTTTTGCTATTTCGGCTCCAGAAAAGAGAGATGCTAAAGCCCTTTCAAAGTCTATTTTCTGGACGTAATTTTGACAGTAACTTTTAATTCAAAACCCATTCAATTTTAGCAAACATTGAAATATTGAATCTCTGGGCTGATCAAATTCAGGGTACGGCATCAAATTGAGATTTAGTGTGTAAGGTTATTTGTATAATAAGAGAAAGAAGAGTAAAAAGAAAACTTCTCAATCAAGGTAGAGACCTCAACATACTCTACTCAGGTGTGTTGCCGAGTCCAGCATGAACGCGCAAGAGAATTAGCGCCTAGCCAGTAGAGTAGCGCGCCACTACCTATTAAAAGAATATATATACAACACTGAAACTGCTCCTATTTGCCTGTGTTAGACACTTCTTCTGTTTTGGACGCAGAAAATGGGTGTTTCAACTATGGCGAAATGAGATATTTATTACATCATACGAAACTCAAGTACTTTCTATGTATTCCTCAACAAAAATCGTGTCTTTAGGCTACATATACTTTCAATAGTCTTTGCATTTTTGGTTTGCATATAAGGCAAGTGTTCTCGTTTAGATTACTGTCGTAAAATCCAAACGTTCCATTCGTCGACTAACAGTATTTGTTCTAAGCCTATCCCCTTGAGTAAACTGACTGAGTGTAAAAACCTCAACTCTGTTCCTGCGTCGAAGGACTTTACGTACAGATGAACAACAAGCCATAGCAATCAAAATATCCTTGAATCCTTGTCGGTAGTTCTCACTGAAAATAAGGTAGATGTAAGGTGTGATAGCACTGTTGGAATATGCGATAAGAAACCTGGTCATGGAGAACTGACTTTTTGCAGAGCAAAGGGCTGGTAAATTTGAAGATTTCCCGGTTCTTTTACAAGCAATGATCCAAATCCATGTAGGCAGCCAGCAGAAGAAAAATGCCAGGAAAACTGTTATCAACATTTTCAACACTCTACGATTTACTCTGTCAGAATACGATGCGTTGGCTGTGGCATTTGAACCAGGGATTTTTCGTTTCCACAGTTTGATCATCGTAGCAGTGTAGAGGACGAAAGATATGGTTAAAGGTAGAATAGTAACCACTGTAAACTCGACCCAAACAAACTTGTTAAAGTTTTCCATACTGCCAAAGACTACGTTGGCGTTGACGTAGCAATAGGATGTATCTCCATGAGTCCATATGGATGCAGAATGAAAATAAACATAAAAGAAGGCCATTGCAAAGATCCAGTTAAAGGCTACCAATATGTACGCTACTTTTGCTGTGATAGGTTTTCGAACAGGCAAGTACACCGCTACAAAGCGATCCAACGCTAGAACTGCAAAACTCTGCGTTGAAACAAAAACAGCGAGGAAAGGTAGAAAGTTCATCATTTTACACAATATTTCAAAGCCTGTTGACTTTCCTAACAACCACATCCTCCCGATATAGATCTGAGAAATCTTGCCTGGCATATTGATTAGGGTCACCAAGATATCTGCAATACTGAGGTTGACGATGAAGATGTTGCTAACTGTTCTCATTCGTTTGTTAGTATTTCTGACAACCGTCGCGATGACGAAAGAGTTTCCAGCCAAAGACAGCAGGATGAGGACACAGTATGATGCAGTCCTTAAAGAATTCATAGCCGAACTCCCTGCAGCTTTTTGACTTGTCTCTGATCCTTCCTCAGTAGTTGGTATCCAATCATTTGTCAAATTTGTCAATGTGGAATTGAATGTACCATTCATGGTGCTAAAAATCTTGATTCGTATCTTGTAGCTAAACTGAATCTGTGAAGGACTCAAGCGCAAAGGATTCAAGAAATTCAGAAATATTTCAAAGTTCGATGACGGTTCTTCCGTTCGCGAGGAACTCGGCGCGCAGTTTCACTGAATACTTAACCGAACCAACCTCACTGCAAAATTATATGACGCAGGTGTTTCTTAATTTTGGTCCTCTCGTATTAACTTCAATCCTTCTTTATCGCCAGAACTACTGAATTATGCGACAAAAATTGAGACACCCAGTGAGTTAAAAGATGTGCAGTCCAATCGGCAGTTTTTCGCTACTGAAACACTAATCCGTAAGCTAGAAGACAGTCTAGATGTGTGTCAAATTACTCTCTTTCGATTCAAGTTACTGTTTTTTAAAAAGAGCGGAAATCTCTTCTCTGCTTTTCGGAACTAGAAGAGTTTAAAGCACCTTTGTTTTGGCCAATTACGAAAGGAAGTGTTCACAATATCCGTGGACTATCCGTGTTTAATATCAAAAGAATGGCCTTCAATATTGGTGAACCGTCAGCATGTTTGTCCGATTACGAATTATTGACCTTGATAAGCATCAATCATACTGTCAAAGAAGATAATGAAAATAAGAAATATCAGGGGAACAAAAACATCTTCGATACTATTCCGTAATCAATTTTCCATTGAAGTGAGGCTAGTTCTGATTGATGAACAAAAATCTGTTGTTATTATAATAATAAAACCAGGTAAAAATACCGTTTGAAAACAATTGATGACAACACGTTAAAAAACGTTTTTCTTAAAGAAGAATGTATGCTTTGGGTGAAAATTGGGGAAAAACGGTTAGCGGTGACTTCTCTGTTTACTTAACCTGTCAGGTGCAATGAGCATTCAACCAACATCGCTGTAGAAATACAAAGTCATTCTCGCATGACGTTTCTTTTCTTCTTTGATCATGTTACCTTAAGAAAAGTCAACACCTTCGATAGAACACAAAGAAAAATGTCCTAAAATGTCAACAGAAGGTTCTTCATGCCGCTGAGGCAGTCATAACTATTTGTTAGGTCTCACTTTTAAAAGTATTCGTCTAAAGTCTTAACAATTGATTTGAATATGGATCCAATTTCCTTCGATAATAATAATCAGAATTTACTTATGAAGTTAGTAATTGCTTTTACTGATGTTATTGATATGTTAATTACGTAGAATAAACTCAGATTATACCTAACAGATCCAGTCAGTCCCATTCTCAAAAGAAAAGCAAAAACCTCTGCAGCTAAAATGCATGGATATTATGAATTTCACAAATTCACAGAAAAGGACAAATTCATAACAGTCCTAGATATAATTACATCCATTTTGAAATCGCTGGTGATTTCTACAATTTGATTGGCTCCCAGCAGTGCGATTTAATCACGAATCGCACCATTTTGAGTTTTAAATCGCACTCTTTTGAAGAGCCAATGAAATTGCAGAAAAATAGAATTTGACCAATCAGATATCAGAAAAGAAAAGTGATCTGATTTGGTCTGAAATCAAACTTGTGATAAACAAATTGCACTCCGTTTTTTGCTATTAACTCGCTAAGAAGATAAAAAAATATGGTATGTTTTTGCGCTACGATGTGAAGATCTACGAAGTGTTTAGTCTTGTTTTGCCTATGCCATTATTAATCGACTTCCATATATTTCCCCCAAGATATTTTGGGGATTTTTCAGCCTAAGAAATAATGGAACTAAACATCGTCATTTATTTCGTCCCTTATCAAAAGAGACCGTTAATAAACAACTGGAAGGCGTCTCGGACATGAGGTCTACCGGAAGTAAGTTTAGTAATTAGCATACGATGTTGCCGTCGGGCGCACGCGTCGGAACCTTACGTCGTGGCGGGAAACAGGTAGGTTTGGGGGATCTTGAAAGATTCTTCTCTTATTTTTGCAATTTAAAAAGCCTGCGTATAAAAGCTGTCGGATGTTATGTGTTCTTCAATGTATAAACTTGATATATGAGTAAATATTTAGGCTTAAAATGTGTTTTGGAGGACGTCTACTGGCGAGAGCGAAGAAAACCAAGAACATGACGATGTTCGTCGCTACTAAAATAACAGGGTAAGATAAGCAAATCTTTATTTTATTTTTTACCTTGAGTGTAAAATTGATTCTTACTATAACCCTTAGAGTTTCCCATATATGATTATAATACTGAAATATGTAACTCGGTAGAAATTCGGCGTGACGACGTTCACTGCCTTCTTCAATTATAAATCTTCAGTCACAGCAATAAAATGCAAATGTTCTTGCTTGAATTAAACTCTCCCTTGATACGAAGGGTTCTACTGTTTGCCTTCATATAGCTTCGCAAAATTACCTGCGCTAAAATGTAGGGAGTTAGCCGTGTCCTAACTTCATTCAGCCCAGAGGTTGTTTCAAGGTAAAGATAAAATTTGAAGGTTTTTAAAGTATAATATATTCGCTGTGGCTAAAGCCCTGGCTAGATTTGTCCTCGATGTTTCGCAGTTTAGCAACTTCTGAAACATCGCCTTACACGCGACACCGTGATTTTGCTTCCGAATTGAAAGCAACTATATTTCTGCAGTACGTTACACTTGTTTCCCAATGTTTTCTGACAGTTTAGCACGTTTAGAAACGATTGACAAAACATGTTCAGTGGCAGATCCTGGAATTTTAGCAGGGAGGTGACTGTTACAAAGGTTGTACCAGGAATGCCAGGAAAAGGGGGAGGCATACTGAGAATAATACCGAGAAATTTAAGCAAAAAGGTGATGGCTAGATACCCCCTTTCACCACCCCTGGATCCGCTCCTGATGATTCTTGAAACATGTTTCCTCGTTATAAGCCAGGACCTATAGAGCAGTTTTCGTATGACTGTGAAAAGCTCAGTGCCATAAGCGTGACGTGCCGTGACCGTACTTTCTAGAATTTTAATTGCCTGATTTTTTCACGCGCAATATGATTGGTCTAAAAGTGCCGTGATCTTGGCGTGACCGTGTCCGCACCGTGTTTATGCCGTGTTCCGGGTATTTGATTTTCGTGCCGTGAACTTAACTAGCTTTTCACGGTCATGCGAAAACTGCTCTATGATGGCAAGAATTGTCATGCCATCCAAAACATTGAGAGAGCTGAGCCGTCGTAAAGACGTCAGGCCTAGCTCAACAATACATTAAAGTCTCTTTCTCTTCCTCGTCCTCCTCCTTTTATTCCAGTCTTCTTCTTCTCCTGTTTACTGATTCTTATAAAATATTTGATATACATAAGAGAGCAACTCGACAAAAATAACCCATGTTTTAAGCAATGTGGAATGCGGTACTCGCCTCTCAACCCGTCTAGACTCGATATTTTTATCAGTCCTAGTGATAGGCAACTCGAAAAAAATATCAAAGATAGAGTGAAGTCATTAAACCCGTGAAATAGATATTAGACTAATACACTTTAGTAGACCCTAATTCTATTGTCTTCTTTTGTGTCTATTTGACTATTACACGTTAACTAGTATTTTTTTTATTTCACGGGTTATATGCCTTCACTCTAATTCCATATATAATTTCTAGTATACTTTAGCCTGCGTCATATCCGGAATTTTCTTCGTAAACACGAAAGAAAAGGCCGGATGGAACGCAGGCTAATATACTTTGATATACCTTAAACTGTTGATATGCTTGTATATAGAATATATATATATATATATATATGTAAGGGTCAAATAAAGTTTTTGATTATGGCTGTATGATCTAGAATTCAAGTCTTTTTTTTTTTTCACGTGTAAACTTGAAAACACAAAGAAACCCTAACTAAGCCAAGAAACCCTAAATTATTCGATTTAGAGTAGCACTTGAGTTTCGAGTGTCTTGAGACCATCCTTGATTTAGTACGTCATTAGCGAGACAGTAGCGGATTTTAAAAGTATGCCCATTAGCAATGATTGGGTAGTCAACAGTGAAACTATGATGGCTATATCCTTGACATTTTCTGCGCTATTTAAGTCTAGCCGTCCAATATCACTGTGCCACTGTGAAGGTTAAACCATATCCGCCGATTGAATATGATCAACTTACTCTCATATATATATAACAATATACACCTAATTCAAAAACGTCGTGCATTGCCAAAGGCGATATGACGATGACAATGTTTTTTTAATTAGGTGTATACATAAATTTGCGCTTAATAAACTCTCCAACGATCGCTAAACGGTGATAAAGCATTATACATAATTCTTAATTTTATTTAAAACACACACACACGCACACACAAATATATAATACTGTATTAATCCAGTAAGAGCTTAGTTGAAGATGTGTGCATCGTTTTGGCTCATGACCACAGCTGATATGAGTATATCGCTAGTCTCCTTGTGAAAAATAGAGAAAAAAGACCCTGAATTTCAATGTTTTTTTCTAAATTCTTAGTATTTTCCCAGTCATTTGTTTTAGTGCTCCTTAGAGTCGCCAAGTTTCGCTTAACTGGACCGAATATAATGGCAAAAACACCCTCATGAATCATTCATTTAATGAAGCGTTTTAAAAATAAGTCCGCTATTCTTATTTGAAGCCTGAAGCGGAAAATTCAGGTCGGTGCTCATATATACTCATGCACAACACGGTGGCCTTTAATAAGTGAGTCACGAGTGAAACTTGCACAGTTGAACTTTTAACTCAGTCGTTCTTCAAAGAAATCTTGTAACATTTGCGAGTGCTAAATCGCAAACAAAATGGTAAGTTTTTCAATTTAATAAACACCGAAATATTCACAATTAATTTAATATCACTGCTTTATTAACGAAACGTATTTAAAATTTCAGTGACGTGGGCTTTATATTGATTAGTTCACAAAAAGCCGGTTGTTACGACTGCCATACATTTTTCGCGTGTAACGATTTATTTGAAAGACATCGTACGATAAATTTACGAACAAATCATGTTTTTAAATCAGTTTGCAGTCACAGTTCTACCATATATACTTTTCTATAACAAATTTTGCGAATAACTTAATCAACAAATGCCGGATGCCGGGGAGGGTACAAAATCTCAATAACTAAAACCATGAATTGGAATAAAATTTTAGCATTTACATTTAATCATTTTTATGCAGTGACCAGTGAGTGTAGTAGAATAGTTGTCGTTTCACGAATAAAACTGAGCCATCTATCTCAAACAAGTTCCTTAGACTTTAATGAACTATTTGGCAAGATCCTTAATAAACGAACCGTTGCGGGTTGGTCAAAAAGTGCGCGCATCGACTACCGATAGCCAATATAGATGACAACTGAGCGGCAGTCATCAATCCTGACATAATCAAATAAATTAGCAGTTTTCTTTAAAGCATTTTAACATCGGATTAACAGAAATTTGATTTAAACATCATGGCTGTATGTCAGAAGAGTTTCAATACAATTTCAAAGTTTACAATATTGTTTTGTTTAAATATTATTTTAACCAGAGGTGGACTGGTAATGCCTCGGTGGCGCAATGGATTATGGGAGTGAAGTGTCCCGCCATCTTGGTTACCCATAATCCTTTGCACAACGTGCTTCAAATTAAAGCGTCAACCCCTTATTTAGAAAAAACACAGGCATACCAACATAATTACATAAAACAATTATTTTTTTAACCATTTTCCGATTTTACAGATTGGCTGGGTTTGCTTTTTTCTAATGATTTCATCATCTTTGGCACCGCGTCCGAGTCCCCTCCGACTCTTGCACGAAGATCAGTGTAGCACGGTCGTGAGAATAGATTGCTTAAATAAGGAAGTTAGAAAAGAACGACTTCGTTCATCAGTTGGAGCCTCGCAACGAATTTGCGCACAGCTGACGGATTATCAATTGCTAGAAAAGGTGAAGGAAATTGGCGGGTATAACCCCCTTTATGTGGCCATTAACAAAACCGGGGCTAATAAATTCAAAGATCCAAGAACATTTGAAAGAGAGCGACCTAATGAAGGGCCAAAAGCTACCCGAGCACCATCGGATTGCAAAAACAATCCAACGCAACCACCAACGACCCTCCCGACCACAAAAGCCAGTCCGACGACGGCGAGATTCACTGAGCCTCCCACGACCACCAAAAAGCGTTCCACGCCATATTATGCGAAGCAAGATGAAGGCATGAAAGTGGCCCCATTTGAAAAGTTGATGAGAAAACTAAACGATTTGGAAGACGACGACGTGAGCCTTGTCAGGAGACTAGTCAAACGTGAAAGTAAAGTCGATAATTGTTGGTCAAAAGGAGACTATATCACTGGATCGAGGAATCGCCGCATCAACCTGTGCGGTGAATGCCGGTTGGTGACTCAGCTTGCTGGCGATGAAATGCCCCAGTTTATCAACGAAGTGGCTTGTGGACACGAAATATCAGACCTTTCAGGACAAGTGGCACATGATAACCGATGCTACGCATCATCTGGTTTGTGTGCACAGAGGGTTCTTCTATTTCCTGCCTTGAAACGTAAGGGTTACGTTAAAGATGATGGTCTTAGTGCTGAACATGGAAGAGAAATCTATGTTGAGGAATGGGCCACCTCAACCAAGAAGATTCGCGCGGGATGCAAGTGTGAGCTTTACACTAACCATGCAGAGCTACTCAAGAGCATGGAATATCTGTGAATATAAGTGAATGCTTCAGTCCAAAGTAAGACCAACTGGTTTTAAGGTTTTGTAGAGTGACTGGTGATTTAGAAATTAACAATGAAGGGTAGTTTTCTGCTAAAAATATTGTATTCTCTACTTTCACATCCCCATAATGCCTTGCATTTTTGGGGGTAACCAATCAAAAAACTGTCCCAAATTGAAAGGTTTCTTAATTGAATTTATACTATACCTGCTTTTATCTGTACAATACTGATTATCAGTTTATTCCAAGTTATTTTTGCGTGTACAGATCATGAAGAGTTTTCGTCTTACAGAAAGTGTATTGATTTACGAAAAAACGTTTAAAATTTACCTTAAACGTCTTCGAGCTTCTATCTTTTTCTGTTTTTTACTTCTTCGTTTTATCTTTGGATACCAAACGAGGTATTTTCAACATTGTCTGTTCAACCTTCAGCAAAATAAGTGGTTTTTTACCCTCTGGTTACCCCCAAAAGACGCTAAGGATTATGGGGATGTGAAAGTCAAGAATCGAGCATTATTGCGTGTATTTGTGCTATAAATGTATTCTTTGTCAACATCTTCACATTTTTATTGCATAACGTGGTGTAATCCCAGAGTATGCATGCACTTTATCAAGACAAGGTATTGATCATTGATTCAGCATATCAAATTAAATAAATACTCTTAATTTCAAAAAAATATTTTAATCCTTTTCAGAATAAGATCATCTATTTCTAAGCAACAGTTTATCCTATGAACTAGAGTGCCAGGCCAGTTCTCTCTAACGTTAACGAGGAAGGAGATAACATGAATTGGGCTTCCTGTGGTTTTCGCACGTCGCACTGACATTGAAACTACACACAACCCTACATTCTCCAATAGGTTATAGCTATTCTACTCTATTGCTGTACAATCTATGACAATAGTTTTATAAAGGCGAGTGCATTGACTTTTGACTTTAGTTACGTTAATTTAATTTCACAATTTTTCCTTGCGATAAAAAATTTGTATTTGCGAAGCTACTCACTGCAATGAATCGAAGTGCATCATGGGATATTTTGGGCCACAGCCCCTATGTATAGTAGCACTTGACTTGAAATGTTCATTTCAGAAAAAAATCAAATAACAATTAACTGCTTTTAGAAATATTCTAATTGTTCAAATAGACTATAACACCAAAACAAAAAAACTGATCATTCTAAATGTGGTAGCGTTATGTTAGCACAACATAACAATATTTCCTCTAGAAAAAAATCTTTGAAATTATGCCACCTTAATTTTTTTTTTTAAACAGATGGAAAAAAAATTCTATAAAATTTATCAACATTATAATTTCAATTGATTTATAATTAGTGAGTCTAGTTTCTCGAGGCACTCAACACCAAGAGAAAAAGGGAGGTCTGTGTTGGAAGCTTTGTGTGAATGCAGATTCACTATGATGACGGTGAAGATCTTCTCCTTCAAACCTCTTTTTTTCTACTGTTACTACTGGCATTTGTACCAGCTGGAGTGGTGACTTTTTATCCCGTAATGCTTGACTTAGGTTTAGAATCTAGAAAAGGGAATACAAAATATATAAGTAAAGAAGGTAAGAAAGAGAGAAAGAAAGAGAGAAAGAAAGAGAGAAAAAAAGGGAAAAAGAAAAGGGAAAAAGAAAAGGGAAAAAGAAAACAAAAAAAAAAAGAAAGAGAGAAGGACGGACGGAATGACAGACGGACGGAATGAATGAAGGAAGGAAGATGAACAACATTTTTCATTACATATTTTGATTCCTTTTTCTTCATCCTTCTTCCCTTTTTCTTACCACATCTCAATCCCTTGAATAATATGTCTTTTTACAACATGGAAAAGGTAAGGCTTTACCAGGATGAAAAATGCACATACCTGACCCCTTAAGACAGCAAGCTGCTTTTCATAAGTTCCTCTGTCAAACCCTTTATCTTCCTACAATCGCACAAACCAATAATATCACTAAAAATATTGAACTGCTCATTTTATGCATTCTGAAGGAATGCTACTACTTAGATGTTGTTCATTTGATTGTTCTCATTCGTTAATCTAAAGTATTCAGATGTTCATGAATATTAATTAATTTGTTTGATTACTCAACTTTTATTCTCCGTCCTACCTCTCTTCAAACATTACTTTTTCAATTCATTTATTCCCATACCTTAAACAAGTGGTACAAATCATCAGTTAAGTCTTGTACAAAGTTCATATCAGATAATTTGGGTAACACTAATTCACACACTTCATCAAGGAATGGTTCTTTAGCGTATGGTAGCCATGCCCAGTAAAAAGGATCTGAAAATACAAACACTCTTCAGTATTAGTAATGGACTACATTAAAAGAATAGACTTGTGTGTGTCAGTCATGAGGTGTAGCAGAAAGAGACAACTAACATTCTGTCTGTGATGGCTGGTATATTGATGGTTTTTCACGGTGGCCATGTTGGAGGAACTTAACAAAAGAATTGTCAATGAATTCTTTTGTTATATCCTCCAACATGGCTGCCGTGTCTTTTGTTATTTAATTCTCTTGGGAATAGTTGAAAACCATCAATTGATCACTTTAGAAAAACATTTAAACAAAAAACTGAGCAAAAACAAAAGTAAGAAAAAGAAAACAGTAAAGAAAAAAAGAAAAAAAAAAGAGACAGGAAAGGAAAGGAAAAAGGAAAGGAAAAAGGGAAGAAGAAAGAAGGAGAAAGAGAAAGTTTTAGCTACTCTAGAGGTTGTCTAGAAGTCTCACTCACAAGCCCTCCATGAGTCAGGGTGTTTATATGGAAAGGCCAGGCCATTATCAATAGCAGCAACAAAAATTTTAGGTGAATTCACGACATCCCAAGCAGCTTCCTAAAGACATGAGAAATACAGAGAATAAACACAATTACTGTGGTTTTCTATATTCTGCAAACTCAAACATTTCAATGGCTTGTTGTGAAGTTGGATTTTTACTGCTGCTAGTCAAGGACATAAAATGTGCAGACTGATTATTATTTTTTGATTGACAGCAGAAAAAACAAATTTCAGTGTGCAGCTCGAAACTACCAAGTTTGCAGAATTATATAGTTATATATATAATGTGATATAATGTTGAATAGTAATAAAGCATTATTAAATACATGAAAAAAAGAGAAAACCGCAATACGTAGAAACAACACTGAAATACAGAAAAAATATGTATAATTGAATGGTTTGTATATTTACAGGCATCTAAGCAACATTAATTTTATTGGGTCTCTCCCTTGATTCAAGGGTTCTTCAGGCTTTCTGTTTTTCCTCCGTTCACTATACCAAACCAACTATATTCCAGTTTGATCTGTATCTTAGCCATGCCTTAACTTAGGTTCAAAAAGAATTGATGGTTAAACCCTAAGTGACTCCTATAATTACATTGATTAATTACAGGAAATACTTACTCCATCTTCAGTCTTAACAGATTCGTCAACTTCTGGCGTGTTTTCATAACTAATAAGCCAGTTATCATTCCCACGATCTATAGGAGAACACAAACAATATCACCAAAAATTACTGTTTCAAAGATTTCATAGCATCCATGAGAGATAACCATGAAAATGACTGTCATAAGAGGGTTAATCAAGCCAATACCTGTATTTCTAATGATATAATCCAAGCAGACCATCTTTTGGAACTGAACAATAAAGTCATATCTTGTTGAGGTGGGAAGAGGTTCGGTTTCAAACCTTCTCAGGTGGAACTCTGCATCTTTATATCCCTCCACAAAAAGTTGAAAAGATCCAACCTATTCAAGATAAAAAAATACAAGATATGGCTCTGGCTCTCACTAGTGACACAAGCATAACATAAGCAAAAGCATTAGGATCAAAACATTCCATTTTTCTTATGCTTGTGCTTATGTACTGAATTTCCCAGTCAGGAAGTACACTCTTATGCTTATACTTATGCTTATGTGCTAGTGAGGAAAAGGCTCTAGAGCTTATAGTATTACAGAACATGAACCTTACATGTATTTTATCAAGATTTTCCCCTTTAGTGGGCCAATCCCCATATGTATTATTTTTTTCTTCCCAGTAGTAATGAAAAGATCATACAATTTCTATTCTATTCATGTTTGGTGCAGGAAAACCTTAAACAAAAATAAATAAATGGGAAGAATGAAATGAAAAATGGGAAATCTTGCTAATTCTAGAATGAGAAATGTGAAGAAATAGATAAACATTATGCCTACAGAATAATTAGAAGTATACCACACACAAGTCAATTTATGCCCTACAAATCTGCAAACAAACCTTTAGTGGTAGACCAGCTTTAACATGCTTTCCAATTGTATCAGGAAATCTTTCTGTTGCAAACTTTTTTGATCTGGCTTTGGCGAGATCAAACGCAGTATAGTTAAAGGTACTACTTGCAAGTCGAACAACCTGAAAACCAAACCATGCTCAATTAGGAGACTAATATTTTAAAACAGTTAAGACTTCTACTGACAAGTACACTACCTTGGTTCTGGGAACAACATTTAGTCCTATTTTTGTATCTACAAGGCTGGCTCCTGCTTCCGATAAATAACCTTGATTTGGTACCAAACATGTACGACCAAAACAGCAAGGACAGCACACTTTGTGACACCATTTTGTCCATTTTGGATTGAGGTGTCCATACGGCTCCTCATCTTTTGGTTTAAATACACCTATAGTTTTCTAAATAATCAAAAAATCATTGAAATTTTAACTTTAATTATAATTTTTCCTTCTAATAATATAAATTGTCTACTTCTACCAGCTGAGTTAACTGCAATCTCCAAAAGAGATCATTGGTGAACTATTTTTTCGTTGTCAATGAACTAGCAGGGCCTGGCAACTGAGTACAATGTAGATTCTAGAATACCACCATGAGTTCAACTAGTAGCATTTACGATAAATTCAAAAGATTTAAAAAATCCTATTTCATGGGTTCTCTTGGCAGAATCATGGGAACTGCTAATCAAAATATGATGTTGAATACTCAATTCTGGATGGTCAACCTTGAGTTTGTTCTGAAACTCAACTCAGCTGGTACATATTATTCTTACTATTTTTTTTGGGCCACGAGAGAGAGGGGAATATATTAATGAAAAGAGAGGAAGAGAAAAAGAAAGTGAAAGTGAAACTTGTAAAAAATATGTGAAGTCAATCTCTTTTTGCTTAAGTGATTAAACCATATATGAACAAAATAATCAATTAGACATAGTACATCAAAACATATAAAGTTAAGCTTAAATATTCCAACATTTACAATAAAAAACAACTTAACACACGTTTTATTTGTGACAAATAAAACCCTCTAATTTCAAATGGTTGAAAATGGATAATTTAAATCGTTTTTTTAAATTTTTTGTAAGACCAATTATAATGTAATTTAAAGATAAGCTTATAGACCTTTCGTATATTGCTTGTTGCACAACGACATTTGTTTGGCACTTGTTGGCAAACCCTGCTGGGCAATCAATAATAAATGCAACACAAATCTCCCAAAATAACACTTGACTCTGGCCAAAATATTCAGGGATAAAGAACAAATACGCAAATAAAATACAGAAAAATAATGAAATCACGAAATAGAAAACATTACTTAGTATGATGAGTTAAAACAAGTTTACGTAAATAAAGGAAATCGTGGATTTTTACGAATAATCATTAATGAATATTGGTATATCATTATCGAGATGAGAAATCCTACCGCGCCAGAGTATCAAACCATCTTAATAAGGAATTTTTTTCAATTTGAAATAATACTCACTCCTTCTTTATTTTTCACGAAGTAACTTCCACTTGATCCTTGGTAGATTCGTTGAGGGAGAATCCCTGCATCGATGGCTTGTTCCACTGATCGAATAATGGAGGCAAACTCAGGATCATCGATAGTGTTTGATCCATATTCAGAGTCACTACAGCTCTCCATATTCCTAGATCTACCACGTCCTAGTAGAGGTCTCTGTTCTGACGTCCTCGTATCGTATTTTTTTCCAGATCCACTGATTATAGCAGTGCTGTAACTGGAAGGATCAACGTGGTAAGGTACAGAATCAGTGCCATTAACACGACTGTCAGACACGAAATCCAACAGTTGACGCCCTGAATCTGTCGTAGACATCTAAACAATTTGTCTCAGATCTAGTTTGGGAAGTTTGGTTCAGTTTTTCACGTCATTTCATTCGCTCAAATCCCAGAAACTTTGACTATTTTTACAAGTGATTGAATCGATCATGAGTTCATAGTTCCAACACTACTGCGCATGCCTAACTCCTTATTTTGTTAGTCCGCTGATCTTAAGATCGTCATGAAAATGGAGCCGGTACCTGTTACCTTACTTCCTGCTTTACCCTCCTTCCAAGGAAAAAATATATATATAAAGAAAAAGAAAATATGGGAAACATTAGACCTTGTAGATTCGTAGCTATTGCCGAAGAATTCTTATTTTTCCTATAAAAATTAGCAAAATTAGCAGTTGTTTTGTAGTCCTCGTTTTTTTTTGCGTCTGACATTTTTAAAAAGAATATACATTATCTATTTTTTATATTTACAAAGACAACTATGGACAATACATTATTCTAGTTGGGCATGCAATTATATGTAGGCCATGGATCAAAATTAGTCAACTACTTAATGTTGATAAACACCAAGCTAAGAAATCTACACAAGACAGAAAAGTTCTAAAAGGACTACTACATCAGAACTTTGGCTCTGTGTAGACTATATAGTCCCTGCTGATCAACTTATAGTTGGAAATAGCGGAATGACACTGATACTGATACTGATTTTAAGGCTCACTTTTTCGCTAACTGCTCATGCGCGGAGCAAAATTCTAGAATCTGGGAGAAACGCAGGCTGCGGGACGAGATTGGCTATAAACAAAAAGCATTTCATATAGAACTAAAATTCATATAAAATTTCATATTTCGCAACTATCGGCAAATTATGTTCGCTCGATTGGTTGTCAGGGACAACGACATTATTAATGAAACATGTTGTTCTAGATGTCTCCATAGTATCAATGAATATTCAATTCATGAACATGAATTTATAAACATGTTACGTTAGTGTTCGGTAAAAAACATATTTCCTTACTATCTACCTCAATCTTGATCAAAGTACCATGTATATAATTTCAAGTTTCATTGAAAAGTATAAAATTCATTGCTGTGTAGCGCTCTGCAACTCGAGGACTTCTACTAGTAAATTCGTTTATGACGGAGTCATCATCCTTCACATGGCATCAGACTTAGATCAGTCATGAAAGAGAAATTTATTCATCATTTCTTTCTCTAAAGAGAATTTCGACTTTTCGGTTACTATTTTAAGCTCCGTCTGTGCCGAATCTGATTGTAATATTCCATCCATCATCTCCATTTATAAAAATCACTATGACTATCCAGTGATTTTTTTCATCCATAAATACAATCAAGAATCGTCAACATAACAGGGCATAACACTACTATTCCGACCAAAATTCTAATCTCTTCAGACTGATTTAGGAATACGACTCACCTGTTTACTTCTATCAACTGTTGCTAATTTGAGAGCAGATTTTTGCAGTAGGGGGCGCAGAAATGGTCAGTAGTGACGTGTAGCCATATACAGCATAAATTAAAGTGCGACGAAAGCGTGACTTCGTCGGTAACAGCATTCCAGACGGTCTAACAAAGTTCCCACTTGGGAACTCTTTTGTGTATATCTCCTAGCGCCGGCGCGTGAGCTAAAAAATGTGATGCCAGTGGTCGGGTACGCTAGTATGCGGTGAGTGTTGTACTTTGGCCGTCTGAAAACATAAACTGTGCGGATAACCATAGGTTAGTATATGATGAGTTAATCTGGAGCTTAACGATTTTTAAATTTCGATTATTCCCGCCCCCTCGTTGAAAAATTTATATTTTTTGCCATTTTCCCTTTTCTCAGTGAATTAATTCCAGATACGCCGGATTTGTAGAAGTATATGTATATGTAAATCTGTTTACAGTCAGTAGAAAATAATCCAGTTTTATAAAGGATTAATTTATTGCACAAGGTTCTAACACAACATTTTCAAAATCGACCGAGATTTTACTAATATATATATTTTCGTATTTCCACTAGTTTCTGAAAGTCTCCTCACACGGGATTCGGACAATATCAGGAGCCTGGCCAGTACAATCGACAGCGAAAGGGCTGGACCCTTGTGCAATGATCTCGTTTCTTATTCCAAGAAAATGTACCCAGAGTCCTCCAGCGCTTACGCCTTCCTGCGCATGCTTTGTCGTCAGTGCAAGCCCGCTGACCGAAAAGCCATAAGACACGTGATTGCAAGGTTTTGATTTTTTACTTTTAGTAAGTCAAATTTTTTAGCCACGGTTTTGAAAAGATTTTTGTTGGTTTAGGAAATTAAAAAAGGTAAAAAATATTTAAATCTCGCAGAACTTCATGAAAACGGATTTGCCTTCGATGAATAGCGTGACTGATTTCGAGGGTTTTGACAGATAACTCCTCCTAGAAGTTTTCAATCTTTTCTGACCATGTAAGTATACAAAACCTCCGAGTTTGACCACTCTTAATCATACCTCTCAAACCAAGGAATTAGCTTCGACATTCAGGCTCCTAGCTTAATTATTATTTAACTAAATAGCTGTCGTTGAATTTAGCCAGAGTCATATAAATATATAGTTTCTGTCATTAGGTAATTTATCGTGACAAGCCGGCAGACATTCTGGACAACCGATGCGATGACTTTATGTGATAAGGAAGTTAAATCTGGCATTCTGGACAACAGTTTATATTGTATTATATACACTGGGATTCTCCATTTTTCGTTGCCATCAGAGCAGTTGGAACCAAATACTGCCGCAAAGGAAGGTGAGTTATCTTTACAACATAACTGCACTCGTACATCGATAAAGATAGGCTCCTGTCAACAACATCTCCTTTTAAAAAACTAACAAAATTTTCTTTGTGTGAACGGCATTGAAGCAAAGACTGGTTTAACGATACTTAAAAATCCCACTATCAACTTCATCTTCATGGCATGGTCCGTCTCTTTCTTCACTATTCACCTAGTACAAGAAAGTCTTATTCACTATTGAAAAACATGCCTCTCCATTACTATAATCTTATTATTCCAAAAGGTTGCTTTTAATTTTGACACTGAGGCATGAACATTAGGAGCTTCATTTCTGATTTGATAATTCATTTGCTAAGTGCACTTTGGTCTGAATAGGATTTATTTGAAATAGTCAACATTATTTCATTTTCTCGTCTAGTATGTGATGGTTTTTGGTACTCAAATTTCTAGTGTTTTCCACTTCGTTAGGTGAATACTCTTAACCATACTCACACTCTTTCAGTTCAGTTACTATTAAGAAGATTTCATGTCACATGAGCTACGTTTAGGAAGAAGTATTCTATATTCTAGAAAGATATTGCATCATAAAATCTATTTATTTAAGAGTTATAGGAAACGAAATATTCATCAAATATTGTATTTGAGAAATATTGTATTTAATAACGATAAATTCTCGTTCCTTTACTTAAAACTAAGAATTCAAAGTTATTTTTCCTGTGTTTAAAATCCCGGGATATTTACGAAATCGTTTCCGCAACCGCATTTGATCTAAAATCCATCAATCATAGCCGTTATGGAGGCGAACAAATATTTGACTCTTCCCAGTATGGTTTTTTAATAAAAAGCTTCATACATGTGAGCATTTAAAAAGAGAGCTGTCGTATTTTATTTGCACTCTCTCAGTCAACATAATAGTCATTGCAAACCGTATTGAAAGTAGTGATTCTTATATAATTAATGGAAAGAGCCATTTGCCAGCTGTCTGTAGCGATTCTTATATAAGGACCACGAATTTTTTGAGGTGGCAACCAAATAACCGCTATTGGCGTGCTGCAATCGCACTGCAAATATCGCCCGTGTAAACGGGCCTTTACTGGAGCGATGAAAAAAAGAGCTTGCTTCTTTCATAGGTAAAATTCAACTAGTCTTTCTGGTCGTATTTCAATTATTCACTAAACCTTATATAGCCTGCTCGCGATATAGCGTTTTAGACTGACTTATTTTTGCCGTCAGTTTTCTGGCTTTTTGCTTTATTTCGTTTTCATTGCCTTTTTCTGGCTTTAACATTTGCTACCGTGAAAAAAAAAAAAACAACAACCAATTCTATGCCGTTAAAACAAAAATAAACATATAATTTAGTTTTATAATACTGCATACTGAATAGTGCATTCCAAGACCGAAGTGCATTGTGGGTCAAAGTGACATTGTCTTAAAAAGGAATAATTTTTTTCTTCTATTTTTAGTGTATTGCATCTGAAACAATATACTAACTACATCCAGAGAGTTAATTGCTGTATATTTACTTTTTTATTTCAAATT
This sequence comes from Actinia tenebrosa, assembly GCF_029948245.1. Classification (NCBI taxonomy): domain Eukaryota; kingdom Metazoa; phylum Cnidaria; class Anthozoa; order Actiniaria; family Actiniidae; genus Actinia; species Actinia tenebrosa. The sequence continues at coordinate 12,008,146 of NW_028292572.1, forward strand.
AACGAGTCCCACAATACACTTTGGTCTTGGAATGCACTATTCAGTATGCAGTATTCAGTATTCAACCTTTTTTGAAATAGCTGTATACAAATATCAATTATTTTTATTATTATTATTATTATTATTATTATCATTATTATTATTATTTATTATTATTTCTTAACTACTATTTTATTTTGCAATAGACCTGATGATCAGTTATTTTATTATTTAATATCAAGTTCTCCTCAAAAAGCAGGGTTTAGTTCTCCTAGAAAAGCAAGGTTTCATTTCTCGACTTTACCATCTCATTTGTTTGTTTGTTTGTTTTTCTAGTTGATTTACTTATTTTTTCTTTCGATCTTTTTCGCCCGTTTGTTCATTTATATTATTTTTGTAAGTAGCGAAGTGAGCGATCATCAGTGAATAGAGTGCCATTCTTCTTAGGAGTATTCAAAAAGTAAAATAAAAAGTAATATAAGATCCTAAAGAGGAAGCTGTATACTGGCTTTCTAGATAATAGCAATCCATTTGAAAACATCCTAGATTCACCACTGCAGTTTTTACAATGTAGAAGCTTTTATTGGCGGCGCCTTTTACAGCTCATTAACGTCATCCATTTTAACTGTTCATATATATACGCATGGATTTTCCAAGTTCAGAATTCAGCTAATATTTCCTCTTAAAGCCTCAGTCTACTTGAGTAGGATTCATCTCCTGCCGGGCAGACCAGATAGCGGTCAAGTTACTTTTTTATACTACTTTTCATAACGTATCACATCAAAGCCTTCGCCGGTGCCTCGACTTTAACACTTTGGTTAAGACGGTCTGCTTGCAGCTTAATCATTGGCCCTATTACACGTACAGCTAGTTAGGATAACATTTTAACGTAACATTTTAATATCGCGTGGTAAACAATTAGTTATTTGTCCCTTGAAGAAAAGATATTCCTTCAAGTACCTACTGAACATGTCGGTAAGCGAATAGATTGTCAAATATACAATTTTCTTTTACGGTTAAAAGAGCCTTAAAGAGGAAACCCGATACGACTTTAAAAGGTTTTATGGACTAAGCACCTCTTGTTGATTTTAACCAAATTGAACTGGTTATGAATATTAACTACTACTAACGAAACAAGAATGTGGATAAAAATATGATAACGAAAAATGCGGAATGCGAAGACATAATCTTTTAGTTTCCTGTGCAGTTCTGTTAGTTGTATGGTCCCTACGAGTCTCTTTCCTCAACTAGGGCTACGAGCTTTAATGTCTAAGAGTTTTTTTTAGTATAAAATCTATAGAACAAAGTTTATTTTCCTCTAGTTAAAAGCTGTTGATTAGGCCACTTCACTGAGTGCACTAAGTAAAGAAAGATTCAGTTCCATGATAAGGGCACGACACAGAAAACTCCTCCTCCTCGTAGCGATAGCCAAAGCGAATCAATTTTTTCAGGTGTGTGTTTAGTTAAGAGGGCGTTCAAAACTTTTCTATAATTATGAGCCTGAATTTCGAATAACATTCTACTCTTAGGTTACTATTAACGCCGGGTAGTGTTTGATGACGCGCCTAATTGGCGCTAAAACTAGTAATACATCAAAGATCACCAGATGTTCATGCGCATTTGAACTTGACAAGAACTGCTTTTAATTTGACTCATAAGGCTGCGTTCATAATGTATGGCAGGGGGAGGGGGGGAGGGGAAGAGAGGTGAAATTTAGGGGGAATCGGGAACATTTTTACCGGTAAAATGAGGAGGGTTTGAAAATTTTTTTCAGAGAATTGGGGGAAAGAAAATTTTTTATAAGAAGCCACGAGAGATTGCCCGAGGGGGGAGGGGGGGGGTGTCTTAAGAATTTTTTTGTCATTTAAAGATTTCACCTGCTCCCCTCTGCCATGAATTATGAACGCAGCCTAAATTGAGTAAAGATTTAAATGATCTTGGATCTAAAGACTTGTTAATGTTTATTCAAAACGCAAAGAGGCTTTCGGTCAAGTCAAGGGTACACATGTATGTACTACTTGGCGGTGGTGTGAGTGAACGAATCAAGTCATAATCAGCTAGATTTTGTTTCTCCGTAAGCCATAATCATGCCAGGTGGTGTAGCGGTAGTAGTAGTCGTAGTACACTAGCCTCCACGCTCTTGGATCTGTCTCGAGTTCAATTCCTGACTCAGTAACACATGTGAGTAGAGTTTGCTGTTATTTGATAAATTCCAATTCGATCTGTGAGTTAGCCCAAAGGTCGTTTCAGGGTTTAAGATCTGTAAGTGAGCCATGCCCTGACTTAAATCAGCCCAGAGGTCGTTTCAGGGTTTAAGATCTGTAAGTGAGTCATGCCCTGACTTAAATCAGCCCAGAGGTCGTTTCAGGGTTTGATCTGTGAGATAGTGTGTCCTGACTTAGATCAGCCCAGAGGTTGTTTCAGGGCTCGATCTGTGAGTTACTGTGTCCTGACTTAGATCAGCCCAGAGGTTGTTTCAGGGCTCGATCTGTGAGTTACTGTGTCCTGACTTAGATCAGCCCATAGGTTGTTTCAGGGTTCTATCTGTGAGTTAGCCATGCCCTGACTTAGATCAGCCCAGAGGTTGTTTCAAAATATCGATAAAATTGAATGTAAATACGCGTAACGAACGTTAACGTTAATACATTTGTCATTATCTCATCGCCCGCAGGCGACAAGGCTAGTGGCGGCATTAATGCCCCACGCGTGACAGGCAACGCCTTTTATTGCATACTACGATGCAGACGTCACACAGATGTTATATATATTAATACTACATTACCGCCTGTGGCAATGCATAATGTGCTTGTGATGTGCAGTAGTATAGCATGAGTCAAAACAGCACCAAAAAAGGGAGAAAAAGATTTATTAAAAGATAAGCTTATCCTTTTTTGTTTCAGTCCCCCGATGTTAAAATTACTTTTCATAAGATCGCTATCGTATTTTTTAAAGCCTTTTTTTTATAGTAGTGACATTTATTCTTACCACACACTAACAAACTATATTTCATCAGTAAATGTTGACTTTATTTTAAGCGGTGAGATTCATATTAACGGGTTAATCTAGTTTATCTGGAGTTTAAATTAAAAAACACATTTACAAAACAATTATGAGTGGAATAGAACACAGCCACGACAAAAGATAAACTAAGTCTTTTTAAAAACAATCACCGTCAAGTTTAGATCTTATGACCTTCAAGAGTAAATATCTCATACGTTCTTATTGATCCGGCATTCCTTGTTCGGTTTCTCGGTATGTTCGTTATTTTCCTTTGGTGGCCATACGACTAGGTAAGAAACTAATGAGTAGCATAAGTTAACCTTCCCTTCAAGGCTATGAAAAAACTAATATTAAGAGGAAATGTTCTTCAATAATGAGCAATAATGGCAAAAAGCGCTAAAAACTAGACTCTCGTATGAGTTTTGATCCCAATTTTCGTTTTGTGTTAACACGCAAAACCTTTTTTACAGTTGGAAACTGATGTACTACGATAAAATACCTGTTTGACTGAAGCGGTATTTTCAATCGTACAAAGACGTTTTGTTGCATTTGTGTTGGAATTTTGCTTTGTCAGGTTTTTTTTTATAGAAAATATATGGGAAATAAGCAAATGAAGGGCTCATTTTCGATTCAAATTTTTGCTTTGGGTTAACACTTTAATTCCACTTTCGTCGGTCATCTACACTTCCAAACAAGTTAAACTATCTGAATAACAAGATTTTAGCCTTGTACAACAACCTTTTTTCAAGAAAATAGTTTTTGGCGCTCACTGCTTGAATACGAAAACAATTCTCTCTTAAAATTTAAAATACTATTTATGCTTTATACGCTATCTTTTCACGTTATAATCGAAATGCACTAATTAACGAAATCACTTTATGGCTTATGGCCAAGGAGGACGGAATATATATATATAGAATATATATATATATATATATATATATATATATATATATTGGCAACAGAAATAATTTAAAACTAGCTTTCATTCTAATATTACAATTTCTTTTTAAGAAAAGAAATTCAAAATAGTTTTGTGTCATCATTTCTAATTGGGAAATGATAAATAACGAATATATTCAGTGTAAAAAGCTGACTTATTTTACCAGCAAAGGTTGTGAGAGGTCGTGAGAGTCACTTTTGATCGAAAGAACTACCAAATATAAGCACAATTTTTCTGGTTATCGTGTTTTTCCTACGATTATACCTCGATCACAGTTTCGCTCGTAAACTTTAGTCTAAAAAATTTGCACTCTAGTACATAGTTTGGCTGTGCGTTAGTGGTTTTTATAAATATAGATTTATATCGCTTTGTGTATACACTAGGAGTTTGATGGCATTAATTCAGTAAAAAACAGTTTTGAAATAATTGGCTATTTGATATACACAAGTGTGGTGAGCAGAAAAATGCTTGATATCAGTTTCGGTTAATTTATGAAAACTATATAACAAATATATGTTTTTAGCACCTTTGCTCCGAAGTGACATCAAATGAAAAACCTTCTCTCACTAGTTAACTCATCGAATATATTTAATAATATTTCAAAATGAAAGTGTTTCATTATTTCAGTGTTGCTTTTTTTGTACTGAGAAATTAAGTTGCTGTTTTTGTGGTTGTCGTCGAGTCCTTGTCGTTGTTATTGTTATTCTTCTTCTTCCTCTTCTTAGTTCTTTATCTTCTTTATCGTCGTTTCTCTTTTACATTTCATCGATGTCTTATCTTTTTATGAGAGAAGAGCAGATGTTTCCAAGAAAATTTCAAGTCCTCTTTCTCTCTTTTTTACATATTCTATATTTAATCTTAAGTGTTTAAAAATTCTGTACTGAGCTGACTTATATCCATATATTTATTATTCATCCCTAAGGCGAGTGATAGATATTTTTTGCTTCCTAGTAGTCTTGGTGTTTGTCTGGGTTTGACGCTCTTCACTAATGAAGGACACACGTATCGCTCTTTTCTAATTTATTTTATTTTACTTTATTTTCATTCTAATATTCTTATTTATTTTTTGTCGTCACTTCATCAAGTAATGCAGTTTCTGCCCTGCTAACAAGCGTGAAAAGGTTCGGCAGATGAAATCCAAAAAGACAAAAGAAAGAAAACGAACAAAAAACAGTAATCTATCAAAAGTAATGTCAAGGTTTGATATAGTGAGCTGTGTTTTCACCTGTTCCAGGGTTTACAAAGAGCTATACTTTCCATTAAAAGGTTCAATAGGAAACTTTAAAATAGCTACACAACTAATTAAACTCTAGACCATTTTGTAGCCAAAGATGTTCAAACATACTAATGTCTGGAATTGAAAATACCAACTGCGCATGCGTAGTCTCAGCCAATCAAAATCGAAAACCGGTTGGATGTTTAATTTACGATATATACACTAGTGCGCTTTTATTTTTCTTAATCTATCTTTCTTTCTGTTTCCTAGAAACTTCAATATTATCCATCAGAGGTAAGGGTTTCGTTAGCTTAATAATTGCTTTTATATTTTTTCCTAAGACTTCAGAACCACATTGATCCTGCTTCAATTTGAAAATCGTAAAGTCCTTCAACGTCGTTCGGTGGAGAAGGCAAGTCTATCAGTCTATTAATTCATAACCTTGGCTCTTCATTCATTGACATTTTGAAAAAACCAACTCAATAAGCTCTGGAATCATTGGTTATTATACCTGAAGTATCCGGCGAATTGCCTCGTAAAACTCAAGTCCAATTTTGATGTTAGAGTTCTAGTGATTTCAAGAGATAATTTTCAACTTCTCAAGCAACTACTTTGGACGTAATGATTTCTTCAGTAAGACTTTGCTTTTGCCGCATCCATGTCAGTTTATATCAGTATCATCTCGAGTGTTTTTTCTGAAGACAAAGAAACAATATAGGACTGACTGGACTTAAGAAATGACAGCAAATTCGTTTTTTGACCATCGCGTAGATTCCGTTTGAAGCTTCAAGAAGTAAAATTCATTATGTTAGAACTAGATTTTAAAATGCGCACGTACTTCTAGACTGTACGTACTGTGAAATCTTGTGTGATTGTCATTCATGTAAATATCGATAACCTTCATGGCCACACACCGCAGGAGACCGTTCAGCAGAGCACAAGACAAATATTAAAGTAATAAAGTTAGAAGTTTATGAATTTCGAAACTGGGATAAAGATAATTCAGTTGATATAGGTTTTTTATGAAACGAAACTCCGGAAATTTGGAAAAAAATGACAATACTAAATGATTATCAGCGTCCTAAACCTGCTTTAATTATGCTGGTTGCTTGGGGTATTTTGCTTTTGACGATCGATCCAGCCGCCGTTATATTAAGCTTAGTAGAGTTAGTACCGTTTGTCTTCACTTATTAACAGCTGCTGGTTTCAAAACGGAATGAATGATCTTAATTTGAAATAGAACAGTGCTAAAACGAACTTGTTTACCCATTTCATTCGATTGACAATCATTTTCGACCCAAACAGCTTGTAGCTAATGTGGCCGTTACTGCATGGTCATCATTCAGACACCGATATTTTGGTAATTTCTCCACATCGAGAGTCGGCAATTTTTCGAGATTTCTTTTACTGGTTATTGAAGAGCGCAGTGCAAAAAGTAACTCATTTATATGTAATAGTAATGATAAAAGGGTAAATTTTACACCGTGAAAAGATGAAAAAATGAAAAAACTTACGACGTTTAGGACGCTAATCCTTCGTCGGAGTAAAAGAAAGACTAGCAAAGGACTAGCGTCCGAAACGTCAGTAAGTCTTTTCATTTTTTCATCTTTTCACGAGGTAAAATTTACCTTTTTATCATTACTGTTTCATTAGAAACACCGACGCAGCTCACACTAGTTTTCAGCTAGTTATCTCTTCATTTATTTGTAGTTCTTCAGATTTCAAGTTTATATAATACACTCAAACAATCTTCTATTGAGTGAAGATAAGCTTGGACATATTGTAAGCGTCGGCTGTGAACTACCCAACATCGGGATTGAGTTTTCATCCCACACGTTCATTCCACATACAGCTTCCGCTGTGAATCATCAACACAAGAATACCCATCACATCTTGTTGTACGATTCAGGTCCTAACACGAGAATTCGTGCACTATTTGAACGTTATGAAAGTCTTGCTGATTTGTTTGGTTCATATCCTACGGGGATAGGACATCGATTGGGATAAATTGGAAGACATTAAACGCCGCTCGCTCGCCTTTAACGTCATAATTTTGATTTTCTTACTGCGAAGCGGGAAACACACGCAGTGGAGCTAGTGAGCCCAAAGCGGTAAAACATCTTAGTTTATTGAGGATAAAATCACTTATTCACTTAATAATGAAAATGGATGAACAACTAGATAAGGACAAAGAAAAATAAGTCAAAAATTGAAAACAGCGTTGGTACGTGTATAATAAGCACTAAAATAAAGCAGGTCTCGTATAAATGGCATACAAACGAAACGCAAATTTCAATTTCAAAACTAGCGTCGTGTTGTATAGTGCGCGCGCGCATTTCTTGGTTCGATTGGTTTACACCGGAAGCCAATTCAAAATCTTTCCTACTGTGATTGGCTAATGTGAATATCCATGATTTCTGATTGGTTTAGAGCGAAAGCCAGTTGAGAGCCACCATGCTTTACGTTTTTCCACTCACATGACATAAGAATATTGTTCTAGGAAGAGGAGATTATTGCGAATTGTGTTGTGTCTTACTCATAGAAGACTATTTATTTTGGGCTTAACGTTATTTAAATAATTAATAATTCACTTGAGCAAAACCGGAGGCGTTGTCCATCACAGTTTTACGATAAATAATACATCAGTTTTAATCAATTCTGAACGGACGTAATCTCAAAATCACTCAAACGAAAATTGCCTGTCAGTTGCGCAGAATATCGACCAGAAACCTTTGAATCAGTTAGCGACTTTGTCACTATTCACTGAACAAGAGCGGAATTAGGTATTGCACACCATTTCTCTAAACAAACATGAAAGATATTGGACTAGTACTAAGGGTGTATTTTTAGTATCAACGATGACGTCACCGGCCTCGATTGACGTCATCACAGACAAACCGAGTTTTAATGACAACTGATGTTCACCTACCATCTCTTTCTAGAATAGTTCGAAAATGAATGTCAATATGGAGAAGAGAATTTGACAAACATCACATTTACTGTTGAACAATACCTACGTATTCATATAAAGAGGAAGACTTAGCATTATTTTATATCCCATTTATCGATTTGGCTAAATGGCACATGAAGCTGAGCTGGGATAGGAACGATCGACTAGTTTGGACGGTAAGAAACGTTGAACAAAACCCCGCATCAGGTTTATAGTCCGGCTGTTAACGTCAAAAATTGTTCACTTTAATGATAAAAGCATGAAACTTGGCATGATTGCTAACCTCCCTGGGACAAACATTTTTTGATATGGGGCCAAGCGAAATTCGCTTGGGGACAGCAGGAATGGGCATGCCCGGAATTTCCGACATGGAAACGAGGCTACAACATAAAAACACCCTAAAATACGACAGTTTTGAGAAACTTCCACCACTAAACATCGAATTTGTGTCAAGTGAGCAATTTCACTTGCTTTGAGTTGAATAATCACGATCACGTGATCGTTTTAAAAAAATCGACTTTAGCTTGGGATCCCTGTGTCGAAAAATCAAAAAGTTCCTATTTTTGTGGCTTTTTTAGACCAATTGAGATCATCTTTGTTTTGATTAAACGGAAATACTAAAAACTTTAAGTCATATATAAAACAATTTATACTGCATGAATAATTAAAATGTTTCAGGATTAAATATCATTAATTCTTTGCTCATGAAATTTCTGTCCACTTGGTTACTCATCTCTCTGTGTACAGCTTCCTCCGCAACCACATAAGCCTGTACAAACCAAATTAGCATTTTTACACTTACACCGTCCTTTGCAAGCAGTCTTGCATCCGCATCGAATAAGCTCGTAGCAACTTTCCTTTGCTTGAGGAAGAGTCGTCCAATATGGAGCCCATGAACTGCCATCTTTCTGCCATCCCCATTCTGAAGGACTGGGTAAAACTGGTTGCTTCAGAAGTGTCTGGCCCCAAATATGAATTCCTTGAAATATAGCTCTATTGATATGCTGTAACAGTGCAGCTTGTGTGGGAGGGATATTGTCGAGGTTCCTTGCCTTCTTTGAAAATAACTCTTGCCTTGCTTGATTAACTGTCTTGATGTTACTGGTGCAGTCGTACAAAAGAACGACAAAACGTTCAACTTTGGCAATAGATCCTTCATCTTCAGGAGATTCTTTGAGAGTTTGCAGAGCTGGTGTCAGGTCTGTAAACACGTTCCACACGTCCCATGCTGTCTTCTTTCCGCGGCCACCAAAAAAAGAGACAGTATCACACCCGGTAATGGCGTGAAACATAGGCAATACTGATGCTTTTCCTGGGCCTAATATAGATGCGATGGAATGCACAGGAATGTTGCAAAGATGCTTTCCTGAACCAAAGGTGATCCATAATCCATCTACCTGAAGAGAATTTACAACTGATATTGCGAGCACAACTACATCTGTGTCGTTACTTCTAATCTTTATCTTTCGATGGCCACAACAATTAGCATCAAGTGTATGAATCATCAAACGGGCGTCCGCTTCTTCGTGGGTACAAGGTTGAAGAAGACTCATATCCATTCTGTTAACTGAAGATAAGACCCTGTCAGCATGTGTTGAATAGATCTCTTTGCCATCTGGAATGTCAAGAGAAACAACCTGATAACGAAATGAATGGAATGGATGTTAGTGTTAAACGTAGGTTGACATTCGAAATTAAGTTGTGTTGTGACCAAAAAATTAATTATTTCAAATAAAATTCAATGTTTGCAACCATGCACACTGCTATCGCATTTGTATTCATTATCACTGTACCTTGTTAGCAAGGAGTTTGAAAAACTCGTCTTTATTTTCATTGACTCTAAGAAACCCTTTCCAGTCCCGAGGAATTCTTGTCGATGGAAGCACCTGTTTTACAGGGGGGAAATGTTCTCAAATTAATCGAATGTTCTATCTTAAATATATGCGATGTACACTGATTATGGTTTTGCAGCACATACCTTTCTACGTTGACCATAACCTCTCTTCTCTCGAGTAGATCTTTTCAGAGAGTCATCTCGGTACACATCCCATACTATGCCAAGTCGCTTCACTGACTCTAGCTGTCTGAGAATATAGGGTGCAAATACCGCATTGAAGTAATCGTCAAATGTGCTTGCGGTTTTGGGTGGCAGCATTTGGACAATAACTGCACCATCAAGAATAATTGCATCTACACTTGGGTGTCCTGCAACCTCAGGCGTCGGTTTCGGCAAACACTTTATCAATTCTGCTTTTTGTCCTGTTCTTAGCTGCCCTACTTGCGAGAGAGATGGCGGCCAAGGCTGATTTTCGAACTTGAAGAACTCTTCAAGATTTCCATCTCGGCTTTGACAAGAGATGTATAACCTGGAAAAAAGTGCGCAGTCTTCTTTTAGCACTTGTAATTTAGCGCCTTCTTTTGATGTGGTTTTCTTGCCAATGGGTGAGAAAATATGGAAGTTGTTTCTTGGTATAGGGTCAGTAATAGGCTTCTTTCTCTCGACGAGCCGCTCTTGGAAGAACAAATTGAATTGCTCTTTTCCAACCTTTTTAACACTCTTGACTGCGTCAACAACAGCTGAATCCATGATATCCCTTGTGTGTAATGCAATGAGGTCTTTCCCTTCTTCAAGAAAGGAATTTCCCATTTCTTCAAGGGACGCAATGAGACTTTTGACATCTTTTGCGAAGGCACTCTGCACACCGGGTTGCTGTTCATGGTGTTGGATATCATGAGCTTGATTTGCCAAATCTTCAAACTCCTCGATCATTCTTGCTACTTCAGGACCTGACACCATCCATCTTCTCAATGCTGCAGGGTTTTCTGTCAGACCCACGGCACCTCCTTCTCCTTTGACTTTGGCATTCTCTTGCTCGTGAGCATGGTCTAGTGCTATGGACGAAAACAGCCTTTTGCTCTTATGTACCACAAAAGAACCATTGCAAAAGTTAGCGTAGACATCTGGGTGTTTGGCTTGTAGGGTGCACATGTCACGATAATGCACAGATAGCCATCTGGCATAGTCATGCGGGTGATCAAGAGCAAACATCCATGGTATTATCTCCTTCATAGACTTGATGAACATTGAAAAGTTACCTTCTCTTATTGACCTGACCAATTTCAAAGAGAGGAGTTCTAGATCTAGAAATGTGGACCAGTATAAAAACTGCGGGCATTCTAGCATGCTCTCTTTCCATTCTAAAAACGGCTTGGGTTCTTCAACATCTTTGGCGTGGTCGATGTATGCATTATGCATGAGCACATAAAGGCTTACTGCTGTTACTTGGTGCGCTCTCCGGGTCCGCGTTAAATGGCTAGCCTTTAGGAAGGACTCCGCCACTCCCTGGGTTGCTACATTTGCATTGCATAGAGCTTCAGTCCAGCCACTTCCACCGAGCCATTTTCCAATCATCTTGAATACTCCCATTTCGATGTGTAGTGCACCAAACATGATGACAAAATTGTCCTCGCTATATGTACCACCAAGGGTCCACTGGATTTGCTTGGCCAAAGCAAACAGAGGCTGGTCAAGAGTAAGCACTGGAATCTGGTTAGGGTTGAGAAATTGTGTAGCACCTTTGATGACTCTCATAGAATGGACAATCATCGCAAAGGAATGTGCATTTTCCATAAACATTGGTAATAGTGAGATGATTGCTGGCTCGTGATTTGAAAGTGAAGACTTTGAGGCACGGTATGCTGCCCAGGATATGAAATCCTCTTCCCCCAACTCGCCCTTCGATAGGATTTCCTTCGCGTTGGCAAGCCAATCTTCTTCTTCAATGTTTCTTTCGCCAAGATTTGCGTCGACAGATTGAGATAGTTGAGATAGCTGATGAACTTCCGGTACATCATATTCAGTGGTGTTTAGGCACACAGGCAAAACATCTTTGTAGAGTTTCGGTAACTCAGCAAGCTTTTTAGAATCATTTCTCTTTTTTGGATCAAAGGTAGGGGTAGGTCTTTCATTGCCAAGATTATCTGAAGAACGATGCTGAGTCAATGAAATGGCAGTGCCATGAGAGGAATCGCGGGATGTCGTTGCACTAGGATTGTGGTCAATATTATCTGTCGCAGCCGTTGTGAACAGACCTTCTCTTAGTTTGGGTGGGCAAACAATGCCTTCATTTTCATACAATTCTAGCACACTGTTAGAAATGTCAGCAGATATAGATAGCAGCCTGTCGTACGAAATGCAAATTCCTAGATTATAAAACGTGTCTATAAGACTCTTATCCCTTGTCATTCCGTGAATTTTCAGAGCTGTATAGATAGACAGTGGACACTCTCTCCATCGAACATGATGAGTAGTTTCTCGATTACAGGGACATGATTTGGTATTAAATACGACGAGCTGAGACACTGTCAAGCAGGCCTGACTGTCGGCCATATCTACATTTGCTGTAGAGCCTTTCATAATCATACCGACTAGGGTTTTTAGAGATGCAGGAGTAGCTTCATTCTGGCACCCTGATGAAAATGAGCCATTGAAAGAGTTTTCTGTTTAAAGAACTTCTCTTCGTACTATTTGTGCTGCTTTGGCCAAGTACCATGCATCTGAACTTCCCTTTTTTGCCTCCTTCAAAGCTCCTCCAATGTGTTGCCTCAGTACCAGTAGTACTTCTCTTCCCTCGTAGTGAGCTGTCAAGTCAGAAAATGTTTCCGAGATCCTGTCCTTAAGTCGAGTTGAGTTAATTTTATTATCACACTTTACTCCAAGCTCATGCAGCTTTAACGAGAAGTATTTCACCAAATTAGATAATTTTAATACAGGCAAGTCTTCTGATTCAAGGCTTTCGTCGATATAGGCGAAAAGTTCTGCATATGCAAGCTCTTCTAATTCTATTGGTGGCCTTTCTGCGTCATTCTGCAGTTGTACTTTTGCTGTCTGCCGGGCTCGATTATATAATCTCACCAAGCACTTAGTGTGGTATTTGGCCTCAGCTGCCATTAAATCTCCACACGTATTTAACTTTGCTTTTAACTTGTTGTCATTCACCGCATCTATACAACTCTCAACCTTTTTGTTCACATCAAATGTTGAAAATGAATGTAGATTTATGGGATTGTCTTCCTTGTCACAGAAAAAACAGTAGTAGTAGAGGGCTTTGGAAGACAATGTGGCACTGGATCTTCTTGTTGTGAGTGGACTGCAAACGCTCCCGTCACTTTCAATCTGGGTATCGTCTTCATTAGCATCAGGCTGACCAGAAAGTTTTCTTTTCTTTGCTCGCTCAAGTTTCGTATTATTAAAAATGTCTCGGCACGTCTTATGCCATGATGCATTTCTCTGTCTAAGAGTTTCTTCTATCCCTAGTCCTTCGTCAAGTAAACTTAGATTCAACCATTTAGGAACACCACTAATGCTTTTAAACTCTAGAATGTTACTCGCAAATGAGGTATAGCCAACACTCCCATCTTTGCGCTTTGTATTTGCCGGACATTGCAATCCTTCTTTTGTTTTCCGCTGGCAAATAACACACTTGCTCCAATCCATGGGGATTTCAACTAAAATGATTAATTTGACACCATTATTTAACTTTTACTTAATACAAGTTGAGAGTTATGGTGACATGCAGATAATCTTGATTATTTTGATTGTAATTCATTCGACTAAGTTCAGGCTTTTATCTCGAATAGATTTCAGTCGAGTTCTAATGATTCAATCAAATAATTAAGCGCGATCTCATACTTTATTTAGAAATGACGAACGAGTTGAAGAGGTTATGAATTCCTAAGGTAAATATAGAAAAAAGAAAAAGAAAAAATTGATTGGATATAACCAAGACAAACAAAATAATATTCTTACCTGCAGTAGCTGTAAGTATCCCTGGAGGCTGCCATCTTGAAAACCGAGTTGAGACTGGGCAACAATTTGCATATTATACGTAATATGAAGATACAAAGGCCTTTTTCAAATTGATACTTTATCAAACCGATTTATATGATTAGCAGAAAATATTATAGTTATATATCTTACTCAAGAAGCCACAAAAATAGGAACTTTTTGATTTTTCGACACAGGGATCCCAAGCTAAAGTCGATTTTTTTTTAAACGATCACGTGATCGTGATTATTCAACTCAAAGCAAGTGAAATTGCTCACTTGATACAAATTCGATGTTTAGTGGTGGAAGTATCTCAAAACTGTCGTATTTTAGGGTGTTTTTATGTTGTAGCCTCGTTTCCATGTCGGAAATTCCGGGCATGCCCATTCCTGCTGTCCCCAAGTGAATTTCGCTTGGCCCCATATCAAAAAATGTTTGTCCCAGGGAGGTTAGCAATCATGCCAAGTTTCATGCTTTTATCATCAAAGTGAACAATTCGACCTTTTTTTTTGACGTTAGCAGCTGGACTATTAGTACTACAGAAACTAGTTCTTGTATAGGTATATAAAAAATGTAAGCGCGTTTTCATCTCAATCACTTCCGCTATTTTATTTATTTTACCTGTGAGGAAGGTTTTATTTTCTTTCAATTTAACCCTTTTTTAATTATTTTAGCGAAAATAGGCTCCAACCAGCAAAGCTTCGATTAATCAAGACCAGCCGTTCGTAAATGCGTTTCGGAATAGGCTATAAGTGAAGTCAGCTGTACGGTCTTATATTCCATTTCCTTGAATTTAATTCATTCTTCGTCTTTCTCTGATTCTTTCTGAATTCAGCTTTTCACCGCCTCTCTTAGCAATCAAATCTTTTAATCTGAGTTAATTCTTGGTACTGAAAGAAACCACTACTGATATTTTTTTATTTATGTTGAATATGAATTTCATTTGTTTGGTATTTAATATAACTCTTCGCTCGGCTAAAAGCTTTCATAAATAAGCTTTGGACGTTTTATTTATGTGTTGCGCTGTAAAGATACATATTCTCACAATAGATTTTCTTCTGTATCTTAACAGGTAAAGAAAAGAGAGTGAAATACAGTTGAAGAAAACAGGAAAAAAAACCTTAATTTAAGTACACCAATACCCCGAAGCCATTGTTAAATCAAGTTTGCATTAAAAGAGTTTAAACTTTAAAAGCATCGTACTTTCCGTTGAACATAGACAGATCTCCTAGCGGACACACCTCGATAATGAATATCACCGTCAAACATCCAACTCAGATATTGATGGAAAGACAGTTTATCTCACGGTCAGTCGTGGAGGTAGCCTTGGAGTCATCAATACTCATTCTTATCAACATCGTAGCCCTGGTTGGTAATATACTAGTAGTCTTGGCGTTCGTCAAGAATCCCGCTCTGCGCAACGTCACCAATACCCTTATCATCGCACTTTCATTATCAGACATTGTGATGGCGATCTTTCCTATGCCGTTATCAGTGGGCGCACTAACACATGGAGAGTGGGTATACGGTGATATTATGTGTGCGATACAGGGAGTAATGGTCTTCTTCCTAGCATTCGTGTCACTACAGATCATGGCTTTAACAGCGGTAAACCGTTATTACAAGATCATAAAGCCCTTAAGATGTGAAAAGATCTTCAAGCGCTGGTCAACCATATGTATGATCGTCTGCGCATGTGTAATATCTATCGCATTAGTGGCCTCAATGCATTTTACAAGTCCCACATGGGAGTTTGGTTTTCATCGTGGCAAAATAATATGTGTCCAGCTCGGAGATTCTGATCTTTATCAGCTTATCTACACCATGCTTGCCAGCGTTTTCTTCGTCGTCCTTCCAGCTATCTTAATAATAGTTTGTTACTACAAAGTCTTTCGTAAGCTTCGCCAACACACAAAACAGATTCGCATGAGAATCAAGAGTTCAACAGGACAACCCGATGCTGCTCTTCGGCAAGAGTCGGCACTTAGTCGTTCAAAAATCGCCATCACTCGTACACTCTTCGGTACTGTACTCGGATTTTTCATCTGTTGGATTCCATGTTTCTTGATTGATATGCTAGACGTAATGCAAGAGAATTGGTTTGACCGTCGTGTATATCTTGTTTACATGTATCTAGCGTACACATCTAGTGCAATCAACCCTTTGATTTATGGCATTCTAAACCCTTCATTCAGGAGAGAATTCTTCAATATGGTCACCTGTGAAAACGTTCCGCAGTAAAAACAATGACTTTTTAGATGGTTTGCAATCATTTGCGTGAAAAGTTCCGCCACAAGAAAGCGGCCGCCATCTTTGAATTTTACTCAACCAACATGGCGGCCGTGACGTCACATAAAAACCAAGGAAACTGCAATACTGTAACTAACCAAACGTTCTGCGTCGGGAATGACCACCCTTTCTAGCACCAGGAAAAAAAAAAAAAAAAGCAAATAACGGTGATAAATGAAACAAAGATGTGTTGAAGGGGCCAAGACTGACAAAAACCAAGGAAGAAATACTAATAAAAAGCTTAAAATCCGTAGTTAAAAAGATAAAAAATAATAAAGTTAAATCCTGGTACGATAAAATCAAACTTAACAAGAATATGGCATCGGTAAATAAAATATTTTAAATTTAGATGAAATTGTCATTGCTTTAATTGATTTTTAAAAGGATATTTTTCATTATGAAGGATTATTTAGTCGTACTCATTTGAATCGTCTGTTCATGTGATCAAGTTCTGTGTCAGAACGCCCGCTGCAAATACCTGCTCTTTGCCAAAGTCAGTATCTATGTATGATTAGCTTAGAACTGCATGCAATTTATCCACGAAATGGGAAGTTCTGTAGTTTGTAAGTATGACAGTACTTGAATTTTCAAAATTCTTGAGGCTTGTTATAGTTTAACTTTTCACTCAAGCTCTCGTGAACGACGCTCAAAATTTCTTTGTCATGACAATGAAGGTATCCTCTGTCGATAAGACGTTACCTCAGTCGTACCATATATAGTCGATCGCGCGCTATGCAGTTTATTTATAAGTGTTACTGATTCAAGCACAAAATGCCATACTTTCTTATATTTTGTATTGATTTTTTTGTTTGTATTTTTTATCTTGTATGTTTAATTTTCGTTACCAATGAAAATGATAATGGCCCACTTAACCACCTGTATAGTATGTAACTACTATTATAAACACTCGTGAAGCTAGACGAGCAAGTACTAATCGATCTTCATGAACTGAGATCTTCACGTGTACAGAGTGAAAAATGGAAAAGGAATCTTGGATCCCAAAGCGATACATCCTCTCAGGTTTGATCTTTCTAGGTTTCTTTAACATGTATGCATTGAGAGTCAACTTAAATGTGGCGATCGGAGCGATGGCTAAGAATCACACGATTTTGCTCAACGGACATGAGGTTGAAGAGGTACGTAAGGTCACTTTAGATTAAGCAGGTTTAGACAGGTGGTTTGTTTAAGTTAAACCCCCGTAACGAAAAATCAAACCCGTGAAATATTTGCCATCATATTTTAGGCATATCTTTCACTCTGTAATATACTAATACTCTCAAGATGAAACCGTTAAATTTTTTAGAACCAATGGAAATAATTTTGAATAAACACGCGTAAGATTGTAATTCAATCGCAAGAAGTCAGTAAAAGTAATATCAGTCTTTTTGTTGTTTTTTTTTTGTTTTGATTTCCTGCTAAAATAAATCCAAATAGATACCGTGCGGTTTATTTTCGATTTTTTCGTCACTGGCTCCTTTTTTTGTTTTAGAAAACTGTTTTAATTGATTTATGACATTAATACGGACTGTTCAATTTACCACAGTTTTTTTTCTGGAGCAATATTATGCTAGTGAATCATTTTCCCTAATCCCAGTTAGACTAAGGTCAACTGAACAAAAAATAACATATGATTATCCTTGAAAAACTTTGTGAAAAAATGTACAAATTTGCACAAATTAGTAAGTTCAGTAGACCTCAGTAGACCGTAGACCTTAGACCGTAAACTTTGCACTAATTTGTAGAATTTTGTTAGTTAACTTTTTCATGGATGTATGGTATATACTCTACCACGCATTGACAAAAATTGTATTCACTAAAAAGAGATGAAAATGCCAATTCGTTCTCGTTTTGATCTAAATACGACGGCTTCTTTATCTTCGGTTGGTTGTGGAAGGCCCATGGAATGTTCGACTAATAAACTAAATACTTTAAATATTGTGGGGGAAAAAACTGGAGAAAAAGACTTATGTGGATACGACGGGATTCGAACCCACATCCGCCGAGTCAATATGCAAAATAAACCTGCACCTACCACTGTGTGCCATACCCCCGAGACATCCGCAGAGCTGAGGCGGCGTATGGACTTCGGACCTGACGGCGATTAAATCCTTCTGCCCTTGGGTGTACGAATTACGCAAGAAAATGTTCTAGCCGAAGTATCAGGGGAGAGACCAGCCGGCCCCCAGACCATATCGGCTAATCCCTTGCATCTCTGCCACGCACTAGGTGCATTGTTTTGAAGTTGAAAAATAAACCTAGTCTATATGGTGCATTGTTTTCATGGCTATTGTTGTGCAAATTCTGTAAAACCGTGGTCCAGTGGGAAAAACCTGGACTTTCGTGACATTGAGTCATGCCCGGCCTTCGGGGTGAAGACCTGGATGGGTGACCACTGCGGTAAGATATACAAGATTTTCCATTCGCAAGATTGTATTTTTAAAATACTTTTTTTTTTCAAGGAAGCTGAATTTAAATGGAGTTCGAGATTACAAGGTATTTCATTTCTTTATTTTATAATTTTTGTAAAAAGTCTGATTTCTTTGGTATCTTCATTTTAGCCTTGCATCCACGATACTTTTGAGAAGTGTCCATTAGATTTTTAGAACATGAGTAGAATCATAAGATTTTATATAAAAACTACAGTTGTTTTTAACACTTCACAGGTGTCGTGCTTGGCTCTTTCTACTATGGTTACATCGCACTCCAAATAGTAGGAGGAGGTCTGGCGATCAAGCTGGGAGCGACTCGTCTTTACGGCCTGTCGTTATTCACGGCATCTTTCCTCACCTTGCTCACGCCCATGGTAACGAGATGTAGTGTTTATCTGTTGGTAGTGATACGAATAATAGAAGGACTTGTCTTGGTAAGATTGATAAAGAAGATTACTGCTACCATCCATCCATCCATCCATCCATCCACCCACCCACCCACCCACCCACCCATCCATCCATCCATCCATCCATCCATCCACCCACCCACCCACCCATCCATCCATCCATCCATCCATCCATCCATCCATTCATCCATCCATCCATCTGCTTGCCTGCTTGCCTGCTTGCCTGCTTGCCTGCTTGCCTGCTTGCCTGCTTGCCTGCTTGCCTGCTTGCCTGCTTGCCTGCTTGCCTGCTTGCCTGCTTGCCTGCTTGCCTGCTTGCCTGCTTGCATTTATTTGTTCATCATTTTATTCCAATTATTCCAGGGAGTAATGTTTCCATGTAACCACGCCATTTGGAGTAAATGGGCGCCATCATCAGAACGTGCAACACTGCTGACCATTAGTGTTGCAGGATGTACAATTGGTAGCGTTGCTACGATGCCGATCACAGGATTATTAACCATGACGGGCTATGATGGTGGATGGCCATTGGTCTTTTATTGTTTTGGTAGAGATTATATTACCTACAGTATTATGTTAATATTACTATTAGTATATGTAATAGGACTCCATGCTTCTTAATTGGACGAGGAAAATTCTGAGGACTGACAAAATTGGATGAGGTCGTAGGCTGAGTCCAATTTGGCAGTTAGAGGAATTTTTCGAGTCTAATTATTTCTTGATTGGGGAGCATGAAATCCCATCACCTATTAATTATATAGCTGCCTAATTAATCCCATATCAACAAGACCTGTCCAATTAAGAAAATAATTGGACAATTACCTATATGGGATTAATGAGAAGCTGTATAATTACTAGTATTATTTCTACTGACTACTTTAAATTAGACAATCACTTACGCGCGTTTATTCAAAATTACTTTCATTGGTTTTAGAAGTTTGTGGCTTCATCTTCAGGTATTACTAGACATCGCGTGTTATGAATTATATTGGATTGTACATGTGTTACGGTTATCGAATAGTTCGGACATTGTTCTTGGATTCCGTTACAAATCGACTGTTTTTTGGACAAATAATTTAGTTGATTTGTTTAATTAGCTTCCTAAATACAAGCAAAATATCATTTTTCTAACTTGATTGAAGCTTTTCTTACTGCTATATTTAAGCAAAAGTGTCATCAATGTGATGAATGTCAGGGCACGGCTAACTCACATGCAGCAGATTGAATTATAATTTAGCATGCAGGGCTAAACGATGGGAGATCAAGACTGAGTCCACTTCACAGTCGCGGTAAATAACCATATTTTATTATTGGCTCTCCTTTAGGTCTGTCAGGAATGCTCTGGTATACATTATGGTTATTTTTGGTATACGAGACGCCAAGTGAACACCCAACGATCTCGGTAAAAGAAAAAGAATACATCGAACAGACTGCAGTCAGCGGAGAGGAGGTGCGTGTGCGTAGGTAGCCTGTGTTATATGACCTTATATAGTGAGTTCAGTCGGTGTATATCACGTGCACACTAAATGGCTGATTCCATCGTAAATTGCCGCTGACAACCGCACGTTCGGATCACGTGATACCAGTACGAAGGGCGCCTTTTTAAATAGAGGCTTTGCACCATCACGTGATGGCAGCCATGGACAGGAGGCAGGAACACTTGAATCTGGTTCAATCTGATTTACATAAGAAAGAATTCAGTAAATCAGGGGAAAAGGCTATATATGATTGTTGTGCCTCCTGTCATGGCTGCCATCACTTTACCACCATGTCAATAAACAGCATTAGGTTATACTAATAATGATTTGTTAGTCTAGAGTCTGAACAGTTATGCCATACCAGTATTAATCCTGCAGTACCCCATGTCTGATATTCCATTCGTTGTTATTTTTTCAGTCAAAAGGCGAAATACCATGGAGAAAGCTTCTGACATCACATCGAGTATGGGCCATAACTGCTGCTGCTTTCGCTGCTGACTGGGGATTATACGTGCTTCTGATCTGCATGCCGTTATACTTACTTGACATCGTACACTTTGACTTACAACAGGTACGTTATACTTGTATCACGTGATCCACTTTGAGGCCAGGTCACTAATTTGTCAAACCATTGATTCTTAGATGGGTTTCGTGGCAGCCGTACCGTTCCTGTTCAAAAGCTTCTCATGTCCTTTTGGTGGCTTCTTATCGGACTTTCTGTTGCGTCGTGGATTTTTGAGTATATTAGGTGCAAGGAGATTGTTCTTTACTTTAGGTAAGAATAAAACCAATGATTATTTCCAATGAGCATTGTATGGGCTCAGCTTGGCTTAACGTTGTCCCATTTCAGACCACATGACTATTCCCTTGAGTATTGTATAAGCAATAGACCCATTCAGCTTCGTTCAATGCTGTTATATTTCAGACCATATGACCATTACCTTGAGCATTGCATAAGCAGCAATAGACCCATTCAGCATGGCTCAATGTCGTACTATTTCAATCCCCCATTCTAAAAGTCTCCGATTAAATATTTTTGATCCCACTTAGGTGCTACTACTTGTATTTACCTCCTACTCGCCGGCTATACTAAAGACTCTACTCTGATAGTATTTTACATCGCCCTGGCTGGTTTCGCATCAGGCCTGACGTATGCAGGTTTTCATGTCAACATGCTAGACATCGCTCCACGTAATGCCTCAATTATCATGGGTTTATGTAACACTGTTGGTGGAACTACAGGATTCATCACACCAATGATGGTGGGATTCCTTACTAGAGGAAAGGTTCGTCCGCCTTATATATAATTATTGCACCCTCGCTAAATTATCGAATACGTGTTGTCAATATTGCGCGCGCTCGGTGAACTGTCGAATACGTGTTGTTAATACTGCGCACGCCCGGTGAAATGTCGAATACGTGTTGTCAATACTGCGCACGCTCGGTGAACAGTCGGAACTATGTTTTACAGACTGCGCACGCTCGTTGAGCTGTTGGAGCCATATTGATTTAATCTCGTACCCAGAGGCTTCGTTTCTTCTGGCCTGCGGCGAAGAACTAGGGCTCTGGCATAATCCATATTTTGGCGCAGTGCGCAATTTTCGGAAAGTGAGATATAAACGATCAAAATAAGCGAAGTAAAAATTAAATCGAACTCAAAATCAAATTAAAAATTATAGCACGAATTAAAAATTGGGGGGAAAAAATATTTTTAATTTTTGGCAAGTATTTGAACGCATGCGCTGTTATACCGGAAGTCCAAGAAATCCTGGTCTCAAAAAGTAGATTATGCCAGAACCCTCGTTCTTCGCCGCAGGCCAGAAGAAACGCAGGCTCTGGGTACGAGATTGATATTGATTATACTGCGCACTCTCGGTAAAACGTCGGAACCTTGTGTCAATACTGCGCACGCTCGGTGAACTGAAAGAACCATACTGCGCACTCTCATTAAACTTCGGAATCGTGTTATTCATACTGTGCAATCTCGGTAAATTTACAAAACCATGTTTTTAATACTGCGCATGTTCGGCGAGTTGTCGGAACCATGCTTTTTATTCTGCGCTCGCTCGTCAAACCGAAGAAACCATGCGAGAGTTTTACATTTCATATAAGTATCCCTAAAATCATAAGCTTCTCTGAACTAATACTACTGATAATTACTGAAAGTGAAACTAAGCTTTTTCTAACGTTTTATAAATTATCTTATCCCGTTATATTTCTCTTGGATTCCAGACGGCGCAAGAATGGAAGACAGTGTTTTGGATAACACTGATGATCTACATTTGTTGCACGAGTCTATTTTGTATATTTATAACAGATAAGCGACAGGAATGGGATAAACCCAGCTACGAAGTGATTCCAGAACTATCATTCTCTACTGTAGAACTAGACCATGAAGATTCGCTAGAGAAGAAGAACGAAAATGAAAAAATCGGAGATCCAGGTCAAGAAGACTCTGTGGAAAATAACGGTGAAAAGGATAAAAACGAATAACAAGCACACATGTGGACGCTCACCGATAAACTAATCGTAATACCTTGCTTTCCTGGAAATGGAAGACTGAACTTCATGTGTGTAAAAAGATAAAAATTAATATTCTAATTTCATTTTTAAAAATATAATTTTTGTGAAAAGTTTAATATTTTTTATATACAAGAATACGTAGAGGTTGTGGTGTAATACCACGAGCTGTCTGTGCTTGTAACATACGCTCTTGCGCAAGTTGTGTGTGTGTGTTTTTTTTTGGTTAACGGCAATCTTTTTTTAACAAGAAATTCAGGTTGTGTGTATGTAGTATTAATGTCATGTTGTTATTTATGTGTACACTGAATATCTGACATGTTATTGTAAAGAAAAGTGCCAACAAATACGGACAAAGAAAACATATTAAGTATTATTTAAAAAGGCTGACAAGCACAAGAACCAACAGAGGTTGGCTTTCATTGTCAATAAACAAGTCATAGCACAGCTAAGAGTGATGTGTGGCTGGGAAGTCCAGGTCTATATATCTAACCCTGATCTGACACAAAAAATACAGCGCTGACTTAGTTTTTGCATAGAAGGATTATAGAACTGTACGCTTTAAAAAAGTACAAGTTTTTTCAGTTTGCTTTTGTATAAATTTATTGAATAAATAAACATTGCGAACGTACTTTGCCTGCTGCTTGCTTGATTTGACTGTTAGTTAATTACGTAAACAATTCCCCCTCCCACCCCTCCCCCACTAGAAATTCATTTTTTAAAACGATTAATATTTAGCACAATTTTTAGCTTGTTCTTTAGATTTATCGTTACCCTCTAATTTAAGTCATTTTAAAATTGAAAACAAATTATTAATATTTTTTAAAAGTTTCACCAATGTAGGCACGGATGAGCACGGGTTTCATGTTTTGGCAGGATCACGTGATAAGTATTTACAGCTGAATGCTATTGTGTTACTCTCCTCCAAATAAGAATACAATTCGTCCTTAAATTACTTTTAAAACTGCTGCAAAGTTATGAATTTCGCCGCTGCTGGACTCCTAAGTCTCACTGGTAAATCATATTCAGCTTAGTTCGCTGTATTTTTTTTTATCAAGAAGCTCTATAAATGAGCTTATCCTAAGATTGACTTCACGACCACTCAACACCGTTTAATATGCAGAATTTTAATCGTATCTTTTGTACTCTAACTTTACGTTTTCTTGTAAAATTATGACAGTGTTTGCTTAGATATTCATTTTAGATTTATCTGTTTGGTTTTAGTTTAGATTTCATTAAGTTTATGTACGAAATACAATACAAAAACAATAGATAATTATATAATGAAGTAAGCCATGCATTATTGAGAAGGGTTTAATACCTATTATATAACATATTAGAGTATTGGTTAAATCAATGATTAATGAAGAAGCAAAAAAAAAAGCTTCCTTCCTTGTGGCATGAGATTAGTTATCTTTTTAGGATCCAAGTTGCACTACCTCAGATATATTATCCAGATATTATATAGTTATATACTATAGTTTCATTGAAATAAATATTAATAAATGAAAACACAATAGAAATAATAGCTCCATAACTTTCATTGCATGGAAATAACATCAAATCTTTGGTTAAATTGAAGTCAATCTTCAAAATGTTTATAGTAGAACATATCAGAGTTAATAGAGGAGAACCCTCTTTTAACTCTGAACACATATAATATATGTTTTGTAATATATAAAGTATGAGTGGCCGTGTTGTATCGGATATATGACCACGAGGCATAGCCGAGAGTTTGTATATTTGATACAACATGGACACGAATACTGTATATTACTTATCAAAAGTCTAGGTTAGTTCCTTTGTGTTTCGCTAAAATTTTCAAAATTAAAGTGAATTTGGCCAAGAAAATCCAACTTCAAGTTTATGCAAATGAACACAGTTTTGTATCAGATTTACGACACTCTTCACGGTCGTGATTTCTGTTGTGTTTTCCTCATGAATTATTAATGAGTTTGATAAATGATGTTTAATATAAAGCCTTTTCACTCACATGAGAAGGCAGCCATGCATATTGGTGTACCAAACAATAGAAACTTTCTGCACAGTTTTTGCATAAAAAATAGAGTTCTATCCCCAGAGGATACAAAATGTATTGTTTTGGTATGCCAATATGGCCACTGTGATGTCATGGGAAAATGCTTTATACATCTACACTAGGTTAAATAAGTAGTTTATAATGTTGACATATGTGATATAAATCTGATACGACACGACTGCTCATATTGTTAACAATACTTAAATATTTCTATGTAATTTCACCAAAAAATGTTTATCTTACATCAAAAATCACATAAACACAAATCACACTAACATGTCTTGTGATATTTAAGTTAATATTGTGTAGTTCTAGAAATTATCAACAACCTCCCCCCCCCCCCCCCCCCCCACAGAGGAATTTTTGTAAGGACCACCTTCCCCCTCCACCCCCCAAAATTCCAATTTTCTTCCATACAAACTCTTTGAGATGACAGGGAAGGGAGAGGGGAAATGTAGGGTAGGTTTGGAGATGACAAGTAAGGCAGGGGTGATGGGAGGGGTGGTGGATTGTAAGAAAAAGATATCTTTAAAAGCCATATTTTTACACTAATATTGTATTTTGTCAGGTGTGTTAGTATGCCTGCTTCCAGGCTCAGCTAGAGAACTCAAGGCAACTGTCAGCATGTCTAAGATCAAAGGAACTGTTACCTTTACACAGACATCTGACCCCTTAGCCGAAACAACAATGAAACTAGACCTGGACGGTTTGACGGAACTACTTAACTTACGTGTCCATGAAATACCGATGATCTATCAAGGAGGTGCAAGCTCAAGTTGTAATTTAAATGCTGTTGGACAAATATTTGATCCTACTAGTTGGAACACAACGTCTGCCTGTACAAATATGAACCAACAAAACTGCGCTGTTGGAGACTTGACCGCAAAATCTATAGCATTTGAAGCAGCAAACTCAAAATCGTCCTTCAAATACCAAAATCTTCCTCTAAGTGGTAAAAACAGCATCTATGGTCGAACACTGCTCTTTACAACCACATCCCATGTTCCTAAAGCGTGTGCGATTATCACTAGCACCGAGCAAGCTTTTTATGCTGTAGCTTATTTCAAAGGTCCTGTCGCTGGAACGGTGCATTTCAAAGAGGAAGGTTCAATGATCAATACCTTGGTCACTGTCAATTTATTTTATGTTAGTGACGCCACGATCTCGCAGAAATATTTCTTGAAACTCCACGTTAATCGTGTAGGCAAGAGAATGACTTCTGACCAATGTGCAAACGCGGGAGCAGTTTTAAACCCGGACTTACAGACTGAATTAGGTGTATTCAACGTTAAAGAAGCTACATCTGGACGCTCAAGTACCCAAATAGCCGTGAATGTCGCCAATCTAGCTGTTAATGGTGCTAATACAGTAATCGGTCACTCCCTACTGTTGTATTCTGTCGACAACCCAAGCAAACCAATAGCCTGTACAAATATTTTAAAGTTATTGCCAAAGAAAGCCAAAGCTGTTTTTACGCGTGAAGATACAGATGGTGTAACTGGCACGTTTGAGTTCTCGCAGACTTCTCCTTTCGATCCCACGAATGTTAAGATTAATATCAACAAGCTAGGTAACAAAGCAGAAGGCTACCACGTCCATGAATATCCGAACCCCAGTTACAAGGGCATTACTGATAATGCACAAGCGTGTAGTAGTGCAAATGCTGGAGATCATCTCAATCCTTATGGGGTCGTTGCAAGTTCTAGCCCCGCTTCAGGTGAGTACACTTATTATTTGCCTTGAATTGGGAGCTAGAGTTGAAAGGCTCCCCTATACCTCAGAGTGGTATAGTATAAATAAAAATCGAAAATGAAACTTCAAAACGCACTGATTCAAGAGGCTTTGCACCATCACGTGTTGGCAGCCATGACAGGAGGCAGGAACAATTGAAACTGCTTTACATGAGAATGAATTCAACTCTCTCCTAATTTTATTGATTCCCTCCCCACTCGTGCAAGAAGGATCAACGTACACCTTCGTTATTGTTTGTCGTGTGCTAATTGACAAAACGCGAAAAAATTCAGTTTCCCAGGGGGGAAAGACTGTATTGTTGTGCCTCGTGTCATGGCTGCCATCACGTGATGGTGCAAAGTCTCTATAGAGCGTGTAGTGGTTACAGAACTTCACCACGAAGAGGTCAATTTCGATTCATTATGATTTTAAAAATTCCTCAGTCTTCATTTTACTCCGATGAAGGGCCAACGTCAATATTGTTAAAAAACTTTTTTTTACACGATGGTTTCCTTCTAATTCACACTGTATCCAACACACCCATGCTGTCGAAATTGTAACCACTAGTTTTTATCTGTTCATCTGTTCATCTTTTTATATTTTCTTTTACGTTCATATACATTCGTTTTATATACAAGTTTTTTTTCTGTTTCATTTTTCTTTGATCTCGTTTCTTTTTGTCGTATTTCAAGTGTTTCGTTTCGTTTGATTTTGATTTTTTGCTTCGTTGGTTTGTGTTGTTTATTTTGGTTCATTTGCTTTATGTATATAAAGTTAGTGTATGCCTTTTTCATTTATTTTGCTTTGTTAGTTTTGTTGTGGAATACGACATGAAAGGTCAGTTTTCACATATCAAGATCTGTTATTTTTTCAAGGTACGTTTGATGAGTACGAAATCGGTGATCTATCTGCAAAATACGGCACATTCTTGAACAAAAATGATCATGATGGCAGCTACACTGATTATAATCTGCCCTTGTTCGGTAATAACAGCATAGTGGGTCGCTCAATTGTCATTCACAAGCTTAAGAAAGACGGTAATAAGAGGTGGGTATGCAGGAATATCGATCTGGACTTGGATGATGTTGTAAAGATGGAAACACGGAGCCACTTTACTGGGCCTGACATTCTAGGAGATATAGTTATGGTAAGTACATATTGGTTAGAGTAATAGTATTATATCAAAAAAATAAATAAATAATAAATTAACTTTGTTTATAGAGGATAACACTTGACAGTAATTCAACTGATAAACTTGTGGTCCTCTGTTAACGTCTCTAGTTAATTAGGGACGGGACCGCCATTAACGTGGTCATCCAAGCCACGCGAAAGTCTAACCATTTGCAGATGTAATTACAAAGGCAGCACCTTCTCCTCAGTTATTTTAAGACCCTGAGTGTTGGTCCGGCCGAGGCTTGAACAACGACCTCCCGCACAACAGACCGACGCTCTTACCAACTGAGCTAACCGGGTGGCGGTCATAGTCATGAACATAACTTAATTTAATGCAGTATTAATAATTCTGTACTTTTTATTTATAAATGAATCCTCTTTATAATTCAAAACTTATTGTCCTTTCAATTTTGTTTGGTGAATGCCTGTCCTTATACATCAATTTTTTTATCGGTTTTCATTACCTCTGAAGGCTAACATTATTTCTCCTTGATTACAGACGCACTACAGGAGTATCGATAACAATGCTGCCCCGTTCGATACCACTTTCTACCTCGACTTAAAACATGTCAATGGAAAACAGGTAAAACACTGAATAGTAATAAGACTAAAGAAGATGGCGTTGGTGGAACGGCAAAGGTTGATACGTAAACGCAGCGCATTCACAACTAGCAAAATAGATGGCAGCCATATTGGATGACAAGAACGATAAAATTCACTTCAAGCAATCATGTTGTCATCCAACATGGCTGTCAGTGAAAAGATTCGACAAATCAGAATGGGATTAACAGTGGATTCAGCAGAGTGGCTCTTCTTCCACTGGATTCCAATTATAATTTATCAGTTGATTTGATTTTGAGAGGGAGGAAAAACGGAGAACGCAGATGGAGAAAAAGCACAGGAGAGAACCAACAAACGACTACTCACATACGACACCAAGCTCAGCGGGACTCGAACCCGGGTCGCATTGGTGAGAGGCGAGCGCTCTCATTGCTACTGAAGCCACCCGTGCTTCCATATTCATTTGTCTTCTCTTGAACATCCGTTAAATAAAGGAATTATACTCTAGGGAATGACACATTGTCTGAAATGGGAAAACCTAACGCCAAAGGCTAAGAGGTGTATTCAACTTTCAATCTTGATATTTCAGTCTTATGACCATAATTGGCACGTGCATGATAATGCAGTGGGTGATGACATGAACAAAGCCATGAATGACGGCAGATGTGAAAGCCTTGGACCTCATTACAATCCATTTAGTGTTTTCGTAGAGGTAAGTGACGTCGAATGAATAACACAGGGATCCCATCCATACATTTCTGTCTAACGTGGAAACACAAGTTTATTCATTGTTTTTGTGTTTAGGGGAACTACAAGACAACCTGTACGTCGAACAATCCTCTTCGTTGTGAACTCGGAGACACGTCGGCTAAGACTGCGACTTACAATCTTGGTTCTGGCCCGCGTTTCTATACAGATGTGGACACGCCTTTGTTTGGTGAACATTCAGGTAACTGAAGCGAGTCACTAGTCTTGATTACGGTCACTAAGAATCACTTACACGGTACGGTCACTCAGAGTCACTTACACGGTACGGTCACTCAGAATCACTTACACGGTACGGTCACTCAGAATCACTTACACGGTACGGTCACTCAGAATCACTTACACGGTACGGTCACTCAGAATCACTTACACGGTACGGTCACTCAGAATCACTTACACGGTACGGTCACTCAGAATCACTTACACGGTACGGTCACTCAGAATCACTTACACGGTACGGTCACTCAGAATCACTTACACGGTACGGTCACTCAGAATCACTTACACGGTACGGTCACTCAGAATCACTTACACGGTACGGTCACTCAGAATCACTTACACGGTACGGTCACTCAGAATCACTTACACGGTACGGTACGGTCACTCAGAATCACTTACACGGTACGGTCACTCAGAATCACTTACACGGTACGGTCACTCAGAATCACTTACACGGTACGGTCACCCAGAATCACTTACACGGTACGGTCACCCAGAATCACTTACACGGTACGGTCACTCAGAATCACTTACACGGTACGGTCACCCAGAATCACTTACACGGTACGGTCACTCAGAATCACTTACACGGTACGGTCACTCAGAATCACTTACACGGTACGGTCACTCAGAATCACTTACACGGTACGGTCACCCAGAATCACTTACACGGTACGGTCACTCAGAATCACTTACACGGTACGGTCACTCAGAATCACTTACACGGTACGGTCACTCAGAATCACTTACACGGTACGGTCACTCAGAATCACTTACACGGTACGGTCACTCAGAATCACTTACACGGTACGGTCACTCAGAATCACTTACACGGTACGGTCACTCAGAATCACGAACGTCTGCAAATAAGACTGAATATTTGACCATACTTTTCTTTCCTTACTGGAAATCCACTTGTTTGTTTTCAGTTGCTGGTCGTGGTTTCGTGGTTCACTCAGCACACAAAGGTGCGCCACGTCAGGGATGTGCTGATATCAATCCAAATACTACCCTATTCAAGGAGAAGACTTTGAACATTCTCAAACCCGCAGACCCTTTTTCACGGTGAGTGAGAGACGCGACACTTACAACAATAGAATGGCTTTCGTATAAGGAAACGTGCAGTATTGACTTTCAGCACCTACACGGTACGGTATGCTAAAAACATAAGAATGGTTGAACATATGGTACTGATTTACAGCACGTACACGGTACGACATGCCGTAAAATTGAGATAAAATTGGTTATCGTAAGAGTGGGAAATGTACGGTACTGACTTGCAGCATGTGAGTTTTGTTGCTGTTTGGTTCATCCAATCACAACTAGTCACGATAACGGTAAAATACGGTACAGCTACCTTATATGCTGCTAAAGTAGGATCGTTTCCTACTCCAGCATTATTGCGTGCAACGATTTGCGTCGAGTGATATAGCTCGCAACATCGATTGCATTAATCGTGTGTGCGTAGCTTATACATAAGCCTACATACAGGCTATTTTTGTCAATTAAAGACAAAAAATCAAAATTGACGCTTAATTAATAATATTCAGGACTATATTAATACTCTACGCTGTTTTTCTAGAGCCGACTTCATCACCAAAATGGCGTCAGTCCTTAAGGCGGATAAGTGGAGAATATTCTACGTCAAGTATACCGCTGACCTCAAAGTATCTAGCTCATCAAAGTGTTCGCGAATTTCGTTTGGCATCTTTGGTAAGAAAGCCATTAAATATTTGTGATTTTTTCTTTTTGATTTTTTTCTTGTCTAGTGGAATGTATATCCTTTTTTTAGGGCAGGGACGTGGCTTATACCATTTGCGAAAGGAAACGTCTTTTGTTTAAATAAATAGAGAGAATTTCGTATGCGTGGTGAGACCAATGTGCACTTCATAGCATAGAATATGAAACATCCAATCCAATCCGAAGGGTATGGTACTATAACACCTAAATAATATTTATTGTTATAACACTTTTAAAAATGGCTTCCATTCTGAACCAATCAAAAAGCGAGAAAAGCCAAACTATCCAATTACAAACATTTTTGAGAGAAAGGTATGGTAATATAACACTGAAATGGCTTCCATTCTGAACCAATCAAAAAACGAGACAAACCAAACCATCCAATCACAAACATTTTTTAAAGAGGGGTATGGTAATATAACACTGAAATGGCTTCCAGTCTGAACCAATCAATAAGCGAGAAAAAGCAAGCCATCCAATCACAAAGTGTTTTTGAGAGACAGCCGAAAATATTTGATATATCGGGTGTAATACGTTACCTCACATCTACATTCCTGATGGACGCATTATTTTGGTTTATTGTCAGGTGATGATCAAGCAAACACTGCATTTGATACGACTGTTAGGAACAATCCAGAGAAACTAAAACCCTACATGCCTGATAGTCGATGCAGTAAGTATTTCTTAACCTTTCTTGTAGAATTCTCTTTTAAAATTCAACGAATTCTCATCTTGAAACACAAAACAAACGCGTAACGTCCGCCATGTTGATATATTAAGCAAATGCTGCAACCCAACACGGCGCCTTTTTTTATTTCATTCTGTTGTGAAGACCTATAACTGTTGAGTGTCGTAAGGGGGACGAAAATAGGTATCTACTTGACGACAGCAGCAGCAGTAGCCATGACAACGCCGTTTGTCTCATTTTGATGTAAAGGCACGGCTGCCTTTCAAGATGGCGCTGTGAAGCAATATTTTTTTCACAAGTTTATAAATTAATAGTTTATTTGTTCCTGATATTATCTATTGCATTTTTAGATCATTCTCAAGGACTACATGTTCATTTATTGCTTTTGACCACCGCTGTCTTAGTTTGTATTGCTGCAGTTTTTTAAATAGGTAAATCTATATTAATCTATAAATTGAAGCAGTTTCTTAAATAGGTAAATCTAGAAAATTAATGTAACTCACAACATATATATACTTCACCAACCTACCCGCACTAACTCACATGGTAACACACACACACACTGCACCATCTTGAGTAAAATCACGCGTAAGGTCACGTGTCGATCACGCGACAGACCACGTGATCAGTCACGTGA
The DNA here is from genome assembly GCF_029948245.1 of Actinia tenebrosa. NCBI lineage: Eukaryota > Metazoa > Cnidaria > Anthozoa > Actiniaria > Actiniidae > Actinia > Actinia tenebrosa. The sequence goes on from NW_028292572.1 coordinate 12,040,736, forward strand.
TCAGTCATCACACGTATTAACATCTCGTGGTGGGTTGCATTTCAAGATGTATTCTAATAGTTATCTTAATAATTCATCTAGGATTTGATGGTTTGTGTAGTTAGTAGTTAGAGCGCTCACTATGTTATTCCCTTGATTTAGTTGGTCCCCTTTGTGGGATTCAGCATATTTATCCTTCGTCCATTTTCCACTTCCCTTTCATTCCTTTCTTTCCCCCCAATCTTTATTTTTAGTTTCTTTTCCTTTCCTTTCCCTTGCCTTTCATTTTCCATCCTTTCTCTCTCCATCTCTTTCCCTCATAGACCAGTATCCAGAGTAAAAACATCTCATGCTGGGGACTTTCTTTTATTAGTACTTCTAATCAGCTAGGATCTCTAGTATTTCATAAACTTCAAACCAGCTAGTGACACAATATCAGGAATAGACTCTACTAGCTTATGCAAATTACTCCTTCTTTCCCCGCAGTGGGAGGTGAGGGGACAATAAATGGTGCAGCTCAATAGACCTCCTCGGCTAGGGCGTAATGTTTTCCCATTTCAGACCACGTGTTATTCCCTTGAAAGCAAGATTCTTTGGTTGAGTTGTATCCATATTCATGTGTCTTCTCACGTGCAACCGAACGCAACCATTGAACAAAGAAATGATGCTCTAGGGAATGACACTTGGTCTGAAATGGAAAAAAAAATGCGCCCAAGCAGAGGAGGTTTATAGACCATCCTTAGAGAATTAATTCAGTTTGTGCACTTATTCAACATGTGCTAGATTTGTAACCTTGACCCAATGAAACACACTATTCTACGTGACCTTTTATCTATCCTACAGCTACTAGTGCTAGGGTTCCAGGCCTGTTAACGAGGCCGCGTCAAGTTGGGTCTAGGAAATAATAATGGTAACCAATGGTAACCACACAGTGTATATCAAATCTTTTATAAATTCATGAAATCTAAAGGTAAACGTTTTAAAATTAAAATGACGAAACAAATAAAAATATTTTCAGTTTCGAGAGAAACAGTTCAAAACTTTCATCCACGCTACGCTTACTAGAGTACTACAACTCCCAAGATGCAAATTGTGCTATTTAATAACTCTCTCAACGTCCGGGGTTCCTTTGGTGCATTGCTATCGATTCTTGGTTATGACGTTTAACATGACGTCGCCACATGGGTGGCCATGTTGGCGTACAAGGTGCATCCTCCAACATGGCTACTGTTTGTTGTTATATTCACTCAGTGGTTACAGACCAAGATAGATTTTACTTTTCTTACCTAATTCCCTTCCCCCTCCCCCACCTAATAAAGTATAAGTAAGAGTTTTCGGCAAAGTGTATTTTCATGCAGCATTCCGCTGTCTCGCAGAATCTTATAATATTAATGTTCAGTCGTGGTGTAGATAGGACTTGGATTGGAGCTTGGATTGGACTATGGAGCCAAATCTGAAACAAAAAAAAGATATAAAAGTTAAAAGAAATCTAGACTCTTACTCATTGGAAGTGCAACAAAAAATCTGACTGGTACAACAATTACCGAGGACAAGAATGCTCTTACCTTTGCAAGACCAAGAGACTCTCTGGTTCCAGTTTGTTCCGCCATCATTTGAAGAATGCACTCCATGTGCAGTCCCTAAAATCAAGAGGAAAACCCTGTCAGCAGAAAATCATGGATTTTCGACGCGCTAGACCTATTGCATGTGACGTCAAAGCAGATCAATTTGAAGGACAACATGGATTGGAAAAAACGAGGATTGGAAACCTATTGTTATGTTCTCCAAATTGAGCTGCATTCCGACGTTCTGCAAGGAATCTATTCCAGGGTTTCAATCAGTTGGTAAATGCCACTATCTGCCTGGAATGGTGGTCGAACACTGACTGACCATTATGTGCTGACAACCAGATTGAACTTGTGATTCCGTCAATGAACAGGAAAGCACTTAAACCAAGCAATTTCTCTTTTACCCGATCTTTGGAAAATCAGTTTTGAGGCCTAAAAACTAATTTCCAAAGCGCAAATGCTGCATATAGTTATAGCCTATTGATTGCGTAACTATTATCTGAGGGCCATGCACCAATAGAGCGGCGTACCAAACTAGCAAAAGATGTTCAACATCTAGCTCTGTTCAGCGAGCCAATCAAAGGCTCGGGGATTTGATTGGATCTGATTGGTCGATAGTGGAGAAAAAGCAAAGAAGAGCACGTGTTTCAAGATACAGTTAACGCGAACAAGGGGTTAGTCTAATTGATTGGTATCCCAATTTCAACTACCGACTTCATTTCTATTGCAAACTTGCCAATGAGCTGGTACAAAATCCACACGAGACTGGAAATGACGTTTATTGATCCCAACATATAGACAAATAGTCCCGCAGTCCAATCCACAGGGGGCCCAATTTAGATAAAAGTGAATGGCTCCCTGCGGTCCAATCTATCTGCCAAAATTTACCCAAACGTTTACAAATCAAATCATTTTGAATAATTCTTACATCCCCAGGTGATTCCTCCAGCGTTGGCGGCCAGCCTGTCTGCTGTCAGGGGAGTTGAGGTCGTGGTGTCTGTCACAACAAGGTGGTCAGCAGATACAGCCATTACTGCCCCACTCACAGCTTTCTTAGACGTGAATTCTTCGCTGCTTATCACATCCCACGCCTTGTTGATGTCTGTACCGCTGCGAAATTTGAGTTTTCCATCGCTTCCTCCGACGCCGTACAGACTGTCAGTCGTGGGGTCGTAGTGGGAGATGTGCTTGATGGAGAAATGAAGAGCTGTGGGGAAAAAAAATGCGATGTAGAGTAGGCTTTTTATTGGACAATGTAGGTCATGTGACCAAGTAACGTATCATTACCTTTCCATGACAGGCCATCGCTTGAGTAGTGGCAGCTCGACTCGACAGTTTTCCTGTTTTGAAAACAAATGACGTCATATTGAGATAATCCAGACGTGTAACGTGATTGATTAACATGCGCCATATTGGAGGGCAAATGTAATACTCTAGTACTCCAACATGACGTAGGCGATCACATGACTCGTGCCTATGCTTCGTACTATACCTGTCCATCCCAGTGTTGCAGACGAAGATGTCGTTAAGCCGCGGGATCAGAGAGCGATTTGGAATGTCTGTGGGCACTAGAAAAGAAATCAGCGACACTGTTAAAAACCAATGTGTCTAGAATGGTCATATATATGGACTGTATAGCGGCTGCCAGGGGCGCCTTCACATGCTTTCAGTTCGATCCCGTTGAGCTGCGCCACTGCTGTACTGGTGGTTGCGCGATTATAATACTGTAGAAGACAGACAGATTCTTCACTACCCATGCATGATATATATATTAGCTATTAGGAAAGTACTTGTGTCTTACCAGCGGGTGCAGACGAGGTAGCAACACAACCATAGACCTCCAGCTTCAGTGCAATCTCGTTCTCAAAGTCCACAGGAACCAAACGAAGGTACTTGGCCTCGACATCGAACGGTAAGGGAACAATGGTTGACTTCTCGCACCCCTTGTTGGCTGAGAATACCTGTAATATAAAATGAAACCACTCGCATTGGCTATCACTAGATATTGCTTTAATTTGTTTGGCTATAATTTTCAATGATTTATTTGTGCCGCTGATTTTGATCAGAGGGAGCCAGCAGACAACTATACTCACACATGCGCAATGGAGAAAACAGCTAAGTTGGTAAGTGGATGTGCTCCGATATAATAAAAGAGCCGGGTATCATTCTCCTAAGCTTTTTGGATTTCTCGAGACACGTGGCCTTTATCTTAAAATGACTTTAAAATGGAGCACTTATCTCTGTCTGTGTGTGTGTGACCACCAATTTTAATTTTAAGACACCAATGGTCTGACTAAAATGTTTTCAGCTGACCTTCACTTTGCTTCCTTCTTTGACAGCATTCCAGAAAGCACCGTTCTCGCTGTAGTACAGTTTGAAGGCCTTGACAAAAGCATCTGTGCTATTACCAAACACGTCACATAGTCCCTTTGTCACGAGTCGGCGAATTTGGAGCCTTGAAGTAAAATTGGCCTGCAAGTACTGTCTGCGATCTTTCCTGTGAGCAAGTAACAAGGTAAAGTAGTACGTTAGACAGGACGCTTACTCGCCCATGACATTATAGTGTGGTTTCTTGCGCGCGGCAACCATGTTTTAGGACAAAGTATGCAATAGAATTTTTCTCCTTTGGGAAATGAAATCTCTTGTCATTTAGAAATATCGTATTGTTCCTGTCCTCCAACATGGTGGTCGTGAAACCCCTATATGTTGACACTGTGGTACTTGCTTACTTGAAAGCGTTGCTTGGCTTCCACGCTCCAGGGCCATTGAGTTTGGCGTGGTGTGGTTCGTTGCCAGCAGAATATGATGAAGCAGAAAATGCGCCACCAGTAAGGCCAATAGCACTATCACAGGTAGAAACTACAAACAAACAGAATAAAAAATATGAAAATATATCTATCCACGTAAGCCATATAACATGAAAATACAAAATGACGGACCATCTTTTGCGCAAAAAGTTTTACAGCTATGCAAACTTCAAGGATAATTTACAATTGGTTTCTATAGCAATAGTAAATGATGCTACATGGTATGCATGAGTTACTATAGTAACAAGCAATAAATATATTGATAAATGATAATGATAAATATATCGTAAACATAGCTTGCAATAGTAACCACAAAAGACCTAGGGGGTATTACCATTAGGGGTAGCACATGGCGTAACATAACCATTACGTAACACATGACATAATTACGGGTCGTCATAGCAAAACCAAATGACATAAAGGTTACCATAGTAACAATGACTGACGTACAAGGTCTGTAGATGACGCTTGTGGTTGTCAAGGAGCTGGTTTCACTGAATTCCTTGTTGGGGCTGGTACAGAGTGGAGAAGATCCATTTGCAGATACATCAACATAGAATGTCACGTACTGCAGTTCTCGTCCTGTTTTTGGCTGAGAAGTGTCCAGCGTGACTGTCAGGTTAAAATTGATCTCCTGTGTAAAGTTTATTGCGCCAGTCTGAAACAAAAAACAATGAAGAAGGATTTGCTATCAGTGTTGTAGACTGTTGCTTTAAGGGTTATCTTTCTGTACGTCTGATAGGGTGGTTGTCGTCGATTATTATACTCCTATATAGGGGTCAGCTATCAACTGGAGAACACGACCCGGTAGACCGAGATAAATGGGGTTGAAGCGTGGATCTCCCGGGGATAAAGACAATGAAAGACTATGAAACTGTCTACACGTTCACTTTGTGTCTTAGACAATATTAATGTAGCTTGCAGAACCGTGACCACTTCAAGCATGTCTTTCAAAGCTGGTTGTCCGGGTAAAAGATTTGTTCAACATCGTTACTGACCTCAAAGATGAGCTCCGAGCCTGATGAAGCAGTTTTGGTGACATCAACGGATCCCGTGTTTTTCTGGAATGACGAATACTGTACGTTCTTTGGAGGTTCGATAATGATTCTTGATTTTTCCACGTGAGCGGATGTCTTTGCGCAGTCGTGATAGGCTCTCACTTGCAGGATCATTGGAGACCTTGAACCACATTTAATGAAAAGATTGAATAATGATGACAGAGAACTATGGATTTGGGGAATAAGATGAAAATTTGACCCTTTGGATCAAGAGCTTTTCAAGGTGAATGAGAATATCAGGTTGAGTCAAGTTTGAAAGAGCGGGACTGGAATTAACCCATTGCCAATTGGTGAATCTGCTGTTTATAGTGTGACTGTAAGGCGATTATCTTCAACTAGTTGCTAACATTAACACTGGCTTACCCGGCATCCATCACATCAGCACCTGGAGATGACACACTGACATGGAGGACAGGCTGTGGTACAGCGATGTTCATGGTACGTATGGCCTGCTGGGCTGCGAAGATGGACTGGTTAGCATACTCTGTACCGATACTAACCCATACTGACTGACCATGAGTGAAACTGGGATGATCTAGTAACTGAAACTATATAATGATACAGGAAGAGATCGGGTGAGTGGTGTCTTAGTCTACGTCCCTTTACCCTGTCCCGTTTGGCTAATTACTGCCCGGTCACCCACTCGTTGTCAATGGTAACGGACATTGATTGACAGGCAGTGCAGTATGTACAGACGGCCTGACTGAATGGACAGGCGGATGGACAGACACAGACAGACAGACACAAACAGACAGACACAGACAGACAGACACAGACAGACATAGACAGACAGACAGACAGAATGACTGACTGACTGAGCAACTGACCTACCTTGACCCCAATAGCCATATCACATGTACTTGGTACAGCAACGTTCCCAAGGTCAATAGTAGCTTCATCATTGATATCAGGGTTATTGACTCTTGAACCCAACACAGCGTTAGAACTCCCAGTAAACTGACCACAAGTCGATGATTTCAAGGTTGTTTCTTTGATCTTCAGGAAAGCAGCAGATTGATTGAACGGCGACTTGACACTGATTTTGATAGGAGTATCCGATGTTAGTGTCATCTGGAGCGACAAGTCCAGGCATCGTCCAGGGTACTGCCAATCACTGGTCTTGAGCAAATTGAATTGGAAACCGTAGACCTGGGATTCAATTAGAATATGAAGAAAATAACATCTGAACAAACAGCTGGAAAAAATCCTTCGATAGCGAATTGACAACTCCAAGCCACTATCTCGTCTTTTCAGCACCTGTCTCATTTCCTTCAACCAGGTATTGGCCACCTCAGGAGGTAAGTCTCCCTCTCCCTCCCATCCTACTTTTACATCCTCCTTTCACGTTGTTATTTTTGAACTTGTCTAGTTATTCTATTCTCTGCTTTTTTCTATTATTATTTAACCATAGTTTTTCTTATTGTTCACTCCAAGAACAATATATACAAGGGAAGTCATCTAGGGACATCACAATTCTCTATTTTAATAGATTCTAAAGCAAAATAACTTAATATACACAAATAAAAGAATGAATATTGAAATATTGACCGTCATAGCGATAGACCAACAGCTACGAACCCCGAAAAATCGAAAATAATAATAATAATAATAATAAAAAGGAATTAAAAAATTTAACTCAATACTAAAACTATCCACGAAAAACGAATCATGAAATCTAAAAGAAATTACTACTCTGAAGATGCCATTAGTTTCTTTACGTTCAAGTAAAAAAGAAGAAAAAAAAAAAAAAAGAAAGAAAGAAAGAAAGAAAAGAAAAAAAAAATTCCAAATTTGGATTAAATAAATTTGACTGACTTAACTCTGAGGGTTTTTAAGGCGCCCAACAAAGCGAGGCCCCACACGGAGAGAGATTTTAGCTATAAAGCTACAAAGTGATGACACGAAATGTGTACTCAAAGTAGTACCAAAGGAATAAGGATGCGTCAAAAAGAAACGAACTCGCTGAAAAAAAGAGTTTTTTAAAAATATTTGTCAGCTTGAAAAAGTTTACAACGAACCATCTCGAAATTGCTAATGAAGTAAGCCGTGGTGTTACTTAGTTTTCATCAAATATGAATGTCACAAAGACTTTATGAGAAAGTTTTTTTTGGATCTTTTCATGGATTGAAAAAAAAAAAAAAAAAAAAATGCGTTGATTAGTGTCGACATAAATTCAATAGCTTTTTTGGAAGACTTAACTGATTATCTTTAACACAAAACGGAAAAAAATCAAAGAAAAAAAATAAGATAATAAACGCTAATCGCATTCCCGAGTTTGAAATTTTTGTTACTTTTATTTCTTTTAATTTTTTGATGCGGTTTTCGATTCTTTATTCGAGTTTTCCTCCTATAGAAACATAAAATTCCTCCCATCTTGTTTGGCGCGCATAATTGATAAGCCTTTCGAAAACTTTTGAAAATACCTTCCAATTAACTTTCAGAAAAAATATATCAAAGGACAACGGATAAAATTGCATCTTTAAAATACCAAGTTCCTTATTTTCGTGGTTAAGATAAGCAGTTTTTATCTTTTTGATAAGAAAGAGTAGGAAATTTAGTTATGAAAACTCAACTCGCTGTCACTTCGAGATCTGTGCGTAACCCTTATTATTCGCCATTCAGAAAGATTTTTTAAAGTAAAAGAAAAATATAAGAGTGACCTACCTTGACCGATAGAAATCCTTGTAGAGCCAGGATTACAGCTATTAAGATGTTTTTCATCGTGATGTTCGAGAATGAAGGAACACTCACTTCTCTTACACCTGTACTTCCCGCTCAACTAAGTGTTCTTAACAACCGAGCTACCAAGGTTGCTGTCAAGTCTCCTCTCTTTAATATTTAATAACTTTAAGAAAGCAAACTTAAATGAAGTTAACTGAATACTAAAGTTGTCCAATCCTGGCCGATATCTTAATATTATACACCTTTGGTCCAATTTAATGCCATCGATTCTTGCCATACATTTATTAATTTTTGGCCCGACAGAATCGTCACAATTTTTTTTTTTTTGACTGATTTATTTCATGATAAAGTTAAAAAATTCAAAATAGCGAATAAAAAAATTAACGTTTGGATATCAATACTATGAAAAAATAACTGACGTCACTACCGATCTTGTATTTACATAACAAAAATAGTGTTTAGATTAATGTAGTATAGTTACTCAACATCGATGATTTTTCTCGGTAAAAAGAAAAAATTGAACGAGGAAAGGAGAAAAAGGTACTGACATATAACGATCGTCCTTCCTTGCGATAAAATATTAGGATATAAAGCAGTGTAATAGTAACGTTTAATGGTTGCCAATTACATCGTAAAGAAAGCTATTTATTACTTTAAACAATTACGCTGCGAGAAACATTCATCCTTTCCCCCTACCTAAATATTATGTCGTTGTTCCCCTAACGACAACCACATCCCTAGACACGTTTATCCCCTCTCATCCATTCCTAAATATTATGTCGTTCTTCCCCTAACGACAACCACATCCCCTCCAACCCATCCCTAAATATTATGTCGTTCCCCCAACAACAACCACATCCCCTCCAACCCATCCCTAAATATTATGTCGTTGTTCCCCTTACAACAACCACATCCCCTCCAACCCATCCCTAAATATTATGTCGTTGTTCCCCCAACAACCACGGCCGAAGACATGTTTATCCCCAGGCCAAACCTTCCCTCAAGATCATCTCATTGTTCCCAATCCCATTCACTTCACAACATTCTACCATTCTCATTTTTATTTTAATATTTTACTTATTTGAATAAATTAGGACTTGTACTTTCTAACGTTTGCTCTGCTATTATACGCCTATACATCTATGTATCTATCTATTATACGCCTATATATCGATGTATCTATCTATTGGTGAATTTAACGTCTACTTTGGCTAAACTAATCTTTAAAAGCAAGCTCTGTAAAAGAAACGAAAGGTTACTCTTTTTGTCAAGAGTAAGCTTAACTCAATCATCTCATGAATAGCCAGCTATTTTCGGCTTGGAAGCCGTTCACATGACGGCAGAACGACCCTTGTTTTATAGGGTCTTTTAGTTTCAGTCCTCCCTAGGAGTATGGTCACGAAGCCTTTCTTCAACACCGCCTCATTTGAACAACCTCTTCGAAACATCAGGTAACAAGTGGCAGTGGTCTAAAATCGGAGTTTTACGACCAATGATTTGTTTCTCTTTTCTAAGTTATCGGAGTTTTTGAATGTGCAAGAACTAACGACAAATACTTACACAGAAAAATGAATTTCCAACAATTTCGAAGATGAATATTTGTATATTTGACTTAAAATTTCGATAAAATGTTAAATATAATGCGAACGACAACGTTAACAAAAAAATCACAAAATGAAAAAATTTCTTTAACAGAAAGAAAAACTAGAATTCTTTCAATCGTCGCATTTTATCCTAAAATTTTAAACGTAGAATGAAAAATGTATAAATCTTAAACTTTGAAACTTCAAGAAAGAAGTACTTTAGTTGACCAATTAAGTGGTCTTAGTTTGCATTTACTTTATTAGGCCTGCTTACTGCTATTGTTGAATATACTCCCTTTTTTTGCATGGTTTTAAAAAGCTTTCATTGTAACCAAACCAAACAAACCTAAGTGATCTCATCCAACACCGCTGAGCTTTTGTTAATGGGTTACCTGTGGAGTGAAATTATGGGATAGGAGCACATGGTCGAGAGCGGAGACAAGGGAGGTTGGCGGGCAAATGGTCGAACCCTTTATGATCTTTTATGACCCTTTATGATCCTTTATGATCCCTTTGATTCCAATTTGGGATCCCTTTTTTTATTGTTGATCAATGTAAATCGATGTAAACAAGAAAAGGTTAAAGTAAAGTTTAAGATTGTTGATCAGAAAGGTGTTATTCGTCGATCAAACCGCTCGCCGAACGCAAACAACGTCACAGTTCGACCAGAGAGTTCAGCCTCCAAGCGAAGGATCAACCGATGGACAGCAGAAATGGATAATATAGAGAACGAATTTCAAGAATTTGGTCTTCTTGGTCTAATGAATAGTTTAGCAGTTAATATTCCAACGCTTCCAACCGAATTTATGTCGAATTCGCCAGTCGTCATTTCGCCGCTACAGCACCCGGAGAACAACAACGAAATGGATTTCAACGGTTCAATGGGTAAAAAGGAAGGCGATTTGACTGCAGAAAATTGTACTGGTGCCAGAGAAAGGATTCCGACAGCTAAAGGTAAAGAATTTGAGACACAAAAACGCAAGGAGAATCGTAAGTACGCGTTGTCGAATATTACCAGACAGATGAACAAAATCAAGCCATTGTTATCTAACCTTGAAAACGAAAGAATCGTACAAATAGAGATGGGATATTTTGACCAGCTAGTTATTAAGTTTCAAGAAGTCCACGAACGTTATATTGAGATATTAGAAGACGAACATGGCATTGATTTGGCCCAAGAATGGCATGGTATTCATGATAAGGAAATATTTCATTTCAAGCAAAGCGTTGTAGATTTCCAAAACAGTGTGAAAGAGAAATATGCAAATTTTGTCGAAACACAGTCTCAAATTTCTCAAGGTTCTCGCGCTTCCTCAGCGACCAGAGCAAAGTTGATTGAAGCTAAAGCTAAAGCAGCAGCGTTAGAAATTAAGGCAGCTTTCCTAAAGGAAAAACAAGCTTTGCAAATAGCGACTGAGGAGCTCCAGCTAAAGCAAGAGCTAGCAGAGGCTAAGACAGAAGAAAGAATCTATGAAGAGTACGAGAATGAACATGTGAGAAGTGAGGGTAGGAATGAGTGCTACAAGAATGACAATCCAGCTGAAATCTCCTCAGCTGCCATAGCAACTAAAGAAATGCCACGCACTGTCACATCCTCCTCAAGTTCTTTGGCCGGGAATAACAATACAAGTCAAATAATATCTGGCGAATCGCAGAATAACCCTGCACCATTTGTAGCTAATGTCACATCGTCAATTGTTACCCCAATAGTAGCACATCAATTGAGTGAAGGCTCAGCTTTGCATCCACCAGCCTCAGGGTGGGTCCCCAGACCCCCTCACACAATGAAAGGGTGGACGAGCACCCCAGCAGTAGTACAAACAGCTGACAATTTTGATCACAAAGCTTATGAAAGCGCCCAAGAGAGCTTCATTGAAGTACAAAGAAAGCAGAATGAGTTATCAGAACTAATTGTGAAGCATCAAACCAGAAGTCAGTTACCCTCACACAAGCCACCCATATTCGCAGGGGATGTAATGGAATATCCAGCATTTATTAGAGCCTTTGGAACACTAATAGAATCAAAGGTAGAGAGCCCCATTGAATGCTTATACTTTTTGGAACAGTATACAGATGGTAAGGCTAAAGAGCTAATAAAGGGATGCATGCAAATCAAGTCAGAAGACTCGTACAAGGTAGCCAAGCAATTACTAAAGAAACACTTTGGAAGTCCTTTCAAGATAGCAAGTGCATACATTGCAAAGCTTTGCAATTGGCCTGCAGTAAAACCAAATGACGGGGCTAGTTTACAGCAATTTTCTATTGCATTAGAACAAGCACGAAATGCAATGATAGGCATTGCCTACATGAGTGATCTAAACACAACCCATGTCCTGCGTCAGTTGTGGGAGAAGTTACCAAGGTATCTTCGTGTAAAGTGGTGTGAAAAGTCCAACAGAATAGCCAATGCACAGTCAAGGATAGCCGAATTTGCAGACTTCGTGGAATTTGTAGCCGAACAAGCCGATCTAGCCACAGATCCTATCTACTCAGAGGATACCGTTAAAGTGCAGGAACCGCGAAGGGAAAGGCCAACCATTGGTGGAAGAAAGATTCAAAGAAGTAAAGGTTCAAGTTTCGCTACAAACGTATCTTTAGTTGACAACAGTGCTAAAGTAATGAACACTGGTAGTAGTTGTTTGTTTTGTTCCAGCTTACATGACATAGATGAATGTCCAGCATTCAAGGCAAAATGTCTAGTTGACAGAAGGAACTTTATCAAAGAAAAGAACTTGTGTTACGGTTGCTACAACAATGGACACACCTCGAAGTACTGTAAACGAAAGAGATCGTGCAAGGTCTGCAACAGGAAGCATCCCACTTCATTACATGATTACGATTGGAAACCATCACTTCAAGGATCTTCCAAGAACACGAGTGTCAAAGGCAGTGAAGGCGATAAAGATAGTAAGAGCAGCGAAGTGTCATCACAGAGCAACGAACCCAAGACTGAAGGCAAAGTCAATAACGCGTGTACCGCAATCTGTGAGGTAACGGAAGCAGGTGACATTCCAGTGAGTATGGGCATAGTACCAGTGTGGCTATATCACAGGAACAATCCTGATAAGAGAATTCAAGTTTATGCTCTTCTCGATAATGCTAGTGGCGGCACCTTTGTCAAGGCGGAGACGTTACAGAAGTTAGGCATGGTTGGAAGTGAAACCACCATACTGTTGGGCACCCTACATGGTAGTCAAGAGATTGAAACGAAAGCTGTAGACGGCCTCGTGGCAGTTCACTTCACGCAAAGAGATGCAGAGGCAAGCTTACCGAGAACTTACGTTCGAAAGGAGATTCCTGTAGATCGAGCAGAAATTCCAAGACCGGAAATTGGCTACGAATGGCCTCATCTGCTAAACATGACAGAACTTATACCTGCTTATATGGAAAACCTAGAAGTAGGTCTCCTTATCGGACTAAATTGCCCAAGCGCAGTACGGCCAAGAGAAGTAATACATGGAAATGAAGACGGTCCTTACGCTGTACGGTCTCTGCTAGGTTGGTACGTGAACGGTCCGGTGTGCAGCAGGGGTAAGGCCTCAGTCAATTGTAATAGAATACAAGTAAAGGAAGCTGATGATTCTATTGCGGAGAGAGGCTACATAACCATAGAAAGAGCATCCAAGGAATTGATAACCCTTCAAGCAGTATCACGAATGTTCGAAGTAGATTTCTCAGAAAGAGAAAGTGGAACAGGCATGTCACAGGAAGATCGCAGATTCATCAAGATGGCAGAAGAAGGAATTAGACTCTGTGAGGACAATCACTATGAAATGCCCCTCCCATTCACGAGTGAGAACGTTCAACTTCCAAATAATCGTGAGCAAGCGTTGCAACGTTTGAACAGTCTAAAGAAGAGACTACTGACAGATAAAAGGTATCATGATGATTATACAGCGTTCATGTCAAACCTCATAGACAAGGGACATGCAGTCAAGGTTGCACCTGAAAGATTAAAGACTCCTGTTGGCAAGGTTTGGTATATACCCCATCACGGGATATATCACCCACAGAAACCACAGAAGATTCGTGTGGTATTTGATTGTTCCGCCAAATACCAAGGGGAATCCATAAACGACAATCTGTTGCAAGGTCCAAACTTGACGAATCAGATGATAGGTGTGCTGACGAGGTTCAGAATGGAGAAGATCGCGTTTATGGGTGATATAGAGAAAATGTTCTACCAAGTCAGAGTCAACGATCAAGATCGAGATTTCCTGCGTTTCATGTGGTGGCCTGACGGGAATCTCAACAATCGACCAGAAGAATACTATATGACAGTCCACCTTTTTGGCGGTGTCTCATCACCGGGTTGTTCCAACTTCGCATTGAGACGCACAGCAGAAGATAATGCGAGAGAATTCGGAAAAGAGGCAGTAGACACCCTAAGAAAGAACTTTTACGTCGACGATGCCTTGAAGTCAGTTGAAAACGAGGAAAAGGCAATCAAGTTGTTGCAAGATGTCAAGGCACTGTGCGCAAGAGGCGGATTTAATCTCACTAAGTTCGTAAGCAATAGTCGCAAAGTCTTAGAATCAGTGCCAAAAGAACACCGAGCGGACAACGTCAAGGATCTAGACCTCTGTCGAGAAAGGCTCCCGATAGAAAGAGCGTTAGGCCTACACTGGTGCATAGAGTCGGATACCTTCAAGTTTAGAATTGAACTAAAGAATCAACCTTGTACAAGAAGAGGTATCTTATCTACTCTGAGTTCAATTTACGACCCACTGGGGTTTATAGCCCCCGTTGTGCTAATCGGAAAGCAGATCCTTCAAGACATTTGTCAAGAATGTAGCTGGGATGAACCAGTACCCGAAGACATCCAAACGCGTTGGAACAAATGGAGAGGTCAGCTTGCATGTCTTGATCAGCTCAACATACCAAGATGCTTTAAGGCTCCAGATTTCGGTAAAGTCGTCTCGGCACAGCTCCACAGCCTGTCGGATGCGTCAACGAAAGGTTATGGACAGTGTTCATACATAAGATTAGTGGATGAACACAACAAGATACACTGTGCACTCGTGGCAGGCAAGGCACGAGTGTCACCAAAGAAAGCTGTAAGCATCCCAAGGCTAGAGCTGGCAGCAGCCACAACATCAGTAAAGGTAGCTGATGCACTAAAGAAAGAACTAGAATACGAAAGTCTCGAAGAGTTCTACTGGTCTGATAGTCAAGTAGTGTTGAGCTTCATAAGTAACGAAGCGCGACGTTTTCATGTATATGTAGCAAATCGGGTGCAGATTATCAGAGATCTCACGTCCCCAGGCAGCTGGAGATTTGTTGAGTCTGCCTCGAACCCAGCAGATGAAGGTTCGAGAGGACTGATGCCAAGAAAATTTGTCGAGCAGTCAAAATGGATTCGTGGACCGGAGTTCCTTTGGCAGTCACAAGAACAATGGCCTCAACAGCCATCATGTAAACTCCAGCTGGATGATGACAATCCAGAAGTCAAGAAAGTCATAGTGCATGCTAACCGTGTTCAAGAAAGGAGCAATGTGCTACAGCGTCTAGAAAGATTCTCAAAGTGGACAAGAGCAAGAGCAGTAGTGGCCTGGTGCCTAAAGTATAAACAACAGTTAAAGAACATCATAAAGGAAGACCGCCAACAGAGTTGTAGTCCTGTCACAGTGAGCGATTTGAAGCAAGCCGAAACGGAAATTATCAAGCTTACGCAAGCAAGTGCCTTTGAAAAGGACATATCATTGCTAAAGGACATAGAAACGCGAGCGAAAGGCGAAAGTCGAAAACTGGACAAAGATAAGAAGTCAGTCATGAGGTCTAGTACACTCTACAAGTTAGACCCCTACTTGGATTCCAACGGAATACTCAGAGTCGGTGGGCGACTCAGAAGAGCGGCAGTAGATGATGCTATAAGAAATCCTATCATACTCCCAAAGTCGGGACATGTTACAACGTTGATTATTCGCCATTATCACGAAGGAACACAGCATAGTGGAAGAGGCATCACATTAAACGAACTACGTGCAAACGGATACTGGGTTGTCAGTGGCGGCCACGCGATTAGAAGTTTGCTTGCCAAATGTGTGAGATGTCGCTTCCTACGCGGAAATGTAGGTGAGCAGAAGATGGCAGACCTACCTGATGCACGTCTGCAAGCCGCACCACCATTTACTAATTCTGCCGTGGATTATTTTGGGCCGTGGTATATCAAGATCGGACGCAAAGAAGTAAAGAGATATGGAGCATTATTTACGTGCCTATCCAGTAGAGCAGTACACATTGAAGTAGCCCATTCGTTGGATGCAGATTCTTTTATACAAGCGCTGCGCCGATTTGTCGCAAGAAGAGGTCCTATCAGACAGTTGTACAGTGATCAAGGAACCAATCTTGTTGGAGCAGAGAACGAGTTGAAAAAAGCGATCGACGAAATGGATGACGACAAGATTAAATCTGAACTCCTAAAGAATGATATTGATTGGATCAAGAACCCTCCCACTGCCAGTCATTTCGGTGGAGCTTGGGAAAGACAAATTCGGTCAGTTCGGAACATCTTAGCAGCCCTGATGAAGGAACATGGATCAAGACTCGATGAAGAATCACTTACTACATCTATTCGTGAAGCTGAAGCAGTTATAAATAGTCGTCCCCTCACCGTAGACACGATCAACGATCCACTGTCTCCAATACCGCTGTCTCCAAGTATGCTGTTAACCGGAAAGTCAAAGATTGTCTTGCCACCACCCGGCAAGTTCCAAACAGAGGATATGTATTGCAGAAAGAGGTGGCGACGAGTGCAACATCTGACGGATCAATTCTGGAGCAGATGGAAAACAGAATACCTGCAGAACATACAAGCAAGACCCAAGTGGCAACGGAAGAGACGTAACTTTGTTAGTGGAGACATAGTACTAGTAAAGGACAGCGACACATCCCGAAGTCAGTGGCCTTTAGCTAAAGTGATAACTACACATTCGGATGATCAAGGTTTCGTCAGATCAGTAACGGTTCGTACTTCCAAGGGTTCAACGCTGGATCGACCAATTGCTAAGTTGGTCCTCCTCCTAGAAGCTGAACAGGAAGAACCGGGAATCCCCGACGAGGAGCCATGAAGAACTGATAAAAAATTAACATTGTTGTTATTGTTGTAAAAAATATGTTTATTTTTGGGGAGCCATGTTAATGGGTTACCTGTGGAGTGAAATTATGGGATAGGAGCACATGGTCGAGAGCGGAGACAAGGGAGGTTGGCGGGCAAATGGTCGAACCCTTTATGATCTTTTATGACCCTTTATGATCCTTTATGATCCCTTTGATTCCAATTTGGGATCCCTTTTTTTATTGTTGATCAATGTAAATCGATGTAAACAAGAAAAGGTTAAAGTAAAGTTTAAGATTGTTGATCAGAAAGGTGTTATTCGTCGATCAAACCGCTCGCCGAACGCAAACAACGTCACAGCTTTTGTACGACATTTTCAAACTTCCAACAACATTATGAATTCACTTGCACGAAATCAGATGCTTAATTTCATTTTTAAACTTTAAAAAATACTTTCCCAGAACAGATTTGAAATTCAGCAGCAAAATCTAAAACCACTCTTAGCTAGTTATATCAGTTATATTTTAAATCAATGGGCTTTATTTTGAAGTATCTTTTGTTGTTAGCAACGCAATGTCATGTCCTGTGTTAAAAGCGAACATTGTGGAACTCAAATGTCATACATTAAAACTTCAAACAATAGAAAGGTTCCAGAAAATTCAATGTTTAAACATTCCTCTGCTTGGCTCACGGGAAGAGCTACAAAGCGCTAGATCTATTTTGTATTCGGATGAAATAGCGTTGCTAACGAGAAGAAACTTCAGCAACTTAGGCTACCCTCTTGGCTTACTTTGATAGATATTTACATCGCCTAACTACAATTCAGAATCACTGAAATAACGAGTAACTTAGAGATTAAATTGTTGATTCGAAGTTGTGTGCGTTTGAACCATTTTCACCGTTTCTAAAACTGCTGTTCTCAGGTTTTCGTCGTTGCCAGATGTCATAGGTACATTTAACATCGGACATGTCAGTGTCTGCTGATGCAAGCTCAGGCTGTGGTCTGACTGGGATGTTAGGGTCAACTTCAGCTGGTTGAAACAATAACAATATTTAAATAACTTGTCTCAATGATATCAAAGGAGTCGAGAGTCTGGTTAAGAAAGTAGAAGGGAAAGTGAATGGGTGGATGAATGGGTGGATGAATGGGTGGAGAGGACTCGGAGCCTAGAGGGTGATAATGGGACAGAGGATGGGTGTTGGTGGGAAGGGGTAGGGGTTGGGGTAGTTTACCCATCTGATTATTTACCCATGTCGAAACACAAGTCATTCCCTTGAGTATCATTTCTTTGTTATGTATCAGTTAACCCTAGATGCATATCAAATGTGAATCTTAGGGCACTTTCCATGAAGTCAAACTGACCAGTCCAAGTGGTCAGTTTTCATGTTAGTTCTTATTAGTTTTAAGACCTTGGCTAACCAATTCTAAACAACTGATGCATACCATTTGAGAACTGGCTGCTTGGACTGGTAGTTTAGACCTGATGGGAAGTGCCCTTATTCTCGTCCCCCCCCCCCCCCCCCCCCCCACCACCACCCCCTCCACTCACTAGAGATTCTAATTTGTATGTTATATAAAACTGAGTAACCACTGGGGTCATACTTTCCTATTTACTAGTTCTGTGAGTACTTGTTGCTATGCTACAATGCCCACAAATAATACAAATAAGTCCCAAGAGGGCAGAATGGAAGAATAGAGGAAAGAATGCTTATCTAAAGATAGTTATGAATGGGTATATGTGATGGTCTATTTTTGCATGTGTGTGTGTGATGCAACAGTATTGCAATGACAGTTGATGAATGTAAACTTATGACCATCCTCGGGAGCCAAGGGGTAAAATTCTGTCTCTCCTTTTTTTGCCTCCAGAAAGAATACCCCTGGGCACGAAGTCTGTTAGAAATTGTTTTGGAAGTCTGACTTAATCTCTTTTCTGATTGGTTTGACCAACAAGCATGAAGTATATGCCAAAAAACATGTGACAGTGTTATTTTGAATTTGGACTTCCAGAACAAGCCCTAACAGATTTTGTACCCATAGGTGTTTTTTTTCTGGGAGCGAGAAATGAGCGACAGAACTTTACCCCTGGGTTCCCGAGGATGACTGATGACTGGATGAAGTGACAAAAAGAGCAGACTTACAAACTGACCAGTCATCAGACAACTCTACGTCAATCTAAGAAAACCACAAGACAGCTGTTACTATTTTACCAAGCAGCTAAGAAACTCAATATATTATAAAATAGGCTTGTAAGAGTAATTGTAATGGTAATGCGAACAGATAATGCGTATAGTGGACAGACAGAATTGAGGTAATTTGATAAGTGAGAGGTTTTTTAAGATAATATTATGATAGATTTGAGAGATTTTTACTTTCTCATATTTTACTCCTAACTCATTCGTTCATTGACAGTTATCAAAGCAGGTCATTCATTATTTGTCCATTTTCTCATCTTTTACTCACTCTCATTCATCCATCTGTTCATTCACTCATTTATTCTCACTTTCTTTCTCATTTTATCCATTTATTCATTTATTAATTTTTTACCAATTCTCTCATTCATTCCTTCTTTCATCTATCCATTCACTCTGTCTCATTCATTTTTTAATCTATTCATGAATTCTTCCATTCACTTGTTCATATTTGCCATCCATTTATTCATTAATCCATCCATCCAATTATCCTAATTCATTATTCACTATTCATTTCCAATTTCAATATTCCTATTACCATCCCATTAATTGATTTCCAACAATAAAATAATACAAACCACCTACCCAATGGGGAGAGAGTTACTTCCACAGCATCGTACAATTTCTTGGGTGGTAAGAACACCTTGCGAGATGAAGGGTTTTCAATTTTCATTTCAGTTTTACAAGCCTTTTTCCACGCTGTAACATTATGTATTGCTTGTTCTAAAGCCATCTTCCATTTGATGAAATCATCTTGTGTCGCTGCTGATAAAACTGGTTCTTTTTCATGTGAAGCACTGGTAAGAATAATAATGTGCTTGTCTTTGAGTGTTGGTGTTAGGGAGTCCTTCAACTCCATATTCTGCAACAAAAAAAGAAGATTCAGTTTAGTTTCTGGAACGCTAAATCACAGATGGAACCCTGAAACAACTTCTGGGCTGATCTAAGTCAGGGCAAGGCTAACTCACAGATTAAACCCTGAAACAACCTCTGGGCTGATCTAAGTCAGGGCATGGCTAACTCACCTTATCAAACCCTGAAACAACCTCTGGGCTGATCTAAGTCAGGGCATGGCTAACTCACAGATTGAACCTTGAAACAACATCTGGGGCTGATCTAAGTAAGGGCATGGCTAACACACAGATTGAACCCCAAAACAACCTCTTGGGGCTGATCTAAGTCAGGGCATGGCTAACTCATACATTAAACTTGAATCTAGAGTGTTGGTTTTGCGGTGGGAGATTAACTACAGAACATGAAGAAAAACCATTGAATGAAAGACTCATCAAACTGCCCCACATGAGATGCTTCGTCCATTAATATCAGAAGATGCACCCACCATTTTAATTTCAATCGTTTCTTTGGGTGGACTAGTTTGTTCATCTGCTTCATTCTCCCAGCAGGCAATAGAAGATTGTCGCAGGACACACCACATTCTTGACCAGGTGTTGCGACCATTATTTAAGCACTGAAAAAAGTACATTGCAGTCAGTATAAGGTAAAAGTACAATATTATAATATTAATTATACACAAGACAATATACTAGCAACCAAAATGTCCAGACAACATAAATGTTTTCTCTTTCTTTATTTCTCCCTCTCATTTTTCTTTCCCTTCTTTCAACAGCCATGCTATTCTGATAGTTTTAGAATGTATGTATTATATTATATTATGTACCTGTACATCTAAGAACCCCTTCATGTTATCCTCTCCAATGCTATCAGGCCGTGCGGCAAGTCGGCAACACACCTGCCCCCATAGAGCCAGCTCAGGTGCGTGAACTTCTTCTGTTGATACAGTTGAGGCTGAGAAACTGGCACCAACAAGGCCTAGCAACAGAAAATGAATGATGCAAATTAGCAATTGAGCCATGAAGATAGATAGTGATACTTTCACATGCTTGGGAATTGATAATAACAGTAAACGCCATGAAACTCCTCTGCAAATGGTAAGACCTTCACATGGCTCGGATGACCACGTTAATGGTGGTCCCCTCCCTAATTAACTAGAGACGTTAAAAAACGATCATGAGTTTATCAGCTGAATTACTGTCAAGTGTCATCCTCTATAAACAAAGTTAATTTATCTTATTTATATTTTACCAGAATCCATCAAGTCAAACAAAAGAAATGTTTTCAAATGTTCAAGTTTAGATTAAAGGTTCTAACACTTACCAGTCTTAAGGTCATATGTTTTGATTTTGTCGTCAAGGTGATCAACATTGAGGTGGGTGTGTCCTGCCAGGACGAATTTCATAGCTTCTCTTGATGATGATGTCCATTTCACTTGCCTCCTTGCATGGGAATTTCTATTAGCTGCACTATCTGATGACACTGTGTAGTAAATCTCCAGGTCAAGTTTGAAGTCTGAGCTGACATTTTCACTGCAACACAGAAAAAATGAAGAATTCTACACTGAGTATAGGTAGTTCTCAAAACCTGTTTATACCCCTCCCATCCCATTACCCCTCCAAGCCTTATCCAACCTTTCACTCCAATTACATGTTTTGACCCCTACTAGTAGAAGTGTAATGCAATAGGCAATGGAATAAAATGGAGTAGAGTCGGAAAGGACGCAAGAATTGATAGCAGTGAGAGCGCTTGCCTCTTTATAGGTTACTTGGGTTCAATCCCTAGACTCTGCATTGTATGTGAGTATTGTTACTTGTTAGTTCTCTTCTGTGCTTTGAGAAAACCAACTTCTAAATTTTATTTGAAATCCAATGTAAGAAAAGCCACTCTGTGGAACTACTGTTGGTTCCCAATTATAGAATTGTTACTTACAAGACTATTATGTCATCAAAGGTGACATCTGTTTCAGATTCATCTGTTTCTACCATTGATGTGTCTAGTACTTGCCCGTCCATCTTCAGCAGACAGAACACATAATATATGTGTTGTTCTGGAGAAAACATAAACATACATCAAATGATGTAAAATCTATTTTTTCATGGTCAAGTGTGAATGGATGGGTAGAATGGAATAGATGAATGCAATAGATGGATTGATAAGTGAGATGGGATGAAATGAGAATGATAGAGGCCTTAAATGAAGGATGGATGGATGAGTGGGAAAGGATAGATGGATGTGATGTGATGTGATGAATGGAATTATCAATAACATTCATATGGTAACATTTACCTGTCTTGGCTTTCTGGTGGTCATCTTGTGTCCACATTAAAGGAATTCTAATATCTAATAAGATTAAAAATGAATTAAAAGCAATAGTTACAAAATCACAACAATTTACACTCTAACAATAATTGAATAAACTTAAATATTACTACAAATGATAGGTAATAATAATTACCTGATAATGAAACCTTAGCTTTACAAGGTTCTTTCACACCATCTGCTTCATCTCTGTCCGTTTCCAAACTGTCAACAAATATATAATAAAGTCACTGCATTATCTGCTACTAAAATAATGAACTTCAAAAAAATTACTAGACACACTTCTGTACATGAAAGCACTGACGCAATTAATACATTTTATTAAGTATGGGTCCATCCCTTTTTTGTTGGCAATTGAATTATTTTTCATGTAAAATGATTGTATTGTTCTGGTCGTCTTGAATTGGCTGCCATTATCTATTTTAAATGGAAGATAGCTGCCTCCTCAACTATCAGTATCTTTAAAATAATAGTTACATTAAAAGATAATGATATTTGAGGAGGCATCTATCTTTCATTCAAATATACCAGTATTATCATAATTATACCTTGGTTCTCTTAGTCTAACTCTCCTGTTTACTGACTTTGCTCTGTGCCTTTGTAATAAGCTCATCAAAGCTAATATTCTTGAGTTTATAGTGTGCAGGTTTTTAGATGCTTCAAGGGCTTGTGCCTCCTCATGTGATGCTGACAGCAATCGCATGGTTCCATCCCGCATGCGTACTTCATAATCTATCTTCTTTTGTATTTCAGAGTCATCTAATTCCTGTAAAATATTATATTGTTTTTGGTTGATTTTTATGTTTGGTGCATGTCAACTGCATTATGGGAAACTGTTCAAACTATTTTTGAGAATAAAAGGAAGGAAGGAAGGGAGGGATAAAATAAAGGATGGAAGAAAGGAAGGGAGGGAGGAATTAATGAAAGAATAAGTAGAGGGAGTAAAAAGTGCAACAATCAAATAAAGGACAAGTTCATCACATTAGAACTTCGCTATGAACTACTGTAAGTATGATGATATTACAGAATGAGATATCTAAAGACTGGGGTTCTAAAAATATGCCTTTCTGTCAACTTAAACACTTTTGGATAGCTGTACTTTTAATGAATGAGTGCATAGTTTTAATGTTATCATAAAATAGGGCACTGTGGGAAAATCTATCAAAATCTGGTTAATTCTATTTACGGAGATATACCTCTACTATTGCACTGCACACCTCTGTCAATAATGATAATAGTATAAAGAATTCATTACCTACAACTCTAGAAATAATCAAAACATGTTTCAATTAAAGTTTAAACGTCTAGAGAATACATGAATAATTAACACCTTGCGTTGTGGTATTGTTCAACAAAATGTATATTGGCTTTCTTTGTGTTTATAGAACCTTGAAATCAAAATAAACCCTTATTTGGGATGTAAAACTAATAAGTACTAGAGTCACCTCATGTAACAGATGGCCAACTAAAACCTGTTGAATCAAAACTCTTATCTTCTACTAACTGTACACCTTATGATCATGAAGGGGTATCTTGTTTCTTAAAAAGTTTTAGTAGTATGAATACAGTATAAATCTCTTAAGAACTTCTTGAAGCATTTTTGAGAGAAATTATCATAATAAAGAAATTTAGTTATCATGAACAAAAAACTGTGAAAAACACTACAGAACAGAAGGAGAAATCTTGACAACAGATATAATTTAACAAAGATTTAACCTTGATATAGTATTGAAGGGTTTGCCTGTAATTTACAATAGATTAAAGATGAAAAATCAGCCTTCTTCTTATCTTCTTGATAAAGCAGGGGGGAAATCATGAAATAATGAAGAGGAAGAGTTTGGGATATTTAGTACAGATTATCACACCTTTTTATATTGCATTTTAGGAATTGGTGGAAGTGGATTAATAGGATGTGTGTGTACTGATCTATATTAACTTGACAGTGAAAGTAACCATTAGATGACTTAGTATATCGATAAATATATATGTACATTGACAGAAATTCACAATGCTTTTAAGTAATAAGTGTAATACTGTTCAAACTCAAGTACCTTGAAGACTGTTTTTGTTGGTTCACTGTCAACAGCCACATACTCATCTTCAATTTTCTTTGCTTTTTTTCTCTTTGATGAGAGTAATCCAATCACAGAGCAAGCCAGCATAGTGACTGCCGTAATTTGATATGATGTAACAACTCTAAGACCTATCCATTGGCAAAAAGTTGTACAAAAACTGAATATACACACTGCTTGTTCACAAGCTGGTGCTCAGTCTTTGTTGTCACCTCTAATGGAGTTCTTTAGAAGGTTTAGTTATAGTGATGCCTCCTATATGTAGGACGGTATAGGGAACAAAGCTATACAAAATGATTTTTATATTATAAAGGAAAGGTTTAACATGAACTATGAACTATGTAACAGAGAGGAAAATCTTTTCACTTCAATGTGCTCAGACAAATCAGATATGTTTGTTCCCAAATTACAGTACAAGGATTTGAAGATATTACTGATAACACACTCACAGTTGGATTTTTTTCCATTATTCATAAAACATATTGTTTTGAAAGCACTTCTCTGATTTTTTTTGGCTCATTTCTTTTTTTGACAAAAGAGAATATTCAAGGTAATTAGGCTTTATGTAAAATCAATCCTGAGTTAATATAAACATGACAAATTAAAACTAAAATATGACTTATTTGGATTATTTAACCATCCAAATTCCATTTTACAAATTAAGTGGGAATTTGATGTTCATATTTTTTTTCATTTTACTTACTTGCTCTAGGAATTCAGAAGAAACTAGCATAAAGTAAAATAGCATAAAGTAATTTATAATGCATTGATTTTTAAACTTTAGGAGGAATTTCTTCATTACAATTTTATGTTTTTTATTATTTTTTTCTTTTTATTGGTTTCAAACTGTGGAATCCCTAAACAGGAAGTAGCGGTAATTTATCCATATTAGGTCAGTGGCGAAAAATAAAACCGGAAACGACCTCTTGTAATACATGTTTATGTAAAAGAGTGGTACACCCTATACATAAAGTGTTTGTAGGGCTTCCACTATGACATCTTTTATCCCCTTACATTACACCTTGATATTTCTGCCAAACGATTAAGATCCTGTCAAAACTTTGGCAATCAAGACAAAAGCGAAAGATTTTAAGCCCTTGAAGTGTAGTTTTACAAAATGGAAAAATCAATATAAAATGACGCTTGTACAATCACTGTACACATGGCAGATGAAATATTAATGAAGGCAATTTATGTACTTGGAAATAATGTGGATTAGAATGTAAAACGTTTCTTCACAGGATAATTAACCTTTATTTTAGTTTAGATAAATAATAATTACAGAAATTATGAGGCTAAGATCTTGTAGTTATTTCTAGGAGAAAATTAAGACGGTAAACTCGTAATGTAGGAAATAAAACTGTGTTTATTTAATGGCAAAAATGTAGGTTTTCTTTCTTTCTGCCTTTCAAATCCGGGATTATAAAAGATGAGCTTGTCGTTCCGTAAAAATCTAAAGGTTTGACACCCAGGAATTAGGCTTTATAATAGAATAAAAATATAAGTTATGCTTTTTGTTTATGGAAAGATAACAATGTAAGTGAGTCATTCCTGAGATATTCACGGCAAGATATCCAATAATCAAGTATAAATATGGGTTTGATTTTGAGGTTTTAATTAAGAAAGCTTAGTACTAGGACGAAAAGTGAAAAATTTGACACTGATGACCTATTAATAAAAAACAAGATTACGATACGACGAAACAAAGAATCTTAAAACGAAAGAAAAGGCTTTCACTTTTTTTATTGAAGACAACATTTGTTGCCTCGAATCCACGAGATCTGTTTATGTTATCTATCGAATTATTTATCAGAATAAAGATAAAAGAAACAAAGGAATTAACCTCGATACATGTTGAAACACATTTTTTACAAAATCAAGTGGTATATTTTTAAACAAAAATTTTTCACTGGATCGGTCATGTCCATCCAACTCACGCGAACAGAACCAGATTGTATTTACTGAGCTTATCGCTATTATATTTTCGACAGCTTGTTAAAATATACTTTACGCATGTATTTGTACTGCTTCTATGTATATTAAGGTACAGAACGTATAAATTTAGGGGTGTAAAATAATGAGAGAAGTCTTGGGAGACCCGCCAAGCGTAGCCATTCGTTGGCCAACATGGCGAACTGTACATTTATCTCAATAACGTTTGTCCTCCCGCCAAAATATTCCTTTCATTGCTGTCGCTGATCATTGAACTAACCTTCAAAGCAGAAGCATCCCACTTCATGGTTTCTTTACCCTCCATTTTAGCTCGTTTGTTTTGTTTGCCTTTCAAACAGAGGCCATGTTTTGGTGCGTATTTTTTCTGTACTGGATTGATTTTATTTCCTGTTCGTGGGGTGGCCATCTTGAAGGGATATGACGTCATGACCCGAGCCCACGGGCACGGCCCAGCAAGTCAATTATTCAATGGAAATTTTAATTGAAAAAAATGAAAAAAATAGCAAAATGAGTTTTTCTTCCGATTGCAATAATGTCATGAATGTACTCCTGATCATTATCGAATGATTCTGAATCTTAGCTTCTGCTCGTAAATGCATAATATTTTGTTGTGTGGAGCCGAGGATGAGTAAAATGATACCTTTGCATTTTCATCCATTAGTGTCTGCGAGATTGATAGCATTTGAGATAAAAACGGGGTAAATTGGCGCGTAATATTTCCGTCTTACGGGGGAATTTTAATGTTTTCATCAAAGGTTAAACATTATTGGTTGCGGAGCGTGACGGACTCGAACCAAAGAGTTACGCGTGCAGCTAAACACAAACCCTCGTGTTCCTTAACCAGAGTTAAAGTCGGGCTGCACGCAGGCTACGACTTGCATCACTGACGGCATCCGGTCAACATTACGTTGTTAGTGTTGGTCCAGTTTTTAGGGCACATTAATTGGATCACAATAATAATCTATGGTCAATAACGGGTTTAGTAAGAGGCATAAAAGGCGTTTTCGACGTCGGATAGGTAAGTCCCATTCCGATTGAAGGGTGCAGGGTGTGAGAATGGGGCTCGGGAAGGATGGGAAGAGATGGAATTAAGCCGAGAAGAAATGACAAACAAAAGTAATCACTCACCACACAACGCAACATACGATATAGGGAATTGAAAAATGATACCCAAAAGATTACGAACTGAAAATCTGCGATGTCATAGTCTATCCGTTCACACTACGTTGTCTTACCAATCAGAGACAAGCAGAAGGTGATGAGGTATTACTGATTAATGACCAACATACCTTCACTTTTTAGGGGAGGGGAGGGTGGGACTGCGCAATGTCTCCGGCGCGGCCCAGTGGCCTCAGTACCAATCTAGATTCCAATTCTCCTTTTTTACCGCTCGGTCAATCAAATTCAAGATGGTGGAACCTGCTCATAAAAGACACGATTTACAAACTTCGGCAGATCTCGAAAGAGTGACAGATTATGCTGAAGAAACTGAAATACAGGCAGATATAGGAACCGTAAGTATTACTTTATATGTCTCAAAATATTATCCCTATTTTTTAACCTCAGCAAAACAAGGTTAGTCTTCAAATCTCTAAGACCCCAGATACGGCCAGAACGTGGTCATCAGGATACGTATAGCGTAGTTAGTGATAAGCTTGTTTTGTAATGATTATAACTTATAACCTTATCTTTTATAGGCATTAAATTTAGTTGAAGGAAGGCATCAAAAGGAAAAAGCTGACCAAGCCTTAAGGTATATATGTGTAAACCTGTTTGTATAGCATCTGTAATGTATTAGGCATAGAGAGGTCGAGGAAAAAACTTGATGAATTAGCATTGCAGTGCATCATGGGACTGTTTAAGGGGACATATTATATCGTCCCTTAAAACAGTCCCACAGTGGTCTGCAATGCCCACTGCACCCAGTGTGTGTGTATTTTCAATGGTGTGTAAAAAATAGCTATACAATGCTTTCTAGTCTCATGGCACACCTTGGAATATCCTACTTGTAACTTGTATTTTCTTAGCAAACTTGCTCGGCTCCTGTGTATACTAGAAAATACAATAGAGTGTTGTGGGAATTCCATGATATGCCACACAAGACCATTGTGTAACTAGTATATATCATAGGTATAATTTTATTGAAATTGGCCTTTGCTGTAGTAATGTTCCTTCCATTATTTATATTTTAAGATTCTTATGGAGAGGGTCACTGTTAGTTGGGCACTCACTACCCTCCTAAGTATTGATTTTTCTTCTTGTTGTTTCAGAGAAAAGGAATTAGCTAGAGTTGTTATCAAGAAAGACGATGTAGACCTAATTGTAAGTGAATTCTGATTTTTTTAAAAACATCTACACCAATATGGGTTAATATGCTTATTCTGAGACACCAGTTTGTCTGTAGGAACAAGGGTAGTTTACTCTGCAAATATGTTATTCTATTTTAATTTCTGTTTGATTTAAGGTTGATGAGATGGAAATTCCTCGATCTGTAGCAGAGAGAACCCTGAGAGAACATAAAGGAGATGTTGTTGAAGCACTTGCTTATTTAACAAACTAAACTCAAAAAAACAAACTTTGCCATCAAATACCTATATTTATCTATAAAAATAACTTTTGGAATATTGACAAAATAATAGGATATTGTACAAGAAAATTGTTAAAACCATCATTACAGATTTTAATTACAGTCAAACTAAGAAAACTGTGAACACTGACATGTCTGGAATGTTTATTTTGTTCTGACCAATCATGTGCAAGATTTAATTCAATACTAATGGATACATTATAGGAATCATTCTGCCGTTTTGTACCACATGTTGCAAAAGCCATTAATAATTTTTAAGGTTTTCTTCTAAGTTTGACTGTAAATTTAGATTACCTAGTTTTAAAATTTTCTTCTGATAACTTTGTAAAAAAACATAAGAATTATTTCTGATTGGTACTACTTGTGCTACGAGTATACTTTTAGCAATAATTAGATTCCTGGACTTTAATAGCCTGCAGAGTGGCCCCCAGTAATTGTGGAGTTAGGATTCAGATTCCCCCTCCGATACCCAACCCAACGCTCATTAAGGGGTACTGTGCAGGCTAGGACTTCAATGATGTCACATGTAAACAGTTTTGTTTATATTCTCTATCTTCATTCAATGGTTTTTATAAAGGTTTTCCAGTTTCCGTCCCTTGATGACTTGTATCCTACATTGCGATCTGTGAGTTAACTGTTCCCTGACCTAGATTAGCTAAGCAGTTGTTTCAGGGTTCAGATCAACTTGATGGAGTTGGGTGAATGTTCCAGGCACAAATCTTTTATTAGTCATGAAATGATATTGAACAAGCTTTCTACAAGCATCTCTAACAGCAAGGTGTGGCAAATGAGAATGAGAATGATAACATATTTGTAAAGTGCTTATACAGTTCTGTTCTAAGACCTGAAAATAAGAAAATAAGTAAGAGAAAAAAAGATTGCAAATTACAAATATGTTACGAATTCTAAGCCAGTTTAAATAAATTAGCTGAGTTTTCAGTTCAGTTTAAAATAAGGGGGAGTTGAAAAAGACTTGCCCAAGAGATTGATTACATGACTAGCAAGCCACACCCTATCTTCAAGCTATCAGTTTGGTTGCACCCCATCACGTGATAGGTGTGGTGTTGTTGGGTTTCCTGTGGATAAGGCACTTTCCAGTCACGAAGACAAATGCATCATGGCGTCTGTCTTAACTTTATCCTTCATATTTGTAGTACTTAGTGCTATTTGTCTTACCAGTACTCAAGCTAAGCGCTTCAAGGCAGACATACCAGATGAAAAGTGGAACTACGTTAAAGTCAGGGACAATGCATTTATGTTTTGGTGGCTCTACGGTGCTGAAGGCGATCCATCACAACGAGCAACTAAACCCTTAATCATGTGGCTTCAGGGAGGTCCTGGTGGGTCTTCTACAGGCTATGGAAACTTTGAAGAACTAGGCCCACTAGATGTAAACTTAAAACCAAGGAACACTAGTTGGACTAGTGTAGCTAACGTTCTCTTCGTTGATAATCCTGTGGGTAGTGGCTTCAGTTACGTGACCGACAAAAGTGCTTACACCACAAACGTTTCAGGTACAGTCTGCTAGTAGTATTACTGTAACAATCATAATGAGATTGTATGAGCGTAGAAAAGCTTATGAGAAAAAAATCGAGTATTATTTATTTCTTATCTGAAAAGAAATTAAAAACTTATTCGAATTTGTAATTCAGGATATAATTCTTTTTTCGAAAAGGATTATTGTCATGAAGTGAAGTCATGGGACAATCACCTGACTAAAATATGAACTCTCGGTGAAATACATTTTAAAGTATATGCGTATTGTACGCACTTTCAATTCCGCTTTTTTTAAACCCATGTAAGATTTAAACCTGAATATATTTAGTTTCTACTGTAATGTTTGTTATGGCAGGGAGGGATACTGCTTATCCATTTTTTCCGCATTTCAAATCACATCATTCTCTCGAGTATGATCTCATTGTTTACTCTTGATAGTCAAGCATCTGAAATGGGAAGACATTGCAACCAAATGAATTGGGCTTATATTAATTTTAATTATTATTGCTGTGGTTATTATTATTTATTATTATTATTATTAATATTTTATATTGACTAGTGGTAAGACTGTTGAGAGTTTTCGCCAAGTGAATAACTGGGGTACAATCTAGCAGGCACCCACCACCCATTGTCTCCAGAAAATTTGAAGAGCCCGACCCCCTCTTTTTTACCTATTTATCTGACTACTCCCTTCTTATTGTTCATGCTATTTTCACAGGTATAGCAGATGATCTGTTGACCATGTTCAAGTCTTTCCTCGATACAATGCCTGTGTTTCAAAATGTACCATTTTATATCTTCTGTGAGTCATACGGTGGAAAAATGACTTCTGCTTTTGGTGTCACTTTGTACAAAGCTATTATTGCAAGAGAAATTAAGTGTGATTTTAAAGGAGTAGCTCTTGGAGATTCCTGGATTTCCCCCATTGACTCAGTTCTTACTTGGGGTCCTTATTTGTACTCTGTTTCCTTACTGGATGAGGATAGTCTTGCAAAAGTGAATGCATTGGCAAATGCCACTGCAAAAGCAGTGGCAATGAAGCAATACCAAGAAGCAACAAATTTGTGGAGTCAGACCGAAGGCATGATAGCAAAAACCACTGATAATGTAGATGTCTATAACATTCTCCTTCATAATGCTCCTCCATTTGCCATGATGCTCCAGTCTCTTGGTGATAGAAACCTTGATAGATTATATGCTACGCACGTCGGCAGACTTTATACAGAGTCTCTATCAGACCTAATGAATGGGCCAATCAGAAAGAAGCTTGGTATAATACCACCTAACGTCACCTGGGGGGGCCAATCTGGTGAGGTCTTCATTTATCAAAGTATTGACTTTATGAAGCCAGTTATCCAAGATGTTGCTTTGCTACTTTCTGGTGGGTTACAGGTTGTAATTTACCAAGGACAGTTGGATATGATTTGTGACACACCCGGAGCTGAAGAGTGGATCAAGAAACTGGATTGGTCATTTTTACCAGAGTTTCTAAAATCTCCTAGAGTACCACTGTACCCTCCTTCTGGTGTCAAAACAAAAAACACTGGTGCTTTTCTAAAGAAATATGCTAATTTAGAGCTGTATTACATTCTTAAGGCTGGTCATATGGTTCCTGCTGATGCTGGAGAAATGGCTTTGGAAATGGTAAAACGAGTGATAGCTGAATAAATAAATATGACTGACATTCGGCCTTAGAAAATAACCACTGGGAGCTGATGATAATGACAAACGATAGTGGCTATATAATATTTTGCAATCAAATATTGATATATTTATTTCAATGAAGTTAGTCAACAAAAACCTAGAAAGCTGAGATCACTGAGGATCATGGGAAACAATTCATTTCAAACAAGTAAAGCTTTTTTGATACAAACTGTACTGAGCTTGAGGATGCTCAGGAGAGGTGAGACTGTTACTGGTAAAAGATGTGCAAGCCCATCAACAGTTATCAAGCGGTTGAAACATGTAAAATGTATCTTCCCATAATCCTTGTCGGCCTCAGCTTTATAGCTTTTCAGGTGACTAACTTTATTGAAATAAGTATATAAAAGCCTTAGATAAGGAAACCGTAATAAAATGGGAAAACATAGACTAAATAAATAGCAATAGAAATTTAGTTTTTCTTTTTGTTTACTGCATTCCTTTTGTACATATTGCATAATATGCTTCTGCTATAGTTTTGTCTCACAATTACAGGGTAGTTTGAACAATTACAGGGTAGTTTGAATGCATGCATTGCTGAAAGGAAAACATGAAAGAAATAATCCAAATTCCAACGATAATTTTTTTCTTTCATATCCTATTATTCTTAATATACAGAAAAATTTAAAAAGTGGTCTATGTTAAATATTCTTACAATGTACAATTATTGTCTAGTGTTCTACTCAATCATCTTGATTTCATAATTCTATTTTTTGATAAAAATATCAATAATACAAATAAAGCATTTCCTATTCTACTCTAACTGCTAGTACACTCATACGGGTAAAAAATTTCTTCTTCCTGAAATCTTGAACGATTTTTGTGGTGGTTTCCATGTTAGACCATCACCATATGGGTGATGTGATGAAGGCCACAGTACACTTGCCCAGGACCTAGAGTTAAAATTATATTTTTTTAGTAAACCATTGTAGTTTGATTGACAGTCATTCCTTGCTTCATACCTGCCGTTGACAATTCCTAACAGCAGCTTCCAGTTCTCCCATCGTCCATAATCATATGGATTTGTATACACCTAGAGAAATATTTAAAATAAAAACTCCATCATTTATAGAAGAAAAAAAAATTGAGCAGAGGGAAACTCTTCAGAACATGCTACAAAATCTATGTTGGGAAGCATGGGTGGCATAATGGTGAGAGTGCTCACCTCTCACCAATGCAACCGGGGTTCAATCCTCAGACTCATCGTATGTGAGTACAGTGTTTGTTGGTTCTCCCCCATGCCATGGAGGGGTTTTCTCCGGGTTCTCCAGTTTTCCTCCCCCACAAAAATCAACTTCTAAATTCTAATTCAATCTAGAAAGGGCCTGGATGAAAATTACTCTGTGTGATTCTAGTCATCCAACCAAATTGCGTAGTTTTTTTAATGTCTCATTCCTTGGGGTTAAAAGCTACAGCTGGTCAAAAGACAATGCTAGCCAAAATTGGCACTTCTTTGGCCAAAGGCCTCTTAGGCCAGTCCTCTTGATCAGTCACATTGACTGATCACATGTTGATTAGTCTTTGCTAGACATCATGTCCAGCTATTGAGTAACCGTTATAATTAGCCCTGATGCAGGTGTTTGTGTAAGTAAATTACAGTGTTAATTATGTGTGATAAAAAGTAATTATGTCGTGAACATATATGTCAACAATGCTTACAATATACACATATATATTATAATATACTCACATATCCTTTCTTTCGAAATGCGATCCTATTGGACTTATTGATGTGCAACTCTATTGACGTTTCACCCTTGACAATCAGCAAGACATGCCAAGCTGTAAGGAAACCTAGCGCTAACGACACAGCTGAACACAGCATGAATACAAATATGATGCTGTTGTGTTCAAAGTCAGAATAACTCCTGTATCTTCCAAACATGACGGCAATCTAAAAGAACAAAAAAAAAAGTTTTAATTCAGACCCTTCTCAAAATTATCTTTGGTGCAAAGTTAACATGAAAATACTGAAAAAATATCACAAATTATTTTCAATATTGTATTTTCCTGTTAACCTTGCTTCAAAGAAAATTTCAAAGGGTTGACAACTCTTAAACCTCCAGTGGAGGCGGGCTTAGCCTTGAATCCAGGAGTTACTTGTTTTGTTATTCTAATTCCTGGTTTTGTTTACCAACTTCAGAAGTGAGGCTAAACACTGGAGTTTTAAGACTTGTCAATACTAGAATAAAATAACATTGAGGGCTGGGGAAAGTCGAGGAATGTAAAATGGTAAAACATTAAACCCCTAAATAAGATAGATCCCCTTGCTAACTGAGGAGCAAGGGGCCTCCCTTTTCTCTTTTTTCTGTGACGTCCAGTTTTGTAAGATTTTATTATAATAATTACCTTTTCTTGCATTTGAGTTTCTGTTGATTTATCTTTTTCAGTTTTCTGTGGAATGTTTAAGTTCATGTTAGTATATTCTATTTCTTTAGTTCTCTGTCATATTCCCTCTGTGATCTGTAGTATGTACAAAGGTGTTTTCATGATTTTCCAAGGGAGGTCCCTTCTAGTAACCTCATCAAATAACCCCCTCCATTCCCCTCCCCCAAAACATTTGTGACACAAAAACCAACTACATATTACTTAACGTATACTTGCCTTGTCATCAAAGAAATGCTCCATGAATAATTCCCATGAACAAACAGCAACATAGAATGACCCAAGACACATGTAGATACAGAAAAGAATGAAGTAACGATGATTAAAATGGCCTACACAGTTATTTATCCAAGCTGTCATGTAGGTTGAGGAAAAAGTGATGCTATGAATTTTACACCATGGATGATTAAAATGAGATATTTCATAAATTTAACATTTATAACAAACTATATAAAGATAAGGATACGGCAATGATGATCCATCTTTAAGATGCACCTGCAATTGAGTAAGGACTAAGTCAGGTTGAACAATGACAATCATGCAGGTTTAATGGGTAAAAAAAAAAAAACAGGATTTACATAGAAACACATGCACTTCTTACTTTTTACATATGGAACAATGATGAGTCCTTTGTGGCTTGGGATGCAAACCTTGGGATGGTAACAATGAGAACAAAGCATGTCAAGATTGAAACATTTAGTCTTATATACGTTCATGAGATAAAAGCTTAGACTAAGATCAATATTTAATGCTGATTGCAAAGATGTTTTTAAGGAGGTCAATAGAGCATTCTTTATCTCCTCTGTCCATTAGTAACTTATCCCTAATTTATCTGACAGAGGCAGATGGATATATTTTCATTAACATACTCACATATTCTACAAATTAGGAAATCTCTAACATTGCCAGGCAGTTTTTCCTCCTAAATCAAAAATCATATTTGTTAGCCTGCCTTGCCAGACGTCTGCGGCACAAATTTGTAGATACTACAAAGGATTAAGCACTTTAATGGCACTTAAAATCAAAAGATTCAAAGTGCATGATTGGTGCAGAAAATACTAATGTTTAAACCAATGTGTATGAATATACATTACCTTTGGTGGATGGCCTGGGCTGGTAAAAACAGATTTAAAATAATGAAAAGAAATATTCAACAAGAGCCAGTGTGCCACAACAATATGAATGACAATCCACAGAATGTGTTCCTCAAGGATTGTTGGTAATATTGATGTGTAATAAATAATAACAACAGTTGAAATAAGGCCAACCACAAGAAGAACAAAAGCCTGGAAAAAAATACAAAAACAAGAATAAGTATTTTCATGATAAATTACATATGCAACTAAAGAATATGAAATATTTGTCGAGGAAAGATCTTTTTAATGCTTTTTATCCATTCATTTCTCATTTTAGATTTCTCATTTATTTTGTTTTGCTCATCCCAATTAGCAAAATTCAACCACAGGGATCCCATAAATAAACATATATTTTTTTATGATACATTTTTAAAAAATTGAACCGTTCTCCATACTTACCGGTCCTAAAACGCTAACAAGCTTATCCACTACCCAGAACACAGGCTTGAAGGCCGCATCCAGAACAATCGCCCTGGAATTTGCTTTGTTGTACGCCAACGAACGTACAGTAAATAGTCCAACTCTGAATAACAAAATCCCTTTTTTGAGCATCTTTCATTGTCTCTTGTTTCAGATGTTTGCCCAAGTCGACAAAGGTGGTGGAATGATACTTTTTATCCACTGTATTAATCATATAATCAAGTAAATGATGAGCAAATATGGATTTTTTTCAACTATTTTACATCCTTCCGCAGTCCGGCTCCATTAGTTTTGTTCATATATCCGCTGACCACATCATATCCTCATCCGGTCACGTGATCTATTTCCGCGCAAAAAAATCTTTTACTAATATTTAAAACAGTCGCCAAAAAATAGCTAAAGCAAAAGAGCCAAAATTCCTCATTACTTATGAGCTGTTTTTTGAACCACTCTTAGATATTGACATAATTTTACTTATGTCTGTCTCATTAGCCAGGCGCTTTGTGTGTGTCGTTCGACGGCTGTATGCGCCCTTTTAAATTTTGGCGCGAAAATTCGTAAAGCATATAAAGTAGTTCCACGTGTACGTACGGGAAGACAGTTTCGTATGAATATGCATATTGTTCCATGTTCCTCAAACTCCTGTTCTTCAAGAATGGTTGGTAAGTAGTTTAAAATCATTTTTTTGGGAGATGGGAGAAGGTTTTAAAAAATTCCTCTGCTTTCAGGATAATGGAGGGGGGAACAGACCAGTCACTGTTGTGGAAGTGAGTATAGCTAATTCCCTTATCTTTAAAAGTATTAAGACCATTATTCTTGTAGCTTATTAATTTTTAAATGCTTTTGATTTGTAAGTTATTTGCTATCCCTAAAATTAGTTAGCCTATTTTGGATTTCATTCTAGGGGAAAAAATGTGGCAGGCACCTTGCAAATGTCATACCAATTATTGTATTAGTCTCATTCCCTTCCTTTCCCCTAGTAATAGACCCTTTCTAGCTCGGGCATAAATGCTTTCCCATTACAGAACATGTATGATTCTCTAGAGTATCATTTCTTTGTTTAACAGTTGCACACGAGAAGAAACATGAATATGGATACAATAGACCTCCTAGGCTTGGAAGTAATGTTGTCCAATTTCAGACCATGTGTCATTCCCTAGAGTATCCTTTCTTTGTTTAATGGTTGCCCTCAGTTGCACGAGAGAAGACACATGAATATGGATACAAATCAAACAAAGAATCTCATTCTCAAGGGAATGAAATGGGACAACATTACACCCAAGCCAAGATGGTCTATTTAAACAAATAATCTTATTGACACATAGTCTGAAATAAGAGTTCATTAACTCCTAATGTACACAGGTCTATTCACATCAAAGCCATCTGGAGTCTGTCTCACAAATAGGTATTTTATTCTTTTTTACCATAGAACCACTTTCAGTTAACAACCTTCCACATAATATGGCTGCTGGCTGGAAACTTCATAAAATCTATGGACCAAGAAACAGGTAAAGTCTTCAGTCAACTATTTTTCTACCTAGCTAGAACTTGTATTCTAACATTAAACAGATATCTACGTATTGACATAAGATACATTATGTATTCAAATATTAAGATTCTTCTGTCACTGGCTTGTAAGACACGCTGCTTTGTTCAGCAGTTTGTTTGGCTGCAACAAACTGCAGTGTGTCTGAGTATATTCAGAATCTTGAGCTTTCGTTTGGTCCATCCTTCAAAAATTCATGGCCTAGTGCAGCTCGACACTTTCCACAAAAGACCTTAAATAAAAGAAAGTTATGAGATACAGAAATTAATATGATGAAATGCTGCTTTACCTTAAACAGCCTAATAAGTCTAATAAGTCTCCCTTGATTCAAGGTTTTTTATGTTTCTTTGCCAGTTATTCAACCCATGAGTTAGCTATGCACATTATCATGCATGGTTCTAGGTACAAGATTGTTCATCAAGAAAGATTTTTTTGAAACAATGAAGACATTGAATATCATAACAAGCCGCTAGCCCAATTTTATTGCAAACACCAGGATCCCTATGTTACCATGGTAATAACCACAGAATGACAAGCGAGTTGATTTGATCAACACGTTTCATTATAAAGCGGTCTTTCCAGTTAGGAGTCCTGCTGGCTATAAAACAAAAGCTTCACACTTCTCTCTTAATCCCCCAGGAATATTCTAAACATGCAGGGCTTGTGGCTTGTTATGTTTCCTCTTAAACAATTTTTTCTTACATATTGAGTGATTAACTATTGGTACCTTTAGTGCTTTTGCATCTGACGAGCTTTGAGGCTCAGTTTCTACTTCTTTAGCAACACTGCTACTATTTATTGTTTCTGAAAAGGCAGGCCATGGAGTGTGGTGAGCATATTTTGCTTTAGCATGAAACAGTTGGTTGCCACACTTTGCACACACATAGATTCCTGTAGGATTGGAAGAAATTTCATTGATAATAATCAAACGACTTCTAGTTAATTTTAGCAGTTAGCACCTCAATAAACTTGGTTATTGTTGCTGTATCACAAATGCTCTTTGTCATTACATTAGCTTTACGAAGTACTGCTTTAGTTGTATGTTTGAGGCTTTTGCATTTAGACATGATATTTCAATATTTAAAAATGTAAGATTACGGATAGCTATAACAAGTGATAGCCTTCCAAGAGCAGATCCAGCCATAACTTTAGGGGGGCTAATTGAGTTTAGGGGGGGGGGGGCTAATCGAGTTTCTTCCGTCAACACAATGGAAAACAATAAAAATGCATCTAATTCTTCAGTTTTGTTTTGCTTTGTTTTTTTCTGCGGAAGGTGGCTTCAGTCCCCCTTTGCCCCCCTGCATCTGCCCTTGCCTTCATCAGAGTGATAATCGAAATGTGTGAAGCAAGTATATGTAATCAGTACTGCAGTAGTAAATATGGGGCCAATACAGCTCTTTTAGAGACGTAGTATGTATATCAATATTAGAAGCTGAGCTAGTCTATAGGAATAGCAGATCTATGATTTTGAGAAGGGGGGTCACAAAATCAAGAAGATGCACCATTTTAGCAATTAAAAAATATGATATATGTTCATACTGTAACCAGTTAATTCTGAGGTGGAAAGGGAGGGTCACTGGCACCCTGCATCCACCCTTAAGTCTGCCACTGATAAGATTGATACACCTCCCTCATTGACACAAGGTACATATCTGGAGGATGAAGCAAGGATATATGTTGAAGATATTTCCTATAATAGCCATGTGTATACACCTATTTCAAAAAACGTTGTCGGTTGGATATCTGAAATCAGAAATCTGAGGCCGATTGAAATTGTGGGGGACTGAGTGTTTTCTCGTCAAAAATTTAATATACACTTTTTGAGATCAATTATTAGAGTTATATTTTTTAAATAGTGTAAGTTTCACAAGCTATCAGAACGAACGTATCAAACTATCGCAACAATAACCCGTCACACAATGCAACACTTTTTATGTAGGAAAAAAATTTCATTTATGTTTTTGTTTTTCTGTGTTTCATACCTGCTTCAAAGTGATCTTTGTATCTTTCGCTGGCTGACCAAGAGCAAAAAGACATGGCTTCCGAATCCGTGATTACGACTAATTTCCACCAGGCGTTCCACTATCGATTGTGGCTGGGATGCAGACGAGCGGGGCCCGGTAACGACAGTCAGGAGAAGTTTCTTGTTCAAACTAAAACGATTAAACTCGAGCAAAGAAGATTTTGTTTCTTTCCATTTCTTTAAAGAATATATTTTTTTGCATTATTTTTTCGAAATGTTGGATGAAATTTTAAATCTATAGAATTTGCGCTTTTCCTGAAGGCCCGGTGACGGTGCAACTTACGCGCAACCGCGTTCATGAGTAATTTTCATTTAAATTTACGCTCTGGTTTCAGGAAATCCGGTATACATTGGAAGTCTTTCTGCGCTGTGATTTACAGCCATTGGAAATAAAATAAATTAAAGAGATCTATATTCGTTTTTGGTGAATATTTTATTGATGTTTTTCTATTTTTTTGGATTTATTCAGCATCAGTTCCAAGATAGTTCTTGTAGCAGCCCTCATCTCATAGTATTGTGGATACTATGTTATTACCTCTGCCCCCGTTACCTCATAATCAATCCGTGATGAGAAGAGGTCGCTCCATTTCATGATTTCAAGCGCCGTTTCCTTCTAGCGACTCAATACGGTAATATTTTACGACTTAGTGAGTAATTTCTTTAGTTCAGTGAAATCTTCCAAAGCGTTTTTCACCAGAAACAAATCCTCATGAACAGTTTTATTTTGGTACCAGAAAATCTACCATCTGAGTAGAGGGCTTAGGAGCCAACCAATCACTGGATGACTCAGATGTTCCCGATTAGTGTTACCACTTGTGGAACGCTAAACGTTTTTCGACACATTAGTTAAAGAGTTATTGATTGAAGATAAGGTACTGCAAGGAGAGCTGAAGAATTTAATCGTGTTTTTTTTCCAGCCATAAATCCTGCCTTATTAGTAGATACTGCACTAGTAAGAAAACCATCAAGGCCAAGCATCTTTCCGTGGTATCTTTCTTCAAATAAGAAACTCTGCCTCTTCGGAATTAGTGAACGCTTCTCCTGAATCGATCGATACAAACATGAATTCACCAAGTGTAAAATACACGAACAAAAAGAAGGCAGTTAGGAACACAATTAAGATGAGAACCCATTCATGCGCGGTACGTCGACTCCAAAGGGTACCCATCTCATAAATTTGATCAGATTTTTCTTCGACGTAGTTCTGAGCGAAGCGAAGCATCTGTCTTAAGGCCAGCAGTGATAGACTGTTCACGTGTGGATTGAGCTCGGTCTCCCATTCGTAGTTTTTGATTGGAAAGATCTTATTGGTTGGTAGGCTACGAAGGTTCTTGCTGATCATGCGCACTTTGTTTTGGATTCGCTGGCTGTGGAAGACATGGAGTAGGTTTTCACGAGTCTGAGTACAGGCCAGGTCTATCTTGGTAAACAGTACTACTAACGGGATTCCTAGAATAAAGTACGTACGTAGTTTAGATTCTAAGTCAGCTGCTGCTGTCAAGTCAGCAGTTGATTAGGGGAGAACACCATTGAATCAGCTGCTGATTGGTGGAGAACACCATTGAGTCAGCTGCTGATTGGTGGAGAACACCATTGAGTCAGCTGCTGATTGGTGGAGAACACCATTGAATCAGCTGCTGATTGGTGGAGAACACCATTGAGTCAGCTGCTGATTGGTGGAGAACACCATTGAGTCAGCTGCTGATTGGTGGAGAACACCATTGAATCAGCTGCTGATTGGTGGAGAACACCATTGAATCAGCTGCTGATTGGTGGAGAACACCATTGAATCAATAGCTGATTGGTGGAGAATAACATAGAATCAGCAGCTGATTGGTGATACTTACGTCTAGCATTGAGTGCGTCCTGTAGCATTTGGTATTTTTGCCACATTTCTTCAGTCAAGTTATCAACAGTAGAGGAATCCATCACTATGGCAACGCAGTGAGCCCTCTGGGAATAACTGGGTGATTCAATAAACCCTGGACTATCAGGAGTGATGCGCTCGTAAGGATTGAACTGGAGACGGAATGAATTTTGATAAATATATAGTATGCGAAAATCGGCCCAGAGATTATAAACTCGAATAATCAATACTGGCAAGACGTTTAAGAAAATTACGCTCAAGTTGAGGAGTCATATCTACTCCAGATATGAGGAACTGATTTATACGGTCCATAATGAATATACCTGATAAAATTAGTCATATTTAAACTGATCGTCGAGTGAGACCATATCCCACATGTAGAGCCCTTAGATAGGGTTAAAGACGAACTACAGGAGCTAGCCATCCCCCGGCGGGGCAGCCAGCTTGTTGCACATCCTACAATAACTTACCTTGAATCTGTTAGGGATGTTGCCGTCTACCAGATAGAGAAGCTCCGCTACAGTCAATCCATCCTTTTCCTGTAATCCAGCAGTATCGCAGATTTTCCACTTGAAGGGTTTTCCATATGGTGTTGACGTGATGTCATAAGTGCGGAACTGGTTTGAGAAAAAAACAATGTTTTTATACAGTGTTCTAAGGTTCTTTGATCATTTGCATAGAAAAGTGCCGAGTTAAATCAAGAAAGAAAATGCGACGACTATAACACATGTGACTAGAGTTTGTTAGAGGGTTTTCTCCAGTTTTCATCCCTCCGAAAAACCTAACGCGGTAAACTGCAATTCGATTAGTGAGTTGACCGTGGCCTCGATTAGCCCAGATGTTCTTTCAAAGTATCGATGAAGATTTGAAGGAAGGTTTTGTGAGAGAGACTCTTGCTTGGGACGTATCTCATTCTCTTGACTATTATTTCTTTATTTCGTTCTTTACTAATGATGTTCACCCTAAATTTAATACGTATGTAACTCAAACTAAGAGTATCGTTCTTACGATCATAGGGTCGAATGAAAAAGGTCTCGACATTTGTTTTACTCCTAATTACCCACCATGGTAGTCACACTGTGGGCAGCATTATGACCAGTAATAGCATGACTGGTAACATAACCACGGAAGATCGAGTTGATGGTGTTGAAGAAGCTTGATTTGCCTGATCCAACCTGGCCGATCAGAAGCAGTCGAAACTCTGAGATATCAAGACTTTTTGAGGTTAATGGCTTGATGTTGGTCACTTCCTCCACGAGCTTAGTCGATAACCTGTGCCAACCAAAATGATAAATGAGATAAAAAAGTTGATTAAAATCAGCAACATTCTACTACATTCCTGTTAGGTCTCTCCCTCGATTCGAGGGTATTTCTTTGGCTATCATCCCTCTGCAAAGCCTTACACGCTAACTTTTCTACTCAAAATGCGAGAGTTATGCCGGCGCGCCCTGACTAAGAATGAACTCAAAGGTTATTCTGCATGAAATCTAGATGATTTGTTTTCTAATTTGAATTAGATTATCAGATTGAGATGCCCAAAAAGTTTAACAAAACAAAGACGTTCTCTATTGAAGGAGGAAACTTTTATTGCGCAGCCAATGAAATCATCCGAACTACATGCTATATGCTGATTGGTTACTTGAGACGAACTGCGCCTTTTCGCTGAAAAAGAATTTGATTGATGAAGCTAAAATGAGAATCATCCAAAATTGACCGGATCGAGGCGCGAGAAGTAATTGTCGCATTGTCGCTTTGTCAGCGCAGCTTTTTCATTACCTCAAATTATCATCCATTTCAGATATCCAGTGGATGTTATCAGAGTAGCTAGGGTACTTTCGATAACCGGAATTCTCCCGGGAATTGATCGATATACCACCAGAGATGAATCCTTGCTTGCTCTAATCAGACCAGTTAG
This sequence comes from Actinia tenebrosa, assembly GCF_029948245.1. Taxonomy (NCBI): domain Eukaryota; kingdom Metazoa; phylum Cnidaria; class Anthozoa; order Actiniaria; family Actiniidae; genus Actinia; species Actinia tenebrosa. Next base: position 12,083,936 of record NW_028292572.1, read on the forward strand.
AATAGTGAGTAACTCTAATTAAGATTAATTAAATTTTGACGTCATTTATTGCTAATTATCCCCGGGATAATGAAATCAATTAATCTTAATGGTCACGAATTTTTCTGAGTCTGAAAAAGCGCATAACTTAGCAAATGCAATGACTTTGAAACAGTACTTCACACGGCACTTTCAGAGCTGGTGCGCATGATATGACTGCTCGGCCAATGAGAATGCTCGGAAAAAGTTACGTCACGGTCACCGGTCACGTCACGTCACGTCACGCATGTCATACAAATACTTCGCTTTGTTTTCATACACTGTACCGTGCCGTGCCAATTTATGACCATCTTCTGCGACTGCATGTCATGTGCGTGTGCCTTATTATTATTTACATTCCTCTAGAAGACTGTTCTTGACTGATTAACCCATTAAAAAGCGTCACTTCTTTTACTTATCATTTTCATCATCGAATAACAAGCTTCTTGTTCATATATTTGATGATAGAATATTGAGATAAAATATGCAACGTTTGAAAAATAATTTATCATCATTGTATTTATTATATTATTTGATGCGCATGGCATAACCAACTTCTTTTCTATTATTGCTCCGGCAATAGAAAAGCATGCATTGAGATATATATATCTCATTAACAAAAAAAACAAAAAAACAAAAAAACAAAAAAACAAAAAAACAAAAAACAAAACAAACAAAAAACAAACAAACAAACAAACAAACAAAAAACAAAACAAAACAAAACAAAAGAGGAAAAAAAATCAAAAAAAAAAAAAATCAAAAATCAAAACAAAACAAAACAAAAACAAACAAAGAAACAAACAAAAAAAACAAAAAAAAAAACAAAAAAAAAATTAGTCATTTTCAAACCAATGTATTTTCATTCCAAGACTTCAGTATTCTATCTTTATTGTCATTACTATACGTTCCAGTTTCGTATTGAAAAAAGATTTAAACTGATTTAATATCGTTAAAAATAAGGAAAGTTCTCTAGAAGGTTTCGTAATGAGTTTCACATTTTTTTTAAAACTGTAATTGCAAACTGATTCATATTTTTTCAAGGTATTTTTCACTCGAGGTTTTTTAACGGAAAATTAAACTGTCGATATAATCTTATTCGTAATCATCGTTCTCCTCGCCTTCATGGGAACCAGATCCTGAGAAAGCCAACATTTCCATGACTTTATCAGAGAAAAAGAATAAGACCAGGATAAGAACAAACAAAACAACAACAAATATAATAAAGAAGGGCTGACGGAAGTTCAGATATTTTCTTATAACACCAGGGTCAAATTGATCGGCCTTCTCTTCAATGTGGTCCTGCGCAAAACGAAGCATCTGTCTCAAGGCCAGCAGTGATAAACTGTTGACATGCGTATTAAGATCGGTCTCCCATTCGTAATTCTTGATTGGAAAGATCTTATTGGTTGGCAAGCCCTGGAACTTCTTGCTGATCATGCGCACTGTGTTTTGTATTCGCTGGCTGTGGAAGACATGGAGTAAGTTTTCACGAGTCTGAGTGCAGGCCAGGTCTATTTTGGTCAACAGTACGACTAACGGGATTCCTAAAACACAACAAAAAGATTATTCAAAAGAACATTAAAGAGCATTCATAGTGTATTTCAGTTTAGAGTTCTTCGTTGTTCATGATCGGAGTCTCAGAACATTTGACCAAAAATCAATTCATGGATTTGAGGTGATATAATTTCTACCGAAGTAAACTCACCAGTTCTCAAAATATTCTTATCTCAAAAACTTCTGTGTGTTATATATGTCGCTGATAGGGGGATTTCAACCTTTTTGTGATACTTACGTCTAGCGTTGAGTGCGTCTTGCAGTAGCTGGTATTTCTGCCACATCGATTCTGGCATTTTATCCACAGTTGATGAATCGATGACTAAAGTAACGCAGTGAGCCCTCTGGGAATGACTGGGTGACTCGATAAATCCTGGACTATCAGGAGTGATGCGCTCGTAAGGATTAAACTGGAGACAGAAATCGAACATTGAAATCATTAGCTTGTATGAGGTTGTTCTCTCTATCGACTAATGTGAACTGATGAACTGCCATTGCCAGTTTGCGCAATTTTGCCCGCTAAATTCGAACCTCCCAAGGAGCCCGTCTTTTAGGAGCTAAATGCTAACTTACCCTAAATCTGTTAGGAATGTTGCCGTCCACCAAATAGAGCAGCTCTGCTACAGTCAATCCATCCTTGGGCAGGAGTCCAGCAGTGTCGCAGATCTTCCATTTGAATGGTTTACCAAGCGGTGACGACATAACGTCATACGTGCGAAACTACAAATAGGATTGAAATAAATAATTTTTTTTAGGAACTTGTTATATGAAACTCACTGGTCTTAGTTTTCTCTCTCAAATGTATCATATACTACGTTTTAGGAACTGACAATGAGTAACGGTACTGAACTAGTTAGTACTGCGTGGGTGAATGTGTCTAATATCACAAGTAAACGTTTCGGACTTTAGTCGTTCGTCGTAGCAACAAAAAAGGGTAACACTTACCATGGTAGTAACACTATGATCAGCATTATGACCAGTCACAGCCTGACTAGTAACATAACCACGGAAGATCGAGTTGATGGTGTTGAAAAAGCTTGATTTGCCTGATCCAACCTCACCGATCAGAAGCAGTCGAAAGTCTGAGATACTAAGTGTGTTTGAGGTTAATGGCTTGATGTTACACACTTCTTGGAGCAGTTTACTTGGAAACCTGAAACGACAATGAAGTAACTTCAAGTCATGTCCAACTAAGGATTGTCTAACGGTTTTCCATCAATAAAAAAGCGATAGTTTTTTAACTCAAGGGCAGTCGTTTTTCAGGTCAAGAATGGACGATATCGGAAATGTCCACGCGAATGCAACAGTGTTGGGTGTGGCGCAAAAAAGTACAAAAAAAAATCGGACGAAACCAATGTAGGATTTTATCGGTTTTTGAAGTAAATCAGGTTAAAGGAATTGATCTGCTTTGGTTTCTTTTTTCTTCATTTGTTGTGATGTCCAAACACAGGGAACTAAGGTCAATCCATCTACGAAGCAAACTAACCATACCTTAAGTTTTCATCCATTTTCGTTCGTTGTGGATAAATGTGAATCAGAGAGAAGAATGGAATAACTGTTTTCCAGCTGACAGATGTGAAATAATATGCGAGAAATGCTCGTTCCAATCAGACCAATTAGAATCGAATTTTATATGGCCAAGGAGTAGGCTGTACTATGATGTCATTGATTTCTAATTAGAACTAAGCGCGCGCAGCCAGTGACATGGGTACGAATGAAATTGAAAATTAATTTGGTACATGTGGCGCGTTTTTCATGGCAAAATTTAAACATGGGTGGCGTAGCGGTGAGAGTGCTCGCCTCTCACCAATGCGACCCGGGTTCGAGTCCCTACGAGCTCGGTGTTGTATGTGAGTTGAGTTTGTTTGTTGGTTCTCTCCTGTGCTTCGAGGGTTTTCCGGGTTCTCCGGTTTTCCTCCCTCCGCAAAAACCAACTTCTAAATTCCAATTCGATCTTGGGCTTTCACCTACCTACTGTGGGTTCCGTTCGTGATTGTACCACTCTGTGATTACAGAGAAAAACTGATAGATTCAATCCATTCGAATGAAAAAGAAAATAACTTGAAAGCTTTAAAATTAGGAATTGATTTGACGAGAATTTTGACCGTCGTTTATAGCGATTGGTTCGTTCAAAGAAGAGTAATACCGACATGATGCTGCATAGGATTATGGAGCTGAATGAGGTCCAATCGCGAGGATGATATCAGTCTTCTTTTGGTAGTCGGACAAGCGTTTTTATGAAAAAAAAAAAAAAAAAAAAAATGCATAAGACACATAGGGATCTTACCATTTACGCGACGGTAAAACCGGATCGAAATTCTGGTTGGAAAACAAATGATACGTATCTTTCCATAATCCATGTATCAGCTACAGTATGCTGAGGTATGGACTGATGATACCATGACGGTATAGAGTTCCAGTAGAGTTGTGTTCTGATTGAGCGCTGTGATTGCGCTCGGTTGCCCGCGGCCGTGGTCCCTAGTGTGTGTGTCGTTCACATCAATTAACAAATGCAACTCTGTTACTCATTTTTAAAAATAATTATATTCATTGTGTGCTTTGATTGGTTCAACGGTTGTATGCCGTCATCTAGGGAACCGTAACCGTGCCGTGTGTCGTTACAGTTGAACAAAAATCAGCTCTTAAACACTTTAGTACGTACAGGCACTGCACTGTTTGATATTACTTTCCCGTATTTCCGTGACACTCACAGTCTACTCGATTTACCTACGTACCTACTGTTCTTATTGGCTTGTCTGGTATGTGTGACTTCCACCGACAGCAAGACTTTGAGTGTTAATTTACAACAAATTATAAAAACAAAAGACAAAAGTAAACATCTCTTGTGCTGTCAAGTCCACTGTTCAAAGTGAGTGCACAGATATAATACCTGCTCGGGGAGTAGTTTATCATACTTTATTCTCCTGTTGCATCACGTTTACGAATGTCCCAAACTCCACGCGGCTATAGGAAACTGGTAGACCAAGAAAAGCCGTCAGTGATTGCTCTAGTCAAAAAAGCAAGTTTTTTTTTTCAAGAAGAAATCATATTGTAAAACAGAATCGTGCTGCAACTGGTAAGTCCTGTCACTTTTAGCATATTTTTGACTGAAGTCTCTTATGTTGGTAAAAACGAAAAGGAATGATTAAAGAAGGCAAACTGTGCAATATCAAGTAGATAGAAAGCTGAGTACGGAAAGCCCATGGATTTGTATACGTAGTAGAAAACTAACTCTGTATGGATGGCAAGTCGCACGAGGTTCGCTTAGTGTCGGGCATATCGGGGCGACAATGGGATCTCTTGTTAACAGTGCAGATTACAGTCCCTCTGATCGGCTTGTATACAAGTTATCACAGCTCATTAAGCTGTAATCTTTAAATTGCTGGCAGTAGGCAAATGTGAGTCAAGTTAAACACGCCGCTCGAATCCATAGACTTAAGTTTATAGCAATCCTAGCCTTTAATTCTCATACTCTTACATAAGCTCTTTTCAATTTCTTTTAACCATTTATCCATTCATTTAAAGGAAAGAAATTTGTACTTTATGATATTTATGGTAGTTTTTAAAACTAATTAATAGAGAGTTCCAAGAGATGTGCCCTGTTTAGTTACAATGGAATGCGTTCACGTTAGTCCTTTTGTCTATCCATGACACCTTGGCGACACGTTTGTTTTGTCTCATGTCCTATTTATTCTTTCAGCGCCGCACTGAGTACAAGATGTCTCAAAATGAACACGATTCTGGCCTCCACATCCCTCGGGAAAAACTCTCCAAAGAAGACGTCACAGAGCGCGAGAGATCTCCCATTGAACACGCATTCTACGAGTCTTTTTTACTCCAGTCACGATCAGCGATAGAGAATCTTTACGCATCCAACATCTACTGGAGTCAGAAACACGCCAAAGAAGTGAAAGACCTGAATAGACAGAAGATGGTTGCCTTGACTTCAATGACAAAAGAACAAAAAGAAATGGCTAAAAGAATGCAAAAACTACAGGAAAAACAGGACCAGATTTTGGACGAAAAAATGAAACAGTATATGGATGCCAAGGTCAAGCGTGGTGGTCGGATCCGACCGCACTCTACGTCGGCAATGCCGAACCAAATGCGAAATCGGCCGACTCCACAACGACCGAAGTCGGCCTTTCTCAATCCTCTCGATCAGTCTTTGAGTCGATCTTCTCAATTATCGAAATCATCACAAAACCTTAGTGACTTGTCACGTTTAAGTGTGAATCAGAATGATTCAATATCGTTATCCAAATCATGTGAAGATCTCTCGAGGTTAGATTCTACATGTGGCAAGAAGAACAAAGTTATCCTCCCAGCCATCAAACCCAAGTCTAACTCGAGCTCGAATGAGAACTTATCAGACGACGATGATGATTCAGCATTCATTACAAAAATGCCAGGAGAACAAAAGGTAAAACAGAATCTGCTGTCAGCTCCCGTTGGGTTTAACCCTGAACGACGGAGGGGCTCATTACCGAGCGCTGAAGAACTCGACAGGCAGATAGATCTTGAGCGGAGAAGAGATACAAGTGAAAACGAACCACGTTCTCCAACACAAACAAAATGGGTTCCAAAGACCTTCATGCCACAAGGAAGAGCATTACCGCCGATTTGAACCAATCAGATTCATTGATGTAAAGTGTTCCACATAGTCGAAACTAATCAGAAGGGTTAATTTAACGACTGTGATGTCATTGGTATAAACCATTCAGATTAGTTGATGTAAAATGTTCCACATAGTCGAAACTAATCAGAAGGGTTAACGACTGTGATGTCATTGGTTCGTCTAAACCAATCAGATTAGTTGATGTAAAATGTTCCACATAGTCGAAACTAATCAGAAGGGTTAACAACAGTGTGATGTCATTGGTCCGTCTAAACCAATCGGATTAGTTGATGTAAAATTTTCAACATAGTCGGGTCCAATCAGAAGCGTAAATTGAACGCCGACTGCGATGTTATTGGTCCTTCTAAACCAATCAAAAAGATTCCCCAAATGGCCAACTCAGTACAGCGAGAAGAAAGTTCTTTTTTGGTGCTTTTCGTTGAAAAATATATAAGTATTGGTTAAAATATTTTTTTAATGTCTAACTTGTGAAAAGTATTGTTATTATCAGGTTCAATATCATCAATATGGAACAAAAATGTTGTAAAGACTATCCAAGCAAAAAGAAAATTCGTTTATGGTGGATATTACCTCATAAACTTATTTTTATAGAACAGTGTTTTTCTCCAGTAAGTCGCGTCCCTGAGTTAACCACCTCCTTGAGTTCATGTATTTTTCTAGGAAACCAAAGTGAATCGACTGCTAAGTGCCTCTTTTGTTGTATGCCAAGTTCCGAAAAACAAACTTTGCTATTCAATAAAACAGATTTTCTGTTTACCTACGGGTTTAACATAAAGTATCGCCCTAATAAGGACTTAAGATGCAACCAGAATCTTAAGTAATCCATGAATTTTAGGTATGCCAATAACACGCTTTTTAGGAGTGCGAGATAAACAACTTGAATAAACTTTCAGCCAAAAAAACTGAACACTATCAGGTGGAAAAAACTCTTTTCGTAATTACCAAAACCTTTCTTATCTTAGGCTGTAGATTTTAAAACTATATCAATACATTATTAAGGCTTCCTGGAGATAATGACTGTGTTGGAACAATAAGATACAATATTTTCTCTGTCTCCAAATAGCTGGAATTCAGTTACAAAGCTCTTGTAAGCTTACTTTAAGGTTAATAGCATGATGCCGTGAGCCGGATTAAAATGACATTGAACTTTTGACAAATCGTCCTTACTACGATCGCTTAGCAAGCAAATGAACGCGGGTAAGAAGCCAATAGCAGTTCGCCCATATGGTCTACTTTCACGGAGTATTAGCTTACTAGTAGATAGTGAATTGTACGAGGATTTTTGCTATTTAAAATTAATCCCTTGAGTCAATATTGCTTGCACACCGAGTGAAAGCCAAGAACTTCCGTCTCACTTTACTGCAGAAAACACTGTCGCAAAGTATCAAGAGCAGGAAGGAAGGAAGGAATCAGTTACAGTTGCTTCTTTTGTTCTCTCGCTGTCAAAGCCTTCGGGAAGTGTAAAGAATTAATTTTAGTATTTATCTCAGCCTGCTTTCAAGATCAGACGAGAGCCAAAAATAGTTGGAGCTGATGCTTTGTTGGAAGGCACGCAAAAAAGCCAAAAAGCTGTGAGATCTAGTATTGAAGACAAAGAGAAATAAGAGTTGCGACCATCGTTAGGACAACTTCTAGCTGAAACACGAACCAAAAACTGAAAATATATAGATGATAAAACTGATCATTTTACTGAATCAAAATGTCGAAAGAACCAAGAGAGGAATCCAACAAGGAAAGAGAACTTGCCGACGCTACTCTACACAAACGTAAACTACGTTCACCATGTGCTGATGCTCACTACGAGGCGTATATTCTTCGATCACGATGGACGGTTGGTAATCTATACGCATCTAATCTGTACCTGGGACACATACATGTGAAGTACGTCCAAGATATTGACAGGCAGCTCAAAACCTGGTTACACTTTAAAGAAAGAGATCAACAGAAGCTTGCAAAGAGAGTGCTAGAACTAGAGGCATTGAAAAAACAGTCTTTCGAAAAATCCATGAGATTCATCGATGAAGAATGTCCTACTAAAGAGGTAGGTCGTTCCGCGCATAAAATGATATCCCGACATATCAGCCTTGAAGCAGCAAAACAAGATAATCCAATGAATGCTCCTTTGCATGGACTGCATTACCACGGACAAACAAAGCAACTACCGGATGTTTTCCCGCCAAAACATCCACTAGGCACAGAAAAAGCGCGCTCGCGTCCCAAAGCAGCTGACGTCAGTCTAAATCCTTTAAAGTTGCTTTTGCCCAACCAATCAGGACAAAGAAGAACCAAGTCTGGATATGTTTACCAGAAAGGATCTATTGCTCCTATACATCAACAAGTGATGTCGGGAAGATTTTCATCTTTGTCATCAAGGTGGAACAGGAGGCGAACCTCCTTATCTGCCAACCCACGATTTGGTGGCGTCTCGCATGAAAAGGGCGGGGGGAAGAAACTGGTTCCTAAATGGGTACCACTTGCTTTTAGACTGTGAACAAGCCGTGACAGGCTTGTATTGATTTATTAGTATAAAACAAACAAGATCAAATACTAGTGTTTCTGGTTTAAGCCTTATTTAAGTAGTGGTAATCAAGTCAGCAACATCTTAGTCGGAGCTTGCAATTTCAGTTCATTTATAATAACTATTTATTTATTAAAGTGCAAATGAACCCTTCGACAATACTTTCAGTACTGGTTTTGCATAAAGTAAATAGTTGATTGGTGTAAAATATTTCTTGATTTGAGTGATGCGTCTCTAAGTTATGAAGGTTTATACTTCCAATATGCTAATAAGTGTGACGTCAGGTATAAGGTATTTGAGTGTTTTTGTTGTAACTAGTAATACTAAATGCTGGCCATTTTGAAAATACAAATCTAAAATAGCTTTCATGTAAACCATGAGTAAAATAATGATGCTTTTTAGATACTGCTATGAACCAGTTCGATTTTGTATATTTAATTAAGCCTTAATAGACGTCACACTTATTAGCATATTGGAAGTATAAACCTTCACAACTTAGAAACGCATCACTCAAATCAATAAATATTTTACCATTCAACTATTTACTTCATGTAGAATCAGTACTGAAAGTATTGTGGAAGGGCTCATTTGTATTTTAACGTTTGATTTATGATAAATCATATGGCAGTGTTTGCTAAAGACATCTCAAACGCAATGGAAATTGCCTACAATCACGGATAGTTTCTTAGGATCTGTCACGCAACGTTTACCTCCCCACGAACGTTGGGAGGAAAAAGTTGCATGACAGACCCTTGTCACGTCTTCTGTATTCCTCCCTCTGCAAATACCAGTCAACTCTTCTAAATTCCAATTCGATCATCGAACGAGGAACACACTATCTATTGCAGGCTATTAATTGTTACCTTCAGAACAAAGTTCCATAGTATAGAAAGGATAGTATTTCTCATTTTTCCACGACACAAAAAACTGGATGTTCAAGAGCACAGACATTTATTCACATTGATTTCTTTATTCATCTAATCAATCATTTGGTTTCTGAAACCTTTATTTTTATGACATAGTGCCTAGATTGCATGTACTTAAACAAAATTATAAATTATGTAACTGAACACACACTACAAAAACTCTACTAGGATCTTGACCAAAATTGCATCTTTTATAGGCTGTCTAGTGCCTAGATTTCATGTACTTAAAAAAACTATAAATTATAAAACTTAACAAACACTATAAAAATTCTACTAGAATCTTATTCAGCTTTTCAATGTTCATGGCTAAGTTTGATGTGAAAGTGTCCCTTCTAAGCTACATATTTCAATGTGAGAACTGTGAGCAAACATCCAGCAGCAAAGCCGAGCCCAGTAGACCTGACTGCCATGCCACCTGACGCAGATACAAAACCATTATCCTCAATCAGAGTCTTGAAGAACGACACCGACTTCTTGGGCACACGAGTGCGTTCCGGTTCTGAGTAATTAATAGAGTGAAGTCCAAACGTTGCATGGTAACCTTCCGCCCACTCGAAGTTATCCATCAGCGTCCAAGCCATGTATCCTTTCAAATTGACCCCATCCTTGAGATGAGCCTTCAGAGCTTCGTTGATGTACCGTCGATAGAAGCTTATCCTGAAATCATCGTTAAGGCGTTCTTCTAGTGTCATGGTGTACTCTCCAGGAACCATGCAGCCATTTTCGGTGACATAGACCGCTGGGTTCTTGTAGTTCCTCTTGATAAAAGCAAGAAGCCGGCGCATTCCCCAGGGGACTACCTTGAAATCGTACACCCCCGTGACTTCCCATGAGCTATTGGTGCTGGTGTTGAAGTTCCCATCCTTGCGGAACTCTTGGGGTGTCGCATTTCTAGCATTGAAATCAAGGTATTCGATTAGCAATGAGTCGTAGTGATTTACACCAAAGAAATCTGCACTTCCTTTAACCATTTCTTTCTGCTCGGCAGTGAAGCTTGGGAAGCGATTTGGTATTCCACCAGCGGCGCTTTTCTTGGCTACATATTCCTTCACAACTGTAGGATAATCGCCGTCTACATAAATCGGGTGAGCAAATATACCAAGGTTAAACTGCATGTATCTTTCTGCTGCATCAGTATCTGGTTTACTGCTTGTTTTAGGCTCTCCCCAGGCACTGCTTAGTGCAAGTGAAATCTCTCCATCTTGACTCGGCTTGAACTCTTTAGCATACGTCCTGTATGCCGTGGCGTGCGCGAGGATCAGGTTATGCATGGTTCGGTACTGCAGGATGGACTGCTCAGTTTTATTGTTTATAACGCCTTTCATGTAGAATGGATGTCGTTCCATTATCACCAATGGCTCATTAATGGTTATCCACTTTTTTACCTTTGAACCAAAGTACTTGAAACACACTTTGGCATAGTCGTTGAAATATCCCACCATGGACTCGTTCAGCCAGCCACCGATGTCATAAAACTCGAAAGGAAGATCCCAGTGGTAGAGAGTAACGAGAGGCTCGATGTTGTTCGCTTTTAGCTCATCGAGAAGCTTGTTGTAGTAGTCAATTCCTGGTTGGTTTATCTTGTCAGCAGTTCCATTAGGAAGCACTCGGCTCCACGAGATAGAAAAACGGTATGCTTTAGCTCCATAGTCCTTGAGGATTTTCACGTCTTCCTTGTACTTGTGGTAGCTATCAGCAGCAACATCAGCATTCTGGTTTTTAAAGAGGAAAGGCCTTTGATGAGTCAACACATCGTAAATACTCAGTCCTTTCCCATCAGCGTTCCATCCTCCTTCGATCTGGAAAGCAGCTGTCGAAGCTCCAAATAAAAAATCTTTGGGGAACTTTCCATAGAGAAAGGCATCTCTTTCTGGTTCGCCTGAAGCAAGCACGAAAAGACAGACAAGAAAGAAAAGAATCATGGCTTCAATCTTCGCTGTCTAGTTTATAATATTTGTTCAATATTTTAAGCCAGCCCATCATGTATTAGAGCACCGATTCAGTAGGAGCGTGATAATCTGATTGGTTAGTTTTATTTGAGGGGTCTGACGCCAGCATGAACGAACACAAGCGTGACACAACTGACAAATGAAAGGCCTGCGAGTAAACAAACCGTGTTTTCCCGCAAACAATGCAAGGAAAAGAACTAGTGTTATGGGACGAGGGCTCTCGGTACGAGCTCCGGGATCTTTATTCTACTCTATTTTCTCTGTGTGTCGAACTAATTACATGAGCATTATTTATGATAGTTTTATGACATGTGTCAGTCTCTAATCAAAATAATAATATCGTTGAATCATGATTGGCTAGAGGAATAAGTAAATTCTTGAGCGTGATATCTTAATAACCGGAGTAATACGAGTGAAAATCTTGGAATTAAACATAGTTTAAACTAAAGTTAATATATGAATATATTGTAAATGTATAGAAAAGGCTATGACGAATATTCCTATCATAAGATTTAAAAGAATAGTGCTAAAATAACTGAGCAAAGGGGTAAAAAGTGTGTAGGGCGTAACCAGAGGTAATGGGAGGAGCTAAGGTGTTTACTTGTGAATTCAATGCATACCATTATCTAAACTTGTGCGTGATGGTAGCCTTACTGAAATCTAATATCATAGTTAATGGAGTGGAATGGTTTGGAAACTCCATAGAACAAAGCTATTGTTTTGCCTTTGATGTTGAATCGTACCATCACGTGTTACTGACAGTGCACAATGAACCAAAGCAAGTATGGCTGAAAATGCTCATTTCCTTATTATTTTCATGTATGAATACTTTGAAAGTAAAAACTTTTATTCCATATACAAAAACCATGCGAATAAATGTTTCCGCGCAGATACAGTTAACTTACTAGATGATAAATAAGGCCCCGTCCACACTATGCCGGATGAATTTGGATCCGCAACTTTCACACCGAAACTAAAAAAAATTTTTCCGTCCACACATGAAAACGGATAAAATGTTTCGCGTCCACACTAGTCCGACGATCAGAGGCGGCAAAAACGCTTCATTGCACATCTGAGCATGTGCATCGAACCTGGAATCGAGCCTGCGGTGAATTCTTAGCCTTCCCGCCATGTTCCCATGACAATCATGACGTCATCGTAGTCGAAAAATTTCGGATACGAAATGTTCTTCGTCCACACTAATAGCCGGCGACTTCAAATTGTTCCACTCTGGAGACCGTATTCGAAAAAAATAGTTTTCGGTGAAGAATTGTTCCGGATTCGCCCGGACTAGTGTGGACGGTAGGCCTAACCGAGTAAATAACAATTCGGATTCAAATTTATCCGGCATGGTGTGGACGGGGCCTTAGAAAGCATTAAAAAGGGCAATTTCATTTTCAATAAATAATAATATTAATCATATAGGATTAATTAACAAATAATACATATTTTAGAACGACTTTTAAGGGTAAAAAACTTTTCTATTCCCTAATACTGTGGACAAATGGAGAAACTTTTCCTTCACTGTTCGTCATATGACAATGGATAAAGACGAACAAAAACATAGAATAGGTTTCCTAACCATTCCGCTCCATTAACTATACTTATATCGATATTTTTATATAGCTATAAATTGATGGTTATCTTATTTTCATACGATACTGCAATGGTAATTAGAAAACTTATTTTCATTTTATTTATTTAAAAAACTTTTCTATTCCCTAATACTGTGGACAAATGGAGAAACTTTTCCTTCACTGTTCGTCATATAACAATGGATAAAGACGAACGAAAACATAGAATAGGTTTCCTAACCATTCCACTCCATTAACTATACTTATATCGATATTTTTATATAGCTATAAATCGATGGTTATCTTATTTTCATACGATACTGCAATGGTAATTAGAAAACTGATGTCTAGCTTAATAAGTCTGTAAAAATAATCATTTTCTCTCTCATAACACTAGGAACCAGTGAAAACTTCGAAAAAATCCATGATTGTAGAATGTTATCACTTGGTGCCACTTTTCATTTTTATCTTATTTCTTATCTTTTTTAAATTTATTATTATGTAGAAATGTTTAAAGTTGATACATCGGTTGCATGACGACAAGTCAGTTTCAGAAAGTAAACATTTGTTCACACTTTCCAATCGTCTCTAATTAAAACCCGCCCGATATAACATGTTATAACAGGTCTCTGATAAATTTAATTAAACTATTTTAACTCGTAGATTGCATATCCCGAGTTATTTAAGTTTAAGCAGATGTTTTTATGACAATTTTTGAAACATGGGTGTTGTTTTTTGCGAAGCAAATGAACATACCATTGTGGTGAAGAAAGCCTCAAACAACAGGCAAAGCTACTCATGATGACATTTTAATCACATGGGCTCACAGACAAATCAAGACTCATGATACACGAAGCCAGCTGTGCACACTTCTGTTACCTAGGTAGGGTCATGTCTTTACATTATACTATACACACTTAATAGTTCAATATTTAAGATCTTTTTTTTTTGTATACGTCTACACATATTACTACTTTTAAATTATTAGGTTTAACAGTTTATTCATCTGAGACTGTACACTTTACAAAGTGCTGATGGTAATACCTTCCATAGTTTAGGAGCTGCAAAAGCAAAGGTGCGATTGCACTCAGAGTTTTTTTAATCATCCTAGTTCTTTATTTAAACAATTGTCGATTTAAGTTGAGTTGTTATGGATTATTCTAAGTCGATATATAATATCATCTGTTAACAACAGTTTCTTGCACAGGTTTGGTTTTGTTAGGATCCTCTTTCTCCTGCAACTCAGGATCTACCACAGGGTTCCCAGTCCTAGCATTGCATTTCTGCAAACACTTATCAAGTCGTTTAAGGAATGTGTCCACATCATCCTTGGTCATCCCAATAGCACCAGCAGCCGTCATGTAAGCACAGGGGTACTCATTGGAATGTGAACCCCAGTTAGGAAACTCATAACCATTGATAACTTTGGTTGTTCCAGGAGCAACGACCCTGTGGACAACACCCAATTTCATGAGTAAGTCCACCAGGCTTTGCTACGTCAATAAGAATGTAATAATAATAATATATATGAAATATCACAATATGTACCTTGCTCCTGAAACACATCTTGTGAATAGCATGGAACCAAGTTGTGTAGTGCCACGTGAATCTTCAACTATACTGCTGTATGTACTAGTATGACTCAGGGATATTGCTATAAATATCATGGATAACTATTAATAGGCTATTAATTGTAAGTAATAGCATGAAGTGATAAAGATTAGTATGGTGATTGAAGTGAAGATGATAACTGATGGTAATTATGATGATCATGATGATATTGATGATGGTGATAATTATGATAATGATGACTGATGATAATGAGAGAGATGCTGATGCTGACATTGATGATGATGATAATGATGGATGAGAGAGATGCTGATGATGATACTGATGATGATACTGACGATGATGATGATAATGATGGATGAGAGAGATACTGATGATGATGCTGATGATGATACTGATGATGATGATGATAATGATGGATAAGAGAGATGCTGATGATGATGATGATAGTGGTGATATGACAATGGTGGCAGTGGTGTGAGGATAATGGTAATGATGATGAAGATGATGGTAATGATGATCATTGATGAAGATGATAATAATGTGGACATACCTAACGAGATTGGATTATGTTTAGTTTTCAATAATCTTTCACTATGTTGACCAGCCACTTTTGATAATCCTTCAGATAGGTAGGAAAATACTTCCTGGAAAAAAGGAAATAAACAAATGAACAAACGAATCACAGTTTTACTTCTCATAACTAATCCCTCGCCTGAAACCCCCCAAAAATCTTTAAGATTAGGAGAATATGATTTTAGGACAGAAAAATCTTTATTTTAGGAATGATTAGTAAGTACCTTTCTTTCCTTTAATAACTTTTCATATCCATCTGCTCCAAGAGATAATAGTGTTATGAACATGTCGATAGAGGGTGTGGCTGATGCACGACCTAGAGGGGGCAACAGATTAAAAGCAAGATTAACTGACACAACACGCTTGTTTATTTTGACTATAGTCAAGTATGACAAATAAAAGCACAATGTCAAGAATAATTCTTGTAGTTTTCATGTTTTTAAACTTTCCTCTATCTTTTCTTTCCCATGCACTTTGCCACTTAGCAAATAGAACTTTATACAAACTTAAAATAACACTCAGTATCGGGCCACGTTTGGACAGAATGAATTGGAACTTGCATTTTGACAAGCAATGTTGAGCCAAAAATGAGGTATGGCCAGGCTTAAACTAATTTGGCTGATGATAACTGGTGACTTAAGTACTGCATATATGTGGATATTAATTGCTTCACATCACTAGCCCAACAACTCATCTCTCACCTGGATAATTCTCACAAACTTTGTCGATGAAACTTTTATCAAAACCAGCAATGACAGCTCCTCCTACAGGAACCATGAAGTTTTTATCTGTACTTTGCACAAATGCATCTACACGACCAATACGTGATGCCTGGAAATGAAATAAGGAAAACAGATCAATGAGTCATTAATAAATAATAAAAATAAATAAAATAAATAAATGGGATCTAGCAGTGGCATTTCTACAGAGTACCTATTCATCCACTGTCATTCCAATTGGAATTTAGGAGTTGATTTTTGCAGAGGGAGGAAAGCCGGGGAACCCAGAAAACCCTTGAAGCACAGGAGAGAACCAGCAAACAACTCTACTCACATATGACACCGAGCTCAGCGGGACTCGAACCCGGGTTGCATTGGTGAGAGGCGAGCGCTCACACCACTACGCCACCTGTGCTTCCCATTAGCATTCCCAGGTCCCAACATCATTACCAGTAGTACCAAGATAAAAAAAATTGCCAAAAAATATTTATTAAATATTTATGCCAAGCGCATTATAATAATAAGATATGTTAACCACAAGGTTATCTAACATATGGCCCTCAATTGATTCTGAGATTGAATTAGAATTTGGAATTGTTGATTTTTACGGAGGGAGGAAACCTTGACGGACCCAGCCAAAAACCCTTGTTGCATAGGAAAGAACTGAAAACACATCAAACACATCAAACAAACCACTCGCATACCAAAGCTTAACAGCATAAACCACCCATGCTATCCATAATATGCATTATGATGATATATCCACAGGTACAGAGAACAATAGGCTCAACTGACTATCATAATCATACCTGTTGGATAAGATGCATACATTTTGAGGATTGTATACCATAAGCATTGTTGACGACATGTGGAATATCTTGCTCTTTGCACAGCTTGGCTACCTCTTCTAGCCTTTAAAATATCAATTTTCATGATATAATGATAATTCATAGCCAAGAATCACTCTTGCTTAAAAAAAGGCTTCAAAAATTTTGTGTCCAAAACAATGTTTTGGATCCCAATTTACTTTTTCCCCATTTCTGACCACTGTCATTATTGGTAATAAATATGGATATGTAGCTCAAATAAAGATTATAAAGTTATTATAAAATAATGGTTATGAATCTCGCGTTCTGATTGGTTGGAATTGCATGCTTTATGAGGGCACACAGCATGCCTGTGCACTAATTTGTATTTTATAAAAGAAATAAAAAACTTGCTTGCTGTGCTGTGTGTAATTATAAAGCACTTGGGGATTGTCAGAACACTCGAGAAGTGTCGAGAAGCACTCCGCTACTCATCGTGCTTCTTCTAACACTTCTCTTGTGTTGATCTGCCAACCCCGCGTGCTTTATTACTGCACACAGTATGCGCGCACGTTTTCTATTTCTTCATTATTCTCAATAGAATAACACATGCTCTGAAATGGAAAAATATTATCCTTTAGGTGTTTATTTGACAATCTTTGGAATACACAGTCTTCTTTGGTACAATATGGGTCCAGAATTGAAGAATTAATGCACCATCTCTGGTTAATAAATGCAGTACTGTTATGGTAAGTCATTTTAAAAATAAAAATATATAATTCATTACCTGTCTGGTACTCTAGGTGCAAAGCAGCTGGTTGTCGTCATGACACAAGCTATGGCCTCACATCCTAACTCCTTTATTTTTCTTTCCAGTGCAGCCAAGTCTGTTGTCAATTCATCTTCATTCAAAACATTTTCAATAATGACCGGAATGAAACCTGACCACAGAGGAAAATAGAAGTAGGAAATGTAGTTAGCAGCATGTATGTTTGTATATGAGGGAGAGGTTAGTAAGAACCCATCCAGGTATTGTGCTAGGATATTTCAATATTTCATGTATGTTTGTATCATGAGGGAGAGATAGTAAGAACCCATCCAGGTATTGTGCTAGGATATTTCAATATTTCATGTATGTTTGTATCATGAGGGAGAGGTTAGTAAGAACCCATCCAGGTATTGTGCTAGGATATTTCAATATTTCATGTATGTTTGTATCATGAGGGAGAGGTAGTAAGAACCCATCCAGGTATTGTGCTAGGATATTTCAATATTTCATGTATGTTTGTATCATGAGGGAGAGGTTAGTAAGAACCCATCCAGGTATTGTGCTAGGATATTTCAATATTTCATGTATGTTTGTATCATGAGGGAGAGGTAGTAAGAACCCATCCAGGTATTGTGCTAGGATATTTCAATATTTCATGTATGTTTGTATCATGAGGGAGAGGTAGTAAGAACCCATCCAGGTATTGTGCTAGGATATTTCAATATTTCATGTATGTTTGTATCATGAGGGAGAGGTTAGTAAGAACCCATCCAGGTATTGTGCTAGGAAATTTCAATATTTCATGTATGTTTGGATCATGAGGGAGAGGTTAGTAAGAACCCATCCAGGTATTGTGCTAGGATATTTCAATATTTCATGTATGTTTGTATCATGAGGGAGAGGTAGTATGAACCCATCCAGGTATTGTGCTAGGATATTTCAATATTTCATGTATGTTTGTATCATGAGGGAGAGGTAGTATGAACCCATCCAGGTATTGTGCTAGGATATTTCAATATTTCATGTATGTTTGTATCATGACGGGGAGGTCGTAGAAACCCACCCAGGGTTAGCGCTAGGATATTTCAATTTTTGTCCTGGAACCCATCAATAAAATTTTTTTTTTTCGGGGAATTAAATACAGTGGATTCACATTAACTTAAATCTGCCAGGGAAAAGGTTTAAAATAATGGGGGTCGGAGGAAAATACATCCATGGTGAAATATTTTAGTGTCATGCTGACCCAAGTCCATGGGACATGGCACCAAATTTAAGATATCCCTGGCTCAAGTTAACTTAAATTAGCCAGATCAATCAACTATATATCTACTGCCGGTAATTTAACCCCACATGTTCTATGATAATATACCTGCTGTTATCATACTCTTAAAGCAAGACTTCTGGTCAATCCTCGGCCATATCACATACTTGGCCTCTGGTCTTTGTTGCCGAAGTGTAAGTAAAACCATCACTAGACCCATGCCTGTTGCTAAGGGTAACACTGCACAAGATGTTGCTGATTTTACTCCTTTGAAGGCAAATATACGTTTGGCATGAAAATGATATAAAACCTATGGAAAGTTTGGAACGCCAATTCGACTGATCCATCGGAAAGGTATGGGTATTTTCTGTAAATACACACTATACTCTCCTGAGCCACTCCCCACCCTTTGGAAGTGATGGTATACCCAGGGGGGTACTCTTGCCCGTTTAGGGTAGGAATGTGCCGCTGAGCCCACTGAACCTGACCCTGTTCCAGAGTAAAATCCCTGAAATTCATACCCTGTTCCAGAGCAAGATCGCTGAAAATCCTACCCTGTTCCGGTATTGCAATAATGGATACCCTGTTCCAGAGAGGAGAGAGCATGATTTATATACCCTGTCCCAGAGCGAGCACGATTTTATATACCCTGTTCCAGAGTAGAATCGTTGAAAACCATACCCTGTTTGGCGACATGTACCCGTATAGCCAATATAGGGGAGTACCCGCCCCCTGGGATGGTATATGGCATATGGATATTTTTTTGACTGGTGTTATATTTATATACATATTTATAGTTGTACTAGCTACACACCTGTCATCTTTATAAGATCAAGAACCATAGAGTTAGTTAGAGTCATAAGTAGCGATGACCCAGCTGCCTTGGGTTGAATAGCTGTGATATCACCTGACCGTCCAATACCATGGCTTAACCTGCAATCCACAGTGTTCATCATCAACAAAAACCTTTCCTGAGATAGTGAACATAGTGCATCATGGTCTAGCTTGGTTACACCATCGTTTGTAAGTTTTGCCTGATATGGCGTTGTTTGAGATTCCTAAGATACTGAACATATTGCATCATGGTCTAGTTTGGGTACAACATCTTTTGTAAGCTTTGCATCATATGGTGTGGTTTGTACCCAATCTAGACCCCAATGCATCCTGTTAATTAAACTCAGAAAAGACCTAGGTTTTGTTTGAGTCATGATTCATTTAATAGACAAAATATTATAATGACTAACCTGAAATGCCTCTTGGCTACTAATGCAGAAGCTACTCTTCCCTCTCTCTCGCCAGCTCCAACATTACCTGAAAATAATTGAAGCAATACATGAAATATAGACCAAACTTGTTTTGTAAATAAATAGACAATCAAGTTCCTGAGTTCTAACCTGGAAAGTTGTTACTGTCCATGATTGACAACTCCTGCAGCAGAAATTCAATTTTCGAATCGTCCCAGCCATTGGATGGTAATTTTCTCTGAACAAAATCATACAAAATGAGGTTACATTGTACACATAATCATGACCGGCTCGATGCCATAGAGATACATGCATTTTACGTGATAATATGCATGTGTCTTCATGACATGATCTCTCGCACTAGCTAGCTGCATTGATGTGACTGTTCAAGTTACTAGTCTAAAATTCCCATAATCTCAAGTAGAAATTAAATCTTATAGCCCTTTGATGTCACTGTAAGGTAACAAACTGTCCTTACTCATAGCATCAAAAAATTCTATCATGATTTTTAATGAATTACAATCCATATGTTAGTCATGTGATTAAAACTCAAATGATCCCTGCAGTCCATTTCACTTCAAATTCATCAAAGATTATCTCATTCAATGCTGAACTTAAACACTCTCAAAAATCAACTATTCGATACTTACGTGCTCAAGGAAGACTCTAATTTCATTCTCAATGGTTTTTCTTGCATTTTGACCCTGATTAACGTAGTTTTGAGGGATCAACCGAGCACACAGGCCAAAGTTGGTCGAATTCATGGTCATATAGCAGGGCCTTCTGGTGTTTTTATAGTTTGAAGGCTCGTACGTTGGGAGAATTTGCACTCTAAACATGTCCAAAACAAAAATACTACCTTTTCTCGCCCTAAAGATGCTTATTTTGAAACTTTTAAAGCCGATTAGCCAGATTTCTCATTAATAATCTAGCTTTTATCCTCTTTTTATTCAAATTCCTGATCATTTTGCTTGGATTTATTTTCCTAGTGGAGCAGGTCCATAATTTTTTTATTTTTATTAAATCTTTAAGAAATTCTGAAATAAAAATTAATATAAATTGAACTGGAGACTGTTATAAGTTTTGGTAATTTCAAAGGCATTTTTGGTCATTTTGAGGGTAGAATTTTTTATATTTTTGTTAGAAATGACGAAATATTTTCTGATCAAGAGTTCACTTCTCCTCTTGTTGAGCGGGTCAGTATGGAAATGAGCTGGAAGGCAACTCAGGACTGAGAAGGTTGTAGTTAATTTTTGGCCAAATGTCGAACTAAAACCTTTAAAATGGCTGTTTTAAGGCAAGGAAGTGTTATCACGGCCACAGTGGAGCAGTCTTTAGGTAATTGTCTTCTGGTACACTTCAAGCACAGGTCGAGAACGTTTCGCGGGATTTTATTTGATGAAAAAAACTCTGTTGTTCAAAGGTAAAAATTCTAGTTAAAGTCAGAAGACACTATTCTAATTCTGTTATTTTGTTTCTACTTTCTTATCAATACTTTTAACCAGTAACTTTTGGCTTCATAAACTTGTAGAGGGGTTTAGATTTTCCGTTTCTTATGTCTGTGATTTTTAATGTCGTTTAGAGCAACCATTACCAAGCAGAGTGATGATCACAAGTTGATGTCCAACAAAAGCTCCCTTCCTCTTGGAATGGCTATAGTTTCTCCATCTAAACAGCCATATTCAAGCTTGAGGAATCGAATTTACTATAACACAACTTCAAAACGATTTAGTGGGTCGAATTCAAAAAGTAATGGATCTAAAAACTCAGAAAATAAAGGACATTCTCAGACTTATTCAGGGTCATCTGGGAAGGACACTGTAAATTGTAGAGAAAGCTCTGCACAGACTCACAGAAAACCAGGGCAAGATGGGCTGAATAAGCTAGATACAAGACACAGCTCACGTTCATTTAGACAGCGATGCAAGAATGCTACCAGTGAAGGAAATGGCTTGAAAAGAAAAGCAGAATATGAATTGGAAGGATCCAAGCCTACAAAGTCAAGATCAAATGTTAAAGAGACCACATCAACTGTCAACTGGAATAGCTCTAAACATGTTTCTCACACTCAACAAAAACCTTCCCCAAACAATTCAACCAGGAGAAAGATTATAGTAGTTGGTTCAGAGTCAAGTAATAAGTCAGATAGCACAGAAAATGAACAAACACTATTTCCTTGTGAAGAACAGTCAGAGACAACTGGTATTAATGCAAATGACATAAATACCACAAGTACTTTATCTTCTGTAAGGCAAAATCTTTTCCCACCAGAATATGAATTGAAGACTAATAATGTTTTCATTAACGACCAGACAGAAATACAGGGAATGAAAGAATGTGTTATGGACAGTGGAAGTGACGGTGCTGTAGATTTCTTTGGTAGTCTTGGACTTGGTAGCGCTTGCCATGACAGAGATGATGGTAATGAGTATGTAGATAGTAATGCTAGCTGTTCTTCTAATGAACAACTTGGTGAAAGGCCTGATCTTGAGGAAGAAGAGAAAGATAGCTTAAAGAATGAAAGCGAAGAAATTGGTCCCCATGAGGATGAAACTTATTATGAGGCTAAAACTGAAGGAGCTTATGACAAGCAACAATCTCTAACTCCCACAAAGAAATCAGCTAGAATCAGTGCGAAGAGAGCAATACTGGAGCAAAATTTGTCAAATTATAATGATGACAATACTATTTGGAGTATCTGGGGAGGTGCACCATCACAGAAAGAGAAAGATCAGCAACATTCATTGGAAACCGAGGTACCCGTTGATTCCCCAGAAAGCCTGCCAGAAATTGTACATGTAGATGTCAGTGAAAATGGCTCACCAGCCAACAATATACCCTTGTGTTCAACAGGGAAAACCAAGGGACCAAGAATGAAGCAAACTCCTGTTCGAGCAAAGGTGTCCAATAATGTGTGCGTCCCAGAGAAACAAGTGTCTGTAGGGAGCATTGTATGGGGGAAGGTCCATGGGCACCCTTGGTGGCCTGGGCGGGTATTAGCTGTCAGTGGAAACTTTGGAGAAGGAAGTGAAACCACAAAGCATGCTCATGTGACATGGTTTGGGTCAAATACAAGCTCTATCATGCCTGTTAATGAACTACAGCACTTTGTTGCTAACTTTAAAAGACGACATAAGAAAACTAAGAAAGGTTGTTATCGCAAGGCGGTTAGACAAGCACAAGATATGCTTCAAATCATGGGAGAGGAATTCTAAGCATTATGCCAAATTGATTCCCCAGCTATAATTGAGATTAAAAACATCTTGGAATTAAAATTATACAGACTCTTAAATGAGACTCAACGATGATTTCCATTCAAACCTCAAACAATCAATCCATGAATAATAAGACAAGGAATAAACCTTGTTTATCTTTCATGTTTTTTGTCATATAAATAGCAGTGTAAATAATGAAAATATTATTCATCCTATAGTTATATTTCCAAAGAAGTGTTTTCTTACATACAGAGAAATGTTAAGTGCTTGACCTTTTAGGTGTGAAACATTCTAACTTCTAAAAGAGAGAATATTGAGTTTCTGATGTGTTAACATTATTTTGGCAATACCTCTGTCTTTAACTAAGTATTACAGGTTTTTTGTGCTGTTTGTCGTATATAGTTGTTGTTTCATATGTTATCAATCTGATTTAAACTTTTAACTTCATGGTATAATATCGCAAGAATAATTTGGTCTTTGTTGGCTGTTTTATTTCAACCAAGGTGACTTAAAACAGTACAGAATTGATGGTCAACAGACCATGTAAAACAACCTACAAACCTCATGTTCCAAGTGTTAAAATATGTAAATTGACCAAACTAGCTTGCCCATGTAAATTCAACAGTTTTTCAGGAAATTTGTAAACTAGGTTGAATTGTTTTACAACGGATGAAAATCAAATCAATCTCCTACAGCATGGAATTGATATCGAGGTATTACACGTAGGTAGTACTTGTGAATTTTTTAAATCAATGTTTGAAAATACAAAAACAAAATGTTTACATTTTACAGGATTTATAAACTCAGAGAATCCATCTGACCAGTAAGATATCTACATTATAGAATAATGTCATGAAGATACCCCAAAAATACTAGTAAAAGATTGCCTCTTGATGTAAAATATAGAGATTTGTTGATGAATCATGCAATTCTCTTCTAGAATTGAAAATGAAGCCTTGAAATCATCAACTATGTTATGAATTATAGATAAAAAGAAACTGAAATCAATGTTGTATTATTATTTATTATTAAGAAATAAAGTTGAATCTTGTTTAGAACTAAAGAATTTTATCTCATAATGTGGATAAAAGAAAAGAAATTTAAAAGCAGAAATTTGACTCGGTGATGACAAAGAAAAGGTATATTTAAGTATACAGCTGCACACCCAAATTATGATTTTTTTTGCTCTAAATTTTTATGTATTTTGGAGTAACTTGATGATATGGTCTTTACTAGTAAGTACTACACTAAACCTTTGAATGGTTTTTTTGCAGAAAAATAAGCAAGAAACAGAACAAATTGTAAATTCTTCGCTTTAATGGCTTCACCCTGATTGTATTTTGAATGAATAAAATTGGAACTAAAACATTTGAAAGGGATATATATCATTTACTGCACGGTACTGGAAATATGTTTTTTTCCTTTTAATACCTTTTTTCTAGGTTTTGGATTTAAAAGAGTCAGTACTTAGAACCTTATAAGTACCAAGAACCTAGTAAACAGAAACTAGAACCAAAATAAATGTAAACATTATAGTCTGTGTTTAATTTTTCACCGATCAAAACTAAGTAATAAGTCTGTCTCTAAAAGACAAACAAGAACCCTATGACAGCAGTACAAAATTAATGGAGAATTTTAGGTATAGTTAATATTCCGTCATTTGAGCTTCTTTTGATGTAATCTGTTTCTTGCACTGGGAAATCATAGTCAACTCAACATTACTGAATATTACTTAATCATGAGCTACAAGAATTGTGGGGTTTTAAATAATACAAAAGATCCTGTCTTTGAATGGCTTTTGGTCAAATTAACAAAGCTTCCCTACATTCATCATAAACCATCGAAAATTTACAGATGATGAATCAATGATAATTTTTGACTTTTAATTAGCAAGCCAAGCAATATTTTATTATTTCTACTATTGATACAACCATTGTGTTTCTTCAAGCAAACTTTAATTAAAGGTGTTGAATGTTGTCATCTTTGGAAATTTACGGAATAGCCACCAGTGTTGGGATCCTGCTGCATTTGGAAGTTTTCTGTTGATAGTCCAAAGGGTTTGAGGAATACGTTTCCAAGGTCTTTCAGTTTGCCTAAAGAATAAACAGTAAGAAAGGAAGTAAGAAAATTTTATTTTTGTTTATTATATAGATATTGATGAAATACCAGGTTTTCTCTAGTGTCGAAAACTTGATATCTTTCACGAGTGGAAGATACCATATCTTTCACACGTGAAGATATCGCTGTTGAATCGGCTTGCTATTTTAATAAAGAATTTTTGAGCTTTTGTTTTATTTAAATTTCATCTATATCTATATAATAAACAGAACATTCTCGTGTTCAATTTAGATATCTCACTCGTTCGCTGCGCTCACTCGTGAGACATCAATTGAACACTTGAAGACAGAATTAGTATCTCCGCGCGCCCATGTAATATCCTCTATGTACTTATTAATGTACATGTAGCCTTTTAAGGTCAATGCATTTAAAACTAAAGGTCAGAAAATCAGAAATCAGAAAATCAGAAAAAGAAGGCAAAAATCTATGTGTTATCTGAGCACAATTACGGTTAAACTACAAACTCAAGTCTAAAATAATAATACACCAAAACCAGAATGATTCTAAATCTTTTTTTTTTCCCTTTTATAATAACAATTTTATTATAATATTTGGCAAAACATTCTTTTTTCTTTGGTGAGTTGTTATTTCTATATTTTTCAGTCAAAGCTGTTGTTTTCATAGCTGATCAAATTAATGAACTGAAAAAAGAAAATGTCATGATAGGAAGAAACTGGTCATAAATTATTGGTTGGTTCTCCAGGCACAAGAGGATCGAACTGCCAACATCAGCCAGAATATCAGCTGTTTATAATTCAGTACAGTTTCGCATGGCCTTGGACTCAATGCCATTCACTAATTATAACAATTAAATTCTCAAAATCCTTAACTTACCCAACATTTCTTCTTTTAGTTTTTCATGTTTTATTTTGATTTGGTCAGGAAGTCGCTATAGAGACAATAAAAACAAGGTACATATTTATATCCCAATTTCAAAACTACTTGTCTGTGTAAGGAGCACTTCTTTGAGGTTTGCTCCACACTCATCTCTACGTTACATATTCAACTCAAAAGCTAATTTTTTATAGAGGGTCGAAAACAGTTACCCTCATAGCACAGGAGAGAACAACACATAAAACCAGCATA